>NC_132937.1:50667071-51902904 GCF_034638445.1 Ciconia boyciana
GTACTGGTGGATGAAAAACTGGACGTGAGTGGCAATGTGCACTTGCAGCTCATAAAAGCAATTGTATCCTGGGCTGCATAAAATGAAGTGTGACCAGCAGGTCGAGGGAAGTAACTCTGCCCCTCTACTCTGCCCTCATGAGACCCCACCTGGAGTACAGCATCCAGCTCTGGGGTTCCCAGTATGAGAAAGACAAGTTAGACCAGGTCCAGAGGAGAGCCACAAAAATGACTAGAGGGCTGGAACACTTCTCCTGTGAAGAAAAGCTGTGAGAGTTGGGGCTGTTCAACCTCGAGAAGAGAAAGCTCCAGGGAGACCTTATTATGGCCTTTCAATACTTAAAGGGGGCTTCTAAGAAAGACGGAGAGAGACCACAGCCTATAGTGACAGAGAAAGAGGTAACGTTTTTAAACTAAAAGTTGGTAGATTTAGATTTGGACCTAAGGATTAAATTTCTTACGATACGGGTAATGAAACACTGGAGCAGTTTGCCCAGAGAAGTTGTGGATGGCCCATCATTGCAAGTGTTCAAGATCGGGCTGGATGGGGCTTTGAGCAAGCTGATCTAGTGAAAGATGTCCCTGTCCATGGCAGAGGGGTTGGACTAGATGATCTTAAAGATCCCTTTCAAATCAAACCATTCTATTATTCCATGATTCTGCAATACTATGATTCTGTGTTACACAAAGCATATTGAAATTTAAATATTTTCTTAACCATTTCACATAAAGGTGCCAGTAGACACGAGGAAGATATACAAAAGGCAAAACAAAACAAAACAAACAAAGAAATCACTATATTTGTATTCCACCCTGTTTATTGCACTTACATGGTAGCTGATTTTATTCAAGTGAAGCAAGACTACTGCCTGCTCCTTAAACTTATGAATTCTGCCTGGAAAGAAGCCTTCCCCCAGTGAATACTAGTGTTGTGGAGCCCTTTATTTGCCTAAATGCAGTTGGTTTTCACCATTTTTAGGGTTTTTTTCCAGTGATTCTTTGCAGTGTCAGATCCAGTTTCTCCTACTGCTCGAGATTATGAAACACATTGTTGATTGGGATGTGCTGAAAGTAAAACTTAAAAAGAATTAAAATGTGAATTTTTCATCTTCTAGTGCATGGATTACCCATAACCTTAATTCCATTGGACTACGTGCCATATAATGGGATTTATACCCACAATGCTAGGTACTTGCAAAAATAATGCAATTATCACAGGATCACAGGACAATTCAGGCTGGCAGGGACCTGGAGAAGTCTCCATCCCCAGCCCCTGCCCAGAGCAGGCTCAACAGAGTGGGCTCAGACAGGGCTGCTCAGGCTTAACCCAGTCAGTGTGTAAAACTCCTCAGGTCAGAGATGGCCCAACCTCCCTGGGCCCTGGCTCCACTGCTGGGTTGTCTGCACGGAGAAAAGGCTTCTTTTTATCTCCAGCCTGAGCCTCTCGTGTTTCAACTTGTGCTGCTGCCTCTCGCTCTCCCACCACACGCCGTTGTGAAGAGCCTGGCTGCGTCTTCTCTATCCCCTCCTGTCCCCTCCCGTCGGTGCTAGGGATGCTGTTGGGTGCCCCCGAAGCCATCCCTTCTCCTGGTTTAACCAGCCCTGGTCCCACAGCCTCTCCTCACAGGACAAGGGCTCCAATCCCACCTCCTCAGTGGCCTCCCCTGAACCCACCCCAGGTCGTCCATGTTTGTACGTATTGCATATACTGTGTAACTTCTGTATATTCTATATGTCTCCCAAATTATTCAGGCTTCCTTGAGTGAAACATGCTGTTTCTTAAGCCAAATTGTCTTTTGGGGCAGGAAGAAAACTCAAGCAGACTTTAGTTTTTAAGCCCATCAGACATAAGACTACGGTTGAGAAAGTGCCTAGCACAGATAACATGCTACCCAAGATGAGCAAACCTCTGCAAAGGTTTACTTAGGCCCCGCTTTAGGTGGTTCATTGTGCTCTGCTTGGTACTGTTTAAAATTATATTAAAGTCTAAAGTAAATTTGTGTAAGATGCAGAAGAAAGGCCCAAGATCTTAAAAGCAAAACTTCATAAGAATTCATTCTACACAGAGCTATAAGAAAAACGGCTTCACTGGTCAAAATTATTTGGGATCAAATGGAATATTTAGTTTTATCTGAAACTAAATCAGTGGCTTTTGGATACGTATTTAGAAACTTTTCTTTAAAAAATAAATGTAGCTTAAATTCAAAAAAGTTTGGATGAAACATCTAGAGTTTTCACTTGATTACAAATTCCATTTTTGTAATGAAAGTTATTTGTCTGAACAACTGTTTGCAACCCTAATGTGCATGTCCTAGTGTTAGCATTTTGTAAATATGAACTCTAATTTCTGTAATTTTTCTGTTATTTAAAAGTCTTTTAAGTGTAATATTATGTATATTACAAAACAATCATAGTTAGGATTTCATTTAAATACAATATCAGTAAAAGGTCTGATAGAAAATCACATTTTCTCTGACAACAGTTTAAAGGTTTGTTCTCTTCCACAGAAAGACTCAGTTCAAGAACCTTGGATAGGAAGACACTTCAGTGTATCTTTAAGCATGAAAGTATTCCCAGAAACTTCAAGATGAGTGTTATTTTCTCCCTCAAAGGCACACAGGGACTTAAATTACTTTACTGGTTCAGAATCTAAACAGAGCCACTTAAACTTGTTCTATTAGATGCTAAAAAATACAAAATTTTCTTATTTTCAAAATATTCTCTCAAGTACAGTGGGCAGAACCTGGTAAAAAAGAGATCATACATGTCCAAATAATTTCTTCTTTCATAAGAATACTAAATTGCAGTGTAGCACATTGAAGACATTACATTTACTGTAAGTAAACCAAACCTGCACCAGTATTACTAATTTCTGACTCTTTTAGTCAGAAAGAGACTCAGTGAGGTACTCTGTTAGGCATTATAAACACAGTATTTAGCAACCTAGAAATTTTAAGAAAAAGTAATTTTGTATCTGTTAACAGAAATTATATTAGACTTATATCTCCTAATTAAATAATAGATTTTCTTTTAAATTATATTAAAAGGATCTATAACCATGGTTTCATGGACCAAAGACAAAACAGCCTTTGTTATATTTTTCTAATTAATTTATCTTATTAAATGAAGTTCAAAGTAGCTGTCCCCCTTCCTTCTGTCTCCTCCTGATCTTTGAGGAATAATTTATATGCAGGTGATCACATTACGCTAAATTGTATAGATTCTTGTACGGTGCCTTTTGAGTTACGTGGTACATGTTTATGATTTTTAATAAATCATTTATATTCTATTCATTCATCCAGAAACTTCCTTGCTATTTTACTATTAAAGGAAGATGTGGAGGAGGAGAACTACCTTTAATATTTTCATTTCAGGGAAAAAAAATCAGTTTTTAGCAAAAGAAATTGCAAAAGTGTTTGGAAGAACAAGTGAATAGGTACAAGAAATACTAAATAACTGTGTCTATTTCCTCTGGATTCCTTTCTTTTCTTTGCATTTAGTGAGATATACAAGTGTCAATACAGAGAACCAGCATAAAACATGCTCATTGTTTTGATTTCCTTTGACAGAAAAGTTGACTGCTTTCTACTTTCCAGTGAATATCAGGCATTCTGAGTGTATGTGTCACCCTCAAACAGACATGCTTCTGCAGTGAGATTCTTAAATCACAAAGAAACATGTGTGCACACGTCTGTATCTTCAAGCTAATTACTATGGAGACTAAACTGACACGTTAATAGAAAGACTTTGCAAAGATGAGAATTACAGGGATTGTTGAAGCAAACCATTAATTGTTCCTGAATTACAGGGTAGAAACTTGTTCCAAATGTGGGAAGCAGTTTAATAGAAGAAACAGAACAGGAGAGGAGGGGAATAGACAGTAGTATAGTGCATGAATTGAGAGGAAGAAGCTGAAACCATGATAAAGAAGAAAGTGTGTTATAAGACCTTGAGGATAAAATTGAAGTTTTGAAGTTGATACACATGTGTATACATACTCAAATTATGAAATCCATCCACTTACCTAATTAGAAATGTTGGAAGGACAAAAGATGCAAAGAATCATAGCACGGCTAAAAAAAAAAAAGAGGCTTCAGTTACTCAGGAAATAATTTCAAACTTCTTCTCAGTACAAAGCACTTAGTATGCAAACACCCACATTCATTTGTGTATCTCTTTTTGTGGGTCCAACTCTCAGTGAAAAATATCTACAAAGGAAATGTGTGACACATATGGTGGTCACATCAATTATTTGTATCCATGTGCATTCCCAGTAGGCAACTTTTTCCCATCATTGTTCTTTTCCCAGGAAATAAATAAATAAATGTAAAAAAAACCCAAAACCGAAACCAAAACAAACCCAAACCCCTTGTTTTTTGATATGATTCTGTGCCAAGACACGGCAGAAACTGGTAATAATGCTGTTTTTAGAGGCTTATGAGTTCAGTGAAAGGGATCCATACTGTGAGATGTGAATATGAAATTACATTTTGGAGACATTTTTTAAACATAATTTCTTTAAAATAGAGTTGAAAAGCCTTTAAGCCAGAGTTATATAGGAAAGGTTCTTTGTTTATTGAATATTGACTTAACTATACTTTCTTTAACATCCAGTAGGTACTAGCTGAAAACTGTCTTTAAAACAAACAAACAAGCAAACAAAAAAACCCCAATCAGTTTCACTAAAATATGTGCATAAAGCTTTACCCAGAAACAATTTAAAAAATAAAGCACAATGTATTTCCTGCATTTGTTACCAGTCCACACTGATGGAAGGCACAAGACTGCTGAGGTCTTGCATGAATCTATGTTTATACTGTAGATCTGTGCAGCACTACTGCCAAATCATTAAGCCACCTTCAAACAGAAGTCCTAGCTGAGACAGGTGTTAGCACAGTGGGTACTGAGGAGAGTAGAGGGAGTGTTAGACACTGTAAAAGACAAATACTTTACAACTCAAATTATGAGCGGACTACTACAGACCTCTCTACAGTTGAGCAAGGCTGATGCCAGCCATTGATTTAATGCTTGCACACACCAACCCTCACTAATTCAAAGAAGCAAGGTCATTTTAATTCACTTTGTCTGTTTTTTCTATTAAAGCAGCAAGTGCTCCCAGGAAGTCTGAAAGAATGTTAAGTATTGTGGTTACATTTTAGCCTATCTGCAACAATTGGAGGACAGGTTTCCTAATACAACAGATGTTACACACAAGTCCTTTGACTTATGAAGCCACTGAAATAATTACAAAATTCATTAAGTAAGGATTTGTCCATAAAACACTAAGTCATGAAAATAGATTAGTTCATTCTTTTTGTGAGCTAAACTCCTGGTCTTTAGAACCAAAGATCTTTTCAGTTTGTCATTCTATTAGACATTTTCTTAACAATATCTGTGGATAAATTTGTTTTTCAAAAAAAAAAAGAGACTAATAGTACTGACAGGACTTGGTTTTCACTGTGCTTTCCTGTCCAAAGTATTTCTATTCTTATTGAAGCCCCCATCTTCCTCCACAGATATGAGATAGAAATCCATTGATATATGGAGTCTATATATACCTAAAGTACTAGCTGGGAATGTGAGTAGCACTAAATGGAGGGAAACTTCTAAAATAATTGGAATGTGTGCTTAAACCAAAATTTCTGTTTTCCTATTTTATGGTATGAAATAATCAGCAAGGGGAGAAGCAGCACACTGTAAGTTTGGGTTTCTAAAATGTGATGCGGCACTGAAAGATGACATTATAGGGATTAATCATGCACTGGTAGGATGATGGAGTGTATGACATAAGATCATTTTTTTATCTCTAAAATATCTATGATACATGTTCTGATCTTCTCCAGCTGTGTTTAATTGCATTGTATTATGCCCCAAAAGGGGTGGATTTGTCAGCTGGGCCTGTATCCACATGAGGATCAGAGAAGGCTACAAAACTAATTTGTTTTTTGGAATCCACACAGAACTTTAACACTGAATTACTAAAAGGTTAAAAGGGAAAAACTAATTCAGTAGACTTCTTTACCTCTTGCCTCCTTATCTAGGATTTCTCCTTTAGAAAACATACAGAGAAAGGTGGTAAGGATATTAAACAGGAGCAAAGGTATTTGGAGTGAATTATTACAGTATTTCCTGGGCCAGACCCTGCTCTTCTTTACAGAAATTCATTATCCATGAATCCACAGATGAATAGAAATACAGTTCATTGCATGGTTGTAAATGGTTAGCAGGAACTGGATCATGGAAGAAGGAATGTAAGGCTACCGTCAACGGCAGCAATATGGAAGTGCATGGATACCAATCACATGTCATGCTTTGGATTCAGTGCCACAAATACAGTCAACGTTCCTCTTCCTCCAGACTTGGGAGCACAATGGCTCAAGTTGTTTCTAGATCAGTGTATACGCTTTACTTTTATACTGTATTTGCAAGTCTGTAATTTTTTTTTTTTTTTTTTTTGTAGGATGTGGATAAAACCTGTCCCGGAGAATTTTCAAAGATATGTCCCTGTAGAAAGAGAGCTGAACACTTTTTGTAGGATCTTTTTCATTATTCAAGCTGGAAAATTCAAGTTTTATGTGTTGAGTCTGGCAGATTGTAATACACAGACTGCTCCTGATGTGTTAAGGAAGACCAGAAACAGTAATTAGCATGACAACACCAGGCAAATTTAATGTTGCATGCGGAAAAACGTTTAAGTTTTAAAGAGAGAGCTCAGAAGCAGAGGTCACAAAGGCATTTGTGAAAAGACCTTAATAAGTCATCTGATTACAAGACTCTCTCAGATGATGTAATTGCTAATAATTGCTAGTTGCCAATCACACTAGCTAAGAAGATTATTAAGACAGAGATAAACTTAACTTTTCCCAAGGAAGGAGGTATATGGAAACTTCCTCTCAAAAAACCAACTCTGCTCCCCAAACTAATTTGTGAAACCTGAAGTTTGTATACCATGGACTCACATAGACTCAGAAATCGTTACAAGGGGAATTCTGCATCAGAATTTTGATGGAAGCACACGTAAACTTCAGCAGTCACTCTGTGATAGGAAATTCAATATGAAATTATCAAAAATTTCACCAATTTTTAAACCAAACAGAACAGACCTCTATGAAATTATCTGCAGATAATACACATCTGATATTAATCTACAGCACATTTCTAGAAAAGGCTTTTCACAGCCTTTTCTTTTGCTTATCACAAACTTTTGCTTATCACAAACTTTTTAGTTCCTGTCTTGCAGAGCCGGTGGTCTTGACTGTCCTTATATTTCTGCACTCTAGCACACTTAGGCTTCAGTCTTGACAGGATGCCAGTATAGCGTAAATAATTGAATATAAGAATGATATATGGTGGAAGCTGAAATAAATCAGTGAAAAATGTCAAGCCATTTTACCCTTTTTTCTGTGTTATTTTCCATAAAAAATTACTGGCACCATCTATCTTCACCATTTCAAGCCACATTTTTGAGGGTTTGATACAAACCACATATAGATCAAGTACAATTAAGAAACACGCTGTCCAGTTACTCAATGAACCACAGTTACACTACAGATAATAAAACCTTTCTTTCTTCTTGAAAAATTAGAATAGAATAGAATAGAATAGAATAGAATAGGATAGAATATTTCTACAAGGATTGTTTCCCACCTTGTATTTATGGAGTTGATTATGCCTGAGCATATATCTATTCACCTTCATCCTTACTGGAATTCATTCTGTTTTTCCAACCTACTCATTTTCCACCATCCTTTCAAATTTCGGCATACTTGAAACCCTTTCCTGCATAGTGTTACCTGCACATTTAGGTGTTGTATTCTTTACCATTCAGCTTGCTGATGAAAATACAAAATATTATTAGACACATGGAAGATCAAATTTCCTTTCTGACATCAAACCATTGATTATGATTCTCCTGTATTATCTTTTTCAACACATTTTACAATTGTTTCATGGAGGCCATATTTTTCTTTCTTGCCTATAAAATATATGACACAGTGTCAGAATTACTACCAAACAATAAAGACATGTAATATCTACTGCTTCTATTTAGTCTAGAAGGGCTGACAATTTTTCATGCTCTTAATTCAGTTTTATTCCACCATGTTTCCTTTTAAGTAATTCTCAGTTACTACTATGCATTGCCTGTTGTCTTCTAATTATTTACAAATAATTCAAAATTTTGCTCCAACATTTTTTTAGAAACAAAAGTTAGGCAGAATGGGCTCTAACACTAGCGCTGTCCTTTGTAAGAAAGAACCTAGCTAGCTGTTCCAAGATTACTTCAGCTAATTATTTAAGAAACTATGAAGATGTTCCTAAACCCAACCAATATGAACATTTCTCCAACTACTCTAGAAACTATTCACCATCACTACTGGTAGCACTTGCATAAGCCTCCTGATTATATTTTAGTGTTTTAGCCTATAAATAATAGTTTCCACCATCATTAGTGGTACCAAGACACAGGATTTGAGCCTTATCAACTACACAGGCATCAGGACTTGTTAGATATTATCTGAACTTGTCTTGAACTGCAGGGAGTTCTGTTTTAACTTGTTCATCTGTAAGGACAACAGTAACAGCCATGTGACTATTATGTATATGTGCGATGTCACACTTTCTGTTATTCATAGATCTTTAGGATTCCCATAGCTATAAATACATAGAGAAAAAAAAGGGGTTTTAATAATATTAAAAATACTGCAAAAGAACACTTGAGTATGGAACAAGAACCCCTCACCCCCAAAGGCATTATTGGCTTATGAGTGAAAAATGCTGACGACTCACTGTAACACCTTCCTGCTTCAGACTACTGTAATTAACAGAAGGACTGCATAGGCAGTAAAGGAGTAAGTATAGGTCATGCTACACTCATTAGGAAGTGTGTGTTAGCAGTTGTAACTATTCTTATTGACACTTCTGTAATAGTATTCTTGTTTTGTTCTGTAAGCATCACATCTGGGAAAACAGTAATTCTTTGATTAGACTGTTATGATTTCATTTTGGATAACAATACATTTTTAGCTTTGTGTAGAAAGTGTGTTTCTTAGGCCCACAAACTAAAAGTTGCAGGCCAACAAATCAGTGGAGAATGCAGCTAGCAAGATTTATTTTTAAATTGTTGAGAAAGTGAGTATTTGTGGCATTTTTGTGAGCAGACTTCTGCAAAAGCCTTTTTTGAGCAGTAGGCTATGGTAATCAAAGACCAAGAATGCTGGTAAAATGTATGTGTTCATATGGTCCTTCTTTATTGATTAACATATTAAAACCTTCCCATTTCTTCTGTTTCTATGAATATATATTTATAGAATCATTTCTTATTAGTAAGATTAATCACAGATATTTCATTTTATGTGTTGGCATTTCTGATTTTACCCTTACATGCTAATGCTTCTGGTTGATGTAACTGTACTGGAGGTATCACTGTGCTGACAGAAGCAGATTTTGGACAGCAGAAATGGATTAATGTCACTCCATAAATATCTGGTAGGTCATAGGAGAAATAAAGAATAGCTTAAGACAGGCTGTGATCTATTTAAGAAACCTTGCTTATACCATCAAATTTTAGAATTCTGTGTTTTAAGTTTTAATGTTAAATTTTACAAAGAGTAGTACTTTATCAATAGTAACTGGTAAAGAGCTAATCAACTTCTATAGTAACTTGCAACCTAATCTCCAACTTGACGGTATGTTTTCTCCTTTCCTCTGCAATTTGTAGCAGCAACAGACAATAAAGAGAGAAAATATTTCTGCATTAGTACATTCTGTTACTCAGTATTTATAAATGCTATTTCTTACTGGCTACTTAATGTCAAGATTGGCAACATGACACTTACAGGATGGAGAGAATCACAGCAATGAGACCAGGTAATCTAATTATCCCTTTCATCTCAATAAAACTCCTGTGAAATACAGAACCTGATTCTCATTTCATAGACTTCCACTGATTCTGTCAGAAACATGCATTAGTTGTAGAATGTTCTGGAAAGATCTATTAAAAAATCTTTAATTTCACCTTAAAGCAGAGCAGTTCTTACAGATAGTGCACTAGTGACTTAGACAATGTAATTACAGACTGCCTTCCCTTCTTTGCTTCTTTGTTACACGTAATATTTTAAATACAGCTTTTCTTCATGGTGTTATTTAACTCCTGTGGAATATTATTGTGCTCATACAAATAAATAATAACATAATTATCCAGAGCTTTATAATAAAATCATTAAAAACAGTGGAAAAAAGAGAAAAGATAGAGAGAACAATGCTATCATTTAAATAGCAAGGCCCAAACTACACAAAAGAGAATAGTTAATATCCTGAAATGTCCTTTAAATACATTTATTATTCCCACATGTTTGTGAATAAATATGCCAGTTCCCTCAAATACTAATATAGGCCCTGCAGAGTTTACTGGTTTTAATTTACAGGTACGATTAGGGGTATGGAAGACAAATACTTGCTCCATGCTACTTTCTTAAACAGTCCCATTAGGTTTAAGGAGAATATTGTATGTAATAAAATTAATACTTGTATCTGCAGATTAGAGCTTTTTTTTAATATAAGAGCAGACCTTTTGTAGTGTTTTAATTTCTTTTTAGACAAGGCATGGCAGGAAGGAGGGCAAAATACATTTCTTTGATAACAGAGTCTATTTTTAAAAAAACACCTATAGAGCCTTCCCAGATTCTTGTTTACAGAGATTTTCAGTCTACTTTGAGGAGTATCTTTAACTAAATCCAAGACAAGCAAACTATCAAGGAAGAGCAAGGCACGGAAGATGGTCTTCACCCATTTACAGCTACAGTATCTGTTCATGCATAATGTAGAATGGAAAGCACTCGTGCTCAAAGGTGGTCTCTTTAACACAATGGATTCAATGCTGGGTGTACCGAAAATGTCTTTCTTGTGTGTGTGTCCGCACGCGTGTGTGTAAATACAACATTTAACACTTTGTCTACGGTAGCTTTAAATTTCATTTGACTATGGCCAAAATACAGACATAATACTCCACTGCTACAAAGATATGGCAGAATTTAAAGTTTCCCTTCTTGGCAGTGGTGGTCTGTGCCCATTTGGTTCTTTCAGACACATAGAGATAAGACACAGAGAAAAGATTTTCAGAAAGAAGAAAATGGTGGTTTACTCCATTTCAGTCTCATGAGTGCCATTTGTTTTTTTCTCCTGTTCAGCTTAAGTCCTTTCTTTCTGAATATCAGCAAATAATTTATTCTCACTATGCTAAAAGTATGTTTCTTTTTTTTTTTATGATTTTGTCAAGTAAATGGCATCAATTACTTCTACATTGTCTACATGTTTAAAGCTTCACCTTTTGAAATATCTCTTCTGTTGAGTAATAATATGGTAATAAAAACACACACCTATGTGAATAAACACACATGCTCACACATGTGCAGATATATTACTGCAGGTTCAGTGATCTCCACTGAAGACAAGCTTGTGAAAAACTTGAGTTTACATCAGTAACCAATAAGACTCTTACATAGACCTTTTTCATTGCTCTCAAGTTACATAGTTCTGTGAAAAAAAGCTTTGATATCTCATACCCTTAAATGCAGTCACACAGATAACCTGAGTCAGCGTGAGAGTCTAGTTTTCCCAGCTGCACATTTTCCCAACGTTAAAGTACTGTACATCATGCATGGACTTTAGCATCACAGTGAGATCCTCTGATACAACTTTTGAGGGTATAAAGGAACAACAATCAATTAAATTGCCCTAGGTTACCAGTGTCATATGTATCTGTCACCTACAGCAACAAAATTTGCAAGGAATCTCATCTAGAAATAATTAGCAAACCAACAGCTTCTATAGAATATCAACATCTCAAATCTACTGCATGTTTCCACTGGGAATCACAAGTTGGCCATTTCTCTAGTTTCATCAAAAAACCTGTCTGCAGGTTTATATTAAGCCTGCAGTTAAGGCTTAATATACTAAGAACTACAGTGATGTGACTAGCACCAATCCCTCTGGCAATATCTTTAATAACTATTATGTTTCTGTGGTGCTGAAACCTCCATCAGTGAGGAACATTCTTGTCCTTTCTCTTTGCTTCTTGGTTGCATATATTAAGTGTCTTGCTTCAGTTGGCAACACAAAAACAAAACATGTACCCACAGACATGAAAATGGGCCATTTTTTTCTTTGGGATGGAGTATTGTTTTAGCATGGTAATTTGGTTTCCCCTGCCAGTGCCTTGAAAGCACTAGAAAGTTTGTTCATACCTTCTGTACTAAAATCCTACACATATATACCTTTAAATATAAAGTACTGTCATAGTTTAACCCCAGCCAGCAACTAAGCACCACACAGCTGCTCACTCACTCCCCCTCAGTGGGATGGGGGAGAGAATCAGAAGAGTAAAAGTGAGAAAACTCATGGGTTGAGATAAAGACAATTTAATAAGTAAAGCAAAAGCTGCACATACAAGCAAAGAAAAACAAGGAATGCATTCACTAGTTCCCATGGGCAGGCAGGTGTTCAGCCATCTCCAGGGAAGTAGGGCTCTATCCCACATAACGGTTACTTGGGAAGACAAACACCATCACTCCGAAGGTCCCCTTCTTCCTTCTTCGTCCCCCAGCTTTATATGCTGAGCATGACGTCATATGGTATGGAATATCCCTTTGGCCAGTTGGGGTCAGCTGTCCCAGCTGTGTCCCCTCCCAACTTCTTGTGCAGCCCCAGCCTCCTCACTGGTGGGGTGGGGTGAGAAGCAGAAAAGGCCTTGACTCTGTGTCAGCACTGCTCAGCAATAATGAAAACATCCCTGTGTTATCAACACTGTTTTCAGCACAAATCCAAAACATAGCCCCATACTAGCTACCAGGAAGAAAATTAACTCTATCCCAGCCAAAACCAGCACAAGTAGACTGATTAATATAATTTTTTTTTAAAAGAATGTTTTATCACTCCATGAAAATATATGTATCTGCTCTGCAATAGGCATCAATTCATAGAAGCTCTGTAAGTAACAATAAGGTATTGAAGTGAATCAGGCAAAATATTCAGACTGGCAGTTTACCTTTTGTTTGGCTGAATGAGAAACTTAAATACAATTAGCATTGAAAGATAATTACCTTACCTAGAGAATTATTGATCTGACAGTCCTATCTTTTAGGACCATGCATCATATTTAAAATTAAATGTTTTGTCCAGCACCTACAAGCAATCAATTAATGTAAATTAGCTACAATACATTAGTAGTGAAAGCTTTCCAAGGGAACATATTTACTTAGGTTATTTTCCAAGAAGAAAAGAAGTTTTTTCTGTTTATATGAAATCAAAAGGCCAGAAAATCAAGAGACAAAGATTAAAAGTAATAGAAACCTTCTAGAAAATGGTCATCCTCCAAATGAAATGTTGTTTATTATTTATATTGTTACATAGGCTTATTCATATTCTCTTGTTGGTCTTTTTTGTGGCATCTGATTGTCTCACAGTCATTACTGGATTTAAACATTTTAATGATACTTTGTGATAAAGAATAATCACTTCCATTTCACAGAAGGAAAAACAAAACTACAAAATTAACCAGACCTCCCAGATTTTCCAAAGGAATTTCCTTCAGTTTTTACTCCAACATTTTTAACATTTTTTCCAGTGACTAGTCCATATGAAATATTTAAACACTAAATGTAGGAAAGACTCAAACCCAGGACTCTCTCCTTTTACCTGTAGGTTAAGCTTGCCTTAGTCAAAAGGATGCCCAGTTTATGAACCTTGGTGAGGTTTAGGTAGGAAATAAGCATTGCGTTGTCCAGCTCTAGCAAGATGCATTTGGGACAAGCAAAGAAGTTGAACTCCAGAAACCAAAAAGCATTTTAAGGTTGGAAATGGAATCTCCCAATTCTCAAGTATTGTACATACAGCCCTTCTAGCTTCAGATTTTCTTCCTGATGAAAAATCTAGACTTTACTGGAAAAAGGATAGAAATAATTCAAATAATAGAACTTCTGTACTAGTCAATCACTATCACTCTGTTTTATTTAATTTACAGTTTATAGATTATTTTATTACTTTGGTACATATTAATATTGTAATATGATTAATTGTAAATATAATGTTTATGTTTTTACATATTTCCTCACCATCTAAGAATCTTTACAATGTTAATCTCTTACAACATTTCTACTTTATTCATATCCAGAAAAATTACTCATGTCTTAAGGAAAATGCCTGCAAATGTAAATTAACTATATTCAGATTACAAGTAATTGCTGTTAGTGAACTTTAATCAGGAATCAGCAATTTCTAGTAATCTGTCCCATGAAATGGCTAAGGAAATGTTCTCTGTTACTCCCTTTAAACATGTCTACAATTTATGCACAATATTGTCCACATTAAAATAAAACCTAGCTGTCTGGAATCTGAGAATTTTTATAGCATATTATTAACTATGAACCTAATGCCAAAGAAGCAGAGGATGATGGCAGGCTGATGGGAGCCTGCAGGTTGTAACAAGTACTTAGGGCACCTGGCTGTGAGCACAAAGGTTTAGAGTTCCGTCTGTGCTCTGGAATCCTACTGCAAGTTGCTTACCCACACAGAAATATATATGTATCATTTTATTCAGGCTGGAAAGTCAAAAGCAACTAGATGTGATACTAGTCCCATCATGATCTGAGTGCTGCTTGCTGCAGAGACAGATGTGTCTTCAGAGAACTAGTTCAAGTAATTCGTGAGACAATCATGCCTTATTCCTTGCATGAAAAACAGATATCTTTTCAGGTTTTTACTTCCACCCTAAGGCCTTATACAGGTACCATACAGAAAAACACGGGTAAAGTTGTCTCCCTATTGTCTGTAATCACATTTATTTCAAGGGAAACTAGGTTGGATTTTGTATCAAAAAGAAACCAAAGTGATGCTGATATATAACTGAACAGGATTTAATTGCTAAAATCAAAATTCCCAAACAAATGACTACTGCACAGCATATAAGTCTATTAAAAATCACTAACATTTAAAAAAAAAAAAAAAAGCCTGTAATAACCGGAGACATTTATACATAGTTCTGAAATCAGCAAAAATAAATAAAGTTTATTTTATCACCATGCTGAGGAAGATTTTATTGAAACATAATCCTGTTTTTTGATAATATAATTAAAGACAGATATCAGTAAACCTTTGAATTTCAAACTTGTGGTTATACCACATTCAGATGCACATTTTTTTCCTCTGGGAAATTATAAATGCATTGATGATTCCATTTAAGTTGTATTTCCTTTTTTGAGATGATACTGGGAGAAGGAGAATGGAAAAAAATCACAGTAAAACGTTCCATTTATAAAAGATAGGTGAAATAACTGTGTTGAAAAAGAATAAAAAATTGTGTCAGTTTCTGAGAAAGCACATTCATGTGTTTTTTAGACACAGTACTTCCTACTTTTATTACAAGAGTTGCACAGACCTTTCACACTAATCAATAGTTGAATATTGATCTAAATGAAAATATGACCTCCCATCAATGAGAAGGAGTATATTATGGAACCTATATTTCTGTAAGCACATGTTTTTGGTTTGGATTTTTTTGTTATGCTATCATAAAATGTGGAGTAAAGTATTATTATCTGTAACCCTTGTGCTCTATACTGTTACTATTAAATGAAGATTCTCTAAAAATAAACATTACAGAATGCAACCTAAATATGCCATCAAGAAACTGTGCCCTAGAGGAGATCTTCAAAGCTCTGTCTGTGTATAATCAAGCTCTTTGTACCAGACATCGAGAGTTCCTATTAACATTCTTGTGCAGAAAAAGAAAGTTAACAGTTCATTCTCCTTTACATACTATAGTATTCTTCTTATGTTAACTGTTTTGTAAATGAAAGCATTTTAAAAACAATTTCCATAATGGATTTATTTGTCAAGCATTTTTGTCAACATTGGTTGACTCATGATCCATGTGATGCACAGCCCCCATAAATAATATAAGTTATGCCCCTAGCTCACTGTAATTGCACTGAAAATTGACTCTGTTGTGGCTGTATATGCTATTGCATTCATAATAGAACAACTCACAATAATTTTATTCTAGACAGAGCACTTAGGGGGAAAAAAAAAAGAGGAAAGAAGAAGCATGTGGAAACAGACACACTCAAACAGGGACTGAGTAATTCACCAGAGGCTGTAGAACGAAATTGGACAGAATCATGAACAGAATGGAAGTCTGCTGACTCCCGCCACCTCCCACTAACCACTACAACGTGATGCCTCACACTTTTGATGGACAAGACAATGCAAGCTATCTTAGTGAGAAATAGAACAAACTGGGATACTATTCCTTCACCTCCTATTATTTAATTATTTTTTTTAAATTCATAATGCACCGAAACCAGGAGCTAAATATTTAATGAAAAGGATTCTTAAAATATACTGAGAAGTCTTTCAGGTATTGTAAAGCTCCCTTGTTTGTTAACTTTCCTGAAAGTGTTCTCCTGAACAGTTAAGTGAGATCTGTTATGCTCAGGGGATTAGCTCTATACCTGTACAACAACTCTTAGTAGCATTATGAGGAATTACTTAATATAATAAAAGAATATATATCAAAGTCTTGAAGTCTTCAGAAAAAATGAATGCTCATTAGTTTAGTTAATATTGAGGAAAGGAGCAAAGAAATAAATTTAGGTAGGGAAGAGGAGAAAAGGCAAAGAAAGATAGATACATGAGGAGGAAACAGAGACCTTAACCAGAACAAATGAAAAAGAAGAAAAAAGCAAAGAGACTGAAAGACAACCTGATCAAGGAAGATGTGTGAGAAGTGATAAATTGGATGAACATGAAGAAAAAAAAAGTTATGTGAAAAATAACTTGAGAACACAGTTAAGGTTATTTAATACATGGTCATAAACTTTTCAACTTGCTGCTGCTAAATGGCATGATACAAATTTACTTTACACCACCCGTTTATAGCATTGCTTAATAACACTTGCACAAAGCAAGTAATGTTTGCATATAGTCACAGTATGAGACATTTCTCGGTCCCATACTACCAACACTTTTTAGTCAGCAGCTTATTTAGAAACTGGCATCAAAGTGATATGTGATTTTGTGTGGTCTAGTTAGAAAATTTGATTATTGAATAAAAGATCATCAACATTTCCACTGAAAACAAGGTTTACTGAGTAAAGACAAATCAATTTTCATTGAAAGGTGGCCTTAAGTTATAGAGGAGAGGAGAACATACATTTCATAACATAATTCTCCAGCAAACCAGCCTCATGAGTAAAAAAAATAATAATCAGAAATCTTTCCATTGAGAAGTTACACAATACTGCTGTGACTACCTACAACAGCGCTATTTCATTCCTTTATTTCCTTTCTCCCAGTATATCTCTATGCTACTTGTTAGTAACTAACATTTACAGATCTTTCCCTCTCCTAGTAGAGCCAGAGGCAAAACAGCAGGAGGCAAAACTTCCCTTGAGAGCATAGTCCAACAAAAACCATTATAGACAGGTAGAACTCAGACCTTGTGAACTTTGTGCCACTTAGCACTACTATGCATCATTTTTCTTCACTTTTTGGATGGTGAGCTCTCTGGCTTTATTAGATGCAGTTAATAGATGTACCATTCTTAAAACAGTGGAGCTCTAAGCACTCTTTGAAATTTCCTAAACAACATCTGCAAACAAACTGACACCAGATTTCTTTACTTTGTTTTAATGAAGTTTTATGAACAATAAATTTGAAAAGAAAACCCAAATCATTAAAACAGACAAATAAAAAAAAAGAAATTAAAAAAAAAAGAAAAAAAAGATTGCGTCCAGTACTTCTTAAGAACTTCTCAACCTGAATCCAGATCCACAAAGCTATGTTGCCTGTCATTCCTATCTGCCAGCTTTAAACAGTTTTAAACACATTTGGAAGCAATAAGCATAAGACAGAAACATCTGTCCAAGCTGCCCTCAAACCTTGTCTGAGTCTTAGCAGTTCCTCTACTGCTAAATCGTTTTTCATCTTCACTCTGCTTTCCAGGAAGACAGCCCTGGAACAGGATCTAACAAGCTACTTCCTTGTCACCTCTGAGCTACAGCTCATTGACTAAAATGGTCTATAGCCTCCTCCTTTCTCCCATTCTCCTTCCCACACAGTCTTTCAAATTACCCTAGGAAAAAGCTAAAGGAAGCCTAGTGGGTGCAGTGTTGTCTGAGACAGACTTGAACCCTAAACCCTAAAAGAGGCTTAGAAGGACTAAATTTTCATTGCAGCTTGGATGATTCTGTACTAGAATAAAATAATTCCTCTAAGGATGTCTAGAATTGAATCTCAAAGCTGCTGTTATTCCTTTGCATACTGCATTATGGCTAATCCACTCGCTCTGGAGGGACGACGCCAGAGACACCTCAGCAACTTTCCTGTCTAGAGGTTCCCATTTCTGCCATGAGTTTGTCTTGAAAGGAAAGAATGTGTGTAAATAAAGAAGGTGACGCTGCAAACATTGCTGGCACTGTAAGCAGGGGCAAAAGGATGACATATAAATTATATATTGTAAATTTAAATTTGAAATTTTGAAAACTAGCTCATCCACAGCATGAGCTGTAAAAATAGAACTTAAAGGCACCAAAACATAGGCTTAAAGCTGCACATCCAAATGTGTTTAAATTCTTACTTTGCACATTTGTCCATTTACAAATATATGTTTCTTTATATCATTTAGATTAGCTCTACCATGTTAAATACTGAAAGTCAGGTAAGATTAGTCTACACAAAAAGTTTTTAATCTGCAGAAAGAATACAGTGACAAAAATAATTTCTGCTTAAATATGCCTTGTTTTCTCTATATTTCTCTTTATTAATCAGTATTTTAGTCTCCTGTATTTGGAAGAGTTTGAAAATATATCAAATCAAAGGACAAGAACAACAGAATAAAATATTGTCTGTCAAGGAGATGTAAATAAATAAGCAGATTTAGTTTTATAACAGTTTCTATATTATGAATACCAGAGAGTGATTTAGATGTGATTCAGCCAGGCTTCCATGGGCAGAGCATGGTACAAGCCCACAAAGTTTTTCTGTAACAGTAAGAAGGCCATGAAAAAAATACTGAAATACCACTATTAATCCTGAAGGCTTCACAAAGAGGAAGAAAAGTATTTTGCTTAAATCCCAAACTACCATTGATTCTCACTGATGACAGATGCAGGCAGCAGAAAGAGCCTTATGTCTGCATTGCACTCTTACACGTAATTTAGTTCCAGAATGTGGGTCACCAAAAGTCCTCCCCACTTGTCCAGTGACATCAAATGAGAGTCTGAGATACTGAGTAGCTTGCAAAATCAGGCTACTAAATGTCTTCATGGGTTAAGATAACAGTCGAAGCCACATGCTGAGGGTAAAATGTGTTTCTTTATTGTGAGGCCTCACTCTGCCCTCAATCTCGGTTTTACTTTAATTCATGGGCAAACTGTCTGCATTGAATAAATGTGTGATAAATGTCCCAAGAAGAGACTGTGTCAGTCTTCTAAGAGCCCAGGCACCACTATCTCCATGGATGTAATTAACTTCTAGGTGTCATGAGACAGAGTTCCAGAAACCTGTTTTGGTAGGAAGCTTCTGGATGAGAACTTGAGAACACAGCTGTTGTTGCTGCTGGCCCAGCTGCTTGCTCTTGCATATACTCCTGTGAACCACAGGAGGCTCACAAGTGTAGGTTTTGCAGCCAATGATCCACAGACAGATTGCTGGTGTTTTTGCAGCTACAGGGCAGAGGGACCACACGTAGGTATACAACAAAGGTTATCGTTATTTAGGCATACACAGGATTTTTAGACTGGTACGAGAATCTGAGCAGAATTTGCCTGCTATTTACTTTGTGCACAAGTACACTTTCTCCCTAGACTCACACAAAACGTATAGAGCTCAGACAGACTCTGATCTCTACAACCCCTAGCTTCCTCCTGGATCTTTTCCAGAACACTATTGTTTAGACATTGACCACATGTCATATGTTGACCACAAAGAAGAAGACTGAAAGCCCAAAGTTATATTGCATAGATCCAACTGATAAGAGGATAATAATACCCTGTGTTAAAGCCACTTGTAATCATATAAAACATTTTCTATTTGCATCTGATACATAGGCTTAGGAACCAAGAGATTACATGTTATTATCTACAGAACATCTATGCCATAGCCACTGACAGAAAGTCACCTATCTTTACAGCTTAGGTGAAATCTTGGTAAGTGACTGGATTTACAGAGATGACAAAACTGCTACTAACTTACTCTGGACCTTTATTGTGCCTTCATCTCTAGACTAGAACATCATTACTACAGAGGAGCAATAAAGATGCTTGAGTCAGAAGATGATTGAAAATCAAAATACTAAATATGTTGATTAAATAAACTCCTGAGAAAAGCATTAACATGTTTGAACTCTACGGTGATCAGTCAGGGAAACCTATTGATGCACTTGATCTGCAGTTTATCTTCATTTGAAACGTAATTTAATTACCAACAGTAATATTCTTGGAAACAATTCATCTCCAAGTATGGGAATGTAGATGTCAAACCTACTCTAACTTTTTGTTTAGAGAACCTAGAGAAAGTGCTCTTATTTCCCCAATATTTTCATAGTCTTTGTCCTGACATTTTCAGAATCTTGCTTGTTATATTTTGTGTTACCAGACAATAGGAACAACAGGAGAAAAGTGTATGAAATCAGACTCACACTCAGCTATTGATTAGTGTCTTAGTTATCCATCAAGGATTTAGCATGCTGACTGATGGAAAATGAGATGCAATTGCTTGATATTGATTGTAATAAGCTTTGAATCAACTTGTAATACCAGAAGGATGTGGGGGTTTTGGTCAAAATAGTAAGTTTTGGCTTTGTCTGAACAGTATGACATATCTCCCTCGGTTACTGATGAGGGGTTTTAAGAGTGTATGTTTATAATAAAGCTTTAAAATAGTATAGTAATTTTGCCATATTAATATAAGTGTTTACTGGGTGATTTTCCACTTTCTTCCATATATTTTTATTAGTATCAGACTGCATGCATTTCATTTAGCACATTTACTAATAATTTCATGTACCTCAAGTTACAGTTTTATGACTGTGTGTACATGCATACATCATGTATATAGTATGCTTGCACATGTATGATTTTATATGTGCTTACAATTACTGTACATTATATACACATTGTAATTCAGTAATGCATACATACATTTTCAGTCCTGTTTATTAGTTATGCACATACCAGTAAATAATTGAAAAAAACAAGAAAATGCAGATTGATCAATCAATCTCTGTCAGAGAACTATAAGAAATAAAATGAAATAAAGATGTATATGAATCAAAAAAAAAAAAAAAAGAAAATGTTAAATAAATGTATGGCCCAAGCCTTTAAACTCCCTTCCCATCCAGTCCAAACTAGACCATTTTTCAAAGTGTGCATTAAGCTATTTCCTTAGAGCAAAACTTTTAGAGCATATGTGTTGCAGTTAATCGTTTAAGATCTATGAAGAGCAAGTGATCTAAGTTACACCAACTATACCAGTTCCATATTTTCCTGTTTTTAAAGTGTATCAAATGTTTTAAGTAATGTAAAAAAGTTTTTACCCATTCTACAAGTCCTCCAGTTAGTTCCAATACCTAATTTCAAAGAACCTTACAGAATGTGCTCTGTATTTCTGCGAAATATATTCTGTAGCATGCCAACAACTCTTGGATAGGATTTATGTCAGCCACACAATTTCATCAAGCAGAGCTGCAGGCAAAAGTATTTGTGCTGACATAAATACCACAAAGATTTTATTATGATGTGAGTCAAGGAAATATGTTTTCAAATTTCTTTTAAGCTTAAAATATAAACTTTATTTAGAAATAAAATCACACAAACAAAAGATTAATTTCAAGTGTATGCATGTACCTATCTATGCATGTATGTGTGTCTGTATGTTGTTTACCAGGAAAGTTAGTGCACAAAATTTGTAAGTCTATATTGATGTTGAAATACTGACTCACAGTTTGCCTGTAGATAAGCTACAGTATCCAACCTACGCAGACTTCATATACCTCGGTTCCCTCATCTGTAGAAATCTTACCTTCCTTATGCAGTGTTATGAAGTTGATTAAGCACTTGTGACCTTCTGATAAGTGTAAGCATTGTTAGAAGATAAATATTTATAGCTGTAAGGCACATACTTTTTCTCTAGCTAACAGGATAATATCAGAATTAAGTTAATAATGTAACAGTAAAAATACATTTATTAGAATTCTGTTCAGGTAGATTTAAAGTGAAACAGTTTTTCTACAAGTGGAGGTGAAGTATATTTCAAAGCAGTTAGTCCACAGTGAACGGCATAAAAAGGATTACATATTTTAAGACTTGAAAAAGAAATAACATTTGCAACAAGCACCCTCTGAGGCAAGGACCTCTTTTTAATGAATGTGAGAAGGAAAGATGCTCTGTAAATTGCTTTTTCTACAATTTTCAGCTTCTGTATTTTACACTGTGCAACTCATTTGTAACCAGTCAGAACTGCTGTTTGAGACAAAAATAGGCCAGGTATGCTGCTGGTTTATTCTAACATAGCAATGTCTATGTTCCTATGAAATGAAGAAAGTGAAGAAAAACTTTGAGATACTCTGAAATGTAACTTACATTGATGAAAACGTAACTAAGCAAGTCAGTAAACTATTAATGAGGAGAACAAAAAGGAGTGAAGCTATTTAAAAATAAATACTGATGTGACTTTAAAACAAAGAACTGGGTATACCAACAATAATAGTAACATTTTCTCTAACATCACTGGCAGTAGTAGCATATCTGTCTAACTGCATGTAGTCAAATATCCAAACCAAACTGCACAACCACACAGAGATTAGTGAAGCAAGCAGAATACTCTCCCTCGTTCTTTGACTAGTAACATCATTACATTTTCTTTCTGAAAGACCTCAGGCGATTTTACAGGATTTTGATTGGTAACACTTTTTTTTTCCCCAGCTGCTACTCAAAGTGTTAAGACAAACACCCTTTTTAAGGCACATGGCTTATTCAAACTAGGTGTAAAGTTTCTTAGTAAATTATAAACTAATTTGTCAGATTTTATTTTTTTCACTACTCCCAATTAAAGTGTTTTTTAAAGTTCCTTTTCTAGAAACTTAGTGAGATGTCCAAAATCACTCTGTTAATCCTACCTCTCATGGATGGCATGGCCACAGGGATAATACATGAAAGGTCTGTATTCTAAAGCTATTTAGTGACATATGATTAGCCAAATCAGATCACAGTCTTGCAGTTTAGGTGAAAGAGAGATCCTTCCATTATGTCAGAGAGACAAAAAATAGAAAAAGTGTGTGATTTAACCAAGTGAACTACTTCTGTCTTCAGAATGGACAGAATCTGTAAGTTTACAGGGGTTGCAGAACATGATCCTGCAGTTGTTGAGTCTGAGTGTTCTTGGATTCAAAAGCTTATTTTGAACTGATCCAGTGAGAGCTATGTGGAGAAAGACCAAAGGGTCAATCTTATGTGAACAGCACAGATCAGACATTACTTTTTAACACAGTTCAAAGCAGGAAGAACTCTTGTCTTGCAAATATGGGTAATTTCTGTAATAGTAGTTCTTGAGCTCTGGTCTACAAAGGAGTCTACATTTTGGTTGCTCAGAATTGAGTTTAGCAAATCTTTAAACAAGAAGTACACCACCAGCTTTTTACAAACTGTGTATAAATTTATTGGCCTTACTGTCTTTTGCCACTAAGGAAAGAAGAGCTATTTCCTGTTTTGTGATAGGTAACCAGACCTTTTGCCCTCTCCAAAAACACCCACCAATTCCTTACATTTGTCTCTTTAGCCTTATTCAACTTTTTTAGCACTATGTCACTCTCCTTCCTTGATTTTTTCCTAGTACTCAGTCAATAAAAATCATAAGAAATGAAAGCCTATCTTGTTCAGAAGGTAGCCTCTCTATCACTCAACAGAGTCTGATTGTGAGGCTGCTACCTGATTCTACCTGACTCTTTTTAAGAGAGTGTACTGCTCTCAATTTCTCCTCTGAAAGAAAGCTGTTCCTCTTTGTACAAAACATACATTATTATTGAGGTCAAGAGAAAGAAAAAGCATGAAAAAAACATCTATAAGCCAGAGCATTTATATGGAAAGGTTGGAATTCAGACTAGCCAAATCAGTCAGGAAAAGGAAGATGCTCCCCTGTTCATGGAGAACACCCCTGTTCACAGTTTTGTAAACAGCACTTCCCATCATTGAAACACAGTACAATTAATTACAGCAATGCTCAGTATAATCAATGCTCTCTACCAGTGAACTTATGTATTTTCAGAGCCACATTGTCTCTCTGATGTCCATAAATTCCTTTCCAAAGACTTTGCAAATTTGTATGAATTATTTCTCAGTTTATGCTAGCTCATTGTCAATATCTCTTATTAATACTGCAACATCTCCACTCCACAGCCAACCTCAACATTAATTTATTTGCAGATTTTGCAGTCATTCATACCTAGCTTTAGGACCCCAGATTTTGTGCAGTTATTCAAGGGATGGTTATTTCAAAACCCCTTCTGTCAGAAAAGAAGATTGAGGCTGAATGAGCAGGATTGCCAAGCTTCTGTTACATCTTGTGAAAGTTCCACACTTGGAATAATTTGCTACCAATTTTCTTGTGCGCCAGCTAAACTGCATTACAAAATGGTTAGCAACTTCTATTGAAATCGTTCTTAGATTTACGTTTCCAGAATAAGCAGCTTTGTAGAAGCTGGGGAGTAGCCTTTAGATAAGAACTATCTTTTTTTCACACCTGTGCATATATTTTCTGAATATTTTCCAAATTAAAATTAAATATACTCTTTCTTTCTTCTGTGTTCTTGAGAAAATCCTTGTATGTCAAATTCCATCTCTATCTTTTTCTCCTTTTGAGAAGAAGAGAGAAGAGGAAAAGAAATATCTACCACTAAAACACCTTGAAAACTAGATTAAGACAAATGTGGTTTGGTTTGGTTTGTTTTAAGGTACACTTTTATTTGTACGCATTTTGTTGAAAAATTCTAAGTGAAGTTGGAGAGAAAATTGTTGAATTTTAAAATTTGCTAAAAAAGATATTAAACTTATAGTGTCCATGTAAAAAATATAGATATATAGCCAAGAAACTTGTAAGTGCCATGGTGGGTGGTAGGTAGGGGGAGGATTAGTATGTGCAGTGCCTGCCTAACACTCACATCAGACATGAAAAAAGTAAAATATTCCAGTGGTCTTCTGAAAAGCTAAGCAAACAGAGGCCTGCATGCCTTGTGATCATTAAAAATCCATTGGCATTCTTCACAAGATTAAGCAAGGTTAGATCTGCAAAAAATCCAATTTAGTTAATTGTGTTCTGTTCACATAAGTTACTCCTGCACTCCCATGTTTTGTATTTTTGTTGTTGTTGTTGTTTTGTGGGTTGATTTTTTTAACTTTTTTTTTTTTTCCTAAAGAATCGCTCACGTGCAAAGTGTATTTAAATAGCCACCATTCCATTCTCCATAGAAAGTACCTCATGGATTAATACTTTTTGGAAAGTTTTCCAACTAAACATATTGTGGAAATGTAATATATTTCTCTTTAAGTGAGAAATGAATGAGTTATCATATCAGCCAAGCAGAAAGACAATGAGTGAGGTCATTCAATTAAGCTATAATTTTATTAACTCATCTGGGAATTTCATATCAATAAATCATACAGCCCGGGTAGTTATTTCTCTCCTAATAATTTCACCTGGTGAGAGCTGCTATCAGACTTTGTCAAGACCCCACTGCTGTCTTATTCTTACACAGGTTAAAGACACAGAGACAGATTTACTCCTTCCTCCACTGTGTCTTTGTTTCTGATTTCTGCTCATCGGCTTTCACTCTCTCTTTTCATTAAGGATTTGTTTTCTCCCAAGCCTATTATGAAGGTAAATCCATCAGGGAAATGAACAAGTTCTGCGCACAGTTCAGTGTCTGCAGTGAATACCTATCACTGGTTAATAACTGAGCCCCACCCAGCCCTTGCAAACTATCAGAGAGGAAAGATTCCTTCCTAGCCTCCAGAAAGTCTGCTGGCAAAGCTGGGTCCTGCTCTGATGCCAGCAATCAATCAGCAACACTGAATCTCATGGCTAGGAGTTTGTCTTTCCCTCTCCAAGGGCTTCAAAGATAGGTAATGGACTTGAACCCTGGCAGTTAACCTCTTTATCTGTTGTTCTGTCTGTCTCGTCTCTCACTCTTGCTAATATGAAGAGACTCAGAAAGCAGCTTGAAAGGCTGGAGTTTTTACCTTTTCTTATCAGAGGAAGTTTTGTAAATATGTTACATTCAATATGGTTTTGCTCCATGGAATTATAATGGATTTGCAACTAAAAGCACAAGTTCATCTTCCTGGAATCACAAACAGTTATATTATTTCATAGCATGACCTATTCCAATAAGAATACAAATAGGATCTGTGCTTCTTAAGCTTTCTTTAGCTTTTGTTTTTAATTAATAATTGTATATCTATACAGGTTTCACAGCAGCCAGCATATAAAATTTAGGCAAATTTCCGAAACTGTCCAATGGGAAAGGGCTGGCTTAAACACCTTTCTTTCCAGTAAACCATTAGTAATGTGATGTCCTTTTACAACTACATTTTGAAAAGAAGGCAAAGAGGCTATTTTCTGTATGGGCAAATTAATGAATCAATGCTCTCAGGCTAAAGAAAAAAACTCTAAGTACTGTTGGAGTTCAGATGTAAGGTATACATACAGTAGATCAGCAGATGCAAGAGTGAATAGATGGAGGCACAGTCAAGAACACCTCTAAGTTTAACCAGCAGCTATGAGGACCTTTTCTATATCATCATTCAAGGGGTGGACTACCCAAGTCCTTTCTGAACCAGAGAGACTTGGACTCCCACTAAAATATGGGTAGCCTCTGCATATTGTGTGAGAGCTGGAGAAGAGACCATCTAGCAGGTATTCAGACCCAAGCCCATGATGATGTAAGATCATCAGGGCATAGGTTCAGACTGCATAGGAGCATCTACTGCCAGAGGTGCCCAAAACAGCATCCATCATATTTTTATAAGTATCTATATTTAAAAGTGATGCAAAGATAGGAGAGCCGCTTACTAAGCCAACATGTTGAAATAGCCAGGCTGCTGGCATTATTCCTTTGAGTGCACATTTTATAGTACATAATATACCTAGTTTCCCAAGGAAATGGGATATGTGTATTCATAGTATTTGTCTGTCTGTCTCTTTATCCATGTCTTATGACAGCTTTCTAATGTGTTGTTTAATTTCAGTCATATATGATGAAGGGATGCAAAGTTTAAAAATGTCAGGTTCCTACATGCTTCACAAGAAGTCAGGCACAGGAGTCTGATCCTATTAGCATCTCCCTGGAGGAAAAGGCTGAAGTATGAGTTTAGCTTTTATTAGACATAAAAGAATCCACAAAACAACTCATGACAGTTGCTCATGAGACAATTTGATAGCAAACAACACTAACAAAATTGATTCTGCTCCTCCTGCAACTACTTTTTCTTTTTTTTTTTAAGATAATTACTTCCTTGTGTGTTTTTCAACCTCTAATTTGTAGACCTGATTAGGTAAGAGTCTTCTAGTAGGCATAAACATTGTGTATTAGTGTTTCTGGAACAAGCCTATAGTTCCTAAGTGTATAATGACACTATTGCTTGTTGTTTATATTAGAATCCAGATTCCTTGGAAATATGTAAAGTTGTTTAACAACAACTCTTTTTGCCAATTGCACATATATGATTATCTAAGCAAATCCACACTGGTCATTCAATTATCTTTTTCCAAAAGAAATACCCTTATGTTGTGCATTACCGTAGGACTCCCAAATGTTTAGCAAAGATAGCACTGGGTACTTGCCATATCAGAAAGAATATCATAAATACTCACTCTTGACATTTTCATGCCTTCATTTTTCTTGTATCATAAAAGACAGGTCCATCATAAAACATTTGAGAATTGTAGTATAAAATGTATTAATGATGATGTAAATCTTAGCCATATTAACAAACACTGCTTTTGTAATAGGCAGCTGAATAGCACCAAGATAAAAGGAGAACAGAATAGGGGTCCTAAGAGTCTAATTAACCAAAACCATGGAAAATCAAAGGAGATCGCTCATAGCACAGTCACTTTGTTCCTGATACCCTGTTTGCGCATTAGTATTGTAAATGAAAGTCAGTTATGGAAGTACTCATGTTCATTGTAATCATCCATATTCAAAGAATTCAGGACCACGACAGTCGTAGTAGACTTTTTCCTTCTAAATTAATGGTATTTAAATATCTTAATTTTTACAATATATTTGTACAGGTGGCCTCTGATTTATCCTCTGTGAAAATCTAGAAAAGAAATTTTAAAAGAATCGTTTAGAAGAAGCTTGATGTCCTTACTTTCCTCCAAAACCAGTGGGTACTGAACATCACCACATTTACTAGCATTTTACAGAACTAGGAAGCTGCTCTCTCTTTAGAACATTTATGGACCAAAAGTTTATAGATTAAGGTAATGTGACAGAGAACAGTTCTTTCACATGATTTCACACTGAGCCAGTTTGTGTAATTTCAGGAAAGGAAGTTATGTCTGAGTTAGAAAAAAATATATCACTCAGACTTCTCATATCAATTGCATTTTATTATATGTTTTGCTTTAGAAAACTTTTCTCATGAATTCAAAAAGTGAAATACTTCCACTAAGTGCTTTGTAACATTTAAGAGGAAATCTTCCAAATGACATAATTTTGAATGAAACACATTAAATAATAGAAAAAAAATGAAGTCTTTAGGATGAAAAAGCTGTTCTTGTAAAAAGTCCTTCACTTTCTACTTTTCATAAACCTGTTTCTGGAGCCAAGGTAATAATTTCCAGCATCTCT
This sequence comes from Ciconia boyciana, assembly GCF_034638445.1. Classification (NCBI taxonomy): domain Eukaryota; kingdom Metazoa; phylum Chordata; class Aves; order Ciconiiformes; family Ciconiidae; genus Ciconia; species Ciconia boyciana. The sequence continues at coordinate 50,695,974 of NC_132937.1, forward strand.
GGAATTCTCCTTTTGTCTCATCATATGAAAAATAGAGAGATGGAGGAGTTAAAATAGTGTTCATCAACTTTACATCATCTATACTATCTACTTTGACTATTTTAAAGCACAGCTATTTGCTTTTATTTCTCTCTAGGTCATGTTCTGATCTCAGTTAAAATTATTTCAAAGAGAACAGAATTAGACTCTCTCCATTTTTTTCAAGCAACAACAAAAAGATCCAAGTAGGGAAAGATTGGAGGGGGCTAAATTTTAAAAAGACATTTGCTTTTTATATTCATTTAATTATGTGTCGGGGTTCTCTTCAGTGTCATTTTTTATTTTTGGTATTTCAGAAAGAGTTCATTATCTGTGGGTAAGCTGTCCATGTATAAGCTAATTATAATTATAGCTGTGCTATTTTCAAGGACATACTTTACATCTCTTAGTGAAGTGTTATAAGGATTCAGTCTCAAGACCAGAATACACTTGGGATTCTGTCATATAGAAGGGGAAAAGAATTCTGATGTTTTTTGAAACTCAGCAAATATTTAATTTTTTTCTGATAGTGTAATTTATGCAAAATTTGGTTTTCTGGAAACAAGGAAATGAACAAAACATTAAGATCAGAGTTCTGTTAATTGTTTATGACTCATTTAACATGTGTGACTGCACTGTATGCGAGCCAATTTTTTCTCTCATTTAAGCCATTATTATCATAATGAATCCCATTGATTTGAACAGAATTGTTATAGAATTATAGTTATGTAACAGCACATGACTTACCCCAGTCTTATCAATGACATTGCGATAACCGCTTAAAATACCATTTGTACTTGTCTTGGCTGGGGCAAAAAACCCCACTACTGAAGGCAAATCATATTAAATCTATTCATACCTGTTAAGAATGTCTCCTTGTGGTCTGTCTAACTGTATGGCTTCTAAAATGTAGCTTAGGTAAAGGCAGGTTTCAACCCAATTGGACATCTGCATGATGCTTTCTCAAGGGTATCATTGCTTCATTGTATGGTAAAACCTTCTTTTCTAAAAACACTCAAGTACCAGGAAATGGCAAAGCACACCTGAGAAGGCTTAGTACAGCAGTTCCTCATTTTATATCAGATCTCACATTGTTTCCTGTGAAATAATTTTATTGACCTCTATGATTTTGTCTTATGTTAGTCAGCAGCACATATCTTTGTCCTGCACAAATGAATTCTGCCAATTTTTTTTATGCTTGCAAAATCTGTCCTGAAACAAACAAACCCTTCTTTTTTCTTTTCAGAATGAACAAGGATTGAAAGTCTAACCTCAGTGTAACTTAGGACAGCAAATGTATTTAGTTCTGTTCAACAGCCAAAGATGTGAAATAAATGTATTAAAAGGATAGTAAAAAGTAAGTCTTTTCATAAACAGATATATTCTATGCAGATTGTATGGGGTTTTTTCATTTAACATTCCACTGACATTTTTCTAGCTATAGTGTTTTGAACCATTTACCCTCTCCAGTTGTTCTAATTATATCCATCAAATGTGATGCATGTTTAATTGGATTTTAATAGGATGGTAACTCCTTGTTCAGCAGCAAGTTTAACAGGAGTGTAATTTATTGTTGATAAAGTATGAGGTGCCACATCCAGTTACTAAATAAGTGCTAGAACTGCATTTAAAACCCATGTTCCTGAATGGCATTGAAGTTTAGAAGTTAGATACTTCTAAATCAAAGTAGAGGATAGCTTTGTACATGTATAGGATAAGCAAGAAGCTGGTATTCAAGTGTTCAATAGGTCTTAATTATGAAAACCACTTTTTTTTTTGTAAAAAAAAAGTTGTGTGTAATTTTCACATGAATTACCTATGGGACACAGAGTTTCAAAGTACCTTTATGCCAGCAAACACACGTTCTGAAAAAGTGTATCTATCAGCCATTGAGAAACTTATCTTGTGAAATGTGTTTAAACTCAGTTGACCAAAGAACAAACATTTGTTAAAAGAGACATCCTAAATATAAATGATTGATGGACAGAACTTTCAAATGGTAGCAAAGAGACAATCAGCTATACAGTCATCATTATGTATAACGTGATAACTATGCCTAATGTTTCTTAGGTATCAATTAGAATGAGAATGCATCTTTACCAAAACTTCACAAGCACAGAAAAAATGCGAGCAGAATGTGCAGCCAAAAGCCGCATATATACACACAAACACACACACCCAAAACACAAAGGAAATTTTAAAAAAGGAAATAGGGGAGAAAGATGACTACAAAACTGAAGTTATAGGCCAGACTTGCACAATAAATCAGGACAGATCTAGGCATGTTTTGGAAATGTCCTAAAGCTCAGACCACATCCTACCCATTAGATGATCTGCATTCAAGAGAGCACAACTCCAAGTGCATTTGGAATCCTCTGACTGATGAAGCTGTTAAAAAGACAATGTGAGCAACCAGGGTTCTCTTCAACACTTAATGGGAAAACATAAGAAATATATTCAAATGAATCCAAACTGAATTAATATTTTGTTCTTTTACACTCAAGTAAATGAGAAATAAAAATTTTTTTAAAAAAGTTCTATTTTTATAGGAAGAAAAATTTAACATGGCTTGGAATTGAGTTATTGATGTTGGGCATTTATAGGAAGAGCAAAGCAAATGAAATTGTCTTTGTGTCCAGACATTCAGTGGTGAAGATCATTCACTTTCAACATTAGAGATTGAGATTCAGTACCTTCATCTCCCTTCAGAGAATGGCCCAGTCATCAAAATACAATATTTTCTGGAATATCCAGAGTGTCTTCATTTGTTCTGATTACCCTGGGACAAGGAAGAGTACCTAGTTGCTTCACCTGTGGTGTAGAGCTGCAGAGCTAATTGTGCTACTCAGCATGGTGACTCTTCCAGTGTAGTAAGTGGAACTGGTCCAAAGATAAAACATTGACTCACTTTATAGTCCCCTATAGTCTAATTACTATGTTGTTTAAGAATTTCTGACTCATACTCTAATTATTTTCCTAACATATTTCTGTCTGGGATCTGATCCTAACTCATTGGTACTCCTGGTGGAGACAAGCCATTCTTATGTTAGCTGCTAAGCCAATAGATGAAAGGTTTGTAGAAATATTTCTAAACTTCTTAAATCTGAAAATAACTAACAAATTCAGAAGTGGCAGAAGCAAATTTGTAGTGAGTGATACAAATAAAAAAGAATGACAATTTTCTCAGAAAACTCTCAAAATTTAGGGATTGTATTTTGCTGCTAAAATACAGTGGTTTTAGAATTTCCTCGGAAACTGAACACCTTGCTTACTTTGACTTTGAATTGGACCAAATCTAATATCGGAAGAAGAGCATTTTCAGTGAATCAAGTGAAAAAGAGGTCTACAGCAATTATGAATGGGATTCTTTGTACAAGATATATTTATGCACAACTATATTTGGCTGCAATTTTCAAAAGTATTCAAGGGCACTGGTGAACTGATTTCTGCAAGCACACTTGAACAAGTTATTTTAATATTCTGGAGGGAAAAAAATATTCTTTATAGCTTCAAGAATATAGGAAAACACTGATTTGGTAAAATCTTTGCCATCAGTATATCATGCCAAGTCTGTGTTTTTGTCAAACAAATAAAAGATAAGTGAAGCCTGTCAATCACACTTCAATCATGCTTTTGCTTATATTAGCATTTCTATTAGCATTGAGAACGTCCCAGTTTTTCACATCTACATTTATAGGGCTTCCATCATATCTTTTGGAAAATATGTCTGCACTGTTATAAGCATTAATATTATCAAATTTGTCTGTTAAGAATAGTAGTATGAAATACCTGCAAACCTTGGTTATTAGCTGTTGGTTGAATTTAAACAGGTTTTCAATTGTGATTTCATATGAGATTAAAACCACCCTTTTGTTCTTGTGACTACTTTTCACTAGCCTATGTCACTAACCTAATGGTTCAAGTAGGAGATTTTTTTCAGCATTGATCACTAGCTTACAATTAAGTTTGTGCTTTAATATTACACTGAACTGCTGTCTTGAAGAGATACCTTGCATTCATGGAAACTGTTCTTGGCAACTTTCTACTCCTGAGACCTTTTGATACACTTAGTGTGAAATGCACATTCTCTGGCTCTTTTCCTGTAGCAAGCTTTATTTGTTCCTCTCAAATAAGATCTGTATAGTGCTTTTTTAGTGTAAATTATCAGCATTTATGAAGCTGAACTGCTTCACTCTTTCTCTGGATTTGAAAGCAAAGGTCTTAGTTATCCCTTAATAACAGGAGGATCTAGAAATCACTGTTGGAGGTTGCAGAATAGTCTTCCATTCCTCTTACAAGTCTTTTTGATAAGAATTTGAGATTAAAATTATATACTAAGTTCTTAAAATATGTTCCTTCATTTCTAAGACCACAATTGCATAGGAACCTCAACTATTGCATCAAGATTAGTAATACTATTACAGTTGCAAACACCCTAAATGTGAATTAAGGCCAAAAATACGAACTTAGCCTCGGACAGTGACTGCATGCTATTAGCGACATCAGAAATATAGATACACTTTTCTGAAAGACAGTAGGAACAAAACCCACCATTTACAGCATTTTTTTTTCAGCAACATGCTCAATTAATTTCTGGAGAGACAGAAAGTTGTCTTCTTTCCACTGACTGTGTTGGCTGAAATTCATTTCATTGGCACAAAGCTGACATTGCTAGTCATTACATGGATCAAGAGAATACAACTTGGCAACAGCAAAATTCACTCTTCAGTCTCCACGTACTGCTAGAATTGAAGGCTGTAGCCTTCAGTGCCATCTGGAAAGGATGTGAGGGCTATATTCCCTGTTCTCAAACTGCATATTAAATCACAAATGTAGATCCTAGTCCTGACCTTTTGTAAGTGAGCTCAGCTGTATATATTTCAGACACCAAGGCCAGATCACTCTATTCCTAACTTCAGGTTGTGTAATAAAGTCCTCTTTTTCAGAGCAGATGAGGACCAACGTTTACTCACCCTGAATGGATCAACCTCCTAATGTCCTGATAACTGTCACCACAATATCACTGTTTTCTATTGTTTTCTTAAAATCATTATATCAATTGCTTATATAATCATTCATTTCAGAGTTTGGAAGTTTGCATAGAATAAATGACACTATTTCAAACCAAAAATATACCAAGTAATAGCTGTGGTGTTTTTTCCCTTTGATGCTAGGTGAAAACTGATTACATAATAATAGGAATCAGAACTAATTTCTCCAATTTTCTAAGTTAATTGTGCAAAGTAAATATGTTACATGTTAAAAACCAACCTTCTTTCTTCTTCTCCCTTATCTGTTCCTGCCATGTTCTTCTATTTTCAAAAGGAACAAACTTATCTTTCTTCTCTTGACCCCAGCAGATATATCTGCACTCTAAAGATACAGATAGGTGTACAGCTATATAGGTATATAGATAGGTAGGTATATAGGTAGGCAAGTCGGTAGATAGATAGGCAGACAGATAGGCAGCCAGATAGGTAGGTAGATAGATAGATAGAAAGATAGATAGATAGATAGATAGATAGATGAAATAAAGTCTTTTTTATGTCTAACATGTATGAAATAGATCAATCAATCTATCTACCTACCTAGGTATTGGTAAAATATATTTACACACACATACTATTTCTTAAATTGTTTTTAGGGTGTAAGAAGGAAATTAAAGTACCATATTCAAGCAGTGTTTTCATACAAGAAAATGCAATTTAGAAAGGCTATTTCAAATAAGAGTTCTGACCTTCATAAAGACTTGCAAAGGAGTTTGTCGTAAATGATTTAACAGGCTATATTTTTCAAGACAGATTTTCAGAGATAACTAAATGGAAAAATAGTGCAACAAAAAAAATTGATGACACCACCCCCCAAAAAAACCCACCGACACCCACAACCCAAAACAAAACAAAAAAAGAAGACAATTTTGTGTCTCTCATCAAGGCACTGGAAATAGAGACATGACTTCCAAATGCCAGCAATGTGTAAATTTATTAGATCACAAAAAGTAATGTTGATATTGATGGGAGTGACTTGTTACAGACCTGCCCTATGCCAGTGTCACAAAAATACTAATTTTGCCACTACAGTTAGCATTGAATACTCACCTTATTCCTGTTTGAAACAGAAGACAGAAGGAAAGATAAATCTCCTCATACACCTTAATCTGACCTGTGTAGAAAGAAACAATATACATACACATGGCTTGCTTCCTACCTCAGACAAAAGCCAGCTATGAGCATTACCTCTGCTTAAAATAGCTAGGGAGGGAGGATTCAGATCTTATTGAAAGATACGATCTCCCAAAGGGAGGCAGCCTCAGCTAATGCAATATCAAGGCCTCTCCTTCACCCTCTTCTCTGGTTTCAGTCTTTCCAAAATGCATGTAGGAAAGAGAGAGCACACAGATACAGAACCTTAGGAAAGCCAGAACACTAGTACATCTTTTTCTGTAAACAAGTAAAGGTGGGAAAAGTGCATATATTAGTTAGGGACAGTTCCATGTCAGAATAATAAGATGTATTCTGTAAGGCTTTGCAGGAACTTAGCTAAATCTGTTACTATGCAGTATTTCTATTTAGTGAACTAGAGAATTAAATAAAGCATATGGTCATCACATTTACTTAGGACTCGAAGTTCAGAAGGACTGCAAAAAACTTGGAAAACACAATTCAAATTACATTAATATGAAAAGAAAATTAAAAAAGAGGGGAAAGGGGAAGGGAAGGGAAGGGAAGGGAAGGGAAGGGAAGGGAAGGGAAGGGAAGGGAAGGGAAGGGAAGGGAAGGGAAGGGAAGGGAAGGGAAGGGAACGGAAGGGAACAGAAGGGAAGGGAAGGGAAGGGAAGGGAAGGGAAGGGAAGGGAAGGGAAGGGAAGGGAAGGGAAGGGAAGGGAAGGGAAGGGAAGGGAAGGGAAGGGAAAGGAAGGGAAAAGGAAAGGGAAAGGGAAAGGGAAAGGGAAAGGAGACAAGTTATATTGGAAATATAACCAAAAAAGGTGTAACATGCACAAAGAAAAGGACAGGTGTCTAAATTCAAATAGACAGTCAGGTCCAACTACAATTTGTTAGACAGATAGATTTGTAGTGTGGAAGACCAGAGGAACGTGAATTCAACAAAGTTAGTCTGTTGAAGCATGTCAAACCTCATAATAAAAGTACAATCTAAAAGTACAAACTAAAAGGCATGCAAAGTAAAACTCTCCCTATTCTGCCTCCATAAGCTGAGGCATTGAGTCTAATTGTGGAAGTTGCTTTTCTTTAGTTAAATTTTCTGATTATTTTTCTCTTCTATGCTGAATTCTCCCTTCCATCTGTTTGGGAAAACTATTTGGAAAGTTGGGGAGAGATATTTTTGTATGTCTTTAGATGTGAAGAAGGCTGCTGCATGGAGGAAATAAAGTATTTTTTATGTCCAGCATGTGTGAAATTAAACAGTACTACAGCACCAAGACATGGGCAAAACAACTAAACAAGGAAAAGCTTCTAGTGGTAAAGATAGCTGAAGAAATTTCTTGCAGGGGTTAAGGAGACTCCAGTTATGACTTTAAGACTAGTTAATATATACATTTGTCATCAGTGAAAGAAGTATAGTTGAACCTGCTTTGGGACACATGAATGTACTCAGTCTTTTTCAAAGTTTCTTTCTTAGATATACCTCCATACTGCTCCTTTATTTTTGCTAAGGTTTACCTTTATAAAAAAGATAAAAAATTATTTTACAAAGACAAATACAACTACCCCACTGTCCATCTAATGGTGTTTGATTGCTGCATGCTTTCTATCAAATATTTTAAATCATTGTTGCAAAGGATGGCAGGACAACTTAATGACACAGGCGATTCTGCGTTCTGGTACAGAAGTGCAGTAACAGGCCTCTGTAAGTCATCTCTGATTATTCTACAGTTTTACCTAAAATGCTGTATTTCTGTAATACATATCTCATCCTCATTGTCATCACTGGAAGTAAAGGACAAGGGATGGACAGATTTTTCTATCACATGAAATCTCCATATGAATTTGCATCCTATAGTACCTTTACTTTTTTTCTGTAATTTAAGACTCTTCCAGGATTTATAAGTTTTCTGGGGAATAATAAAACCCCTTGCTACCTCTGTTTCATTTCTTAAACTCAGTATTTTTGTAAAATATCTGAACATAAGAAAACATCTAAAACCACTGAACTATTTTCTCCATGTCCTGGGAAAATATCCTTTCCGTCCAAAATATCTTTCTCATTTTAATTAGACAAAAGTTCTTCTATAATACATATTCATATTCAGGAATTATATCGTTATCTGAAAATTTCACATAAAAATCCTAATGCATGGTTCTAATCTCAAAGTCTAATTACACTGTTTTTGAATATATGTTGTAGAGGTCATTTTCAGTAGGCAAAGTTGCAAAAGAGATTTATATTAGAATAATTTACTTTCACATACCAGGTTTTTGGTGGATTGTAGATTTTTTGGAAGTCTGTTCGTTTATGACAGGCAGAGAAAGGAGAAAAAGGAAAAAAGGTATCTGAAAGGTATCAGCTGGAAGTTATATTTTGTTCTTGTCACACTTACTCAGAGAAAGATTTTTGAAGAAAATCCCTTCAGAGAATTTTCAGTTATGAGGAGATATTTTTAATTTTTTCCCTACTATCATTTAAATGGAGCACAGTAACTAACTTGCCCAATGCCAAAAGTTGAATCTGGAAGCTTTAGATCTAATATATAATACATTCTCAATAAGGAATATGTTCTTTGCTAGTATTGTAGAGAGGAAGGGAAGAAACTGCAGGCATTAAAACAGGGAAATTACAAACATTTATGTAATACTGCACTTCTCTGATTTGATTACTTAATGTAGCAAAGGTCTCTGGTTCAATTTCTCAAGTATCAAAGATTCATATCGGCAGCTCTGCACAAACACACGTCATCTGAAGAGAACAGACGTGTGTTTGTAACAGCTCATCGCTGAGATATGGATACACAATAAGAAGTTGGACCACATAACCCACACATTCAGAATTATGCAGAAGTTATGTGATACACCTTTGTCTTTATTTCTGTCACAAGACAAAACACTAGGCAATCCTAAACTGTGTACAAAATTCAGAATGTAGAATATGTTAAGGTAGAACATTACAAACTAAAAGAAATGCAACAGTTTATTTTGTATCAACATCATTTTCTGACTAATTTGGGAAGCAGCCTGATGTCATTTCATGCTGCTCTAACGGCAAGTAGAATTTTACTGTAGAGTGTTATGTTATTACAAGCTCCTGTTTTTTTCACACACGTGGATGAACCACCAGAATATTAACAAGAGAAACACCCACAGATGCTTCCCTTTTCATTGGCAGGAGATGTCCATGGTAAATGTCAAAGGCCAAGGAATATGTTCTTGTAGGGAGCTGGAGAGAGAAATCTATAATTTTGTTTGCATATTTAAACAAAGATGGTTGTTCTTAACCATAGAAAACAGAAAGATCATTCTAAAGACAAAAAATGAACTTTCTAAAAATGTGATATCTTAACTTTATTTAAAAAAAAAAGATATTAAACCAATAGTTTCAGGCAGCATTCGAGAGTCTGAAAAGACTATATCATAATTCACCTCTTTGTGTGTTACGTTCATTAAAAAAACTGCAGGCTCTCACAGCACTGAAAGAGACTGAAGATGTTGCAGTACTGAGTGTATATAAACGCCTTGAAATAGCCCTAAGTATGTTTCTTTCAAGAAATTATTCTCTTCCTTTGGAAGATCTCAGTACAGTCCTTTATTACTTTACAATCATGGTTTCGAACACATGTTTCTAACATAGGTGTTTTGGGATTGTTTCTTTGGTTTTTTGTTTATTTGGGGTTTGGTGGGGGTTTTTGTTTGTTTGGGTTTGGGGGGGGGTGTGTTTGTTTTGGTTTTTTGTGGGGGTGGGAGAAATATTAATAGATGTTAAGGCCCAAATTCAGCTTTCAATTACGTCTAGGCAATCTCAGAGACCATAATCTTGGCAAGACTTGGAAAATTAATAGTGGGAATATCATTGTTCCACTGAACAGATGAAACGTATAAAGTAAGCAAAACATATCTTTCCATGACATTAGCAAACTGCTAAATATCACTGCTTAGATATATTCTTGAGGAAAGGTTATTGCCTTGTGCACATTGCACCAAACTCTGACCAGTCAGTACAAAATGTAGGTTGCTCCTCTTGACGAGTTTAGACTGCCAATTCCTCTGTTATTAAGTTTGAGGAAGAAAGGGTGAATCTGGTTTGACAGATCTGAAAAGTCATTTGCGAAATAAATATAATATATGACACACTTTGAATAAGAGGGATATTGTCCTAAATGTAACTGCTCTCCATCACCATTCTTCACAGAGTCAGTGTTCAGGAATGTGCAACAATCACAAATGCAGTCCTCAGAAGGAATGCATCCGAGGTTTTACCTTGAGTTTAGTAAAGACTGAGGTTAAAATTTGGGATCAGAGACAATGGAGGGATCAATGAACTTAGTATGAAACCCAAGCAGCCTAGACTTGATCAATAATATTTATATGATGTACCTTACCATTTTATGTTCCCTAGTTCAAAGGAACTTCTAAAAACTAGGGACACATTCAGGGTGAAAGAAGGAGATAAAATTTGATTCCCAGTTCCTTTCTTTTTTTCAAGAAAATCCAATTTTCTCCAGTGGGAGAAAATACCAAAATTCATCAGCTTTTGTTTCCACAGAGGGAAAAAAAAAAACCAAAATAACAACAAAAAAAAATCTTTCTTAGCTCTATCAAAAACTGTCTTTCAAAATTTACAGTTGAGATGGCTATCATCCGATTAGATGGATTTCTGTTTAAAGAGATACAAAATTTACATTAAGCATGATTAATAAACATTTTCTTCTCTACAAAGGAATACAAAATCCAAACAAGGCCTGAGGGTTCTACATTTTGAAGATTCTCTTTTATATTTTATCAGCTACACTGATCTGTCACAATATTCTACCCCCAAATTATTTGCCTTAGGAAAAGAAAGGGAAAATAGAAAGAAAAAAGCAAGAAAAGAAAAAAAAAAAAAAGGAAAGAAAGGGAGAAAGGAAGAAGGAAAGAAGGAAAGAAGGAAGGAAAGACAGAAGGAAAGAAGGAAAGAAGGAAAGAAGGAAGGAAGAAGGAAAGAAGGAAGGAAAGAAAGACAGAAGGAAAGAAGGAAAGAAGGAAAGAAAGAAGGAAAGAAGGAAGGAAAGAAAGAAAGAGAAAGAAAAAGAAAGAAAGAAAAGAAAGAAAGAAAGAAAGAAAGAAAGAAAAGAAAGAAAGAAAGAAAGAAAGAAAGAAAGCGAGAGAGGAAGGAAGGAAGGAAGGAGAAGAAAATTCTGGCTCCACAGCAACAAATTATGTACTCTTCATTGTTTTTATCTAGCTGCCTGGTGTTCAAGTACCTGGTTATATACCAGACAGAGCATAAAATTATTACATTTTTCATCATTTAATTGGCCAAAGCCACAACAGCTGTCACTTTTTGTGTGAATCAAATTTCTGCCGCAAAACTTGTATCAGAGCATTGGCACCTTCATAGTAATAGTAGTACCATCATCTCTTTTTTTAATCTACTTGGCTTCCTCCCCCACACCAGTGCTTTTTCCTTTTATTGGATCTGCCAGAGAAACTTGTCTGGCTATTGATTCTGTAGACTATGCCAGTTCAGTATTGCAAGGTCACTCATAATTGCATCTAGATTGTTTTCTTTTCTTCTCCCTCCTCCCCCTTTTTTCCCCAATCCCTCCTTTCTCTAAGAAAGGCAACTGTTCTGAAAAACAGCCATGCTGGCATACTGTGAACTGGAATTTTACCAGTAATAAAATGAATTGTGATCATTGAGGGAGAAAATGTGGAAAGAGAAATTAAACCTGCTCTGGGGTGGTAGCTTTTTTGCAAATTAGACACTATAAAGAGAGGGGCACAGAAAGGTAATATCGTTCAGAAATAAAAGATGCCCAAACGGACTAGGTCTGTAGTAAAATAAAAGCTAAGGCAGAAAGTGTTTTACAGCATCAAGGGCCTAAAATTTTCTCCCTTTGGGATTTTGTGATGTCAGTGTTTTGTACTTCTCTTTCAGCTACAGACAGCGATGGCATTTGCAGCTTCATGCCCTCTAGTCACATTCACACCTAAATGACAAAGTCAGACTTTATACTTTTCTTCATTTCCTCTTCACAGTCCACAGTAACCTTACCATAGATCTGCAAAGAAGGAGAAGGGACATTTTCTTCCTTTTGCCCTCCAGTTATGTCTTGGGTTAGCAAGACAGCACACTGCAGACATACTTAATCCCAGCAGAACCAGCTGGCACTTTTACCTTTATTTATATTTTAAGTATTAGAGGGGAAATTCCTGTGGTCTCCAGATTCTTAATACAGCATGTAGGGGAAAGTATGTCATGAAAGTATGCATTGCCAATAATCTAATAGCTCCCACGGCAAAGAGAAAGTGATCTCCAGGTGCTTTATGTCAGGGAAGTCAAACACATGACCAGCAGAAACCTATACGTTGGTGCAGTAAATGACTTCTGGGGTAGTGTATATTGAGCCAATACTGCTGACCAACTTCCCTGCACAGTCCGTAACTCAAGGCTTTGCCACAAGTGCAAGGTGAGCAAGTTGCCATCAAAAGGCCCAAGTGGCTCCTGGGATGAAAGGGTGTGATTGTTTTTCTTCAAGTTACAGACCTGCAAGTGACACACTGGTTGCACACTACATATTTGTAGGGATTGCTATACATTAACTATCCAGTCTGACATATCATTTGTTACACCATAAAAATATGGGGTGGGGAAAACCCCTCAGAACTCCACTTATGCTAGCAGAACATAATTACTCCTTTTCCTCCTTCAGCACACACTTTCATTCACTACCACCTCCTGTGGTAAAACTGTGCTTGGGGAGTTAGTTTCTGCTAATCATCCAGTTCATAGAAAATACCTCTCCTTCTGCTCCATAGCATAACTAGTTGCCAAGGCAAGCAGCTCTGGTGCCGGCACGATCCATGGTAGAGCGCTCCAGCGTGGTGCACAGCGGGGTTTCCTGAACCGGGGGAACCTCAGGAGAGCCGAGAGAGCCACCAGGAGCCCACAGCTCGCATGACAGTGGCTGATGAGACCTGGGCAGGGCCAGAAGTGACAGCAGCCAAGCCTCCCCACACGCAGAAAAGAAGCCCTTAGGGAGCGCTGGTGACCAGCAGCGCCTCCAACAGGGCGGGCAAACAGGGCGTGGTGCGGCAGCAAGGGCCTGGCACGGCAGTTTGCGTGGTAGTTCATGCGGACAGGCGTGCAGGAAGGGCGCTGAAGCTCTGCCAGCTCGACCAAGGAGCAATGGTATCCACCCAGCAGAAAGGCACGGCCTCTCTAAGCTCTGCAGCCACCACGACTGATGCAGCTCCCCAGCCAGAGCTCTGGTGGGAACACGCTGCCGCCCAGGTGCCAGGCTGCAGGGTGTGCCCTGCTCCTGTGGCAGTACCAGAGGGCCTCAGTGAGCACACCCGTGGGACGTGCGCCCAGGTAGAGGAGCTCCTCCGCTTAGTGACAGAGCTGTGGGAGGAGGTGAGTAGGTTGAGGCGCATCAGGCAGAGTGAGAGAGAGAGAGGCTACTGGAATTGCACCCTGCCTTCCCTGGGACAGGCCCGGCAGGCAGACAGGACGCATGACACGAGGGATTCCCTGTCCTCGCTCCGCCTGGCTGAACACAGTGACTTAAGGGACAGGGGGCAATGGTGACGAGCTCCTGCCCAGTGCAGCAGGTGCGTCTCCTGTGTGACTACCCCACCTTCCCAGGTGCCGTGGCATAATAGGTATGAGGCTCTGCAAGTGGAACCAAACAATGACGAGGACAATAGCTCATCTAGCTTGGAGGTGTCACCAAGGTTAAGTCGGCCTATGCCCTGTGTCAAAGCTGCTTCCATAAAGAAAAAAGATGGGTCATTGTCATAGGAGACTCCCTTCTGAAGGGAACAGAAGGCCCAATATGCCGAGCGGAGCCACTTCTTAGGGAAGTCTGCTGCCTCCCTGGGGCCTGGGTAAAAGATGTGAAGAGAAAACTTCCTGCCCTAGTACAGCCCTCAGATTATTATCCATTATTGATTTTTCAGGTGGGCAGCAATGAAGTTGCAACTAGAAGTCTGAGGACAATCAAGAGAGACTTCAGGGCCTTGGGACGACTGGCTAAGGGATCAGGAGCACAGGTAGTGTTCTCCTCTGTCCTTCCAGTTGCAGGGAATGATGAGGGAAGAAACAGGAAGAGCCAGCAGATCAATACCTAGCACCAAGCCTGGTGTCACTGGCAGAATTTTGGGTTTTCTGATCATGGGTCGGTCTACACGACACCACGCCTGCTAGTGACAGATGGGGTAAACCTGTCTCAAAGGGAGAAAAGGATCTTTGCACAGGAGTTAGTAAGGCTCATGGAAAAAAACTTTAAACTACATTTGAAGGGGAAAATAATAAAACCAGTCTTGTTAGAGATAAGCCTGAGGGTGGCACACCAATGTTTGGGGGACGGTGTGCTAGAGAGGTCCTTTGGTCTGCTGTCTCATTGAAGGTAGGGGATGGAGATCCATGCAGCAGCAAAGACGCAAGGGTTATGGATGTGTTTGAAACCACAGAAGTACCTGAGAATGGTCATGTAGCAATTAGGGTTTCTCCCCCCAAAAGGTGACAGTATCAATAGCCCAGCTCAAGGGCATCTACACCAATGCATGCAGCACGGGCAACAAACAGGAGGAACTGGAAGCCCTTGTGCAGCAGGAAAACTATGATATTGTTGCCATCATGGAAATATGGTGGGAGGACTCACACAACTGGAGTGCTGCAATGGATGGCTATAAACTTTTCAGAAGGGATAGGCAAGGAAGGAGAGGCAGTGGGGTAGCCCTGTATGTGAGGGAGCGTTTTGATTGTCTAGAGCTTAATGATGGTAATGATAGGGTTGAGTGTTTATGTGTAAGAATCAGGGGGAAGGCCAACAAGGCAGATATCATGGTGGGAGTCTGTTACAGACCACCCAACCAGGATGAAGAGGCAGAGAAATATTCTATAAGCAGCTGGGAGAAATCTTACGATCGCTAGCCCTTGTTCTCGTGGGGGACTTCAACTTACCAGATGTCTGCTGGAAATAAATACAATACAGCAGAGAGGAAACAGTCTAAGAAGTTCCTGGAGTGTGTGGAAGATAACTTCCTTACATAGCTGGTGAGTGAGCCAACTAGGGAAGATGCCTCACTGGACCTGTTGTTTGTGAACAGAGAAGGACTTGTGGGTGATGTGATGGTTGAAGGCTGTCTTGGGCATAGCAATCACAAAGAACATAATCTTTCTTCAAGAACATAATCTTAAAGGCACAGGAGCAGGCCATCCTCATCTGCGAAAGACGAGCCAGTGGGGAAGAAGACCGGCCTGGCTGAACAGAGAGCTTTGGCTGGAACTCAGGAAAAAAAGCAGAGTTTATGACCTTTGGAAGAAAGGGCAGGCAACTCAGGAGGACTACAAAGATGTTGTGAAGTTACGTAAGGAGAAAAATAGAACAGCCAAAGCCCAAATAGAACTTAATCTGGCTACTGCCATAAAAGACAATAAAAAAATGTTTCTATAAATTCATTAGCAAAAAAAGGAGGGCTAAGGCGAATCTCCATCCTTTATTGGATGCGAGAGAAAACATAATAACAAAGGATGAGGAAATGACTGAGGTACTTAATGCCTTCTTTGCCTCAGTCTTTAACAGTAAGACCAGTTGTTCTCTGGGTACCCAGCCCCCTGAGCTGGAAGACAGAGACAGGGAGCAGAATGAAGCCCCCATAATCCAGGGGGAAATGGTTAGCGACCTGCCACACCCCTTAAATACACACAAGTCTATGGGGCCAGATGGGATCCACCCAAGGGTACTGAGGGAGCTGGCAGAAGTGCTCACCAAGCCACTTTCAATCCTTTATCAGCAGTCCTGCCTAACCAGGGAGGTCCCAGTTGACTGAAGGTTAGCAAATATGACGCCCATCTACAAGAAGGACCAGAAGGAGGATCCGGGGATCTACAGGCCTGTCAGTCTGACCTCGGTGCTGGGGAATATTAGGAAGCAGATGATCTTGAGTGCCATCACATGGCATGTACAGGACAACCAGGTGATCAGGCCCAGTCAGCATGGGCTTATAAAAGGCAGGTCCTGCTTGACTAACCTGATCTCCTTCTACGATAAGATGACCTGCTTAGTGCATAAAGGAAAGGCTGTGGATGTTGTCTACCTAGACTTTAGTAAAGCCTTTGACACCGTTTTGCCTCAGCATTCTCCTGGAGAAACTGGCTGCTCGTGGCTTGGAGGGGCATACTCTTTGCTGGGTAAAATGCTGGCTGGATGGCTGGGCCCAAAGAGTTGTGGTGAATGGAGTTAAATCCAGTTGGCAGCCAGTCACAAGTGGTGTTCCCCAGGCCTCCGTTAAAGAGAGGGGCCAGTTCTCTTTAATATCTTTAGCAATAAACTGGCTGAGGGGATCAAATGAATCCTCATTAAGTTTGAAGATGACACCAAGTTGGGCAGGAGTGTTGATCTGCTTGAGGGTAGGAAAGCTCTACAGAGGGATCTGGACAAGCTGGATCCATGGGCCCAGGCCAATTTTATGAGGTTCAACAAGGCCAAGTGCCAGCTCCTGCACTTGGGTCACAACAACCCCATGCAATGCTACAGGTTTGGGGAAGAGTGGCTGGAAAGCTGCCCGGCAGAAAAGAACCTGGGGGTGTAAGTTGACAGCTGGCTGCGTATGAGCCAACAGTGTGCCCAGGTGGCCAAGAAGGCCAATAGATCATGGCTTGTATCAGAAATAGTGTGGCCACCAGGACTAGGGAAGTGGTTGTCCCCCTGTACTCGGCACTGGTGAGGCTGCGCCTTGAATACTGTGTTTGGTTTCGGGCACCTTACTGCAAGAAAGACATTGAGGTGCTGGAGCGTGTCCAAAGAAGGGCAACGAAGCTGGTGAATGGTCTAGTGCACAAGTCTTATGAGGAGCAGCTGAGGGAACTGGGGTTATTTAGCCTGGAGAAAAGGACGCTGAGGGGAGACCTTATCGTTCTCTACAACTACCTGAAAGGAGGTTGTGGTGAGGTGGGTGTCAGTCTCTTTTCCCAAGTAGCAAGTGATAGGACGAGAGGAAACAGCCTCAAGTTGTGCCAGGGGAGGTTTAGGTTGGACAGGAAAAATTTCTTCATCAAAAGGATTGTCAAGCATTGGAAGAATGACAATTGGAAGAAGTCCAGGGAAGTGGTTGAGTCACCATCCCTGGAGGTATTTAAAAAACATGTAGACGTGCTGTTCATGGACATAGTTTAGTGGTGGACTTGGCAGTGCTAGGTTAACGGTTGGACTTGATGATCTGAAAGGTCTTTTTAAACATAAATGATTCTGTAATTCTATGATTCTAAGTGCTAAATAGTTTGGAGTGCACTGAAATAAAGGTGCATACAAACATCGTGTTGGAAGTGCCTCGTTAAGAAGTACCATTGTAACCATAAACAAACAGGTGATAAAATGTAACAGTCATATTTGGAAAAACAGATCCTTGCTTCTAAACATTGTTTTTACTTTCTTAATTACATTTGCTTAGTGACAGATACACATATGTTCTGACTGCTAAGTTAACTGCTTGAACCACCTGCCTCATCCTCTGGGGCAGCTAGCCAGACAACAGGTATGGTGTAGAGATAGCAGAGCAAAAAAAAATTGAATAAACCCAAGACCTATAGCACAGTCCAGCCGGCAGCTGTACTTCCTTTTCTCAGGCATATCTGGATATCCAGACCTTTGCATGTTGAGTGCTGTGATCACACCAATTCTGTCATCCAGTGATATAGGAGTAACTGAAGTGAAACATATTTTTCTGGCTAAGATTTATCTCCTACATATCAGTAAAATTTACTAACTACTCAACACTGAATTCCATAAACATGCAGCCACCAAATAGCTAATCAAAAACCATATAGAACTAGACCTTGAGATTCATTACAGAATAAATGTGAAACCATATTTCTGGTACACTTTTAGCTTCTTTATTTTATTCCCCAAGCCAAGGATTTTACCTCAGAACTACTAGTCTTTTGCACCCAAAACCACCATCAAGTGGTTCCATGAAGTGCCATTTCCAGAAGAAACCCTCATAAAGTTGAGAAAAGTAAAATGCATGCAATGGACATAAGAAAAGTGGCTTAATTTTGATCTTTTACCAAATCATAGCAAATACTGAGTCTTTACAGAGTAAAAGCCCAGTGAATAGGAAACCAGTGACAAGGATGCTTAACATAGCATATGGAAAGCTTACTTTAGCTCCAGATACAATCATCCTGGAATAGATGTGATAACAAGGAAGAACCACTACCTGACAGCCTAAAATTAGTTTCTACTTTTCAAAACCAGTATTTTTTTTCCATAATTGGCTTGACTGAGAAACCAAGATGATAACAAATTCCTTCAATGTTCACATCTTTCCCTGTACAGCTTCCACTTTTGTAACCAAGGACTAAAATCATGTCCTTACCTTTGCAATACTACATGCTCACAACCTCACCTAGTAATTCTTCCCATAAAAGTATTTAGAACTAGATATTCTGTCAAGTTATTCAAATGAAATCTGCAATTTCAGAACCAAACATAGATGCAGAATGCACACATTCAAGTAGTTGAAAACACACAGAATGGTTTTGTTTATTCCTCCCCACCTTATTTTTTAAGAGGTCATGCAAAACTCAGATTAAAATTTCATACTGAACATCTTGTCACCTAGGATATTATGAAGAGGGCAATCAAATTCCATCGCCTAACCTGTCTAACACAAACTCGTAGAATTTAATCTGTTTCAATTCATTGAGTTGTTTGTCTTACTTTTTTACTGTGCAAAAACTGGACTAAAGATCAGCCTCTGTGAAACAGCTTTGGCTCATTGGTTATCAGACTGAATTAATGTGCAGAGTAGTGTGGATTTTTTAATTCATTATTTATTTCTTACGTGATCTGAAAAGTTTACTTGACAGAAAGATTAAGGTTTTAATTCAGTCAAAATTTGAGGTAATTTTCTGCATTAACTTGTTCATTAAAGATATACTCATCAGTCAGCTTCCACAGAATTATAAAATTTGATGAAAAATAGTTCCAAAAATTCACAGTACAATAAGAAAGTTAGACATATAGCACTGTTAAAAAAAGAGAGAACCAACATTATTTCAAATTTTTCATTTTGGAGTCACTTCGGCCCAGATAACATCATTGTGAGGTATACTGCTTTACTGGGTAAGCAGTAAAATACAAGAATTTAAGATGAAAGCAAAAAGATGTCATATGTCTGGTTGTTGTATACCACTCAAAGACCCCACATTAAGCTAGGTGAAATAATTTGCTTTCTTTCAGACTCTTCTTGGCCTCCTGAGAGATGAAGAATCCTTGATCTCATGCTCTTATCTCCATTTCATTTTTTTGCCATCACGTTTTTCTAAAGCATTTCCTACTGTACTGCTGAATAGTGATCAAACTTTTCAAGGGTCCTGAAGCTTAATGCATTACTGACAGCATCTTGCTGCAACATCAGGGAAGCTGTGAAGGAATTCTTACTGAGTTTATGTTGGTATGTTTTTAAGAAATGGGAGTGTGTCCTGGTTTCAGCTGGGATAGGGTTAATTTTCTTCCTAGTAGCTGGTATAGTGCTCTGTTTTGGATTTAGTATGAGAACAATATTGATAACACGCTGATGTTTTGGTTGTTTGCTAAGTGGTGTTTACACTAGTCAAGGACTTTTCAGCTTCCCATGCTCTGCCAGGTGCACAAGAAGCTGGGAGGGGGCACAGCCAAGACAGTTGATCCAAACTGACCAAAGGGCTATTCCATACCATGCAACATCATGCTCAGTATATATGGGGGGAGTTGGCTGGGGACAGCGATCACTGCTCAGGGACTGGCTGGGCATTGGTAGGTGGGTAGTGGGTGGTTGTATCACTTGTTTTTTTTTTCCTCTGGGTTTTGTTCCTCTCTCTCTTTCTTTTGTTGTTTTCCTTTTCACTACATTTTTTTTTTTCTTTCTTTCTTTTTCTCAGTTATTAAACTGTTCTTATCTCAACCCACAAGTTTTCTTACTTTTGCTCTTCTGATTCCCTCCCCCATCCCACTGGGGGGAGGGTTAGTGAGTGGCTGTGTGGTGCTTAGTTGCTGACTGAAGCTAAACCACGACAGAGTGTTTCAGCTTTGGTCTACCAGCTCAGATCCAGTCCACACAAACAACCACCTACAGCCCTTAGTATGACTTGCTATGCTATGACTAGATGACTTGCTGCATGGTGTAAAAATCCACTTTGAAGTAGTGAGGCCTGGGGGGGTGAAATGGGGCAGGGGGAAATAATTTGGTGGTAATATAGTGGATTAGAGAAGTCAAATAATTAGCTATCATAAGGTGTACTTAAACCCTTCATTTTTACCAGTAATCTCTTATAGCAACCCAAACAGTTTACTTTTGAGACTACTTGTGAACCTTATATTGAAATACTAATACTTATTTTAGTCAGACTAACAAAAGTGTAACTCCAGGCACACTGGTACGTAGGCACCATTTCGGTTGCTCCAAACCTGTTTCTAATTAGAGCTGAACTTGCAAAATAAGTTCTACTCATAGGGAATTGTTATAGAGACTTTTTTGCTGTAAACTTGCAACATTTCAACCAGCTATTACTCCTCTAGATCTATAACAAAGTGTGAATCTTTCGGGAAGACATCAATTTTTTATTTAAAATTAACAGCATTGAAGGTTGGCACACACTTCCTGGGGACTTAATGGAACTATGCCAATTTACAAGCAGGTGAAGAGATCTGGCTTTTAGAATATAGCGTACCTTATTAAGAAAAGAAACATGAGAAGCCTACACATGAATGACTGCTCTGTTGGCATTGAATACTCCTTTACACTCTGATCTTGTGAGGTTTTTCACTTTTACTACAAGGGGTCTTTCTAATTGTAACAGATACCAAGTCCCAGTGAAGTGAAAGCAGATAGTATACTTTCTGTTAGGGAAGTATATTTCAACTTTTTCAAGACATGCCTGCACAAACCATTCCTTTTAGCTAAATACCTATAGAATCAATACATAGACACAAAAAATATGCTAAAGGCTCCATCACGTATACTGAGCATTACACTTGCAAATGATTACAACAAAATGTCATTTGCCTGGCTAGAGTCTTTACTAGGTTTTATTTGTTTAGCAAATCGTAACTTTTGACAAGAAACAGGACATTAGGAGTTGATCCATTCAGGGTAAGTAAATGTTGGTCCTCGTCTGCTCTGAAAAAGAGGACCATATTACACAACCTGAAGTTGGGAATAAAGTGATATACATGAATATATTAAACATGTTAGAAATGAATAAATTTTTTTTTCTGACAGAGAAGCCAAAGTTATAAATCCTCTTGTGAAATGTTTATTCTTTGAAAGTTTTTTAGCTTGATTATTAACTACATGAAACTTCTGAAGAATCTTGCCTTACTATGGCAAAGCTAGTGATGTCAATGGAAATATTGCCTGCTGATGATAACAGAATTTGGACTACTATTTGCAACACACTCAAAAGTCACCATAGGTCTGTCTTGAAAATGATTCTCATGTCTTCATTTTCCAATAGCCAAATAGCTGCTATTCACACCAGTGGAATAACATATGAGTCTAAGCACTCTTGAAGGTTAAACCAAAGGTCACAACCTTATAATATACATTTCACTGAGCTTTCTGGATGTACAGTAAACAGTATAAAATAGCTGCCTACTCTCTTGGTTATTACCTTTATAAATTTACCTGAGTTCCAATAAATTCATTTGTATTGAAACAATGTTTAAATTTTGGTTCACTTATAAAGTCTTAAAATCACATACTGTGTAAACTAAAAGTCTTCCATGTTTTTGGAACAAACGAAAAACTTCTGTGTTTCTGGTTTTGCTGCCTTTTTTTTTTTTAATTTTCCGCAAGAGTTTTGTAGTCTACAAACTCATGGAATACCATGAGCAACAAAAAATTTGATTTGTTTTTGTCATTCAGAAAATCTTAATATCTTACAGAAGCACAGAGGTGAAAATATTTTTTTATTATATCAGGCACTCATTAATCCCATTTTACATTTATATTGATGTATTTATTTCAATTTTAAAATTAGAAATGTTAGTTATGAACCCATTTAAAAGAAGTAAAAGGTAATTATTTCTTACCATCTTATAAATAAAGATGTTTTTAAGCTAAATACCTTATTAATTTAAAAGCCATTACAAGTATGATTATGGCAACTATTAAGATTACTCATGGAGAATAAGTTATATAAACCTGTAACTGAGAACTTTAATGCTCATTAAAACTATGCAAGTTGGAAAAGAAAAGGTCTAAGTTCAAACACCTTTTAGGTATACCTGAAAATGCCAAACTGGCCGAACTGTTGCTTTTTCTTGAAGTAGAAGTATTGAGAACACAGGGTAGGGAAAGCAGTAGTGGAAGAAAGGGATGAAGGAAAAAATGTCTACTATATTGTGCTGGAACTGAAAAACAAATATCATATTAAGGTCTACCATTTGGCTAAATCGGTGCTAAGGACTTGTAACAGCTTTGAGTTAGCTGTTAACAGCTGTGACAATAACCAAAACAGAGAGTCATTGAAAAAAAAAAGTTTGCAATTAAAACTTTGCAATTTTGATTACCCAGTCCATCTGTTTGTCAGAGAAGCAATATTCCACATCGCACTTACTCTGCAATTTTACTTATACCAGTTTTAAATATTGTAAATAATGGAATTTTAACAACTTCTGTTGCTCATTATTTCACAGATCAAGAGGCAAATCATCTCATATTTCTGTATATAATATACTTTTATTACTCTTTGATTATGGTCATATTTTTAAAATACATAATAACAACTGTCGAAAAATTAATTTAGTATATGAGCAGCTGTATGGGAAAGGAGAGAGAAGTGGGTTTGTGAACCTCAGTGCTCTATTCTGTAAAGAAAACTTGTACAAGTCAAGAACAGAACCTGGATTTAAAAGACAAGTTAAAGACAGTAAATAACTTTTATTAACATAGATTAAAAAAGTATTCCCTAGTAGTTTTACCCTTAATCCCATGAAAACTCTCAAATTGTGGTGTCAGCTTTTCTACTGACCTCTCTCTTTTTTCATCATTTTTATTTGAGCACAATAAGGGGGGGAGGGAGGGGAAGGAGCAGATATCTAATCAGGTATATGTTTTAAAATATCTTTACTTGAAGAGAAAAACACCCCTACAAATCAAAAATCCTGCAAAAGTTATTTAGATATCTAATGATACGAATTAAAGATGTGATATTAATATATTATTTGAAAAGTATTTTCAAAAAAATCCAATCAAACCAGATCAGGATCAATAGGTCACTGAAACATTTCTATACTACTGAAAATTATGTCACTCTGTGACAAGCCTTGATTCAGCTTTGTTGTTTTAAAGTGTCATATCCCACAAATCAGACAGATATGTGCGAATGATTTGGAAAAGACAAGTGGTTCATTGCTTTGATAGAAAATTGATTTATTTCAGCTGTGCTTGTGTGTGTTTGACATTTGGGTTCTACAAAAAATTAAGAAACTGGACATTTTTCCTACAGTGGTCTACTGGACTGCTGTTTATTTTATCAGGCACTTGCCAGCTCTGAACCGTGAAGTCGTGAGAAAAATGATGTATTTCACATGGGTTAGAATATTCAATGATAATAATGTAAATCCTAAGAGAGAGAAATGAGTCTTTGTCTCTGCATTTTTAAATGCTGAATGCCTCATAATCACAAGAGAAATACAGATTTCTAATGCTTATTGGGAATAGGTATCAGTATAGGAAAAGTTATTTCTCCCAGCTCTTCATCAGAATCCTGACATAAACAAAAGAGGCACATGATCAGTCATAACTTTCCTACTGATTGTTTAAACACATAATAATTCTTATACTAACTATAATTTTAAGGCATATGGATATAATGTAAAACAGAATTTAGAAAACTGAGAGTGGCATCTCTAGCATAGTTTATCTGCTTCTCTTCCTATGCTACTGTCTTCTCTGTAATAATCCAAATTCCACATCTGTGCAAGTGGATCCTTCTCACAGTTCATTAAGTCTGAATCTTTGTGAACAAAAATTGTTATCTGTTGATAACAAGGCAAGTGAGCTAATCACAGACATCAAGATTGAAGGCAGCCTGGGCTGCAGTGATTATGCACTGGTGGAGTTTGCAGTCCTGAGGGAAATGGGACAGGTGAAGAGTAAAGTCAGGACCCCGAATTTTAGGAAGGCAAAATTCCAGCTGTTCAAGGAGTTATAGTCAATAGGACCCCTTGGGAAACTTGTCCCTTGTCTCAGGGACAAGGGAGCAGAACAGAGGTGGCAGATCTTTAAGGACGCTTTCCATAGAGCGCAAGAGCTCTCGATTCCCAGGTGTAAGAAATCAGAAAAGGAAGGCAAGAGACCAGCATGGATCAGTCAAGGCTTGTTGGTCAAACTAAAGGGCAAGAAGGAAATGCACAGGCAGTGGATGCAGGGACAGGTATCCTGGGAAGAGTATAGGGATGCTGCCTGGTTATGTAGGTATGAGGTCAGGAAGGCCAAGGTGCAGCTGGAGCCGAACTTCGCAAGGGACACAAAGAATAATAAGGGCTTCTATAGGTATGTCAGCCATAAAAGAAAGGTCAAAGAAAATGTAACCCTGCTGATGAAGATGACTGGCAAACTGGTAACAACAGATGAAGAGAAGGCTGAGGTACTGAACAACTCTTTTGCCTCAGTCTTCACTGGCAACCTCTCTTCCCACACCTCTCAAGTGGATGGACCTCAAGGCAGGGACTGGGTGAGCAAAATCCCTCCTACTGTAAGAGAAGATCAAGTTCATGACCACCTGAGGAACCTGAAGATACATAAGTCTATGGGACCTGACTACATGCATCCGAGAGTCCTGAGGGAATTGGCTGATGTAGTTGCTAAGCCACTCTCCATGATATTTGAAAAGTCCTGGCAGTCAGGTGAAGTCCCTGGTGACTGGAAGAAGGGAAACATTGCACCCGTTTTTAAAAAGGGCCCTGGGAACTACCAGCCTGTCAGCCTCACCTCTGTGCCTGGCAAGATCATGGAACAGATCCTCCTAGAAGCTATGCTAAGGCACGTGGAGGACAGGATGGGGATTTGAGACAGCCAGCATGGCTTCACCAAAGGCAAGTCTTGCCTGACCAACCTAGTGGCCTTTTGCGATGGAGTGACTACATCAGTGGGCAAGGGAAGAGCTATAGATGTTGTCTGTCTGGACTTCTGTAAGGCCTTTGACACAGTCCCCCACAACACCCTTCTCTCTAAATTGGAGACATATGGATTTGATGGATGGACTATTCAGTGGATGAAGAATTGGCTGGATGGTCGCATCCAGAGGGTAGTAGTCAATAGCTCGGTATCCAGATGGAGATCGGTGACGAGTGGTGTCCCTCAGGGGTCCGCACTGGGACCAGTACTGTTTAATATCTTCATCAATGATAGACAGAAGGATCAAGTGAAACTCTCAGCAAATTTGAAGATGACACCAATCTGAGTAGTGTCGTTGATACGCCTGAGGGATGGGATGCCATTCAGAGGGACCTGGACAAGCTTGAGAAGTGGACCCATGTGAACCTCATGAGGTTCAACAAGGCCAAGTACAAGGTCCTGCACCTGGGTCAGGGCAACCCTCAGTATCAATACAAGGCTGGGGGATGAAGGGATTGAGAGCAGCCCTGTGGAGGTGGACTTGGGGATACTGCTGGATGAAAAGCTGGACATGAGCCAGCAATGTGCACTCACAGCCCAGAAGACCAACCATATCCTGGGCTGCATCAGAAGAAGCGTGTCCAGCGGGTTGAGGGAAGTAATTCTACCCCTCTACTCCACTCTCGTGAGACCCCACCATCCAGCTCTGGAGTCCTCAGTACAGGAAAGGCATGGAGCTGTTGGAGTGGGTTCAGAGGAGGGCCATGAAAATGATCAGATGGATGGAACACCTCTCCTATGAGGAAAGTCTGAGAGAGTTGGGGCTATTCCGCCGCGACAAGAGAAGGCTCCAGGGAGACCGTATTGCAACCTTTCAGTACTTAAAGGGGGCTTATGAGAAAGATGGGAACAGACTTTTTAATAGGGCCTGTAGCAATAGGACAAGGGGTAACGTTTTTAAACTAAAAGAGGGTAGATTCAGACTACATATGAAGAAGATATTTTTTTATGATGAGCATGGTAAAACACTGGAACAGTTTGCCCAGAGGGGTTGTAGATGCCTGGAAAACATTCATTCCTGGAAACATTCAAGGTCAGGCTGGACGGGGCTCTGAGAAACCTGATCTAGTTGAAGATGTTCCTGCTCATTGCAGGGCGGTTGGACTAGATGACCTTTAAAAGTCCCTTCCAACCCAAACCATTTTATGATTCCGTAATTCTATTCTATGATAAAGTGCATTCCAACAGTTGGAAACCACAGCTCAGGTTCACTGCAAGAAGGACTTGTACAAAATGCCCTGTGTTTTATCAACTTTTTTTTTTTTTTTAAAGTCAAACCCTCAGTCTTTGCAGCATGTCTCAGGATACTCCTCGAAGCAAGTTCCCAGATAGTTTTAGAAAAAGGTGAGCCCAGTGGCTCACTGTACTCAAAAAATGGGCCTTCAAAGTTAAATCCCATATTTGTCTTACGGTCTGTCCAGGTGGTAAAAAAAAAGTTCTGGTGCTGAGAGGGACTTACAACATAAAGTAATAACGAATCTATCTTTAAATGTGCTGATACAGGTAGTCTTTAAAAACAAACAAACAAACAAACCCCCACAAAAAACCCTGCCTATTTTTGTGTAAGCTAGAATAAAGTGATGAGTAGCCTGTTGTAAGCAACCCAGAGTTAACACACACTTCATAAAGGTACACTTGTCAGATTTTCCTGGAATCTATGCTAGGTCATGGAAAAAGATGAGTTAAATAAAAATAATGACTACTCACACCATGTCTAAAATTCCAAGACATTCTGAGTTATTTATTGTTTGTTTACTGTTGTCTCCACAATCTTTGCCAATAAGCTGTGTATCTGAATAGTCTGATACAAGCCAATACAGACATCTACATGACAGCTATCTTAAATTTCTGTTTCAACGGTCCAGAAAACCAGTAGACCCATTTCTATAACATTTAACAGGTGTAAGGATTTAAGCTTCCTCTAAAATTGGTTTAGAATTTACCACATCTTTGTTAGAAGCTGAACATTCATCCACATTTCATATTAGAATGTGAATTTCAAGCAAAGTCAACAATTTCAAGTCAAGATCCTTGGGTATGGTGGAGTTTCTGATGGGACCATGTAAGAAAAGAGACCTTGGCTGTAAGAAAAATGTGTAAAAGTTAAGTATTATCTTGAAGTTCTATTAAAGAAAAAAAAAGCCGGAGAATTCCCTAGGGTGCAGGGAACACAATTTTCCATTCTGCATTACAGCCTGTCATCTAAAGGCAGCGTTAAAAAATTCTTAGTTAGGTCATTAAACTGTGCAGGTAGTCACCTACAGATGTCTTATATCGTTGCTGAAGTAATATTCTTACTGTTTTCTTACAATAGCCAAGATAATTTCCATTTTCTTGCAATAAAAGGATCATCATCTGCATAACAGTTCACAGTCTTAAGAAAAAATGAATTCTGGAAAAGAGTTACAAATGGGACTTGATTTTCTGAAGTTTACATGTGGACTCATTAACATAAGCTCAGCAAGGAAGACATGCATTCATATCTCTAAACCAATATCTTGCTCAGCACACCCTAATGACACTTGATCTATCCTTTATCCATGAGTAAAGCCAATGATCTTCCTTACATATCCATGTTCTCTGACTTTATGTTCTCAGTGGATAACAACAATCATGTGCTGCACAAAAAAGTTTGTCTCTCCTTTTCTTCTGAACCAGAATCCTTTGCTCCAGTACAGAATAACTGAGCAAAGAAACACAGTGCTAGTGTCAGACTTAAGATTTTCCATTCAAAGGCTACTAGTTGCATTACTTTGAAAACTGATGCGTCTGTCCATTTCTGTTTCACTGTCCTCATGTGTTTTCACATATAAACCATTGCTCTTGACCCCTGTATTTTCCATCATACACCAGGTATGTTGGCTTCTAACAGAAAAAAAGGTTTCTGTAGAGGAGGAATGTTTTTCATTGAATGATAAAGAGTCCCAGAAGTTAGGAGGGGTCCAAACTACTGTTTCAAAAGGCTTATTGTTACTCCTAAATATATGTGTGTATAACTATATATATATGCTTACCTATAAAATTGAGGAAATTAGACATCACTGAGGTGAGAATATTTGGAAGACTGTTAAATCAGGCCAGCGTTAAGGTTTAAAACTAAACTTTACTGCACTATCACATTAACAGCATACTTGTTACTAATAGTCTGTTCTTACACACTGCAAATCATGATCACTACAGCAATGAATCTTTAACGATTATATTCTACATCAGCTAGTGCACAACACCATATAACTGAGATCATCTGGTTTACTGATCTGGTCATTGATGGTCTTAAATGTCAAGGCTGAGGCTACCATATGCTGCAAGATGCCTAAGTGGTGTTACTTTCCAAGGCTTCAGCAGGTGTCTTATTCTCTTGCTCTTTCATTTTTATTCCTCACTTTGCTGTTAATTGTTTACTTAGAGGGAAAAAAAAATTCCTGCTTCTGTGGCTATGTTTTTTCAATGACCTGTAATTAATCATCAATGAATTGGTTATGGTCAACAATTTTCAAAATGTGCCCATATTTTCAAGGTCTTTGCTACTATCTTCCATTTAAACTATGTATCATAGAATCATAGGATGGCTTGGGTTGGAAGAGATCTTTAAAGATCATCTAGTCTAACCCCCTTGCCATGATCAGGGACATCTTTCACTAGATGGGTTTGCTCAAAGCCCCGTCCAACCTGACCTTGAACACTTCCAGTGGTGGAGCATCCACAACTTCTCTGGCCACTTGTTCCAATGTCTCACCACCCTTATCATAAAAACTTTCATCTTAAGGTCCAATCTAAATCTACTATCTTTCAATTTAAAACAGTTACCCCTTGTCTTGTCGCTACAAGTCCTGGTGAAAAGTTTCTCTCTGTCTATTTTATAAGCCCCCTTTATGTATTGAAAGGCTGCAATAAGGGCTCCCTTGAGCCTTCTCTTCTTGAGGCTGAACAGCCTCGAGTCTCACAGCTTTTCTTCACAGGGGAGGTGTTCCAGCCCTCTGGTCATTTTTGTGGCCCTCCTCTGGACCTGCTCTGACAGATCAATGTCTTTCTTGTACTGGGAACCCCAGAACTGGATGCAGTACTCCAGGTGGGGTCTCACGAGGGCAGAGTAGAGGGACAGCATTACTTCCCCCATTACCTGCTGGCCACACTTCATTTTATGCAGCCCAGGATTCAATTGGCTTTCTGGGCTGCAAGTGCACATTGCCAGCTCATGTCCAGTTTTTCACCCACCAGTATCCCTAGGTCATTCTCTGCATGGCTGCTCTCAGTCTGTATTGATATTGGGTACTGCCCCAGCCCAGGTGCAGGACCTTGTACTTGGCCTTGTTGAACTTCATAAGGTTCACATGGGCCCACTCCTCAAGCCTGTAATATCAATAATATTGCTGTAATATCATATCAATACTATTGCCTGCAATATCATTTCAAGCTCTCATTCACTTAGCGTGTTCCCATAACAAGTTGATAACAAGCCTGAGAGGGTGAGACTGGGTCCCTGCACAATTAGCATAGGGCACAGCTAACATTATACCTGGCTGGCTACTAGCAATGACAACACAACTGTTACTGTGCCACTGGGTACAAAAATGCTTACACAGTTATGCTACATTACTGTACTTAAGATTGGGTTCAAAAAAAGGTAGTAGTAAAGCCTGCTTCATGATGCTTTTGCTTTTATGGGTGCAACAGGTCTTTATTTTTACTTTGTGAGTCATTGCTAGCTAGTACTCCTAATTCAGACATAGGGTGTCCTTTTAAGATGCATAAGACATATTGTTTCAGACAGCAAGCATTCTCACAATCCAGGGTAAGCAAATTAATGTGCTACATTTGTTAACATCTTACAGCTGTTGTGTATAACAGGAGCTGTATATTTTTAATATGGGATTGAATGAAATAGGTGAGCAGTTCCCAAACTCAGAAGTTTTTCCACCTCCTTTTCTGCACACCACTGAAACATCCTTGGGAGATGTGTAGACTAAGAGTAAGAATTCGTTGAGATGGATTACTAGGCAATGGGAACTAACAGAAAACAAAAGAAGGAGAAATGTCATGAAAGAGCACAGTTTGAGGGCTGTTAACAAGATCAGTCTCAGAAAGCAAAGATAACTTTAAAACTTAACACAGCAAGCTTAAAGGAGGAATTCAGAAAAGATGACACCATCAGAATGACACAAACTAATAGTTTGGCTCACCAGGGCAAAATTAGTAGTGTCACAGAAAATATTGTCTCAGCCTGGTTTGCGGCAAGGTATATCAGAGAACTAACTTACTTTATGCTCCAGCATATGTATAGTATTGAGCAACTCTTATTAAGAGATCTTCAGTTATGATGAGATTCAGGTCTTTTTAAAAACTACGATTAATATTTGCATGATCTAAAGGCCTAATGCAATCAACTACTGTTGGGTAGGAGACTGTATGATGTTTACACCCGAAGATATTAAAACAGGCAATAGAGGCAATACAGAAAAAGGGAAAACTGCAAGCAGTGTGGTTAGCAAAGGTCAGGGCAGTAAAATTAAATGTTGGCAGGCAGTGCCTTCTGCCTCTGGTGTTAGAAGTCCTTTGTGTTATTCCCAGAGCCTGCTGCTGGAATATGGAGAGATCATGAGTAAGACTCTTATTCTCAATAAGCACTGTAAGTCTCATTCAAAGGCAAGGAAGAAGTTAAACAACTTTCTCGAACGACACATCTGCCTCCTAAAAACTAACCACAGAGAAATGATTGGTTAGGTAAACAGGAAGGTGTAGTAACATTTTCTCTCTTTAGATCAGTTTTAGATACTCCCTTTCTAACTATACACAGCTGGCTGATTAGCAGATATGATGTGAAACTTAGTTTTGACAGATATATGCAGCTACACGGGGGCACTAAAGCAGACCTAGCACTCTTCAAACACTAGTTGCTTTCATTTTAGGATGAAAAAAAAAATCACTTTTTCCAACAATTACTTGTTAACAGTACAGTTAAAGTGCAGTTCACTTTTTATAATACACAATCTTTTACAAGAAAGAGCAGGTTAGCTCATTATTCCAGAAAGAAGGCATATCCAAGAGAAAACAGCTCATTTAAATGGCAGTTTTCAGCCCTCATGATGCATTTTTTCCGCTTTTCCAACACATTCTATTCATCTTCACTGGTCATAAACTGTAGACAAGAGAGGCAGAGACTGGAAAAGATAGATAATACACTCCAGGATAAGCCAAGAAAATGTGCAATTGTGTTAAGCAGCTTTATTTGTTTGTCTTGCGGGAGATGGAGGGAGAGTTGGTGTGAAATACAGGATAGCCTGAAACAGTTTATTTCAGAGATCATTGTGCTAGTGACCTGTGCCTATACCGGTTGTAATGCAGCCTTCAGCATATTTTTGGAAAATCAACAGCTACCATGTGAAAATTCATGAACAAACCATTTAAAGTGCAGAGCATGTGGTATACGTCCATTCCCCATGCTTCGTTACATAGTTTTGGTACCATTACCAAATAGGGAAAAACAAAACCAACAACACAAACCAAAACAAATAAGCAAACAAAACTCCCAGAAATACAAGCAAGCCAAGTTATACTGGATTGTGACTGTAACCTTCAACCATTATGAGAACTTAATAGCTTTAAACTTTAGGAGACAGATTTTGGAAGACTGCTAAATGCAAGTTACTATTTAAGCTGCTTCAGAAGTGAAGCCTTCGATAATCATTTTAGGAGTTTTTTTCCTCTCAATACTTTGAGTCTTTGTTAGCTGAAAGCTTCATGCTGGAGTTTTAACTCTCCATTATCATGTGTCTTATAGCAGCACTGTTTTGTTCTTCTTAGGCAACTTTTGTACCAGCAACCACAGGAATATCATCTATTTTCATTGTTTAATCGAAAGTGGTTCTGGGGGTGTTTGATCCAAAATCCATGTAAGTAATCAAGGGAAATATTTGTACTAATCTGAATAACATTAGGATCAGGTCATAAGAGAGCTGTGGGATTAAGCATCAAAAATTCCTCCTTGCTACTGTGGTTATCAGTAACAGCTCTTACATCTGAAGAGTCAGCACAGTTTGCCATTATACAGCTAACCTCTGCTTTACTACTTACAGCTAAATGCAACCCCACGTATTATGCTTTGGGCACACACACTGCAAATACAGAAGAAAATGTTTAGCTGACATATGAACTAAGCGTTTGAGATATTTTGGTATGTTTGTGTCTTTTTTCTAGATAATTATCACAAAATGAAAAGGCGATATCATGATTATAACTCATGCTAATAGGAGCACTGCAAGGCTGAGTAAGTATCTGAGATCATTTCAGCTTATATTGAAAGAGCTGTGAAATGGAAAACATTATCTGTCCCATACTTAAAAAAATTTAGGCAATGATTTTCCAACATTGGCAATATTTGCTACATGCACAGGATGTTCAGCTACTGCCAGACTTGCTCAACAAACTTACAAAAGTTTAAGATGAGATAAATCTGTCCAATTTGTAACACCTCTAGTGCAAGCTCACTGAAAGCTGTGTTAGAAAAGAACACTCATTTGAATTTTTTCTAGTAAAAGAAATCCAAACATGTTGGCAAATAGACTGAAAACTTATTTCCTTCTATCTCCCAGAATTGGCACTACCTTTTTTTTCTCCTTTTTTTGAAAGGATATATTAACAATATTCCATGTGTGGAAAAGGCAGAAGAAAATAAATCAGACATTATTTTACTTTTACCTAGGTATCCTAATACGAGAGTAACAACATAATTATAAAAGGATCTGAGTTTAAAAAGCAGCACAATAAAGAACACTGGGGAAAACAAACAAAAAATACCCCTAAACAACCACTTTCTCTTCTGGTAAATATGTTTTTTTGCTGTTACTAGTAAGAGGCCACAGGCTCTGTATTGGCCTGGTAGCGTAGGATCTCAGGTCCTGGCTGGACTGGCTGTGGCACCTGTCTTGTTTTAGCTTGCTTTAACAGGATGGCAACTTGTTGTCACCCTACCCCTACTCCCCAGTCCTTCCTGAGAAAATCTGAACTGTTAGCCTTAGGACCTGGAGAGTTGTTGGAAAGGTGAGTCAAACACAGAGTCAAGGGGTAGAAAGGGTGAAGTTTCTGTATGACAGTGTTAACTGTTATTAATGAGATTTCTGTGTTTTACTGAGATGATTTTGGATGATATGGTGCTGTTGAAACATTAGCATGACTAACAGCATACTCTTGTCCCATGTATATAGTTTGTTCCCTTTTGTCAAAACAAGGTTCTCAGTGTAAGAACTGAACTTCTGTGTCATAGGAAAAAAAAGAAAAAATACAGTGTTTGTATTTTTGTATAATCAAACTAATTGTTTGTATTAACAAGTCACACTTACCCTTGGTTTAACAGCACTCATGAAATTGCAGCCTTCTATGTCCAATTCATCAGCTCATGCATCAGCTTTAAAATTATTTAAAATCTTCTACCAGAGCACTATCACTTAATGGACTTTGCAACATTCCTGCTTCCCTTTGCAGAATTGCATTAAATGGTGAGAATATCTAACCCAAAAGTTAAACAGTTCAACTGCTGTTTTCTTGTCTTATTTGGATTGTGTACTGAATAGTAGAATAACAGAAAAAAATCAGTAACTTATCTGTTGTCCTCTAGGTCTTTGGTCTGCAATCACAGAGGTAAAAAAAGAAACAGAAACCCCATTTGACTCTCAGGGGAGCTATTTGGCTTCTACAAAGCTGCTGCTGCTGCTGCTGCACCTTGACTCTTGCTGATAGTAGAACTAGCTAATTTGTAGTGGGTAATTAGGTGATGTGTCTGAGTCACAACAGCTTGTAAGAACAACTACAGAAAATACATCACTTCTTGATAGGGGCAATGACCTGCAGGTGGGTTGGGTAGAAAAATTAGAGACTAATCTTACACAAATGAAAAGCAATCCTCAAAATACTGTTCATTTTGTAGATCAGAGGAAAAAAATGTATGCACAGACAGTTGAAACTGGAGACAAATAATTTCCATTAAGCATATGTAACAGAGAAATCTGTGGATTTCCCAGTCACAGGCAAGTTTTCAGCTGTTAGTCCTTCTTCGTAACTGTAGATTATTAACACTGTCTGCTGAGCATTGATGATTGCTGATAACTGAATGCGTTTTTAACCTGACTGTGGGTTGTACCAGTGCTTGGAGTTCTCAAAATGTGTTCTCAAAATGGCATACTATGAACACAGCGGGTACAAAGTAAAAGCAATAATAAAAAATTGAACAGGCCTTAAGTGCTATGATTATTACTGTGGTCTAGTTTTTATCTGCCCTTTGGAAAGTCTGTTTCTTGAATATCCTTTGTTAGAAAGTATTGATAGCTATATTGGCCTCATATTTTCTCTCCTGGCAGCAGAATACAAGAACATGCTGGAGGAGGGTGGAAGTATTCTAGGTATTTACAAGCTTCAGGTGATTTTTGGTTCCAGATAGTTGAACAAGAGAAAAAGGAAAACCCTTTTAATTTACAGAGATATATCAGAGAATATTAATCTAATTTGGTAATGTTATTACAACTTTAAAAGTACTGATAGGACCCTGTAATGGATAAGTCCTTACCTGTAGTAAACAAATAAGGAAGCACACTGGATCAGCCTTCTGTCTTTACTTGCATCAAAATGTTACTACAGAAACAGTCTTGCAATGAAGTTTTAGACCAAAAACAAACCACTAAGTTACTTTAGGGAAACAAAAATAGCAGATTCCAGTCCAAGAAAGGAGAGAAGGGAGATAGAACAATCTCTTGACTGAGATGTGCACTGAATAGCACAAGAACCAGGTTGGGGAAAGGAGCCAACAGGACCCCATGAATTGCAGTAAGGATGAGGCCAAGCTCTGTACCAGGAAGGCAGAGCCTTGCAAGGGTGCAGGCTGGGGCTGGTGGGACCAGGGAGCACCACTGGGGCACGGCCATGGTCCTTGGAGAGCAGTGACCTGAGCAGGGGTCAGCCACGCACCTAGGCAGCAACTAGGGCCAACTGGGGAGGCATCAGTCGGAGTGTAGGGGATCCCTCTTTAATCAGCAGTTATTAGACCACCTTTGGACACTGCTTAGTTTTGGACCCCCATACCCCAATACAGGTGTGTACATCAACATTATTTTCATATATGGTAGAATTTAATTTTCCTCTTACTGAGGGCAGCAGGACACAGCTTTTGAGGAATCGAATTCATGATGTTTTTAGAGTTAAGTAGCAGCATGTAGTCTATAGTCAATGAAACATTAAGCTTTAATGTTCCCCTAGGGTTCTTTTTCAAGCTCTGGTTTTAAAATAACATGATACTCAACAATCAAGCAGCTTTGCTTTGACCAAACATGAACCTTCTCTCAACTACACGCACACATAACCATAGGATATGGAAGTCTGAAAACATGATGTATGTATTTGTATGTAAATGTATGTATTTAATAGAGACAGTTATAGATGACTTCGTAGCTTCCATTTCCCAGTAGAACAAAAGATTTTTTTTTTTTTTAATACATGTAGATCCTTCTTCTCAAAGTACTCATCTAGCGGTAAGAGAATAATGATAGATAAACTTAAAGAAATTCAGTATGGATAAGATATCCCTTTCTATGCAAATATATACCAATTCAGGGAAAATATTAGCTGGAAGTCATCAGTTAATTTTCTCTTTTGACGATTCCTGCCTTCTCAGTCTGGAATATCATAAATTCAGTCAAATCAGAAAAAGTGCAGCAAAAGGTTTTCTTACTGAAGACCAGGGAGTAATGTAATGACTGAATGTAATGACTCAAATAAGCATTATGGATTTGGTGACTGTATCTTTTCATTCACCTGGCTTCCAGTGCCAAACATGTAGAATATAACAGTAAAAGGAAAGAAAGGAAAGTATCTGTGTCACATTTACAAACAGAATTTTAGGCATACAAGATAAAATACAAGTGAGAGTCCTAATGAAAACTTCTGACAAACCCCTTTCAGAACTAGTAGTTCATTCTGCCTCTGCTCACTCCTCTGCTTCCTGGACCACATGACAACTATGAGATTGCCACAGTGTTTGCAATAGTATCAAAGAGCAATCAGTTAATGATCATTTAGTGTATCACAAGACACATGTCTTTAATGTCACTAGTAAAAACTCTTAGGTTTTGTACTGGCCTTGACAGTGCAGGGTCTCAGGACCTGGCTGGGCTGGCCTTGACTCTGTCTTATTTTAATTTGCCTTAACAAGCTTCTGGTGGCCATTGCCAAACATGTTGGAGATGCAGCTCTGTAACTGCTGTATCTGGACAAACCTGAGTCTCCTAGGGAGGCCCAGTGTGACCAGCAACTCCCTTTACATCCCCAAACGTAGGAAGAAGTGATTGTACACCTTCCAAGCTTTTACTGGGAAGCAATGAGAAGGAAGCAGCCTGTGACATGTAAATGCAAATAAAAAAATTTCAATCTATCTGGGACTGAAAGGAACCCCCAGAATATACACCATAGTTCTCCCAGTGAAGATCTCAAGAGGCTGGAACTTGTTGTCACCCTATCCCTTCTCCCCTGTCCTTCCACAGGAATCTGAACTGTTAGCCTTAGGACTTGGAGACTTGTTGGAAAAGTGAGCCCAACACCAGAGTCAGGGGGTAGAAAGTATGAAGTTTCTGTATGATAATGTTAACTGTGTTAATTAATGAGATTTTTCTGTTTTACTGAGGTAATTATGGATAGTATTGTGCTGTTGAAACATTAATGTGACAAATGGCATAGTCTTGGTGCTATGTATACAGTTCTCTTTTACCCATGACAAGGTTTTGAGTGTAACATTAAATTCGGATCTGTCCCTAAATGTCACACAAAACATACTCCCAGGCATAATTATATTGATAGTTATATGTGAGGTACTCAGAATAACCAACCACCATTTGTAAAACACTTGGCCAATTATTTGGACACAGAAAAAAAGTGGACACAGAAATTAAGTTCTTCTCAGGTAAAAGACTAGGATACAATAATGAACCAAGTAGAGCATACATATATAAAATTACTACTCCAGAATTAAAAAAAAAACCAAAACTCTACCAAAGTTTAAAAAAATCTCAAGCCTGTGTTTAAAATAGAAATTAACTCCTTGTCTGGGATTACAATAAAAAACCCCCCACAACCTTATTTTACTACATAAAGCATATGAATAGAATTTTACCATTTTTAAAGGTATTTGTATGCATCTGCTGTCAGAGAAGTACATAGGTGCAGACAAACTGTGTGTGTAATTGAGCATGATAATTTCCTTGTTTTAGGGAGACAGATGCTGCTTCTGTTTCTCTGACTGGATAAATTATTTGCAGTTGCTATCACAATAGGAAAATATTTTTCTCTCCCCTCCCCCCCCCTTCTTTCATTTAAATGTTTCAATTTCTTTATCGAATACATTCTTATCTTTGGTATCGTAAGCTATATTTTAATAATATTAAAATAACCCTTAGAATAGCTCTGTTCCTTTTTTAATATTATTATTACTCCTGCTACTTCAAAGAAGCCCCATAAATAAGCAGATGTAGAACTCAGAGAAACATGTATATAACACTTTGTAATCCCTTTTTTGGAAAAAGTCAGTCTTGAACATCTAAAGTAATCTTACCAAAATGAAGAGGTTCTTCTTTAGCATTTATTAAATCCCATGAGAGTGGTCTATTATTACAGTTCTAAAAAATATCTGACACGAACTCTGATCACTTAATTCAAGCTTTTTAATTCTGTCTTTTTAAATACTTCTTTCTCCATTGGAAGCCAAAGATATAAAAGGATCAACCAAGCAGGGCTTGGCTGTTTATTTAACCCTATTCTAACCTAACTATAGCAAGGCAGATTATTTAACAATATGAATGAGTATTAAAAAGATATAATTGACTTTTCTACTTATTGATACAATGAAAAGTGGTTCCAAATAAACTCTCAAAATTCTGGTCATGAAAATGCACTTTGAGAGGAGACAACAAAAACAGGAGACATCAAAAAAAAAGCCTACAGGTGAAAAAGAAAATATTTTGCCATCTTATTCCACAACTTTACTCCAGGTTTCCCTAGCTTTGCAAAACATACTGCTGTGTTTGTAAACCCATATCCCCTAATTCCCATTAGTTACTATTACAATTGTTTGTACTTCAATTATTTATGAAAAACTTCCCCATAAAGCATTTGGCCTTGATGAGGAGAGTCATTTTACTTTCAGCTTGAACAGTAACCACTCATGTCTGTGCAATTAAAGCAGAGTGTTTCAGTTTAACATCTCTAACACAAGAGAACAGTAAATGTGCCTCTTTCATTAGGGGTCAAAAGTAAACTATAGCAATAAACAGGAAAGCAATTTCAACAATGCTGTTACAGTATCAGCTGTGCTGTTACCACAGACACATAGCATACAGGGCTTATAGCAGTCAGCTCTACAGTGCTGTGTGAAAACAGAATGAGTGAGAAACGGCACCTGAGCAATAATTGGTTTTGCACTTCTTAGGCTCACTACTACACTGTACTTGATTGACCTCATTTGGAAAGACCTCCCATTTGGTTTTTTTTGCCGGGTTTTGTTGTTGTTGTTGTTAAGTTTTAATGTAACACCTGACCATTCATCAGTGCTATCTGTATCTTCAGCACTATGCATACAGCTTGAAAAAACAGGTATTCTGGTTACTTAGCATTATTTCAAATTACACCAAATTACACATGTTTACAACCCTTTTTTTAATACATTAGCAAAAATAGCTGATCTGTATTTGCTAAACAAACATATTCTGCTCATTGGTGTTTTGAGTAACCTTGAGGTCGACCCCATAATGAGGAACCCCTTCCACTTTCTCTGCTAGTCAAACCCCTGTAGAAAAGCCTGAGAGGATTAACTTTAAGAACACATGATTTTTCATCATTTACCATTTCAGGGTATAGGTCCAGTACTTTCAAGCAAATATTTCATCAATAACTTAATTTGAAAACAAAATCTTTTAATTTCAGCACAACTTCTGCTTCCCATTTACTACAATATTTATCACCAGAGATATATTTTTTCACATCTCTTCAGAGAAGAATAGCTTAAAAAACAGAGCCAGTACTCCATAGACATAGAAGTTCACTGATGATCTCTGGAGTCTAACAGACAAGTATCTATCTTATAAGATTTTAGATCTATAGAAGTGTAATAATGCCAATATTAATGTGGGGTTTTTTTGTGAAAAATGGAGTCTTGGCCCATGACTGTCTCAGTGAGCACAATTTCAAGTGTGGTGCACAGAATGAGGGAGTATAGAATGTGTTCCTGAAGGTGATTCAGGGACTTCTTTAAAAATATAGCCATATCCTAACAAGGGAAATAATATTAATGAGATATTGAATCAGCCTATTTCTCACCTGCCCCACCTTTTTACTTTCAAGAATGTACCACTTACTCTTGCCTCTTAGACACTTGTGGATTTATAGAAACTCAAGTCTGTGAGCCTTTACTTCAGTCAGACTTCCTCTCGCTAGTCATGCAAGATTATATTTGGGTTGGTAGAAAGTGTAAAACTTTAACAGAGAAAAACTTCTGCATATTAGGCTTTCAAAAAAATTTATTTTTTTTAAAAAAAGATTGAATTAGTATGAAAAAAATTATTTCCCTTAAACCCTACTTGAGTGCTTTAATTTATGAACAGTGAATTTCAATAGAAGTTATAAAGTACATTGGGCCTATATGTATTATCCAGTATTCAAGTACTCTGGATTATTCTTTAACTGGATGTTATTTGATCCTTTAGAAATAGCTTACTTCATGTATAGTAGCAAAAAAGACCACAAAACTATGAAGGATTCCTGTATGAGAATCAGAAACATCACCTGTAAAGCTGAGACTCTTCATTTCCCTTCTTGGAACATGGAGTTTATTTAAAAATGGAAGAACTTCTGCAGAATGAAAAGTGACTTGCTGAAGTATGAAATAATGTCTCATGTTTGAGAGTGTTCGTCTGAAAGGTAGAAAACCTACTAGTAAATGGTGATGCAAGATGGACTATGGATAAAGAAATGTCTATATATCCAGATTTACAACACCCAACATTTTGATGGTTACTGGAAGTATAGTTCATTTTACTACTGGATTCTTCCTTTAAAATTGATGAACTAATTTACTCTCCAGTATTCAGAAGCACCTTTTAGGATTCAACTTAGGAAAAGATCTCTTTAATCACTTTTCTGCCAGATCTTGAAACTCTAGATTAGCTTAAAAATCTGTAGAGTTACTGGTGGAGCCAAGCACAAGGCAAGGCTATAAGAACAAGAATATTAGAATGTTCTGCAATGTACACACAAGGTCTTTATTATGTTTTAGACAGGGTTTAGATGTTTTATTAAGTTCTAAAAGTCTTGAAATATTAATGTGTCTGCTTCTTATTGCTAGGGCATCTTTATAAAAGACAAAGATTACTAAATAGTCTAGCTGTTTTTCTTTTTTTTTTTATTCAAAACTCTACACTTCTGCAGAAACTTCATTTCACTCCTCCTTAAATTCACTTAGATACAAAGTACGGTGGAGTCCTACCTTTTGCTTTGCCTATACAGTCATTTCTGTGTTCTGTTATGCAAACTAACAAGCATCACGTTTCAAACACTTCCTCACAGCAACACTTGCAGTCTGTAAATTAAAGACATGAAATTCTCAGGAGTATTTTTAATAACGCTTTGATTATGCTATTTCATCCTATGCTTTAGTTTTCAAGGTTGTGCAGAAACAGCAAATGACCCAAGAAATAAGAATTTAGGTCAATCA
Organism: Ciconia boyciana; assembly: GCF_034638445.1. Classification (NCBI taxonomy): domain Eukaryota; kingdom Metazoa; phylum Chordata; class Aves; order Ciconiiformes; family Ciconiidae; genus Ciconia; species Ciconia boyciana. The sequence continues at coordinate 50,737,056 of NC_132937.1, forward strand.
AGTTTATAGTTGGCAGATCTCTAAGATTTAGTGTGCCAAAAATTACAAAATAAAATATAGATAAGATTTAAATTAAATTAAAGCAAAGGTATTGAAATATCAAATAACTGAGGAATTAATGGATTCAATGTACACTTTCAGCACATTATGTAGCTTGCAAGGTTCCCAAGCTGTTTCCAAGTCCATGTCTTATGTTTTTAAATTAACTGAGGAACTCATGAGACTTCAGATGGTTAAGCTACTTTTAAGGAAGGAATATAAGCTCCTGTACAACGGTTTTTTCTTTTTTTTTTTTCTTTAGCAGACAAAACTTTGAAATTACATTTAAAAAAATCTGTCAAATTCACCTCTGGTTTCAAAATTGTCAGAGCTATAATTACTATAGTAGAAACATAAGGTTATGCTTTACCCTAATTCACAATAATCTTTCTCAATAGTCTTAGTAAAACTGGTTTTGGACTTTGTCATCTTAAGAGAAAATTGGACCTCATCCCAAACAGAGTTTGATCATGCAAATGTCAAACCTAAAAAGATTAAAGTAATTTGTTTCAGTGAAATGTTTTGGAAAGCTTTTATACAGAGGAGCAAGTTTCTAATTTTGAAATGTTAAAACTGCATTCTTAAAGATCTTACATTCAACTCCTGAGAGGCATCATGCATTAGAAAGTGAACTGCAAAGACAGAGGTATCCAAAAAAGAAAGTAGTTAACCAATATTTAATCTTAGTCAAAGTCAATCCAAAGCGAATTGATCTTGCCAAAAGCTTCTGGAAAATCCACAGTATTTTTACCCTGGTGACATTTAGGGAAGGTAGAGAGAAGCCTGGCTTGTAAGAAATTTAGGTATTTAAGTGTACTCCTGAAACACTCATGAAACCTTCCCTATATCTGCTTTACCCCTTTTCTGGGCAGTATTTAGATGTAAAATTTCCCAGGCATTAGAATGGTACATTTGTTCAACACTATCCCAGTCATCTGAGAGGTGAGAACCTCCTGCCTAAAATGAACTGAAACCTACCCAAGACTTCTAAATCCCACAGTGTTCTGGAGCCAATAGTATTGTTACAGTACACCTTACATATGTTAGCCACCACATGTCATTCAAACATCATACAGTTCTCCAGTACATTTTTAGATGGCTGGAAAAGGAAATCACTGTGTCTCCCTTTTATCTAGGACATCTCATGGTTAAAGTACGTTAGAGGTAGGTTTCTGTGCCCATCTGAGTACCTTAACCAGATAAAGTAATGCTCATTCCTACATACATACTATGTTTTGCCTTCAAAAATCAGCAGTAGTGCAATTTCAAAGAAAAAGTTGTAGTATGTCTCTGATGAGGTAAGGCTCCAATGTTTTATTAAAATATTCTATGTGCTCACAGTGGGAGGCCCCCTCACTGAGCTTCTAATCAACTTAGGTGATTTTACACTCATTCTGATGGTTGCCAGTCTGGCAACTGACTATCTTGACTTTGTGTTCAATAGCACCAATTGGAAATCCATGAAATCTTTTTCACCCTTTTCAACTTCAACATTTCTAGAGACATTGACTCACCACATATGAATGGATCAATTTTTACATGGGTAACTAACTATAAGTTATAAAGATGGACATTCACCTTAAACACGAGTGAAGTGCTATACTGTCTGTGTTGCCTATTGCAGTAAAGATTTCTTCTAGTCATCTTGGGGTTTTTTGGTTGAAAAAAAAGGTATAGGTATTTATTTTCAGGATGATGTCAAGTGGACAGAGCATTTATGTGGCTAAGCTATAAGTGAGTTTTTTACACCATGTTTTCTATACCAGTTTGCTTTACGTGGCTCATGCATCTGGAGTGGCCATTGATCAGTGGATTCATGGAGTTGTAAGACTCATATAGTTATATGTGACGTACCTTGACACCTCAAATTTGGTCAGTCTGGAACTTAAGTCTTTTATGGATTGCTATTATATGGTCACACAAAAAACAAACCTTCCCAGTTGTTGAGCCTTAACACTGCACATTTTTGTTATCTTTTTAAAATTTATTTATTTTTAAGGAGGGAATTCTGCATTCCTAGTGCTTCTGAGGCCATCAGTGGCTGCCCCATTGATGCCATTGGATGTCAGTCCACCACAGCCCTGCCCTGCCCAGCCACGGGCCCCACTGGCCTTGGCCTATCCCAGTCCCCAGGGAGACACCTGGTGACGCAGGCTGGGGCTGTTCCTGCCTGCCCCCTCATCTGCCCTATTCCCTGGTTGAGGGTAGTGGGATGGGCCCTGGCTGGCCAGATCCTGCCCTGCCGCCCTCCCTCCTTGGGAGGCCCCTCCATTCCCAGGCCTTGGCACCATGGCAGATTTCTAGGTTTATTACCTTTTATTATCATTACTAAGGAACTGTTTTGTGCTTCCTAAGAGCTTTCCCAGTTAAGTCCTGGAACTGGTTTTTTCATTTATTTTCTGTAATCTATTCACTGAAAATTCCTCTGATAGTCTTGAATGCTATGCCAATACCGACAAAAGATTTGTAAAGACAATTTTCCTTCACAGAATATCTTAAATGCAAGCCATGTGAACAAGGTAGACTGACTCAAGCTAAGTAGCGTGTATAGTGCATACAGAAGAATGGTATAACACAACAGCTGGATAAACAGCAAATATTTTATTTACATGTTCAATCTGGTAGTCAGCAAAATACCTCACTGGTAGAAGCAGCATGTTCTTTGACTACAAAATAGACTGGAAGCTCATACGAAAAGCAAACTACACATTTTTCAGTTCTCAAAAGGCAAAACAGGCAATAAGTAAGAACCCAACCTGAAGCACCAAAACGTTTCTTCTGTGTCTAAGCTAGAAACACAATGAGATTTTGTCATCAGTATTTGCCTTCATTCCAAACAAATTTAAGTGGGTTGATGTGGAAGGAGGTAGATGTAAAGGTCCTAAAAAAAAGCAAAATGCCTAGTAACAACTTAAAATAATAAATTCACATATATAGTAGGCAACAACCATATTTTACATAGTTTAGTAAGAGAAGGGGAGGGACAAAACATGAACATGGTTTTAAGTCATGAAACCCTGTTGGAAAGTTTTTCCTTTACAATTCAAATTTACCAGAGCAGTAAGGGTTCTGCTGGCCTTGATAAATGAAAGTAGTAAAATACTGAATTGATTTCATTCCAATGTAAATTGATAGAATGGAAAACAAACAATTTCTCCCCTTCACCTCCCACTCCAAAATAACAACAACAAAAAAGGAGAAGTGAACATAGTAAAAAGGAGACGTCGAAAGAGCAGACAATATTCCTGGAACTGAAATGCATACCCATCAGCTGGGTCTCACTTCAGTATCAGTTAACACTACTTAAGATCAAAACCTCAGATGATGTCAACTGCTGCAATAAATTAGTTTCAGTTGTGCTAGAGTAGGTAGCGAGGATGTAATATCTGTTCCCTGTGTTCTTTTTGAGCATTTTCTTATTGCAGTAGTCTGTTTCTCACAGTCAAATGGAGAAGCCAAATCTCTCATTCAGGTACAGATTTTAAAACAATTTGAAAAACTACTTTCCTGTAAAACCCAGGAATTTAACACTGTCCAGTTTGACCAAACACTTCCAGTTCCTCCCTTATGTGAGAAATCCCCAGGCTCTTTAAGTTTTCAAATGCTATACAGAATTTGCCAGTTCCTGTTGATATTAAGAGGGGCTTCTCTGACGTATAAAATATAAAAAAACAGTATAACATGGCACTGGGAGGAAGAGAGAGTGTGAAGAAATGTCTTCTATTCATCCTGATTTTTCAATCATTGTTTATAATACAGCAAAGACTTACCTGAGAGTCCAGGTAACCACGATTTACAGTAAGAAGTGTAATTGGCAAGTATTACAAATAAAAAACACTTATAACAAATGTATCTAATCAGAATTTATATCTTTCTGAATTAATGAATAAATATTCATTTTGTTTAAAATCAACATATTCCTTGAGAAAGAGCTCTAATTGTCTCGTCCCACTCGGTGGGTTGCGAGAGGGGTGAATCTTTTTGATTCCTCAACTGTTTGTGTATTGACAAAGACCGATCTCTGCTTGGCGGACCCGCGTGGTCGGTAGAGTCATGACAATGACTCAGAGGAACAGTCCCGCCAGCAACTTTATTAACTGGCAAATTCCACAAACAGACAAACTTAATGAACTGGCGAGCTTAATGAACAAACAAAGGCGATTTGGCAATGGAGCTATTTTCTGGGCAACCCGTCACAATTTATCCCAAACTTGCATATATTGGAAGAGTAGAGGGAGAGAGAGGCGAGAAAAGGAAAGGGGAAGAGAGGAGGAAAGAGAAAGAAAAAGTATCACCACCCAAGGATCCCGCGATAATGATGACAGACAAGACAATCCTCCACTGGTGGGCGTGGTTCTCTGGAGGGCGTGTCTTTTATAGGCTAATCCCCGCCTCCAGGCACGCCCCTTCAGGACTGACATAGTTCTTGTTCTAGAAAGTTCTCAATCTTCTGCACAGGCGCTGGGGCAGGGGGGTGGTCGCGAGGGGTCTTTCGGGTGGTCGCAAGCCCCTTCCTCAGATAAACCCTGTGTGACCTCCGGCCATAGATGGTAAGGTCTGTCGGAACCCGGAACCGTGCGTCCTCCGACGCGCTCTCCACGTCCCGCACGTCCTGCTCCCGCTCTCCCCCAGCCCGTGCTCGCTGACCTGCCGTCGCCATGCAAATAGCGCCTTGTCTCGCCACAATGTTTGAGACATTAACTCTTTCAGTCTCTCACGCTAATTTCTAATTATATATCGTAATCTGAATAAATAAGATACTGCTGCCTAGTCTGCCTATATAAATTCTGAACAGTTTCATGTGTTGTCATTACTGATACTGATGAAAATAGGGGAAGCAAGATTTTTTTAGCCAGCAAAGGTATGCAGACACAGTCAATATCAAAATACTCTCAGATAAAGTAGTATTTTAAAGGTTTATTTGTTATAGCTTAATTGTTCTTGACAATGCACAATTACTCTCTATAAAGAATTCAAATAAAAAGATTTTAGCAAAAGAAATACAGATTCAAGAAACTAGCAATTGTATCCGAACATCACTACAAGCTGATTGTATTTATTGTATTGGTCCAAGAGGTAATTGTTTGTTTGCATGAATTGTAGCAACTGAAGGCAAATTCAGAAAGGAAATACAAAATAAATTGATGAATAAAAGATTACAAACTATATGCAATCATAAGGAAGAAAAACATGACTGAAGTATTTTGAAGGTATTTTTATATAGGTGAATTTTTAGACGTGTCCCTTTTGATGAGCTGTTTTAAAGTCTTTTAGTGTAAAAATTCAAGCAAAATGAAACACAGTGTATGGCTGTAAGGAATTGGACATGAACACCCCATGCTCTACCACCTTTGTATCTTGTGCAAACGTGGTGTGTCATGAGTGTGTTTGTACTCAATGTTAACTACATTTTGGCAAATTTTGGTAAGCTGTTTCAAAGCAACTTTTTTAATACCAGAATTTGATTTGTATTTCCTGGAAATTTTCAGCAGAACTATTCAGTGATTTGATACAAAATCACAAGTAGTTTTTCTCCTACTTGTTCTGAAACTTTATATATCAGCAATAGAAGTAAAGAGCAAATCCAGAAAATGGTCAGCTCTTCTTTTAACAGCAACAGTAGATGGTTTCAGTCCTTATCCTTACATAACTGTTTGTGAAATGGAGTATATGGAAATCTAGCTTATTACATGCAAACTGTTATTTTGCGTACCTCTGTATAAACTTAACCTCCCATTCCATTCATACCTACCCTTTAGCAGACCTGTTCCCTACTAGTGAAAAAATTAGCATATTATAATGGACACTAACACCACTGTCCAGTGAAAACTGAATTAGTCCTTTATATTTAGAGACATGGCCTATTAATGTCAGTGAGATTGTCAGATAACACCTCTTTAACTACAAACCCACTTCACATTCTAGTTAAATAAAACAGATAATCCATAGTTTAGAATACGTTTATGCCATGTTTACAGTTATTTTTTTAAATCCTATGCAGTTTTCAAATCCTGTAGGCACTAAGGAAAATAGGATAGTTCATCACAATTCTGTTCTTGAAGCAGAGATTGCAGTCTACAATGACAACATGATGAAGAGGCAAATTATATCTTTAATAAAAAATCTAGGTTCTTAAGTGGCAGAAACATTTCTACAAAACGTCACTATCGTCTCTTAATATATTTTGATGAATTATACCTGTTTCTGAGGACAGGTCACTATGTGAAGCTGTATTTAAAATTTATCTTATAATTCCATAGCATTATTCTTAAATAACTATGTCCACCATTTAGTAGGTGTCAAAATACCTGATTAGTGTTCAAGATCAAAACTATCACATAATAAAGAAGGATCAGACTTTTAATATATATACATTTGCCTCAAAGAACCCCACTCTGAAAACATTATGCCATTGACTGGATCTATGCACTGGAAGGCGCTGCTTACTTTCAGCAAGAGATCAGAATTAACGGGATTATTAATAGGATTATGTTTAACCACTTACTATCCTCAGATGCTTACAGTGACAAAATGCATTTATGAATGGCACGTTGAACTACTGAAAACGTGATGATAAAGCCAATGTATCATTAGTGACATGCGTTTTGTCTTTGAGCATTACTGGATTGCATAAGTTTTCACTAATTTTCTACCATTTATTCAAAACAATTAATTCATAGCATGTCAGTACCAGAGATGAACGTTATTATCTATTGTTCAAGTAAATCTATAAATGGATGGATTTTACCCTTGAAGTTTTGTTCAAAATGTAAAGTACTTCATACTCATTTCACTAATGTTGAACCACATCTATAAAAAAGGCAAGATTTTTAACACAAACAATTCTGCCCCCATACCTCCCAATTCTTCGTGTCTTACTAGTGATGGAAGAAATGTGAATTGAAACAGAATTCTTTGGGTTCCTTCCTTCATTTTAGGTCACAGCTAGATTTGATAGTAGATTTGCAAAACTAGGGAGAGATTATCAATAGTCCTTTGGGTATTAAAGAAGAAAGCAAAATATTAGATAACTTTTTTTTAATTTTTCTTGGTTGGTTTGGCTTGATTTTTTCCACAGGCATGAATTAAATCTCATCAGTGAGAAAGTTTTATCTTACCCATACTCCAAGTATGAAAAGCTACCGTATCAGCTTCAGAGTTTTCTTACAAGACATTGAATTGATGTATGTAAGAGAAACTAGTAACATGGCTTTCATTGTAAAACAGACAGAACACAAGGAATAAATGACAAAGGTTGTAAATGTAAAAACATGGAGCAATTGGCCATACTGGACATGTCTTCTGGACAAATGAGCTGATTCATAGCCCTTTGGAGGACTATGGAAATTTATCCACTTACTTTAGCAAGTTTAAGATTTTTTTGATGAACAAGTTTTGAATTTTCTAGCGTACTTGTTGCATTGAGTGGAAGAGTCATCATTTTTTTCAGGGATGAAGCATATGAAATCTAGGGTGGGTAAGGTGACTTAGCTACTACTTATATATTTCTCTTCTTTATAGACGGTTAGGGAGTGGTAGAGTCTGTTGGATGACATCTCCTTTGACCTTCAAGCAACTGCAGTACTGCTGAGGCCGGTGTTCATGGGGCAATAGGTTCTTCTAAGCTTAAATGCTACAATAAATCACATAGGAATAGGCATAGTAAACCAGATCTGTGGTTCATTGAATCCATTATCTTGTCTTAGTGGCCTGGAATAGTGGTTTCAGAGGAGGAGCAGTAAGATACACCATTTATTTCTCAGAAGTGTAGGTTGTAAAAGCTGACTTTTACTCTGTCTTCCCAAAAGCATTCTCCCTGGCATTTTGAGAGACTGAATAAAGTGCCTGGCACATGGACAAGATCTGTAAAATATCATTGGATTTTATTTGTACTTTGCAATTAAGGTGTAATTAAGCTGCTTTAGGTCAAATGCTGATATTGAGCTGAGCATTTCACAGCTGACAATACCTTCTGGTTTTGGTTTTCTTTTTTTTTTTTTTTTTCTATTAATAGAATTTTGCAACAGTTCAGAAGATAAGATGTTATGGTTGAAGAAGGAGGTTGGGTCTAAACTTCTGCTTTTGGATGCTCTGAAGACTTCTTACATAACTTTAGGCAAAACACGGTCTCAGTGTTTTCCTGAAATAAACTGAGTCTGAAATTTAGTTTAAGTAAGTCAAATTCTCATATGATTTAGCTTTTTAACAAATGTAAAACTTCTGGAGGTATGCATTTTAACCATGGAAAGTACTGTTCTCATTGCACAGCCAATGCAACCATGAGAAGAAATGTGGACTCTTTTGTGCAAGCATCTATGAACAAATCTACTATCCTAGTTTCAATCTGAAAATCATTAGTACCAATGGAGGTGAGGGAGCCAGAAACAGAGTTTGACTTCCAAAACCCAGACAGCATTTGAAAGGCTGAAAACAGCTAGGGAGTAGAAGAAAGCTGAATAAAATTAATCTGAGAACCATTGTGAGGTTCCAAGTTGGCCTGTCTTTCTTACTTCTTACACTGTTATTTCATAGAGTATAACTGCACCTTAAGTATTTCTATTCCATAACATAATACAATTTTCTGACAACAGAGAGTGAATAATTTGCCTAGCAATTGCACAAAGGAACACTCTTGAAGAAATACTTATAGCAGAAGAGTTTACAGAATTTGCTACAATTTTTTCCTTGAGCGCCATATGCCTTTTCTATCTCCACTGTAGATTTATTGATAAATTAGAAAGAAATAAACAAAGGCTAGGCAATGCATTTGTTGGACTCATGCCCTTACATAGTCTAACTTTGTTACAAGACTGATAATCATACAATTGTTCCTTCTGTTTCATTTAGAATATTTAGGGCCATAGCTATAATTGTGAGGAATTGGTACATTGGTTGCTGCTCCAGCACTTCATTCTGGCATTAACAAACCTTATGGATTAATGGTATCTGGTGGTAGCAACTTTGCAGTCTTTTCTATCACCTTCCATTAAAAAAAAAAAGAAGCCTATTTCCACGTGTGTGACTGTCAGCATCTTGTCCAAACCTCTTAATTTTATTTCTGTACAGATCACTGCTGACTGCTTTTCAACACTTTGAGAGTTGGTGCCTAATTCCACCTATTGCCAGTTTTCCTTACCTCTTGTGTCACTACTTCCAATGTTGAAATTCAGTCTTTTGGACTGGAGATAGATAATTCATAATTTAGCACCAAACAGTGATAAATATTTACTAGAGGGGTTTGTTTGGTTTTGGGTTTGATTTTTTTTTTCTTTTTTTTGTTGTTTTGTTGTTTTGTTAAGTTTTGTGATTCTCCAATGCTTTCTACAAAACAGATGATGGAACTGTGAGTCACACATGTAGGAGGGAATAAGTCAGGCACCTGTTTTCATCAGTGGTCACTGGACCGATAATTTATTCTTTCCTAATGGAGATAGTAGTAAAGTATTTATCCACTTCCAATTCCATTTTAGGCAAGATGGCATTTCATTACCCTTGGAACCCACCTATTGCCAGACATTAAATTTACCCACCAGAATTCTTTGTAACACCTTCAGGTCTTCCTTAAGGTGACCTACTGAGTTAAATTTAGATGGAGAGATTAAGATAAATCTTTATTTTGCCATTACTGCTTTCTTTTTTCTCTCTTTTTTCTTTTTAACATGTAAACATGAATTCAAAAGATTAGGGTATTTTTACTTGAATCGTTTTCCCCTTCCTGTTTCCCATTCCCATTTCCTCATTTTACGTAATGGATTTAAACTCTCATGTCCCCTGATGTCTTGGAAAAATGGTTTGTTGGAGCACACATACCTTAACAGAAGGAATGGGAAGGCAGAAATTTAATAATTTCTTACATTAGTTAATAGCAATTTCTTCAGAGTGACAGATAAATTATTAAATTTACAGCATTTTATAGACAACAAGTTGTCTATAAAGACAGCCCATGTTTATAGACAACAAGTTATCTATAAACATAGCCAATGTTTATACCCCCAATCAGGCTCAGGACTTATGCTAAGCACTAATATCAAGGTAAGTATACCACATGTCTTAAAAAGCTCAACTATTTCAAACTGCTTTCAACAGACATAATCAAAGTGGCTACTGATAACACATTAATTTCTGTGACATCATTCTGTTTCCCTCTTTTCCCTCTGATGACTGAGACATCCAGGTTAGGTAGGGTTTTAATATCTATTACAAAAGGACAGAATAAAATAAAGAAAAAGCTAGAGTTTTCATTTTCCTAATCTTATATGATTTATAAAAGACATGGGCAAGTTTTTCTTTAACATGTTAACTTTGAAACAGGGAGGAATTTCTTGGTAAACTGCAAACAGATAGAAAAATGTATGTGGAGCCTGTCTGTTGAATGTTAGTACCAAAGCTCTGACTGCCTTCAAAAGCGCAGTATATGGTCAGGTGTTGTGGAGAGCTTCTCTACATAGGTGTGTGTGGTAAAGTGAAAGGCTGGGAAGTGGGTTACTGCTAAAGAACTCCAGTGAAATGTAACATAGGTCAAATCATGCTATTTGTTTTCTTTTAGTGGAAAGTTGAAAAGGAACTACACTACAGACCTGTAAGAAGAGGTTCACCTGATCACCTCTTCTCTCCATTGTGCACTACCAAAGGGTGAAGAAGACAAAGAATAAAAACCACCAGTCTTTGATCTGGGGTTTTGTTTGTCTTTTCTTCCCCCCGCCCCCCCCCCCCCCCCCCCAGTAAAATGCACTTGAATAAGCAATCTTAGATAACACACGATTAAAAATCTGAAATTCTAATTTTTAGAAGGTGATTCAGGTAAGGTTTACATGTTCCAGTTAATTCTTTCCAAACACCACCCTTGAAAACACTTTAGGGGTAGTAATGAGTTTTTGGAGACTGTAGCTGGTTCAGTTGTAAAAATCCAGGACACTTTAACTTTTAGGCAATTATTTCTGGAAAAAAAAGAAGGAATGTCCATCACATGTACTATGATGAATATTACAAAATTTCTCAAAATAGGGATCCACAAATAACATTCCCGTTTTAATTCTAACATCCTAGAGTAAATTGATGATTGATATTTACTTTAGAGAACTACAGTTTTGTGATGGCATCACAAAAGCCTTTGCAAAGAACTTGAATTTGTATTAATCTACTACTACTGCTTCCCTGGGAAATGGTGGTGGCAGGGCACTGCTTTGCACTGCTTTGATGAACTCATGGTAGGCTGCTCAGAAGCAGTTTTGATGGGACAAAGGAGGAAGCTTTTTACAGACTCTCCAGCCACAGAAAGAGTCTGTGATATAGCAGCTGTGCAGGGAAACATGCCAAAGAGGAATGCAAAGGCTATCCAGGTGAATACATGACCAAAAAAAGCCTTGAGGGAGGTTCTTAAATACAACCCCAATCTGCCAAACCTACTCTTTTCAGACCATTAACTCTAGAACTGAACTCTAATCAAACGTTCTGCAAATGAAGAGACCTTTCTTGCCTCTTGCAGGCAACATAAAGTTAACATTCAGACACTAATACCGCAACAGTGATTTTAGAAGGATTTCACAAGGGGTAAAAGCACAAAATCGTGTGACACACAAATTTTTCATTGAAATGTCCCTATTTAAGCAAGTTCTCCCTTGGTTTAAAAAATTATGTGTGAATTTGTAGCAACTAATACTTGAACAGCTTAGTAATCATAACAACAGTATACACATATACAATGTTTTGCTCCTTGCAGCAAATAAGATGACATTACACATCCTTGTTGAATTGTAATTGAATATCTGTGCAATCTCACAGGGACTGCAAAGTATACTATTTACATATTTACCCGGCAGTACGGCACCTGGTTGAAAAGACAGTAATGTTGTGCTAAAATTTGGCTGAAGTATGTTATGTAATCTAGTTGATCCTGTAGTATACTTATACCTGGGTAAAACTATTTTTCAGTGCAAACTACCAACCTAATCACTTTCATTCGTACTAGATGGGAGAAGTAAAGGGAAGTTTAACTATTTAAACATAACATTTGTCATATACTAAATTTGTATATTTGAATTTAGGTTTTTTGCCATCACTTACGTTTCTTGTTTTCAACATCAACAGCAGCAGAATATGTGGCTGTCTTCTACAGTGTAGCTATTCTAATTTCATAAAATACAAGAGGGGAAAACAAGCAGAGCAATCAGCAGTTCAATCAGTTTGAGAGAGATTTTTTGGCTTTGTTTTCTTTTGTTTTAAATTCCAAATTAAAAGGAATCAGCAATAATGTTAAGAAAGGTTCTAGAGAATCAGAAAAATGCCTTTAAGATATATTTCAAACTATATGTTGTTTACCATCCATTTTTAGTGCTGTGGTCTCTTCAGTGAGAAAGACATGGTTCACCAGGAGTGGAAACACACTACCAGTGGGGAGAAGAATTAATTAGATGACCATTTTAGGTTTTCTCCAGAACTTTAGTATATATGATTCTACACTTGCAAAATAATTTCCACAAATACTAGCTTGAGAAATTTCCATAGGAAAAAGTAAAGCGAAGTTTCTCTTGGAATTGTGTGGCTACAGAAGCTGGCTGTTATAACAAAACCCAAACTACGTTTGAGATCACTGCTATCACGGTACTAAATTAGACTCAATTGTAGCAACAACAACAATGTTTTCTTGAAAAGGAGGATTACACACTTTATCTAGATTATTCCATCCTGGGGCGGGAGGGGGGAAATGCCCAAAATATATATATTAGATTTGACTTAGAGGGAAATCTTTGTCCCATGAGAACACTGACATCTCACGCCATTTCTTTTATCAAATTATCTTTTAAAGCAGATAGTGATTTCATAAAATGGCCTTTTTTCGTTTGTTTCTTTGTTTTTTATTTCAGTGGTACATTCTGAGCAAGACCTCATGATGCAGAATAACTCTGTCCCCCTTTGTAGCCAGATTACAGTGTCATTTTAGTTTCATTTACTGGTAACCAGATGATGCAGTATTCTTTTTATTTCACACAAGTCTTTATGTGATCTCCAAGTTCTGGCCAAGTGTATTTAAATCAGTGTCTCAATAGCTACACATATTTTTAAATAACACTATTATGTTTAGGAGTTCGAGGGACAATTCACTTCCAGTAAGGCAGAATTTATGTGACTGTTCTCTTTTCCTTTTCCTTTTACCATGGTTGATGGGACAATAAACAGTTTTAAAGTTTAGAAACCTTCCCTGGCGTCTAAGCCAGCCTTTCTCAAAAATAAAGAAAATAGATCGTACTCCAGAGAAATTGCAGACTCTTTGCAAAGCCAGGTAGATTTCTTCTCATCAGCTACACTCTGATCATTTTGAAAACACTTTATGGCGAACAATAGCAATTACAAACTTGTTCCTTGCTCATTGCTTTTTTTTTACAGATTTTGAGGTTTAAAATCAGAGGTCTGTTTTTACTGCTCCCAGAGAGTTTCAGAAAGTAGCAAACGCAGTCTCCACACTTTTGGAAACAACAAATGTGTAGAAATGTGCACAAACAGTATAATTTCATGTTTTACATGCAAAAAGAAAATCCATTAACATCATCCAAAATAAAACACATTAGCAAAGAGTAAACAACAAATGGAAGTCTCTGAAAAAGCTGCATAACATCGGCCTCTCACAAACATGGATGTTAAGGTGACAACAAAATAGCCAAAGAGATAGCCATTGGTGTGCTTGCTTTGTAATTTCTGTGTATTTCCACATGAACTATAACCATCATATACTTTCAAATGTCACCCTTTACAAAGTTTGGATATCCTAAGGTCATGACGTAAGTATGAGTAGAGGAAAGCAAAAGACACAGAATTACATTGAAAAATGACACTTTTTGATGCCTAACAGACAACCAGAAATGAGAGGCAGCTTAGATTTCTTGCAACAGCTTTTTAGTCCTTCAGATCACCAAAGCATCCTGAGAATAGGCCATCTCCGTAGCACTGGATTTTGTCTTCATCTTTATGAAGCATTAATGCAATCTTCTGCTTGTATAGGGTAGCTAACTGAAAGCAGAGGAGGCATGAGACAAGAAGCCAGTATTACACCATGTTTAAGAAAGGATCTATGGGTGATCCCTTAATCTACACAGCCATAAGATTAAATTCAGTAATGGCTAAAACTACTGGAAATGCTAGTCACTCAAGAGATGGGGGACAGATATAGAACTACAATTTGGTTAAAAATAGCACGCATAGATTCACAAAAGGAAGAGATAATACCTTTGAAAAGGAATTTTCAAAGAACAAGCAAAGAATCAGTTAGGGACAATGCATGTATATTTTTCATGTGAATTTTTATAGAGTTCCTCACACAATGTAGCTTGATATTTCTTAATGTATATACTCTGTATACATTCTGAATACATTCCTAACACAACAACTTGATTTTTTGATGTATATATTATGTTTGGAGGGGGGAAAATATTAAAAAGTTATTTCCCCTTCAGGAACCAGGACAATCATAAAACACATTTCTTCTGATTTAAAAGCAAACCTATCCTTCAGTATCTAAGTGGAAATAACAGAGCCTTTTAAAGGCATTTGGCATTTAAGAACCTGCATTGCCTGGTTTAGATCCCAGCAACAGACAGGGCACACCAATCAAGTATTAATAATCAGGTGTTCCTTCAAAACATAAAATAATTGAAACACAGTGCATCACATCAAATTTTTCTGTAGGCATATTCAGTAGTAGCATCCAAACAGGCTTCCTTTTGCTGTCATAGCTCTTTGCTTAAACTCTGTGTATGCAAACTGTATGTTTGGCAGACAACAGCCTCAGATTATGAAATTGTCATTTTGGTGAACATAATTTGAAGAATTAAAAAAGAAAAGCTTTCTATATACTACTCCAAGACACCCTACCTGGAATCTGTTCTGTTACAAAAAAAGAATTATCTCGGTGCTTTTAACTCTGTAACTGCTTTTTGTATGCAGTCCTTTCCCATACACATTCCCTACAAATCCTCTACTCACATCTTTCAAGGCAGGGTACAGAAGAAGTCAATCACTGCTTTCCTAGCAGAAGGTGTTTTACCTCCAATAACCTGGACCACACCAGCACAATAAATCAATACAAACTAAGATTTCTCATGAACATATTTTTTTTAAAATGGCAGGTAAAATCAGTTGCTTAGCAGAGTGGAAAGACAGAAGGCAGAGGACTAGAAAAAAAAGGAGTAAAAGAATGGAAAACAAAATGCAGTGCTGCAGACAGATTACTTTTTGAGTGAGTTGATAAGTACATTTGGATCCTCCAACATTTGTCTGTTTACTGCTATTCCTAATAACTACTGAACATAAAAAGTATTTTTTAAAAAATACTAGACCAACTAGGGAAAGGAAATAAGTAAGAAAAAAAAATATCTGGCACTGAAAAGAGTATCATGATAAATAAATCTTACAGAATTTTTTTTCTTCTTTTTTTCAGGCAAGATTCTATTTGTAGAATATACTTTCCTATCATGTTTGGTCCCTCATCACAAAAAGACAGAAAATATATGTAATGCATACAGATGCAACAGTGGCGTGAATGAAGCACTGCATTGAAGATGTTTTAAAAGCAAGACTGAAGATGTTTATTGAGTGCTGTCTTTAGAATCAGACACCATTACCCTGAAAAAGCACAAGCCATAGGGTAAATATAAATGTAATATTAGTAAGTTGCTATTTGGGAAGCCTGCAGAGAGCCTTTTCACCTTTAGAAAGAAAGATTGTGTCTATTTATGAATTCATTCATATACAGATATAACTATATACACATACACATATATACATACATATATATGAATACCTGCATATACATATAAATTTTGTGTGAGTACACATATACACATATTTGGTTATACACACAAAGTTTAATACTTATGTTCATTTCTAACCCAAGTTTTGAAGCTCTCTTCTCTCTTCTTTTTCTTCCTCTATTTTTGCAAGCAATTGCTTGTCACATACCCTACACCTTCTGGGAAGCAGTACTCATGATTTTGATAAACTGTTGTCAATTGTTTGGATCTCTCTCTACGTGAATTGTTATTGTGTCTCCCCTGCGTTTCTATGAGTTTTTGTTTTAAGTCTTGTTTGAGGTCAACTGAGCACAGGTTCAGCTTCATTACAAAACTCAACTTGGAAAGGGAAAATGTAACTTATGTGAGTGATACACAACCTTCAGAACATGCTTCTGAAGCAGCTGTTTTAAATTAACCAAGAACTCTTTAGGTACAACAGAGCTATGAGGATTTGTACCAGAAAAATAGATGAGTTTAAATTTTAATACTTTTGGTGTTTAAAGGTGAAGAGAAATGAGATTCACTGTACAGAGCAGCACATCTACAAAACAGTGTTGAAATTTCTACCAGCTAGTTGTAATGTAATTATATATGGTAGAGTTTGTTTTTGTTCTTAAAAGGAGTGAGTTATTCTCCATAGTTATAATTACTACTCCTGTGGCATCATCAGGATGCAAGTCAGAGAGAAAAGGGTCTATATGGATTTTTCACTGAACTCCTCATGTTTTTTGGGATCATGAAGTATCTTGGAGGTGTGGAAAGGCTGTCATGTGGTACTTTTTCACCTGAAAAGCTAGGGAAGCTTTTCACATTTCAAGGTTTTATACAAATGTGTTTGGTTTTTTTCCTTCAAATTTGAGAGTTCTCTCATCTTCAGATATGGATCTCTTCTTTCAGCCTCTCCAGACAAACATTATCAGAACTTAAAGATTAATATCATTAACCCTTTTTCTTTTTTGGGATGGCCTCTGAAGAAATGTAGAACATCTGCTAAAAAAACGTGTTAAGTCTGACAATTAATACCTCACATTACAATGGCTCCAAGTTTCTGTTGCCTTACATGTCATCTGTTTCCACTATTGAAAAGACTAGATTATCTTTTAATTTCCTAACCAGTATCCTGGTGCTACTCAAAGCTAAGGACCCTGTCTCACTCTTTGCTCTGCATAGAGAATTATCTTTTAGATTCTTGATTTATTCTTTGCCTCCCTTTGTTCTGTAGGGAATTGAGCTATCAAAGTCTTTGTGCACGAAGTATTTCTCCTTTTGAATTTCTTAGTATGTTTAGAACCAAAAGGGTGCAATTTCTCATCAATAGGAAGGAAATTAAAAGACTGGCATGAGCTTTTTTCTGTGACTGAGTAGTAAGCAGACAGAAATATGGAGGAATAAGAATGGATTTAGAGAAAGTTCATAGCCTAGTGTCGTGATTTAACCCCAGCCGGCAACTAAGCATCACACAGCCACTCGCTCACTCTCCCCCGGTGGGATGGGGGAGAGAATCAGAAGAGTAAAAGTGACAAAACTTGTGGGTTAAGATAAAGACAGTTTAATAAGTAAAGCAAATAAGCGCACACAAGCAAAGCAAAACACATTCATTTACTCCTTCCCATCAGTAGGCAGGTGTTCAGCCATCTCCAGGAAAGCAGGGCTTCATCACACTTAATGGTTACTTGGGACACAAAATGCCATAAACCTTTCTATAAATACATTACCAACAAAAGGAGGGCTAAGGCAAATCTCCATCCTTTATTGGATGCGAGAGAAAACATAATGACAAAGGATGAGGAAATGACTAAGGTACTTAATGCCTTCTTTGCCTCAGTCTTTAACAGTAAGACCAGTTGTTCTCTGGGTACCCAGCCCCCTGAGCTGGAAGACAGAGACAGGGAGCAGAATGAAGCCCCCATAATCCAGGGGGAAATGGTTAGCGACCTGCCACACCCCTTAAATACACACAAGTCTATGGCGCCAGATGGGATCCACCCAAGGGTACTGAGGGAGCTGGCAGAAGTGCTCACCAAGCCACTTTCAATCCTTTATCAGCAGTCCTGCCTAACCAGGGAGGTCCCAGTTGACTGAAGGTTAGCAAATATGACGCCCATCTACAAGAAGGACCAGAAGGAGGATCCGGGGATCTACAGGCCTGTCAGTCTGACCTCGGTGCTGGGGAATATTAGGAAGCAGATGATCTTGAGTGCCATCACATGGCATGTACAGGACAACCAGGTGATCAGGCCCAGTCAGCATGGGCTTATAAAAGGCAGGTCCTGCTTGACTAACCTGATCTCCTTCTACGATAAGATGACCTGCTTAGTGCATAAAGGAAAGGCTGTGGATGTTGTCTACCTAGATTTTAGTAAAGCCTTTGACACTGTTTCCCTCAGCATTCTCCTGGAGAAACTGGCTGCTCGTGGCTTGGAGGGGCATACTCTTTGCTGGGTAAAATGCTGGCTGGATGGCCGGGCCCAAAGAGTTGTGATGAATGGAGTTAAAGCCAGTTGGCTGCCTCTCCCAAGTGTTGTTCCCCAGGCCTCAGGATTGAGGCCAGTTCTGTTTAATATCTTTATCAATGATCTGACCAAGCATATCAAGTGCACCCTCAGTAAGTTTGCAGATGACACCAAGTTGGGTGGAAATGTTAATCTGCTTGGGGGTAGGAAGACTCTACAGAGGGATTTGGACAGGCTGGATCGATGGGACAAGGCCAACTGTATGAGGTTCAACAAGGTTAGGTGCTGGGTCCTGCACTTGGGTCACAACAACCCCATGCAATGCTACAGACTTGGGGAAGAGTGGCTAGAAAGTTGCCTGGCAGAAAAGGACCTGGGGGTGTTGGTTGACAGCCAGCTGAATGTGTGCCAACAGTGTGCCCAGGTGGCCAAGAAGGCCAATAGATCATGGCTTGTATCAGAAATAATGTGGCTAGCAGGACTAGGGAAATGGCTGTCCCCCTGTACTTGGCACTGGTGAGGCCGCACCTTGAATACTGTGTTTGGTTTCGGGCACCTTACTGCAAGAAAGACATTGAGGTGCTGGAGCGTGTCCAAAGAAGGGCAACGAAGCTGGTGAAGGGTCTAGAGCACAAGTCTTATGAGGAGCAGCTGAGGGAACTGGGGTTGTTTAGCCTGGAGAAAAGGAGGCTGAGGGGAGACCTTATTGCTCTCTACAACTGCCTGAAAGGAGGTTGTAGTGAGGTGGGTGTCAGTCTCTTTTTCCAAGTAGCAAGTGATAGGACAAGAGGAAATGGCCTCAAGTTGCTCCAGGGGAGGTTCAGATTAGCTATTATGAAAAATTTCTTCACTGAAAGGATTGTCAAGCATTGGAAGAAGCTGTCCAGGGAAGTGGTTGAGTCACTGACCCTGGCAGTATTTAAAAGACGTGTAGATGTGGAGCTTAAGGACATGGTTTCGTGGTGGACTTGGCAATGCTAGGTTTCCATTTGGACTTGATGATCTTAAGAGTCTTTTCCAACCTAAATGATTCTATGATTCTACGATAAATGTAAACATCCCCCTTGCTTCTTCCTCCAGCTTTATATGCTGAGCATGACGTCATATGGTATGGAATATCCCTTTGGTCAGTTGGGGTCAGCTGTCCCAGCTCTGTCCCCTCCCAGCTTCTTGTGCACCCCCAACCTACTCACTGGTGGGGTGGGGTGAGAAGCAGAAAAGGCCTTGCCCCGCTGTAGGCACTGCTCAGCAGTAACTACAATATCTCTGTATTATCAACACTGTTTGCAGCACAAATCCAAAACATAGTGCCATAGTAGCTACTGTGAAGAAAATTAACTTTACCCCAGCCAAAACCAGCACACCTAAGTCTCACTGCTTAGTAGACAGAGAAGATTGTGGTGCATGAAGATACATTTTAAAAATATTTTTCTACATTTCCTTCTTGGGGTGGGTGGCAAAGGTTTTAAAGGAACAGAAACAGTATGGCTGAGGAATAATTAAGAATGTGGAAAAAGTACTCTTCTCTCCAGTAATCAATAAATTTATCTCTGGCATAACTTTTTCAAATGATTACATGAAGTTCTGTTTATCTTAATACTGCCATAGTTCTTAATTCTATTGAAAGTCTAGATTAAAGAATAATGTCAAGTTATTTGCTAGGCTTGAATATCACTTGATAGTCTAGATACTGGCAAAATAATTTTTGTGATGATTGAAAGTCCCTCATAAAAATACTTTTAAAGATACAGCATGGAAGGAGAATGAGGTTTTTTTATGTTTTTTTCAAAAAATCAAATTTTGGCACAGGATTATGTGAAGGTCTAGGGCTTTTGTAGCCAGTTTTGTGGAACTGACTATGCCATCTATTCACTTAGATGATCTCTTATCACAGAAAATAAGTTATGAATTTCAGTAATAACAGAATGGTAACATGGAAATAAAACATTAACAGTATTTTAATGTTAGAGATACAATGTGGGAGAAACCGTCTAAGATTATGGCAGAGTTTGCATCATTGGAAAACTTTGAAAAGTAGATTTTACAAACTTCCGTAATAATCAGTTCCAAATGTTAAATCAATTTTTACTTGTTCACAGTTATGCTGTTTTTCTTCCCAAGTAACCATCACAAGTGATGAAGCCCTGCTTTACTGGGGATGGCTAAACATCTGCCTGCCGATGCAAAGTAGTGAATGAATTCCTTATTTTGCTTTGCTTGAGAACACAGCTTTTGCTTTACCTATTAAATTGTCTTTATCTCAACCCATGAGTTTTTGCACTTTTACCGTACAGACTCTTATCCCCAGCCCACAGTGGGTGAGTGAGTGAGAAGCTCTGTGGGGCTTAGCTGCCTACCCGGGTTAACCCACAATACACTTCTAGTATTATTAGGTCATGCAGCTAAAATAAATAGAATCTGTAATTCAGGATTCTTTCACCCTTAAAGACCTGTATTACGGCCACAGCTCTAGCATAGACCTAACTTGCAGGTGAAACAGTGCTCTGTAAAGATACAACCTCAGGAAACTCTCATGAGGCACAAAATCTCTGGTGGTGTTATCAAGCAGATTTTGCCAACAGTTCTTTTGTATTTTTCATTGAAGAGACTAATTCTGTGTGAATTTACATGAAATTAAGACCTGTCTGCTAATATCCCTTTCCTTGTTTACTAGTTCTAGTAAAATAAACTATTTGTACTTGTAATATATCTGCTAATTATATAAAGTCTATAGCGTGCATGATATATACATGTTTGAGGATCTGAGTTTTCACGTCTTTGAAACGTTGCCTCTTCTCAAAACCATGTCTATGAGAGGGTTGAGCAAACTTGGCCTGTCTCTACTGATCTAACTAAAAACATATGACTTACTCTGGGTAATGTTTGGAGAGATTTCTCAAAGCAATATTATGAATTAGGTACCCAGCTTCTACTGGGTAGTCATGGGGATTTGGGAGTCTGAAATCCATCTGTTATCTTCTTATAAAATTGTTCCCTTTTTAGTGTGGTTATAATTGAAATAGGGGATTAATTAACACATCAAGGCAGGAGAGGGGTTAAAATTCATGGGAAGTTGGCATACAAATTTGTAACTGTTGCAAGAAAATTCAGAACTGTTGTGAGTTCTGTAAACAATGTAAAATGAAGTGTAAGTGTGTACAACTATCAGTCCAACTATCAACTTTTAAAATTCTGCCATAGGGGCATTGAAATACCCAAATCAACTGTACTTTCTCTCAAGGTCTATCATCTGTGTTGTTTTTATGTTTTACTCAATACCATAGGACAAAAACTTATCAAAATGAAAGTATAGCCAATGTCTTGGATAATATTTAATTTGTGGGCTTAAATCAAATAATAGCAAAGATTTCAAATAATGTATATTGCACATCAATGCAGAGAAGAGCTTGCTGCAGTTAAAATAAAAAGACTTCCTGCAAGAAGACAGGGAGGAAAGAGCGAGCCAAGGAATTGGTCAAATAGCAAAGGTAACAAGTCTGCTTTCCTACCCACAAAGTAAGCTAGCAATAGCTCATTTTCCCATAAAGGAAGAAGGAAGTCTATCCAATGTCAACAGAGTGGCTGGCATCAAGTAAATGTGCTGCTCACTATCTGGGTGACTCAGCCTTGCTGATTTCTGCCAGGGTTATAGGGAAAGAGTCTGAAAGCAGCTAGAAAACAACCTTTTTTATGTGCTTGCTATGTGTAAACTAGACCTTCATGTTATACATCATTTACTCTTTGTAATATATCCTTCCCCAATTTTGACTGACTTCAAATCCTTCTTAGAACATTTTATTCACTATGATGTCTGCCTAGTATTGAGAGTCTCTTAGGCAATATAATCAAGTGGATTGAGATGAGGCTGAAAATGTTTCACTTTCTCTCCAGATACAGCAAAACCAATATGCATAAATATAAATACAAACACACACAGACACCCGCTACTCCACCCCAACTCCCCCATACACATATGTAAGCACTTACAGATGGGCTTGAAAACTGCCCATGGAACCAAGACCTGAACATTGTTTCTAGTCAAGTTCCTAAGAAATAGTGTCCAGTACTGCCCAGTGTCAACTTTGGGGAATAAATCTATTTCTGGGAAACTGAATTTCCTGAGGCAAGAACACAGAACTGTGCTTTCTATGAGGAACCATTGGCTAAAAAGCACCTTGTGGCTGCTGGAAATTTCTGAAGTGTCCAAACAAAGAGAGGACATGCTTTACATATGTACTTAAAACAAACAGAGAAATCTTCACATAAAGACCAGAATCAAACCTACCAAAACTGAGAGATTAACTTAAAGCAGTAATATGCAGGTCTGATCCTCCTAGAAATGAAGAGCATACATTTTGGCTATTTTAACCAGGGAACATAGCTTCTGCATGGATAATTATATTTCACCTGAGATTGTATTAAAATTCTTCCTTACAAATTTGTCTTCTGCAATGATCACACTACATTTCCTTTTTTTTCTGGAAAACAACAGAGAGAGCAGGGGAAGAAAGACCACAAACTGTCTTGCTTTTATAGAAACTGACAAAAAAGTGATTTATTTCCTCATTAGTTTTGACAATGATCTATTTGTTTATTATTATTGCTAATGGGGGGTAGGTTGTTGCATGCCTATGGCTGATTGCCTTCATGAAGTCCTCAGTAGGACTAGTTCCCTACATAATTTTGGGATCACTAGCTATTCATAAGGTCATGAATGTCAATGTATTTGATACCAAAGCTAGACTTGAATTTCATTCAGTAATCCTCTTAAAATCCATTGATAACTGCTAGCAAAATCCTTCCTGTGCAGCAGACAAGTAGAGCTGAGGAAACCTAGACCACAGTTGAAAAAGACCATCTCCCCTACACAACACCCCTGCAAGCTACTGGTTCAGTATACACTGGATCAGCTCAACCAGAGTACTGGAAAAGCAGTGGGTTGTGTTTCTCTCACACCTTAGATGATGAGTGTCATATTTATAAAAGGAATCACATCCTATATTTTCTCCTTGAGAAGCTTCATAGCTGGGTATTCAGCCACAAAGAGCTAGTGACTTGAGCCTCTGTGTTTAACTGAGGTTAATGAAACCGCTACAAGTGGTTGACACTGTTCTTGACAGTGTTCACAGAACTAGGCTTTTGTAAAATAAGTTGTTCAGCAAACTGATACTATACCTGCTGAATTGCATGATACCATTGTTGTTTTTCTCACATCAATCAACACACAATGCTTCTTGCTTTCTGTCATAGTCTATGGGTTTGATCTGATCCTGGTGAAGATAGCAGAAAAAGCTATTAGCATAATATGCTGTAACAAGCACACAACCAATTGTCCAAAAAGTCACAGATCACAGGTGATATGAACAAAAAGAACTTTGTCACTCATGAGGTCATCCATGACTGCTCTATATACAACCATGAAATGTTATAAAATGTTTTTTTGTAAAGCAGAGTATCCCAGAAGAGATATGACACTGCTAGTCTTCTCCAGCGATGAATTTTTCACAGTTCAGTAGAAATACATGGGAACAGGTACTATTGGCTTCCAAGTTAATTGCAAAAAGGTTTACTTTCTCATTTCCGCAAGGTGAAGTGGCGAGTATTTTTTTGAAGAAAACTACTACCAGCTTTTAACTGGTAGTAGTAAAGCCCTAAAAATATATTAACAACAATAATTAAGGGATAATACAATTTATGTTGTAAAGCAATATTTTGAATTGTGAGGGGAGTCAACAATAAGGTTCCTAATTGGACTGCTGACATGGCAAGGTAAATGCCAGTTATGTAACAGATCTATTTTTATGCATGCTGCAAAAAGCATGGAAAGCTCCCTGGCATAGAAGGTCATTATCCTCTTCCAACAGCTTCCATAAGCAAGAAACTCTTTTCTCTACACCCAGAACTGACGAGACCATTCCTGGATTCAAAATGTGATATTCTCCTACAGGTCATGAACATTGTTACTAATCACTAGAGATGGTGAGTTCTTGCTGAAGAAAGAGGGCTGAAGACTCTGAAGCCTGTAGAAATTCACCTTAATACTATTAAATAAACTTGATTTTTCTCTCAAGTAAAGGTTTACTTCCATTAATTTTTAGCCTTACATGACCTGCTGGGTGCTGACCACTGCAAAATTTTGTATTAACCAGTCTCAGGGGTGATTATTGCATATGCTAGAGATAGATTATGAACAGACATATATTTGTGCAGTTTCTCTTATTTGAATATGTTTAAAATCTATTTCATGGGAAATCCTTCTCACTGTCAAACACAAAATGCCAGGAGGAGCATGGCTTGATGATCATTACTTCATCTCTTCTTTCTTCCTTGACAAGACTCAGAACAGAAATGAGCCTGCAATGGAGCAGGTTCAGATGAATTATTATATAGGACTTTTGGACCAAAAAATACCACATCTGGTAACTGTTTAACTACTCCTTGTTAGAGTCATAGAATCATTTAGGTTAGAAAAGACCCTTAAGATCATCAAGTCCAACCATAAACCTAACAATGCCAAGTCCACATCATTAAACCATGTCCGTAAGCACCACATCTACACGTCTTTTAAATACCCCCAGGGACGGTGACTCAGCCACTTCCCTGGGCAGCTTCTTCCAATGCTTGACAACCCTTTTGGTGAATAAATTTTTCATAATAACCAATCTAAACATCACCTGGAGCAACTTGAGGCTGTTTTCTCTTGTCCTATCACTTGCTACTTGGGAAAAGAGACTGACACCCACCTCACTACAGGTAGTGTGACCTACAACCTCCTTTCAGGTAGCTGTAGAGAGCAATAAGGTCTCCCCTGCGCCTCCTTTTCTCCAGGCTAAACAACCCCAGTTCCCTCAGCTGCTCCTCATAAAACTTGTGCTCTAGATCCTTCACCAGCCTCATTGCCCTTCTCTGGACACACTCCAGCACCTCAATGTTTTTCTTGCAGTGAGAGGCCCAAAACTGAACACACTATTCGAGGTGCTGAACACAATATTCAAGGAGCAAGCTTAAGGACTGATAACTATTGCGGTAACAAATGATATTGATGAGCTTCTGAATACAGTACGGGAGAAGTTGAGACTGAAGTTGAGAAGAGTTAAGATGACTTAGTCGCCATCACAGAAATGTGGTGGGATGACTCTCATGACTGGAGTGCTGCAATGGATGGCTATAAGCTCTTCAGAAGGGACAAGCAAGGAAGGAAAGGTGGTGGGGTGGCTCTGTATGTTAGGGAGCGTTTCGATTCTGTAGAATTCAGCGATTATGATGATAAGGTCGAGTGCTTATGGGTAAGGATGAGAGGGAAGGCCAACAAGGCAGATATCCTGCTGGGTGTCTGTTATAGACCACCCAACCAGGATGAAGAGGCAGATAAAGCATTCTATAAGCAAATGGCAGAAGTCTCACAATCCCTAGCCCTTGTTCTCCTGGGGGACTTCAATTTACCAGACTTCTGCTGGAAATCCAAACAGCAGAGAGGAAACAGTCTAGGAGGTTCCTGGAATGTTTGGAAGATAACTTCCTGACACAGCTGGTAAGTGAGCCTACCAGGGGAGGTGCCTTGCTTGACCTGCTGTTTACAAACAGAGAAAGACTGCTGGGAGATGTGGTGGTTGAAGGCCATCTTGGGCTTAGCGACCACGATATGACAGAGTTCTTGATTCGTGGTGAAGTAAGGAGGGGGGTGAGCAAAACCACTACCAGGGACTTCCAGAGGGCAGACTTTGACCTGTTCAGGCCACTGGTTGAGAGAGTCCCTTGGGAGACAGTCCTGAAGGGCAAAGGGGTCCAGGAAGGCTGGACATTCTTCAAGAAGGAAGTCTTAAAGGCACAGGAGCAGGCTGTCCCCATGCGCTGTAAGACGAACCGGCAGAGAAGAGGACCAGCCTGGCTGAACAGGGAGCTTTTGCTGGGACTCAGGAAAAAAAGGAGAGTTTAGCACTTTTGGGAGAAGGGCCAGGAAACTCAAGAAGAGTACAGGGATCTCATCAAGTCTTGCAGAGAGAAAATTAGAAATGCAAAAGCCCAGCTAGAACTCAATCTGGCCACTGTAGTCAGAGATAGTAAAAAACGTTTTTACGAATACATTAACAACAAAAAGAGAGCCAAGGAGAATCTCCTTCCTTTATTGGATGCGGGGGGGGGACATTGCCACCAAGGATGAGGAAAAGGCTGAGGTACTTAATGCCTTCTTTGCCTCAGTCTTTAATAGTCAGACCAGTTATCCCCAGGGAATTCGGCCCCCTGAGCTGGAAGACAGGGATGGAGAGTGGGATAAACCCCCCATAATCGAGGAGGAAGCAGTTAACGACCTGCTGCACCACCTGGACACTCACAAGTCTATGGGGCTGGATGGGATCCACCTGAGAGTACTGAGGGAGCTGGCAGGGGAGCTTGCCAAGCCACTCTCCATCATTTACCAGCAGTCCGGGTTAACAAGGGAGGTCCCAGACAACTGGAGGCTTGCCAATGTGACGCCCATCTACAAGAAGGGCCGGAAGGAGGATCTGGGGAACTACACACTTGTCAGCCTGACCTTGGTACCGGGGAAAATTATGGAGCGGTTCATCTTGAGTGTGCTCAACAGGCATGTGCAGGCCAACCAGGGGATCAGGCCCAGCCAGCATGAGTTCATGAAGCAGACCAACCTGATCTTCTTCTATGACCAGGTGACCTACCTAGTGGATGACGGAAAGGCCGTAGATGTTTTCTGCCTGGACTTTAGTAAAGCCTTTGACACTGTCTTCCACAGCATTCTGCTAGAGGAGCTGGTGGCTCATGGCTTAGGTGGGTGTACTCTTTGATGGGTAAAAAACTGGCTGGCTGGATGAGTCCAAAGAGTTGTGGTGAGTGGAGTTAAATCTAGTTGGCTGCCAGTCACAAGCGGAGTTTCCCAGGGCTCGGTTTTGGGTCCAGTCTTGTTTAATATCTTTATCAATGGTCTGGATGAGGTGATTGAGTGCACCCTCAGTAAATTTGCAGATGACACCAGGTTGGGTGGGAGTGTCTTTCTGCTCGAGGGTAGGAAGGCTCTACAGAGGGACCTGGACAGGCTGGATCAATGGGACAAGGCCAATTGTATGAGGTTTAACAAGGCCAAGTGCTGGGTCCCGCCCTTGGGTCACAACAACCCCATGCAATGCTACAGGTTTGGGGAAGAGTGGCTGTAAAGCTGCCCGGTGGAAAAGGACCTGAGGGTGCTGGTTGACAGCTGGCTGAACATGAGCCAGCAGTGTGCCCAGGTGGCCAAGAAAGCCAACAGCATTCTGGCTTGTTTCAGGAATAGTGTGGCTAGCAGGAGTAGGGAAGTGATCGTGCCCCTGTACGTGGCACTGGTGAGGCCACACCTCGAATACTGTGTTCAGTTTTGGGCTCCTCACTACAAGAAGGACATTGAGGTGCTGGAGCGTGTCTAGAGAAGGGCAACGAAGCAGGTGAAGGGTGTGGAGAACAAGTCTTATGAGGAGCAGCTGAGGGAATTTGGATTGTTTAGTCTGGAGAAGCAGAGGCTGAGGGGAGACCTTATCGCTCTCTACAGCTACCTGAAAGGAGGTTGTACTGGGGTGGGTGTCAGTCTCTTCTCCCAGGTAACTAACAATAGGATGAGAGGAAATGGCCTCAGGTTGCATCAGGAGAGGTTTAGTTGGGATATTAGGAAAAATTACTGAAAGGGTTGTCAAGCATTGGAACAGGCTGCCCAGAGAGGTGGTGGAGTCACCATTCCTGAAGGAGATCAAAAAACATGTAGACGTGGCACTCTGGGACATGGTTTAGTAGGCATGGAGGTGTTGGGTTGACAGTTGGACTAGATGATCTTAGAGGTCTTTTCCAACCTTATTGATTCTATGATTCTATGATTCTGTGAATTTGGTGGCTGATAACAGTTTTACCAACAGAAATCCTTAATTATAAAAAGAAGGCTGACAAATAGTCATGAGCAAGCCACAAATTAGAGATCAAGTCAACTTTTCAACTAGTAAGTCCTTCTAGAAAGCTTGTCCCCCCAAAATGTTTTCTGTTATTTGGGAACATGGCAACACAAAGCTAATATTTTCTTATGTATGACACTGAAGACTTACTGCCAAACACAACAAAAGCCCAGATCAGCTGTATGTGAATGTCAGGTTAAGTTGAAGGCAAATAGACTCGTACAAACTAAATAAAATAAAGTAAAACAAAAAGAAAAACCTGATGAGACAAAGCAGTCCTAAAAAAGCCATTAATCAATACGATACTGAAGGTGAGGAAATATTTATAGTTGAAGGAACACCTTCTAGTGGAAAATTCCAAATTAAGTTTTGTGTGGTGAGTTTTAATATGACACTGCTATTCCATTTTCTTAAACATCATTTATTATGAATAAAAGTAAGCGGAATACATAAGCCTTAAGACCTGTCTACAATTCTCATTGGCTTCTGTGACTGCACGATCGACCTGAATCTTTGTTCTTATGATGCAGGCTTCCTGACAAATCAGAAAAGAAGAGACAAGGACTACAGTGTACACAGTCCACAGCCAAGCCTTGCTCAACAATTAAGATAACTGGCTCAAGTTCTTCCAGTAGCAAGCTTTTATTATTTTTCTTTCAAATTTTTATGCTTTAAGTATCTATTCCTTTAATTGTTGTTTGCTTTCTATTAAGAACCCGGCTGAGCCAGCAACACTCCTGTGCAACATTACTACCGAACAATAGATAGACAAGCAGCTGTACGCTATGCTTGAAACAAGGCTATACCTATAAAATTGCTGTACCTCACAACATGATCTGATTCCATACCCACGTCGCTCCAACAGTAGGAGTCCAGTGAGAAAAAACAGATTTGCACTGCATAGAGGGCAGAGGTGGTATTACAATGTCAGTTCTCGTGTTTCTTAACTTTTCAGTTATTAGCTCTGCAACTTTAGTAATGTAGAGCTAATAACTCTGCATTAATCTAATTACTAAAATTAGCTCTGCTTTGTGATACATAGACTATGTACTTCAATATTATATGCAAAACAAAAGACTATGGAAATTCTTGAGAAACACCTGCCACACTGGTACTAATGAAAATATACTTGAAGAGGAAATAATGTCTTATAGGAAGATGTGGTAGAAAGAGAAATAAGAGACTAAGAAGAATAAGAGATTCCTGGGTGACAGAGCCTGTTCTGTTCATGCTTGTCAGGGCCCTGGATATGAAGGGATGACCTCTAGGTTTGCTGCCCAGCAGTTCTGTGTCTCATGAAGAAACAGGAAAGGAAAGCAAAGGTCTTTGCTTTTTTATGACAGAGAGAACTCCCTGGCGCAGTGCATCCCAGAACAGAGATGATATTCCCTCTGTGCCTTGTGGGCAGGAAAGGGGCAGTAACACCTCTGTCACTGTTCACCGGTCAAATAGCTGACATTCTTTGGGTAAATATTTCACACCCTTTGAGATGTGTAACTGTATGACTGAATTCCTAATTAGTAATCTAATTTATTCCTTCATTTTCCCATATCTGTTTGTAATTTCTCATCAACATACTTATCATCTGTATGCCAGTTGCCATAACAACTCCTTACTTTGATCTCTTCCATCATTGTTTTCCTGGTAAAGGTTTTCAGTTGCATCTTTCCAGGATTGCTCAGAAGCTGTTGATTCTTTGCGCAGGAGCATAATGACCTATTCTGTTTGACCACAGGTGAAGGTGGTGATTTGGCACAAGCTTGTTACAAAATAATGGAAGAACACATATAGACACATCTCCTTAAAAGCAAATAAAATCCAGCATCCCTTTAAAAGAGACTTTAGCATGCATGACCTGAATCCGATTTGGAGCCACTATAGGAAGATAAATTAACTTTTGAAACTGCTACAAAGTATTAGGGTAATTTCTTCAGCACTTGACTTGGAATTTGCATACTGGAGTTTACTGTCTTTATAAAAAATGGGGTTTAGTACAAGCACAGACTAAAGAGGCTGAAAAGGGCTTTACTGAGAAAAGGCCAGTGGGTCACACACCCAGTAAGGACTTGTAAGTCCTTTGTGGCTTAGTGAATTGAATGAACTAGCTTTTATAGTCTGAAATCGTGCAAGACAGGTAAAAACAACAGATATAACAGCCCCACCAACTTCAACATAAGCAAGGTCAGAATTGTGTCCATTTCTGCCTCTTTGGAGCACTACAGTTTACATAGTTTTGGCATAACCTGTCCTCTCTTTCTTTGCTTAAATGAGTAATTTCCTTTAAACCGGAAATAATTATTAGCTTATAGACTCATTGTTGCAGAAATATATATATATATATATATTTTTTAGTAATCACTAACAGATATCCATTTATTGAAATTGCCTTGGGAGAACAGTGGCAATGTAACAGTTAAGGGATGAGCAGGAGTATTAGTACAAACAAAAAGAATTAAAGTAACATCAACAAATAGAACAAGTCCTTTAGCCTTATTCGTAAGAGAATAAGGGGCAATTATTGGCAACTTCGTAAGAGCCGCAAAACTTAACAATGCAAGTGGCAATGTTCTTTATCTGTGTTATGTGGGTGGAAGTGCTTGTTATTTGTGTATTTGCATTTTAACTGGCCCAGAGAGAGAGGAAGAGAGAGAGAGAGAAACAGAGTCCATTTAATTCAAACATATATATGTTTTGTTTTTCAATTAGATCTTGTATTCCAGTACAGTACTGCAGTTGCAGACCTAGTGCTGGGAGGGGGGGGAGGGAGGGAAGGGAAAACAACTCAGAAAACAAGTGCAACATTCATTTAACCAGTTTTATTACTTTGCATGCTACAGTAATTCTCTCAGATAAAAAGGTAGGATTTGGGGTTTTTTTTGATGGTGACATATTTTAGCCAGTGTAATATCACAAATATGAGCAAATGCTCCATGTGAAAACTGCAAGACCAATCAGAATTTATGTCAAACAATCATTTAATCTTGCATCTGTTAAACCCTGCATCATTGCTCTAATACAGAAAAAGAAAGGAAATGGAATATGGTTTGTCAAGTATAACCAATCTTTTTCTGTGTACAATTAAGTTTTAATTCAATAGATAAGAGGTCAAAAAAAAAAGCTTGAAATAAAAAAGAGTTTTCAACAGATTTTGTGAAAGTAAAAGTAAGGCTACTTACTTATGTGCTCAAGTAAATTTTCAGGATTCTAGTTAGAGGCATAATTTTAGAATTCTTTTAATAAGACACAACTGAGAGTGACATAAATAGATATTTCTAGTCTACATTAATAATAAAATCTTCAGATCATACCTCTGTTGTTGTTAAATTTTTTAATTCCTTCCTGTACCAGAACTTAGCAGACACAAACTAAAAGTTAATTGGCATTAAAAGCAAAAAAGTGGACAATTCTAGTATGCATTGAAACTGATATATTAAAAAGGATGTTGCATAATTATTTTTTTGTTAAAATACTTTTTTGCATGGGTGTGGAAAAGTTTTGCTCCATTTCTACCATTCTGTAAAGGATTTCTCAACAACTGTAATACTTTGATCACCTTTTTTGTTTATTTTTCAGCCAGTTTCAGCAGCAAATAAATGACACATCTCTTCTATGATTTTGAAGCCCTGTTCAGGTAAGATGTTGTATGTTAATGAGCTCCTTATTTTTATACATAACTTCCTTCCGCATGTACAAGACGAAACATCTCCGTCAAGAAATTAATCAGAGGCATGTGGTAGTTTGCATTCATTGTTAATTGTTATAAACTGTAATTTTATTCTTCTGCTTCCCTTGAGACTCCCTTGGGAAAGTTCTCTTACAGGAGTACCTCTCTCTCCTACACACCTACAGAGGCATCTGCCTCTATTGGAAAGCATCTTTTACTTGCTTAGGAACAAGTAAAGCTCCTATTTCTTCTTTTGGTGGTAAGCCATATAATCAAGGCAGTTGTGCAGGTGATCTTGACAGGCCTAGTACTGCCATAGAAACACCGTTTCTATGTGCAGTCCTCCTGACCTATCTGTAGAATTGCTTTGAATATTTACAGATCAACATATTATTATAAAAGGGAGGCTCCTGGACCGTCCTTTCACCATGCCTTCCCACCCCTCTGTTCTGCTAGCTATTATTTTCATCTGGAAAGAAAAGTGTTTAAAAATGTTTTATCATCCAAATCTCAGCTACATATCTTATGAAGAAAATAATACATTTAGAAGTTTGTTTTATTGTGATATATATGCAAGGTTCAGAAACATAACTTGATTTACATAAGTGGTGTTGGTTTACAATACTTGAGATGTTTTTACAACTACATCAAGAATTCATAGCACTGGCACTTTTTGATTTTATAATGTCTTACACACAGTACTTTCAAATTAAATGTATGTGAGCATGAATAAGTCTTTATTTTAATTAGCTCTGGGGACCCATAAGTTTGAAAAGAAATAGAACTGCCTTCTTCATGTATGTTTGTATATATCATTTGTCTACAAATCCTGTTCCCATGGAAAACTGAGATGGACTGCTGTTCTCTGCTGCTTTTTTTCTGTAGATCAACTAAAACTTTCAGTGGGTTTGATTCATTGGTCAGCACCTAAGAAGTCAATATATGTGTCATGGTTTAACTGCAGCCGGCAACTAAGCTCCACACAGCCGCTCGCTCACTCCCCACCGGTGGGATGGGGGAGAGAATTGGAAGAGTAAAAGTGAGAAAACTCGTGGCTTGAGGTAAAGTCAGTTTAACAGGTAAAGCAAAAGCCACGCACACAAGCAAAGCAAAGCAAGGAATTCATTCAGTCCTTGCCATGGGCAGGCAGGTGTTCAGCCATCTCCAGGAAAGCAGGGCTCCATCATGTGTAATGGTTACTTGGGAAGACAAACGCCATCACTCCGAATGTCCCCCCCTTCCTTCTTCTTCCCCAGCTTTATATACTGAGCATGATGTCATATGGTATGTGATAGTCCTTTGGTCAGTTGGGGTCAGCTGTCCCAGCTGTGTCCCCTCCCAGATTCCCGTGCACCTGGCAAAGCACCAGAAGCTGAAAAGTCCTTGATTTAGTATAAGCACTACTTAGCCACAACTAAAACATCTCTGTATCATCAACAGTGTCCTCAGCACAAATCCAAAACACTGCCCCATACTAGCTACCACAAAGAAAATCAACTCCATCCCTGCCAAAACCAGCACAATCTGTTAACATCTTAATGTATTCAGATAACTACTTTTCTGCTAAACATGGTCATCTAGACTAGTTTTGTTATAACAATTGGAATATAGAATCAAAATAGGATATAAATAAAAATCCTGTCATTTTGCATTTCCAGTCTGTTTATCAAATCCTGCACTCACATGCAAGTTCTGCAGACACTTACGTGTGTACTTACCATAAAAAATATACTTATTAGATACTTTGGGCTTTGGGTTTGCCTTTTCTCCATTGTAACATAAACACTTTGTTACAAAAAAGCATGCTAACAAATGAAACTTCAGTTTAGCAAACTTTAAAGCATAACCATCAGAAACAAGGCAGGTATCCTTTTACCTTTCAGAAAGAAAGGAAAATTGAAGCATGGTACAGTAGATGGTTACCAGTTACCAGTAACCAGTACTGGTTACTAGTACTAGTAATCCCTGGTACCAGGGATTACTTGAGGGAACAGAACAAACATAAATCACTGCAATCAGATGTGCTGAGATCAGAAAGGAAAAACGACATGCCAGGTAGCAACTGGCAATTCATTCATGCTTTTTTCCAGGGGAGAATCATGGTTGCATTCTTCTTGCAGCATATTTCAGGTCAGATGAAGGAGAAGGTGATTTGACATGGATGAAACATTTACAGAATCACAGAATAGTTGAGGTTGGAAGGGACCTCCGGAGATCATCTGGTTCAACCAGCCTGCTCAAGCAGGGCCACCTAGAGCCAATTGCCCAGGACAGTGTCCAGGCAGCTTTTAATTATCTCCAAGGATGGAGACTCCACAGTGTCTCTGGGCAACCTGTGCCAGTGCTAGGTAACCCTCACAGTAAAAAAAGTGTTTCGTGATGTTCAGAGGGAACCTCCCATGTTTCAGTTTGTGCCCATTGCCTCTTGTCCTGTCACAGGACACCACTGAAAACAACCTGGCTCTGTCTTCTTTACACCCTCCCTTCACATAGTTGTACACATTGATAAGATCTGCCCTGAGTCTTCTCTTTTCCAGGCTGAACAGCCCCAGCTCTGTCAGCCTTTCCTTGTAGGAGAGATGCTCCAGTCCCTTCAATATCTTCATGGTCTCTCTCCAGTATGCCCATGTCTCTCTTGTACTGAGGAGCCCAGAACTTGATGCAGTATGGCAGGGGTGGGCTCACCACTGCTGAATAAAAGGGAAGGATCACCTTCCTTGACCTGCTGGCAGTGCTTTGCCTAGTGCAGCCCAGGATACCATTAACATCAACTAACCTGATCTCCTTCTACAACAAGATGACCTGCTTAGTGCATAAAGGAAAGGCTGTGGATGTTGTCTACCTAGATTTTAGTAAAGCCTTTGACACTGTTTCCCTCAGCATTCTCCTGGAGAAACTGGCTGCTCGTGGCTTGGAGGGGCATACTCTTTGCTGGGTAAAATGCTGGCTGGGTGGCTGGGCCCAAAGAGTTGTGGTGAATGGAGTTAAAGCCAGTTGGCTGCTTGTCACAAGTGTTGTTCCCCAGGCCTCAGGATTGGGGCCAGTCCTATTTAATATCTTTATCAATGATCTGGCCAAGCATATCAAGTGCACCCTCAGTAAGTTTGCAGATGACACCAAGTTGGGTGGAAGTGTTGATCTGCTTGAGGGTAGAAAGGCTCTACAGAGGGATCTGGACAGGCTGGATCCATGGGACAAGGCCAACTGTATGAGGTTCAACAAGGTTAGGTGCTGGGTCCTGCACTTGGGTCACAACAACCCCACGCAATGCTACAGACTTGGGGAAGAGTGGCTGGAAAGTTGCCCGGCAGAAAAGGACCTGGGGGTGTTGGTTGACAGCCAGCTGAATGTGTGCCAACAGTGTGCCCAGGTGGCCAAGAAGGCCAATAGATCATGGCTTGTATCAGAAATAATGTGGCTAGCAGGACTAGGGAAATGGTTGTCCCCCTGTACTCGGCACTGGTGAGGCCACACCTTGAATACTGTGTTCAGTTTTGAGCCCCTCAGTACAAGAGAGACATTGAGGTGCTGGAGCATGTCCAGAGAAGGGCAATGAAGCTGGTGAAGGGTCTAGAGCACAAGTCTTATGAGGAGCAGCTGAGGGAACTGGGGTTGTTTAGCCTGGAGAAGAGAAGGCTGAGGGGAGACCTTATCGCTCTCTACAGCTACCTGAAAGGAGGTTGTAGCGAGGTGGGTGTCAGTCTCTTTTCCCATGTAGCAAGTGATAGGACAAGAAGAAATGGCCTCAAGTTGCTCCAGGAGAGGTTGAGATTGGTTATTATGAAAAATTTCTTCACTGAAAGGATTGTCAAGCATTGGAAGAAGCTGTCCAGGGAAGTGGTTGAGTCACCGACCCTGGCAGTATTTAAAAGACATGTAGATGTGGAGCTTAGGGACATGGTTTAGTGGTGGACTTGGCAGTGCTAGGTTTCCAGTTGGACTTGATGATCTTAAGGGTCTTTTCCAACCTAAATAATTCTATGATTCTATGAACATTCTTTGCTTAAAGGGCACATTGTTGGCTCATGTTCAACCTGGTGTCCACCAGGACCCCTAGGTCCTTTTCTGCCAAACTACTTTCCAGCTGGGTGCTCCCCATATATATTTGTGCATGCAGTTGTTCCTTCCCAAGTGCAGGACTTTGCATTTCCTTTTGTTGAGCATCGTGAGGTTTCTGACAGACCATTTCTCCAGCCTGTCGAGGTTCCTTGGGATGGCAGTACAAACCTCTGCTGTATCAACCACTGCTCCCCGTTCCATGTCATCTGCAAACTTGCTGAGGGTACACTCTATCTCATCATCCAGATCATTAATGAAGACGTTAAACAGGACTGGACCCAGTATTGATCCCTGGGGTACACCCCTAGTTACTGGCCTCCAGCTAGACTGCACCACTGATCACCACACAGTGAATGGCCTGGCCGTTCAGCCGGTTCTCAGTCCACCACACTGCTCATCCAGCCCATACGTTATCAGCTTCTGTATAAGGGTCTTATGGGAGACAGTGTCAAAGGCCTTACTGAAGTCCAGGTAGACAATATCTACTGCTGTTCCCTCATCTACCAGTCATTTAATCATAGAAGTTTATCAGGTTGGTTGGGCATTAATTCCCCTTGGTGAATCCATGCTGACTGCTCCTGATATTTTTCTTGTCCGTCATGTGCCTGGAAATGGTTTCCAGGATTGGTTGCTCCATCGCCTTTCCAGAGATCAAGGTGAGTGCTGTAGTTCCCTGAGTCCTCCTTCTTGCCCTTCCTGAAGATACAAGTGACATTTTCTCTCCTCCAGTCTTGGTGTGCTTCTCCCAGTCACCATAAATGATGAAAGATAATTGAGAGTGGCCCCACAATAACATCAGCCAGCTCCCTCAGAACTCTTGGGTGCATCCCATCAGGGCCCATGGACTTATGTATGTCAGTTTGCTTAAGTGTTTCCTGATTTGATCCTCTTCCATCAAAGGTACATCTTCCTTGCTCCAGCATTCCTCTTGGTCTCTAGGAGCTATGATTTGTCAAGGCCAGTCTTGCTACTAAAGAATAAGGCAAAGAAGGCATTCTGCAATCAGCTTTTTCCATGTCTTATGTAACTGGGTTCCTCACCTTATTCAGCAGTAGGCCCACATTTTCCCTAGTCTTCCTTTTGTTACCTATGTACTTATAGAAGCCCTTTTTGTTGTCATTGACATCCTTCACCAGATTCATTTCCATTTGGACAAACCACAAACCTCTAGATTGAGGCCTCCAGTAGAGGAAGGATGGCAATAAATATGACCATGTTGAGCAGAGGCTACCGAGAAGGTGGGGCTGGAGCCCTTGCCCTGCAGGGAATAGCTGTGGGACTGGGGCTGGTTCAGCCATGATGAGGGACCGTTTTGGAGCACCCAACAGCATCCCTAGCACTGGTGGTCAGGCATGGAGGAGACGCAGCCAGGCTCTTCACAGCAGCGCATGGTGGGAGGGTGAGAGGCAGCATCACAAGCTGAAACACAAGAAGCTCAGGCTGGAGAAAAGGAGAAACCTTTTCCCCATGAAGACAGCCCAGCCATGGAGCCGAAGCCAAGGAAGGTTGGGCTGTCTCTGGCATTGGGAGTTTTCACACTCCAGCTGGGTGTGATTGGTGTGAGCAGCCTGGTCCGACCCCATGACTGAGCCTACTCTGGGCACAGCCTGAGACTGGAGACGTCCCCAGGAGACGTCTCAGCCAGCCTGAATTATCTTATGATCCTACAATCAAATGAAATAATATTCTTAAAGCTACAAACTGATAGAGCCAGGATCCCAAGTTTCTTGAGATGGTTGTTCAGTAATGAACTGAGGAATCACTAGTGCCTCCTATAAGAAAGCTGTCAGAGAGCATAACCTCAGTCTCAGCCCAAATTTTTTGGCAGTTATACATGTATGAGAGCACTAATAAACAATTCTTTGCCTTGGAAAACTGAATTCTTACTATACATAGGATTTTTTCTGCTGGGTAAGTACACATATCCTCAATTGCTTTGCTGAATTAAGGACCTTAACAGTCAAGTCCAATCTATCTATTTCTTCATTCTGCCTATTCTGTATACCTTATGAATGAATATTTACAAAAACCCCACAAAACAAAACCAGTAAAAATTAGCTAAAATAAATACAAGCAAACTACTCACCTTTACGTATTGCTTTTATGCTTTACAGTCAGGAGTAAGAAGGAAATTAATCTCATCACAAAAGTAAAACACATAGATAAGGTAAATGACTGCTGCATGTCAGAGCAAATGTATTAGAAGTGAATATATGTGTTTCCCTTCTCTTTTCAAACTTATGCAAATATTTTTATTCCCTTTCCCCAACAGGATCCTTTGAGAGTTTATTGGTGATCAGTTGTTTCCATGTAACCATCATCTCCTTTGAAAAGGTCTGTTCCTATTTTTTACTTTGTAGGAAGTGAAAAAAAATATCAGTTAAGAGAGGCTGGCAACAATAAGAGGTAGAGGAAAATAATCTTTCCGGATATTTCTGTTTCAGACAGTGTTTCAAAAAGGTCACATTGGTAAATGAGAATTTTAGCCAGATAAATGAAGCATAAGATTAATGATAAGACTTATTGGGGGAAATCCTGCTCTTAACAGATGTGTCCACTTGGATGATGTGATGAGGGAAAGCAGAGCAAGTGGTTCCAGACACTTCTCTGGCAATAAAGCCATCTTGCTGATGCAGGTTGGCTAGACTAGGAGGTATGCTGCTGAGCATAAAACACAGCACAAGCTGGCAGAGATCCTGCTGTGTTATGCAGGATCAGGGCACTGATTCCTTTACCCCCTTCCTTTTGAAATCACCTGGCCTAATTACAGAGCAGAGAGCATAAATTGGTCTTTTTCACAATGATTCTTGCAAAAAGAGTAAGAATGCTCAGCCACACAAAGTAAATCTCTTAGCAAAGAGGTTAGAAACAGGGTAGACTGTGTCTATAGATAGAAATTCACCAGCTTTCTTCTACAGGACATCAACTATCTGCTTTAGTATGAAGAAGTGGGTTTAGGTGACAACTTGACTAACCTGAACGTACTAAGAACATTTTTAGAATGCACATGTAGGAAGAAATTTTTGTAGGTTCAGAACTACTGTTAATAAAGGTACTGAAAGTGCATAATAATGTTGCTCTTACAAGAGGAATAAAAATAATTTGATTAAGACTGAGAAATAAAGTGCAGGAAGAGCATGATTCCATTTGAGAGATATTGATTTCATTTAGATTGGCTAAGTATGGGTAATTGGGTGGGTGTTGTGAATAATATTAGAAGATGTGAATAACAAGGGCATGTGTTAAAGATGTAATTTTAATGAATAGAAGAAGACTGAATTTTAATGATTAGAAGAAACTGAATAGAATTAGGAAAAACCTCTTGTAGTTTTCTCTTTTAGTTTAACCCTGGTATCCTGAATGTAAAGGTGAAGTTTAAAATTACATAAATAGAATTCTCAGTAACTTAAGTGAAGTGGTAAATTTGGTCACTCTTTTTTTTTTCCTAAGGAGGAACTCTATGCTTCAATGTCTGTGTAAAGACTAGATGCAGGCTAAAAGATCAGAAATGCAAATGACTACTTTTAATAAAGACTATTATTAAAATACATTTTCATGACACATATTGTGCTCAAGTATAATGGTTTAACCTGTATGACATAAAATAGACTGCCTTGCAATCATCAGGATTTCACAGAAGTAAAGTTCAATCTGGCAGAATTTTCCCATATGGTTTTAAGACACAGAAACTATAATGTAGGAGAAACTGGGCGGGGGGGAGGGTAGGGAGGAATGGAGAACAACCAAAAAACCAAAAAAAACACTACCAAGAAAAATCTGCACTCTTCAGATCTTAGTATTCTCATTCTGCTTTTCAGGATTGCTAATGTCCACCCTTAAAGCCATACGCATATTTGGGATGGAAATGAGGAATAAATAGTGGGAGAGGGGTTGCGGGGGGGGGAGAACAAAAAACCAAAACCACAAGCAAAAACCTAACCTTCCTGCAGGTAGGAACTCAAACTAGCCAAATTCAGTGAAAACCCATACATCTTTACTTCA
The DNA here is from genome assembly GCF_034638445.1 of Ciconia boyciana. Taxonomy (NCBI): domain Eukaryota; kingdom Metazoa; phylum Chordata; class Aves; order Ciconiiformes; family Ciconiidae; genus Ciconia; species Ciconia boyciana. The sequence goes on from NC_132937.1 coordinate 50,776,984, forward strand.
GTAGTGATATACGGATATAGCTACAAAATCTAGATGTAACACACTTCAGACATGCAGTGGTGATACGTGTTATCTTCGCAGCTGCTGCATGCCATGTTGCACCAGGCAGTGATAATTAGAAGTAATTGTTTCTGTAAGATACTCGCATCTGCCCATAGGATCATGAATGTGTCACCCATAAATTTGAAGAGAAACATGTCCCTACATTTATTTAGATAAGTTGTTTGCTAGTACGATATGCTTTTATTTAATTGCCACAGGATTTAATTTGGAAGAAGACAAACATAAATGAAACAGCATATATGAATGTTTTTAAAACGTAAAATCCATTTTTTTTATAATCACCACTACTTATTTATTTCTCCTGCACTATATCTTAATTTCTCAGAGAGATACCTTTTACTTGGTCTTCATCTCCACAGCTTGTCAACACTGAAAATTCCTGTGAAAAGGCAGTTTCATATCCATATTGTATAGCTAACACAGACTTCAAGAAAACATCCTCAAGATCCTGTATAACTTATGGAAATCTTAGTTTTAACCATTAGAATATAATAATTTAAATATTCACCAACTAGTGGGAATAGTTATGCAATTATTTTTGAAGTGGGATATGCAGCGCAGATTAACTTTTGTAATTCTGAGGAGGTGAGATTAGTTTTTGTTTGAGTTCTCATGTATTCTACTGTAGTGTTAACTTTCTCATGAATTCGACAGATTCAAGCAATGATCTACTGGCAGCTCTGAACTAATATAATTTGCTCGGGCTCTTTCACATAAAAATGACCTTAGAATTCCTGATGGGGTGTGATCAATATAGTTAAAGCTGAGGGTGGCAACCATCTCCAGTATAAGAGCATTTATCATAGTTACCAAAGTAAATTATGTTTTCCTAGCGCCTTAGCTTTTTTTGTAAGAATCATGTATATTTTGGATGTTACAGTGTATGAATAGCTGTTCTTGAGCTCCTCCTAGGACTACCAGAAGTTGAGGGTTATTCTGTGCCTTATTGAAGAGGAATTATTTTTCAGTTTTGCATCAAAACTCTTAAATCAATTTGTGATGTTGAGATATAAAAGAATTAATAGTGCACTTATAAATATACACATGTAAACACTTGTAGTACAGGACTAACATTTTGAAAATGCCTCAATAATGTAAAAAGCCTAGTCTCATTTTTTGAAGTGATTTAGACTTTCTAGAAAAAGATAATAATGAACTTATGAAAAAAAATCCTATTCAGAGCTGCATTGCTTAACAAGAACAAAGTGAATTGCAAGAACTCTTTCCAATATATGAAGTATGGTTATGAAGTATTTCATATTGCCTAAATCTAACGAGTTGTGCAAGCTGTGCCTCCATAGTAGATACTCAGAAAATTATGATTTTCAAAGAAAAAGAGAGAGAAAGATTCTTTTTTACAGTCTATTTATTCATATTTTGGATTATAACTCTTTCCTGGTACTTCATGCATTTATGTTTTCAGGACTGAGTTCTACAGTTTATTCCTTCTGGCCACAGAAAAGAAGTTGATAGTGAAGTTTCAACTAGTTTCTAACACAGAAGCCTCCCTCTTTAATATAATGGATGAGAGAGATTACTTTCAATGAGTATTCCACAACTGCAACAGGCTTTTTTCACATTACTGGATTCACAGGTAAATTCCAATGCTAGGGTACGAGCTTTTAATCTGGCAAGCTGGAATTTGTTGCAGTGTTTATTTTTCTTGGCATTTTTAAGATGTGATACTATAATCATCATCATCAACAGCAACTAGGATCTATGTTGCAGGGGATTAAATAAGAGAAAAAAATCAGTTGATGATACCTCTCTCTGCCTCATGTTAAAAGTACTGCATATTTTCCTCTGAAGTCATCAAATCACACTGAAAAGTTACTGTATCACTTGACTTAAAGTTAACAGATATAGAACTAAGCAGTCTTCTCAGCAGTAAAATGCACACACACACAAAATCAAACCAATTAATTCCAAACAGGAGATACGGTGCAAAATCACATTTGACACTTGTACATTACTGGATAGACTTTTCAGATATGCTGGTAATAATTTTTGTACAAGAGAAGAAGGGATTTTCCTTTCAAAACCTTTACCAGTTTTACCATAGACTTATAAATAGGTGAAAATCACTTATTATAGAGATATTAATAATATCCTTCCCATCAAGGATTTAGAAGTTCATATCTGCTAAATAATGTTGTAGCTCACATTTATACATAAATGCTTTGTGTGTGTAATAGCAGTGTGGGGGAAGTGTGTGTAGGGATTGCTCTCTATTTCTTTCTAAATATATTGACACATATTTTGATGATGGCTGTGATGGCACTGTGTTGTACAGTGTACTGTAGCAGATGAGTATAACATTTTCTTGTTGTCTGTTTTAAAGTGGTGTTTTAACCCTGCCACTTAAAAAGAAAATAAAGAAAAGAAAGAAAGAAAATGGGTGAGTGGGTATAGTAGTGGGTAGGAAACCTACAGTAGGTAGGTAGTACCCAGCTATGTTATTGCCCATGTAACCTTCTCACATTGCCTCTTCTGTCTCCCTCTGTCTTGCTACCATTGCTTGGGTCCTGTATTTTCACTGTAAACTCTTTGGAACACAAACTGTTGCTCACTGTGTGTCATAGTGTAGCATCAATCTTTGGAAGCTGATGCACTGCTGTTTCCTTAAAAAGAAAGTTATGGAGACTAATAAATATTACTACTGAAAACATGGGTTTTATCTATTCCTATAGCATTGAATTTCAGCACACATTCCAGTGCAATTATTTCAATGGCTGGCTATTCCATCAAAACTACTGAACAAATCAGTTTTTCTAATATTTTTTTCTGTATGAAAATTTAGTTCCAAATACTGCCTTGTGTTTTTCTTCTATAATGAGACATGGGCCTTTTGGTCACTACTGCTAATGTTCTTATACTATTAGACACCCATGAAGCTTACTACTTCCACTCCAAGGCTTAATGTTTATCTTACAGGCCACAGGAACCATTTTCAGAGAAAGAGAGAGTCAGAAGGGAAGAGAGGGAAAGTCACCACTACAAGTTAAGAAGAGATAAGTCCAGACAGCTAGTTTCTCTGAGTTCCCATGACCTTCTTTTGAACAATCTTCCTGATGCAATGCTTCCTGATGCATTATTTGGTCAAGGAGCAAGAACCACCTTGTAAATAAGCACCCATTTGTTAATTGTTTGCTGTTAAAATATTAAATTCATCTTCTTCGCTAAACAGAACACAAAAGTAAACAAATAAAAACAGTAAAAGCTAAATAGTAATGTAATTCCATTGTTAATACAAAAGATGCAGCAAGCAGCAAAACTACCTCTCTACAGACTTTTTAACTACAACAATTCCTTTATCCCCTTAGCTATTAGACAAACATATAATGTCCTGAAAGAAATTCTGTTTCAAGCTCTAATTCTGTTAATCTTTACACATATGAGTAGCTTCACCAAAACACAACAGAGCTCCTTGTGAAAGTATGGCTACTCATTTCTAGCTTTTTGTAGGCTAAACACATACGAGAATTTCAAAGCAACTATCATTAACTGGGCAATAACATCTGACTAAACTTGCATGAGTAAATTATGGCAGAGTATCAAATGACAGGCTGGTGATTCAAGACAATTATAGTCCTATAGGTTATTTCAGAATTACCTCTCTTTTGTCACATCCTATAATATGTAGCCCTCACTGCAAGATCTAAAGATCTGCTTCTGTTGGAGGCTGTACTAAGTCAGATGGTAAGAGCATAAATTTAGAAATTTACTGGTGTTCAGCAGATAACGTAGACCCTATTTTTAATTGCTCATATGTCTGTATATATGTGTCCTCAGTTTGAAGCTTTGCAAGTACTTACCCACAGACTTGAAGTTAATAATGTAGAGCTAAAAACATTCTATAAGGGCGTCAACCCAGAGTTGAAAACCTTACATTTCTTTAGAAAGCCATCTATTTATTGGGAATGTTGAAGAAAACTCAGCAGGTTGTTAATCAGAAATACATTTGAATTACTACTAAAATAATCTGGACAGGTAGAGAAAATATATGCATGACATACATAAGTTTAATGAATAGTGTAATATCTGATTGTCATAGTTTAGCTTCAGACGGCAACAAAACACCACACAGCTGCTTGCTCACCCTCCCTCCTGGTGGGATGGGGGAGAGAATCAGAGGAGCAAAAGTAAGAAAACTTGTGGGCTGAGTTAAGAAGATTTTAATAATTGGGAATTATTATTAAATTGGGAATTATTATTAAATTGGGAAATATTATTATTGTTGTTATTATTATTATTATTGTTACTATTATTATTACTATTGTTATTACTATTAAGAAAGAGAGGAACAAAACCCAGGGGAAAAAAAATAGTGATGTAACCTCTCACCACCCGCCGACCGACACCCAGCCAGTCCCTGAGCAGCGATCGCTACCCCTTGGCCAACTCCCCCCAGTTTATATACTGAGCATGACATCATATGGTATGGAATAGCCCTTTGGCCAGTTTGGATCAACTATTTTGGCTGTGTCTCCTCCCAGCTTCTTGTGCACCCGGCAGAGCATGGGAAGCTGAAAAGTCCTTGACTAGTGTAAACGTGAATTAGCAACAACTAAAACATCAGTGTGTTATCAACATTATTCTCATACTAAATCCAAACCACGGCACTATATTAGCTACTAGGAAGAAAATTAACCCTAGCCCAGCGAAACCAAGACACTGATCAACAACTCGTATATGACTTGTCTGACTATATGAATGGCCCAAGAAAGAAGTATTAGTTTTTCAAGTTGAAATATGATTGGTGACTCCACAGAACAATATATTTATATGCAAATTGCAAAGACTATGAGCTATTATCTTCAGGGAGTTATCTCCACCAAGATTTGCAGCACTCAGACTCACGTTGAAAAAAGACCACTAAAGAACTGGGAAAAAAAATTAAAATAAAAAAAATAGAAAGTAAAATCCACTCATCAGAAATGTTACTTACAGATCATATTACAAGATCTTTCAGTAAGAAAATTTACTCATGTAGTAGATCTGATGTAGTTCTCCATTGTGTTTGGAAGACTGACTCACTCGCTACCTGTAAGATGATTTAGTTATATATGGAAATATTCTGAATCACAGCCTTGAATAATATTCAACAGCACACTTTCTGAAAATACGTATTTACAAATAAGGAAAGCCATCTTCCAGAGTAAATTCATTCAGCCTCCTGGATTAAGTTGATTTACATAAGCATTGTGGAGAGGAGAATTACCCCCTGGCATTAAACCCAATCTCCACAGATGGTCTTTTTGATCTGTTAATCAGATTTCCTGTATCCTTAGACAATATCGTAATTGCTTATGGCCTCACATAAAAAAAAAAAAAAGAGAGAAAAAGATATTCAATTATTCTTAAGGAGGCAGGAATAACCATTTATCTGCTTTTCACAATACTGTGAAAGTACATTAAACATAGTTCACCAGGACAGAAGAAGAGTTACTTTTAATAACAAAAGATATACTGAAAGTTCCGCGTGTTTTTCATTTTCTGTATAAATTCTGTATTTTCTGCAATTCTGTATTTTATGTATAAATACTGTATTTTCTGCATAAATTCTAGATCAAATGTCCTCTAGAATTGTATCCATATTCCAGAAGCTTTCTTTTGTGACATTTCCAAAGTATGGGGATTACTGTGGTGAAATTTGCATATTTAATACAAAACTGGTTCACGTAGTACCAGCTTTCTGGGTTCACCGCTGCACAGCATGAAATCTGTTGGTTCTGTTTCCACAACTCTAACAAAATCTTCAAAGATAGTCAGAGCCTTTAATGAAGAAGCACTATAGTTTTTTTCTCCTATGATATTTGGGACAACCACCACTGCTACACCACTGGGTCCAGTATTTTTGGCTTTACGGCAAGACAAGATGCAAGCCACAGGCTACCAGATTTCCATTCTCAGTACTTAGCCATGAGAACATTCCTTCTGTTTATGCTAGTTGGAGGACATTTAGTTATTTGATTTGCATAGAACTATCAACATAGCTCTTTAACAATCAATTAGTATTTGATTATAGTAGCGTGGTTCCTTCACTTTTCTCCTCAGTCTGTACTCTGTAGGATTTCCAGCAGATTGCCAGTAAAGGCAATGTTTGCATCCTTACTGATAATTTCACATGATTAATTTATGCATGCAGAGAATCATGCAGGAAGAATAGAACATGACTGTTTCATTTAGAAACAAGTGAAGCAGCCTACGTGCCTGGTAGCTTGTAAAAAAAAAATTTACTCAGTAACCATAACTACGTTATGTGCACCTGTTTATAATGCTGATTCCAAATTGTCGAACAGCTGCCAGTATTAGAGTATATACTCTTAAATGCAGGCTTGTATCTGCCAGTTATTGCATTATCTAAACACGCTTCTTCGTATCAGTCACTAAAGTTTTAAGAAGCACCTTGAGAGTTAGGATGATGTAATGTCTATGATTAGGTAAAAATGTATTTCTGAATCATAATGTGTTATGCAGGATACCCCTTTATCTCTCTATTCTCTCCACAGCTGATAGTTCTAAAATGAGATTATTGCACCCAGCAACATGCATTATTTGAACATTAATGGCTATATTATTCTATTAAAAGGAGTGTGTGTGTTCGTGTGTGTGTGCATTACAATCTTAATTATTAGACAAAAAATCCAAAACTGAACAAGAGAGCCAAAACTGGAGCAGGAAGTGAGAGGACTTATCTACCTAAGCTTTATAGAAATAAAGCAAAATATACACACCAGTTAATTCCTTGGGTCACAGCAGAAATAACGGATATCAGTAATGTTAGGTACATGACATTAAAGTTGACCTTTAGAGCTAAAGTGTACAGGCCAACCAAGTAGAAGCCACAGTTGCTCCCACATTTCCTTTTGTGTATGGATGAAAGTGGGGAATCTCTGGTCACTTTTCCAACAATGTCAGTAAATCTCTCACAAACATTTTAGACAAAACTTTCCCTATGCTGTTTAAGAAGACAGAAAACAACTTTCTGTGCTTCATGTCTACAGACATTTTTTATTAGTAAAAATAGTACCAACAGCACAGCAATAACAGAAACAACAACAAAAAAAATTAAGCCAAAGCATACCTGTACAACAAGCTAGTTGTATATCCTGAAGGACCAGAAAGCGTGATCTTATTTTTATACAGCACAAAATAACTGGAGCTAATGTAACAGTTCAAGGAGAAACTGTGTGCAATATGCACAACCGGTAGACTCAGAAGTACAGGCTAGAGACATTTAGACATCTATTTGGATATGTTATTTGCTTAAATAGTGTTTTGGCTGTTTACAAAACTGAATATGAACACATATGCATGTTGAAGTCATATCAGGTGTATTTTTTATTTTGTACTTCTCTTTCTAAAACCACAATTAACACTATCATAGAAACCTTGTTTGGTCTTCAGGCTGGTATTTTCACGCCTGGTGAATGTAAGATATCACTGCATGGAAGAGTGGCTCTGTTGGTTGCAGTGCACTTTTGTTGCTCTATTGACACAAAGACTCAGATGAATTGACTGAACTGAGTGAGAAGCCCATACGCAGTGCTCAGTAAATCCTGAAAACATGGATCCATTTTGGACAGCTTCCCAGAATTGCTCTGTCAGCTAAAGAACTTGCAGGAGACCAGTTCCTCATTTGCCTCAAAGACTGTCTGCATGCCTTACCTCAGTTCTCTCTGACATTATTTTCTTTGGTGATTCTGATTGCTTAATTTTTTAGTTTGTCATTTTTGATTTTGTTTTGATTTACCCCATGGAAATTCATATGCCAATGGTACTCTGGTTGATATTTGAAAATGTAAACACTATATAAATGTCTAACATTTCTCTAATAGCTGGCACATAGATTTTTTTTTTACATGCACAGTTTGTGTCAGCACATACAAGTCTTTCATTTGTTAACCACAGAAAAAATTATAGTTATGGAAAAGCTTAATCATAAATGCATAAAAAGAGGAATAATATTCTCTATTAAAATTTGTAGACTAGGATTTATAAAAAGATATAGATTTCTCTAGTATCCTATTTATCTTATCCTCTATCAAATTGCATAGGATTTTTATATTATTGTTCCTTGAGGTTATACATCCCTATTGGCTTTGAAGGTTATGGTACTTTTTCCCTGATATTATGCAAAAAGGCATGCCCTTTTTGCCTAAGTAAAACACAAAGATGTTACATTCTTTAGTTTAATAGCCTGCAAATGCATTTGTTATTAAGTGTTTAGTGTCCTAATCCTGCACACAAAAAATAATAAACCAATTAATTATTTAAGTAGTGAATCATTTGAGATGCTGGCAAGAAATATTGCTGTCATATGGCCAAATGATGGTATCTACACTGCTTAGTCTGAAAAATGTGAGGCAGCACCTGTCATGCTTTCACTTTTCAGCCATCCCACAAATTCTATTGAGAAAATAAGGAAAAATTGAACGTTGTGACTGGAATGCCCAATATCTTGGATGTCACTGGTTGTACATAGCAAACATATACATATTTAGAATTTTACCTCAGCATAAAATAACTGGAGCTAATATAAATTCTATATAAATTTAGAATTTTATCTCATCGTAAGGACATGTACGGCAACAGTTAAATATGAGTAAAAGGAGAAAAAAATAGAATGCCAACTTCATAATCAAGGGGTAAACAATTAAGATGCAAGTTGTGATGCATTCCATCTTTTTTTTTTACAGGCCAGCACAGTCAATATACTCAAGTGGAATGAAAGTGAGTGAAGTGGATCAAGAACATTTGACGCTTTTTTTGCAGGCATTGCAAAAAATCGGTACCTACCCATAAGTAATGCTGCTGTAAGCTTGAGGAGACTAGCAAAAACCTTGAAGACTTTTGTTACATCCCATGAAAGTAATTAAAAAATAAGAATAAATTCCTAAGGAATTGATGAAATTTTAAACCAGTATCATTTTCATCCTTTAAAAAGAAATTGCATTCCCCCACATAGGCATCTCTGATTTTGGTGTACAGAATTAGATTACTTAAAGATTCTAATATCATAAGTCAGTTCAAGAGAGCTATGGCATTTGATAAAGCTGGAAGTCTAGTACAGGTATTTATTCACATCTCTTATACTAATGTAGAGCAGTATATAATCATTAAGCTCAAATACTTTACTGGCAAACAGGCATTAATCTGATTCTCTATGTTTCTTGAGGCAATAATTACAACACAACCAATGGGTCAAACTTAGCTGCGCCTAGGTCAACTTTCAAAGGCTATGGCTCTGAGAAGTGGAGACACAGGAGGTGGTGTAGAAGAGCACAGGCATAGGCTGGTAAGCAAAGGGGCCAGACCGGGCAATGGAGACCCTGTGGCTACAAACAGTGCTCTGGTGCTCCATTAAAGAACTGCTGGCCAGGACTGGAAAAAGTCAAGTTCAGGTGGAAACAAAGAGGAAAGATAAATAGTGTCTGACATATGCAAAAGGCACCATATATAGTAGAATCAGATGTAACATGAACTTGCAGACTAGGGAAGAAAAAACAAGATCTAAAACTATGTTAGCAAACATATAAAAGTGACCTCAAGCACACCCTAGATTGAGGAAGAAAAAAACCATCCGTAGCAACATCATATTCTTGGTTGAAGGACTCAGGCTGATGACAACTTGTTGTACACCTCCTTTCCTGTTCCCCTTCTCACACCACCAGGGTGACACCATGGACCCCCAGAGGAGCAGTGGAAAAGTGAGCATGACACCAGGAAAACTGAGTTACTAGGAGGTGTGTATATAACAAATTTTTATTATTATTATTATTATTATTATTATTATTATTATTAACTGATATATTTTCCTGTATAGTAGCATTCCTTTTTATTTTTTGCTTCCTTTTTATTTCTTTTTCTGTAATAACTAAGGCTGGAATAATAATAATACTTGAATTAGGGTTTCAGTTTTACTAACAATAAATTCTTGGCCTTATATATAAATTGTGTTTTCTCATAACAGGATTTTGAGTGTAACAAAAGTAACCTAGGGAAATAACCAGGAAAAGTAGCTGAAAAGGCTAGTGATTGGATGACATCAGAGAAAATAATGCTTGACTGGACAGCCACACAAAGTTGAGATCAGGTAACTGGCACCATAAACCTTGGGTGATAAATCCTTGGGAGTGGTGGGTAGAGGAAGGTGCACTGAAGACCCCAGAGGACCACCTGCCAACAGGCCTGGCTGTGGCATGGGAGCAGACAAACTGCAAGAGAGGAAACATCAGAGCCACCTCCTTGTCTTCACTGCAGCCTGGACAGCATAAGAAAAATATAGTGCACAGATTTAGGCAGTGGCACAATCAGCCCATCTTTGTGGCTGATCTGAGTCTGTCACCCTTTGGGGAAAACGTGTTGGAGACTGGCTGCTGCTGGGAAGCTGTGCAGTGGGTTGTAGATAGTGCATAAGAGTGATGGGCCATGTGTGAGTGGAGGGGGTGTGTGTTGTGCTAGTAGTTGTTGTTGCTGTTTACGGAAGGTTTAAGAAGCATTTTTTTACTAAAATTTATTATTGTTTTATTGATTTTACTTAATAAAATAGTAATTGGACAAGCATTTGAATGAAGGAAAGGCTCACCTATTTCTGTGGTGTAACCACCCCCACAGTAATCGACCAACTGCCAAAGTACAACATAAAATTTGTTGCAGTGTATGCCAGAAGGCATCAGAAGTTTTGGGAGCTGAAAACTGATCCTTGTGTTCCAGCGCCAAATCTTTCTGCACAAATTGGTGGAGAATGTTACCAAGATAGAGCTGTCCAAGACAACATAGGGTGTTTTAGAGAACTTATATTGGTAGATAAACTCTCTGTTAACATCCAGTTTCGTTTGGGTTTTCCTTTAAGGGAAAACAAAACAAAACAAAACAAAAAAAAAAAAAGAAAAACAAGAGAATCATACTTTGAGATTTCAATTTCAGTATGAACAGAATTAAAGTGTTATAAAGGATGGCAAAGGAAAAAGGGGACAAGACGATGAAGAGTTGTTATACACATTTGTGCTGTAGGGGAAAAAAAAAATTGGTTCTCTGCCTTCTCTTCCATTTGAAATGGAATGGTTAATGAAGTCAACAGTTTTAGAAAAATAATATAAGCTTCATTTTAAAAAATAACATATGAAGTCAGACTAGACATGATATAGAGAAACTTCATGCTTTGCTTTTTCAAGAGCTAAATGTTATTTCATTTATCTTGCTTCCCCATCTATCACTTTTTTCTGTCCTTTCTATCCCCTTAATTTTTCCTATTTAGTCTTTTATAAATGCTTTTTTCTCCTATTAATATTTTGTCTCTTACTCTCCCTTCCCCTTTTCCTACCTCCCTACTTCCCAAGCCCCCTTCTTGTTTAATACAAGGAAAGGAAGTTTATTGCTATCATTCCTTTCTTTAATGCTTTAAAATAGTGGGTCAGCATATATAAACTACAAAACCTGCTTAAGCTTTCCAATACAATTCTCATGGTCTGTCTCACCTGTAAAACTATTGTAAACTATAAAAACTGTAAACTATTGTAAAACTGTAAAAACAACTGTAAAACTATTTGCAAGCTTTCTTTACAATGTTGCTGCTGGGAAGAAAGGTGCACACTCCTCACTGCACATACAATTTTGAAAAATTTGCATGTATTTTTGGTGGTAAATTTCTCAGTATCTTTGCTGAGAAAATCTGAAGAAAGGAAATTTTTCTTGCCTATGGATTACAGTAAATCTCCATCAAAGCAAATAAGATAATGTTTAGAATGGGAGCATTGTAGCACCTGCTAGGCTATACTGGCGTTCAGTATGTATTGTCTACAGAAAGATAGAAAGCAACAGGAGAATGGTTTCTTGCTTGTTTGTTTGTTTGTTTGTTTAGTTTTGTTTCGTTTTGTTTTCCAGAAGCAGTGGCTTATTACTGCCTTCTTATGAAGATCGGAAAAGGGATACTTCAGTACTGATTGGAATGGTGATACTGATAAAGAAAGCACAGATTAATTTCCCAGTTAAAATGCTTTCTGATTCCTGACAACCTCTGAACTCATTTCTAAACAATTGTTCCTATGCAAAATTGTTAAAAAGACTGTCAAATTAATCTTTATAAACTCACAGATTCCTACATTTATTCTCCCCTTATAAAAGAATATTTGGTGCTGAACATGGCCTTCTCTGATTTCATCACTGGTTGCTGGATTAGGAAGGAGGTATGTAAATACCTGTGTACTCTTTTATTGCTGGGGGGTTTGTTGTTTTTTTTTTTAGTTTGGGGGTTTTGTTGTTGTTGTTGTTAGGTTTTGGGTTTTGTTTTTGTTTTTTGTTTGTTTGGGGCTTTTTTAAGTGGACGAGAGGAAAATGGTTCACTTCTTTAGTTCTACAATGGCGCGAATACTGCATTTCTAATTAATAATGGCCGTGCAAAGCTCCCAGGGTAGATATTCTTTTAGGTTTCATGTTTAAATCTGAATAAATCAAATATTATTTTGACTGGGATTTACTTCTAGGTAAACTTGAATATAGTGGTGGTCATGCTAATGTTTCTTGTGACTATCTTTTGCCTCAGGGAGCCAATTATGGTGGCAAAATTAAAAAGTAGTCTGGTTTTATTACGGTATTTCCACTTGCAATAATTGAATTACTTTGCAAATTAAGGATCTCACATTATTTTGGTCTCTTAAATGGCTCCCTGTGGCACTGAAGAAAAAAAACATCAGGATAAACACAAGGAGAAAAACTCCAAAATCCAACCAAAAACCCTCCCAACCAAGTCTGTTGTCATTCCCCAGCTTCACTGAAGTTTGTGTTTCTGAGAAAGAGAGGTTTTTTTTTTTTTTAAAATGATCAAGGTAGTATTTGTTATTTATCCCAAAATCATGTAATTTACTTCTATTCTAGCTGTTAGCTGGCAGAACTCAACTTTGTTTCGTTATACTGCTAGATCCCATAATTTCAGAATTGTAATTCAATAATAGCTGCTATGCCACCACAGGTGAAGCACTTGAATGAATCTGCTTCATTTGATCAAAAGGCCATAGCATGCTTTTGTAGTTAGAATCCGAATTTATTCAGCATTCAGAAAAAGAGAAATAAACAGTCCATATCTGGAGTAGGTGCTGCCTATTATTTTCTAGATTGCGCCTATGTATTACAATGGGGTGTATTTACTTCAGATTATATGACATTACATTAACATTGAAGCTGGATAAGGAGAAAAGAGAAATACAACTCTTTTAAGAGGCTACAGATTGTCTACCACAGTGAGTGCATTTTGAGGTTCCAAAGAGACAAGGGCAGACGTAGAAACAAATATGAAATGGTATGTACCTGATATTTGTTTGGTTTTCTTTTTTTTTTTTCCTTTTCTTCCTAGCAGGTAACCTTAGCAGTATCATTACGCAGAGGGAATTCACATGGTGAAGTTTGAGGTTTCCAATGCCATCTTTTAGTACTATCTGTTTTTTTGAGGAAGAAATTGAGACCTGAAACAGTAATAGGATGTGACAAAAGCCATAGTCATCTGTGTCCATTTCCTTATCACACAATTTTATTTAGAGTGGTATATAAAATAGTCCATCGGAACATCCATTGTTGTAGGCAGCATCAGAGCACTGTTGATTTGCTGCAACTGCTGAACTGCTATTTTCTATCCATTTTCTATGCAATATACAAGTATTACACAGTAGGAACGCAGTCTTCTGCCTAGAAAATACCATTCTGAAATACTAAGATCAAATGTAACTGACAGTGGAGGTATGCACACAAAGATATTTCTAACAAATTATGTATTGTAAATTTGTTCTAGCTGCTGTTCAGTGTTATATTACAGCTATGCATTTTCCTTTAACTATACCGTAGAAATGTCCTCAGGAAAAAAACCCTTCCACTTCAGAGGATGTGAATGCCAAAGTCTCACTCAAAGAACTTGCAAATGCCAAGAAGCAGTTTCACAAAAGAAAGCTGATCCAGCTTCTAAAGAAAATAAGCCTTGACTATACCAGTGTAATTGCCACCCTATTCTCTTTCTATTGGTTTACAGACTTTGCTCCATTTGTTTTCCAAATGCTTTAGTATTATAAACTGTGCAGAAAGATGGACAATCGATGCTTAGTAGCAAGGTAGGGTTTCAAAATCAAGGTCTCACATAGCTAATCTTCAGCCTTAAAAAAACAAGAACAAGCCAAAAAACCCCAAACAATCCAAACCAACAACAAAAGAACCAGCAACCAATCAACCAACCAACTGACCAAAAACTCCCCACCATTTTAATCTCTTCTTGATCAAAACAGTACACCCTTTCTTTTCACCTTGGCATGCACAGTCAGGAGTGTGACCCTTGGGAAAGGTTGTCATTTAATCTGGATATATGATATATACATATATGCTATATATGTAGCAGAAAATGTTGAGGAATGACTTCCCTGTGGAATGCAACAGCGTAGCAGCAGGCACATCAGATGTACTGTAGAAGTCCAGTAAGTGGCCATAGTAAAGCTCAACAGAACAGTTTCTGTCCGAAAATCATTCTGTGATTTAGATGGTAATTTAGAAGGTGTTTGTGGGGAAGAAGGGAGCAAGCAAATGCAGGAGCAGTACTGTGACTGGCATAGGAAAGAGAGAAAATCATAAATTTGATAAATCAGGCAGCACAGCCCATTGGAGAATCAAATTACTGGGAGAATGGAAATCAGGCTGAGCTGAAGTTAGAAGTGGGTGAGAAGGTGAACTCATTATGAAAAAAACCCGCTTTTTTTGGGCCACCATAGGAGCTTCCTGGATTGAGGCAATATTATAGTCAAACCTGCCAAAATAATAACTTTATGACTTAATTCAAACTTCACCTATTAAGTGTCTATTTATCTCCCCCTCTGCACTACATGGTTTCATCTTCTCTATTTCCTAAATGGAAGAAGAGAGGAGTTGAGTAACATAACAGATAATAATTAAGACTGACAGTGGCCCTTGCAGTTCAGAAAGCCTGTATTATGACAATACATTATCAAATACTATATGACAATAAGTGTACCTTTTTATATATATATATATATTTAAACCATTTTAATGTGAAATGTCAAGTGGTACAATTGTGTGTATGTAAATGTGTGCATGTATTCACATACTTACATCTTTACACATTGGCTAGAAGTGTATACCTTTAGAAGATGTATTTCATTTAGAGAAAGATAGTTTTCTAGATTTTATCAATTGTTACAATTATTAAAATTAAAACCTGAAACGAAGTAAGATTAGAGAAAGAATAGAACAGAACAGAACAGAATAGAAAACCAAACCATAAACCAAAACCAAGGGAAAAAAAAAGCCAAAAGGGGAAAGCTTAGGTAAGACACTGGGTATCTGGTTTTGTACTTTGTCCTAGCTTCTTAGAATCTGCTCTCTCTCTTCTGTAACGCAAGATAAAAACCCTGCAAAATATTACAGAAGATCCATTATCATCAGGTATATTGGAACATAAAGATAACTACTTGAGCTCAGTCATTCCTTATTTAGTATTTAAATAATTTTTAGAAGAATTTAAGCATAAGAGAATTCCTTTACATAAATAGTATCTACCTTTAAGATTGGATTGGACTGGATTGATGTGCATTTGATTACATTGGAGTGACGGATACTTATTTTACTACAGCTTTGTTTTTATCTTTCTGCATGTACTTTGTCCTGAAACATGCTTTCTTGCTTTTTGCAGTAGAGTTAGGGACACAGATGTGGCAAGTCCACCTCCATCAGGTTTTGTCCATCAGTGTTTCTCAGCAAAGAAGAAATATGCCACTGACCATATTCATTGCTCTCCACATTAAAGCTAATGGGGAAACAATGTGTAGAAATGTTCAAAATGCGTAGAAAAGGGTGCATATGTAAATAATTTAGTTCAAGATTTATGTGTCTTTGGGAAAGCAGGCAGTCATACAGTGTTTTTAGACAAACTCCATGTGTGTTTGTGCATGCATACACGTGTTTTAAGTGGATGGAGCTTGGAAAAATAATGCAGTGTTATAAGCCATATTGCAGCTCTAAATTAGAAGTCAGATCTGGTGTTCAAGTTCAGGTTCCGATGAAAAATATCCTTGTGGTTTGCTCTTAACTCTTCAAAATCACATAAATTGGCATTGAATAATATCAAAATTATATGCTGTAGGTTAATCTATATTTTTTTTCTCCATCATATCCACAGCTGATATAGTTTTGCCTTACCAGAAAGGGAATAGAGAGCCTGATATCCCTTGGAAATAATATTTGAGGAATTTATTGGTTTTCAGCAGCCCCCTATGCTTCTGTTTCTGAAATACTGTGGTATTAAACAATACAGCCACTTTTACAAGTGGGTGAACTGTCATATTTTTGTTATTGCCAAAAAGCCTGTAAAGGTATATGTAAGCTACAGACCCTATTTGGGTGCAAGTGTATGCAAGTGCATCTAGTACACTTGTATGCAAGTGTGTTTTCCTGTGTATCTATACAAATACTTTTTTGAAGCTCATTACTACAGAGTTGCATATACCTGAAAACACCTTTACATTTTCATAAATCTGAATATAACTAAAATACCTGCTGCGAAAAATTATTCATTTGTTTTAATAAGGAAAGTTACGAATTTATATTAGGTAAGCGTCCATCTCAGTCTTCTTCACTTATACAACAGGAATAGCAGAGGTCAGACTCTCCAAGACTCTAAACATGTTTTAAACATTTACAACAGTTTAAAATAAATTTTAATCCATACCTTTTGTTTTAGGAGTTTCATACTTGTTTTGCTTTGTTGCAAATGAGTTTGAAAACTGAATGTGACAAAGAGACTGTGTATAGTATCCATATGTTGGTATCATGGGTATGTCACTACAGCTAACATGTAAGAGTTACATGTGTACACATACAGCTAACACGTAAGAGTTTTTCCTATTTCTGTGACATAATTCCTGACCATTTATTTGTGGTAAAGCTACCTTTAATTTCATCTTTCTAGATATTACATGTATGTATACACATGTCTATATACAGAGATGAGAAATAATTTTGGAAAGAACTGCAGTAGCCTGCATCCATTCTAAGACACTATTATATTAACTTGTTTGGCAAGACTCCATTCGTGGTGTTTATTTTTTACTAAAACTCTGATTCTTGACAGCATAGCTTACTGGCACTAAAACAAAAATAAGTATATAGAAAATAACCTTGAAATGTCCCAGATCACAGCATTGTCATAATCAGTATTTTAAGTAGTTTTAGATTTTCCTTCTGGTACTGAATCAGTTTGCACTTTATGTAATTTCTAACTATGCAATATATAATTTCATATTTCGGATGGGAATATTATTCTTAGCTTTTTTCACTAAAAACACAGCTTTTAGGACATGGAAAGCCTACAAAAACCTACTTGAAATGAATTAGAGTAAATATTAAATGTTGACATGTTTCAAGGCATTATTATTATTACTTATTATTATTATTATTATTATTATTATTATTATTATTATTATTATTACTTTTAGGTATAGGAAAGGTTAAGCTGATCTCTAACATTTGCACAGCAACAGCACATCTGTGTACCTAGGTTTTGATAAAGACAGATGGTACATGGAGTAACAGCTGCCAATGTAAAACATGCAATATGCAATGTAGGAGTTGAAAAGTAATCATTTGGGCCAGATCAAAATACTAAGGTAAGACTGCATGTATCACAATGTGTCAAAATTAATTGCTTTTCTAAAATTAGAACCACAAAATCCTGAAATAGCACTATCTGATGTAGATCAGAAAGGTTTTGAACAATGCAGCTCTTTAAAAGGGAGTTGTTCAGATGCTAGTGAGAATCATAAGTCTTTAGCACCTGAATGCGGAGCATGCACTAAAGCATACTTCGCTAAAGCATCTCACTGAACAGAGCACTAAGTGAAGAAGGGGGCTAGGGGTTGGAACCAATATCTCGAGGCTTCACTTGGTTGTTGCCTCCTCAGGGTCTGACTGAACAGCTTTTAGAAGGACATGCATTCTTTTTGAGAGCCAGGGCAGGGTCAGTGGCGGCAGCTTAATACATTTTTAAACCTCAGTACCAGGAACCTCCACCCTTGATCTAAAACCAAGGTTTGATATGGTTTCTTATTTACCTCAGACATTATGGTACTGGTGAGGACTGAGAAGACTGTTCTGATTAGAGTGGAAGTAACAAGCTGAGATGATCAAGGCAATTAGTTTCAGTGGGATTAGGCTTCCTGCTCTTCTCAGTTTAGAAACTGAAATCCTATTGTTCATGCACTTTCAGAAGAGGAAAACATGGCAGTGTGATAGCACCAGGGACTAGTGGGATGGCAAGGATTATATTTCTGCTCAGGAGGGAAGGATATAATTCAGTCCAATTCAGTAGTTAGATCAAATGGGGACATGAACTCTCTTAGTAAGTGTCTTTTCTTAATAGGAGCCTTCAATAGAAGTCTTCAAATATTGTCAGATGTACAGTACCCTGCTATTCACTTACAAATGGCCTAATGGGGTGTTCCCAACATGATATAGTAATAAATCACAGAAGTGCCAATTAAAATGGAAAGGTTATTGTGTCAATCATTTAAAAGTAATGTTAAGCTCTCATAACACTCTTTAAAAAATAAAAGGTATAATAAAAGCTTTATATGCAGAGCTTCCTCTTCACATTACTGCCTCCTGGTAATAGAGGGGTTTTTACAAGTGTGATTATAATTGGAAATCTTTTGCTTTATCATTTTCATGTTTTCAAATTACAATGACTCCAATTGAGAGTATTCTTCATCTGACAAAACTGGACCCAAATACTGTCTTAGGGCATTCTTGTTATAAATAATAGTCATTTACAGAAATTTTTAAGCCTCAACACAATCTTTCTCACATCCACTCAAAAAACCCCAACACCTCTGCTCACAAAACAAAACATGAAGGTACAAGATGAAATAAAAGTGGAGAACAAATATCTCTGATACTCACTATGAGGATGAAAGTACCAGTTACCACCTAAAATGGATTAAAAATTTGTCTTTATGGGATCTGCTTCTTTTTCCTCTCCCTGTTTGCCAATCTGTACATTATTGGTCTGGATGAAGTTCAGATGTGGCTTTTTCTTTGTTGTCACTGCGTAGCCTTTTTTTTTTCTTTAACCAAATTATTTTCTAGCCTTGTGATGAGAAGTCTGTATCACACTGGCCCAATTAGTTGTCTTTATGCCAGTCTAGGGTAGCATAACTGAGAAAAATAAAAGCAAACTGCCATGGGTCCCATACTTTTTGAGTCAGCTTCTAGATGGCCTACAAGGGTTACATGAAAATTCTCATTAAAGGATGGTGTTTCTAACTTCTATCTGACCAGAAGGGCTTTTTCCATGAAATGTCACAATTTCTTTTGAAAATTAATATTTTCAACTTCCTCTCCTTTAGAATGCGCAATAATTATTTTATACCTCACCAACATATTTGTGCGGCAGCCTATTACATGAACAATTCAGATTGCAGAATTATAAATTTCCATCCACATTTGTCCTTTCTATTTAATCACTGCTTTACCACAGAGGTAAGCCTTCCCTTCTCTCCTTAACTTCTTTTATTAAGAGCTTAGTTGCAGCACGGTTTATTACAGATATTACAATTGTTATGCACTATCCTGTATTATTAGCAATAACAGGGCACAACAGAGTGAAGCCTTCACCTGAATTTGTTTCCTTTTATGGATTTTTGTTAAAACCATAAGTGCAGATTTTCATTGCAGTGTGTGGGTTTAGCCACGCAATTCCCATTAATATTAAAAGGAATCACGCAGCTAAGTCCCTGCACGCCACATTGAAAATACTCCTTAATGTTATTTTAATGAAGATTCTTTTATGAGTAAATTATTTCAGAGGAGCTGAGCAGTTATTATCTTCCTCAGTTACTAGTGATCGCCCACAGGGTAAGTGTTCTCTAATATTATGTTGCAGCCCCCGTGCCTTTGCCATGTTGTTATGGGACCTTTCTAGTTATGAACAATTTTCATTGCAGTGTGCAATTAGAAACTAGCCAACAGAGTAAAGCAGCAAAACTTGTTTTTGGCTGCAAGCTGGAGCTGCCCCTAGGGGTCTTTAATTTATGCTCTGCCCTTTTTGTATAATCAAGGTTTTTTTGAAATGCGCCCAGTTTGTTCCTTAGAGGGAACATTTCTCTCCTTCTTGAGGTTCATTCCACCTTGTTTGTGGTTTATGAATCTTTCAAGGTTGTTCTGGATAGTTAGTCATATGCAGAATGACAGTATAAGCCTTTAATGAAACTTGAAACCATAATTTACTCATTTAGGTGTACTTACACTTTGGTTTTGAAACCTGGCAAGTTGCACCCAGAAATACACTGCATAGTTAATAAGTGTGTGTGAATTCTGTTCTTCCTTCCATACACAAATTATATTCATTAGCAACTACCTTGTCTTTACATAGAGTGGGTACCACCACAAACCTGCCCACATGCACGTCTTCCTATTCCCACCCTGCCCTTCCTCTTCCTCTGCATGCTTGTGAACACAGAATTTCATTCTTATCTCTTTGGGTTGGAGCACTACAAAAGACTGTGGATTAAAGTGCTGCTAATGGTACTCATTTAGAAAATGTTGATTAGATCTAGAAAAGAACATCGGTAAATTGTAATGACATAAATTTTCAGAAAGTTCTTCCTTTTTCTTTTTCTTTTAAGTCGATGAAATAAAAATTGCTTATGTAGGCCCAGCTCATTACTTGCTTCTAGAACAGGTGTTGATAATCTTTCGTCAGTTCTAGAGCATCTTTTTTGCCTCTTTCTGCTGGACTCATCCTTTTATCTAGGCCACAGGACTCAGACTTGGCTAACATATATATATATATACACATATATATATATACACACTAAAACGTATTTTGAGCTGTCTCCTTTATGTGGGTGCATTCTGTTAGTGTGATGGTAAAATGTAATCCATAACAATAAAAATGTCATTCTGTGGTTAAGAAAATTGCATCAGTTTTATAATTTATATAAAGCTATTCACTACGGAATTACTTTGGTAGCCATGAAACAGTAAAAGTAGCCAACTGCAATTTTTGTTGTTTTGGTGGTTTTTTTTTCTCAACTCACATCAGGTTTTACAGGTTGATCTCTAGAAGAGGTGAAAAAGTTCTCTTCGATGGATTACGTGAGTATTCTTCCTAGGGATCAATATAATCATCTCATTTAAACTGCAGACTATTATAATCGAGAGAATCAAGAAAGCCGTTTACTGTGTCCTTGTTTCCCTCAGTATGATTCCACATAAGTGATTTATTTGAGATCATGTCCTAAAGGCAGAGAAGGTTTAGCTTGTGAATATATGAAAACTGATTAACTTCGATTGACACTGGCTGATCGCACAAATTTGTTTCTTGCTGCTTACTAATAAAGAGTTTATGTGATGTGTCACAGCCTATGACAATAGTAATGAGCATTAATCAAATTATCTGCCCCCAATTGACTTTGTATCACATTACCCAAAAGAAAGTAATCCACAGACTCAATCAGTTCAAAAGGACTTTTTCATCAGCCTTAAGAAATAAAAACTAGGCTAATAATTTAGTGACTCTGGATTTCTTTCCTTCTTTCTTTCTTTTTTTTTTTTGGTAAGTGGAAGTTCTTAGATATGAATCATACATATTTCAACATAAAATAACTATTTAAACATGTCGTTTGTTTCAATATACAGTAAATGTGAGTTAAACATTGTTTTTGAAAAGTGCTCTAAAAATTGAGTAGACATTTTTGAAAGGCATTCTAACTATAAAGTGTATGTTTCATTCATTCCAGTCAACTGTGTATAAATGAACATACTTTAAACCACATTTCACAAACTGTGTTAATTTCAGGTCCTCTGTCTCCTTTTTTTCCATTTCCTCTATTGATTTCTGAAAAACAGAATGATAATTGATTAGAATTAATGTGTATACTCCAGCCAATTTTGATATTTCACTTGCAACTTGCTTTGTGTAATGCCCTACTCCTTTGATCTAATAACAAAAATGTGTCAGTATATTGTCATTATAGAAACAAGGTGAAACGGTCCAGGCCTCCTGGAGACAGTAGTACTACAATATGTGAATTTAAATTGATAAGCTACAACCCCCATATTCCATATCTTCTAAATTGTACATTGAATACTTACTTTATACCTTTAACAATAATACAAATGAGAATTTAGAGACTATGTACATTAACCAGTATTTATGGAAGTTTCAAACTAAAAAAAACCAGAAACAACTTGAAGTATCAGTGTTGCAGGTTATGTATGCTAGAAGGATAAAGCACAGCACAGAACCAGGCACCCTAGTTCTGGTCTCATTTATTATTTTGTCTTCCACAGCAAAATATATATCCCTTTATTTGGTCTTGGATTGAGTTAAACATGACAGAGCTGATGGTAGTTCTATGCAGATTCCTCGATATATTGGGGCAATACCAAGAGGCCAATGAAGCACTGTTTTATTTAAAGACCCTTTCATACCTTGTTGCCTATATAAATATCTTTACATAGTATTGCCAATCTTTTTTTTTATTCCTCTGTTTACATGTGATATGTATTTTGTATTGGATGTGTCTTTGACAGCAGAAAGTAAAAAGGAGGGAATAGAAAATATCCATATGTAACTTCAGTTATATCAATCAAGAGAAACTTTGAAAGAAAACAGGCAAGCAGCAGGCAGATGAATTTTTACTTAATATAATGAAGGGATAACGCCTTCATCTATGACTACTTGTGCTATTATTTTGCTGAATGACATTTTTGTTACTGAACTGAAGATTCCAAAAAGGTAGTCAGAAAAAGCTTTTACTAAAAAAACTTTGTGCTTGTCCCAGCTCTCAGCTTTGGAGTGGTAATGTTGTTTCAACATCTGGCATACATACCCATAAACTCTCTTGTCAGCCTCAGGAAGGTCACAGTTGCAGTCTTGTTTGTAGAATTTGGAGAAGGTGATCATGACTGAAGTAAAAAATATGAGAATTGGTTTGGCTTAAAAATTTGACTTTTTTGATAAAATATGCTGCTGGATTATCAAATATTGTACTTTGAATATATAATAAAATTTCTTAACATAAAGGTCCTATTTTTTAAATATTTAAAATTTCAAGAATGTACTGCAAATTTTTATAGTCTGTCTTGAGAAATAATTCCTTCCATCTGGGCCTTTTCTTTGTGTAACAGGAGTTTCAATATGTTGGATGAACAATATCAGTCTATAAATAGTACTATTCTGTTTGTTTCATGTTAACCATGTAGTGTGATATGCATCACATATGCCTGGAACTTGGCAAGAGACATTTCCTTGGTTTTACAAAAGTTTTTAAGATAAAGTAAATCTGCCTGTTCTATGCTAGAATTAAATCAAGTTTTTAAAAGTAGAGTGAAATTAAATATAGATTTTCACTCATTTAAAACTTAAAATTTAACAGTGTACATGTCTTTGTCTTGAAAGACTCCAAGGACTGGGATTGCACAGCTTTCTGGGTACTATCTTCCAGTGCTGCATTACTATCCTCATGATTTTTTTTACCTCATTAATGTCCAGACTGAAAATTCCAAGACAAAACTTGTGGCCACAGTACCTTTTGTATCACCTACCATTATCTAAAACAGTTCTGCTCCATCACCTTCATAACATCCTCTCAATTATTTGGAGATCTGTTATTATCTTCTTCAACAAGTTAAATGAATCCAGCTTCTTCTAAACCTCCTTTGGGGTCATTTGACCTTAGCAGCTTCTATCAAATCCTCGCCTGATTTTAGTGTCCTCCTTTAGATGTGTGTGGTGCACAAAACTGGCAAAATATTCCAGGTGAGACCCTGCCACATAGAGGAGGATTATAACTTTCTTATATCTGTTGGCCACACTCCACCTAGTGCAGGTCAGTCTGTCTTCTGCTTTATTAACCATGAAAGCACAGTGGTGGCTTGTGTAGAACTTGGCATCCACTGGTATCCATTGGTCTTTTTCGGCAGGGCTTAGTCAGGCAGTCAGTTCCCAGCCTATCCTAATGTATAGCCCTATTCTGGAGATTCTTATCTTCCTCCTGAACATCAGGAATTTTCTGGTGTGGTCTGGTTCTGTCTCTGGCTCAGTCCTCAAGCTGCCCAAGATCCCTCTGAACTGAAGTGTTACCATTTGGCATGGCAACCACTGCTCCTGAACTAGTATCATAGATAAAGTTGCTGAGGGCGCATTCTGTCTTATCACCCATGCAGCTGATAAAGTTAATGCATGATATCAGCCCCAGTACCAAGGCACTTAGTTTGATAATGGGTTTCAAGCCACTGATTACTTGCCTTTTAGATTGGGGGTCCAGACAGTTTTCAATTCAGCTAACAGTGCATCCGTTCAGTCCATAATTCCTCTGCTTCCAAAACTGAATGCTGTGGGGAGCAGTGTCAGTAGCATTAATAGAGATAAAGGCATATTACATCCTTTTGTCAATGAAGCTGGACATTTAATCACAGAAGGGAAGCTTGCTGGTTAAGTGTGATTGTAACAGTGTAAATCAGTACTACTCTTTCTTATTAGCTTCACGTCTTGCATATGTTTGGAAATACATTATTTTCCATGATCTTTTTCAGCAGAAAAGTGAGACTGATTGGACTTCAGCTCCCTAGATAAACCAAGGATACATGTTGGATCAGTTTTTTTCCAGTCGTCCGATACCTCTCCCAATCACCATGACATTTTGTAAGTGATAATGATCTTGCAATCACATCACTGTTCTTTCAGCACTCTCAGGTGAATCCCTTCTCTCATGAAATCTGGTAACCTCCAGCTTCTTTGGTAGCCCCTTATGCATTGCTCCCTGTTGGTGATTGTCCTTCTTCACAAGTAATTTTCTTCCTTTTTTTCATCTGGAAAACCCAAGGATGTTTTTTCCCTCTTTTTGTCAGGTATCATGCCTCCAGAGTCCTTTGTTTTCATTTTAGAAAATGAGTGTATAAAAAGTCCTTCTAAACAGTACAGGTGAAACCAAATAGTCAGGAGGTGAGATTCCGTAATAAGTTAGACATTGCTCACAGACAGAAAATAGTGACTATGAAAACATTAGCAATATAGTTAATTAATAATAAAAATTGTTTGTATGTAAAATGCATATGAGAACTCATGTTAGGAACTCATGTTTCAGTAATTAGCTGCAAATAGGAGCAAAGAGAGGCAATAAAACATGTAAGGAAAACATGATTTTATTGAGCACTTGAAAAACCTACAGCAGAGTTCAGAAGAAAAAGCTGTGTGAACAGTCACCCTGTTAACCAATGAAATTTGGTAGTAACTTATGCAATATGATGTGGACTGCAAAGGCATAATGTTGAATTTTAAAGGAAATTTGAGTTTTCTGAAAAGAGAACAAAATAACACTGCAGAAATGTCAATGAAAACCTGTGTTCATTTGCAGCAGTAGCTAAAAAAGAAAAAAAAAACCCAAACAAACCCAAAATGATAGAAAATCAAGCAAGTAGTTCTATGAATAGTGTAACATATGAAAATCAGCTTCCTGGAGCTTCAGTGAACAATGTCCAGCAACCAAGCAAATCCTCATAGAGTATTTAATAATGTATCTGAGCTCACTGAAAACTTTCTGATTTTGAGTGAATACCTTGAGTCTCTGTACTCAGCCCAGAAGGCTATGTCATAAAACTGAAGGAAGTGATGTATATTTGAGATCTCTCCCATTCCCAAATGTGATTGAAACCACTGCAGCCACATTAGAGGCCTGTGATACCTATAAAGCAAACCCATCCTAATTAAGATGTAGATAATAATATTACTTTGCCTTAAACAAAATTACCATAACCATGAATGTCCCCCTTTCCTCCTCCTTTACCTAAGCTTTCATTTCATTCCATGTGGCCAATTTGGGTCAACTCTCTCAGCTACGTCCCCCTACCAACCTCTTGCTGAAACTCAGCCTACTCACTGGGGCAATGGGGAGGGCAGACTGGGAAAGAGAGAAAGCCTTGACACTGTGGAAGCACTGTTCACAACAGCCAAAACTTTTTATTACTAATATACTAAAGAGAGCATATATTTAATATACTACTGGCAATATTTTAATTTATGTGTTTTGGCTGTTTCTAAAAATGAAATTTAGGCTACAGTACCTGCTTACTTTGCAAAAATTGACCATTACTTTTTGTTCAAATGGCTTAGGTTTGAATGATGAAATTTTGTAACCTGGATTTTGGATGAGCAATCTCACAAAATGAACTAGCAAAAGCAGTATCAGCTTTATAAATAAAAAGAAAAAAATGCAGTTTAAATATGTATTGATGAGGAAAAAGAAAATGGAAAGCTAAGCCTGTGAGTCATCTCCTAAAAATAAGCCCAATGGCCCAAACCAGAAGCATTCATTTCAACATATAAAAGGACTACAATTTTTTTCCCATAGACCTGCTGCCACTTGGCAAACCATTTTATATATCCTCTTAAATTGTTAAGTAAAACAGTCATATAGTCTACTGACAGACCTATTTGTAGACTTTCAAAGTATTATTTTCCTCAGGAGAATAATACATATTAATACATAATTTGATTATAATAATTCATTGTTATTAATAACAATTGTAGTGCCAAAACTACTTAGAAGTTCTGACTAACACTAATAGATACTTCACTGTCCTCTTTACCATCTAACCCTGAAGACCAAATGTTAAGCAATGAAAATGGTTTGGGTTTTCTCTATCTCCTCCTCTTCTGTCTCAAAAAGGCAGCAGGCATTCTCAGGGCTGCCAGGTGTCATATATTGGGTTTGCCACATTTAATGACCCCCCACTGTGTCACACCTGTCTACAGCCCAGCTTGTTTAATGTATCTTGTCACTTTCCTAATAAAAAGGAAGTATCTTTATGTTTCCAAAACAAGGTTCCTTATTAAAGTTTTTCCAGAGATGCTGTAATTGCAGATAGCATTCAGACTATTGAGATGTTTTATATGACCATCTCCAAAGACTTCTCCTCTGAATTCTGTTCCTCTCTCTTCAACTTCCATGAAAATGGTCACAATTTTCTCTAACAAGCTTTTTTTTTTGCAGCTTTTTCATTCTTTTAAAGGTGTCTCTTTTACATTTTTTTATTTTTTGCTAGCAAGTAATGATATTTTGGGAATAAAACTTCAAAGTTTGCAACTTCCCAAGGAGGCCTGACGCTTACTGCTAGCCTATTCTAGTCTGTTATTAAGTCTAGGAAGTTGTTTATCCAGTGAAAGGGCTTATTGGAAACCGTAAATTCATCTGGTCTAAACCACTTCCTTTGAACCATTGGATTAATCACAGAATGGTGGAGGTTGGAAGGGACCTCTGGAGTCCTGTCCAAGCCCCCTGCTCAAGCAGTGCCACTGGGAGCCTGGTTGCCCAGGACCAAGTCCAGACAGCTTTTGAGTATTTCCAGGGAGAATGACTACCCAGCCTCTGTGAGCGAGCTGTGCCAGTGCTCAGTCATGCTCATGGTAAAAAGGTTTTGCCTTATGTTCAGGCAATACCTCTTGTGTTTCAGTTTGTGCCCTTTGCATCTTGTCCTGTCACTGGATACTACTGAAAAGAGCCTAACTAAATGAGCCTGCTCACCTAGCCCATAATTCATCAGGTCCTCTAAGAGAATGTTATGGGACACAATGTTGAAAGCCTTACTGAAGACTAGGTAGACAATATCCATTGCTCTCCCCTTGCCTACCAGGCCAGTCATTTCATAATAGAAGGTTATCAGGTTGGTCAAGCATGACTTCCTCCTGCTAAGTCCATGTTGATTAGTCTTTGATGTCTTTCTTGTCCTTCATGTGCCTGGAAATGGCTTCCAGGATTAGTGGGGTTGAGGTTTACCACACTCTTTCTTGCATTTGAAGCCAAAGTTCAGGTGGAATTCTACCTGAATTCCTGATGGATCTTTCCATTGCCAGAGACTTGAAAGCAGCAGACCAAATGGAATAAAGCCAGAAATAATAAAAAGAAAAAAAATTTTTCTGGAAACCAGGTTTTTGAATTGCTAGGAACTTTCTTGTTTGTATTTTTGTTGGTGGTGGAAGAAACTTTCATTTTTTCCTGACATCATTTTCTTGGATAGTCCTGTGTATGACTTCTGTTTTTTTCTGATTTTATTTCTCCTCTTTTACCTGTATGTAGCCAGTTAATGACTGTAGTTCAAAGTGTCTTGGTCCTGGCCTTGTTCCTGTCTGTTCAGGTGTATTCTTACTCATTCTGTCTCTGTCACAGTGCTCCTCTTCTCTGTTCCATTTTCATCGTTATACCTAGCCTGTGGCTTATAAATTCAGTGGGTCTTCCATCATAAATTGGACTGCTCTCCTGTGTTGCTGCTTCATATAGCTATTGAGCTGAACATGTTTTCCTGCATACAGAAGCCTTTGTCCCCCACATTACAGCAACCTCTTTTGCTTGACATCTCTCAATTATTTCTGGTTCTTGCCTACCATTTTCCCCTTCAGTTTGTAGGAACTTTATCTCCATGGAAAAGAAAACCACATTTTTTTCAGCTGTATGCCTTCTGCCATGGACTGCAATATGATCCCCAAGATGTCGCTTGGCTCTGAGTGATTTAAACTGTTCTATAGTGCTCCCTCAAAAAGTCAGGAATGCTTTATAAAACAAGCTGTTGGGTTTGGTTGAGGTCTTCTTGGTGAGTATCTTACCAAAAGACCACCTAGCAAAAAAGGGGTATTAATTTACAATGATTATATAGTTCCTTGCGTTAAATATTAACATGAAATAAAAAAACCCCCAGACTTAAATTCGTTTCCAGCCTTTTAGTAGGAGCAAGTTGACCTTTTATGGGGTTGTAAAGTGCCTTCAGTCCCTATCCTTTCCCACACACATTCTCTCTTGGACACCCAGCTCATGCAACTGATGTCATCTTGGTTCATTTCTCATGCCTCAGTCCCTGGCATGTGTAGTGTGTAGTGCCACATCTAAAATGTGTCATGATGACTTCCAATTCCCTTTCAAGCAAAAACCTGGCTTACACTGCAAGCTAACATCTCGCCTAGCAGTGAGGAGTAAGTTCCTCACAGTCTGGCCATTGTAGAAGTGTTATTTTATAGTACGTCATTTTGTCTAGTAGTTTTCTAGATAACCTGTCACCTGGTATGTAGAGGGATAATAGACTTCCATGGCAAAATCACAGACATCTGTTTTAGATTGTTATTCCCCAACTTTTTTTATTTTCATGGGTTTTACTTTTTTATCACATCAAAAAAAGACATGGGTTTCAACCTTTTTGAGTTATGTGCACTTAGAGGTAATATAGTATCTCACTACCACATGTTCATGAGTTTTTTGTGCCTTGACTTCATGGTCCCAAATTGCATCTTCCTCAACATCTCCTTCCCCAGTAATAAGGATGCCAAGAGTTGTGGTTTGCGGTCTACAGCTTCCTCTAGTATACAGATCACTTCACACTGGATATACATGGACATCCACACCTGCCAAATTATTTAGCAAAACCTGTCAGAGGGCTGGAGCTCAACTACCTTAGTATTCCAGAAGTCATTCTTAATGCTACACATGGCAAAGAGCTCTGTCCTGAATAAACTTGTCTAGTTCCATCACTGGTAACATGTACTCACTCACACTTCTTTTGTGCAGACGGTTTGGTTATTGGAAATTCTCAGTTCATAATGTATCTCATTTTTTCATAACTTTTGATCATAGCCTGCTATGCAATTTCTGCCTATATGTCATCACACATTCAACAGTCCACACAGTGGAACTGAGACCAGTACTTTCTTAGCTGATCTCTTTCTGCCCAGAATGGATTTGGATTTCTTAACTGGAGCCTTTTATGTGTTTTGTTTGTATGGCTGTTCATGTTTTAATCCAGTTGAGCTACACTTGCTGCTTCATTCTCATTCAGACAACATTGTAGAACATATGCCTGTGAATGACCAAACTCCACAGGATTTTTTAAGGTTCTTTTGGGGGGTGGCTGAGACTGCTGCAAGGACAGGTTCATTTTTGCACTGAGCTTTGAGTAAAGGCTTCCTCTCCCAACAAACACAGGGACCTTCAGCTCCTATCAATGACAAGACATGCTGCATTTGTTCTGAGAGACTTTTTAGCCAGACTGATTCAGAGCCAATAGAAGAAGATGAAGAGAAGAAGAAGGAAAAAAAAAAACAAAACAAGACGACAGCAACAACAAAAACAACCCAAACCCCAGAAGAGGACATACAACATATTTCAAATTTATTAAGTATCTTAAAACTGGAAAATTTTAACTGGAAGCAGGATTGCGCAAAGTGGTGTGTACTGTTCACTTCAAGAATTAACTCCAGAAAAAAAAAAGTATTAAAAATGAAAGTATTATGCAATTCAATCATTTTGAGGTTGTATTCACAAGTAGTCTTCATTATATATTAATTGTAGATGTTAATAAACCGGTTTTTCTATTATATTAGAAAATATTCTTTTCACTATTTGGTTGCCTGTGCAACTGGTCAAACAATGTTCATCAATCTAGCTAAGGAATGACAGCAAAAAATTAACTGTATAATGTATTCAGCAAATATCTTTGCACTTGAAATTGCCTCTAATCAAAATGTTAACTCCTGAATTCTGTTGCTTAAATCCTTTTATTACTCAGTCATTTTAGCCTAAACTCCAGTAGAAAAAGTTAAATAAAACCTACAGTTGTCTACCCTTTCACAGTTCCTTGATTGTTTCTCTTTCTAAGTGGTAAAAGCAAGTTTCAGCTCATGAGTATTAACAGTCGGTTTTGTATTCCACTTTCCTTATTCTGATTCAGACAGCCAGTAGGTAAGTTTAAAAGTCTCTTTTATAATTTCTTTTATAAATATTTCACACTACAACTAGTTACATTCAGGTCAAACTCTCCTTTCAAGTCTTGATTAACTTGAGATGGTCACTTAAATTGTGTGGTTGCTTATAGGTGTGTTTCAAGTTTGTAGAGCCTGATCTAGCTCCAGTTACCTCTGACTGATGAGTGCTTCTGAATACAGAACCATAGTAAAATCTCACAAGTGACTGCAAAAGAAAGAGTTTATCCAAATATGTGGAAAAGCTGTAAATTAAAAGTTGAGCAATGCATTTTATAACACAAATATCTTTATGTTTGTGTCATTAAACATTACAGGAAAACTTCTTTTTAAAATTGTTTCTTTATATAAAACAAATTCACTATAGTATAATTAATGTAACATAATTAATAGGTTACATAAAGTTCTCAGTATGGATGTGAATGCTAAAAATATTGTGAAAAATGTTCTGCATAATGATTTGCTCTATATT
This sequence comes from Ciconia boyciana, assembly GCF_034638445.1. NCBI lineage: Eukaryota > Metazoa > Chordata > Aves > Ciconiiformes > Ciconiidae > Ciconia > Ciconia boyciana. The sequence goes on from NC_132937.1 coordinate 50,808,312, forward strand.
TAGTAAAATTTCATTAGTGTGCATACATGTCTGCTAAATAATCTGCATACTTAAAAGCCCCTAAGTACTCATAGACATGATCAACTGTGATGCCTCTAGTGATTAAATAGCAAAACTATATTAAAATAGTGTTAAAGATTTAGCCAAAACTTGCTGAAAGCCAGAAGGTTCAGAGTTATAGGTAGAACATTCTCCCTTGCTGTAAATGTGCTTCCTAATTGAGAAATTTGGAAGAGATGGTGATCTAGCATCCATTCTCCTGCAAACATAGTAGATTGTATCAAATGCAGAAATCCAAAGGTGCAGGAGTATACTCACATCTTTGCACCTAGATAAGAAACTCTAGTGCAAGAAAACTGTGATCATGGCCCATGCCCTTAGATGCAATTGAAACTTGAATTCTGAATCACATTATTGTGCCTGGCAATATTTAATGCTAGCTGGATTATTGAAAAGTGGAAAAGAAAATACATTTTTCTATTAGTTGTAGAGTTTTTGCCTCTCAATCCAGAAATAACATGATCTATTCTGATCCATAAATGTTACAGATACAATATCCTAAGCTGTGCTTTTGGGTAACACAATTTCCATAATTTTCATTAGGGCTTTTGTAAAACAAAAAGGAGGAAAGAGGTGGGATTACTTTTCAAAGTGTTTGCTGCTGATTTTTAGTTCTTTGTCTTAGATCTATATCTACTTAACAGCATGACTAGATAGTTCATGCCGTTCTCCAAGTCTAGCAATTTACATTCTTTACAGTCATGGTAAAATTCTCCTCTTTGTTGAATGCTTGTGGGATTTCTTATAACAAAAAATATCAGATGCTAGCCAAAAACTCTCAATATTTCTTCTACTTTATATCTTCCTATTCTAATGGTAATAGTGGTACTGGACCTTTTGTCACAGGAAAATAATACCATAATGTCCTGGAGAGCCTCTGGCACTGTGCGCTATGTACTGAATTTTAAAAATAAATTAAACCTTTTAAAATTACTTGACTCATCAGGGTGTTGTATCAGATGCAGTTAATGTCAGCATTTTTTACATGCTGTGATGTAAATGTTAACATAATCAGGTATCACATATCACATATCCTATTGATATTGAAAATGGAAAGAAAAATATTTTCAAAATCATATTTACATCAAAAATATTAAAAAACCCCACCAAAAAAACATAAAACCAGAACAGAACATGTTCAGGAACAAGCTGAAGACAAAATAAACTTCTAGAGTTACACAATCCACTTGTAGATAACATGAACTTTTTATGTACAGAACATAAAAATGAAGGGGGGTATAGAACACTTGTGCATCTCTAATGAAGCAACAGTGGTATTATCATGCTGTTTTACAAGGCAATAATCCAGTTGTAAGCTGGATAATTTACAATGCAAAATGCACATAAACTAGGATTTCAAATAAAGCTTTGTGATGGTTCTAATAACATTATTATGAGTATTTTAAAGAAAGATTTTTTGAAATAATGTTTTAAAAACCAAGCAATTACCAAAGGAAATAAATGGCAGATCATGTGAAAATAAAGATCAGTGAATTAGAGTAAAGGCAGTGATACTTATTTAAGTGCAAGCAGATTTTGCTGCTCTCAAGGTGAATGAACAGATGAGGTGTAGCAAATGGAATGTTATAATCAGAATAAAATTTGCAGTCTGCTGGTTATTTTTAAATCTTTCTCTGATAAAGGTTGCAACTCTCAGAATCCTTATATCTATTAGACATCATATAAGCTTTCCAGAAGGATTGAAAATTCCAACTATTGAAGGAATTTTGTTTCATTAAATCATTTGAGTATATTTGTCCTCTTCCTTCTTCCCAGTTACTCATTGCTGTAAAAAAACACACAACATTTCAAAACCTTGAAAGTTTGGTAGAATGAGATTGCAAAATGTAAAATGGGATTGATCAATAAAATGGGTTTTTCTGGCCAACTGAGTGAGAAAAAAGTGGCTGTCCTGTAGTCAGAAAGCAAGGCTATACAGTGCACCTACAATATGTTCCAGCAATTATTATTCTTTCATTGGTAAATAGTTTCCCAAGAAAAGCAGCACCTACAAAATGTTGTTAAACATTTGTGTGTAAAACAAGGTTTCAGTAAGGCACAGCACTGAAAAATATACTATACCGACAAAAACTACAGTGATGAACAAATTAGAAGAACCAATACAGCACAGAACAAAAAACAAGTCTAAATCAAAAGGTGGGCAGACAAGATGATTTTTTTTTCTTTGATGTATAAGTTGTTATTGTGGCAATCTAAAAGCATTTAGGAATAAAAGTTGAAAGCATTTCAATAAACATACTTTTTCTTAATTCCAGAATTAAAGTGTATTAATGGAACTAGTCCATAATGTCAAACTTTCTGATCATGCACTCCTGCAGATTACATATGTACACTTTTAAGGGAGTCTATTCTAGCTTTATAACCAGAAATCTCAATAGTTTTTATCTGTTTTGAAATAACCTTTTTGTACCTACAAAGTTTATCGTGTTCTGCTTATCTGAAGCCACTTACTCCGTTCTCTAGGCTTTCACCCTGTGCATACAAAAAACAGAATAAAACCACAAATGCCAGTAAATAGACCCACCTTCATCCAGCATATTTTCAATAGTCCCAAAAGGAAGGCAAAAAGGAGAGACAGGCTTTACACAATATTTCTCCAAAGACAGCAAAACTGAGCAGGCTATTTGTGTGGAAAACTGATTCCAAAGTCCAAGTCTGTCATGAAGTAAATTTTTCTGAGGAAGTCGCAGCAGGAATGCTTCTGCTCTTCTCAGCTTTAACAGTGTGCTATGGGCAAGATGTTGATCCTTCAGATTATTTTGTCCCAGACTACATAACCCCTTATAGATTAAAGCCATGAGGGAAGGAAAGATTGTTTTGTGATTATTACTCCTAGGGCTCAGAAAATTTAGGTTTACAGCTCTGCCAGAAATTGTCCAAGAAACTTCCCATAATGTGTGCAGTTCTTGGCCTTTAAAAAGGAAACAATTAGTCCTCACTCAATCATAGATATTTTGAGGGGATCAAAAAAATTCCATCATGTTACCGAACGTCTATATAAGTGTTTACACAAACAGAACCAGCTCCTCACAGTCTAACTTCAGTCTAAGACAGTGAAGACACAGAATGAATATTGTGAAAAAATACGTCCTTCCCTGCTTTCGGTTTTATTGGTCTCTTAAGTAATCAAACACCCTGTGATTCTTCACGGACTCTTTCTAGGTTTTTGATTCCCAACTGTTCCTTTGACTGATTCACTTAGAAAGGCTCTTTTATTTTTCTGAACTGATGAAAACAAGACCCACCTGGCCTATGAAACAGGGTGAATTAGGAAATACTTGATGTGTTTGTGGATCTCTCAGCTTAACCACAGTTATACATCATACCATTTTACAAAAATGTATTTACCTGAACTGCAGACCAAGTGCCCTTTGATAATTTGTTACAAGCCTCATAACAATACGAAATTTGGTTCTCCACTGATAATCAGCATCTGTTATCAAAATTAATTTATATTTTAATCACTCATATATTACTGACACATTCACTTTAGGCTTACTTAATTCTCCTACCAAAGTAATTAGACATCAATTGGAGCTGGGAATATGTTTGTAATTTTGATTTCACTATTTAATTGGCTTTTTGCCTTTCTCTTGATGTAACTGTTGCAGCAATGTTATTGATAACTGTGACTACAATACCAACACTAGACAGTGCGATTACAAAATGTTCCTGAAATCTTTCCAAAAGTGAGGTTCTGCACAGCCAGAGTGCTTATGTGCAAGAGCCGTTTTGAATGTCCAAGTGCCCTTTCTGACTGACATTTTCTTTAATTTCTTCCCATATGTCTTTCTTGAATTACGAGGTATCTTGTTATGCATTCACCAAAGACCTTGCATTAGTGGTTCATAAAATAAATGTGCAGAGCCTTCTTATAGTAAAAAGAGAAGATGTCCAGTGGAGATAATTTTCTACAATAACAGATATGTTGATGAAAAGACCACCTGTGCCTGGCTATACAGCTTGCTTTCATTTCAGATCTATAATTCTTTATATGTCTTGCTCACCCACTGAATTAGAAAGGCAAACATGAATATCTTTATGTGAGGAATACTGTTGAATTTTTTTTGTTGTTACCTGAAAGGTCTTCTTCCTAGGAATTTTGTCAAGCCTCATTGGCCACTTTCAAGGGACATACATGCATACACACTGTATTCTATATCACTTCAAATACTTGGCTCAGTAGTACTACAACCTCTGTCTCCATAACACTACAATAGTGCACAATCAGCATAAAAGTAAGGGGCAGCTTGCTAGCACAGGAAATAAATGGACATATTAGTGCTCATTCTAGTCAAAAAGGGTACATTTGGTCAACTCATATGCCTATAAATTGTATTTAAACTTTGCAGAACTAATTTTCCAATTTTTTTTTTAATATTTAATTATAATGAACCTACAGTTCCTGTAATGCATTGGATCTGTGCATAAAAAGCTTATATTTAATTTTGAGGTAGGCAATTTATTTCAGGGTCAAATTATACCTTTTCAGTAGGAATTATTACCATTTTATCATATCACCATCCATGAGTCTCAGACTATTTGTCTAATTCTAAATAGCTTGCACTGTCCCTCATTCTAGAAGAAGATTGGAACTTAATTTTTCTTGTAAAAAATAAAAAAATGAACTAGGCTTTTTTTAAGAACAGTAATTCTAATATTTTATAGGTGTACTATAATTATTATTAATAATAATAATAACACTAATAATATCTCTCTTACTGAGAAAAAGTTACAATCAAAATGTACTCTAACAAAGAATTTTACTACAAATTCTGAACAAAGATAAAGAGAGGTAAGATATTCCAAGTATTTTTCAATATCTGATAATTTTCTCAGAAGTCTGGAACAGGGCATGAAGTTCTCAACTCTGATATAAATTGTTCTGAGAAGAAACTTAGTTTCTTAAACTTACTAAAGATCATTTTATACCTTTGGGCTGAAATCTCTGAATATGAAGATTAAAGTACATGTGAATGAGTAGTATATGCATTTTATTTTAATTTTTGTGACCACATCAGTTTACACCTGCTGAGATTCTGATGTATCTTCAGATTGAGGAAAGAATTTCTTTATGCTCTTACCAATATAAAAATATAGAAAATTATTTTAAAAATTAAAGTAAGGGGTTTATTTGAAGGGACATCAACATATAAGCACATATTTGTTACATGCCTTTCATTAGATGCTTATTAAGGAAATATTCAGAACTTTATCATAGTGAAAAATTAAGATTTTTTTATCCAGTAGAGAATACTGCCACCGAGTTTCACCACTCCAGTGTTCTGGACCTGCTGTTGTCAAAAAGTACTGGTCATATCCAAGGCAGCAACTGCAATGGTCTATATACAGTCTCTGTGTACCATAATGCTGAGTGTGTTTCTGGGCATGTTTTCTGCTGCAAATGAGAACTAAACAATGAGAACTAAACAATGGCAGAAACCAAATCATTCTTGAAATGTAAAAGCTTAAGAAATGAGAATGCTCTGACCAATACTCCAAATTTCCTGTATTAGTTGCCAAAGAGAAAAGATTACAAGAAGCTAACGTGTTTTTTGATTTTACCTCTGCTATCAAATATACAGGCCACAGTAACCCTCAGAATCTCATAAATTTCTTTAAAAAACCTGGCAGGCTGTATTTTTCAAAATGATAGCAAATGTTTCTAAAATTCTGCTCTTTGCACACATTCCCTGCTCATAGAATTAGATAATTTGAGAATCTTTAATGTAGAAGTAGCACTGTTTGTGCAGTATCTAAAATGAACTGACTATTTTAGAGAACATTTAAGTTACAGGTTCTCTTCTAAGAAAATTACAGTCTATGTTTGTAAAACAGGAGAAAAAAGAGGGAGAAGAAAGCCCTAATGTTACAATTTGGAAAAATCTATTAGGGAAAGCCTTCTGAACAATCCGCATGGTTTCTGAAACTGGCACCAAAAAGAAACAAGGCTAATTATGCACCACACTGAAGCAGCTGTACTACTTCTGTGATTTGAGCCAGATAAATATCTCAGCGTTATCTGTGTTATTCCATATAAATATATCAGTTCAGGTGGAGACAGGATCTGTATTTTTAGCACACTAGTTCATTGTACCACTTGGATATACCCTACAGCTTGATGTTTCCTTAACAAAAGGACTTTACAGACAGAAAACTTCTTCCCATGAATTTCAGCAGGGCTATAGCAAGAGAGTTACCTCAGACAGTCTTAAATATGTTGATGGTATCAGAAACTTTGTTTTTAATACCTATTTCAAGGTGATCTTTCCTTGAACACAAGTCTTATTTAAGACGAGCTAATGGAATAGAGATGGGGAAAAGGTCACTAAAATGACAACCCACCCTTTCTGCCAAAATATATTGTTTACAATTCTGTGGTTGATTTACAGCATGACCTCTGCTGGTTGAGAGGTCTCAGGTCTGACCCTTCATTATCCTTCTTTTTTGGAGTAATGACAAGGTTCGGAAGCATCCACAAAATATATATGAACTTACCTACTGCATTCCACCAATATTTGTCAGGTGTGTATAATGAGATGTATGACTTTAGGAAATGGACAATGATTCTGAACACAACATTAATGCAGGAAGGTCTGAAAGCAGAGCCTGGCCCCATGGACAGATGAAACTCAGCAGCAGTACAGGCTGGGGTCAAACCAGAGCAGCAGAAAAGGCCCCAAGGCCCCAGGAACACCAGGTTGGCTGTGAGGCAGCAGTACTCCTGGGCAGCAAAGAAGTCCCCACCACATTCTGGGCTACATGAGCTAGGATGCTGCCAGAAGGTCTATGGAGGGATCCTGCCCTGCTGGTCAGGAGGCTTGAGACAAACCTGAGTGCTTTGCCCAGCCTGGGGCTCTCCCATGTGGGATAGACACTGATGTATTTGAGCGAGTCCCATAGAGGCCAGTGAAGTGGCTGGGGCTGGAGCACAGGGCATCCAAGGACAGCCTGTGAGAGCTGGGTTATTTCAATCTTAAGAAGAGAGGATTTCAATGAAAAGTGCATTGTTGTCTTCAAGTAAGACGAAAGAAGACAGGGCCAGACTCTGCCCGTAGGTGCACAGCGACAGGTCAAGAGACCAAAAAAAAAAATCAGATTAGATGCAATGACTCTTTCTCTTTCTCTTTTTTTCTTTTTCTTTTTCTTTTTCTTTTTCTTTTTCTTTTTCTTTTTCTTTTTCTTTTTCTTTTTCTTTTTCTTTTTCTTTTTCTTTTTCTTTTTCTTTTTCTTTCTTTTTCTTTTTCTTCTTCCTTTTCCTTTTCCTTTTTCTTTTTCTTTTTCTTTTTCTTTTTCTTTTTTCTTTTTCTTTTTCTTTTTCTTTTTCTTTTTCTTTTTCTTTTTCTTTTCTTTTTCTTTTTCTTTTTCTTTTTCTTTTTCTTTTTCTTTTTTTTTCTTTTCCTTTTCCTTTTCCTTTTCCTTTTCCTTTTCCTTTTCCTTTTCCTTTTCCTTTTCCTTTTCCTTTTCCTTTTTCTTTTCCTTTTCCTTTTCCTTTTCCTTTTCCTTTTCCTTTTCCTTTTCCTTTTCCTTTTCCTTTTCCTCTTTTTTTTCTTTCTTCTTTTTTTCTTTTTTCCCATGAGGGCAATCAAACCCTAGAACCTCTCCTTGAGAAGTAGTGTGGACTATAAAACCTCCAGAGATACTTTCCAACCTCAACTATTCTGTAGTTCTATCATTTGATGATGCCTTTGTAGCAGCATGAGCTGTGGTAAGATGGAGAAGGTCCCAGAAATCTTCTCACCCTGATGCTTATCATTGGGTAGGCCTTTCTGATACACATTAATTATTAAAACCCTAAGAATTCATCCCAACTAAAGAAAATAAATACAGATAATTCAACCTGGTCTTATTTTCCTCTGAAAAATGAAAATAAAACAAAACTATGAAAAGACAAAAAAAAGGAGAAAGATAACTTGCCCTAAGTGTAAGCACTTGCAAGACAGGACTATTTTTAAGGGGGGAAAAAGACTCCAACCATTTTCAAACATTAAGAAAAAGGCAGAACAAAATTTAAATGAAGTTTTAGATGAAATCTAACAAATGTTTGGAATGCTGTTTGTACTTTTTCAGAGAGTAATGGGAAAGGTCACAAACCAAAAACTTTTGCCAGAATGAGGGAAAGATGATTAACTAATAAGGACATTGGTACCTGAAACTTCTCATTGAAGGATCTGAAGATGTAACACATACTTCTGTAATCCATTTTGATCCCTGGTTAACAATTGTTGGAGGTGATTACACCCAGTCTATAGAAATTTTCATGTTCACAGGGCTGAAATATTTTACTACATGTATACTGCCAGTATATAATCCTGAGATGTGAACATTGCGTTCACATACATACAGCGTGTGAAAAACTCAGGAAATAAAGGAAATTCTAGTGTTTGCAGATTCTGCTATGACATTAAAAGCTTGCTTCCCTTTGTGATAAACGTATAAAGCAACCAGAATCAACACAGAGCACATGATTTATGCAGCTGCTACAGCAAGTGCTTCAATCACATTTATTCGTCATTTTACAGCAATTCACATGTGGATAACATTGAGATTTACATGCTGAACTGCCAGTTTTTAGGAGTTTTTTCAGCTTATGAATATCTAATATGAATTGAATACCTTTCAGAAAATATAATTATTTTTCTGCCAAATGATAGATTATATAGATGGTATCTTATTACAAACTTAATATACCAGTTCAAATAGCAGTTCTAACTGCTTTAATTCATTTGTTTTTGCTTCAAGATTTAGAATGCCCTATAAAATGATTGTTGGAAAATTAAAAAAATTAAAAAAGAAAAAAAGAGGATAAAAAATGAAAGGAAATAAATTCCTAGCAAGAAAGTGTCCAGGAACGAAGTGGAGTAGTTACAGAGTCACAAAAGAAGAACACTGTGACAAAACAAAGATGATCTTTGCTGTTAAAACCAGTCCAAATACTGCACACTTTTTGAAACAAAGCAAAGGAAGTCCAGTCTGACCTAGCTTATAGAAGGTCATACTGCTTATTGTACTGTTTTTAAATTGCATTTTAAAAACAAAATTAAAAAAGAAAAATAATTTCTTAAATATTTTGGACAAATGATTTCTAAAAGCATCTGTATCTTGGCACTCATATACATCTCAGTAACACTGATTTACAGTGTCTGATAATGTGGTCAAAGGAACTTCTGTAGGATCAAAATTCCACTTTATTACGTAAGTAAATGTAAGCTGGCAGAAATAGAGATGCTGACTAAACACGGTGTTATATTTGAATAGTCACTGCCATTGTGCAATTAAAAAAATCAAATAGCTGTTACATTTCTAATTGACCTTTGTCAATGTGTCATGGCTCTGGGCCTCAGAGGCAAGTGACTGTGTGGCTGTAGCAGTTTTGATTTTAAATTCTTTTTTCTGAGAGTAGTTGGAAACACTATTTTAAGTTAGCCAGAACATGTGGTAGCAAATAATCCAAATCATAATGTGTTAAGGACAACATTTTTGCAAAAGTGGCTGTTGTACAATGAAAGTAGTATGAGCTGTAAAGACAATCAACCTTCCTCTTTTTTTAAGGGTCTTTCTATAATGTGTATGTATTCATAAAATAAATTTAATATTGAAGCAGTTGCATAGAATTCCTTTCAGTATGAAGATAATGGACTTCTGTAACTCTTCATATTGCCAGACGAAGCTTAGTCTATTCATTGAGTTCACTCTCATAGCAGACCTATAACGAAAATATTGTAAATAAAAATAAAAGGTTAATATAATTTTAGAATTTGTAAGATGAAGGAAAGAGATTAAGAACCTGATGCTAAATGGTCTCAAACCTCCAAACCTCACCAAGGACTTCTAAGCCAAAATCCATGTACAACACCACAGAAAAAGACTGTAGCAGAAAGGGAAACAGAAACCAGATATCTAAATATAGACTAGTACATTAATAATCTGTCTCTGCCCATCGTCCACTCTTGCTTTCATTTATCCTAATTGAATTTTCTTTATTGTGAAACAGAAGTGATCAGCTTGAAAAGATGAGATGGTGCAAAAAGTGTCTTGAAGGAAAATACATTTGCCATCAGACTTTGTAAGATAGATTGCCTCTAGTGTACAAATTGCAGCTATTTCACAAGTGTCATGCTGCTAAAAGAAGAATTCTTGACAATAAAAAAAATAGCAAAGTTCTAATGCTGTAACTGATACAATAAGCCACTTAAATGGTTCCAGAAAAAGTACCGTGGACAAATTAGAGTTTATTTACTTCTGATATTAGCAACTCTTTGAACAAAGATGTTTCTGAAAAATGTAGCATTATAGCTTGAAAGTGGGCTGTATGACTATGTAGGTTTTGTTTATGAGTGTCTTATAAAAAGGAACACTTTTGTATGCAAGCATGTAACGAACAGAAAGTTCAAATTACTTAGTACTCTGTCTAGGAAATGTCTTCTGTCTGACAAAGAGAGATTTTCATGGTGTGCCAAAACACTGGGAAGAATTTATGTTTCAAACAGACACTCACCCACCTCTCTGATTAGGATCCAAATGTTGCGTCTTTCTCTGCTGCAATACAGTTTTTCAGTGGTGAAACTGAAAGGAGAGAAAATGTCATGATTTTTTTTTCTCCAGAATTGTTCAGGAGGGGATTTCCCCATAGAGAAAGGAGCACTTTACTCCTATTCCCAGACCTTTTGGATTCCTCAAGATGATCAGGAATACAGAGCTGTATAACTAGGGTGCTTAGAATATCCTTTAATCCCTAATAGTAGTTTCACCATCAAGGATCTCTCACTGAGGATTACACTAAATAAAACACCTCTAATCTGGAAGGGCAACAAAGTGTCAGAAGACACTACTTTCCCCAGGAAACCTCTGGGGTTCTGGAAGGAAGACCCTCTGTATGTCCTTGTTCTGTCCCACACAACTGCTCTTTCTGGACCTCCAAACAACAACAGCAACAACAACAACCATCACCTGTGAGAGAAGAATTGTGTGGTATCATAAAGACAGCTGTCCCAACTGTTTTCCTATTTGGGTGCACAGGCAAAGGTATCAGATCAGTGTGAACGCTCCCAAGAGAACTGTTATCAGTCCTCCAAGTTCCCTATATTCTCAAGAAAATGAATTCCCAGATGATCATCCTGTTTTTTTGTATTTGTGCCGTCTGTTGCAGAGATTGCTATGATGTATGTAGATTTCTGTAAAATGGCTCTTAAAAAAAGAGAGAATGTAGTCTGGGGTACAGTGAGTGAACAAGGTCTGAAAGCCTACAGCTGCTGACTGCCAATGTAGCACTCTACAGAGCTCTGACCAAAACCTGCATTTCTGTGAATCAATACATAGATTTTCACCTGCCCCCTTACTTTAGCATGCAACTCTCTCAAAGTCCGTGTTATATCTTTCCTTTCTTAAACAGCCTAAGGAGATACAAAGTGTTGAGGTTGAGAAGCTGAGAAAGTAGATGTGAGTTAAGTTGCAAAGAAGCCATATGGGTAGAGAGCCCTACTTGTTTCAGTGTTCTTATGAAACCTAGTATCTCATGTACTTAAAAATTATTTTTGTTTGTTTTATTTCTAGAAAAAAAGTTTTACAACATTTTTAAGAAAGACATGAGTACACAATATAGGCACCTGCTTTGGCAAGATATAATTCTAATAGTTGTGCCTGTGTTTATCCCCACTTAGATGACATCAAAAAACAGGGAGACTTGTGATGTTGGGTTGATTATGTTATCTGAGCGGGTTGGTAAGCTTTTGTCTATTGCTTTTGTTTGTTTGTTTGTTTTTCTTCTTTTTGTATTTTATTCTAAGTAATAGGTTATAAATGTGAAGAGTTCTGTTCTCTTGAGTGAAATGCAGATCAAACTTGCAATTTAAAGAAATCTGAAATATAGAAATTAAATCTCATATCTTCCTGAAAACTGCTTCCCAGAGTGCATAAGTAGTAATTTTCTAATTGTTTATCCCTTGTTGTTTTGAATATGTATCCAAGTTGAGGTGAACTACACAATAAAACAAAAAAATCAAATTGAATTGCTGATATGGGCAGAAGAAAAGATGGGGGAGGAAACCACTTTTTTTTTTTTCTTTTCATTTTTGTTATTAACTGAGAGGTTAACAATATACAAGATTAGATGAAGCATACACATTTGCCAATGACAGCTGCATATCCTTCCATACCTTTAAATAAAACATTTATAAGTGTAAAACATGCAAGTGTTGAGTACAGTGAAGATTAGAGACTATGATACAGAGAAGATAAGAGTAATAATTTTCTGCTTAGGTTTTGCAATCCTTCATGGTCTTTTTAATCCTTATCTTTTGATTACTAGGTTAACATTTTGCCCATCGGCTATGATAGTTTAAACTTCTGATTATTTCCAAAAACTTCTTATGTTAATTAGAAAAGTGTTACAAGTGATATTTTAATAATTTACTCAAATAATTGTTATCAGTAATTTAAAATATAGTTTATTTTCCAATTCATGCAGAATCTTTTATTCCTGAGAGGACTTTACTTGATTTAACACTTACCTAATTTTGCTATCATGTACTTTACCTCTGAGCTTGATTTAAAAAAGGTTTGCCTTGGGCAAATTGGCAGTCAAGGGAAGACAGAGGTGATTTGTACCACATCTCAAGTAGTGTTGAGCTGACACTGAATAAATCTGTCTTTTACCATTTAATGATCTTTTTGCAGTGCTTAAAAACTCTGTAACTGAAGCACCAGACAATGGCACAGTAGTATCACTTAAAAAACCTTCCTAGCTTAGGTTGCTGGAGGAGAAAAAGTGGAAGGAATACAGCTATTTAAATGCTGGAAAAAGAATTTGAAGAAGACATTCACTGCTCACTTCTTCATATGAAGTTCATGACTGGAACAAGCTGAGCTTTTTTTTTCTACTTCTGATGCAATTTTTGCTGACATGTTGTACTTTTTTAGTTGCCCTTACTATCATGTCTCTTGGAGCACCAATGGCTGATAAGTAATCAAGGGGAATTTCAAATATTAGTAGGATATATAGCTTTGAAATCCAGCACCAAACAGCCAAAGGGGAGTTCTAGAGAGTTAGCAATAGCAAAAAAACCCCAAAAACAAACAAAAAAACCCCCACAAAACCCCAAAAAACTTAATGAATTAAGTTATATTAAAATTCAAAAAGCTCTTAGACGTCAATGGGTAATGACTACAGTTTGTGTAGATAAATTCAGGCTGATTTTAAACTGTGTGGGTTGGTTTGCCAGCCTTGGTCAAGCTATGAAATCATGGAACTCCATATTTATCTGTATATAAGGATAGCCTACACACATCTCACCAAGCCCTGTGTAATGTTCTAGCATTGACTAACTATTGGATAATAGATGCCCATCTCTGATGCTGGATACTGTATGTCTTTGCTCCTGCGAAGATTGACAGCTCCCTCTACTGTTCTCATCGTGAGGTGCTCAGAATAAAGTTTAATTTTCCTGCACACAATGTTGGACTCTCACAGTTTGTCAATTAATGGCGATCAGGCTGGCATGCTTTCAAACATTGGCTGGCATTCAGATGCCTGATGACACCGTTAGGACACCTGCTGGACAACCAATCCATTTCAAAACAGAGCTTGATAGTGTTATTAAAGCAAGTTATGAGAATCAAAACCTTTTTTTTTTCTCCTTCCTTTTTCTTTTTTTTTAAAGCTTTCTATTTCTGCTTGTACCCATCTGGTCTATTTACCATAGATGCAGACTTATGAAAGCTGTGCTGCTTGGCAATTGAAGTCTGACTTAAAGAACTGATATTAAAGCATTCCATAGATGCTTTAACATACTACTCACCATTCTCCTCAAACCCAGAAATATGTTCCTTCTTTTCTCTGATTTTCATCTCATCTTCACCATGTTTTTCATTTAAATATTTAATAGTTCATGAAGTCAGATTGGTAAAGAAAGTGTCTCTTTCCCTTTCATTTTTCTACATTTTAGGTGTCATTTGCTCATTCTTTATGATGAAATATATAGGCTAAATTAAAGCTTGAACTCCCTGAAAGAAAGCAGAAAAAGAGAGTGATGTATGTTTTCTGGCATGTTTAGGTAGTAATGATATATGCTAGACTAAACTTCTCAGGGCTGAAACTACCTATGAAGGTTTGCATAGTACTGAGTAAAAAAACACTATATTGATTGGTAATTTCTTAATCCTAACAAATCCTATGTAAAGAAAAACAATAACATGAATCTAAATTTTGGCTATATGACAAATTCGCTGCATGTGCTTTTCATATCAAACTCTCACATAATCATACATAATTTTGAAAGGTGTTTAAGTACCCAGCAGACAAAGAAGAGCCCATATCACCCTTAAAGACAACTCAACACGTTGTACTTGCTGTGTAAATCAGTTGTAGTATGTGTGAGATTTCCTGTACAGAAGTTTTGAAATAAAACCTTCATCTGCTATAAATACACAGTAAAAATGCAGGGCAACTTTTTGAAACAGTAGGGTCTGAACCATTCTTTTCATGGCCTAGTTTATTCTTTCCTTATCTTATCATGCAGAGTCCTTAATGACATTGCCCATAAGAGGAAAATCTGGTAATGCAGCTAAGAACAGTTAAAATTTCTATGAGTTTTTTGGCCTTCATGAAAATAGAAGACAAAATGTAAATACCAAGTACTGTGCACACGGGAAGTAGTTGTTGCCTTCCTGCCTTGTTGTCTCACTGAATTAGTATACGTGGCAGTTTTAGGAATCATATTTTCTATTTTAAAGTATTGTTCACTAGATCGTTGTCCAAAGGATTTTGCATGGTAGTTGAAACATAGTAGGTAATTTAAAATGTTCTTATTAAGTTTTCTGTTGGAGATGTAACCTTAGTATTCATGTGCTGAAATATATTAGGCCCACAATTCTGTTTCAACAATGGGCTTCTACAAATTAATGACAGTGAATGACAAAAATGTTCCTGCTGGCTGCCTGGAGGGTTGATCTCTCTACTAGCTTTCTTGTGACCCACTTCAGATAGCTTCACCAGAACTAAGTAATATTAAGTATGTTAAAGATTTATCTGCTAACCTTAGAGGTTATTGCTTCTGAAGGATATTTACAGGCAAGCTCTGTATTTATTGGAGACATTTTTTCCCCCAAGCACAGCTACTGTTTACCAAGCAGGTGTTCTCAGTCCTACTGCATCTCAGTGATGTCCTAGCAGAAATGCTTAGTTCTCATTTCTAAAGTAATCATCCCTTTCTTAGGGGGAAAGGATAATCAATGAAAGTCAAAACCCTCTGCCATTCATGTTGCAAAACAAAGAGATATTACAATTATCATTAAACCAGAGTAGTTCTGCTTTAATGAAAAAAATATTTATTTTTCTTTGCTGATGCATCTAACTTTTTCTTTGTAAGTATCACTTTTGGGCAAAAGATTTATTTTTGTCAATAGGTTTAATTATTTCTGTAGATGTTAAAAACACTGCCTTAACCAAATAGCTGCATTCCCAGAATAAGTAATTATCTTCTTCACTGTGCAGCAGAAATTGGAAGCTTTATGGTACAGTACACTCAGTATATGCTTTGTGTCTGTATCTGTACACTGAGTATACATGCATTAGCCACTCACACATGCACATTCTTCACTGGTGGCACTGCATAAATTCCCTTACATGCTTTATTATTTTGGAGACATCTTTTCTATAGAGCCATACAGTGTAAACTCAAGCTGTGGGTTGGCTCATTGCTGAACCAGTGCCTGATCCAATTAAAATGACATGTTACATATTCAGGAAAGCTGATTGGAAATGGTGTCAGGGATGTGTACTACAGCTCTGACTTCCTTCCCCAAATTTTAATTGATAATGTAATAAGTCAATGCTATGCTATTACAGCTTGTGTTAGACTTAACTATACATTTACACTATCCATGGTAAAATGATCTTAAACTGTCTATCTCCTTAAAATGAAAGGAAGACATGCACAGATCTCTCTTTTACTCTCTATTTCACTGTATCTCTGATGAATTCAAATTTTACACCACATTACACAGTTTTGTATATTTCTGTTTCCTATTGTAGCCTCCTGGGATCACACATAATAAACTATAAGTTTTCATTAGACTAGACAGGATATGACACAGTACTTCTGTTTCCTACTTACACAAATGATACTGAGTGATCCTAAACCAAAAGTGAGAGAATTACAGCTGTCAGGTGCATCTCCTGTACCCCAAAATGCATCACTCTATTTTGAATTGTCTATTCTAACAAAGTTCTGCTTACTCTGCTTTTGTATTAACTGATATTTTCACAGTACAAATGTCTGCCTGCTCCCCCTTTCCAATATTAACTGTGGTTCTACTAGACAGTCTTATTTTTTTCTTTTACATTATTTTCCCCATCATTTAGTGAGATTGACTTGGGCTTTCTGTTTGTCATTAATAAGGCACTGAATAGTCATTTTTAAGTAGGCATTGTTAGCAAATCCTTTCTTCTCAAAAGTGTACATATGAAGCATTATATGTATCAGCTAACGTCAGTTCATATCTGTAGTTTATCACTATTGCTGTGTTACTATTATGGGATTAGCCTGATTTCTATTCTGCATTGTAACTCCCATAAAGCCTTAGGGTCAGGATAAGCTACCCATTAATCATGTTCTTACAAGAACCTAACAAATCCTCTTTAATTTGGATCTGCTTCAGTTAGACTTGTTTTTTAAAATTTGAGATAGCCAATTACACATGCATAATTGTGAAACCTTTTGCAACTCTTTATTAGCATAACCTTATTTGAAATCACGGTGCATTTGAGATTTCCAACAGAGACATCATGTAGAAATGAATGGGGACAATTGACGTGGTATAGCTCTAGTACTTGGATTGTTTAGTAATTTTCTTCTAATTTAAAACAACAAACATATTAATACCATGGTTATACAAAACTGTTCTCCAGATAGTGGTCTTTTCTTTAATTTGAAGGGCATTTAACAATTTCCCTGAATGAAATATTCCTGCATTTATAGACCATTTCTGGCATAGAGAGATGTGTGCACATGTGCATTATGATTCTTGTCCTACTTTCCCTAACATTTATTTTCAAAGTTTTAGCAATATATGGGTATGTGGTGGAAAAAAACATCTTCCATGCTTTCATCCCATTTGCTTATGTTGATACTAATACAAAGATGATTCAAGAGCAGCCTCAAGGGAAGCAAAACAATAGCAGAAAGTGTTTCAGGGAAGCAAGGGACCAACTCTGAAAGACAACTCCTCTCTTCAGGGGAAGTCTGCTCCTCCTAGACTCTTGCAAGCTAGAGCTTCCTCCTAAAAGAGAGAGAAGAAGAAGGAATACTTGATAATATGTCAAATTTCTGCCTATCAAAAATGGTACTTTTCCTATACAGGGTAACACAGGTTTGTTCTTCTACATGCATAAGGCAACAAGTAATTAGAATAAAGGTGTAAGATAAGCATAGGCAGTAGACACAATTCTATCTAATGTCCCTCTTGGCAAGAAAGGGAGGCATTTTGACAGTTTCCTATCTGCCCTACTTATTTGCACAAGGCTGTGGGACTACAACTCTCATCTTTTCCTAACATTCAATACCTAATTCATGGATGTGGTCACACCTCCCTCTTTGCCTTTTCCCCATCAGGTATCTGCACCACAATCTTTTGGCAAACCTACAGATGAAATACTAAACTGGACACAACTCCTATGCAATTCTCTGAAGTACATCTCTCTTCTTGTTTTAGTGCAGCTCTGATAGCTCTGCACTGCAAAAAAAAGCAGCACTGGCCAAAAGGTAAAACTTGTGTTTATAGAGGTTCCTTTACAAACAAAGAGAATTTGTGAGGATATAGCAATTTGTAGTAACCCATAACTGCATCACAAGAAACAATCCAAAATTTTCTACATATACTAAAATTTAATAAATTTGCCTATGGCAAAGTGTTTGCAAAGGGCTATATTAAGTGCAGTTGTACATTATCTATGGTGAAAGAGAATAGGCCTAACTGCATCAATGTTAATATTCACTTACAAAACACAAAAAGATTGATTTAGTGTAGAAAAAAAAATCTTTGTTTTTTGTTTGTGGATGTTTAACTAGGTATTGCTAAGACTAACAAAAATTAACAGGGGACGTAAGCTTCATAATAGAGCTATGAATGTCAAGTCTGACATCTGTATTAATAGATAATGTGTGATGACTAGGAATAGTAAAGAAAAATTACAGATAGTGAGTTTATTACATGTAAAATGGATTCCTTTTATATTTTACAATTTTTAACCATTACAGTAGTTGTGAATAGTCTTTGATCTGCAGGAAGGCTGCTTAAAATAATAAAAATCCCATAATGCTGGATTTTACACTCAGTTAAGCTCTTAAACATTGTATTTGCTTTCTGTAACAAAACTCTAGGGAAAATGAAGAGACAGAGGTACAGTCATCACAGACATTGATGAAAAATACCTATTAAAGTCCACTTGTTTACTTGAGAAAAGACCCAGGAAAAATGTCATGAAGAAATTATAAGAGAAAAAGTGCATTGCCTAAGGAAATGATAGAATGAAGATTCAGAGAGATCTTCAAATGTACGCAAGGAAAGCCAGCTACAGACATGGAGTGTTATGTGCCAAGACAGTGGGAAAGTGTCCCTCAACAAATACGGGCTAGTACAATGGATGGTGAGGGAGAAACAGCTCTCCAAGTGACCCATTATTGTAACAATGAGGTTTAGTACTGTGGAGAGCATAGTGTTACCTTTTGTTCTGATTTACAGGCCAGAACAAGATACTGGGGAGAAAACAGGAAGGAGGATGTGAATTATGATTTCCCAAGGATTTTTCTCTCTCAATATGCTCAAAGAAATGAATGAAATCCCTGCATGGCCTTTGTGACCTTTGGACTCATTTTTTTTTTTCTGCCCTTCTCTAAAAGCCTTGCAAGATAGCAAGTCTCAGTCTGTGGAGGAAGGCTGAAGTAACTATTACAGGAACACACTAGTTCTTGTCAGAAAAGTGCATTTAAGATCTATCACTATATATCCACTTCCCTCTTCTCATACAAAGTTACACAGCTTCATTTACTATGAGATTAGATTTTGTGAGATTAGGGTTCATTCTTCCCTTTCCTGCACACGGTTGGCAGCAGAATTAAAACCAGATTTCAGAATTGATCTAGGCAGATGAGATCCATTTTCAAAAGAGTGTTAGGAACATAAATTCTAGTGACTTTTTCTTACAAATATTTTCATTAACAATACAGATGATAAATGTTCATCTATAAACTTCTTTAAGAATCCCAGGTTAAATGCCATGAATGAGAATGCTTTTTACTTTCTCCTTTCCTGGCTTCCAATAGCAATTTCAATATTCTGTCTACGTGTAATTTATTAATTTGTGCTAATTTTATAAAAATTGCCACAAAGTGTAGTGAGTTAGCCAGGGACTGACAATGACCCTGACATATGTCACCTATTCCCAGTGGAAGAAGCTTCAGAGCAAACTAAAGAAATCATTAGATTTAACAACTATGCTCTGAATATTGAAAAGCAGGGATGTAAATAGGAACAAAAGCTCTTAGATTGAGAAGAAGATTTATTTGGCTTAAAGAAAAATTAACAATAAGGGATGTTGACCAAGGAAGATAGAATAAGTTATGTATTCCAGAGGAGAAACCATTAGCAGAAACATCTTTGAATACTGAAAAGCTGGTTGGTTAATTTCTGAAGACTATAGTAAAATGGTTAAAAAATCAAGGCTGGTAATGACGTGAGCATTTTAATACTGTGTTTAGATGTGTAAATTTGCATTATTTTAAATTTTTATAAAGTTTCAACTTTGGAATTATTTGCTTCATATTTAAACTACTGGAAGCTATGTGAAGTGTGTATAAGATTACACTATGGAAAAGACTGTGATCATTATAGACATTTTTAAGAGAAGACCAGGGTATTCATTGGGCTATGTTATGGGTCCTTTCTATTTCCTGCAGGTTAAAAACAGTGTGTTGAATTTCTGATGGAAGGGTACCTTCCCTCCCTTACATAAGAAAGTTTGAACAGAATCATCCTTAACTGAGATAAGCACCAGGAATATAGTGGATCCAGTGTGGGTCCAATGTGATGAGACCACTGAGATATCAAGTGGAGGAAGATGTGATAAAGAAGTGAAATTTAGCTATCAGAATGCTAACATCCCTTTCATGGACATCATTTTATGCCTTCTGTTTGTGTAAGATTTACCACAAGGTATTTCTAGTCTTTAGAGTAACTCAAATACGGGAGGAGAATACATTTCCAATCATGAATCTACTATATGTGACATCTCATTTTGCATTCCAGTACCTTATAAGGATACTGAAAGGTCATATTTTGTAGACCTAATGAAGGGAGTCTGGGGGTGTGGGCAGGTTGTTTATATTTTTGTTTCATTTTATTTTAATCTAACATGCAGAAGCATGCAAAGAAAAATTTCTGTTTTATCAGAAGGAAATCTTTCCTATCAGCCTTTCACTGGAAAATATTGATTATAGTCTCTAAAAAAATGAGGGAAAGATATTGCCCTTCTAGAATCTGTGTCTAGATATGGAAATATCATATGACTGGGAATAATTCAAAAGAAAGAATTTGTTTAAAAAACAAATAAAAAAATAAACAGTTTAGTCATACACTTCAAGAGGACAATTAAATGTTAAAATCTCCAAATACATTGCTATTGTGCCCCCTGTGGTAAAATGCTTCCATTAAAACTTTCTAAGAAACTAATACTTACATGCTCAAAGTTATGAAATTCTTAAAATATTGATCTATTGCAACAATGTACAAGGCTTCAGCCTACAACCTGTGACCTTTGCTGGTAGATGCTTTACAAGCACAAAAGGAAGAGACACATTTCTATTACCTGGCTTATGTTTATATATATATTCCTATATTTTCATTGTTAAAGATGAGAAATAAGATAAAACAAGCTGATTAGGGCCAGGCCAAAGAAACAAAGTTTAATGAATACACAATACAATTTGACATATGACTTGCCAATATGAGTTTGCAGGATTTTGCAGGTATTGTGCACAGATGAGTCTAACATTGGGTTTTAAAAAAAGTAAGGAATGTGCAAATGGTTGCACAGGGGTGAAACAAGTTTCTATCCAGTTCAAATCTGTGTTCTTGTACAATGGCCATAACTGTTGTATGGGAAAGAGTAAGAATAAGGCAATCAAATACAATGTTTTCCACGATATCCTCCATGTCCCTAGCAAAAATTCATGTGTTGGATTTTCTAGGCCGATGTGGTTTCTATGTATTTAGAAAGCTTCAGAGCATTTCTGTTCCCCTGACCAGTTCAGTCTGTATTTCAACCCATGTGAGCAATCAGTATGCACCCCATCCAGTCTCTGCCACCAGAGGTGCAAGAAAACAATTCCTTTTCTTTGTGTTGAATCAGTTCCCCTTACCTTCATCTGATACTCCCTGGTTCTTGTTGCCAAAGGAGAGAGCAATACATATTTTTTTCTGTTTGGTCCATTTACAGTTTTGAAGTCCTGTATCATAACTGTCCTTAGCTGTTTTTCTCCCAGGCTGTACTATCCTTGATTACTTGACTGTTCTTCCTACAGAACCCATTCCATAATTCTGAACAGCTTTGATTTTTTTCCCTCTGAAACTTTTTCTGTTCTATAAAGTCATTTTTGGAAGGGGAGACAGGACCTGCACTCAGTATTCAAAAGGCCAACAAAAGAAAAAAATTAAAAAGTGTCACAGTGATGTTCTCTGTTTTGTTTCCAGTCTTTTCCTAATGATTCTTACTATTTCACTTGCTTTTTTTTAATCATTCCTGCTCACTGAATCTTACATTTTCAAGGAAGAATTCATTACACTGCCAAGTTTTTTTTGAGTAACAATGGTGACAGAGAGATTATCACTTCCTAAATAGAATGTTAGGATTCTTTGGCAAGTCCATCACACAGAATTTCATCTGCAATTTCATTTTCCAACCATTTAATTTTATAAGGTTCTTCTGTAATTCTTCACAGTCAGTCTTGTCCTTTATTCATTTTATCCTGAAGAAGTTAGCATCATTAGAAAACTTTCTCCTCTTACTGCTTGCTTTCTTTTCTAGACTGGTATAAACGAGCTGAACAGAATAACCCAATCCATATCACTGCAGAACTCCTCTGGTTACACTTTTGTCTTCTGACCACTTACACTTACCTTCAGTTTCCTGTCTTTTAGGTAGTTATTAATATATTCCAAACATTTCCCTCCTCCCTACCATGGCTACTTACTTTCCCCAGTAACCTTTGCTGAGGCAGGTTGTCATAAAATTTTGGAAATTCAGGTGTAGCAACTAAATTACCCTTAGGTATGTGTTATTCACCTTTTCAGAACAGTCCAGTAGAGTTTAAAGTGGAACTTTCTTGTACAGAAGCCATGCTGGCTCTTCATAAGGACATTATATTTATGCAAGTATCTTTATTTATTGTATGTCAGAATGTTGAATAACTTGCCAAGCTCAGATATCAGGAGTTTCCAGGGACACCTCTGGACTTTTTTTTTAACTTTTTTTCCCCTTTTTTAATTTTTTACTGACATCTTGCCTGCCCTTTTATATTCTCATAGACCAAGGTACTTCTAAGTAAGACCGTATACAGTGTTAAGCAAAAAGTAGTCTAGTGTCATGTTAGGAAGGAAATCAGATGATTCTTTTCAGCTTTTCATGTTAAACATTCTTGATTAGAAGAATTTTTAGTCCACGCTTCTTTTAAACTGCAAATGATGCATACAGTTTAGTACTGCTCACATGCGAGGAAAGAATGCCTTGTAGCTAGCCTCTGTGCACTATTATTATAAGGTCTACTATCATTTGGGTATTTTTCAATTTTGTTTACTATAATGAAGATATTAGGGAGTGAGTTAAAGTATTAGCTCCACAGTATAAATCCAGTATGCCTACCTATTGTTATAAAGCCTTTGTCTAAATATTACATGATAGGCTTAAAAGGAAACAATGAGCTGTATTTCTATTCAACTCAGGAGTACTGGAAGTGATAGAAGATGATCCCATGCATTGACTTACTGAGCCAATAAGACATCACAACCATTCCCTTCCCCTCCCTCCCCCTCCAAATTCAAATGGTTCTCTCACCCCTTCTTCTTGGAGAAACAGTCCTGCTAATTCCAGCATGAAACAGGAAAGATCAGATAGGTTTTCTACATACCGGTTTTACGGCTCCGAGGCTTAGACTTTTGATTTTTTTTTTTTTTTTCATGTTGCTTCCTTCATTCACTGTGGGATATGCAATTGCTTCATTTATCATTTATAATGTTTTTGTCCTATTCAAGCCATGTCCAGTTTAGAAAATGTATGCTAATTTTTTTCTCCATATAAAATTAGAATTTTCACTTGTTTAATTTTTTTCATCCAATTATTGTCTATTATTTCTTAATATTAGGAAAGGACATTATACCACAAGAACATGACAGAAATAACAATTTGAAGGCTAAATGTTTTCCAATAGGAATTCATCAAAAATGAACTTGAGTTAAGTTTATGCTATCATTTTCATGTATTACTCATAGATCTTAGTCATCAGCTTGTGAACATCCACAGAAAAAATGTATTTGTAGAAAAAAGGAAAGCAGTTACAGCTAAAGCCCAAGTAACAGATATTCTTGTACTGAAATAAAAATTGAGAGATTTTACTGGATTTGAGAAGTACTGAAAGTGAATACTTCAAGTTAAATTCCTTGCTAATATAACTCCAAAGGATTTAGTGAACTACTTCTGCAGATAATTTGTCTCTTAATGTACATAATCACTTTCAATAGGAATTGAACTAAACTACCCAACAAAACTACAAAACATTTTTAATACCTGTAAAAATATAGTGCTTACAGAAATTAAGGGTTAAATACTTGGGGTCACTTTCCATCTGGATTTGAAATGAAGATTTGAATTTATTTTAAGAAATATATTCAGAAGGAATATTATGAAAACCATGTATAATTTGTAATGGAAAAAAAAAAAATAAAAAAAGGTCTTCAAAATTACTGATAAAAGTCACACTTAAAAAAAAAAGAGAAAGAACCCAAAAGTCTTCAGCCAGTCTTGGTTAAAAGGAATTTAAATCCTTTATTTCCTGCTTACACTACTTTCCTGTTTACTCACACCAAGTACCAGCTGATGCTACACAGCATCTTCCAACATAGTTAAGCTGCACAGAAAGGGATGTTTCAGAATAAGTAATCAGTACAAAGTTTGCTGAACTTGAAACACACTCCCTTGTTCACTGGCCAAACACTGCATGATGCAATATTTGCCTTACAGCTCAAGAATTTTTACACAGTAAGGACTGTTTTGTCTTAAATAGATATAAACCCTATGCATGTACATACATGCAAATGTATTATCCAAAATAACACAGTATAGTTCATGCTGGGTTTTGTCTTTGAGGAAGACTATAAGAAACAAAATTACTTCACAAGTGATTGTAAAGACAGATATTCAATCACTCATTACTCTAATGATCCTTAACTCTTGTTATGTAATGATAACAAGGTCTTCAGGGACTACTGCAAGCCAAGTTGTACAAAAGCTATAGAAAATTCTATGAGATCCAGCTTGCTGATCAATAGGTACTTCTTTGTTACGGCTGTGGGTTTAGTGAATAAATGTATTGATTTGGAAAAATATGTGCTTTTTCACATTCATAGCAGTAACAGGATGCCAAACTTTTCAAGAGATAAGGAGATAAACAGGTAAAGAAAGTATTTTACTCTAATAACTACAAAAATATTCAACACGTTGTCCTTTTCCCATTTTCAGTGGTGAATTCAGGGTCTTAAAGAGAGTTGTGCATAACTTCTTCTTTTCTTTAATTTTATCGTGAAAATTATTTGGATTAATTTCACAAGAGAAAAGAGGAGAAATAATAGATTCACCTCTATCAATTTTGATCCCAAAATTCAGACTTCTCTTTTCTGCCAAGAAAGAGGGCCATTCATGAAAAAAACAGGATATAGTACTGAGAAAGTGATGTTTAATCTACATATGCATACATATATGCATACACATACACATACATACACATACGCATATATATATACATACACATATACATAGATGGAGAATTTATGTGTATCTAGTTCGATCTTTAGATGAACATTGGAAAACAACATAGTACTAAATTATATCTGTTTGATTATAAAGTGGAAGAAGATCATAGATATATCTTACTTCCAACGTAAGAAAAATATAATGCTGTTAAGATTATGTGGTGGGACTACATGCAAAACTGTGGAACTCGGATCCTGGTCAAAACGGGATGCATCTTATACTAAACAGCCTGATGAAGAAATATGCAAGAAAAGCTGACCATTTAGACGTTTATAAAGAGCATCCTGTGGAATATCCTGTTAAAAAGATAGTAAATTCACAAGAGCAATACAGAGATTTGGAAATATCTTTTTAAAAAATTCTAATCTTAACAGTAAAATCAGAAGAGCAAAGGGAAGAAAAGTTCAAAAAGGGATAAGATACATTTAAAAAATATTTAAGAACTGATGACTTTTGCATAAAGGATATGCAGTTTTAAATGACACCAAATTTTGTACTTTACCTTTGAACTATGATAGAAGACTACATAAATACTAGGAAGATATGTTTCAAATGTTATCACAGAAAGTTACCTGAGAAATCTACATGCAATATTTTTGGTTGTACTTATTTAATTATTTTCCTGTAAGTGGTGGAAAAAACCAAACCAAAAAACAAAAGAAAAATACCAATGCTAAAGAGAGAGTAGAAACACAGTGTTAATGAGTTTCCAACAATAAAGGTATGACGGACTGCAGATAAAAGGAAAATGCCAGTTTCTCTGCATTTTAATCAGCAAGATCACGGTTTTGATGAACATGCCGGAGGGACTGTTTTGTGCTCTGCTTCCACAGTGAGTGAAAGGAAACAAAATGAGCAGTTTTATATTGAACACTTAGTGACAGATGATGCATCCTTTGGGATTAACATTAGAACAATGGGGAAGATGATACTTACCTAGCTAGGGAAGCGCTACAAGATAATTCCGAGAAAAGACAGATATCTAAATCCAAAATATTAACAACATTTATTAACACCATAAAGTGAAATTTCCTCAATCATTATTTTAAATCTATTCTAATTTTAAGTGGTGACTTATCTATGTATCTATGTGTTTAAATAACTATGAAACAAGGGTAGAAAATACAGGTAGAAAAAAATTATCATCATTCTGCCATTCATCCCTGAATATCCCAGTTTATCCTTAAAAAAGATTTTGGATTCTCACATGTATGGAAAAAACCTCACTGTAGTGCCACACACCCTAATATGGATATGAAATGTAGGGATTTGTTTTAAACATTAGTTAAATGCTTGATTAGTGTTTTAAGGAATGATAATAAAAAATGCTTACATGGTAGCTTTTGACAAATGAGGAGGATCTCATTATCTACTGAGAAAAACTCCATACAGTCTCACAAGGCCTGTTTGTCGTACAAATTCTATAAAATATATTAAACCACTATTTGCAAGGAAAATAAAAGATTTGCTATTGAAAAAATTCAGATGAAGAAATAATAGAATTATTTATCAATTCACTATAAAGAGATATTAATGCTTATGATCTGGAATTAGCAATTGTGCCCAATAATGTATTGATCTTTTTAGTTGGCCAATGTCATGCAAATAAATAAATTTTTTAAAAGAACAAATCCAAAAACTTGCAACATAGATTGTACAAATGGAGCAAAGAACAGTACTAGTGAAAGCTCTGGTACTGAGAAGAACATTAGTAATAATCTAAACTTCAAGAGCAATACAGTGGCTTTCTTCTATAAAAGTGAGGGAGGGCTTTGAACATGACAGAGTTGTTTTTAATACATGGCAGTGTGAGGAACACTATTGAAATATTCTGTTTCACTGAAATGCTTTTAAAAGGTCATGGAAACATGGAAAGGAAAACATAGAAGGGGAAAATGGATACAAGAAGGATATGAAACCTCCTTTACAGTAAGATGGTTAGGGAAACTGTTAACATATTTTTTAGCTTTTTAGTCTCTAAGGCATACCTCATGAAAGTCACTTCACCCATCATCATTGTGGTGCTGCTTCTGAGGTAGCAGGTGAGGCTTCTTTTTAACAATATGAAAAATGTTGTAAATCAGTCCCACCTAATGGCTTTGGCATGCAATCAATCAATTCACAGATGGAATTGCAGGAGAAATATCTGAAGTTTAAAACTTTAAGAGGAGAGCTATGTCTGAGACCAGCTGAAATTATTCAGAGTTCGAGCTCTCTGTGTAACTGAGTGGAAGGTTTCACTTGTGTCAATAGAATGGAGATTATTTTACCTCCCTACCTTACAAGCATGTTGTAAAACTAAAATACAATCCCGAAGAAATGTGTAGCAGATTACAGAAAATTGTTAACCTGAAGACATTACTAGTAGGTTTCAACTTTAATTTAATGTCTTTACTTAAGGTTCTTGAAGCCCTTTGATATTTAAACAGTTGCAGGTATTGTAGGAGTACAAGGTATTAGATAGCCAAATTATAACTACAAATACTGAATTTTGACTGAGGTTTCAGAGTTAACACACTTTTTAAATGCATTAAATATTTTATTGTACCCTGAAGAAAGAAAAAGAACAGATTCACTATAAAGTCAAAAGACAAGCAACGTTAAAGCAATGATGAAGATAAACAGAGAAATTTGATTGTCAATAATTTTTACAGGAAGAAAGAGATTTTCAGATGTGTGTCACTCATGGAAATCAGGCCACGTACATCTAAAATGGTGACAAATACAAATAACTTTGCTATTTTAATTCAGCAAAATTTTACAAAATGTTAAATAAAACTCAGTATTGATTGCAGTCTTAGCAAGCTAAGCCTCAGGCAAAGGAAACAAAGTTCCCAGGTTTGCAGCATGTTCTGTGAGATATTACAAATTAGCAAGAGATCATAACCTTGTTCATACGTCTCATTTGAAAGACGGCCTCTCTGGTTGCACAGTGACTATGACTTGGCTTGTTTACTGGCTGAGAGGGAAGTATACCACTAGCTGAATCACCCACACAGCTGAGGAGGTTGCAAGAATGGAAATAATAAAATAGTTTGACCTGCAAGAGCTAACTAGGCAGTAAAAATAAGATTCACATGAATTAAATTTCTGGTGACTTTCTGAACAAACCCCAACAGGAGAGTTCCACTCCTGTACTGCAGTTGCCATTATGACAGGGTAGAAACTCTGAACTTATAAGGGTATTTAAAGTTTTTCTTTTGCTTTGTGTCTCCTTGTGCTATAGAAACAATATCTAAAATTACAATAATTAAGGAAGATTGGGTCAAAAGGTTATTTTCTGTAAGATTCTAACTTTAAAAAACCCACGTTTTTCTACTTAAAATTGCACCATAGCTTTTCAGTGTAAAACAAAAGAGGAAAACAGATTACTGTGGTATTTTTGAATTAGTAATCCTGTTTCTCAAAAGGGGCATGCTGAATGACTACTTTAAAAATATTACAAGCAGATGGGTAGTCACTATTGCAATGAAAGATGATATCAGGTTAATCAATTAAATTCCATCTTAGCGACCTATACCTTCGCATTCTACACCTATTAATGCTTAAAATGTTGTGGTACTTTAGAATTATAAGTATGAGAAGAAAAGTAAATTGTTATATTAATTTGGGGGGAGGTAGGTAAGAATACAACTATAAAAATATAAAAATATTTAATGTAGCAACTGCCTGTGAAAAAATGCTCATAAGAAAAACGTGTAATTTTTAAAAAAGGCAGTGCCTGCAAATATAATGCTTAATGTTTGCAATGGCAATCAGATCACAGTTGGACAATCTTGCTTAACCCATGATCCTACAACACAAATTCCTAGCATTGTACTGATAAACAGATTTACAAGTGATCATGAAAATAACTGGAACTTCATCTATAGAATAAAATTCCCTGGGGAATAATGCAACAATGAATCAACACATACTCAAACTCTTTGGAAAAAAATGGGATAGCTGGGGAAGAGTCATATTTTTATGTTACATAGAGACTGATTTAATGATTCACAGCCTATCAATCAAAACCTTTTTCTAAAAAAAAAACAAAACCCAATATTTACTTTTCTATATATATGTATATGAATATATATCACATATATACACAAATATATATATTGCCTCATGTTGCTGGAAAGCTTTCTACAGTTATACTGATCGGATTTTATCAGATTGGTGCTAATAGCATTATCTTTTTGAACCACCACACTGTTTCACATGGGCCTAGGATAAATAAACAAATAATCAAACAACTTCTTTTGCTTATTGTCTTGGGAAGGATTAATTTCATAAGGTGAGTTATAAACATATAGTATGGCTACATTGTCAGCAACCTTTCCAAATAATAAATCAGAATGTGATGTGAAGACAGGACCTTTACCCTTTCACCTGGAGGGAATTTGTACTCTTTTGGGTTGTCTCAGGCATAAACTTCAGAAACTGAGAAACAGACATTCTGGACGCTCAACTCCATATCAACACAAATGCACACGCATTTGTTTCTGAGTTAGTAAAAATTCAGGCTACTGCTTGCAGTATCTACTTCACTATGATGGATTAGCAAAATGTTGCTATTCCAAACTCAGTGTATTTTTGTTTCGCTAGTCTAATTAAAAGCATTGCTCAACAGTAAATTATACTGTCTACAGGGAAAGAGGTTTAGAAAAATGAAGCCAAAGCTATTGAAGTTATTCATACAGGTTCTTTCCCTCACTAGCCTTAAGAAATATTCCAAAATTGAAAAAAAACCTTCACCTCAAATGAATCTCTTCTTATAGATTAGGAGCAAGTGAATTAGTTCTTATGGATTGTTATCATAAACATTACTGGTGGGTTTGAAATCCATTAGAAGGACTGCACAGTTTTGGAAATTTTGCTGAAGCAAATCAACTTCTGAGTCAGATGAGTCCCAGTTTACTCAGATATGACACCCTTTTTCTTCTTAAGTGGACTCTCCAGAATTCCCCCAGAGAAACTGTCAGATCAACTAGAAAACATAGGATTGTTTGACAACAAACTGTGAGTGGTTTCTGAGGAATTAGCAATAACCATATGTGGGCACTCCACTGATAACTATTACCATCTGAGTCAGAAAAAAAAGGCATACGCATACAAGAGCTTCCACTCCTTCCTTTCCTCAAGTACTTTCTTTCTTATTGCTGTCTGAGAAGGTGTTCTCGCAGTCACATTGGAAAGTTGCAAACACCCTGACTCAAGTAATGTCCCTCTTACTTTCTGGAGTGCCTCACTCCAGGTCTATTTATGAAGCACCTTTTCAAAGAAGCTGTCTCCCAGGCATTTTATAGAAGCTTCTTTCTCTTTATACTACTGCTGCCATTTTTGAGATGCATATATATTCTAAAATTTATAAGCCTACCACCACCTCCACCACCAAAACAAACAAAAAACCAACCAAACAAACAAACACAAACAAAAATTTAACTAAACCAAGATGACATCCCTTCAACTCTGTAATATCAAAGGCTTCAAGGCTGGCTGTCCCAGACTTTCAGTGTGCTCCTGAATTCCTGGCTTAGAAACAGCTTGGTATCTTTGTTAGGCCACAAAATCTCCAAAGCCTGCTGGGAAGGAATTCCCTTAGATAGAAGACACTTGCAGAGCAGGGAATTAATCATATTCCTCATGACTGTTTGGTTATATTATCCTTTTCTCCTGTCCTTTTTCTCTGTCCCACTGAATATTTCATTACTCGATACTGAGTGGTACATTCCTAACATGAGGAATTTCCAGTCTTGATAATCACATGAAAAAGCTCTGAAAGGGTAATTGGCATGGTAACCTAAACACACCTAAACTGGGTATTTTGGGATAGGTTTCATTTTCCAGATGTTTGATCAACTTGTTAGTTTATTTTGGATAAGTTGCAATTCTTGAACTATAATAACCCAAACTAGACACAACTAAAGGTTTAACAGCATCAGTCCACGTATAAAAGTTCATCTGTTTTTCAAATAACATTTCAGTATAACATTTGCTCTTTGGAAACAATTTGATTTGATTAAATTCATTAGATCTGCTTGTGACAACCTATAAATATTACTATACTACTATAAATATTACTCCTTCCCTTTTCTGTCTTTCAAACTACATATCTATCTACTTTCCATGATCTAGAATTTCTTGAGTGTAGCATTTCATAATAATCTTCATTAATTTAGCTTATATTTCTGTCAATACTTAATTATTGTTATGAAATAATGGTTTTCTAAATCATTACTGCCTGTCCCAGATTAATATCATTAGTGAATTCAACAATCATACTTTCTTAGTTCTGTAGAACCAGATCCAGCATTTTCCCTGTTATAGATTTGCTCCATTGCTACTGAAGTGCTGGTAAATTTAAGAACCCAGAGTATTTCCACTATATTGGCTACTACCCCATGTCACTGTATTGCTCGCATAGCACAAGAGATGGAACTGAACAGTGAAAGACCCCTTACGTTTATCAGCAGGGTGTACCTCAGCTTCTCCCATATCTTGGAAAACTGCTGCACCCAAAGGAGACAAAAAATACATTGCAGCCTGTTTGTAAATTGATGATTCTCATAAGATACTGGCCCATTGTTATGTACAGCATCTTATGTAACCTGGGAAGGAATGAATTCTTCAAAAGTCTGCCTCGATTCAGATGAATCTCTCAACAATATGTCTAAGCCCCCAGTTTAGGATCAAATGGGTTGAATTAAAGATCAAAGTGGAAATCAGTGTGGTTGTCTAGTTGTACCGGGTTTACGCGGCAAGGTTTTGGTGGCAGGGCAGGTGGTGAGGAGCTGCAGGGGTGGCTTCTGTGACCAGGAGGTGCCCCCATGTTGGACATAGCCAGTTCTAGCCACCTCCAAAATGGACCTGCTGCTGCCCAAAGCTGAGCCCATCAGCGATACTGGTGGTGCCCCTGTAATAACATATTTAAGAAAGGATAAAAAACACTGCACAACAGCTGTGAGAGAGGAGAAAAACATGAGAGAAAAAGCCCTGCAGACCCCAAGGTCTGTGAAGAAGGAGGGGGAGGAGGTGCTCCAGGTGCTGGAGCAGAAGTTACTCTGCAGCCTCTGGAGAAGACCATGGTGAAGCAGGTTGTCCCCCTGCCGCCTATAGAGGACCATGCCAGAGTAGATATCCATCCTGGGCAGCAGTGCATGGAGGACCTCATGCCACAGCAGGGGCAAGTGCCCTGAAGAAAGCAGCAGCCTGTGGAAAACCCACACAGGAGCAGGCTCGTGGAGAGGAGCCCATGTGGGAACAAGTTTTCTGGCAGGAACTGAGGCCTGTGGGGACCCCATTCTGGAGCAGTCAGTTCCTGAAGGACTGTACCCCATGGAAAAGGACCCATGCTGAAGCAGTTCTTGAAGGTCTGTAGCCCGTGGGAGGGACCCCACAGTGGAACATGGGAAAAGTGTGAGGATGAAGGAGAGGCAGAGATGAAGTGCTGTGAACTGACCACAACCCTCATTCCTCACCCCACCCTCTGCCACTTGGGATGGGAGAAGGAGGCAGAAAAGTTGGGAGTGAAGGGGTGAATTTGAGCCTGGGAAGAGGGTGGGGGTGACGGAAGGTGGTTTTAGTTTTGTTTTTATTTCTGGCTATCCTACTCTGTTATTAATTGGCAATAAATTAAATTAGTCTTCCCCAAGTTGAGTCTGTTTTGCCCGCAATAGTAATTGGTGAGTGATCTCCCTGTCCTTATCTTGACCTATGAGCTTTAAATCTTATTTTCTCCCCCTGCCTTCCTGAGAAGGGGGAGTGAGAGAGTGGCTTGGTGTGCACCTGGTGACCAGCTAAGGTTAACCCACCACACTAGTACTTTCAGAGTCAGCTGAAAATGAGGTCAACATCTGAAAACAAGCAAGTGTAGTAAGATGAAAGCTCTACTTTGTACCCAGGTACTTACGCAATTTTTGATAAATTTAAACAATACATGTCCACAGCAATGCTCAACCTGAGATGTCTTCACATTATGAAACTTAACCATAAGCAGTTTGCATCTTCCTAAAATTTCTGAAATGCCAATACATCTTTACTTTTATATTAAATATATGTTTTACTTTATATACACTATAAATTATCTGGCATCCCATGTAAGGTGAAATTTAACACTTGTAAGTGGATATTTAACAGTAGCTACCACAGGGAATGGACAGAGCGGCTTGAATCAATTTACTGTTTTCCAACATACTATGTGATAATCTAGAGTCTTTATTTAATATATTTTGTATAATAAATCTGACAGTCCAAAAAAACCTCCGCAAGCCTACATCTTTTGTTTTAGCGGTTTCTCACTATAGTTCCTTCTTAAACATTTTTTTTTTTCAAACATAGTCTAGCTAGAACAACTCTGATTGATTAACTACTATTTTAGCTGCAACATTCTTAGATGCAAGTTGTCACAATCTGTCTCATTGTAGGCTAAGTTTCTGGATAGGCAGGATTTCAAAACTGCAGTACTATTGAGCCAGACAGATACCTTGCAATCCAGATTGAATAAGTAGCACTGGATAGTCAGTTCTGCTCTTACCTATCCTTACCTTTTCCCTGCCTGATTTTGCTCACTTCACAAAAAGTAGCCCAGCACTTTTTTTTTTTTAACCTCCATTCCTCTTGGAAACATTTGGTGGCTCTGCTTGTGCTTTTGTTTGATGTTCCTAGCTTTAACACATTAATTTGCTTGTTTATTTTGTTTATATTGCTGATAATCCTTTTATTTCTTTTTTTCAGTGTACCAAGCACACATTTAGGTGTCAGATTATTCAGCAATTTGCAGGATATGTTCCTGATTTGGAACAGGTAATATTGAAAAGAGACAATATTAAGCACAAAACAGAAGCAGAAAATACAAATACAGTACCCAAGGACAAATCTCATACCCACTCTCCAATGTTTTCATTAGTATTCCTGGAAAATGGAAGGTGTTTCAGCCATAATTTATTTCTAATATTCATTCAGTTTGTCTTTATTCTTTTCCTTTTTGCAAGTCTCAGTATTTTGAATGTGTTTTTTTGCATGCTGGTGGCAAATTTTAAGATGTTTTTATGGTCAATTTTTGGTCTCTGATCACTCCAATCAGATTTCAATAACTGATTCTACTAAGCTATATCAGACTAGTTTAATTTCTGTCAATTCATTGTTATTCCATATGTTTCAAGTTCTTATGCTTCCCAAAACTGGCTATTACTCTAATGTAGTCTTTCTGTTGTTTGCCCTGTTCCATTGTGATGTCCAATACATACTGAAGTGTTACAATGTATAAATCTTAAAAGTCAAGTAAATGTGTTACTAAAAACAAAACAATGAAAAAAAATTGCATTCCTAAATTTGAAAAATATGTATTGATCTCATTGAAAAAATATTACTTTAAGTATTCCACTGGTTACAAAATAACATAGTCTCTTTAATATAAATTTGTCAGATCTCCCTGGGTAAAGCAGTAGATGGCTTGCTTTTAATACAAGCTAATCTTCTAGTCCAAATAAGTAAAGAATGATCCTTTATCCAACAGGGCTCTTTCAGACATATTCCTGCTTCTACAGTGCATTCTAGTATGAGACAAAAGCCTGGACAATGTTTCTGATGTTTTACACAGTGACAGTGGGTTGAATATACTCATGATTCACTCCATTACCCCAAGTAAACAGTTTGCAGCACTTACTACTGAGTATTTGGTTTTGAATCATGAATTTCATCACATAATCTCAGCTGACAAAATGCGTACCATAAGCTATCTCTTGCATAACAACAGCTTCCAATGCCTACTGCATAACCTTGCTCCTCTTGATATGTTTCATTTATGCTGGCCAGTTTTGCATCTCTCCTTGCTACAACTTTCTCGTGGTTCTGTACCAGTTCAAGAAAAAAGGACGTATTGTAAACGTGTTTACTTGCAGACACACTTCAAACATGTCAGCAAATACAACTGCTCCTAAATGTGACTCACTTTAGATGGGCATTCTCCAACAGCATTGCCAGAATAGAAAGCTTTTTTTTCATGGCACACGTTTCTGTCAGTAGACTCAAAATAGAACATAATTCCAGCTCCGGAATAAATGTATTATCTCCCTTATTCTTGAAGAGTTTGGAGTTTAGGAGTGCCTGACTAAGGCTTCAAATTTCATTTTTGTCCCTTTCACATCATTAAAAAATATGCTGGTTTAATGAATGAGCAAAGTTTTAAAACCTCTCTGTTTTCCAATGTGCAAAATAAGTGTTAATTACAACTATTGGGTGCAATAAGGAAAATTTTTCTGTTATTCTTTCATTTTAGTGAATTATTAGGTAATTCATACTTTTGCAACTCACATATTGAGCTGACTTTACAAATAAGGCATATAAAGCCTTCAGTGTTTCTACAACCCCTCTTATTTTAGTCCTCAGTGATTGATTGATTAATCTTGGAATCTTTAGGGTGGGAGGGGGCAGAGCTGGGAGGAGATAAGTAGTGTTTTTTGGGTTTGGGGAGAAGGTGGGGCAGGGCGTGTCACTTCTGTGCATTTACTGGTCAACTTTCTCACTGGCACCCTTGGTGAATATTCACTTTTCTAAAACTGCATTCCTGATAGCAATATTTGTGTAGTTCACTCCTGAACTGTGCGTTACTGTTTTGATCTTTCAAACACAAAAACAATTAGATGACATTGCCCATTCATCATTTGTTTACTGAGGTTGAAATTCACTCCAAGGCTTACAGCTGGAGCAAGGCTTATTCATCACTAAGATGTCACACAGGCTTTATTCTTGCTTGGCTTGAATCTCTTCCTACAAAACTCTACTTTCTACTTCTACAGAGTAATTTCTTCAGTTTTTTCACAGTAAAGGCCAACATACAGTATGAACATCCACATGATGCTACTTCAAATCCAACACACAGGACAATGCTACCTCTGCAAAGTCATTCTCACTGAACCTGAGTTACATTAACAACATTGCTGGTATGGTGAGTGTTTGAATCAGGTCACTCTGCACTGTATTTTTTCATCTGTAAGAAAAAACAGGAAGACTGTTTATCTCAGAGGATGATGTATATTTCAAGATATTTGGCTTGTCCCCCTACATTTACACTGCTGTGTATCATTCCTCCAGGTGTTCCATTTTTCTTCTTTTTTTGTTTTATTTCTACAACATTTTCATGAATCAAAGTATCAGACTCACTTTCAAAAAACATACTCTCTACCATCAAACTCAAGGACTTATGAAAGTCAGATATACAGAGCACTGAAGTAAGCAAATGTTTCTCATCACAGAAGACTTTAACCACTGCAGTAGATTCCTGTCATCTTAGAAGTCCTACTTTTCAAAGCACTTAGGATCATTTCCTAATCATAGTCTAGCAATTTGCTAATATTTGTAATTAATGTTTATTATTATTTATTATTATATGTTCACTGAGATGACTGTAACATCATCTCAAGTTAATGTCTCTTCTAGTTTAATTCCTCTAAAGATGTTAAAAATTTCTAGAGCCCAACTGGGATGTCATCATGGACAGCCAGTATTTTTGTTTATTTGATGCCCTTAGAAAAGAAAGCATTTCTTTGGAATTTTAACACATTACCATCTTCAGAATTAAGCACCATGCACAACGTTATGGTCTGAATATAAAAGTTATATTAATATAAATGAATCATCTAATTAAATAATAAGATCTGTGGTATTTGTCTGTGAAGATTTTAAAATTACAGTGACTAAAATCCATTTGGTAACTAACTAAATTTTAAGCACAAATATTTTAATTTGTGAAAAAATGTTAACAAAGTATTATAAATAGTGCTTCAAAATTTATTCCTACAGAAAATGTATTGAGGACCTTTAGGAAACAGCAAAAGTGACAACAAAGAAGAATTAAAGATATGGTTCAACATAATCATTATTAAAGCTTTTGGTCCAAAGCCTGTTCCCAAACCTAGTCACATAAATCATCTAAGCATCTGGAGCTTAGATTTTGCTTCTTCAAGAGATCTGGCTGCTATGGCAAATTTACAATTTATTCTAACCTTTCCTAGTGCACAGGATGTGTCTAACTATTTCTAGACTAAAAAGGTCTAGCCAAAAAAGCTAGAACAGTTGTATAAGAGTGGCCTTACCTATATTATCTCTCAAAGATCATACTGAGTTCTACTGAAAGGCATTTGAAAGACAACATAATCATCAGGCACAGTCAACATGTATTCATAAAGGGAAAGTCCTATCTAACTAATTTGGTATCCTACTACGATAAGGTCACCTGCCAGTGGATGAAGGAAAGGCAGTGGATGTAGTTTTTCTGGATTTTAGTAAGGCTTTTGATACTGTCCCTCACAGTAACCTTCTGAAGAAGTTGTCCAGCTGTGAAGAACTGGCTGAACAGCAGGGCTTAAGGGTTGTAGTGAATGAGGCTATGTCTGGCCAGTGACCACTCACCAGCAGTGTTCCTCAGGGCTCAACTCTAGGGACAGTTCTGTTCAACATTTTTATCAATGATCTGGATGTAGGAGCTGAATGCTCCATTAGCAAGTTTGTTGATGATACTTACCTGGTAGGTGCTGTTGACTCTCTTAAGGGACAAGATGGCTTGCAGAGGGATCTAGATAGATTGGAGCATTGGGGAATCATCAATGGAATGAAATTTAACAAGAATAAATGTGATTCTGAACCTGAGACAGTAACACTAGACACAAGTATAAACTGGGAGAGGAGTGGCTGGAGATCAGCCCTGCAGAAAGGAATCTGGGGGTGCTGGTTGACAGCAGGCTCAGTATGAGTCAGCAGTGTGCGCTGGCAGCCAAGGGGTGCATCCTGGGCTGCATCAAACACAGTATAACCAGCATGTCAGTGTTGTATCCAAAATTAATGTGGCCTCACCTTGAATACTGTGTGCAGTTCTGGGCCCCACAATTTCAGAAGGATGTTGAAGTATTTGAACATGTCCAGAGGAGGGCAACAAATCTGGTGAATGGGCTGGAAGGCATGTCCTATGAAGACCGGCTGAGGACTCTGCGTTTGTCTGGAGAAAAGGAGGTTGAGGGGTGACCTCATTGCTCTCTATGGCTTCCTGAGGAGGGGAAGCAGAGAGGGAGGTGCTGATCTCTTCTCCCTGTATCTGGTGATAGGATACGTGGGAATGGTTCAAAGCTGTATCAAGGGAGGATCAGACATGACATTAGGAAGCATTTCTTTACCAAGAGGGTCATCAAACACTGGAATAAGCTTCCTAGAGAGGTGGTCAATGCCCCGAGACTGTCAATGATTAAGAGGCATTTGGACAATGCCCTTAACAACATGCTTTAACTTTTGATCAGTCTTGAAGTAATCAGGCGGTTGGAGTAGATGATCATTGTAGGTCTGGAACTATTCTATTCTATTCTATTCTATTCTATTCTATTCTATTCTATTCTATTCTATTCTATTCTATTCTATTCTATTCTATTCTGACTTAAACGCAATCCAATCAAAAGAGGGAGTATGGCCCCTCAGCAGAGCAGGCTGTCTGAGAAATGTTTCAAGGGGAATTAGGTATGAACAAGGCTACAGACATCCAATTCTGCTTCAAGACTTTTATGGTGCCCATCCAGAAACATTGTGACAGAATATTGATAGAACAATTCTAGCATTTCCTCCAAAACCACATGGAAGTTTACTGTATCCTCATAGTCTCTCTAGTGAAAGCTTCTCAATGAAGGCAGGTGCAACCGTTGTATTTGGCTATCTGAATGGCCAGTGCACAAATCAGAAGTCCTAACCTGTAACAGAAGTACCTGAAATTGTTTCAGAGGTGGGGAATAGGATGAGGAGAAACAAAAGATTTAAGACAGACTTTAATGTGGTGGGATTGCTGGTGCTATTACACGAAGACTCTGATGCTCTGAGGTTTCAAGGCCTGAAGGATTATTCCTGCTATTATGGTTAGCATTTTTAAGTACAAATCAAATAACTAGTGTGTATGAAAATATAAACATAGAATTTCTTTAGAACATGAGAAAAGATGTTGTTGAAAAGACAGCAGACCTCCCTTTTACTATGCATGGGGAAGGACAAATAAAAAGTATTGTGCTACATGGATACTGGTACTAAATCCTTACCAACAAAAGAACAGAAAGAAAGAAGAGGGGAGAGTCCCTGCATATATGAATAGCTTAGAGCTATATCCCAACTTCCAACAGGAATATGCACTTTGTCAAATTATTCTGCACTTGACTAGGCAGAGGAGGATAATATATACAATGACACCTATTTTCTGCCTCTCCAATTGTCATCTTTTTATCTTGGATAGAAAATATCACAAGTAACAATCATAACTCAAAATTAACTGGCAAAGAACACGTAATCATGCTAAGGAATAGTCTCTGTCCAGTAGCAATGATTTCATTAATATGACATGCAGTATAACTAACTAACTAATAATGCTAAATATTTCCTCAAACACATAAGACACCCCTAGAACTGAAAATTAAAAAGGAAAAATAGAGCAATAAGACAAAGAAAATGAAGAGACCCTTTTGTTGTTCTTTTTTTTTTTTTCCTTGGCTGAGTTTCAAATGAGTTTTCAAGGGCAGGCTGGGCATCTAATACGGTAGAGAGAATACACTTCAAAGCCTCTGCCACAGAATTGGTCTTTACAAAATTCTGTATTAGTTACATCTCTTCGTGGTTTATTTTCATGTGGTTTGTGATTTAAACTACCTGAACCAGGAATTTACCTAAGAAACACCTGTAGCAAACCTGTTGAAGCTTTATTTCCTGCTGATATATGAGAAATATATATCCTCCTGATATATGAGAAAAAGGAAAAAATAATGTAAGAAGTAAGAATATGTGTTTCAAGTTTCTTGCTTCATTGCTCTAACATTTTGAAGGAAATCACAGAACATTTGTTTAACAGCTGTAACTCCTAATGCATTTTAATTCCTTCCCTCTCATACTTTAGACTGAAGGCATCTTTTTTAAAGGTGAATTCGAAAATATCTTTTAAAAATGCCTTTGTTGTTCAGCACTTCTGTCAAAAGAACTGGAGTGACACTGCCCAAATACCCCTGCCCCTCTCTACCCACTGTCTGTGTGAATGGCAGACATGAGGAATCAGAGGACTCTCAGTTTGTGTCTCACCATTTCAGGAGTGGTGAAGCTCAAATTAAAGTCTGGCATGGCTTGATGTGGCGTCACATTCAAAAGTGATGAAGCCTTTGGGCAGAGGAAGAGGAGTGACAAAAACTTTCAACATTAATTTTTTGTTTGTTTTGTTTTGTTTTGTTTTGTTTTGTTTTGTTTTGTTTTGCTTTGTTTTGTTTTGTTTTAAAGGAGAGGCAGAGAAAGTATATTAACAAAGGTGAATAGAACAGAAATTCACTGTTTAATGTGTTCTTTCCCTGTGGCTTACCTGGTTTTGGTAGCCCATGTCATTTACTCTAGAAAGGATAATTGTGGCCTGTTCCTGCTCCATGCAAGTGTAGCAGTTCAGCAGTGGAATGTCAGTTTAAACTTAGTTAGAACTTAGTTTAAGTTTTATAATACCCACTCGCACTGCTGCAGGGAGGGTCATTGGTTTTAGTAGAAACAAATGACAGTCAGGAATTCCAGTAGCGCTGAAGTACTTGGAGAAAATTCTCTGAAATTCATAATCCATTTACTGAACACACACAGTTGTCTTTTGCGTGTGTTTTAGAGAATCATATTGTGTATGCATCTGAAAGCTCTGGGACTCTGACAGTCAAAGATATTTTAAAGTCTGCAAGTGTCAGAAGAACATCGCCTAGGTTCAGTTAAAACAAGAGTAGATGGTAAAATATGTATAAAAGTGCACATGCTGCTGCACTAGGGATGCTTATTTCAAAATGGACGGAATATGTGAATGCTCTTGGCTGGCAGAGGCATGCAAGGTGCTTTACAGAAATGACATGCATATGGTCTGTTGGGTAATAAGGGTCAGATAACTCTCTTGGTTTATTGAGTATTCCAGTGCACTTTGGTTCTGAGGACAGATAGTGACATTGGTAAGCTTGCCAAATGTAAGGCACAGCCAGGACTGTAATGAGAGCTGGGAGCAGGAGTGCATGTGAAAATGAGAGCATTTATCTTTTGGGAGGAAGAGAAAGTAAGGAAAAGGAAAATGGGGAAAAGCTATCTACTCACAGAATATAACAGAAAAGGGTACAGTGCTACACAGGAAACATAACAAGGTAACTGTGAATTATTACATCGGAATGACTGCATTATTTTCTGGACTAACAGTGGACTGATGTCTCCTTCCCATCCACAGAGACACATGTAAGAGTGTTCAAGTTCACATTCACACCCCTCACCCACCCATTGGCCATCTAGAGCAGGGAATACCTCTAAATATTCATTCACTGTTGGTTTTGGAACCCATTCTGGTGGGTTGACCTTGGCTGGATGCCAGGTGCTCACCAAAGCTGATTTATCGCTCCCCTCCTCAGCTGGACAAAGAGAGAGAAAATGTAATGAAAGGCTCATGGGTTGAGATAAGGACACGGAAAGATCATTCACCAATTACTGTCACAGGCAAAACAGACTCAACTCAACTTGTGGAAATTAATTTGTTACCAATCAAATGAGAGTAGGATAATGAGAAATAAAAACAAATCTTAAAACACCTTCCCCCCACACCTCCCTTCTTCCTGGGCTCAACTACACTCCTGATTTCCTCTGTCCCCTGCCCCCAAGCAGAGCAGGGGGACAGGGAATGGGGTTGCGGTCAGTTCATCACACGTTGTTTCTGCTGCTCCTTCCTCCTCAGGGGGAGGACTCCTCACACTCTTCCCCTGCTCCAGCATGGGGTCCCTCCCACGGGAGACAGTTCTCTATTAACTTCTCCAGTGTGAGTCCTTCCCACAGGCTACAGCTCTTCACGAACTGCTCCAGCATGAGTCCCTTCCCTGGGGTGCAGAACAGTTCTTCATGAACTGCTCCAGCATGAGTCCCTTCCCTGTTCCTTCAGGAACAGACTGCTCCAGCACGGGTTCCTTCCACAGGGTCACAAGTTCTGCCAGAAAACCTGCTCCAGTGTGGGCTCCTCTCTCCTCTCAGGGTCTACAGGTCCTGCCAGGAGCCTGCTCCAGCACGGGCTCTCCAAGGGGTCACAGCTTTCTTCAGGACATCCACCTGCTCTGGCATGTGATCCTCCATGGGCTGCAGGTGGATATCTGCTCCACTGTGGGCCTCCAGGGGCTGCAGGGGAACAACCTGCCTCACCATGGGCTTCACCATGGGCTGCAGGGGAATCTGCTCTGGTGCCTGGAGCACCTCCTCCCCCTCCTTCTTCACTGACCTTGGTGTCTGCAGAGTTGTTTCTCTCACATATTCTTACTCCTTTTTCCAGCTGCAGTTGTGAAGCTGGTTTTGTTGATTTTTTTTTTTCCCCTTCTTAAACATGTTATCACAGAGGTAGTACCACTGTTGCTGATTGGCTCAGCCTTGGCCAGCGGTGGGTCTGTCTTGGAGCCGGCTGGCATTGGCTCTATTGGACATGGGGGAAGCTTCTGGCATCTTCTTACAGAAGCCACCCCTGCGGCCCCCCACTACCAAAACCCTGCCATGCAAACCCAATACAGACATCATGCTAAGCCTCATAGGCTTCCGAATCCTGCGAATATCTGAAATTTTGGTATTGCTCCTGCCTCTAGTCTATGGACTGACACTGTGTTGTGGTTTAGCTCCAGCTGGCAATTAAGCACCACACAGCTGCTCGCTCACCCTCCCCCCCTGGTGGGATGGGGGAGAGAATTGG
This sequence comes from Ciconia boyciana, assembly GCF_034638445.1. NCBI lineage: Eukaryota > Metazoa > Chordata > Aves > Ciconiiformes > Ciconiidae > Ciconia > Ciconia boyciana. Next base: position 50,851,181 of record NC_132937.1, read on the forward strand.
AAGAGCAAAAGTAAGAAAACTCCTGGGTTCATATAAGAACAGTTCAATAATTGGAAAAAGAAAAAAAAAATTGTAATGAAAAGGAAAACAATAAGAGAGCAAGAGAGGAACAAAACCCAAGGATAAACAAGTGATGCAACCGCTCACCACCTGCCGACCGATGCCCAGCCAGGCCCCGAGCAGCAATCGCTGCCCCCCAGCCAACTGCCCCCAGTTTATATACTGAGCATGACGTCATATGGTATGGAATAGCCGTTTGGTCAGTTTGGATCAAATATCCTGGCTGTGCCCCCCTCCCAGCTTCTTGTGCACCTGGCAGAGCATGGGAAGCTGAAAAGTCCTTGACTTAGTGTAAACACTGCTCAGTAACAACTAAAACATCAGTGTGCTGTCAACATTATTCTCATCCTAAATCCAAAACATAGCACTATACCAGCTACTAGGAAGAAAATTAACTCTATCCCAGCCAAAACCACAACAGTATCCACCCCTTATTCTATACCACCTACGTCATGCTGAGGTTCTAGCCTTTCTAATACATTCCAGTTAATCACCACCACTTTCCCTGTCTTTTGATATATAGACACAGATATCATTCCTTTAGTCTACGGGCCATCCCTCTAAAATATCCATTGAGTTAATTTAGTCCATGACTTTGGGCTCCATCTGTCATAACAGTCTTTCAGGGCAGGAAAGATGGTGTGTGGTGTTGGATTTTTGCATGCTGAAGTCAGTTCTGGTTCCATCACTACTGCACTTTGCTCGGTTTCATCAAAGTTCATTCTTCATTATTCTCGGAGATGCTTACTGTAATACTGCTGATATGGCATATAGCAACCATAAAAGTTATGACATACAGTATTATATAACAATTAACACCATATCATTTAGTTCATTGGCTATTCTCACCCAAAATCAAATCCTCTTGAGGTACACAGCTGACTTCTCCATCCTTTTGTATTACCCACCAAGTACAGCCAGGTCCTTGAGCAAAAGCAATCCCATGAATGAGTTTGCCTTTGCCCGAGGCAGGAGTAACCCAGACTGTCTTCCCTAGCATATTTTTTAATGTGCACTACAGGGACTTTATCCCCTTCTACAGTACGTAAAAGTTTTGATTGGGCCGGGCCAGCTTGATTGGCAGATCCCCTAGTGTTGACTAACCAGGTGGCCTTTGCTAAATGTATATCCCAATGGTTGAACATCTCTGCACCCGTTGCTCGCAGGGTAGTCTTTAACAGTCCATTGTATCATCTGATTCTCCCAGAGGCTGGTGCATGATAGGGGATGTGATATACGCACTCAATGCCATGCTGTTTGGCCCAAGTGTCTATGAGGTTGTTTCGAAAATGAGTCCCATTGTCTGATTCAATTCTCTCTGGGGTTCCATGTCACCATAGGACTTACTTTTCAAGGCCCAGGATAGTGTTCCGGGCAGTTGCATGGGGCACAAGATATGTTTCCAGCCATCCTGTCGTTGCTTCCACCACTGTAAGCCTTGGTGGGTTTGTGGAAGTGTGATATAATCAATCTGCCAGGCCTCCCCATATTTATATTTCAGCCATCGCCCTCCATACCACAGAGGCTTTAACTGCTTGGCTTGTTTAATTGCAGCACAATTTTCACATTCATGGATAACCTGTGCAGTAGTGTCCATGGTCAAGTCCACCCCTCGATCACGAGTCCATCTATATATTGCATCTCTTCCTTGATGGCCTGAGGTGTCATAGCCCCACCAAGCTATAAATAATTCACCCTTATGTTGCCAGTCCAGATCCACCTGAGCCACTTCAATCTTAGCAGCCTGATCCACCTGCTGGTTGTTTTGATTTTCTTCAGTGGCCCGACTCTTTGGTACATGAGCATCTACATGACGTACTTTTACAACCAGGTTCTCTACCTGGGCAGCAATATTTTGCCACAGCGCAGCAACCCAGATGGGTTTGCCTCTATGCTGCCAGTTGTTCTGCTTCCATTGCTGTAACCAGCCCCACAGGGCATTTGCCACCATCCATGAATCCGTATAGAGATAGAGCACTGGCCACTTTTCTCATTTCACAATGTCTAAAGCCAACTGGATGGCCTTTACTTCTATGAACTGTCTCAATTCACCTTCTCCTTGAGCAGTTTCTACAACTTGTTGGATAGGAGCAGCTATACAGCAACAGTATACAGCAGCTTTCCATCTCTGATGCTTTCCTACAAGATGACAGGACCCATCAGTGAACAGGGCATATTGCTTCTCATTTTCTGGTAGTTCATTGTACAGTGGGGCCTCCTCAGCAGACGTCACCTCCTCCTTTGGCGATATTCCAAAATCTTTGCCTTCTGGCCAGTCCATGATCACTTCCAAGATTCCTGGGTGACTGGGGTTTCCTATTCAAGCCCGTTGCGTGATCAGTGCGACCCACTTACTCCACATAGCATCAGTTGCATGATGTGTAGAGGTGACCCTCCCTTTGAACATCCAGCCCAGCACCAGCAGTCGGGGTGCCAGGAGGAGCTGTGCTTCAGTACCAGCCACTTCCAAAGCAGCTAGAATACCTTCACATGCTGCCAATATCTCTTTTTCAGCTGGAGTATAGCGGGCCTTGGATCCTCTGTATCCCCTACTCCAAAACCCTAGGGGTCAACCTCAAGTCTTCCCTGATGCTTTCTGCCAGAGGTTCCAGGTAGGGCCATTCTCCCTGGCTGCAGTATAGGGCACATTTTTTACCTCTTGTCCTGCCTGGAGTGGCCCAAAGGCTACTGCATGAACTATCTCCTGTTTAATTTGTTCAAAGGCTTACAGGTGCTCAGGGACCCAATTGAAATCGTTGTTCGTCCCGGTCACTTGATAGAGAGGACTTACGATCGGACTGTATTTTGGAATATGCATTCTCCAAAAACCCACAACGCCTAAGAATGCTTGTGTTTCATTTTTGCTAGTTGGTGGAGACATAGCTGTTATTTTGTTGGTCACATTCATTGGGATCTGATGACATCCATCTTGCCATTTTATTCCTAAAGACTGGATCTCCTGTGCAGGTCCCTTTGACCTTACTTTGTTTTATGGCAAAACCGGCTTTCAGGAGGATTTGGACTATTTTCTTCCCTTTATCAAAAATTCTGCTGCTGTATTGCCCCACATGTTAATGTCATCAATATATTGCAGATATTCTGGAGCTTCACCATGTTCCAGTGCTGTCTGGATCAATCCATGGCACATGGTAGGGCTGTGTTTCCACCCCTGGGGCAATCGATTCCAGGTGTACTGAACACCCCTCCAAGCGAAAGCAAACTGTGGCCTGCACTCTGCTGCCAAAGCGATTGAGAACTACACATTAGTGAGATCAGTTGTGGCATATGATTTGTGTGCTTTTGACTCCAGTTCATCTTGAAGTCCCAGCATGTCCGGCACGGCAGCACTCAGCGGCAGCAAGACTTAATTCAGGCCACGATAGTCCACTGTTAGTTTCCACTCTTCATTAGACTTTTGCACTGGCCTTATGGGACCATTAAAGGGTGAGCAAGTCTTGCTGGTCACTCGTTGGCTCTCCAGTCAACAAATCAGCTTATGGGTGGGAATCAGGGAGTCTTGGTTGGTACGATATTGCCACCGATGCACCATTGTGGTAGCAATCGGCACCTGTTGTTCTTTGACCCTCAGCAACCCCACAACAGAAGGGTCTTCTGAGAGACCAGGCAAGGTAGACAGCTGTTTATTTCCTCTGTCTCCAAGACAGCTATGCCAAAAGCCCACCAGCACCCTTTTGGGTCCTTGAAATACCCTCTCCTGAGGTAGTCTGTGCCAAGGATGCATGGAGCCTTTGGGCCAGTCACAATGGGGTGCTTTTTGCCATTCATTCCCAGTTAGGCTCACTTCAGTCCCCAATATAGTTATCTGTTGGGATTCCCCCATCACTCCAGAAATACAGATGGGTTTTGCCCCCTTATAGCTTGATGGCATTAGAGTACACTGTGCACCCGTGTCTACTAGAGCCTTATACTCCTGTGGGTCTGATGTGCCAGGTCATTGAATCCACACAGTCCAGTAACCCTGGGTGTCCCTTTCCTCCACCTGGCTGGAGGCAGGGTCCCTCTAGTTCTGGTCATAGTATTCATTAGCCTCTTCTTGTATGTATGAGTCAGGAGCTCCTTCATTGAAATCAGGAGTAAGATCAGCCCTTTTACTCTGGGGAACCTCGTGCTGGAAACTGGAGCAGCAATTTTCCTGGAAGAACCCCCTTTTGACCCCCATTGTCAATTTTTTCTTTGCAACTCACGTACCCATGCCTCTAGGGTTGAGGTAGGTGTTCCATCTCACTTCCTCAGGTCCTCTCTGTGGTCATGCAGGTAAAACCGTAGGGTTCCCCGTCATGTGTACCCTTTATTTCCTCTCTCTTGAGCAGAGCAACACTGACTCCTAATAGCTGACATACTGGTCTGTACAGGTGGAAAATAGCACCTAACCTCTTTGAGTTGCTGGACTTTCTGGGACAGTTTCTCCACAGCTGAGACAAGGGAGGAAGAGATACTTTCTTCATATTCCCAGAGCTGGTTAGCCGCTTCATCCGCTGTTGGACCCTCTCCATCTTTCCAGGTCAGTACTGCCAATGAGTTTGCATACGTTGATGGTGCACTCTGTACCACCTTCTGCCACATGGGTGTGCACTGGACTTCATTTGAATCTTTGGATAACTGCTTGTTGTCCAGGTCACCATAAATCACCTCCAGCATGGCTAATTCCCTCTGGTACTGGATCCCTTTCTCCATGGTGGTCCATTTCCCAGGGTGATATATAACATCTTCCTTGAAGGGATATCTTTCCTTCATAGCTGACAGGAGTTGCCTCCAGAGGCTGAGGACTTCTGCCCCTTTGCCAATTGCATTGTCAATGCCCCCTTCCCTAGACAGGGATCCCAGCTGTTTGGCTTCCTTACCCTCTAATTCCAGGCTGCTGGCCCCATTATCCCAGCATCGGAGCAGCCAGGTGACAACGTGCTTGCCCGGACGACAGCAGAAATCTTTCTGCATATCTGGCAGCTCACTCAGGGATAGGGATAGGGATAGAGTGGTTTCCGTCTCGTCCATGAGTTCTTCCTCTCCTTGTGATGGTCCTGCTCTTTCATCTTCCCTTTCTAAACGATCTGACTTTCGCTTCCAAGATTTCTTCTTGTATATAGGGGCAACTGATATCGACACTGGTTGGTTCCCTGGTTCAACTGCATTATCTGTTTCACAGGGGGCTGGAGTAGCCACAGTGCCTGTCGCAGGGGGGCTGGAGTGACCACAATGCTTTTCGTAGTGGGGGCTGGAGCAGCTCTGGTGTCTGTCGTTTTGTCACTACATCCAAAGACCTTCTCTTCCTATAGAGAGTTATGAATAGTGTTGAACAGGGCTCGGTAGGCATGGGCCAGGCCCCAGCACATTGCAGTGATTTGTATATACCTAGAATTGTCAGGGTGACAACATACTTTTTTCAAATATTCTACTAATTTTTCAGGATTCTGCACTTGTTCAGTGAAGTTCCAAAACACTGGAGGTGCCCACTGTCCTAGGCATTTGCCCATGCTATCTGACACACCCTGCCACTCAACTATCCAGCCTTGGGGCAGATCTCTGGATGGTGTTCTTAAATTGCTTACTAACCTTAGACAAAACCGAAACAATGTTCCCAAAAAACACTAATAGAGTATCTTAACTACCCAAGGATGTTCAAGGTACTGAAAAGTTATTGTAACGAAGCAGAAAACATCATAGAAGAAGGTAGCGAAGGTGCCATTCTGTATTTCCTCCATAAAAAACCTCTCAGAGGAAGAAGTATAATTGCTAATTGTCTCGTCTCCACGAGGTGGTACCCGACGCACAGTAATGGCTTCAGTACAAAACTTAAATACCAAATTAAAATCAAGGTCACTGTTTTAATAACAAATCTCCCAGGCAAAACATCACTGATCACTGCAGAGCACAGCAAACTGCAAAAACCAACACCGATCTTTAACATGTACAGCAAAAAAATGAGCATGGTGTAGATCAGGTAAACCAATAATGAAAACAGAAGAATCAATATCGTGGCCTGCAACTATGAACAGATCTAAATTCCTTAATATGCTCTGGTTAATCTGTTATTATCTCAAACCCTTCAAGCCACACATTGGGTGCCAAAAAGGACAGTTGGCAATTAAGCACCACACAGCCACTCGCTCACCCTCCTCCCCTGGTGGGATAGGGGAGAGAATTGGAAGAGCAAAAATAATAAACCTTGGGAGTTGATATAAGAACAGTTCAATCATTGGGAAAAAAACAAAAAATTGTAATGAAAAGGAAAATAACAAGAGAACAAAACCCAAGGAAAAACAAATGATGCAACTGTTCACCACCTGCCGACCGATGCCCAGCCAGGCCCCGAGCAGCAATCGCTGGCCCCCAGCCAACTCCCCCCAGTTTATATACTGAGCATGACACCATATGGTATGGAATAGCCGTTTGGTCAGTTTGGATCAAATATCCTGGCTGTGCCCCCCTCCCAGCTTCTTGTGCACCTGGCAGAGCATGGGAAGCTGAAAAGTCCTTGACTTGGTGTAAACACTGCTCAGTAACAACTAAAACATCAGTGTGCTATCAACTTTATTCTCATCCTAAATCCAAAACACAGCACTATACCAGCTACTAGGAAGAAAATTAACTCTATCCCAGCTGAAACCAGGATACACTGCCAAGGCACATATTTGTCTAGCACAAGATCTTGTGGCCCAAAAGCTTTGCAGAATGTTCTACTAAGGTCCAGCTTCTAAGGCTCTCCAAGAGGTTAAGAAGCCATATCAAAGACACAGTTTTCTGTCCCAGGGCATGGGATGGACATTTCTGACAAACTGAGTCTGTACAGAACTACAAAACAAAGTATTTCTTACTGGGTGTAAGAAAAACAGACATCTAGACAATGCCAACTTAACTAAACACTTTTTCTGTCTCAGCTTCTTAATACAGACCAAAAGTCATGGGGGATTGCTAGTGAATTTTATAAAGTAGCTGAAGTTTCCCTAATACATATGGTTTCTCTTTGGAATTGTGCAGTATGTCCCAGCTCAGCTTGAGGTGACTTTTTTTTAAAATACCTCTTTTGTATACTGTAACACCGTCATTCTTTTTACCAAGATGCATATTTTTGCTTGCTTCTTTGTTGTAGCAGGTGCCTTAGGTTTTAATAGTTAGCAGAGATATCTTCATTGTGCATTTTCCCACTGCTAACTGCCATTTTTGTACAGTACACAATGATAGTCCTCACTTGATCCAACTAGCTTTCTGAACTTTCTTCGTCTGACTGCATAACCATTAAGATCTAGTAAGTCAATGAGCTACCTTTATGTTAATTTGAAATTTCATAACTTAACAACTCCTGAGCAGGAGGCCCTCTCAAACTACCTGAACCTTTACCAAGACCCAGATATGACCATCCCTACGTTTTTTGAAATTTTGGATGCACATCCTCTGGGTTTGTCTTTTATTAAGCCAGGATTCACAAGGGAAAATAAAGCCACAACAATGTGAATGCAAACTACAAATTAAAGAGTTCATCCTTCTTCTTCTTATTAGGAAAAGATTAATAAAGAATAATGGCAATAAATACCAATGTCCTTTTTGAAAATGGGTTATATAAAAATGTTTCAAACTGATTTTATTTGTTTTTTCAGTGCAAATTAAAGACAAGCTTTACTGAAGTTAAGTCAGAAATGTTTGATTGCATTTGGTGTTGACTGATGACCAAGGCAGAATAATTAGCTCTTTTCCCACCACTTCAGAGAATTTATTGACAATTAGCAACTTAACTATATATTTCATAGAAATAAATCTATATCTTAATATCTATCCAAATCTCTGGACAACATGTCTTAGGACAAGCATTTTGACATTCAAAAAGGAATATGCTCTCATAGCACACAAGCTCTCGTATGCTCTTATAGCATACAAGAAACATCATTATGCCTACTAGCATTATTATGCTAAACCTCCCTCCTTGGTTTTCTACTTCACTTTAAAGTTTCCCCCTACAACAGTCACCATGTTTTCCCCCTAAATTTAATTACCTCCTGCTATCATTCAAAGCTTGCATTTTCTCCACTTCTTTTTCTTTCTCTCCATTTTTAGAGGGAAAATTCTCTATGAACTATATTTCTTGACACAATTATTCCTAATCTGACAGCCATTTTGGGTGTAGAAGGTTAGTTTTAGAAGACCCATTTTTGTACATGGTCATTGAATACCTATAATTTGGACAAGGTGATTTGACTTTAAAACCCCTCAGAACTCTGGAATTTGTGAGGAGCTGGGTGATTTTAAGCAAACTTGAGATTACTGGTTGAGGAAAAAGGATAGCAGTCTCATATGTGTCAAATGACAAGCCTGATGATAAAATTCCCCTTCTTCTTCTAACCATGCCCATCAGTAAATAAAAAGTTATGTGTTGTATTCTTCTCTGGACACATCTTATAGCTTATAATAGAGGCAGAGGACTTGCAAACAAGGCGTACTGACAAATTCTCTTGATTTTGTTCACAAGAACAAAGAGATGCAGGTGCCCTGTTGTCAAGCAGTACTATTCATTTCTAAACAAAAGCATATGTGTTATGATCTGCTCTTCCTTGTTAAAGCATTAGTTGAAGCTTAGCTTTAATGTTTGTAAATCTCATTTGAATAGAGTTAGTTTTCTTTCACTGATTTCAAACCAGCAATGAAATCATTATGAACAGAACAAATTAACTTTATTCTGGACTCCAGCTATCAAAGGGTTATTCACAATTCTGTTTTGGCTTGTCTTGTAGCAGTTACTCCCTCCTAGAGAGCAATGCCATGCACAGGAAACGATCCTCAGCCATACTGGTGTAACAGTGAAAGCAGAATAAAAAATTAACCTGTCAGAAAAGGAAAACAGAAGCAAAAAATGTCCATGATGACAATGTATTTGCTATGCTGGCTCAATATATTCTTATTCCAGACTGCATTGACCTTACTGAAGAATGATCTTCACCAGTTTCTATGACACTTTGCCAGGTCTGAGCTTTAACTGGGGAGGAGGATGCTACTGATTTAGATTCCAGAATATTCAGTCAGTCTGTTTCACTCTGCATTACCCCGCATATACTGTATCTAATCTGTTACTTTGGAAGGGCCTGCAGCTGCTGTTAAGTGATTTATCTCAAGTAACCTCTGTGCTATGACAGCTCTGAGATACTAGATGGTCCCAGTAGTGATAAAAGCAGCCACACTGAGCACAAAGTGCACAACTGCATATTTATGTCAAAGTGGGGTTTGCCAAATAAAATTTGTAATGCTGTGATTAATCAGATGATTTTTTTCATACACAAAATTCATTAAGAGAACAATGTAACCCCCAAACCTTTCTAGGGTAATTGTTATCTCATGAATGGCATGAACTTTATAAGAGATATAGACAAATAGAGAAAAGTTTCCTTTATTTTTGTGGTTTAAAAGGTTGACATTCAAAAGCAGAGGTTTGTACTAGGAAAACTGATGTCATTTTCTTTTACAGCCTCCAGATGAATCCTAACAGCAACAATGTGAAATAAAACCTTATTAACTGAAATCTTGATGATCCATAATATTTGAATATGTTATTTCAAACTACACACTAATTTTGTGTATACCTCATATGACAATTTTAAAATAATTTTTATAGTATAAAATATCTTTCCAATGTTTCTAAGAAAATAAAAGAAAAATCACAACATCTCTTTAAAAAGGAGATGATGATAAGAAGACATTGTAAAATTCCTATGTTCCATTGAAAAAAAGATTAAAAAATAGACAAGGGGTGAAGTTTTCAATATGTCTGAATTCCCAAAGGGCAGAATTATGTTTTGCTGAGTTGAAATGAATGCGAGTAAGGGATGGCTTACAGTTAATGTTACTCCAGCAATTGAACCTTGCAGTTTCAGCTTTCCCCTCAACTAGCTGTACTGAATAGCAACTGTTCCATTAAAACTAAGTAGACCTTGTTCAGGTTTCTGGAAGGCATATCCTCAATAACATGAACTGTCAAATTATACTATACTCTACATCAATGGCTTAAGATTATTTAGAAATGAGCTGAAGTTATACTGAAGTCTTTCCAGAAAATGATTATTTGGGCCTTGGTTTGAGTCTGTATCCCTACTCAAAGAACTAACATTTAGGCTAAGGAATAAACATATATTTTTAAACCTTTTTCTGAACATCAACCCTTCCTGCTTTCAGACTTCATCGATGTCTGTATTGTGTTTGCATGGCAGGGTTTTGGTAGTGGGGGGCCGCAGGGGTGGCTTCTGTAAGAAGATGCCAGAAGCTTCCCCCATGTCCAATAGAGCCAATGCCAGCCAGCTCCAAGACAGACCCACCGCTGGCCAAGGCTGAGCCAATCAGCAACAGTGGTACTACCTCTGTGATAACATGTTTAAGAAGGGGAAAAAAAAAAAATCAACAAAACCAGCTTCACAACTGCAGCTGGAAAAAGGAGTAAGAATATGTGAGAGAAACAACTCTGCAGACACCAAGGTCAGTGAAGAAGGAGGGGGAGGAGGTGCTCCAGGCACCAGAGCAGATTCCCCTGCAGCCCATGGTGAAGCCCATGGTGAGGCAGGTTGTTCCCCTGCAGCCCCTGGAGGCCCACAGTGGAGCAGATATCCACCTGCAGCCCATGGAGGATCACATGCCAGAGCAGGTGGATGTCCTGAAGAAAGCTGTGACCCCTTGGAGAGCCCGTGCTGGAGCAGGCTCCTGGCAGGACCTGTAGACCCTGAGAGGAGAGAGGAGCCCACACTGGAGCAGGTTTTCTGGCAGAACTTGTGACCCTGTGGAAGGAACCCGTGCTGGAGCAGTCTGTTCCTGAAGGAACAGGGAAGGGACTCATGCTGGAGCAGTTCATGAAGAACTGTTCTGCACCCCAGGGAAGGGACTCATGCTGGAGCAGTTCGTGAAGAGCTGTAGCCTGTGGGAAGGACTCACACTGGAGAAGTTAATAGAGAACTGTCTCCCGTGGGAGGGACCCCATGCTGGAGCAGGGGAAGAGTGTGAGGAGTCCTCCCCCTGAGGAGGAAGGAGCAGCAGAAACAACGTGTGATGAACTGACCGCAACCCCATTCCCTGTCCCCCTGCTCTGCTTGGGGGCAGGGGACAGAGGAAATCAGGAGTGTAGTTGAGCCCAGGAAGAAGGGAGGTGTGGGGGGAAGGTGTTTTAAGATTTGTTTTTATTTCTCATTATCCTACTCTCATTTGATTGGTAACAAATTAATTTCCACAAGTTGAGTTGAGTCTGTTTTGCCTGTGACAGTAATTGGTGAATGATCTTTCCGTGTCCTTATCTCAACCCATGAGCCTTTCATTACATTTTCTCTCTCTTTGTCCAGCTGAGGAGGCAGAGCGATAGAGTGGCTTGGTGGGCACCTGGCATCCAGCCAAGGTCAACCCACCACAACATCTTGACCAAAAATTCTGAAAGATAAAACATGAAGTTCTTAGTTAAAATTTAGTACGTACCTAGATTTATAGTCAGTGAGGTGGTTGTACCTATTGGTACAGTAAGGGTGCAATAGCTCAAAATCTGAAATACTAAGACAATGGAGCAGAGTTCACAGATCTCTTATATGTCCGTAGGTTTCCTGTATAGTTAATGGGAAAAAGCCATGCCCATCAAGAAAGCCAGTGCATTCAGTGAAGGATGCTTAAACTTCAAGGAGAGACAAACGTCTTCAAAATCCTATTTCTATCCTGATTTTAAGCATTCCCTGCAGTAAGCATCCACATGAAAATAGAATTTGCAGCCTAAATTTGCTTCTTTGATCCAGATGTCTTTGTCACATTTTGTGAAATAAATGTCTCAGCTACTATGTGGATCTTAGTTGTCTCAAAACCTTTGTATGTCCAAGCCTCAATTTTAAAATATATCAGTATACAATTTCTATTCTGCATGAGCCTGTTTGAAGTGATGAATTTTTTTATCACAGAACTGTGAAGATACATCTTTTTGTCTCCAGTCTTTCAGTGTCAAAATGCCACCGATTAACATTTACTTCATTCGCATTAATGTGTATGTTCAAAAATGGTGATAAATTATTCTCTCTTTTAACAGCAGTTGTAGCAAATAAGTGATTGTATAGGTATACACCTGCACAAATACATTTGACAAAGTAATGGTAACCTACATGCATACTTCAACAAATGAATTACATTAATTATTGGTCTCTAAAATGGTTTCTCAATGAAAATCTTTTAAAAATGAAGGTGGTTTAACTCTAGAAGGTTGAAACTTCCTTTCCTGTCATCTCTATGTCACCCATCAATTTTTTTTGCTGGCACAATTACCTATACAGCAAGCATGTGTATGATACTTTTAAAGTTAGATTGAAAAAAATTGCTAAAAGAAAAGTGAGTAAATAAATAGTACTGGACAGAAAGTGTGAATTGAATGACTGACTTCTAACAGGTTTTCTAGCAGACATCTCTGGTTCCATCTCCCTAGATATCATATTAGTTCAGGACCCTTGTCAAATTTGTTCGTGTACATTCAGGTGATTAGTGCTTAACCACAGAATTTCAGTGTTGCTTGGCAGTGGTAAAAGAGGTTGTTCTGAGCTTTGTTGTTGTTGTTGTGGAACTGTTATCTGTCAAAATGCACTAGATGCCAACCCAAAATGCAGTATCCTTTCTTTCTGCATATACATGCCTTTAAAGTTTAGATAAAGTGAATTGTTGTAAAGAAGCTCTGCCATAAATTACAGCTGACAGTGGAAGTCATTAAGGCACATAGTTAGATTGCATGCATTAATCTCTACAACTTTGCTCAAGTCTAATTTAATTATCCACAGGTGTACATTTCTTTTTAATTTATTAGCTTTGTCAGTAATCAGTTGCAGTGTACGCTATTGCTTGCAAAAGGTGCAACCCAGATACGTTCATGGACAAATCAGACAGTAAACAGCAAAATAAAAGAGCATTAAGTGCCACAGTCCTCCCTCAAGTGTACACTAATACTGTTAAATCAACATATGAAATAAGACTATTTATTTTATCATGAAAAATTGTCAGATATCCTGATTGAGACCAGTACACTAGCCCAGGCAATAGCATTTGAGAAGGCTTAATTCTTTTCTGCTGTGGAAATAGCTGCTGTTGTTGGAATACCCTGCTCAGATGTCATCAACCATTTAGATTTATTTTTTTAACCAACTTTATGTCACTGTTTGGACCTGGCTATTTATTGTTTAGATGACAGTGCTGTCTATTCCTCCTAATCAAGTGAACATGAATACTGATGTTAATTTTAATACACTAAGATCAGGACCCTGATTTTCAGCATACCCATCATTTTAGGTCCCATATACAAGCTATGCACATTCTCTCAAAGTTTCTTCATAATCCAGATGAGACACTTTCACATTTTTTGTATAACTAGCAGAACTGTCAGTTCCAGAACTTTAATGCATTTGTAGCAGTAATGCTCGCAAGACTCTCTACTCAGAAACGTGGTTCTGGTCACTCGTTTGAATGTAATATTACACAGTCTAATAAAGATCCATGCCTTTCACTTACAAAATCCTTAACCAAAAGGAAGGTTGTCCTTTTTTTTTGTTTCCCCATGCACTCTGTTATTCCAATGACATAGACATGGAAGAGTTCCATTTGTCTTGTTTCAATAACCAAGAAAATGCATTTTAATTGTGATTAAAACAACAGGAAGAACAGATGTTGTTGTTATTGTTTATTTCCACAATGACATCGTCAAAGCACAGGAAACAAAAATAGTTATATACCAATAGGTGAGGAACTGTCAACAGCTCTGAGCCAAGCTCTATTTCCTCTATGTCAATTCATACAATTTGGTACTGTGAAACTCCTCAAATGAATGTATATCTGACAGAGGATTTTTTTTTTTTTTAAATTAAAGCATGTTTACTCCCTACTGGTCTTTAAATAGTGCATAGTAAACCATTTCAAACAACTATCATGTTGAAAAGGTATACTAGGGAAATAAAAAAGCCCTCCTAAATAAAACAGTGAATTGCACAGTACATGCAATTATTATCAAACTTGGTTAGCGAACTAAAATGGTTAATTGTGGCCAATGGATTTAATGATTGCACTTGCTGCCAGACAGAAATAAGCCTTCCCATGAAGTAAATACATTGTACTTCATGGCTATAAATTTAAGAAAATATTTTAAATATAATGCATGTACATTATTGCTGTTGTCGAGCAATAAGTGCAGTCGCTCCCAGTCTCTGAGAAATGACAGAACTAATTAGAATTTGGAAATGAGTGCATGATTGTGTTCTGTGGTGGGCCAAACTTCATGAAAGAAAAGATAGCATGATTCTGAAGTAATGCACACACGAGGGCAGTAGGAAAACTTTCAATTTGAACACTGTGTACTAACTATATGATACACCCAGCAGGTGGAGAGTGCTATGTCTGTATTTTATTGTTTCTTTTTTAACTTTTTTTTCTCTAATATAGACATTATATAGTGGAGCTTAGTTTCCACAAGGCTATAGGCTAATGAGCACTCTGACAGACTGGGTGAGGAACAGCAGCTCCAGGCAGGTGGAGGGCAGGCTATTCCCCTTGCAGGTCAGAAGGCAAATCCCATGCTAAGCAGAATAGTACAAAGGAAGGTGCTACGGGGCCAACAAGAGTTCATGCTGGACAACCAAATTAAAGAAAATCCTGATCAAACCCAAAAATCTCATTTAGCCTTGGTGGTGCAGCTACATAGGAAGAGAATCTTTAAGTTCAGACCAGGACAAAAAGTGTAAAATGGCTAAAACCAGTGAATGCACACTACCATTCTCAAACTGAGAACCAGTATAAGACAAATAATAGTAACAAAAGGGGAAGCTTCTACATAAACCTGTATCATCCTATATTAATTTACATTTCTGTATTTTTCATCTGTTACTGTTTCATGCAGAAAATTACTGTTTGCATTGAGAGACAAAAAAAAAAGAAAAAAATAATTGCTTACTCATTAATGCCTTCAATACATTTAATCAATTTACAGAAATAACCTTGCAATTTAAGATATTAAGTGATAGCTTTAAACCTACTTGAACAAGAAGTTAAAATGAATACATTGATAGTAATAGCTATTAAAAAACAATATATTCTACAATAGCTATTCTGTTCAATTTCACCATGAAGTCTAAAGCTCTAAATCCACTGTCTTTAAGCCACCATTGATTATGTGGGTTGTTATAATGGTATATTATGCAGACTGTATACTGCTGGCCAAGAAATTTTTCACTATTCAGAGATCCTCTCTTCATCTCTTTTCCTTTCTTCTCTGTACATATATGTTGCTCAGAACATCCTGGGTTTTGACACCAGTGTTAATTAAAGACAAATAATGAGTTAGAGATAGTGGAAATAAAGGTAGGGGGAGAAGGAAACTGATACAGACTTCTGTAAGCAATTACACAGCTTTAAAAGGCACATTTTTCAAACTTTGCAAACATACACTGAGAGAAATACACAAACTGTAATCACCCAGATAATATAGTTGTGACTTTATAGTCACAAATACCTAGTCTTTTGTTCCCATGTAAATAAGGCTGAATCTATGAAGACAATAGAAAGAATGAAACCCTTATTCTTCAGTTATCAGAACAGAACAACAATCAAGAGCCAGGAGGAACACTACTTGTTGGAACAAGTTATTGCCTGTTTACCGAAGACGGGGTTAAATGTGCTCACTTTACATGCTGTCTGATGAAATAGGGGTTCCTCAATTTAAAGAGACAGATTAGGAATCCTTACTCTGATCCAGGTTCTTCCTTTCTACGTGTCATAATTATTTAAACACCACAGTAAACTAACTGTTTGTACTGCAAGATTGTTTCTCAGATTAATTACCACTCAGAAGTAACATTAATTATAGAAGACAAACATTTAACATATTGAAGAGCAAAAGTTTACTTAAAACTAAAATTTTAAAATAGAAGGAAAATGAGGATGTGCAATCATTCTGGCATGGACCTGCACTAGCCATCTAACTAGTACTGCCTAACCTCTTCAAAGACCTATCCTGAATCAAGACAGACTGAGCATCCTGTTCTGTTCAGTGCAGTCAGCTTCTGTTGCCTAATTCAGAGACAGAGTGCAGTAACAGCATTCATCCATTTAATTTATGCAGCCATGCTATGAGTGTGACAATCTCCAGTGAAAGGCCAATAACAGGAATTAGGCATAGGTGACTAGCAAGTTAAACAGCTGACACTGTATACACAAAAGGAATATTGCTTAATTTACCATGTCTCTTGTTACTTCTCTAATAAAAGAGAAAAGAATGAAAAATAAGTTGTTTTTAGGAGAAATGTATTTCAAAGCAAAGGAGACAAACTGTGTGTAATACAAACCTTGAACAATGCTAAAACTAAAGCTAGAAAACTGCTTGCCCCAGCCCTATGCAATTAACATGTCCTTTTTGGGT
The DNA here is from genome assembly GCF_034638445.1 of Ciconia boyciana. NCBI lineage: Eukaryota > Metazoa > Chordata > Aves > Ciconiiformes > Ciconiidae > Ciconia > Ciconia boyciana. The sequence goes on from NC_132937.1 coordinate 50,867,640, forward strand.
AGACATATAAGAAGATTTTGACTTCACTGGAAATAGAAAGAATGATGTGCTTTGGTAACTGACCACCTCGATTTGTAATAGACAAGAATTTGTAAGAACTCTCCCCAGAACTGAAGCAACTCACCTGTCTTAACTTCATCTTAAACTTAACCTTACGTCTCTTAAACATAACTTTCAGGTCGTTCTGTAAATTAGATACAATACCTTTTTGGAGACATTAAAATCTGTTCCTTTATAAAGAAACCCAATCTGAACAGAATGGATGAAACACTCTTCCATGGAAATAGAGGCCTAATCTCCATGATGGAAGAGCATGGGTCATATTAAACATAAAACTCTGCCTCACTCTATGCAAACGTCTATGCAAATGGTACAACATCTATGCAAAGGTACAATTAGCAAGATGTAGGCTCATTAAGATGTTTCTTTTTTTAGTTCCTCTCTGTGACTTCCAAGGGAATGAATGGTGCTTTTCTACCAGTATTTTTTTTTTTTTATTAAGCATGTCCACAGGGGAGTTTGGCATCTGCTTAATTTTCAGGATCCCTTGTTGTTAGAGTATGCTTTTGTTTTCAAATCACTGCATTCTCAAGCAGGTTGTGCACCGAAAGCTGAAAACATGGAAACTAGAAATTGACATGCTCTACAGAAACCTGAGACAGAATGTTTCTCTGCTTAGTAGCTCAGGCAGAACATGTAATTATTTTCACATCTTCCAGGAACATTGGTTTAGTGTTAGATTGTCTTAATGTCATGCACTTGCAGTGCAAACAAAAAAAAGCATTTTGGTTCTGTCATTCAGAACTAGCTTAGTGAATTTGTTAGATTTACTTTCAGATTCCATAAGAGATTATTGAAAAATTCTATCCATGTAGAAAACAATTACTTTCCAGTTAAATTTGCCATAAAGTTTTCTCACTTCATGTCTTTCTTCTTATACTTGATAGGTTATTTTCAAGGAGGGAGGGTATTACTGCAGGGGTCAGGCAGCAGTTTGGTTACTGCCTTCTCAAGCCTGTTTTAATGAATTCAGTTGTTTACATATTTTTCAAAATACCATCACCCAGCTCCGAAAAAAAGATGTGTATAGAGTTATGATATAGATTAATGTAAACTGTGAACAGCAATACTTCTGTTGGAGAATCCAAAGATAATCACAATTTCTAAGAGAAAACTTGTTTTGCCAATGGAAGTTTGAAAGTACTAGATTTCCTTGTATTAATATCTACACATTCTTTTTCCTAAATATTTACATCTACATTCTTACTACCCTGTGATGAAGGAAATTATTATTTAAACCTTATAGACAGAAAACTGAGGCAAATGGAAGATTAAGGTCACAAACTGATATATCCTTGGCAGTTGTCAGCATTGTAATGCTATTTTAACATTACAAAGTTTACCTTTTTGGTGTCTATCCTTCACAAAATGTCTTCCTGAAATAGCTAAGTCAATCATGGGGCACACAGATGATGAATTCAGAGAACTAGAAATGGCTTTCCAGTATATGAAGAACAAAGAATCACCTCAGCAGTCAAAAAGGAAAAACCCACAGAACAAAGCATAAGCTTCTCTAATTTCTGTGCCATTGATATTGAAGGTCCTTCAAAGGAGTGATTAAAAAGATGCTTAGAAGACCATATTTTTATACATATTTTGTGAAAATTCTGTCTATACCCCAATTATTTTTTAATTTTAGCTCAGGTTATTGTTTGTTCAGAGTCTCTCAGAAAATGAGAAGCTTAACAAATGTAGCATCCTACACTATTCAATATAGTATCACATAGTAACTTTTAAGTAAAAGTGCTGAGATATGAATAGGGTACATAGAGTGTAACATGGGTGGAAAATTGGCAAGACTATCTGGATCAAAGGTCTATGAACAGTGGCACAGTCCAGCTGGAGGCCAGTCGCAATGGGAGTCTGTCAGAGAGCTGGTCTGGGATCAATACTATTTCACTAGTATTTAATTATCTATTTCATTACCTTTATTACAACGTAGATGATGGGGTGACCTGCACCCTCATCAAATCTGTGGATGATACCTAGTCTTAATAAGTGGTCGATATACTGGAGGACAGGGCTAATATGCAGAGGGGCCCAGAGAGGCTGGAGAAGCAAGTGGACAGGATCTCATGGAAATCGTCAAAGGCAAATGCAAAAGCCAGTCCCTGGGATGGACAAAGCCCTGTAGCAGAGCAGGCTGGGGCCAACTGGCTGGGAGCAGCTCTGCAGAACAGGCTCTGAGGATACCAGGTTGGCAGTGTCCCTGTGCAGCAATGTAGCTCCCCTGTTCGGGGCTGCACAAGCAAGGGTGCAGCCAGCAGGTCCAGGAAGGGATCTTGCCCAGCCATCTGGGACCCCGAGACACTCCTGAGTGCTGTGCCCAGCTTGGGGTTCCCATGCACAACACACACACTGACATACTGCTGAGAGGCCCACAGAGGCCACTGAGGCAATCAGGGCTGGAGCATTGGACATCCAAGGAGAGGCTGCGAGACCTGGGTGTGTTCAGCTTTTAAGAAAGGAAGGTTGAGAGGATTGCTATCTTCATCTGTCTAATGGAAGAATATAGGAAAGACAGAGCTGTACAGTGAAAAGAGGAGAAAGAACATACAAAAGGGAGTTTCGCTTAGATAGCAAGAGAAATTCTTTGCATTTAATGTGTAGTCAGAGATTTGGACAGGTTACTCAGAAAGGCTGTATAATCTCCATCCTTGACTATTCAAAAATTAAAGGGACAAAGCTCTGAACAACCAGATCTAGTTGTGCTTGCTTTGAGCAGGGGACTAAATGACCACCAGAAATAACTTCCAAAGTATATTTTTCCATGATTCTGTATTACAGAAAGGTTATCTCCGGAGCAGTTATTTTATAGCTTGTTTACAACACGTTGCACTCTCTGGGATTGCAGCTATGTCTGACAATCACACAATAATTTTGTTCAAATAATAGGTCACCAGCCTTACGCACACATTTCTCTTAATTGTCTTTCAAAAGCTACTTGCACTGTACACATATCCATCTGGGACTAATGTTACTGATGATAGAGAATTCAGAAATAAGGGGAGAACTCCTTTTGGAGATGCAGTTTGTCTAGTTTAGATCACATTTTCAATGGCATGGGGTTTATTCCATGACCTACTTTCTCAGGCACTCCTGCCTGATTGTTACAAGCTCAGCGACACCCTAAATATCCAGGATGTTTTCTAATCATGTGAATGCATAATGAAATATACAAGATTACTGCCTTTTGAAACAGAGTAAGATACATTTATATTTCAATATCTAGTTTCCTGACAAGAATGAGGCAGACAAGAACTGTGTACCATGCTGCAAGTTTAAGATTTTGGGTATCTCATCCTGACACCATCTTCCTAAATAATTAAAGAATTCTATCAGTTTATTTTCTTATTACAAAAAATAAAAATGAATTTTAAAAACAACCAAACCACAGATAAACCTTCCAGTCTGACAGAATTATGTCCATTTTGCAAGGCCTGTGCTGTGAAAAATCCTATCTAGACTAAGATGTCAAAATCACTGTATAACATAAAATTAATTCCCCAAGTTATAATTAAACACTTCACTCATTGGTGATTTCTGTATTGATAGCTCAACTAAAATAGGACCACATAGGCTCTTGATTCCTGTGACTACCTTTGGGCAGTCCCTTTGCTACAAACTTTCAGAATACTGCCAGCCATTAATCAAACCAAATCATGTCAAGGAGTTTTTGAAGTGTCATAAAACAGATGAACTTGAAAACGTCAGTATTTGGTGGGGATATGAGGCCTTAAAGCATATAAGGCAGACAAGAAGAATGAAAGACAAATGGGGGGATACATAGGGGGGAACAAAACCCCTCTCCCACAACCTGCAACTGGTTTATGTATTTTATTAACTTTTCACTGTGTTTTTTTGCTTCCACAAAGTTTGTTTTGGGGGAAGTGTTAGGCAGTATCAAACTCTGTATGCTATGATTAATCAAATGTCAGATAACATTGGAAGAAACACTGCCAAAGTAACTAATGGTTTAACTCACTCTGCTAGTTTTCAATATTAATGAAGTAGAACTTTTACTTCTATTGCAGGGGAAACATAACATTGGCTGTTGTATTTTGCTGCTAGAAGTTGAAAGACTGGGTTATTTGCGTGCTCTCTCTCTCTCTCTGGAAGCAGCTTAATGAAATGAAAGCAGCAATAGGATCACTGTTGTCTCCATATATCAAAATGTGATATAGAAAAGTTTGCTTCAGGGTATTTCATTACTTATTTGGTTGAATGAAAAATGCATGGTGTCAAACACAAGACCTAAATCACTTTGTGTTCAGGTATCTTCTCTCCTTACTGATCAGCAGCCTATGAGATGGAAGAAAAGCTGAGAGAGATATCTGGTGAAAATTATTTGTGGCAGAAGTCTATTTTCCCTGGTGGATTTGCACAACAGTTTAGTAACATTTTCGAGCATTTCCTTTTCCTTATGCAGAGCTTCCTTCAAAGCTTTGGCATAGCATTGTTCTTACTTTACAGCAAAGGACAAACCTCTTGTGGTTCAAAGCTGCTGACATCTTCTCTTAGAAGGTCTGTGATGGTGATTATTTTGCATCACAAAGGAAGTCCATATTAATTATAATTTATACTAACGGCTGCATCACTATCTGTGGGCTTATATAAGAATTTTAAAATTCAAACTGCTCATAGGAAAAGCATTTCATGGACATAATATACCATATCTATAAAGGGAAAAATACATAGCAGTTTAGAGCCACTGGATATTTTTTATCCACATTTATAGAAAACCAATAGATTTTCTTTCCTAGGGGAGGTGAAAAGATTAGAGGACAGAGGAAAAGGAACCTATCAAGGATGCCTTCTTAGCATCAGAAATCAAACAGTATTTTTCCCCCCAAAGCATCACAGAAGTTTAAAATATTCCTAATATTCCTTGTGTTTCTACATTTTAATTCAGTTACATTTATAATCTGTACCCTCATCAACTCTGACAAATACTTTATCTCATGAAAACTAAAAAAAAAAAAAAATGTTCCTACCACCTGCAGATGGCATCAGTGGCTGGTGGTCTGCAAATAATCACCTTCCTGCATAAACTTTGTCCTGTTTTAAATACCATCCAAAGTACCTCATGATAGTCTTTGTTTTGGTATATAAGGTATGAAGTTAAACATCTAACATAAACAGAGCATTCAAAAAGAAGCAATGCCATAACAAGCCAAGAGATTATCCTATTGTGCTTAGACATTTCTTAACTACCAATCTACTGCTTGGTGTATGGGATAGGAATAGGTTGCTCACCTTCTTATAATGTGAACTGACTGAAGCATCAGTTAGTATAAATCAAGCTATGACATATATTTAAAAAATTGATATAGTATTTTTGAATTGAGGAGGTAATTTCCATGCTGTTTTGGTCAGAAATAAATGTAAGCTGATAGATGCCATCATAAACTTTACAACAAATTACTGCTTATTATCAAGCTACTGAAACTACATGTCAATATAGTATTTGCTAAAGGTAAACAAAGCAGCACTCTGTTCCAATTCTGTCATTGCCAATTGTTTTTCAGAATTTTACCAAAAGTAAGATTCTGATAAACTTTATGTAGTGAAACTACAACTGTAGCTTATCTTAATGGATATTTTCAATTCTCCAGATTTCTAATGCAAAACACTTCATCCAGCCTGACAGCATAGTGTGACATTCTAGATATCCTACGCTTTTATAACAATTGCTTACAGACTATCTGCTCATCTGTAGTGTTCTCCATTTTGGTTTCTTCCCCTCCTCTGCTGCATGTCAGATGCCTATAGAACGCAAGAAACAAGAAAGCAAAACATGAGAACATTGAAATAGACAGGAAAAAAAAAAAAAAAGGTACAGCTTTACATGTTTCTAAGAAAGATTATTGTAGCTCTAATACAAAAAACCATGGCTGCAATAGTCTGAATGTCAGCTGGGCAGATGAAGGTAGATCAAACATGTTTTGATTTGTCCAAACTCTCCTTTTTGTTTAACACTTTGACATTTTCTGACACAGACTAAATATTGTTGTCACTTCTTGATCTGAGCAATTACTTCAGGTTTGTGGGTTTTCTGTTTCTAACAAAAAGATATGCTGATGGTGAAATACATGTGTCTCTAGATAAAGTGGATAGCAATGAAGTGTGAATAAAGACTTCCTGCTCCATCAGCACATGAGTTACCAAGCAACAGGTGACATTCGCTTCACTAGTGTCTCCAACTATATCTTACAAAGCAAGAAGCTTAAGAGTTGCTTTTGTCAGAATCATGAAACCATGATTCTGTGCCTTCCACCTCTTTCTCTCTACTCCTAGTTATTTTTTGGTGGCGGTTTTCCTGATAGACCTATCACAGAATCACAGAGTTATTGAGGTTGGCCTGCAGTTCTGGAGGTTGTCTAGACTCACCCAGACATGCAGAGGAATATGCTGCCCAGGGCTGTGTCCAGGCAGGTTTCACTATCTCCAAGGACAGGGACACCACAGCCTCTTCGGGCAATCTGTTCCATTGTTTGACAACCCTCACAATAAAACCCCTTTTTCTTCTGTTTAGAATCATTTCCATGTATCTTAGCTTGTGTCAGTTGTCTCTTGTATTGTTGCTGGACTCCACTGAGAAGTTTAGTTCCTTCTCCTTAACACAGTCCCCTAGGTATTTATACACCTGAAGAAGATCCCCCTGAGCCTTGCCTTCTCCAGGATGAACACTCATAGCTCTCTCAGCCTCTCCCCATGTGACAGATGTTCCAGTCACTTCATCATCTTAATGGTTCCCCAGAGGACTCACTCTAGTATATCCACGTCTCTCTTGTAGGAGGCAGGCCAGCACTGGACACAGCACCCAAAGGTGTCTCATTTGAGCTGAGTACAGGGCAAGCACTGCCTCCTTTGATTCGCTTGCAATGGTCTGCCTAATGAGGCAGGATGGCACTGGCCTTTGCTGCAAGGGCATATTGCTGACTCATGGTCAGCTTATTGTCCACCAAGACCACAAGGTCTTTCTCTACAAAGCTGCACACCAGCTGATGGGCCATTGGCATGTACTGATGCATGGGGTTATTCCTCCTCAGCTTCAGGGTGTGCCACTTCCTTTTGTTGAATTTCATGATGTTGCTGTTCGTCCGTTTCTCCAGCCCTTCCAGATCTCTCTGAATGGCAGCGCACACATCTGGTATATCACCTGCTCCTCCCATTTTGGTACCTTCTGTATCAGACTGTCAACTCTTTCTGGTATAATCAGTAACTTCATCTCAGCCATTGCTGTGCTGATTCTTCTTGTATTGGATATTTCAGCTTCTACTTAAACACATGAGCTTGTGTTTTCACTCATGGCTATTATAGTTTCAGCTGTCACATTACACAAAGACATTAAATGGCTTCTGCTAGTTTACATTGACAGAAAGACAGCTGTTATGCTACCAACTCTGATGGAATCGAATCCAACTAATTCCAAATGAGAATCCACTATTTTGCAGCAGCACTTTAAAATCTACTTGTATCTTCTGCACAAGTCTGTGGAGAATGACACTAAAAATCTTGGCTTTAAATACGCTTGCACTGAATTTAATGGGCATCTTACCATTAATTCCACTGGAACAGCTAAGCCAATGATAAGTGCTTAGGAAAAATCCTGCCATATGTGATTTTTAAATATTCATAACTCAGATAAATAACAAGGATTTTTCTCTTGAAGACAGTGTTAGTGCTATTTCTCAGTGAAGGCTTAATTTGCCCCAAAATTCAATGTTAAAACAGAAAGCTGTGCACAGTTCTAACAATGCTCAGAATATAACCATTTGTTTTGCATTTTGTTATGCATAAGAACAGAAAACAACTTTACATCAATTTTTCAGAAGAGAACAAGCAAAAAGTCTCAAACCAGAAGTATTAGATAAACTGTGATATGGAATTTGAGCATGAAAGCAGGTTAGAAATCCATTTCAGGGCACAGTGCAATTTATACCTCTATACAACATATATACTTGTACATGTTGGGAATACATTCAAGGTGCAGTTGCAATTTCCTTCTCTATCCCACATAATTTTCAGAGGAAATCATATAATCTACCATGTCTTAAGAATACCATTACTGATACTCAATGACACACACAGACTTTTTAATTTTTTTTTTATAATATACTTCAAACAAATAAAAAGAAACAAATTTTGGTAAGAAATTATAAGCAGTGTTTATCAATTTTTTATGTTTTATTCCATGTTACTTTTATACTCGAAGCAAGGACTCCAAATTAAATTTTAAAAACATTTTGCTCAAAAGTCTATTCGTTGTAAGAATATGTTTACTTTTAATATATGAACACCTGAGCAATCTTTCAGTATCGTAATACCTTAAATTATATTTTGACAATATGTTCTGATTGACTCATTGACAAGAAAACAAAGCAGGTTCATCAATCCTTTTGTTCTCCAATGTTTGGCGGGTCTGCCTTATTGTCCATGGGGAATAGGCTGAGTAGCAAATACTCAACTTATTCAACAGGTTATTCACAGGAGTTTTTTAAAAAGACGTATTTACCGCATTATGAATGTCATACAACTTCATGTTATGGAATATGAAAGAAATCCTCAAGGGATAGAGATATGTACTTTGCATTCACAGATTTTGACATGTAGATTTTTTTACTCTTGCCCAGGAGAGAAGCAGCAGAGAATATATTTCTCTAAGTTTATGCCTACCTGTTTTCACTTTATTGTATTGAGGCATGGCAGTCTTCCCCATCTTTGACAGTCATTACAGGCTAATCAGTGTCCAAGCAGAACCCTGGCAGCAACAACACTTATTCTCCAGCCCCTACCAGATCTTTCTAAGGCAAGATCACCCTTTGCTAATTTCTTCCCACTGTTCTGAGGGACATGCATTTATCTTGAAGCTGACTTAAAAGTACCTTTTACTGGTAAAATATGAAATTTCTGCCAATGAGAAGACTTTGTTGTTCCACACTGTCGTGGTTTAACCCCAGCTGGCAACAGAGCACCACACAGCCACTCACTCACTCTGCCTACTTGGTGAGACTGGGGAGAGAATTGGAAGAGTAAAAGTGAAAAAAACCCTCATGGGTTAAGATAATAACAGCTTAATAACTGAAATAAAATTAAATAAAATAGTAATAATAATAATTATTATTATTATTGTTAATAATAATAATAATGGTAGAAGGATATACAAAGCAAGGGATGCATGATGCAATTGCTCATCACCTGCCAATCGATGCACAGCCAGTCCCCAAGCAGTGGGCCCCCAGCCAGCTTTCCCCCAGTTTATATACTGAGCATGATGTCATATGGTATGGAATATCCCTTTGGCCAATTTGGGTCAACTGTACTGGCTGTGCCCCTTCCCAGCTTCTTGTGCATCTCCAGGCTTCTCAGTCAGTAGAGCATGAGAAACTGAAAAGTCCTTGTCTTAGTGTAAGCACTGCTCAGCAACAACTAAAACATCAGTGTGTTATCAACGTTATTCTCATCCTAAATCCAAAACACAGCACTGTACCAGCTACTAGGAAGAAACTTAACTCTATCCCAGCTGCAACCAGGACACACATGCTGTGTTTTAGGACAAGCTTATTGTTTTGTGCCTGGAGTCATTATTTACTTACATGTTGCCTAAAACCCAGACAAAATAAAAGCCCATTTTGTTTCACATAACCATTAGTTCAAATTGGTCCATCTGTTTATGGAAAGTATTGACAGTTTTATTTGTGCATTAGAGGGGCAGATAAAAGCTGCATTCCACCCTTAGTAATTCTAAAGCCATGTTTCTATCTAGTTTTCAAGTTTTGAAGAAGAAATCAGAGCATCCAACCCATGCTTATAGGATATTGCAAAATTATTCAATATTTTTGCTTTCTTCATTCCTTGCCTCTGCTTATCTCAGTGTTTTAGTTTTGCTGTCACTTGAAAGTATCCGATTGACTGATATGAGGCATGAAAGAACGTGAAAAGAAAGTCATCAAATGCCTTTATATCAGCATCTTTTCCAGATGACGTGTTAAAAAAAGGTTTCATGTCAGGAATGGTGAACTGAAGGGGATATATAAGCTACATTTACACTTTTACTTGCATTTTAAGAAGTTTTGCATTTTGTAGAAGTAACATCTATTTTTAAGTTGTCTTATTCCCTGTCATTTTGAGGACTTACCATGGGTCCCATTCCTCCCCCTTCCTTTTTTTCGCACTCCTGAAATGAGATAGCTGAACAAATACATATTTGTTGTGTTTTGTTGATTAAGAATCAAAACTTGGATATACAGAAGGTGATAATTGAGAAGTCTTTGTGTAAACCGGAAAATAACAAGTTCTTTCTTCAGAATTCAATAAACACCTCACTCTCTTTTAAATGCAGAGCCAATTTTGTCTCTTTTATATTTTGATGTTATGCTGATTATTGTTTACACTGAAGCTTTTGCAAAACAAGAAAAATCTCTTTTTTTTAAGCCTAGGTATGAAAAAAAAATATGGAATCTTTGAATGAAAAAAAAGAGCAGATTCCTTGGAGTTGACCACTCTCTTGTGTATTGTTTGGGAATAAGAATCCACAAAGTGGATATATTTTAGGTGCCAGCAGATTAAAGCATTGCCTCTGCCTAAAGCTAGTGTGACAGAAGATTGCAGTATATATTGTAACACATGGACAGCCATCACTACCAGAGATGCTCAAAGGGGCATATAAAAAGGAATGATTCACTCTAGATTCACACAAGGAAAGATGAATAAATGGCAGCTGTTTTCAGCTATGATGTAGAGTGACATGTACATGACACAAAAAGTACCCTGCCACAGTCAGTGGCAGACTTCTTTCTTTTACTATATAGATTTAATTGCATTCAAAAATTATTAAACTATTGGCTAGCAGATGGTGGGTCACACAAAGCAGTTATGCAGAACTACTCAATTTTCTCCTGATACATGGGTGAATTTTCCTTTAAAAATATTGCAAAATCTTGCCTTATGAATTGTATATGAAATTATGAACTCTCTATCTTATCAAATTGCCAGTGCTGTTCTGTATGCAAGGCCTTTTACTTTTACACTGTCCGCTTCCTTTTAAACAAGTGTTTTTTCATACTTAAAATTAGGTTTCAGCAGCTGGCTGAGTCAATCTAATACCTCTGCAGAGAGAGGTTGTCTTCCTTCAACACTATTTGTGGCTGTATAATTCTACCATTTTCTCCATCTTGGCTCTGCAGCTCTTCTCACAGTCAACACAGCTCACTAACTCCTCAGAATACTATGCCAGAAAAGAAGAAAACCGTCCTTTTCGTTATTGAGCTGAACAGACTCAATAGCATATATAGAAATACTATAATCAGAACAAGCAAAGGACAGCTGTGAGTAAGGAGGATTATAAAAAGGGAAAATTAATACTGTTTTCATCTTAAAGGAACACTTATATTGATCTTACTTGCTAGCTTTGCTCTGTTGAAAGCATATTATCAGGTATCCAAGTTTAGGGGTTAAAAGACAATGGTTCTTTACTTAAAAATACATATGCTGTGTAATTGCCTAGTTCTTACTGAGTAGAACTGATTTAACTGATATAGGCTGCCTTGTCTAAGAAGTCACCTGGAATGGTTTTATTATTGCTCCCCAGCCAAAGAATGAGCAAGAAAAGGCCAGATGTTCCAAGAAGGTAGCAATGACTTTATTTGGGAAGGATCTTTTCTTCTAGTTCAGGATGAGGGGAGCTGCACCAGGAACTTGCTCAGGCAAAGATTAAAGGACAACATGAAACCTGTGGAGTACTGCTTTTCTATACATTTATGTGTTCCAAATAACCTTTGTGTTTGGATTGTTACGTAAAACTACAGGGTTTTCTGACTCTATGGAAAGCTTTTCTATATTGGAATACACCTCTTTTCTCAGATCATTTATATGGCTTCTGGAAGAATAAGTGCAGAAGGCCAAAGTCTACAATAGCCAAAAGAACTTCTGGAGAGAATTTACACAAAAAATGAGAAATTTGAGAAGCTTATTCCAAGCACAATAAGGCATGCGTCTCCTCCATGGATTTCAGATGCCAGGAAGAGGACAGATATGGAATCCACTCAATAGAACAGTTTATTGAGATCTTAAGTCAGTGACAAAGCTTGAATCCTACAAAGAGTTGGGAAGCTAGAAAGGTAACCAGAAAAGCACTTGGTAACCAGCAGTTGCATCATCTAATGAGATTCTGAGAGTGCCCAGGAGAGGAAGTTGGTTAAGTACGGTTCGTGAAGTCACATCACAATTGTCATCTTTGCTTTCCATTCTTTTGCATGTATTTTATTTAATAAATCGTTCAGCAGCACATCCATCATGAGTCCTAGGAGGAGCTTTCCTATTCTAGTCCTAAAAAAGGTAATTATGATAACATAAACATTTATCAGTTTTAAAGCAACTACAGTGCAGAAAGATTTTGCATTCTTTTCTTTTATAATTTCTTAATATTTCTTAATTGTAAAGATTATTTTAAAACTTTTGGCAGCATATATTCTATGAAAAAGAAAACTGGGATTTCAGAAGTGCATGGCTTCAAAAATCCAGTAATTGACTGCTCGTGATCAGTCCATTGTATGATATCACGCACATAACAGATGGTTGTGACAGAATGTTTCTTACCCCTACATGACCTGATATAAAAAAATACATGTATAACATATACCTCATTGTGGGAAATCACATTGCTCTTATACTGTATATTGATAAGGACAAGAGAAACAGGACAAAAGTGTTTTGCTGTATTTTGTTTGGTTTTGTTTTGCTTTGCTTTGTTTTGTTTTTAAAGTTATGACATGTGAGTGTGTTGAATACTGGAGATGAACTGAATTCACAAAGATTCAAATAAAATGAAGCAAGAAAGCTGTCTTTTACAGTGATATGAAACAGATTAATATACCTCAACATATCCGGCAAAACTCACTAAACTCAATCATGCTAGCAGAAAGGAGAACACCTTACACATCTTAGGGGAAGTATCTTCTAGAGTAAAAAACTATCATCACACAACTGAACAGAAATAGGTTATATTTATAATTTATCTCTGTGACTGGTGATTTTCCTTTTTGGAAAAAAATCCCCTGTTTCTTACTACTTTCCACTAAGAACTATCAGATTTTAAAAAATAATAATTCTGGAAGTATAATATCTAATTTCCAAACAACAAATAGAGATGAGGAACTTGAACTACAAGTGTATACTTTGCCAGCCAGTCAGGATCAGAAACAAAAATCCTTGCTCAAGATTTATCAAAGTTTAGCAACACAGCTGGAATTTTGCCCGTTTATCTACAGAACAAAATTCAGAAAGTAGTAAAAAATGTTTGGTACTGATTATAAGAATTAAATAATACAGATTAAGCATTCCACAGAAGAAGGGTAATTCTGCCACTCTACCTCATCATGTGGTTCATTTTTTAGTGAGAATGTTGAGTGATTGTAAGGCAGCTGTATATTTTCATTATGTTAAAGAAAAGATATTTTATTAGTGGTATCCATGAATTTATTTCCAATCGATAGCACTTTCAGTGGGAAATCCACTGGCATGAGTATACAACAAATATTGGCTAAATAAAATCTTTTCACAGAAAAAGAACATAATCTGTCTAGTTCTAGGCATCCTGTTCTAGCACTCCCACTGAATTTGATATGTTCTAAACTTAGTAAGAGACTGATACTGGAAAAAGATGTGCTTTTCCATAAAGCAAACACAAGCAAAAGAATTAAGGTATTAATAACATTGAAATGATCAACAGCAGTTTTTGGACTCAGTAGAAATACAATTAATACAACAGATAGACCCTGAAAGCTGGATCCCAAAAGTCATAACAACTATAGGATATAAAAATAGTGTGGCAGATCAAAACTGTGCAGTTTTCTCATTGAAATTGATAAGTTTTGCAGAAATGTTTATGTTTCAACAAATCTTTCAGTAGTAAAATCTTTCACATCTCTGTTGGTTTTAGCTTCAAGACTACTGCCTACTGCAGAATAGCCAGTAGCCTGATGAATATGGATGGAATATTTTAAGTCATAATTCTGAATCAGGGGATAAGCTTTATCCACTACTTTATTTTATATACTGGAGGCACAGGTATGTGTATATTTTTTCTTTAAAATCTTTCAAAGTACTTTGGTTTTTTGTTTTGTTTTGTTTTGAAATGGAAGAGAAAGTATTTTGAAACCTTACAGTGTTTTATTAAAGGAAATGATGTTTCATGTCTGCTGCAGGGTAAAAAAAAGCCCAAATAGCCCCAAACAAAACCACCCCAAATCCTGATCCAAGATAAAAGACAGCAGCTAATTCTATGCAGGAAAACTCCTACTACTAAGGTGTAGAGATAAGTGAAAGACAGAACCCTTTGAATAATACACAGAAAATATGCAAAGATATTCTGAAAGTTTGTTAAGCCAGTGATTAGAAAGGTAGAGCAAACAGAAAGCCAGACTTGAAAAAAATCAAAGAATGACAACATGCTAGAACAGCAGTCAAGTGTATTAAAGATGATGCTTGCTGTGGCCTGTGAGTAGGAAGAAGTTACCTGGCATTAGTTGCTTTGGTTCAATGCTGTGGGCCAAAGCAAGACTGGAACATTCAGAATGGAACTGTGATGAAAATAACTGAAATAATTGGTAATAGATTAATACACTTTACGCATTATATGTACAACACATTCTACATAACAGTTTCTGGAATCTGTATTGTTAAAGAATTCACCTCTGTAGGTTTGTTCTCTTGCTGATTTAAATCAAAGCCATATCTCTTATTAAATTCTATGACGTGGAACTTTGTCTTTTGCATATTTTAATTTTATGAAGTGGCTGTAGGTGAAATATATTGATGTATGTGCCAGAAACAAGATTGGATAAAATAAGAGAATCTCTGCTGAGATTTGTATAGCGTTCATTTATTTTCATTTTACATCCAATCATATGTTCATACTAATGGAAAAAAAAGGGAAAAGAACTCCAACAGTGAAATGGCTTTGACTAATCTGATTGTATAGCTCAGTAAAATTTGGCAGGAAGCCAGCAGAAATGGCCTGAACACCTGTGCCATATGGGCACAGAAAGGCTGCTGTGGACCATATGTTGGGAAAATGGCCCAGGAAGGCTTCCCAGACATTGGATAGACAGCATGAGGAGCTATGCAAGAAGAGAGTCTATCAACCAAAGCCACGCAGCCCAGAATTACTAGCATTTCAGCTAACTGGTGAAAGAGCTAATAATCTAGAGTGTATTGCCCAGTATGGAAGAAAAGCATATCTAGCCAAATGGTGTCAGAGTACATAATTCATACACTTTAATTGTGAAATATCAATGCAGTCAGTGTCATTTAGAAATAACAACTTTAAAACTAAAATCAACCACATATGTGCTAAATAACCAACAATCTCCCTACAAATTATGCAAACTATAAAATATTGGCAGGATTACACCAGGGGGAGGGGAGGAGCAAGGAGGAGGCTGAGAGAAGAAAGGTAAACAATTCTGATGCAAAGACTGCAAGTCCATATGCAATCTTTGAAAATGCAAGCAATCTGTTCTATGCAAATGCAACTGAAAAGGCAAAATCCACTTCTTTCCTTTAAATACAGTGCGTTCTTAATCAGGAGATATCCAACAAGTATTCAGTCAAGGAAGCTGTAGAATTTTATTAAATAAAAAGAATAATTCATAAGTATTGTCACATGGCAACCATTTAGAAAGGAAAGGCATATCTTAAAGAAAACACAGTAAAGATACAGAAACTCGATCAGGATTATGTAATTTTCATATTTGTTTCCTAGAGTTTTTTAATTTACAAATTAAATTCATAATTTATTTTTATTTTGTAGTTCCATAACTGTAGCACTGGTATTACTACCTGAGTAAACGTACCAATTTCAATGACCTTAGAAGAAATAATTAGCACGCACTAATGTAATGGGATTTTGTGTGGCAGACCTGCTAAAAACCAGGTGCTTAATAGTGCATTTCAGGTGCCTTCCCTCAGCAAGCTTTCCCATAGACAAAAACCCCATGCTTCTCAAGTCATACTTTAACTGGAACTTTTCCTTACTCTCCTTTGAAACACTATGCATGGAAAAAACTAGACTGTAACGTGCTCATGATGCAAAAAGAGAGTTTTTATGAGCACTTGAATGAGCCATGCAAGAAAGGAAAGGATCATATGTCTGTGTCGTGGTTTAGCCCCAGCTGGCAACTAAGCACCACGCAGCCGCTCGCTCACTCCCCCCCGGTGGGACGGGGGAGAGAATCAGAAGAGCAAAAGTGAGAAAACTTGAGGGTTGAGATAAAGACAGTTTAATAGGGAAAGCAAAAGCTGCGCACGCAAACAAAGCAAAGCAAGGAATTCATTCACTACTTCCCATGGGCAGGCAGGTGTTCAGCCATCTCCAGGAAAGCAGGGCTCCATCACGCGTAGTGGTTACTTGGGAAGACAAACGCCATCACTCCAAATGTCCCCCCTTCCTTCTTCTTCCCCAGCTTTATATACTGAGCATGACGTCATGTGGTATGGAATAGCCCTTTGGTCAGTTTGGATCAACTATCCTGGCTGTGTCCCCTCCCAGCTTCTTCTGCACCTGGCAGAGCATGGGAAGCTGAAAAGTCCTTGACTAGTGCAGCAACAACTAAAACATCAGTGTGTTATCAACACTGTTCTCAGCACAAATCCAAAACACAGCTCCATACCAGCCACTATAAAGAAAATTAACTCTATCTCAGCTGAAACCAGGACAGTCTGCCAAAAAGCACTATAAACTAGTCTTAGTAAACAAGCATGGTCATCAGTATAAAGCTTATGGCAAACCAACAGTAAGATAGATAATCTCTTGCTCTTCTATATTTAAATGCAGATTCTTTATTGCCTTATGCTGATGCAATTTGATTGCCTCTCTTTGCCCCTGAATATATCACAGATTTGGTGGTAAAAAGACCTTTTGAATGTTATTAACCAGATCTTCAGTTGCTACAAATAAGCTTGAGGAAAAATTGAGAAATGGTGGACTTTACAAGGACAAATTATGACATTCTCATTAGTATCTTTTGACACTCTTCTATTATTAATCCACATTAAGCGTAGCTTTATCTTAAACACTACATAGGAAAAAAATAGTGTTTTGCTTATTTTTCAAATATTATTTCTGTACAAGAGATTCTACTATTCACTTCCTTTTGACCTTTTTTCTCAATTTGCTCACTGCCTAGTAAAAAAAATACCAGCTCCTGAGACAACAAAATTAACATTGCCTGTAATGCAAATGAATGATTGGCCTGAGGAGTTCTGTGGTTGTTCCTAGATGTGATCATTCCAGAGCAATGTGAAGATCTGGTAATAGGAACAAGTTTCTGGAGCCTAACACAAAATAAAGCCTGTCTCCTGCAAATCGTGTAAGCCCTGAGACCCAGATTCAGGAAAAGCGATTGAATGACAAACTCCCACTGGAAGTTTATGGAGAGTTACACCCATAAATTAGTCAGGTGTTTATAAACTTCAGTATTCATTGAGTTTAGTGATCATTAAATGCCACAGCTCTTTCCTTCAGAAACATTAAAGAGGAAATGTCTTTTCGTTTGGTACAGAAATAATAATTTTATCCTCTGCCAATGTGTGGATGATTATGGAGGGAACGGAAATGTATTTGCTTTGATTAGGATCATGCCAAAGGGAAAGTGTGTAAAAACCCACTCACCTGATGTTATTAAGTAGTAGAAGGAAATTCATAAATCACTATTCATTTTGAATCACATAAAATAATCATGTCTAATTGGGACCTTATTATTTCATTATTCAACTTGTTTTATTGGGAGCAGTCCAAAATAGTAAGTCATAATATATAGTCTATCACAGAACACTCTGCTATGTGCTGGCACATCTTTTGGTTTCAACTATTTCCTTCCTGCTTTTCATCTTTGCATATTAGCACCTTTTATTTAAAAATAAATCACTAAAAAAGCACCTCTGCCATGGAAAATAATGTGACTCCTGCATGTGAAGTCAATGTAAGTGTCTTTTACTTTGGACTTGTAGGATTGTTTGATATTTTTAGGAGACTGATTTTTTCCATTAAATTATTCTTAACAGTTTGGAATCCAGGACTGAGAATACTTATTTTTGTGTATCCTTTTTTCTAGAAAGTTATAGTTAATTTTGCACTCATTATTATTAACTCTTAAAATAAATGATTGCACATGCTTCTTTATGGAAAGTTATGCTGGCTTCTTCGTTTTTCTGTGGCTGTTTAAACTTACAATGAGAGCTAAGAGGTTGTTTCAGTAACCCTTGACTCATGCCATGGTTTCTGAAACCCTTAATTTCTGCTAAAAATCATAACTCTCTGAATGCAGCTTTTCCTCCATATTACAATTAAATAGTCCACTTCCGAGTGGCAGCCCTCAGACCCTTTTAAAAAAGCTGTCCTATATGTGCTGAAGCTCAGTGATCCTTTTGAAGTCTATTCCTCATGATCACCGAGAGCTCTTTCTTCCTAAAATAAATGTTTTGTCATTCTTTTAGTCACCGGTTACAAATTATTTTCTCCACACCAGATTTTCTTGAGCAGCACAAATGACAAAAGCAGAGAAGATGCAACAGTAGTACTCAATAACATTCAGCTAAAAAGGACAATAAGCACTATTTCAGCATTTACAATGGAAACTGACAATAATCCCCATTAAATCCACTCAATAGGAATGCAGAAAGTAGTTTCAGAATTGATATAAAATTGGTAGAGCTTCACTGAAGTCAGTGGAGCAATGCTGAATTACATCACCTAAGCATTTGGTTTTCTGGCTGGGGGGAATGTAAAGTATTTTAACCTTAAAATAATAATGGATTGTTCTTTTTTCACAAGGGACAATAGCTTTTCTATAAAAATGTTCTACCATTTTATCTAATATATGTCAGCTGCATGAATCATATGAAATATTCTAACTTGTAAAAAAAATTCAATAAGATGCTGAGGTGAAAGTAGAATAGCCAGTTGTAGAGCAAAATATAGTTGTCCATTGAAAAAACTCGATGGATAGGTTTCTATACCTGAAACATCTTTGGTCAATGTGATAGATGTTACAAAAAGAAAATAAAGAAACTACAGAACTGTAGGCACGTAGAGGGCAAAAGTCTTAACCTCAATTAAGAAAAACACCAGGAAAAATGAAATTCTCAGGTAAGGTAGTGACGGTAAATTTGCTGCTGTATCTAGCAATTACATGTTGCATTAAGTCATCAAATACATTCAATGTCATTTAAAGCAAAGTTATCAAAGTTGCTTTTAAATAAAGTATAAAGATGAAACCTTTATGTACGCTTCAAACTGACCTTCAGGAAACCTCATGTGGAAAAAGATCACATGCCATACTGAAATATGGTATCAAATATATTTGTGGGCACATTTGTTTGTTAAAATAATTGCCTGATCTTCCATGGTAACATGAATGATGCACCGTATTTGAATTTCTACAAAAAAATTAGCATGTTTCCTGGAGCACTCTGTAGCTGTGCCTGTCTTTTAGTTGTGAGAAAACTAGTACAAACCCAGGAACTTAGACACAAATGTTCACTGGAAGAATGTTCCTTATTCCTTATCAGTTTGTGCATGCTATAATAAAATATTTATGATGTTTGTCACATCACCCGGTAGAAATCCAATGTGCCATAGTTTTTTCAGGTGCATACCTACTGCTGCGCAGACTTTTCCATGGCTATAGAAGCTTCAAGCAGTTCCAGCATGAGCTTATCCACAGCCACAGACACTTTGGGCCACAATCCCTTCAGCAGTGTACCTGCTGTGATATGCACATAACCATGGCCACAGATGCTTGGAGTGTACCTCCTCACACGTGGACTTATCCAGAGGTCACAGTCCCTTTGACTCGAATTCACACTGGAGTTTCAGCCTGCTCCGTACAGCAGCACACGAAGAGCAGCAATGTCGTGGCCATCTGCCAGCCCAGGTACATGGCTGTTGCTGTTATTAAAATGTTTCCAGGCACAGTAGAGTAAGATGGCCAGGAGTACAGCAAACAGCAAAAGCAAAAAGCAGCCACTAACAAACACTAGACTTCCATATACAGTCAGGCAAGCAAGCCCCATGGCAAGCACAGAAACCAGCCAATTAGTAGCTAAGCAGCTATAAATTTGGTCTAGCACACTCCAATCAAATCTGCCATTATCTTGAATCCTTTGAGCCCCACGTTGGGCTCCAAAAAAGGGCTGCCGTGGTTTAAGCCCAGTTGACAGCTAAGCCCCACACAGGCACTCCCTCACTGCCTCCTAGCAGGATGGGACAGAGAACAGAAAGGGTAAAAGTGAGAAAACTTGTGGGTTGAGGTAAAATAGGTTAATAGGTAAAGTAAAAGCTGCAAAACAAAGTAAGGAATTAATTAATTACTTCCCATCAACAGGCAGGTGATTAAACATCTCCAGTAAAGCAAGGCTTCATCACATGTAATGGTTACTTGGGAACACAAATGCCATAGCTCCGAATGTCTTCCCTTCCTCCTTCTTCCCCCAGCTTTTATTGCTGAGCACAGTGTCATATGGTATGGGGATATCCTTTTGGTCAGTTGGGGTCATCTGTCCCAGCTGTGTCCCCTCCCAACCTCTTGTGCACCCCCAGCCTACTCACTGGCAGGGCAGTGTGAGAATCAGAAACAGCCTTGATGTTGTGTAAGCACTGTTCAGCAGTAACTAAAACATGACTATGTTATCAACACTATTTTCATCAAAAATCCAAAGCACAGCACCATACAAGCTACTATGAAGAAAATTAATTGTATCCCAGCCAAAACCAGTAGAACTAGAAATAAAGAATAGTAGTGACAGATAAGGTACCACAGCTTGATGACATATATTCCACTTGGACTAATTAAACAGAATTTTTATTCAACTGTCTTTCCCTACTTTGTTCCCTTTCATCCATGACCTTCTTCCTGATGCTGTGTTTTATTTTAATTTTACAAGTACTGTTTAAGTACTGTCAAACATCATGGCCTGCCCCCTCCCATTCATATTCTGTAATCTTATCTTCTTGTTCCTTAACATTTATTTTCTGTCCAAAATGCTACTGAGAAAACTTCGGGAGCAGACCCACCAGAGTACTGTGCACAATGTATGCCAGGAGAAGAAGGCCTCTCCTCCCCTTTCCTCCCCCAAAATGTTTGCTTTCAAATTGAAATATCCTGTGGATCTCCTCATACCATCAAACAGAGGATGTACCTGTTTTAGCATTGGATATGACTAATGGGAATAAGTTTTAACTGTTTCTTAAAACAGAAGCAAATAGAGCCCCTACCTCCTATTCTTGCACCTCAGTCTGAAGGTAATTCCTTTACTAATAATACAAGAATATTTTGGAAATTCCTGGAAATTTTTCTTGCAAAAAAGCAGGATAGCAGTGGTGGTTCTGTAAAAGAACTTACATCATGGGATCTCTAGTGTTCCGTATTTGTTTAATTTAGGGTTTATCTACTATAGATATTTTTTATTACCTTTGGATTGTACCAATGAATATGAAGTCCAAGAGCCAGAGACCTTATTTGTATAATTTAAATAAATTAGCTGGCTGGAGTTTCTAGACCTTCAGTTCCATGTAAAAGGAATGAATGAGTCCTTAATTTCCTCTGACCTACTGTCTCACTGATCATCTATATGCATGCCCTTCACTTTAAGTTCACTTCCTTTGTTTCAACTGTTTTATCACATATAAGTTACTGACATCTTTAGTACTAGATTCTCCTTCTTCTATCTTAAAGAAATTATTTCTTCCTTAGGGTTTATTCTGCTGTTTAAACTTCTTAACTGGATCTTATTTCACTCACTTGGGACTGATAAATATACTTAAGAATCTCACTAAAGTTATCAAAAAACTATCCCCCAAAGAAGCTATTGCTCTTTCCTTCTTTTTTTCCCAGCAGATCAAGATGTCGCTTAGTTTGTAACTTTTGTATGCACTTAAAAACATTTTCTGTGAAACTTTGAGAATTAAAGTAATTAAGGAAAATCTCCAGCCAGAGGAGAAACTATTATTACTGTTAGCATTGTCATTATTATTAATTACTATTGTAATTATTATTAGCATCATCATCATCATAATTTTCATCAATGTCATATCTCAGTTTTCACACTGACAATTGGTCATGATACTGAAGGTGTGAGTGAAGCAATACTCTAGAATGTTCATATCTAGGGTCAATATTTTCTGAGAAAAATATTCACCCCCCCGCCCCGTCCTCCTGAGGAAGGAGTGATAGAGGGGCTTGGTGGGCACCTGGCTACCAGCCAAGGTCAACCCATCACAGTATCTCAGGAAATGCAGCTGTTAATTTATTAGCAAAAAATTTAGTGCTGTCAGCACTGCAAAGACAATACAAGATGTTATTCTTTTCCATGCACTATCACAAGCTGCCTGTTAAGTTTTAATTCCAGAATCTTTCTTGTTGGTGATGAGATAGGAGACAAGAAGAACTCAGTTTGAGTTTCAGGGAAAGGACAAGCATGTATTTCTGACAGTTAGAAAAATATGGTTTTCGCTTACAAATGAGTGAATTTGATATGGAAGTCAGTGATGGAAATAAACACAGAAAAGCAGGATATGATTTTACAGGAACTATTCTTCTTCCCTCCCTCCATCTTATCATGTTTGAAGGCTAGCAGGAAGAAGTTTGAATGAGTGCCAGTTCATCCTTTTCCCTCATGCTCATCTGATCAAATCACAGAGGGCTGGGCAAAAACATTAAGAAAGTGACAGCATGGAAAATGAATGACAAATACAGCTGCTATTATGTCCAAAGGATAAAGTAAAAAAAAAAAAAAAAAAAAAAAAGCATGAGAGAAAGAAAAAGAAAGAAAGAGAGGGCAGGTGCAGCTAGAAAGAGATGGAAGGATACAGGCCTTGAAGTGGACTCATATTTAATAATCACTGATGGTTTAGAGGTACTTAGGAGAATAAGTAGCAGGTTTCCAACTTTGTTACTTAAACTAGGAATTAATGCACTTTACCTGAACGGTTAATCTTTGTGAGGCAGTTAGGTATCTATCCAGTGGGCTGCAGTGTGACAAGGAGACACGTTAACCAGCATAGTTTCTACAAGAAATCTAGCTGTGACAACAGGTAGGTGAATTAGACTGTACAGTCTGTGTTGTTACTTCTGCACTGCTTTCAATATTCAGGCTAAGGTGTATGACTAGCTCAGCCATGTGCATAATTCACTGGAGCCTGAAGTGGAGAGACCTTGAGAGTGTACATGCAGGGAACAATGACAATGGGTCAAACCAAAACATAAGGCCAACTGAGAAAAGACAATCTTCTACTACACTTGCACAGCCCCTGGCAATTGTTCAGTGCGATTAGAACAGCATGCATATGAGAATAAAGTAAACATTTTCATAATGGTGATAACTTTCTTACGATCCCTTATCTTATGATATGAATCTTTCACCATTTTATTATGAAAAATGTGAATACTTTGTACAGCTCCTTAACAGTAGTAACATGCTTTTAGTAACATGAAGCATCTAAGATCACTGTATGTGTGAACACATTCTTCCTCTTCTCACTGTTGAAAGCCTGAGATTCCATGGTCCTGTCTTACCTAAATGAAGACAAGTGCTCTGAAAATACCTTTCTAGGCCATGTACTCTTGATGAGACCCTTGGTGTATGGGTTTGTAAAATTCAAAATTCTGGAAATGGAGAAGAACAATTATGATGCATTTAAACTTGTTAGAGGCCTAGGAAAGAGATACAGACAAAAATATGTGAAAATTGTAATCCCGGGACAACACACACGTATCTAACTTGAGATTTCTGCAAGAAATAATTTTAAATTTGCATCTTGCTTTTATACCCCTGTTTTAAAGACAGGACTTTACAAAATTACAGTTTGAGAAACACACTCTGACCTGCAGAGGTGATCCATTTCAACAATGGACAATTACTTTAGTAGTAATTCATTACCTTTTCACTCTGGGTTCTGGGTATCATGAAAATAAGCTGCTGTGACAGTGAAGTTAAGGTACTTTACACATGCACAGTAAGCCTAACTTATTTGGGACACTCCTGCTGTACTGCTTTCAGACCTGGCAGTGTTTGAATATCTGATATCTTGTCTTTGATTTGTCTGCTTTTACCTCACATGGTAATCTGGAATGCCCAGGTTTCTGCTACCACTGGGTGACAGAGAAACACTAAGTCATGTCTTCATACATAACCATTTTTCTTCTGAATATTACTGAAGTACTAAGCAACCTGTGTATATAAACCACAACTAAGCTGTGGAAACTTAAAAAAAAAGTACTGGTGTGCAGCACATAGAATAAGATTGCTCTCAGAAACCAAATCATTAGCAAAGCTATTCAGGATTATGGCACTTGGTAAATAAAGGTTTTTCTAGATATTTCTAAGCTAAAACTTATTTCCCCACATCCCCCCATACTTCATCTATTTGCTCTCATTGAAATCTACTTTGAAAGATTCAGACTCAAAAGGACTATTGTACAACAGTGGTTTAGGACCTCTTTGTGATTCTTTATTTATTTGTTTGTTTTAAAGTAAATCTAAGAGATTAGTTTAAAAACCACCTAAAGCTAATCAAGTAAAACTAGAGTAGACATTACTTAAATGCAGCCACTCTGAGCTAGATCACTGAATGCCAGGTAATTATAAGGTGTTAACAGTTTCTTCATGTTAAGCCCTATTCATGTCCCACAGAGTTAATGAAGCAGAGACCAACTTTAAATAATTCCTGTATTCATCTGTTGTTAGAAAATATTATTACCATTTCTAAAAAATGAATGCATATTAATAGTGAAAATTCATGCAGCAGAAGTATATGAGATTAAAAATCCTGGCAAGGTTTCATTTCAGAGATGGCATCCATAGTGCATCCTAATTCTTCAATAAATATCAAATAGATTATGAACAACCTGGGAAAATTAGCCATCATCACCCAATCAGAGGAGCTGACAACTGCAATTTAATTTAGGTAGCTGATACCTAATAATGAAGTAGTGGTGTCATTCTACTGAATTCTGATATAACACTTGACATGAAGCACTGGCACCACCTGTATAATCTCTGACTTGTCATTTGGAAAACCAAATGAGTAATTCAACACTTGCTGTTTAAAAATATGGGTTTTTTTTCCTAGTGTGAAGCCAGTTTTACAAAGAAAAGGCTATCATCTCTTCTTGCTTGCTGATAGTTTGTATGTAGATCTTAATACATTTTAATTACCGTTCAATAAGTTAATTATATATTTTCTGCAGTCATTACTTGTAACTACGTTTCAAGATTTATATTTTCACTTGGATGAATTGTAACCAAGAAACATGTTAAGAGCAATGCAGAACCCAATAGGCAAAACACATCGTCTGTATACCCCTTGCTGCAATGAAATCGGGAAAGCTAGAAAGAATAACTTAGTCCTTTAATAAGATTATTGCCTATATTCTACAAGAGGAGTGCACACTTTGAAAAGCCAGATAAGCAACATTTTTGCTTATCACATGTATATATACAAACAAAACAAGCACTTAAAAATGCAAGTAAATTAACAAAGGCATTACATTTCAGACCCACCCACTTCATGCATTATCAAGTACAGGCTTGACTGATTTGTAGGTTTAGGAAGGGTTTGTGAAACTTCACTATGGAAAAAGAATATTGTATTTTTATCTCTTTTTCAATAAACCTTGAAACAAGACAATATTTTCCCCCTCCTCCTTTTCAAAGCCTTTGTATTTCTCGTGACAAAAAAAGTAGTTAAAAATAAAGAAACGTTTGAGTGAATCAATTTGAAATTTTATTCAAAAGTGAAGTAATGGTAGCCTTTGTGTTCTAGACCTGAATGCTCTGTTTCTCGTAGCTACCACAGGTCAAACAGGGAGCCATGGAAGCAAGAATGTGCAACATAGCCAAATATTTTCATAAGGAATTATTTCTCACACACTTGCTTGTATTAGAAATTATTTATATTGTTATTTAACCCACGGTTACTTTTTTTGAGCAACTTATTTAACACTGAAGTTACCCCACTTGGGCATATCATCAAATCTCAGCAGGGAAGCATTCTCTTTGAAATGGATACACATTCATTCAAGGTGAGAGTAAGAAATAGCAAAAAATCATACTTTATGGTATTACTGTGCAGAGGGAGAACAATGGGACTCTGAAACTATCATATCAGAAATTTGGCAAGGTGTTACTGATGGCAATATATACACGAATCCTGCAGTCAAAGTGTAAATGTCTTTGCAATGGCAGAGCTTAAAATGTAAAAGTAAAATGTATAAAAAGAAGAATTAGGTAGAGGAAGAACAAAGGGTTACAGAATTAGACTCAGTATATTTTAAAGCATTTTTTTAAAAATCTCTTTTTGCCAGGAAGCAAAAAGAAAAAGCAGCACCCCCTCAAAAAAAAAAAAAAAAAAAAAAAAAAAAAGATGCTTTTAATGCATTCAGTAGGTTTTAGTGAGATGGTCAAATTCAAACTTCTGCATGGAGATGACTGACATGAAATCAGTGGATGAAACATCATTGACACAATGCATCATGTCTTTGATTTATAGGAAAAATATCTCATCCAGAGATGATATTTTTGTCCTCCTAATTCAACAAATTAAACTAATAGAAAATTAAAACACTGACTTGCTTACAGATTATCACCATCAAATAGTAGCACTAAATATACGGTACTCAGGATTGCTTCAATGTTTAGTTGGTTACGAGGCAGTAAAATGTCCGTAATTAATCAGTTTAGGACTTATTTGGCTATAGCATATACTGGATGAAAAAAGCATTTGCAATTGCAATTGATTCTACAGCTGCTTCACAGGGCTAGTGGTTTTTGACTCTTCCAACAAGAAGCTGGATGGCATCTCTTCTCAGGGCTGAACATGGTACCCTTCTTTGGGAATAAAATGTGCTGTAGTCACACTTGCCCCCCTATTTTTGTCTTGGAGAGTGAGAAATCTGACATCTCACTGCCATTATTTGTGCAGCAGAACTTGAATTAGATTTTTCCCAAACAAATGATTAATGTGTAAGAGTTTGCAATTTAATACTATTTTCTTCCTGCACAAGCATCTTGGATCCGGTTTTCAGCAACTGATTTAACATATAAATTGGCCAAATTTGGCAAAAGTCGAGAATATTTAACAGGATACAGATGGTACAGCAGAAAGCAATATCCAGAGATTTGGGTGACTTGAGTGCTCTTTAGCCCTCTACCAGCTGCTTTGGCTCAAGTGTGAATAAAGACCTTTTAAGAATCAATAAGTGTATCTTATGTTGTGCCTAAGCATTGCCCACCCAACCAAACTGACACCAAAAACAAAAGCAACCATATGGTTTTAAGTATATTAATGAACAGAGCACTACAGCTCACTCAAGATTAAATATGTTAATTTAATATCATCAATTGCTTGCACATTGCTAATTTCCATTGGCCATCTAATACAAATAAATGTACTTCTCTCCAGATTTTCAGTTTTAATGGTAACAGAAAATAAGACAGACAGCAAATGCCTGAGGCTAGAGGAAAATGGAAGAGACACTCAATTTCTCTCTCTACAAACCATAATAAAATCACAGTCAATAGATTTTAGTTATTGGAATCATAAAACAGCACTAGCTGCAGTTAACAATTAAGTCCTTTGGGGCTGTAAGTGCTCTATATGGTGTTTTGAGCTTGTAATGAATGATTACTAATTACAAGGCTCAGATTATATTGCAGGCATTTAAGTGCTGATATCCCAATATAATATAGCTGAGAATCTCAAGCTATGTCTTCTTTTTTTCCCAGAAGCCTGCATTTGATAAATTGATCTTCAAGTTCCTAATAAACACTAAAACATAAGTGATAGAGTGGATTCCAATTGTAAATGGATTCCTAGGGCATTATATGCTGGAGGTAATATCCCAACAATACTCCATTCTTTCCTTTAACATTGACTTGTTATTACACTCAGAGAGGTGTGTGGCTGTGTAGATCAAGAGTAGTATTACTGCCACATTTCAGACTATATACAGTCGTGGAATCTTCTTTCACAAAAAAAAAAAGAAAAAAAAAAAAAAAAAAGATACCAAACAAATCTACCCCATCGCAACAGTACTGACAATCATGGTCAATCAAACAAACAAAACCGAGTTGGTTCACCCATATATATGTATTAATTAAATGAATTTGTACATTTAATGCCTTAGTGTAAAGTTGCTACATTTTGTGTAAGATTTGGTACTCTACAAAGTTGTCACATTCAAAATTGAATGAGACTTTGGGATCAAACACATCTTTCACATTGCATTCAAAGGAGAACTCTACCTTTTTGTCTGGTATCTGGGACAGGAAACTGTGCTGGCATCTTTTTGTTATCTTTCTTTTTACCATTCTATTCTATTATCATTCCTTCCTCCACCTTTTCTACCTTTGAAGTAATCTATAGTCTCTTGTCTTCTACCTGCTCCTGCAGAATATTTCCCCTAAGGTCTCCTGCTACTTGTATTCTCCTGCTTTTTTCTTCAACAAGACCTCCTCTGTACTTGCAGAAACCCTAATTCCCTTCTTCACCCGCAGTCTCTATTCTGTTAAGACAATCTTTATTTATGTCATAGCAGCACACTGAGCTCTGGAGAACACTTAATTACATGGCACACTGCTGGATCACTCTCTTTAGAGTTTAAAAGATATATCCATGTGCTAGGGATGTACTGTAGGAAGTTAGCCCTTCAGGGAGGCACAGATGCTTCTGGCTAATTACTTACATGTTCTGAAATCAGTTGCATTTCCCTTGGCTTCATTATATATCTCTGATGCCTAACAGTTGGCTAACTAGTTTCCTAACTTTGGAAAACAGAGGTCATCCAACTTCCATGAAGATGGTTTACTTTCAGTTCTTCTGGAAATGGAGGTGGCTTCACTTCTGAATGTGGTGGAAAGAAAATTGTGACCATTTCAGCAAGATTAGGAGTCAATCCTATAGGATATAATGAGAGATCTAGACTTTACCTGTAGAGGATGTTTCAAACTTATTTCAAAGCATGAGGAAGATCAAAAGAATTAAAGAAAAGCAAAAGAAAGAGGCTAAAGAATTAAAGAAAAACAAAAGAAAGAGGTTATCATAACATGGTCAAAGTATAAGTACCAGTTATGAAACAACATTAAGGCTGCATTCCTGCATTGATCAGACCTTCTTATGAAGTATGGAAACCAAGACTTGACTCGTAAGATTTACTGAGCAATTTTCCTCTGGCACATATCAGAAAATGTCTGCTGGGAAGTGGGATGAAGGAGTTACAACTTGAGAATCATATATTACTTCTAGTTTTGAAAGTTCAGACATGGAGTGAAGCTCATAGTATAAATTGAGAGAAGAGTGACAAAAGTTTATATGTGTTTTTCCTAGGGGTTTTTTCAGGTTGTTGTTTTGTTGTTTTGGGCTTTGGATTTTTTTAAAGTAAACTTGTTTTTAAGTGACTAATGATGTTGGATTAATACCAACGTAGTCAGAATGCAGAGACATGGAGGACCCCCTGGATATGATGGTCTGGTTGTTGAGTATCTGCTGCCTGACTTGTGTTTGTCACAATATCTTCATATTTACTTTGCTGGAGAGACAGGAATGGGAATGTGCAAGACTGGAAAATGAGCTTGTATGATGTACGTAGTCTGTTTTCTACATTCTATATTCACTGTCACTGTCAGAGCTAGTAGTATCTCCCTCTGAGTACACTTCCCTGTCTTTTGAAAAATCATCCTCAGGTGCTTTATGGTTTTCCAAAACAGGCTATTCTTTCCCTTTCTAATATCCCCCTGACTAGCAAGGCCAGCCATGTCAACCATTCTAACCTTTAACCTCTGATGCAATAGTGTAAATGTAGCAATAATTAACTTCTGAAATGAACAAGTCAATAACAATACTTATCTGTGGCTATAAATTCACGTTATAGTAAAAAACAATTACCAAAGAGAAAAGAAGCCTCAAAATATGAATATGCTATTTTAAATGATTGAACAGAGAGGAAAACCTTTCCATTATCTACCTAGAGGTAAATTAAATAATGAAAAGATGTCATTATGGAGTTTAATTTGGAGAGTACAATATTCGGTCCATAATGCAAGCTATTAGGTCTTTCTCAGTTGCAGGAAGTTGCAAGTGAAGTTCCACCAGAGTCGTAGTGTGGGTGGGAAGAGATCTCCGGAGGTCAACAACCCCAGCCCCTGCTCAAAGTAGGTGCAATTAGAGCAGGTGGCTTAGGGCTGTGTTCAATGTAGCTCTGAGTATCTCCAAGGACAGTGATCCTACAGCTTCTCTGGGCACCTGTTGCCATGTTTGATAACCTCCACAGTGAAAAAAACTTTCCTTACCTTGTGATGGTGCACTTCCCCCTGCCCCCTCAACCTGATCTTTATCTCCCATAACCCTGCTCAAGTGATTACCACCAGTGGTGGTTGTAATGGATGCATCTGGTCGTGATGGCTGCATCCGACTCAAAGTGGATTCAGGAGACAGACAACAACACAATAGCCAAGGGCTACTGTGCGATGCACCAACCTAACCACAGTGAAGAAACTAAGATCTGTGGTCGGTATGCAAATATGACTATGAGTGAACCATGTTACCCCCATAAATAGTGAGCAGCCAAAGAGCCCTTTGAGCTCTCCTGCATGGCAGCGGGCTGCACGTCAGGATCTCCCCTTGAGTATGGACGCCTGTTAAGGTTACTCCTTGAGGCTGAGAGATTCCTTGCTGCAACAGATTCTCGGTAAGTGACTAACAGCATGCTAAACTTTGAAATCTTAGCTCAGTGATTGTCGTGGTTTAGCCCCAGCTGGCAGCTAAGCACCACACAGCCGCTCACTCGCTCCCGCCCCGGTGGGATGGGGGAGAGAATCGGAAGAGCAAAAGTAAGAAAACTCGTGGGTTGAGATAAGAACAGTTTAATAATTGGAACAAAATAATAGTAATAATAATAATGAATTATAATGAGAAGGAAAACAATGAGAGAGAGAGAGAGGAACAAAACCCAAGGGAGGGGAAAGGGGGGGGGGGGGGAATAATAATAATTAAAAAAAATGATACAACAGCTCACCACCCGCCGACCGACACCCAGCCAGTCCCCAAGCAGCGATCGCTACGTCCCGGCTAACTCCCCCAGTTTATATACTGGTCATGACATCATATGGTATGGAATAGCCCTTTGGTCAGTTTGGATCAACTATCCTGGCTGTGCCCCCTCCCATTTCTTAGGCACCTGGCAGAGCATGGGGAGCTGAAGAAAAAAAAAAAGTCCTTGACCAGTGTAAACACCACTTAGCAACAGCCAAAACATCAGCGTGTTATCAATAGTATTCTCATACTAAAATCCAAAGCACAGCACTATACCAGCTACTAGGAAGAAAATTAACTCTATCCCAGCCGAAACCAGGACACTGATATGAAAGATTGATTGCGCATATATAATCCTTTAGACATAAACCGTTGACCAAGTCTGGGACGGGGACTGGATGCAGTCACACCTAGACTGTTCTCTGAGAAGGAGTTTAGAAAGCAAGGGGGTCCTTTCTGAACCACTGTCGCATTTACCATTGAACCTTGTTAACTCACAGGTTTATACTAATAAAGTATATTTTTGCTTCTCTCTTATGAGTGAAGTGCATCACTCCATCTGCAACATACTTTCAGTCAGAATTTCGCATGTTCCAGCAAGAGTTTTTTCATTCTTCTGTACAACTCTGAGAGGAATCTAGCTCTGTCTTCTTTACACCTTCCTACTGGATAGCTTGAAGAATTAATAAGGCCCCCTTGAAGCTGTCTGTTCCCAGGTGAACAGATCCAGCTCCCGCAGTCTCTCCTCAGACAGCCTGTGCTCCAGCCCCCAACCACCTTGGTGGCCTCTATGGGACTCGCACCAGTACATCAGTGTCTGCCCCATATGGAGGAACCCTGGGATGGCCACAGCACTCCAGGTGCATCTCACAGGTCCCAGACAGCAGGGCAGGATCCCTTCCTGGACCTATTGGCTGAAACCTTGCTTGTGCAGCCCAGCAAGCAGGGGCTACTTTGCTGCCCTGGGGCACTGTTGCCTCATGCCTAACCTGGTGTCCCCAAGGCTCCAGACCCTTTTCTGCAGAGCTGCTTCTGACCTGTCAGCCTCCCCCTGTCCTACTGCAAAAATTCATCCATCCCAAGGGCCAGGCTTTGCATTCATTTTTGGTGAACCTCTTAAGGTTCCTGTCTGCTCACTTCTCCAGCCTGTCCAGGACCCTCTGCAATCCTGCCCTCCTGCATGTTGACCATTTCTTCCAACTTGGTATCAAATGAATTTGTGGGGAACACATTATGCCCTATCACCCCGATCACCAGTAAAGATGTTGTGCATTATTAGCCCTAGTATCAACCCCCAAGTTAACACCATTTGTAAAACTTGCAACCAGGCGGACTGGTTGCACTAATCACAACCCTTTGCACCCACCCAATAGTCCACCATTCACACTAGTGTCCACTTGTCAAGTCCATGTCTCACTAGTTGGGCTATAACATTAAAAAAACTCCAAAGTTATAAGATTTTTAGTACTTTTAACCTCAATTCAGCCACAGTCACTTCTTTTATGACAAAATTGAAACAGTGTGAACATGCTGACATATTTAAATATAAATTTAAACAGAATAAATGTGATAAAATTAATATAAATATAAAATTAGTACTTATAAAAATAAAACTTTAATAAGTAGATAAGTACTTTTAAATTTCATTAAATTTCTTTTTCAGGCACATAATTAAATTGTATTTTTATACAAACTGGCTTCAGAGGATAAGTATTAACCTTTTTTTGAAAATGAGATTAAAAGCATGCCATTTTAATCACAACTGGAAAATTTACTAGTGTTAAAAATGTTTAAGCAGTTAAGCAAAATAGAATCATTGGATAACTAAGGCTGGAAGGGACCTCGGGAGATATCTAATCCAAACCTCTACCCAAAGCAGAGTCAGCTTGAAAATCTTCATTTTGGAGTGGAGAATGCACAACCCCTTGGGGCCCCAGTTCCAATACTTTACTTTTGGCATGGTGATTTTTTTTCCTTACGTCCAGCATGAGTGTCTCATGATTCAGCTTGTACTTGCTGCCTCTCACTCTCCTGTCATGCACCACTGCTCCTATGCAATATATTAAAAAAATCACTTGT
This sequence comes from Ciconia boyciana, assembly GCF_034638445.1. Lineage (NCBI taxonomy): Eukaryota > Metazoa > Chordata > Aves > Ciconiiformes > Ciconiidae > Ciconia > Ciconia boyciana. The sequence goes on from NC_132937.1 coordinate 50,900,869, forward strand.
ATTTCACAATAAGTGACTTCATCTAAAACACCTAAGTCACATTTTAAAACTTAACTGAAGACACAGAGTGGGTTTGACCCCATTCCGTCCCAGCTGAAAACCCATTATTAGATCTCCTTTGTAGAAGCTCTTGTTTGCACCTGCAATTTCTTGGAGCCTGCTTTTGTGTTGGTGCATTTCCAGCAGTCACAAAGCCATGGGTGGAAGGAGATCTAGACATCTTTATGATGTCTCTAGCAGTCTGCTCAGGACAGAGCCAGGCAACAAAAATGACAAAAAATTCCAGTGACTCTTTGGATCACAACTGTCGTCAGTAACAGTTGCTGGTGACTTATTAGCCCTGGATTTCCTAGTGAAAATAAGGGCATTTTAAAGTGGTGTTCTTAACAGTTCATGTTGACACTACATGTCAAATATCATCAATGCAGCCGCAGCTGCCAGCAGCTACAAAATGTGCTTCTAAAAAGGTAAGAAAATACTTTTCTGATTTCTTTACATCATTTATTATATACCAAAACCATCTCTTTGCTATCTTTATTTTTTCCTTTTCAGCATCTGTTAAATCAAAATTCACTTAAAGGAACGTTTATTTCATTTTCCTCTCTTCTCTGTTCTTTTCTCTGTAACTCTTTTTATTTGAAATGTCATCTTCTCATCTATAGTCTTTATGGCTTTTTTTTTTTTTTTTTTTAAACTTAACTTTTCTCTCTCTGCTTCTCAGTTGTGTTCGGCTCAGTCTGACATCACTTCATCTGGGCTCTTTTCCCTGTTACCACTAATGATATTTGTGAAATCAATTTGTGAAAACAAAGTGAAAACACTTTTTTTAAGTTAAAGAAAAGCACTCTGTCACTGTCCCCTCCCCTTCATCTCCTAATAATGTTTAATGATAAAAATAATTTTATATGTTACCTTTCTTCACCATCCTTCAAAACAAGGTGAAAATCATAGTCAGAGACCTTTGTGGTAAGACAATGTAAGCTAGCATTGCCTTACAACTAACACTGTTCTGCCAAATAAAAGCCTGGTTTGGGTTTGACTATTTTTTCCTGCTCACATCTAACACACTTTCCCCTATAAACTGTGGCTGTCACTGGGGACATCCCAGTGGATTAGCTTGACCTAAGAGAAAGAAAATTTAAGATCTTCCTAGTGCTATCTATCTTGTAATAAATTGCCATTTATTTTTTCAGATTAGGATCAAAACCACAAAAGAGCAAGCACATGCTAAAGGATACTTAAATGTTCCAGCTTAACCATTGTGAAATTTGCTTCACTGAGCCCACCCAGTGCCATTTCTGAAATTAACAGACAGGTCAGCTGCATTTTTATTTTTTTTTAATATTTATTCAAGAGGTGCAAAGCTGTGCTGACCAGATCACCTGTACTTTTTATAGTAGAAACAAAAACACAGCTCAGCAGATGTGTGAAGGTCTGTGCAGGATAGAAGGAAAATGAATATTCACAATTTACTACAAGAAAATAATAATTACAAAAAATTAAACTAGTCAGCTGCAGATATTCAGGAGGTCATTGTGTTCAGAAGTACTTTGACAAATGAATATGGCAATTAAATACATATGGTGGATAAAACTACTGGTATTCACCACTTATTGTGGCATTAGTATCATATTAGATATGCTAATTTGGTACAATTAACCTTTTGTAATTGCTTTAAAGACCTTGTCTAACCAGGCAGAATATTACTTCATTGAAGGAATAACTGATGCAGTATAAAAAACTAGAGGCAAGCCTTCAAGAAACCAATTACATTGTCTGTATACAGTACATATTTTCCTGGTAGGTTTTATGCCACCTTTTAAAATAATATATATATATTAATATTTCTTTTGTGAAGAGTTCCCAAAGGGACTCTGATTTCTGAATAATTTGTGATGTATTTTTTGTTCTTCCACAGAATTTTAGTAATGGAAAACCATTACTCAAAGTTAAATGTTTGTTTTTCATTCTTCTCTCAATTACAGCTAAGAGATGCAACTGAATACTTTCATGGGATGGGGCGGGGAGGAAGAAAGATGATAAAAACAGAGTGCAGTTTACAATTGTGTATTCAAATTAAGGAAACCATTTGCAAATTTTGTGCTTCATTGCCCAACATATGCTGATACAGACAAAAAGAGCTAACACAGACATTTTCCCAGTAATAGGTTCTGGAGAAACTGGCCAAGTGGCAGAATCTGAGAGATCAGTTACTTGAGAAGAGTAAAAGCACTGTGTGCTCGTATGAACCTAGCATAGTGTAAGCTACATTGATCAGATTTCATACAATAGATTTTTACCCTATTTAACCGAAAAGGTGACACAGTTATTGAAGAAAGGTAGTCTGGGCTACCTTGTGCTTTTCCATAATACATGAGAACCCAGCTGGCAACTAGGTTCTTAACAGCAAGTTGAGAGCCAGACTTGCTCTTTAATCTGTGGTAAAGCCTTCCACATTTAGTTTGGTATTGCCTGAATCAGTTATTAGTTTATTAAGTACACAGTTTTTTAGTTCCACCTCTGGACATTTCATCTAAAGAAGTGATTAGGACTATTTCACTGCCATGTGACACACATCAGAAATGAAGAAAATCATCCACAAGAAAAACCCTGACTGAAAGCATAAACTTAACTTCAGAGATAGGGAGAGTTCCTTTAGCTTCTAAACACTTGCCATCTTCGCACGTATCCTTTGCAAGTATCTATGTTTGCAAAGCCAAAAGACTAATGCTTACGTTCTTTAAGAAAAAATAAAAGACATGCAGCATTAGCACCAATCATATTTCTTATCTATTATTAACCTTACTTTAAAGATTTATAAGAAATATGGTATCACCTTGTAGCTGAGCCCCTGCTAGGCTAGTCACTACTCAAACATATGGGGAAGAGCCAGTTCTGAATCTTGAGAACTAATAAAAGTATTCAAACAAATAAATGCAAAAATGTAACTTTAAAACAAGGAAAATAATTTTGAGGTTTATTGTTTTGCTGCTGTTTAATTTAAGACATATCTTTTCGAATATAGAAAAAGTTTTGTGGGAAAGTGGTGATATTTTTCTTGGAAGTAGATTTCCAAGTAACTTTTCTGTTAAAAATTTCATATGACTCTCAAGTTCCACCTGAAATTATTTGCAACATAAAACATGGCACAAAAGCAAGCCTACCTGGATGAACTGAAATAGCCAGTCTTCCCTCAAGAGTCTAACTGAACCTTGAACTGAAGTTCCAGAAAAATTAAGCTAAAATCATATATTTTCATGAAACTTTTAACCTGGAGATCTAAGTTATTCCAAAGGGGCCTATTAAGGACAAGAATACACTGAAAAATGGAAAAGTAGCATTCACAACATATTTTGAATTCTGAGAAACTTAAACTTATCTGACCTTCTTTTAAAATATTTTTTTTAGCCTCTATTGGCATTGCTGGGTTTATATTTGCAAGAAAATAGAGATGACTGTGCAACAACAAATCTCTTCTTTACCTCTTCATTTGCTAGCGGGTCATACAAATTAGAAAATAGAAGAAAGGTGATTCAGATGACTGCTTACTTACCTCAGGCAACAAAAAAGATAGGGTAAATGTTTTTCTGAATCATTGAAGTCTTATTTTCAACAATAAGTTGCTCATCTTAGTCCTGCTGGCTATGTCTCCCCACACGTCAACAAAAAATAGCAAAAATAGTTGTACAACCCACCTGTTCTTACAAGTATGCAGCTACCTTGAAGGGAGATGAAGAACAGGCTTATGGTGTAGAACACTTACATAGCTATCTACTGCCATAGGAGTAAGCTTGGGCTTGAGGAGTACTGTATATTTCAGTTACGCTTACAGATTCCCTATCTGTGAAGAGCCAGTACAGAGTTACCCTTAGATTTTCAATACTGACACCCTGGAGGATCATGAGAAATTTAGAAAATTTAACTGAAGAGGAACATTCCATTGTATTTGAAAAGTCATGGCAGTCAGGAGAATTCCCAGGGAAACTTCACACTTGTTTTTAACAAGGGTAAACAGGAGAGCCTTGGGAGCCACTGATCAGTCAGCCTCACCTCCATGCCCAGTAAGATCATGGAACAGATCCTCCTGGAAGCATGTCAAGGTACATGGAAGACAGGGAGGTGATTAGAAACAGCCAACATGGCTTCACCAAGGACAAATCATGCCTGACTAATCTGGTGGCCTTCTGTGATGGAAAGGGTAAGGAAAGAGCTACTGATGTCATCTACTTGGACTTCTGTAAGGCCTTTGAAATGGTCCCACAAGCATTCTTGTCACTAAATTGGGGAGACATGGCTTTGACGGATGGACTGTTAGATGGATAAGGAATTGTCTGGATGGCCACATTCAAAGAGTTGTAGTCAATGGCTGTGTCCAAATGGAGACTGGTAATGAGTAGTGTCCCTCAGGGCTCCATACTAGGAACAGTACTGTTCAATATCTTCATTAATGATATAAACAGTGAGATTATTTGCATCCTCAACAAGTTTATGGATGACACCAAGCTAAGGTGCAGTTGGTACACTAGAGGGAAGGGATGGCATCCAGAGGGAGCTTGACAGGCTTGAGAAGTGGGTCAACCGCATTATAGTTCAACAAGGCAAAGTGCAAGGTCCTGCACCTGGATTGGGACAATCCCCAGTATCAGTATGGACTGGGGGATGAATGGATTGAGACCAGCCTTTCAGAGAAGGACTTGGGGATATTGTTAGATGAAAAATTAAACATGAGCCAGCAAAGTGCATTTGCAGCCCAGAAAGCCAGTCGTATCCTGGGCTGCATTAAAAGAAATATGGCCAGCAGGACAAGGGAGGTGATTCTGCCCCTCTACTCCACTCTGGTGAGACCCTACCTTGAGTACTGCGTCCAGCTCTGGAGTCCTCAGCACCAGAAAAACATGGACCTGTCAGAGAGGGTCCAGAGGAGGGCCTCAAAAATGGTCAAAGGGCTAGAACAACTCTTCTGTAAAGAAAGGCTGAGAGAGTTGGGGTTGTTCAACCTTTCAATAAATAAAGGTTGTGCAGCCTTTCAATATATAAAGGGAACTTAAAAAAGAGATGGGGAATGACTTTTTACCAGGGCCTGTAGTGACAGGACTAGAGGCAATGGTTTTAAACTGAAAAAGGGTAGATTTAGATTAGATATAAGGAAGAATTTTTTTATGGTAAGGGTGGTGAGGCACTGGAACAGGTTGCCCAGAGAAGTTGTGGATGTCCCATCACTGGAAATGTTCAAGGTGAAGTTGGATGGGGCTTTGAGCAACATAATCTAGTGAAAGATGTCCCTGTCCATGGCAAAGGGGATTGGAACTACATGATCTTTAAAGGTCCCTTCTAACCCAAACCATTCTATGATTCTAGGATGTTTGAACCATGAATATTGCACAACTTCACTGAATAATCGAAGACAAAATTCATGGCCGTGAAAGAAAATGATCTCTAAAAGGTAATAAAACATGTACAGAAAGCTAAGTTCTTTTTCACAATGAACTATTGGATCACCCCCAGTAAGAATTTGTACCACATAATTTTTATGTTGCACAATAAAAAATAAATAATGAAGTAACTTCCATGAGTATCCTTCAGAAAATTGAACAGCTTCTTACAAAATCTTCCCTTCAGTTCAGAACAAAACCTATGTTACCACTCCAGGTCCCAAGAAACTTATATTAGTTTTGTACTATGAAACTACTGTTCCTTGCTCTAGAAGCAACTGTGATTTGGTGGAGACTGCAAATCTTGTAAGTGATTTAAATGGTTTTAGTGTTTTAAGTCCCTCTGAAATCACACAGACTATGGCAATCTGAGGTATTTCAATGATTGCTTTAAATCTGCATAAAATATTTCCCATGAGAAACACAGAAATCACATTTGTAAGAAATCGATATTTTCATTATCACTGTTTCACTCATAAGTGCTTACTGTCAAAAAATAGGGAATAAGACAATGGATTAGCTTGCTTACTTGACGGGAAATTATCTGAAATGTTCATCTCTGGTCAGATAGAGACTGCAAGGTTAGCTCTAGTAATTCCAATATACTTCCACTCTTAGTATTTTAACAGACTTAATTAGGTAGCTCACACTAGAAATCATTCTTCCTTCACATGCTATATAAAAACTTCATCCAACAGTCGTACAGGTACAGTCAGTTTATAATTTAGTGTATACCTCATTTCAAGCAAAATCATGCTGTGTTTCTACTGAAAAAACAGGTAAGACTATTCTCCCCACACTTTTGAGCAGAACATTGTAAGTAACAAGGATACAGGGTTTAGAGAAAAATGGTTTCTGTGGCAATCCACCTGAAATGTAAATTACTCGTAATCTCTTGAGTTTATTCTGTTGGCTCTTCCGTAGCTGATTTCTGCCATTGCTCCTTTCTAGAGGGACAAGTGCAGACAATGATTTGGACACATGAAAGATATGCATCTGGAATTACTGTATTGGTGAAATACCTTTTTGAGCCAGACAATGCAGCACACTACTGAGCTGTAGTGTCTAATTATCGCTAGTGGCACAAACTACTGAATTGGTCAGCTCTTCTATAATGCTGCTTTATGCATTGCTTCTGTTAAAATGTCCAGTTGTCTGTTACTTAGAAGCTGATGGATGCCTCCATTCATCAGTCATTTGAAAGGAATATTTCTTTGGAAAGAATGGATTAGTCTGGGGTTTTGAAAATACAAAGCTGAGGGGGAAGAACTGTCTCTTTTATGGACTACAGAATTCACCTGGAAAATGACTTTTGGTTAACAATCTGCTTGACACAGATAAAAAATAAAAATACACCCCCCTCCCGCTCCCTCTACACCCCCCCCCCCAAGTTTTCATATTTATTTCTATCCTTTCCTCAAGAGTAAAAGATCCACTCTCTGAGCAGACTGTTTGTAGTTATTTTGCTCTTTGGAAAGATTACCATTCTCTACCTCTAATCTCTTCATCCTGCAATGTATTGCAAGCTTGAATTTCATAGAACTAATGAAATAATTATTATAAATTATAGATTTATTTCATATGAAACATATATCTGAAGTTCCCAATAAAAAAACCCAAAACCTGCATTGTGTTATTTATTGTGCACACACTTCTTATTTACAAAAAAGACAATTATGACATCCTAGGATGATACAAGAGTTACTTTCTTGTTTCCTGACAATTTTTTTAAAACCTCTAGCCAAAATTCACAATTATGTTTGCTTAGTGGTAGAGTGGTAACAAAAATCAGCAGGCAGCATTTTTTAATAAAATATTTCATTTGTAGCATAGGTACCTCTTAGAGTAAGAGGCTGTATTATCCTGAAACAGACATGTTTTGGTATGCAATATCCTTTCTCAAGCCTGCTCTGTTTGGAGTCTTTTTACAAATTTTATTTTGAATTATTTAAAACACACTGTGGCCTCCCACTTTCCTTCAAATCACTTGTAGCTTGTCAACAAGTGTTTATTTCATTAGAAGTATTAAACATCTGGCACTCCAGTGTCAGATGCAATAAAGATCTCTTAAACACACAGCTCTGAAACTGTTTATTTCTGCAACCAGATTATTACTTTACTAAGTGTATTTTAATGGTTATACATACTCAGTGAGAAAAAGAAAAGCCCTAAGTCCTATTACTAACTAAAAACTTCCACCTCAAGACGTTCAATGAGCATTGGAACCCCTGTCACGCTGCCTGAACACAGTTTCCCTAAGAGAAGGACAGAGAAAGCACTTCTCAAATTCTGGCATATCGTTTATAACTGGGGGGGAGGAGATTTTTTAAAATGTTTCCAGCCACAGACCTAACACAGCAAGTTAATTGCATAAGAAAAAACTTATTTCCAGTGATCTTTTTTTGACATAACTTTATTTGTAATGAGGTAAAATTTACAAGATGTTTCACAGCCTGTATATTTCACTTTCCCAACCCACTTTTCATTCTCATTCTACTGAACTCAAATGATAAAACTCTTTACCTTTTACTGATGCATCTTTCATCTAAGGAACAAAATATGTTTTGCAAAGAATTAATGCCACCCGTGAAAGTGGTAAACATAAAGGATCATCAGAGGGCATAAAATATGTCTGCAGAAAAGGGATTTTTGTTGGTTCATTTATTTTATACTGATAGTGGTAATGTTAAATATGCCTCTGTCAACAAATGAGTGAATGAATGACGGCTCAGTGAAAAGTCAAGTCTTCATCTACTCAGACTAGGCCATTGTGATGTATCTAGAAAGCCAGCTAGAAAGAAAAACTTAAATAAGATTGGTTCATGAACGTCAAGGGTCCCAAGTAAAGGGAAAGACACCTCTGAAGAACTGAAAAGGAACAAGAGAACTCATGAAGGACTAAAATGACAACAGGATCATGGTATACTAAGACTAATTGTCATTCAATAAACTATTTTAAAAGCTTTTTATTATTGTCCTGGTTTCAGCTAGGAGGGAGTTAATTTTCTTCCTAGTAGCTGGTATAGTGCTGTGTTTTGGATTTAGGATGAAAATAATGTTGATAACACACTGATGTTTTAGTTGTTGCTGAGGGGTGGTTACACTAAGTCAAGGACTTTTCAGCTTCTCATACTGTCCTGCCAGTGAGGAGGCCGAAGGTGCACAGGAAGCTGGGAGGGGAAGCAGCCAGGACAGCTGACCCAAACTGGCCAAAGGGATATTTCATACCATATGACATCATGCTGAACAAACAACTGGGGAGGTTAGCTGTCGGGGGCAGGGGTACTGCTCGGGAACTGGGTAGGCATCAGTCAGTGGGTGGTGAGGAATTGCATTGTGCATCGCTTCTTTTATCATTGTTATTATTTTCCCTTCCTTTTCTGTCCTATTAAATTTTCTTTATCACAATCCACGAATTTTACCTTTTTTTTCCGATTCTGTGCCCCATCACACTAGGAGGAGAGTGAGCGAGCGGCTGTATGGTGTTTAGCTGCCTGCAGGGTTAAACCACGACAATTATGTGGACCCTTATTATTTACTAAATGATTTATGATAAGCACTGAAAAGGCAAAAACCCAGAGAAGGTATCATTGTGTACAATTTCCACTGGAGGCTTTGATCAATAGAGCGTTATTCTATCAGTGTTCACTGTATATCTCATCAGCTTGGATGTGTTAAAGAAGGGCTCAGTTACCACCTCTGAATTCCTCTACCTCCCTGGAAAGTATCCCAAAGCCCTGCAATAAAACTGGATGTTTTCACTTTCTCCTTATGTCACTTTTACACTTTACATAAATAATTAAATATTTGTGGGCATGAAAAGCAAAGAAGTATTCTCCAGCCTAGAGGTTCGGGCTCTCATTTGGGATCTGGGATAGTCAGATTGTATTCCCTGATCCACAAATATTTAATTATTCATGCAAAGTGAAACAGAATGTGAATTGAAGTAATTGAGAACACTCCACCTCAGAGACCCATATACTGTGATGACTGGGGACCTTTACTGTGGTGAAGTTAAAATCTCCTCAGGGGAAGGAATTGATTCTCCTGTTTCTTCCCCCAGTTTCACAAGTGTCTTCCTTTGTGTTTGTATGATTCTGAAAACTAAATATGATGTCTACAATCAAGTGTTTTCTTAGACAGCAAGAACTACTTTTTATATCACACCAAATAAAAAAAAGAATTCAGGCAAGTTCATCAGCACTTTTTGTCTCTAAGAGTTTTAATTTAACAGAAAAGACACACACACACACAACTACTTGCAGAACATTAGTTCAGTCTTTTCTTTATTTTCTTTCACAGGCTATTGGTCTGAAAAACCATTATTTGAACAATGAAAACTAGGAGATAAAATAAATTGTGTATAAAAGAATTATGAAACTCTAGGGATTTACCAAATTGGGTCAAACAATTCTGCAAAATCTTTGGCTTCAACAGCTTTAAAGTATGACATCAGAGTCAGCACAGAGCATGGGATTTACTGACTTTGCTACTGTGTCAGGTTCTGGTGCAAGATGATTACCTCCAGTTAGTCTCTCACCCCATTCTTTCGCTCCAAGTACCCAATATTTCAAATGTGGGTTCTAAAGGAAGGTTTGTAATGTGGATACTGATGATTCCTACTTTAAAATTCACTTCCGTGAGTATTATGTAAGATCAAATTAACTGTAAAAAAGATTTGGACAAACTTGTTAATTCACTCATTAAAGTAATTGTGGACAGTGCACTTAATGAAAACAAATGCAGTAGAGATTTATTTGATATTACAATGTTAAATGTAAATTTGCCTTTAAAGAAAATTATAAGTATGAATTCACCTAGCCCTGCTTAAAAGTCAATAAATTTTAAAAGGCAGGGTTTCTCTGATGATGCAACATATATTTCCTGTTTCTAAAAGGAATAGTTTCCTATTTCTTTTCTGTGGAAACCTTATATATTACTCTGCTTTTTGTATTGGCTTAAAGTATTCATGCATGCAATATGATCAACTAAAGCAGTGTATTTGTGTGTTTGGTAACTACTGATATGTGCTATACAATTTCTTTTAGAATCATAGATTCCTTATAGGAGCCTCTCATAGCAACAACTGAAAGAATTGCTGTAGGTATAGCCCATGTATTTAGCTAATAATGGATTCTCACAGGCTTCCAAAGAAAGGCAAAAGTGGATGGACAGTGAAATGGAAGCTCATTTTCTGAATGGCAAGTTGAGGCACAAAGATGATAGGGTGGCTTTTTGTCACAAAAGGCCAGGGACAGATTTCTAAGAGACCAGATTCTGTGGCTGGTAGCACTCAAAGATATTAGGCTCTAATGGCTTGCTCTGTGAAATGTATGGCCTGGTTGTGAGAGCAGTTCAGCACCCAAGGAACTGGAAAATGACTCATTCCTTATTCTGCATCTGAACAGTGTAAGTCAAACCTTATGAAACTCTAACTTTAGTGATGAATTCTGACTACTGTATCATATCTATCACCATGTCATTTTGTACAAGGTCGTATAAGAAGTCCATCAAAGTGCCTGGAACTGAACCTACCTCTCTAGAATTTTAGCATAGTACTTCTTTTGACATATACAGAAATTCAGGGAAAGCACACCATCATAAACTACCCTCAGTGAATGCATTATCTTGCTGGGAGACAGTGAAAAAGAAAAGAGAAAAAAATCAGAAGAGAAAAGTTACTTCAGCATTTTTTAAAGAATTTATGCATCCTATTTTTATTTTAGATTCAATTTGCCTTTACCAGTTGGGGTGACAAAAGTGATCTTACTTGTTTGTTTTCTAAGAGATGTGCTAAATGGCCAGGAAATATAGAACACAGTAGAGAGTTTGGAGACTTCTTAATTCATTGCCCTGGTGTATAGTAAATCTATTCCTTGAACAGGTTTATTTCTTTTATCCAGCAGGATTTCACCTAATGGATGGCACGGATATAAGATGGTGACTGTATAGTGAGTGATGTTACTAGGGGCAAGACTTATCACTGTGATGAAAAGTAAAGAGAAGCAGCACTTTACAAATAAGTGCTTTGTAAAGAAAGTGAGGTTTAAACCACACACTTCTGAAAGACCTGCAAACACTTTCATTGCTACAAAAGTTGTAGACTTACAGCATTGCCTTGACCGAGGCAGTCCGCTTCACTCCTACCCATGGACTCTAACCCTGTGCTCATTCTAGTCCTGGGTGGAGGAAGATAATTTAGCAAGTTAGTAGTCTTGACATTGTTATGTATAAATTGTTCTGAATATACTTACCTATTCTTGTTAGTACTGCAGATGTGACCTAAACCCAAACTGAATTTAAAGTTAGCTAATCATATTTTAATTGATATGCTCTTTGGTGGCATTTGGCTTCTAGTATAAGCTAAGACAGCAGAGCTTAAGAATAGGTTAGGTGTTCAAGAAAAATGTGGGTTCAGGGTTTTTTTGCCTTAGAGCAACAAAGAAAATTCTAGATGTAAACACAGTATAAAACAAAACCAGGCTGTTCACCTCCATCTGCAAACAGCAGATTTAGGACTATGAACTCTCCACCCCTATTTTTTTTCCCCTGGAATATTATTACAATGATAAAGCTTTAAAGTCAGTAATACTAACTATTCCAAAGGTGAAAGAAGAAAGGTGTCAAGAATGATGCCTTTAAAGGTTATAATTTAGGACTGGTTGCAGGGAAGAAATCCAGAAGAAAGAAGGGACAGAGGGGACTACAGGAGAGGAAGGGATAAAGAGAGGATAGATGGACAACAACAGTGGTGTGAAGACAGGCAGGTACTTTTCAATAATCAAAGCTCAATGTGTCATTGCAGTGTCGACTAAACTTATCAAGATCACTTCAAGAATTGCATTTCCCCTTTCTGTGTAGATCTTCTATTGATACTAGTATGAGATTCTGTACAGTCTCAGGGGACTACCAAATCCTCAGTTTTATTCTCAAGAAAATTTGGAAGTCAGCCCTGTCCCCAAAAGAGGTTCTATACCTTGCTCAGTGACAATGACAATGATGTGATTAATTCATGACTGAGGTAAGGCTAACAGTTATCATAAGGACCCTGCAACCCCCTCAGTACACAGACGCACATGCACGCATAGAGACCATAATGGTTTTGCTGCCTGCACTCAAGGCCAGCTTTGACATGACAAAGCTGCCTGGACCTGGGTAACAGCTGCAAGAAAGGACTATGAATAATGCCCCTGCTCTCCTACCTTGTTCAGGGGCCTTCACAGCTGCGCCAGCACCTGGTGACATACTGTGCTGATCCAGACTGTGACCCACAGACTCAACTCCCTAGCCCGACCTCTTGATCTCAATGAGAATCCTGGCTGGCCCTGGTCACCCTCAGGGACCTGGACTAGTCACCCTGCTCCATTGAGGGGGAACTGCACCCGTCAAGGGGCACTGCCTGCCCTGCCTTGCCCTGCCCTGTGCTGGGGTTGCCCTTGTCTCTGCTGCCACTGCAGAGCAGCCCTGCCTGCTGCTTCCTAAAAAATTATGATTTTAAAACTCAACTGCTTTTGCTGAGAGAAACTTGCCTTGCTGCTTCAGAAATGTAGCACTACATTGTTTTTTTCCAACTTAGAACATGTCTTCACCAAAAGGAGATTCAAGTGTTGTTTTTGCAAATTTTTCACATTGGACTTCAGCCCAGTGAAGAATTTTATGAGATATGAAACCACCATAACATGTCTCACCTCAAATATCCTCCTTGAAGGTAACAAGGTGGGCACAATTGAAATACAAGCAAAACAATCTTAATTTCTGAATTCTGACCAATAAAGGCAGGCACATGTGAAAACTGGTTACTCAGATCTTTGGAAAGGTCTTGGGAAACCAAATTATCCAAGGACAGAAGAATTCAGGGATGACTGAAAAAATCTGTATAATCCCAGTAGAAATAGCCTATGGGTGAATCTAATTCATAGGCTATAAGATTTTCATTAGTTTCCTGTCACTGTTCAATTCAGCAAAACTTGTCTTTGATAACACATGATACAAACTGATGGGATTCATCTTTCTCAAAGGGGAAAGAGAATCTTTGCTCAGGAACTTGCGGGGCTCATCGACAGAGCTTTAAACTAGACTCGAAGCGGGAGGGAGATAATATCAGGCTTGCCCAAAGGAAGCTGAGGGACGACGTGCCATGGTTAGAGGGAGCGGGTGCCAGCGAGGGCACTCGGCCTGTGTCTCTGAGATGTGCAGGGTACGCTGGGGCACAGCCGAAGTCGAACAGAGTTGAGCTAGGGGATACTGAGGCAATAGGAGCCAAGAGGGAAATGCCAGTGAAACACCTCAAAGCACACAGGGGGTGTTCTTCTATGAAGGAGACATGGACAACAGCCCAGCTGAAGTGCCTCTACACCAATGCACGCAGCATGGGCAACAAGCAGGAGGAGTTGGAAGCCATTGTACATCAGGAAACCTATGATATGGTTGCCATCACGGAAACATGGTGGGATGACTCGCACAACTGGAGTGCAGCGATAGATGGCTATAAACTCTTCAGGAGGGATAGGCGAGGCAAAAATGGTGGTGAGGTAGCCCTATACGTCAGGGAGTGTCTGGATAGTTTAGAGCTCGATGATGGTGATGATAGGGTGGAGTGTCTATGGGTAAGAATCAGGGGGAAGGCCAACAAGGCAGATATTGTGGTGGGAGTCTGTTACAGACCACCCAACCAGGATGAGGAGACTGACGAACTATTCTATAAGCAGCTGGGAGAAGCCTCACGATCGCCAGCCCTTGTTCTTGTGGGGGACTTCAACCTGCTGGATGTCTGCTGGAAATACAATACAGCAGAGAGGAAACAGTCTAGGAGGTTCCTAGAGCGTGTGGCAGAAAACTTCCTGACACAGCTGGTGAGTGAGCCAACTAGGGAAGGTGCCCCGCTGGACCTCTTGTTCACGAACAAAGAAGGACTTGTGAGCCATATGATGGTTGGAGGCCGTCTTGGGCAGAGTGATCACTAAATGATAGAGTTTTTGATATGTGGAGAAGCGAGGAGGGGGGTCAGCAAAACTGCCACCTTACACTTCCGGAGGGCAGACTTTAGCCTGTTTAGGAGACTCATCGAGAGAGTCCCCTGGGAGGCAGCCCTAATGGGCAAACGAGTCCAGGAAGGCTGGACATTCTTTAAGGAGGAAGTCCTAAAGGCACAAGAACAGGCTGTCCTCAGGTGCTGAAAGACAAGCTGGCGGGGAAGAAGACCGGCCTGGCTGACTAGAGAGCTCTGGCTCGAACTCAGGAAAAAGAGGAGAATCTATGACCTCTGGAAGAAGGGGCAGGCAACTCAGGAGGACTACAAAGGTGTAGCAAGGCTGTGCAGGGAGAAAATTAGAAGGGCCAAAGCTGAGCTAGACCTCAATCTGGCTACTGCCGTAAAAGACAACAAAAAATACTTCTTCAAATACATTAGCAGCAAAAGGAGAGCTAAGGAGAATCTCCAGCCCCTAGTAGATGGGGGAGGGAACACAGTGACCAAGGATGAGGAAAAGGCTGAGGTACTTAATGCCTTCTTTGCCTCAGTCTTTAATAGCAGGGCCAGTTGTTCTCTGGGTACCCAGCCCCCTGAGTTGGAAGATAGGGACGTGGACCAGAATGGAGCCCCCATAATCCAAGGGGAAATGGTTAGTGACCTGCTACACCACTTAGACACTCACAAGTCTATGGGGCCTGATGAGATCCACCCGAGAGTACTGAAGGAACTGGCAGATGTGCTCACCAAGCCCCTTTCCATCATTTACCAGCAGTCCTGGCTAACTGAGGAGGTCCCAGCTGACTGGAGATTAGCAAATGTGACTCCCATGTTCAAGAAGGGCCGGAAGGAGGAGCCGGGGAACTACAGGCCTGTCAGCCTGACCTCGGTACCGGGGAAGCTGATGGAGCAGATCATCCTGAGTGCCATCACACGGCATGTAGAGGATAACCAAGGGATCAAGCCCAGCCAGCATGGGTTCAGGAAAGGCAGGTCCTGCTTGGCCAACCTGATCTCCTTCTATGACAAGGTGACCCGCCTAGTGGATGAGGGGAAGGCTGTGGATGTTGTCTATCTGGACTTCAGTAAAGCCTTTGACATTGTTTCCCACAGCATTCTCCTGGAGAAACTGGCTGCTCATGGCTTGGACAGATGTACTCTTCGCTGGGTAAAGAACTGGCTGGATGGCCGGGCCCAAAGAGTGGTGGTGAATGGAGTTTACTCCACTTGGCGGCTGGTCACAAGCGGTGTCCCCCAGGGCTCTGTGTTGGGGCCAGTTCTATTTAATATCTTTATCAATGATCTGGACGAAGGGATTGAGTGCACCCTCAGTAAGTTTGCAGATGACACCAAGTTGTGTGGGAATGTTGATCTGCTTGAGGGTAGGAAGGCTCTACAGAGGGACCTGGACAAGCTGGATAGATGGGCTGAGGTCAATTGTGAGGTTCAACAAGGCCAAGTGCAAGGTCCTTTACTTGGGCCACAGCAACCCCATGCAACATTAGAGGCTTGGGGAAGAGTGGCTGTAAAGCTGCCCGGCGGAAAAGGACCTGGGGGTGTTGGTTGACAGCCACCTGAATATGAGCCAGCAGCATGCCCAGGTGGCCAAGAAAGCCAATGGCATCCTGGCTTGTATCAAAAATAGCATGGCCAGCAGGACCAGGGAAGTGATCGTGCCCCTGTACTCGGCACTGGTGAGGCCACATCTTGAATACTGTGTTCAGTTTTGGGCCCCCCACTACAAGAGAGACATTGAGGTGCTGGAGCATTTCCAGAGAAGGGCAATGAAGCTGGTGAAGGGTCTAGAGCAGAAGTCTTATGAGGAGCTGCTGAGGGAACTGGGGTTGTGTAGCCTGGAGAAAAGGAGGCTGAGGAGAGACCTTATCGCTCTCTACAACTGCCTGAAAGGAGGTTGTAGAGAGGTGGGGGTCGGTCTCTTCTCCCAGGTAACAAGTGATAGGACAAGAGGAAATGGCCTCAAGTTGCACCAGGGGACGTTTAGACTGGATATTAGGAAATTTTACTTCACTGAAAGGG
This sequence comes from Ciconia boyciana, assembly GCF_034638445.1. NCBI lineage: Eukaryota > Metazoa > Chordata > Aves > Ciconiiformes > Ciconiidae > Ciconia > Ciconia boyciana. The sequence goes on from NC_132937.1 coordinate 50,917,306, forward strand.
TTATCAACATTGGAACAGGCTGCCCAGGGAAGTGGTTGAGTCACCATCCCTGGAGGTATTTAAAAGACGTTTGGATGAGGTGCTTAGGGACATGGTGTAGTGGTGGTCTTGGCAGTGTTAGGTTTACGGTTGGACTCGATGATCTTAAAGGTCTTTTCCAACCTATACGATTCTGTGATTCTGTGATTCTGTGAAACAAGAACGGACAAAACTACTAAGTTTCTATGGCTACTGGGGGTTTACTGACATGTTATCTAAACCCAGACTAAATGACGTGACATCTACATCCACGGGAATCTTGTTAATACAAAGCCATCAACAGTGGAATTATACCAGTGTTAGCAACAGTGATGCATACATTCCCAAAACTTCCTTTTATGGACATGGTCATCAGAAGAATTCAGCCAGAGAAAAATAGTGATAATTATGTAGGTTCAGGCACATCTAGGGTTCCTTTATCTCCAGGATCTCAAACAATATCTCATACACTTTACAAACCTGATTTAATCAAGCTTAACTTCATAAAAGAGGGCTAAAGTACACAGAGATCATTTTAGCCATCACCCACAGCCATCAACTGCCAGTCAGTAAACCATATTAGTGCTTCAGCACAACTCTAAACCAGGAAATAATGAAATAGTGAGGAAAGAAAAAGAAGGTGAAGGAGAAGGAGGAAGAGGAAGAGGAAGAGGAAGAGGAAGAGGAAGAGGGAGGAAGACTTCCACAGGTGACTGTTTTCTGCATCAAAAAATGAAAATGCTTCTTTGTATTGAAACCATGTGAGATTCATTGCCTCTCACCCTATCAATTGTTTCAATTTCACTGGTAGTACAGTACAGATTCTCAAAAAGCCCTGCCGTGTCAGAGATGAATACACAAAATTTCAGATATAATGCTAACTAATGAGGATATCAGAACAGAGATCTTGTCTAAAATATTCACAAAAATATAGCAAAAAGGGTAAAACTGGTACTAATGACTATTACAGCTGTGGTTCGAGATGCCATATAGACATTGTCACATTCCAAACATTTACATCAGTGGCTCAATGAGAAGAATTTTCCTGGCCTTTTCCACAACTTTACTCATATAAATTAGTTGGCAATATCTAGTCATGACCCTTTAACCTCTCCTTTCCACACGGGAAATTCTGTGAGAACAGTCTTCCTCCCCAGATTTTAATCAAGTTGAAAATTTTAAGAAACAGGTCAGTCTTGTGCTAAGTGTTAAATACAGAAAATTCGGAAAAGTACAGGAAGAACAAATAGGTTCAGTAAAATGAGTATGATATTTTGAACACTTGGGACAGAAAAGGGTCATAATGGATAGGACCCTACAAATCCCTTATCTTGCTTTCATTAAAATACCTTTCCTATCCAGTAAAAATAGTTACTGGATGAGAATGATGTTCAGAGTCTGGGATTTCAAGTCTATTCTTTTACTACCGTCATCTTCAATACCTTTTATGCTTTTCCATAACTATATTACCTAAAATTATAAGCCTCTGAAACTGATCCCCTACAACAATATCAAAACATTGACATAAAGAATAAAATATTTTCTTTATATTACTTAACTTCTAGGGTAAAAGCATGTACCCTTTTCCCACCACCTCCACCCAGAAACCTGACTTCATGAAAAAGGGCTCTTTGCAGGGCAGTAGAGCACTTTCCCCTGTATAATCTTTTAAGGAGTCCAGGAAGTCCTGAATTTCAGGCAATGCATTGCTATAGGAGTTCTCCAGGTGATCTTTGCAAAAGAAGGGTAGCTTACCCATGCAAAGGAAGATTTTATAGCAGTCCTTTCTCTTTTTCAAAAGTGGATGAAAGAGAGGTTTTCACCTGAAAAAATTTTGTCATTAGGGTTTGTGTTATTATTAAACCTCCTTGGAAGTCTTAACTTCCACAACAAAACAAAGAAAGCACTCTGCTTTTTTTTTTTTTAACTTAAACAACAATTTCCTTGAAAATATATGTATATTTCACAAAGGTATTTTGACTAGGAACTAATCCAGTGAACTTTTCCTGACATTCCTTTAAGTTTTATTTATTGTCCTTATGCCACATAAAAAAAAGAAATATGTAAAGGAAGAGACAACTAAACTTGTTTCACAGTGTCATTTGGTTACATGAGCTTTTATTCTTTTTTAATCCCTTATTTTTTGGTGATTGTTTTCTGGAAAAGGACTCAGTAACCTAAGAAATCTATATCTTACGTTTAGAGTGTTGAGGGCTGTTTCAGTCCAGAATGTGAATTTTATTCCTGGATTAGAGTCCCATTGGAAGTTTTTGTATATGGAGTTCATTAACCAGTAACAACAGTATAGGGTTTGTAATTTCAAAACGTATGTATAACTCATAAAGATTGCAAGGTCTGAGGGCTTTATTTCCCAAAATTAACTGGTTAGACAGTTAATTGCTTTTAAAAAGCAGTATTCAAATATTAATTATACTTGTATAAAAAACCAAAAAACCTTCAGAAAAATAGCAAAAATTTCTAGGTGATTTTACAATATGGAATGACTTTCAAGATAACATCCTTCACTAGAAATTTATAGGGCATATATTAGTAATGTGAAATCAAGTTAAATTTTTTATTAGTTAATATGAAAGTTAGCTACTGTATTTTCTCTACCTAAACAGCTGCAATTTAAAAAAGAAGTAATCAAGCACAACATAAATAACCAAAAACAATTCTGTTGATCAATATATGTACGATATAGTTTAAAAAACTCTCCTCTATAATGATTTTTTGAAAACTCAAATCCAAATCCTTTTTTCCGGTCTGCAATTTTCTTCCTTTCCAATTTCTTGGAGAGTTGTGTTTATTTTCAACTCATTGTTTGGAAAGCAAGTGAAATTAACATTAATATTTGCTTTTAAACAGTCTAGAGACACCTGATAACATCTTATTGCCACTGGAGCTCAGTGACTTTGAGAAATAAATTATTAACGTTTATCACAACAGAACATCTTTGGTTTTTTTCTCCCATTCTATCTATTCTATTGGCATAATACAGTAGAAATGCTTTTGTTTGTTTGTTTGCTGCTAGTGGATGATTAATTTACTCCAGAAAGTTCACTGTTCTTCTTCCTGAATCCCACATGAAGACTTAGGTTACAAGGTTCTATCAAGTCTGTGTTTCAGAAGGACAATGCTAATACCTTTTTTAGCAGACTGAGTAATTCACAATGTTTACTGATGGTTTGTGCTTCACTCAATAGACTGAAGGGTTTTGAGATTCTGTTCAAACATTGGCCTGTGATACCGTGCTTGAAATACCTTGATATAAGGAAGGCAGAAGAAGAGGAAACTCAACTAAAAAGGGAAGTTTCACCCCTTCATGTAGCCTGTTTGGATATCATTCGGCTAAACTCAGGAAAGTCCACTCCTGGGAAGGTTTCAACCCAGGGGTACAGATTTTATATTGTTGCCAGGTCCAGAAACCTCTTAACAACACAGCTTCTTTCAAAATCACTGTACTGAAGAGTCCTCTGGTGATTAGAACATCTTGCAGCACATTGCTTAAATTTAAATTGAGGGATTCATCTCTTGGCTTTCTTTTCCTATGTGGACAGGCAGAGAAAAGCTTTTGCTTTGTGGGAAGCGGATGACGGACATCTAGGAAAAGGTGAAAGACGTAGGGCTTTCCAAGTGTGGGTAACTCACAATTATTTCCATTTAAGTTCCAACGTGAGCAAGAAGGTTCTTGCACCAAATCCACTACTGCAATATCTCTGAAGCATTCAAGTTTACAATTGGATAAGATTACTATCATTTGTCAAGTGAAATTTTTCTGTATTATTTCCTTCCTTGACAGAGAGTAGTAGCAATAGCAAGAATTTTAAATGTCTTACTGTTTTAAGAAGCAGAGTCAGAAAGGAAAGTTTGAGTTTTATATAAAAGTGGAGAGATTTGTTGTCATACCCAGTTCCTGCAGAAGTATTAGACCATTTGAAAACAATACCAAGCCCTTGTAGACTCTGCAGATGAGATTCACACTGGATTTATCTGAGCATCAGAGATTGTTAGATTCCAGTGAATGATAAGCTATGTTTATACTGTAACTGTATTTTCCTACCCAAGCATGAGAAGGAATTGTAGGAAATTGAGAAACAAGGAAATTGAATTGTAGGAAAATGAGAAGGGATTGTACAAACATTGTGTGTCATCAAATTATGCGTGTCCTAAGCAGCCAGCCATGGTAGAATACATTATTCAAAGAAGTTGCAAGCTTCATTGTGTTATTTCCAGTCCAAGAAGAGGTAAAAAGTATTGTAAATCCCAATAGGAAACCTGTTTTCAGAAGACTGCTGATTCATATTTACTAGCATAAGTATTTCACATAGCTTGTATTCATAAGTACAGGTTTTTATCTCAAATAACTTTGGACTGTTTTTTAGAATAAACTTATTTTCTTTTATGATATGCACCCTTGCAAGGAAGTTACATGAACTGAAACAAATTGTTGGGCTTTATGTACCCACATAACATCAGATTTCCCTACAACATAGATTACTTGAAAGCATCACACTTGGCTTTCTCTTTTTACATGGTTGCCATATGGAAGATAGACATATTTACAGATGCTTTCCTTATCTTCATGGTACTCAGTAGACTATGCCCAACCTACTGAAAAGATAATCTTTTACCCTGGAGTGAAAGCTGGTGTCAGCACTTCTGTTGTTTTAGCACAGCGTATGTTTGTTCTCTAAGATTAACTCCTGATTTATGCAGATAGAGAGCTTCCCCTGGGAACTGAGGACCAACAAGATCCTCACTGTCATCCATTCCAGGCACAGGATACTACATTTCTTTCCTGATCCCGACTTCTAATGTAAATCTGTAGTAGCACATTCTGGAAGTCTCCACAAAGACAGGAGGGGGAAAAAAAAAAAAAAATCAAAACACCTCCACTGTTATTTTTCTCTCTTTGGGAATAAAAACAAGAGAACAAATAAATACAGAACAGATGTTAACCACACTACTTAATATGCTACAAGAAGGCACTCAGATGTTTCAGTAATTGTAGACAGAGCTGAACCTGAATGGAGTAAGATGGACATTCAGCAGAAATGTGGGGTTGCCACAGAAATAAACCTGTGGTATAGCAAGAAATGTAAGGCAAAGCCATTTTGAAAGGCACACCTTAATTTTTAAAATTATTTTAACACTGCATTCATTCTCAGAGCTTTTGTAAGTCTCCTTTCCTGCACTCTCAGACCCATAATTATCTGTTTACTCATAAATATAATGGAGAAACCTCACTATAACTTCTCACAAACTGAGCCAGACACAGTCTTTACCATGCAGTATATCTACATGATAGGTTGCAAGAATGTATCAGGTGCTAACTTGAGCCAGTTGGGAAAAGGCAGCCTTTTCTTTATTGAAGCTGGTAGATCATCAAGTTATTCATCTTATCTATAGTGTCCTTTCTTGCCTTTAGGTCTCAGAAAAATGTAAATCAAAAGTTTTTTGAATTATAGTTCCTGATGATTCACAAGATAATCTTGCAAACACAGCAGGGAAATATACGATTTGCAAATTGCTTAAATGACATCTTTGCTATTACTTTAAATTATTGTTGCAGTAAATCTCATTTTACAATATTTCAGCTTGATTATATTTTAAAACTTTACCTTTCTCAAGATAAATACTCTACTTCCTATTTGCATACTTTAATTTTTTTTTTTTTAAATATGCTTACTGAAAGACTGAAGGTTTTATTTCAAAATGACCTAAGGTTCATTTCTTTATGCTAGCATCTATGTGTATTTTAAACTATTCCTAAATCCTCAACTAATGCAATTTCTTATACAGAATTACAGTAGGATTTGGCTGAAAATTAACATTTCCAAATTGCTAAAGATTTCAGGTTCAGAATAACTTTGGATTAAGCATTATATCTGCCTATGTGTCTACAGAGTATTACATTCTCCTCCATTTCCTAAAAGCAAATAGCAATTTTATTAACTGTTTCACTCCTTGGAGTTATATTGTGAAATAACATCTTTTGGTTTGTAACCAAAAATACTGAAGCAATGCAATTAATACTCCCAGTGTTTAATTTTGCTCTGCAAAAATGCAGTCTAATTCCATGAAGAGATAGCCACAATACTTCTTTCCAGGTATGCTTTGTACTTATAGGGATCAGCACCTGATAGTTCTGAACATTGAAAAACCTAGCGAGAAATTTTAGTCTCTATTTTCTATATTAAATGTATGATACCTGGCAGGAATTGAGGTTGTAAAAAGCTAAAACTGACCTTATGCACCTCTGGATCTGCCTAAATTATAGTAACTTTAAAAAAAAAAACATGCTTACTGAGACAGCTGCTTTCAAGTAATTGTTTTTTGGTCGTGGTGGTATTGTTTTCTAATATATATCTAGAGAAACATTAGAAAGTGCAGTGACAAACAGTGAGAGTTCTTGTAAGATCAGAATGTGCTTTCAACCTACAAAGACTGGATAGATGTTTTTCAAATAACAGTATTTTTAGTATTATTAGGGATTTTAGTGACTTATATCTTTGGTATATGTAATATATATATTTAGTGACATACTTACTATGCCATATGTATTTCCAAATCTATTTTTTTCTGTTTTTCATTATAGTTCATGTAACAATCATACCTCAAGCATAATTCATAATAATTCTGATCAATTAATAATTATTATTAGTATTTAACATTTAATAATTTATAATAATTTAATCAAGTTTGTCATTAAACATACATACATAATTTTATTAAATATTTATGCTTGGGTCTATTAAAAATAGTTTGATGTAATTATAACTTCAGGTGATATGATTCCTATTTTCTAATGAGCCTTCTTGTTACCTTGTTACTAGATTTTTTTCAGCATCTCCCTATGACAGCTGTAAACCTGCAAAAGGCAATTAAACTGAAAGAAATCCTACATCCAGTGAGCTCAATGAGAAAAGAAAAACAAAAACCTAAAACCATGTTCCAGTTCTTGCCCAACTAATTTGAAATCTGACTGGCTGCTTCTGTGAAAACACAACAGCACTATATAGTATCTGGCTAAGCCAAGGAACCACATGATTAGCTGTACCTGTGCAACCCTGAAGGTAAGAACTTGACTTGCAGAGTAACCTTGCTGTTCAGCAATTGCCTACCTGTCCAGAGGCACCATTTTATGCCACCCTTTGTGCAACAGCTTTCAAGCAAACCCTTGAATTAGAGAATCTTCTGCAGATATATAGCTATATAAAAGGAATAATTATTTGTAAATAAAAAAATTGCAATCAGGAAAATAAAAAGGTTATTTAAAAAAAAATATACCAAAAAACCCAAAACCAAGATCATCGAAAGACCAGGCACTGTATTTTTCATCAGATGGATGGTACTCACTATTAAATATGACATTACAGAATTAAAAGACTACTTTATGATATTTTGATCTTGATTTCCTCAAATATTTTCCAGCAGTCCCTATAGGGAAACACCAGAATGTAGATCACTTCCAAAAAATAAGATGTGGATTACACTGAGCATTCCTTTTTTAACCAGGATGATTAAAGGAACCTTTAATATGAAATGTATGTCAGGAGATGAAAAATTATTTTCTGTAATAAGAAGGATTGTTCCAATATTTCTTTCAGAACAAAAAGCTATGCTTCAGTCTTTCAGTTGTAAGGGATTTTTTGTTTGATTTTGTTGTGGGTTTTTTTTCTCCTAAGCCTCAGCCCTCACTGGACAGGTGCTACATAATGCATTCTAACAGGAAAGTACACAGTTCAAATGCTTCTTGGTAGCACTTATTATAGTCATAATAGTCAATGAGAAGAAATGATTACATGCTAGTTTAAGAAGGATAAATGTTATTTCTACTTCACAAATTGGAGAATTCTCCCATTTCCAAACAGAAGCACTTACTTAACTGTAGAGATCTACAAGTGCAAAAATATCCAGTAATTGCCTACAGATATCTTGTGGATGATGTATTACACTCCAGAACTTCAAGTGATCTCCCAGTAACTAGGAGTTTAGCAGACAAACCGATGGACTGCTCCAAAGGCGTTAGTGGAAATGATTTGTCATGCAATGATGTGTTAGCTTCAGGCAACTCAAAATACCTGGCACTCAGTCAAAATCGCTTTGAACTCCAAGTTCTATTATCATTTTCACAAGCAGAAACTTTGGGGAGTTATGTCTTAGAACAAGAAAAATCTGACTTTCTCTGCACAAATGTCACTTCTAATGGAATGTTTCAGACACAAGACTGGTTTTGGAGAATTCATTTCTAAGAATAATATTCAAGCCCATAGAACAAACTACTATACTAGAGGCAGTGACATATCCTGGATAATGCTTATTACAGTAAGAAATGCATTAAAGCAATTATATAATCCAAAGAAAGTTCTTGTAGTGATATTTGCCTATATTTATGAAAGCTGATGAGCTATGGGGCTAACCACTTGCTATGGGGCTAACCACTTGTCATTTCTTTTCAGTGTGCCCATTATAAATGTGGATTATGTGAAAGAAAACAGAAAGGCCAATGGGTTGCAAGCAACTGGAATTTTTCTTTTTCATGGACACTGGCCTGGAGCTGGCTGAATACCAAGCAATTCATCCACCATTTTTAATTTGAAAATTAATTTCCTTTGGTTGTGTCCTCTTACTATGAAAATGAGCATGATTGAGATTTACTTGCATGCATGTGCAACAAATACTATGCTACAGGAAGACTGTCAAGTGAGTGTGGCCAGACTAGCAAACTATGCACCAGGAACTGTAATACAGTTGCTATATTTTTCTGATGGATTCCTTAAAACCGTTGCTAAACCTGTGGTATATGAAGATTTAAGTGTGAAAATCATTTGGAGAGGAATATACACTTTTTGTTTAAACTCTACATTGGTTATCATTTCACATAAATTTTCTAGGAATGTTAACACAGGCAACTATTTTGCAATCTAGCAAAAGGTTTAATTGTAAACACTGTAACTAGGAAGGAAAGTCAGTATTTTTGACAATAGAAACTAACCTCATGCATTTACTCTTTTTTATTAAGGATCCAATAACGGATGAAACAACGCTGGCCCTTCCCTCCCTTCCTTCCTTCCTTCTTTCCTTCCTTCCTTCCTTCCTGCCTTCCTTCCTTCTTTCCTTCCTTCCCTCCCTACTTTAAAAAAAAGAATGAAAAAATGAAGGCCTTCACTGTTTGCAGCAAACATGAGGCCTGGAGGTAGGAAAGGGGGAAGATGAGAAGGAATTCCACTACCCTTGGAAACAGCCAAATATTCAGCCATTTTTGTGGACTTTCTGCTCTGTTTGGAAACACAGTGCCAAGCTATAAACACGAAGAAAACAAAGGAATTGTGATAAAAATCCATGATAAAGGTGAAATCTATAGGCAGCAGGAAGTGTGTTCATGCATTGTAGGTTGTTAAACTACTCACAGGCAAACCTGAGTGTAAAGTAGCCCTTGATTGTGATTAGTGATATCTGTGGCTATCATATAGTATCCTCTTTTCCATGTTTGAGATCTGTAATATAAAGCTGTAGAGCTGCAGTTGACTGGTTTCAATTTCTAGCAGGAAAATCTTCATGTATTAATTGAATAGAAATTTACTTTTCCAGCCGTAAGATACTGGAGCCCTCTGTCAAGATTCAACAAGTCCTTTGAGAAGTTAGGTGCAAACAGAAAATTTTAGATGTTCCAGAAAGCAGAACTGGAAGGGGGAGTGAGGGGGCCATGCAGATAAGACATGCATCTGGTGACCCCCAATTGATTTTGGATTGACAACTATAGTCAAATTGGAAGGGAAAGAAGCCTTCAGCAGCTATGCAGAAACACCAGAGCTTCTGTGCCATTATCTGCACAAGGTAATTCTCAGTATTCTGTGGAGAACACAACCAATAATCCATAACAGAGAGAATCTCAGAAGTTTCAAAAAGTCTTTGGAAAAGTTCTATATTATTGCAGGGGATGGCTTGACTACTGAGCTATAGAGCATAAGCATAGGACAGAAGATCAGTCTTAACCACTGAAACATTCCCTCTCAGATATATTTCAAAGTAGAGAGACCACAACAAAATAGAGATGGCTGTATTTATGATTTGGATCTTTTATGGGTCTGATGTTCCAGAAGTGCCTAAGATTAAATATAAAAGGGGAAGGCTAGAGAAACATATACACCCAGCTCAGAAGGTCCAGGAGGTTAGCAACTGAGAAACACATCAGAAGGAAAAAATGTCATGGAGACTAAGACCCCTTCCATGGTCAAAGCTCCACATGATTTTGGAACTAAATCTGGGACTGCTCTTTCCAGCATATGGTCCTCTTCTGGAGCCTCAGCAGTTCTAGAAGCAGTATTGACATTAATTCCTTTTGAAGTTTTCTTCTGTCATGTTGTATAAATTCACAAATTGGCAGAGACTATTGCCAGTCGCCTGGAGAAGCAGCCTGAACCCCAGCTAGCATTTCATAGTCCACAGCACTGAAAAAAAGCAGAGAAGACCAAGCCAAAGAATTAAGTACATAAGGCAGCATTTACATAAGATTTGTTCTCTGTCATTTTTTAGGCTTAACAGTCAGATTAGGTGCATAGCTTTCACAGATGAATTCTTGCCTCTCCATCCTTGGCTCTTACAGATTTGAGTCCTTTGTCATATGCTTTATTCTGATCACAGGGGAAAAACACAATAATTTTAGAAAATTTATGGTGATGGCACATGTGCAGATCAAAGATGCCATCACAGAAGAATTATCTATCTATTGTATCTTGCAAATGGAAAAATTAGCCTCATTAGAAGAATCAGATTACTGATGGCTAAACACAGAAAGTGTAGTCATATGACAATGAAGTTTGTCATTCACTGTCTTCATGGACAGACAAAAAGAAGGACACTCGGCTTTTGGATTTAAGCAGGGACTGGGCAAAACACCTCTTCCAACTACCTTCTCCTATGAGAAAGTGGAAAAATAATTCTGATCACTCTGTTTGGGAGATAGTTAACAAACCAAGCAAAGGACATTACTTTTACCTAGTGATTACTCACCCAGAGGAAATTCTTATACTTCAGAGTATATTTTTTTCCACTGGATTCTGTTCCCTGACTATATATATACAATACAAGACAGTAATTTCCAGTGGAAATCTGAGCTTGTTGGGGTTTTACTTCTTCCTGTGACAACATTCTCCAAATTTGCAGGAGCACATAAGATGACCACTAGATTCGGAGTCCTTTTATGATGTAAGCTACCTACAGAACATGAGCAAGCCACCTGAAAATCAGAAGTGTTTCATTTTTTTCTGGATAAAATATGGGAGTGAATCTAATTTCCTTCTTACCCTTAAGTGAGAAGAGACAGGGGCTCAGCAAACCTATGAGATTATTCTGGATTTTCAGATATGTGTCAATGTTAAAAAGCAGGCCATTGCAAAAGGAAGTAGTATCCCCTCAAACACACTCTGGTTGCCTCAGGCAAGCAAAAGCTTGCTGAGTTGAAAATGGAGGCTTTTCCCTCTGTCTCTAAAAAGCATTATTTTAAGACGTGATAACAGACAGTGGCTGTAGGGAAAGCAGAAAGGTGAATTGCCTGGGACTCCAGGAGACTCTCTAAACCTTTGGATATGGAATGAACTAATACCACCTCTTCATGAATCTGTAATAGAGTTCCTCAAGCACCACCAGAGCATACACAGCATTTACCATGAACATCCAGAAACCCTAGCCTTTGACAGGGATTCAGCCCAATGCTTTCAGCAAATGCATTGCACCTGTAATGTACAGTTTTGGCAGCTTGATTCTGCTGTTATCAAGAGAGAAACTATATTTTAAAAGTGAACATTTGCTCAGGTACAGTGCTTAGATGCCTGCCCAGGCTCTGATGAACATGAGATGAACATCAGATCTGGACAATCACAAACCTGTGATCTAGTTGTGAAATAGTAACTAGACCTCTGATGTGAGCCAGCCCAGACTGTTTGCAAAAAAGAATATCAACCTTCCAATAACACAAACAAAAAACCCAACTACTATTGGGTTTGACCGTTACCTTAAAAAAAAAAGGGGGGGGAAAAAAAAAAGACCCTTTTCTATGCATGGGGAAATGATCAGTAAAGTGGGTGATACCAGAAGAAACAGGTTTGGGAAACAAATGAGAAGGAAAAAAATCCTCTATTATCACAATGCACAATGAGTTGAAACCAATCAATCAGAAGTAGCACCTCTATATTAGGTTTTTGGTTACCACTTCTGAGAATACAGTTAAGTCCATTGGAAGATGTAAAAGCCTCCTGCACTATGATTTAAAAACTGAACTTGTTTTCTTTATTGAATTATCTCTGTCCCAAAGGAGGAAATCCTAATTAGAGAGTAATTTTGAACTAACAAAAACAGTAACTTATATGAGGACTTCCTTTTACGGGACCTCTCCTACATAACTCCAAAATGCTCATGTATATGCAAGCCCAAACCATGTGATTACCCACTATAACAGTGGAGACTCTTCAGATAACTGAACCAGTGTGTGTTATATTCCTTATATACTATCTGACTTCAAGTTAAGTCTGCAATGCAATGAAATATTTCAACAGTTTACCAATGTAGAGTCCTTTAAATAATTTTTGAGGCTTCAAGCTTGTCTTTTATTACTCCATTACTGTGCACATTCATTTTTCCTACTGAATACCTGTATCTCTTCATCTTCCTCTTCTATACCAGTTTTTAAAAAACTGGTAGATACACATTAAAATATTTAAGAAAAATATATCCTAGATGCTTGAATAGTGCTGACTTGTTTTCCTTTGAACCAAAGAAAATTCAAAGTCATATGGCTCTGTGAAGTAGTACCTAGTCAAGAATGGTGCCTTGTGTGTATGCACGATCTTACAGCAGTCTCTGGAGAGCTACGCATAAGCTAGCTTCTGCAATGTGGGAATGTGTGTGCATATGTCTGTATGTCTCTGTGTCTGTGAGTCTGTGTGTCTGTGTGAGACAAATTAATAGGCTGCGGAAGGAGAAAAAATCCAGGGCTTTCTCAACTTTAAATTTTGTCAGGAGAGAAATATGACTATTAAACTGAAAGGAAGAAGGCAACACAATTAAGGAAGGGGAAGGATAATGGTCAAACTATTGGGGGAAATATCTATTCCTTTTTTGACTTCTGTGGAACTATGATGATTTTCAATGCTTAGGATTAGATCCTCTATTCACATTTGCTGAAAAAGTTACTTATTGCTGCAATAATTAAGAGGTATCAGGAATTAAACATAACTTAAAATGAGAATACAAAACTATCTGATCAGGATACTTGATTAATATTTGGTAAGTGTATTTTCAGGAGCAGAAAACACACTTCCAAACTCTCTTGGATTTTCTGCTGACTCAGTCCCATTTCTGCTTTTCTCCATTTATGAGTGCTAAAAGATCTGCAGCCAGTACACCTCAGAAGTTGGGCACAACCAGAATGGCACCCAGCAAAGAGAAGTCAAGTACATGCTGCCAGAAAGAACACAATTGCATAAGTGATGGTAAGGTTGTGATAAATTACTATTCTTTACCATGGTGTTCTGGGGATGGAGAAAGACTCATGTAACTTTTCTTGCATATAGCATGACAAAGCAATTAAGTAGACTTATATAGCATAAACATCTGTCGAGATTTCCTGTGAGATTAAAATAGCTTAGATGTTTTTCTCAGCTTGGATTTTTGTTCCTAAATCCTTCAATATCTTTAGGTATTTCCATCCTTAAAACTTCAGCTGGCTGGATTCTAGATTTACCAACATATTTTTGTATCTGAGTTATATACCAAATTTGGTGCTGTCTGATAGTTAAAGTAAAAATGTGAGTTCCTGTAGAAATTTCAGTGCAAAATGTTGCTGAGGCTGCTGTCAGCTGCCTTGAGAGTGCTACATCTACAATGAACTGGAATTAAATAAAATGCACATTATATCAGACATTATTAAACAGAAAACACTTGTTAATGTAGCTCTAGCAAGTGAATGTATTTGAAAAATCAAAGACAGCTCACATTAATGCTGTCACTTTATTTGTAGCTCACCTCTCCCTTATGCAGAAGTGCTATACTTGATTTGTCCGTATTCTGGGCAAATCCTTTCTATATCTCTAATATATGTGATTTTTCAACATGTATATTATTCTTCATTTTAATACTACTCCATTATATTATTTTTCTATCAAGAATTACCTAAACTCATTATATTGATTGTTGCTTAGTCATCCAAAAAAAATAAGTAATTTCCTTGAACTACTATTTATGTCAATAATCAGTACCTTATGGCCACTGCATATTAGCATTTCATTATTGTTCATCTCTGTGCTTAAGTGTAATGAAGTGTGTAATTTCCCTGGAACCATCCACTGAGCCTTAAGGTGTGAACCAATTTCATACGGTCCACCTCTGTCACACTGCAGTTCCAAAAGCATACTTATCACAGACACAAAAAGCAGAGGAAAAATTATACCGTATGGATAGGTTTGTAACTGCCTGATAATTTTTTGTCCCATTCAGTGTGTTTAGATCAATGCTGAAAGTGTTTACTAAGCAGCACCTGTTCATACATAGTCTTAATATCCTATCTACTCATAACAAACCCCATAAGTTAGCATAGAAAATGATTCAACAAAAATGAATGTTTTTATGGTCTCCTTAAGCTAAATCTGCTGGGAAAAATATTATTTCCTAAGTTTTCTATTTCCTATACTAATAATGACTAATTGGCTATATACAAAGGAATTAGCCAAACATTGTCTTTTTCCTCACTTCCACTAATCTTTTTTCCTTTGTTAAGAAATATCTATTTATAGTGACATGGTCTAAAGGTAATGCACTGGATGAAGAAGAGGAGTTAGTAGAGAATCTTAATAACATTGTACAGTATCTATCCTGTATTTTCCACCTCTGGATTGATCAAAATTTTCTGAGATCCAGAAACCACGATTATAATTTACAATATGGAGCATAACTGTAAATACATATGTTGATCACACATATGTACAAAACTACCCAGAGTGTATTTTACAATCTTCCAAAAGGCTACTCTAGCATGGAATGACTCCTTAGCAAAAACCTGAATACCCTTCTCTGAGAGAGCTAGTCATCAAGTGGTATTCTCCACACAGGACTCATTCAGAGAGACTTGGGTTCACACAGTATGGATGTAGACAAACCCAGCCTGCCCACTTTCTTGAGCAGCATTCTTCTTCCTTGTTTATCTGATTGCTAGCAGTCTCTTCAAAACAGTTGCATAAGGGGGTTTTTTGTTTGTTTTTTACTTTGTTTTAATTTTCATACAGAATGAAATAGAATTGGAAGTTACCCCCATATGCTCACAAATACAATGTTTCTGTTTCCTTTTAAAATTTAAATTGGACTCAAGAACAGAACACATTTTGCACAGGAGATGCAAAATTTTTTGCTCAGATTTCTAAAATGACAGTACAGTTGAAAAATAGGGCAGTTTCTATTTAAGAGTAGATGGGTTAAACAGCAATAGCATTATTTCCTTCACCCAGAGTTAGGGGTATTGACTGTACAGATTCTGGTGCTGCTATGGTTACCTCCAATCTGCAGATTATTTTTTTTTTTCCCAAGGTTGTATCAATACAACAACATCATGTTTTACATAAGAAAGATTATTACCCCCTCTGCTACAGGTGTGTAGACAATGAAGAGGTGTAGAGACAAAAATTATTCTCCAGATAGGAATCCTTACCACTATCTATTAATTATTAATAAATAAATGCATAAAGCTGAATCAAAACCCCACTAACACAAAAGGGATAAAATATTTGAATAACCTACTACTTAAAAAGAGAGGTTGAGTTTAATTTTTAGGTATGGATTTATATTCTCATATAATTAAACCAGGAAATATATTAATTGCATAGTTTGAGAATGCTTTTTATTTAGAAAGTATCCTTCTGAAGTTCATTGTAGGGCAGATACAGCAGAAGAACTAAATTAAATGCAACATTGGGCTAATATTGCCTGATCTTTACAGGATGCTGCTCTTTGACCATCTCTGTGCTTTATATTTTGGGGAATCAAGACAGACCAAGATTTTTGTAAGGGAAAAGCCTGATTCTGGAAAATGAAATAAAATTCCTGGATAGGACCCAAATCCACTGAATTTACAGATTTGTCTTTCCCATAACCATGTGCTACCTGACCAAAAAGAGAGCTGTTGCTAAGCAACACCGTTCCCCTTTCCCCCCAGTTGGGTTTCGGGCTCAAACAAAGGCTTGCTGAGCAAGTGGCTGTGCCAAAGAGCACTAAAAAGTGAAAAGCCAGCACATTAAGCAACAGCAATTTCCACCCCAGATTCTACCCTCACAGGACCCAAGTTTGGGGATTTTTCTGAGTGAGGCATAGGACAATGAGGAAAGCAGGACACATGGATGCTTAGTGTTCTCTTTGCCATTTTCTGCACACATTTTAAAATGAGGGGGAAGCCACAGCCCTTATTTTGTACAAACCACATGACTCATTGGTCCCACTTGGCACCAGTCTAGAGAAAGATACATTTCCTCTCCAGAATTGATCCAAATGTGGAGGTTTTGTGTTATAGTGTGAGGGGCTACCACAGAAATGGTCTTGACAATGTGTGTAGGCACTCCTGTAAGACTCTAACAGCTGTTTCAGTGTCTGCTAGGTCCTGGCTGTACCAAGTTCTTAACAATTTGCCCATAAACACAGCCACTCATTCAGTCATTAAGAGGTGAATAAATTAGGCTAATGTGTTTTTTCCTCATCATATTTCAAGTGGAACATATTATGTTTTGCTCTGCTAAATTCAATTCCTATTGCTGTTACCATAAATTGCTTCAAAGTGTGGGGTGCAATACAGGTGTAAGATTATACTTCTACATTTAGGTTTTGGGTTTTTTTGTTGTTTTCATTTGTTTCTTTTAAGATTTTACTGCTTGCTATTCATGTTAATGAATTATACCCTTGCCAAGACCTCTGCATTCATTCCTCTGATTATCTGGATAAAAACCACTAAATGCCCTCCTTTCTATTCTGGCTATCCATACAGCTAAAACATGACCAGTGTACCTCCATCTGTACAGGACACATGCTTCGGTGACAGATTATAGCACAGCATTATAGACACTCCAGCCATAGTAAATTAGAATTTTAACCCAGGGGAACCTGTGTCAAAAGTAGCACAAAAAATGCTCTGTCCTAGAAGGCTGAGAGCCAGTGCATAGTATTTTGTTTTGCAAGTTCAGTAGATCATTTAGCTTGCATTTCCTAAGAGGAAAATGGTAATAGGGAGGTGACCAGCATAATGGACAACTGTTGTAATGCAAAAGCTGACCCTACCAAATAGTGAGAAAGTTAAGTGAGGAACACACTTAGGACCAACTACAAGTGAAAAGCTCATAGGTAGGGAAAACAGCTAAAACCTATATCATGGCTAAGATATTATTTAACCCTTGATGCTGAGTCCAGAAATCCTTGAGGAGCTAGTTGAGCTCACAAGGGGGACTCTGAAAATAATCAATTTTTACAGGTAATGATTTTTGAAATCATCATTTCTCTACCAAATTCCATAAGAGAAGTTACCTGGCTCCCTTGGAAGTGTTGTTGTAAACATCACATTTTGTGCATTGGCAGAAAAATATGGAATGCATTTGGAAGCTCATGCATGTAATTTACATACTCTCTACAATTAAACACAACTATAATGATCATTGGCTTTTTAATCAGGTTTTGTTTTGGAAACTAATACTTCATTTAAAAAGAAAGGATAATATTTAGGGAAATCATTATTTTTTCTAATTTCATGTGCCTTGAAAAAGTTAATTAAATCAGAATTATATCTTAACAACATAACACCAGCAAATCACAACAAGTGTTTAACAACTTTATGTTATTAACAAGACATGAGAGAAAGAAATGAGAAAGTTAAACACACAAGATTTTTCCTAAAGGAAAGTTTATCTAAACTGTTATGTAACATTAAAAAACCAATACCTTTGTAAAATTCTCATGATGGATATAGCTGTCTGGAAAATTCATCCTTAGAAGCTTGAGTATGTTGGCTGTTACTATAGTGTAAGGTTAAATTTATCTACACATGATTAGAACTGAGTCAATTATTCATTGTCTTTAGCTTATTTGAGAAGTCAGCTTTTATATTTGTTCACAAATATGGCATGACTTCATTCACAATTTACAATTGCTTGACCAATTATTTGTATTAAAAAGAGTTTTGTCCTGCAGCTCATTTGTCAACTATTAAATATGAATATTCTATATTCACTGCAGCTGGTCTCAAAAGTTACATTGTTCTTATTCTATGTTGTAACTGGATGGCATAATGCTTCCCAAGCTTAAAAAATCTATTTTGCTATTTTTGAATTTTTTTGTGAAAAAAGTTGTGATTTAACAAATACAATTAGAATTGGTCAATGACTTTTTTCCCCATCTAAAAAATAATTTCAAGGTGAAGTGTGGTCACAGACTTTTGCAGAAATATTAGGTATGAGCTGCAGAAAAAATAACCTTTTTTTTTCTCCATTTGCATGATATTTTGTACAAGAGGGAGGATCTTATAAATCCTCTAAGTTGGTAGAATGACACTAAATTTGTGGTTATAAGACCCTTCCTAGTTAAAAAATAACTTTTCAAAATGGTAGCTCTTATAACAACTGGGTAGCAAGATAAAAAGAAAATAGGAGAAAGAAGCAAATTTCTAAAGCAATAGGTTTTTCTTTTCAATAAATGTGGACCCCAACTATTTCTTCTCTCTCCCACCCCCAAGAGCAATTTATCTTGAAGAGGCTGGCTGGTTACTAGCAGTGCCTCCTTTTAAGTATGGACTCATCTTATCTCAATGTGTATTCCAAACTATGGAATAGAGACAAAGGAAAGGAACAGATAATTTTTGTAAAGGATAAATAGCACAGTGTGGTATTTAAGTCATGCATTATTGAAACTGTATTTCCCAAGAAGCCAGCCATTTTAAGTAATTAGCAACTAGTTTGTTAGTTTTCCATCCTGAGGCAAAGCTGACAACGGGTAACTATCTAATAAAGCTGTTTGCCATAGTAGTGGCTGCTTCCATAGGTTTTATCATGAAGACTTAGTAAGTAGTTTACTGTTATAATATTTTGTTTTCAAAGAGGCTGGGCAAGAAGCATAAAGGTGGTGCAGCCATTAGGAACCAGGTTTGATAGAAAATTGGTTATGTTTACTAGAATTTATGAACTGATTTTCTAGCACTCAGAACGGAGAATACTTTCCATTTGACAAATTATTAATAAGTACTGTAGCTTCATCTTTACTGCTGCTACATGACATTCTGTTCTCTTTTAGTCACCTATGCATTTCATGTTTAGACAAACAAGATTATCCATTGCTAGTCCATTATTAGACCAAAATCGTCAGCTCACATGCTTCCATTCTTACCTGGTCTAATAACACAGGGCAGAAGGGGTAGCTAGGGGTAGTTCCTTCTATTTAAAAGCAATTTCACATTTTAAATACTGTTATGAATATTCAAAACAGCAAAAGATATCTAAGTAATCCATTATTGAAAATACTGTTTTGGCAAGCCAACGGGTGAAACTATGACCTGAATGGAAATAAGTATGCTAAAAGAGAAGGGTACCAGTAGCTTGTGGATAAAGGAATTCACCTAGCTATACTCAAATATCTGCCTACATTTTTATCATAAAAAGAAACACAGAGTAATATCATCATGATATATGGCAATATGACAAGAGTAGACACCCATTCCATAACAGTAAAATAAAATAATGGACATTTCTAAGCGTTCTGAGAGTATTATATTTTTGTCTTTTATTAGTTATGGTTTAAATTAATTTGCAGTACAATTGTAGTTACTTCCTGAGACTTACACCAGCCTTTAATTCAGCCACTAAACTTTCATATTATAGTGTGCTTAGGAAATCATTGACTCCCCATTTTACAGAAGTTATTTAGTTTAAGTGAATGCCTATACACTCTAGGGCTAAACAGGGCAGCAAACAGAAGAAAAGATAATGAAAATAATGGTATTGGGAATAGGTATTCATCAGCACAGGTTGAGGTACAAGAACACCATGCAATTTTGACAACACTGTGTCTTTTTCATTTCTTTCCAAAATGTTCATGCCAACAACAGTTTATTCTGTCGAAGGAAAGTATGTGTCGTCACAGCCTCTTGTAGAAACATGGTTTTATGAATGTATAAATTTATTTTTATATATATATATATATATATAAAAAATATATAATTTCCTACAAGTGTTTCTATTTTATGTTCTTTATGCTTCCTTATGGTTTCTTATATCCATTGAGGAGAGAGAACAATACTGCCAGATACCAATACCAGAGAGATTAGGAAATATAAATTATAAATAGCATAGCAAATAATTCATGAACAGTCCATTGGCTAGAATTTGTGTGCATAAAACAGTGAAATAACTTTTTGTAATCTTTTCAAATTTACAGAAAGATTTAAGTTGGTTCACATACAAATAGTTAATAGGAAATGGAACTAATAATGTTAAATAGATTGGTCATGTTGAACAGTGCACCTAGCTGTGATAACTGTCCTCATTTCCCTGTGATTAAAGCAATCACTATCAGAGAAGCATATGAACTATTAAGCTGATAAAAGGCAGCTTAAAATTTAGACCATTTTGAAGTTATGGCTGTTCTGCAGGAAAGGGTCTTCTTGTAAACAGCTTTCAAATCCAGGAAGTCAATGATTAAGCTGCTCAGGACTGTTTTTCCCTCTACCCAGCAACTAAAAGGAGGAACAACTTTTCTCTCACTCTTGCAGACACCAGTTCTCAAATTCTCCTGCCATATGTGCTGGGAACTTTTTTTATTTTCATTTTATGTAATCATCCAGTTTCACTAAGGGGAATCTGCCATCTGCCTAACCCTTTGCTATGTATCCTAGTGTTTCACTTTGAAGGGATTGGCTTCATTTTGATATGCTGACATAAGTCTGTATTTGGAGGCTTGGAACGGGTGCCTTTAATCACCAGAGGAAACTGTACATAATTCTTTTGAGTTTAATAGTCCTATGGTCTTGAAAATTGGTCTAAGTTTTATGTTTCTAGTACACATGATTTTTTTCATTGACCGTGATTCATGACCATAGTAAACAAGCAACCCTATAATGCCTACAAAAGCAGAAGAAATTATGAGCTTTTATCTCGCACACTAGCAGTTAAAAGAGGCAGATCTAGGTACATTCAGAAGGACATGTTTTTTCATGTAAAACGCTGTACAGAATATTAGCATTTGATATTAACGCCTCTACTTTCGATTATTACTGGAACATGAGTATTCTTTGGAGTCGTCGTACAATTTGTCCCTCAAAGCACTACAACTTTGGAAACTCTTTTCTGCCTTATAATACCATGTCAAAAAAGGCTGAACTTCTGGATGATAAGTAAATGAGTCCTGAGGTCAAATATGCCACAGGTTTGTGTACTACAGCTTGCTCTCTGATTTGTTGACTTAGGAAGCAGACCTCTTCAAAACAAGCCACTGAAGGTAAGTGCATTCTTCCACCCATACATTTACCATCTTTGGTGAATCCAAGTGGGAGATGAAGAGACTGATTTTATTGATATATTCATCTGTTCCATGGCTGTATGTACAGTTTGGTGAATATATGCTCTGCAAGGGATAGCACAGAGGTGACTTTGAGATGGTTTAGATGCTCCTGGGCTAGCTTTGGAAGTAAGAAAACATGTGTCTGACTCCCTGTTGTCACAAGGTGTCATTCTTGCAGTTGAGGAATATGGATGTTAGAGTTTCCCCCTTTTTGTGATTTATTTCTTTTGAACAGGCTTTTTCTTTCACTCTGGAGATAACCTAGGCTGGTCATATTACCTCATTGCAAGTGAAATAGAATATTGGAACCCCCTGGCTCTTTAGAGAAGATTCAGCTATTATGTGGGTTAGCAGAAAACGCTTTAAGGACTTCTTAGAATAAAGAAGAAAATTTATTAGAACACAGAGATGAGAAAAAGTGTGATTAGATGGACAATTTTCTGCAACCTCTATCTTTGTCAGATTCATATTCATGAAGCTTCCAAATAGATGGATGAAGGATGAATTGTTAAATCAGGGATGTCAGGTACAGTATCAGTTTATTTACTAATATTTACTAAAAGCTCTATTAGTAATATTACTAAGAACTCTCTTAGTGATATCTAGAGCTCCTTCACTGTATTAGCAGCGTTCAATAATTGTCGGCAGTCTGATTGTAAAATTCTTTCTACTGAAAACAATCTCTGTGGTGTACACACAATGTGTAACATTGTGAAGAAGTGTACCTTTTTGCTGATCAGTTATAAGTGAGTCAAACCCTGTACATGTACTTTGCCAGAGGCTTGTGTAACTCATTTATGAAGTTTGAAAAATTAGCAGAGAATACCTTTCTCAGGGTAATACACAAATCTTAACACAATACGAAAACCTACCATGTTTAACTGGGCAACCCACAATTTACACAGAAATTATCTTTTTGAGTTTTTATTTGAGCCATGGAAATTGCAAAATTTTTGTGGAGAGATAGAACTTCTAGCTATTGTATGACACCCTTGACTGGATAAGACGTCTCTCAGTTAAGTAAGAAACTGTTGGTCTCCAGTGAAGAGATTCTGAGGTTCAGTAAAGTATCAGGCAAACATAATCTGCAAGTTTATTGTGTCCATGTCTCACATGTACATGGGCATAAAAATGTCCTACCCTTACAAATACATATTTGTAGACATAGTTCTATTTTCCAGGCCCTCGTCCTTACGTGGAAGGAGGACTGCCTCAGTCATCTTATGCATTGTAAGCAGCCATATTACTAGGTGGTTCATACCAGACAGATTTCCAAAAATATCCCTTTGTATTTCCTTTCCCACAAACATGAACATCAACTGAGTGAACTAGTGGAAGGTACAATAACTGTCTTGGTGTGCTAAGGATGGGCTTGGAGTTCAGTACTTTCGGATCTCCAAGCACAGAGGCCCTCATTCCAAATTGCCCACCTGTAAACAACAACAGGTTCCCAGTGGGATCTTCTAATATACTTAGGTGCCTTACTCCCCTTAACACTGTGCTGAGAATTAGAGACTTCCATGTTTTGAAATTTCATGAGCACCTACATACTTTTTAAAATCTGCCCCCAAATCCTTTGGGGTCTAGCTCTTCACAGGCTCCCCAGAACACTCATGGCTAAGACTTCCAAGAATAAATTTCACATGTATTTATTCAGCACTTACTGAGAGAAGATGATCCAGCAGTT
Organism: Ciconia boyciana; assembly: GCF_034638445.1. Taxonomy (NCBI): domain Eukaryota; kingdom Metazoa; phylum Chordata; class Aves; order Ciconiiformes; family Ciconiidae; genus Ciconia; species Ciconia boyciana. Next base: position 50,940,587 of record NC_132937.1, read on the forward strand.
CCTTATTCAGCTCAAGACGGTCTCCTGTACAGCCCTCCAAAACGTAAAATCATCCTCGTATAACCCTTCTGCATTTGTTTCTCAGTCTGCAGGTCTGTGGCATTCTTCCCTGACAGATAATTATGTCCTATTCTCCAGCTGTGCAGGAGATCTTGTATGTAAGAGGTTCTCAGAAAAGCCTTTAGAAATGGGCTGTTTTCTTGTGCAGGGGATCATGTTCTACAATTCTGTCAGTTCAAAGTGAAACACTGGAGGAAGCAGAACTCTGTTAGACTCCTTGGCTCTGAGTAATCACGAAAAGCCAATGGTGCCAGGAATAAATCACATGAAGAGAAATGCTCTGAGCACAGGAATGGAGCTGTGAAAACCTCACTACAGTTGGAATGATCCAGAAACACAGAGGACAACTGGAGAAGGTTTAAACAGCACACAACTTTTGGGTACAGACATAGGACTACAAAACAAGGGAGTTATTGCAGCTTAAAAAAGCTACAAAGCATCAATCTTAATTGACTCTTTGTGTGCTCCTAGCTCGTGCAAATGGCTGTAAAATGTGTTAGCATAGCACTACTTAGAAGTAAAAAAAGTCAACACCCTTCCTGTTTACCTGAGCCGTACAAATATTTTGAGAGGCAATTTGGGGCTATTTACTTTTTATGGAAAGTATGGAGCATACTTTCCATTCCATTGCATTTACAAAGGCTTAAGCCCGTACATATACACAGTACAATACTGCTCACCTGTCAACTGTGATCAGTGAGTCACCGCCTGAGTTACTGTGGTTTATCTATCTATACAGACCCTCAGCAATGGGACTCTGGGAGGGAGGAAGGGGGACTCAAAAGGTAATGTAAGATTTCATAATGTCTGATTTTAAAGCCCTTCTGCTTCTTAGAGCTTCCTAAGTTATTGCAAGTAAACTAATGAAATTACTTCCTGGCTGTTTGAGTATAAAATATGTAAGTTAAACATGTAAGAGTACAAAGAAAGAGGATGAAAAACAGAAATAAGAAAAAAAAAAAAGAAAAAGAAGACAAAAAACCAACCCAAAAGCAAACAGTGGAAGAGGAGACAGTGAAGATCCCAATTTTCCATTCTGAGCCTGACCAAATCCTACACACAGGGAAGATTTTGTTTGGAAATTGGTACTGTATACTCAGACTACTGGAAAACACAAACAGATTTTAATAAACAACGTCAGATTCTGCTTTGAATCTTTTGATTCAAAATGAGTTAAAAAAAGATTTTGCTCAATGCCAATCAGGTGAAATTTAAAAACTGGTAAGTTTAAAACTCCTCAGTCCTGAGGGGCTGACATTGGTACCTGCTTGTTCTTTGCATTCAGTGGATGCTTAGCACTCCAAACTGAGGAATAAGCTCAACTATGGCAGTATTTTTCAGCATTCTCTACAGAGAGCAGATAAACCTATTCCTGAAAAGCCAGTTTTGGCATTTCTGAAGGAAAACCACCCATCTCCTGCTTTTCTTTAGGCCACTGAACAATGCTATCCATCCATTTAATGCAAAATTGTAGTTTTATACTCCTTCTGGTAAAGTCCAGCCAGCAACTGTAATACTTCTGGAGTTGCAGTTCAATGAGATTTGGTTTTCTGAACCAAACCAAACAGAAGACAAGCTTTCTGGTCATTTCTACCCGTAAAGTCCTAACAAGCAGTTCACCTGAAGCTACCTCGCAGCTGGACAAATGAGGAACTGGTAATGGTATTTTGCCTGAAAGGGTTTCAAAATATGGAAATACTACTTTTCTGAAAATAGTAAATAACTACACAATAGTAACATTGGATGGTTAATGGGGCAGGGGTTCTTTGGCCTTCAGATATTAGCATCTAAAAAAGAAAATTGTAATAAAAAGCTAAAATAGTGTACATAAGGCAAGACACAAAAGGCAATGGAGAGATTTTTTAAAGTTTTTCCATTCTGTTTTATGTTTCTGGCTGGTTGCCAAGGCTTAAATAGAACAATAAAGGCATAAATAGAGAAGTAGAAAAGTTAAAAGTGCCTTGCTTTCTATTCTTTATTTAGACGAGAGAAAAAAGTTTAAAATAAGAAGGCAGCAGTACAAACAATATTATCTACTGATAGCAAGCCAGGACCAGGTGTCTTAGGGCTGAGTTCTTTTCACAGTGTATTGAACCAGGAAATATAGGGTAAATATTTTACATTTAATGGCAGTGCTTTGCTAATTTCATTTTTTTTCCAGAGATTTTAAGGAGAAAGGAAATTATATGTACATAGATTTTGCTGAAGACTTTAAAAAGAAAATTAAAACGCACTTAAAATGGAAAAAGTGTCTGTCTCCTGCAGATGCTTCCTTCACCTAGATAAAGTAAGGAAATGTTGAATGGTTACAAAAGGTTTCTTTATCTTAAGTTGATTAATAGTCACTCAACAGCTTATACTTTAATATTGTCTGTAAAATTAAAACAAGGTTATGTTTTACAAAAAGAAGGACTAGAGATCAGCTGTTAGAAGACACACTCACAGTTTTGGGTTTTGGAAAGTACAATTGCCTGGCCACTAACCACACCCAGCCACTAACCACATACCTGGGAATAGGCACGGGAGCCTCATAAAACATGCTATATACCAACTCAAAATAGCATAGTAGAGACCAGAGAATGTAGAAACTGTTGGTGTTTTTATAATGTCCAATACTGGAGGACTAGAGGGTTCAGACCCTCAGCTGTGGTTCTTACACAGGCTAGGAAAACTTTTCCTCATGCCATGGGTTGCGTCCCAGGAAAATGATGAAAAGCTAAGGGAGAAGGTCTTGTTTCAGCATTAAGGACAATGTCCAGGTGAGTTTCCAACTAGGTAAAAGGTACAACAGGGGGCATGACTGTCCCACAGTAAACACTCAATGTTCTCTACATAAACCCTATCTCTGTTCTACAGCTACTTTAGCCTAAACCCTTAGATATTCAACACTTGCTTCTTTCACATCATTAGTGTTGTTGACGGAGAGGGAAAGTGGCATTGCTCCAGTCACCATAGTTGACCATAATGACCACTGATGATAAAAAAATACGCCAGCCTTTCAAAAGTAGACTACCTGAGCAACAATTTCTGATAGGATGACAGAAATGGATTTACAGCTTATAAAACTCCAAATTCAGGATGGCAAGCATCCTGTGCTGCTTCCAGTCTTGACACTTGCCACTGTCATAGACAGAGGAATTGTAAGTGTGCTGCAGCACCTATCAAACAAGTTCTGATGCTTCTGTTCTTTGAAAGTGCAAATTTCAGCTTATTGCTGCCATATACACCTTCTTAGTTCTATTAAAAGAAGGAGGACACATTCCAGACTGCAGTTCAGAACTGCCAAGAATCCATAACAGTGATTTAGGACTAGGAATTTCCATCAGGGCTATGATCCCCATCTTTTCTTGAAATCAAAGAGCTATATGCACAATAAAACAAGAAAAAAAAATGCAATCTGGAGATAGTGAATGTAGAACTCGGTCATTTCATAAAAGAATATCTCCAGTTCCTTCAAGAAAAATATACTGCAGGTGGCCTCCATTTCAGTCTATATACAAGTATCTAAAGAACACAGACGTCACAGTAGAAGGCAAATATACACCAGTAAGAATAACAGGGAATGGTGTGGTGAAGCACGTGGGTTGCTTCAATTATCCGCGCTCCTTGATGAATGAGGACTGTGTGCATTTGAGATGTCTCTGCATATGTTTCAGTCACTGGGATATCAATGGCAAAGAGGACACTAGACTACAATATTTAAACTACAACACTTGAGTTGGTGAGGATTTCTTTCAGTGTCTATGCTAAACCAAGGAAATAATATTTTAGATCACAGTACAGAAAGAGCATTAAATATCCATTGCATATCTGCCTAATGACAGGGAAAATAGGACCTTTTGCAGAGATCTAGCAGAGAATGCAGGCTCTCCATTCAGCTTCCAAGTGAAGAAACAGGTGCAGCCTAGAGGACATTATTCCTTAGAAGCTGTGTCCTTGACCGCTTACATACTAGTATCTACCACTTAGATACTTGCGGTCAAGGACTAGCAGGCATAGAGAAGAAAACGTTGAGACAACTCTTCATGCTTCTGGCAAGTATGAAAAGATTTCAGTTTATGTCCACTCAAGTGTCCAGTATCATCCATAATTCAGGCAATGCTGACAGTACAAGTGCTTGATACTATACATTCATTTTTGCCTAGCTGGGAATCCCATAATTCTGTGCTGAAATGGTTGTGGGATTTGTTGTTGTTGTTGTTGCTGGTTAGTTGCTTGGTTTTTTGTTTGCGGTATTTTGGGGGATTGGCGTGTTTGGGTTTGGGTTGGTTTTTTTTTTGGTGGCTTTTCACTGTTTTAAATAAGTGTGCCTTTAAGAGTTGGTTGCACAGGGACCCTGCTTTGTTTTTTGAGCTTCTTTATTGGACACCCATCTTGGAAAGTGTGCATGCACCTAGTGAATATCATACCAATAGATCTTCTGGCTCCATAAAGCAAACTAATGCTTGAGGAAAGTGTCATTTGTCATTTAAGGGCCTTTGAGGCAGGTGTCTTTGTAGTGGCTTTTTTCTGGGTACCTTTCTCTTACTTATAAATTTGAGATGTTATAGAGAGACAGTGGCATTTCTCAGTTCTTCATGGCTGTAGACTAAAGATCGGATTTCGACTAGATGAAAATCCCTTTCTGTTAATTTCCTGGGTTGCACCCCAGATCCTATCAGCTTCGACAGCTTTTAAAATCCCATAGTAGTTTGCTGTCTGTGATCTACAGGATTTGAATTCCCCAGTCTTATACAATATCACAGCAACTTTGTATTAGTTGCACTAATTCAAATCCCCAAAGAATTCCTTAAAAAGGGAGTTTTTTCTCTTTTGTGTATAGCTTTTATGTTCAATGCTTCTAAACAATGTCAGTGGTAGACAATGTGATTCAGTAGCTAGGAATAGTGTTTTTATAATCCATACTGTAAAATCTTTGCTTTGTTTTGGCATGTGGTATCAGTTTCTTTTATACCTTTCTATGGAGAAATTTTGGTTTCACAGTTAAAGAAAACTGGATGGAGTTACAGAGAAATTTGGCGGATGTGTTGTTTGTAGTTCAGTTTTGTTTGGACTTCTCTATTACCTAGACACAAGTAATGGAGGTCAAAATATTTCAGGTTGTTTGGAGACAAAAAGTTCATTTAGTTTAGATACAAGTTCTGTTAGAAACAAATCTCAAGTAACTAGAGAAATGCGGTTTCAAACTCTGTAAAAGTTTTGAATTTGCTCAGTGTCTTGTGTTTAAGGAATTTGGTATAAATCTATCCCTCATTTCAACTGAAGACAATGATTTGAATATATATATATGGGTCTCAGTATTGCAGCATTTGAGAAACAAGATAGAGCATCTGGTTTCTATGATTTGTTTAGTCAGTCTGTTCAATGACTATGTTTCGCTGTTCAGTGTAAATGTGAAATCCATTATTCTACTCCCATACATTTACTAGACTCTCTTAAAATGAAGCAAACTTTCTTCTGTAAATGATCATTTCTGCAAGCAATGGTAAAAGTTGCAATAAAATATGGTCTGGAGACTTCTAATCTTTATTCATCTCATTGCAGAAGTAATCTGTTGGAGACTTTTCCCAGAAGTAGAAGCAGGTTCAGCTAATAGTTCCTTCCAGTATTTCAGAACTGATTGATTTTATAAAATAGCTGCATGTCCCTAATCTTTCAACTGCCACAGGGTACTACTACAAGGAGAACCTAAAATTGTCGCCCACATTGCTCAATTTGCTGATGGTGACTAAGGCTGCATCACCAATTGGAAAAGTTTTAAACTACATTTTCCACTGGTCTTACAAAAATGTCAACTACACAAAAATGCTTCTTTAACAACAGCAGTTAATAAAAATGGATGGAACCAAATCCTACAAACAATACTGCACAACCTTCACTGTCTTTGCATTTGACAGTTTCTCTATGTTGACCATTTTCTACAAGCTATTTCTTGCATACAGAGGAGGTAGCTACTAACATTCAGTCTGAATAAAAACAGATTAGGATTTGGAAAAATTAAGATTGAATGTTTGGTATGGATGTATTTCCAGTATTAACAGGAATATAAAATTCCCTCTTGAAGAACTTCTTGCTTTTCAGCACTCTTTCTCCCATAGTCTGTTGCACAAAGCTTTTTTTAAGGTAAGGAAATATGGATAGCAATCTCTTTCAATCTTCAGAAGCTTACAGAAATATTCCTATATGGTATTTCAAGAGCTTCAGCAATATTCTCACACTATGTTCTGTGGGAAATATTGTTGCAAACAAACTGAGCCCGAGGCAATTGACCCGACTTGTACACTGGTATAAACTCTAAAAGATTTCATTGCCTTCATTTTAAATTTTTGAGGACAGATTGGAAATCTTTTGTTACACCTTCCTCTGTTGGGTTTGCAAAACTAAAACTTTAATTCTGACCAGGTAAAATAGTAAAACTAAGCCAAGACTACAGAACTCAGGTTGTGTGATTCAAGGACATTTCCTAATTACTAGAAGACATATTATAAGTGAATCTAAAAGCCCAGCCATTACAACAGTAAATAAAACAAACCAAACATGATATGCCTGCAGAGAAAACTGGAAAAAGTAAAGGAAACAAACACATTTGCAAGGAGAGGAATGACACTTGGGGGCAGAATTATAAGGAAGAAAGTGCTCTCAATGCAGACAACACAGATACGAAGGTATAGACCTGATGATAAGCTTCTTGCTCGCACAGACTTCTAGGGCAACAGCTGTCTTGAAGGAGGTCCTTTGAACACCAAAACAAACAAACAAAAAAAGGCACAATAAAGTAGGAAGATGACTCTGGATAGAGACTCAGGAACAGATCAACTTTTTGCATAAAGAGAGGGCTGAGGAATTAGAACACAAGACTGTTATGGCTCACAGTCAGACCACAAAAGCCTTGGGACCTAAAAGCAACTTTACTTGATGGGCACTTGGTAGTAAGAGACCACAAGTTTCTCTTTTAGACTTATCCAAGTCCAGTTAAAAAGGAATTAGATTAATTAATTAGGTTAATTAATTGCCTCTTGCCTGGCAAGATTTTCAGCATGATGAGAAATTGCTCAAGTTAATTCAGAGTGGTGATACAATTTGCCAAATTCTACAAAATCTTGGGGCTCCCCTCAATTATTTTTATGGATTGTCCCTAGTGCCTCATGCCTATCCTGATCCCTCTAAATACCTCTAAAACACAAATACACACTTCTTGGTATAATAATTTCATTTTCTTCCTTGACTCCCCTTCTTCCACCAAGCCTCTGGGGCCATATACAGAAAAAAATCCTATCCTAGATATATATATTTAAATAAAATTATTCTACAATAGTGTATGATTACAGTCAGATCTAGAAATAAGTTTACTTAAATATTTTACTGTTTTATAGAGAAATACCTACCTGACAAGTTCTTGATTAGACTGCATACGTGTACTCTTTTCTTATTAATATTTTTATAATTCTGCCAGCCTTATACGGGCACTGTTTATGAATAAATTTAATATTGCCCTTAATCATGTGTTTTTGTGATAACATGTTAAATTAGTGTTTCTAGAACCAAACATGCTGAGATTTAAAAGAAAGCTCAAACTAACTATGTATTTTTATCAATGTAGTTCTACGTGGTCTGCACACTAAAAAGTATGCTGAAAACAAACGGGAAGGTCAGGCTTTTGCAAAGAAAAAAAACAGTAACAAAGAAGAGAAGAGTACATGAAGTCTTTCATTCTGTCAGCTTGGTCAGGAATACTTGCCAGGAGTAAGGGGAAGAACTGATGGGTCTCTACTTACACCATTTTACACCATTAGCACTGTGCAAAACAGTTTCTGTGTTTCTGAGTAACGCAACATTGCCACCAATATGCTTCCTCTCTCCTGCACCCTCTAACTATCCAATAAGGAAACTGAGCACACTTAAGTTTCAACCATAGTAGGGGACTTCTGGGCACACACAAGCAGAAACTGCAGATTTTCAGGCTATGCAGACCAGCACATTCAGAATGAAGCAAAGCCGAACAGAGACATATAAGATACCTCTGTGAACTTTGGTAAATGTTAGGTGCCTATATACTGTTTGGATCTGGTCCTTGACTATTGGAAAGAACTCCTTTCTACCTTCTTAAAATTCATCACATTTTATCAGCCTAACATGTCTCTTTATCTTCTTTTACCACTACAGAGCCCAATATGCATACAAAGTAATGCCTAAACTATAAGTTGCAATATAAAGGCTTCTCTCTCTCTCTCTCTCTCTGAAATGACAGAAACATTCCCCTTTCTCCACCAATGCTTCCTAAGGGTATTAGTCAGAGAATATCATAGCAGAGAATGAACTCCATCCTGCAGTAACTGTCATTTAAGGCATTTTGACAGTTTGTAGGTTTGCTTGGTTTCTCTGATCAAATCAACCTGGTAGGCGTTGTCAAACATTTGGGTCACACAATTTGCAACGTATAAGTTTGATAGACCTGAAAGGTGTGTGGTAGATAGGCTTTGAACAGCTATGCAACAGTGCGTAATTTTATTTTTAGATACATGAATAAGTCTCACAAAATATTTCATACCTCTTGTCAGTCTATACATGCTCCTTCAGAAATACTTGACTAAATTTCCCATTCTGTCTTCTGAAGAAGTCCCATCATTGTACCAGCTCCTTCCAACCTCACATTTATTCACTTACCTAAAAACTGCATGCAGATCACTAACTGTGAAAATATTCAGATAGCTATAAGCTAGGTGTAAATTTTAATCTGCTTCAAATTTGTTCCTGTTCCATGAGTGGAAGAATACGAGAAAAAGAAGTTCCTAATTTCTATAGTTCTAGTTAATTTCCCCTCCTCATATATACATATGTATATATGTATGTGTGTATATATATATGTGTGTGTGTATATATACACACACACAAGTATACACCCCCCTCACTAAGGAATTCTACTTTATTTTAAGTGGGTTCCTAGTCTGGGTTCTTGCTCTGGACTCATTTCCCTTGTTTCTCAGGCTTGTAGCAGTGTACCTGATGGCAGATCAAAGATCTGAAAGCTATTGTTTTCCATTAATGCTTTTTAAAATTCATTTTTGTGGGTTTTTTGTACAGATAATCTTGCCAGAAACAGTTTTTGTAGATGCTTACATGATTCATATTCTAAAATATGTTGCCTTGTTTCTCATGCAATGCAGACTGAGCCCAATGCTTCCCTCTCCCCCAAAAACAGAAAAAAATTTCAAGTTTTGAATCTATTTTTCCTAAATCCTACCTAGTCTCTGCATTTTTAGTCAAATGGCCCTCAACGTCTTCTGGAAAGAGGATATTACAAAACTAGCAGCAGTATTCTACAAAAGTACAATATCCTTCCTTCACTTATCCTTATAAAAGGTCTGAAGATTTATTTTAGAGTTTAGGAATTGGACATTTACAATTGAAAAGCTAGAGAGATGGGATCTGCACAAAATACACCCTTTTGCTCCTATTGCCTTTTTTGTATCATGGAAACAGAAGAGTGTTTTAAAGTGTTTATAAGGGGCTACTTTCTCAAATATTACGAATATGAACTCATTTTATGTGAATATTAAGACCCATGAGACTGGCATGATTTGTCCTCTTGTGTTCTAGTTCTTGGAGAACCATATGCTCTAGGAACAGAATGCTTAACTGCTTCCCAAGACAGCCATGCAGGGGTAGCAGAAGCTCTGTAAGTCTCATTGGTTCAATAGTAGATTGGGTCAATACTAGATTCCCACTTAAAAGGGAAAAAAGAAACCAGAAACAGAGAATTTTTTTCTGTTTTCTTTCTCCAAGTCTGTATTTGAAACTCCTGCTCTGGAAGAATTTAAGCTAGTCCACCAGGAGTCATGAAGGACCACAGGTTGTTAGTTCTTTGTGTGTCTTATCTATTTTGTCAGTAGATATCTTCAGCTATTTTAAAGACAGAACATTCTGGCACTTGGAATTAAAGTTAACTGTCCAAAGTCACTTGTCTAGTTTAGGGCGAAGCCGGGAAGATGAAGCTGAACCTAATTTATTATACACTAAATTTGTCTCCTGCTTTACTGTTCATCCATTAACATAAAATATTAATTCTAATATATGCTGAGAATAAAATAAAACATTACATAACTGATCATTTAGTTCATAACTTCCTTGTTTTTGAAGATATCTCTAACAGCTGCCCTCTACTCCTCAATCTAATAAGCAACATTCATTTTCGATGAGGCAATTGTTAGAGTGCTTTGGTGTATCAGTTGTGCGAAAAGAACTGAGCATAATAATCTGAAAAGTTTGACACAGTGTGAATTGATTTTTCTTCTTAACATTTCAAGACCAGCAAAGATAAAAGGTGACCTCATAAAAAAGTTTGATACAAAAATGGAGAAAAACAAGGTAGCATTTGTTAAAATTGGAAGCATGGGAAAAGGAGATGCTTGTGTAATTCTGTGCATTACAATAGCAACTTTTTGTTGTGGTTTTATGCTGTTGCAGTGCCCTCTGTCTTTTAATGTCGTTATATACACTTAATTATCGCATGAGATACAGTGGTTTGTTTCTTCAGAATCAGGACAGCTTTGGCTGGTATTTCTGTTCTTCAGGGTATACTCTTTACCAAAGAAATCATCATTTTTGAGTTCTTCTCATAAACTGGGATTTATTTCTCATCTTGTATAAATGCATGAGTTATTTAAGCAATTTTTTTCATGAGTATATTAGTTAACTTCTAATATTTATACTATCATAGCCTAAATGTATCCATTTCAGCAATGGAGAAAAACTATACAGAATGAAAAAGAAATTTCATTGATAATGTTAAATTAAAAACTACCAGGTGCTTTATTAATATAGTTAAAGGATCACTTCAGCTGATAACCACAATAATGTTCAGAGGTGTTATTACACTAATTATCACTTAGTAATTAATACTGTTACCATTAAATCCGGAGAGCTTTATGTTGTTTAATATACTTCAGAGAAATATCTACCCCATTGGCCCATATCACAAACAATATTCTGAGGATCTGGAATTCTGGTCTCAGACATCCCATCTGTAAGAGCTGGGCGATATAATTATTAAAGACACAGAGCAAAGGGATAGATAAAGTATTTGAGGCAAGAACCTGTTTTCAGTGAAGAGGGTCCCCCTGCTATATATGGAAAGGGAAGGGTTAGAAAAGGCACTGCTGAAAATACCTTAAAATGGCAACATTCTAAAAATACCTATGCATATTGCTTTTCCATAAACTGTGAGCTTTGAATTCTCTTAAAAAAACATATGGTCCATTTTTGCTTGAGAAGACTTTGTTAGTGTGTCAAAATGCTGTATGCTGTTTTGCATAAGCACTGTACTTTTGTATCTAACACATACAGGTGATATATACCACATGACACCAGTTACTATGCTCCTTTTTTATGAGAACTCATTCCTTTTTTCCCCCACCATTTTCACTCTCCCATTTCCTCAGTATTACAGCATTACCCAAGAGAGCTTTAAATGATGCATGGCTAGAACAGAGGCAAGGGAATCTAGGGCACTGACACAAGACTAGACAGCCTTAGTTTCTGCTGCAGCATGTAACAATGCAGAGTATTAAACATTTACACATCTGCTTGTTATCAGAATTGCTTATCTTGTATTTTTTTTAATAATAACTCCTTTGATTTTACTGTGGCATGCAATCTGCTCTTAGCAGGAAAGAAACACAGAAGAAATGTTTCCAGCCCCAGATAATCTTTTTCCCACAGAGAAGTAATGTATATACATTAAAAACAAGGAAAAGAAAACCACAAAACAACAGTGAAAAAAATCTAGATACAGCAGATATATTTCTCTTCTTTCTCATTCTCCAAAATCTGATTATATAGGATTGTTTGCAACAATTGCACAGACAGAAGAAAATGGCATAAAATTTGGGAGGTACTATGGCTATGCTTAAACTACCACTTACGGAAATTTTTTTGGTTTCCTGAAGAATCTATTTTTAGCACCGTTAAAGAATGTTCATTGTGTAATGTGCCAAACAATATGAAAACATCTCTCTAGCAGTGTTGTTAGTGAATTTTTCCCATATGTCTTCAAAAAATAAAGTGACAAGTGAAAATTTGAAAACTACTGTTGTGAAAGTTCAACGTACCAAAATGCCGGGTGACAAGATATTTTCAGTATTGTCCCAGCAGAACTAACAAGCTAAATAAAGCTGCACTAGGTCAGTTATTTGGCTGGCAAATCTCTACTAGGATGACAGAGGAAGTGGCAATGGTGATCTAGTACTTCGTTTTCTTCTCTGTGTGATAGCAATGAACTAATGGTATCACAGATTACAGTGAGGTGCTGTGTTGAGAACAGGCAGTTAGTTATCTTGGAATAGTTAGTAGCTGGAACTTGTCTGCCAGGAGATCCAGGACACTTTTGTATCAAATATGGATGCTACCCAGGACAGAATTTGTCCAGCAGATTGCAATTAATTGCACACAACCTATTCAGACTCCTCTGTCATTTCAGAATTGCCACTGTTTTTACCTTAAGTTCTTACTTCATACAGCTGTGAATTCTTTTCTCCTTGCAATGCCTTGTTCAGCAGTCAACATGGTTGACTCCTTGTTCAGGAGTCAACAGCAAGAAGTGACCAATATATACAAGATAGGCACACGCTTGTGAAAGGCTTATTCCTTCAGCAGATTTCAGTGATGCGGGGAGTCTGGTGTGCAGCACTGCCCCTGGACTGAGGCCTACTGACTTCTGTTGGCCTCTTTCTACATGGTAGGAAGGAAATGTGTACCACAAACAGATGTCACCCAACAAGACATTTCTGTAACTGATACATGCAGATCTCATCCTGTAGCTCATAGTCTGGGCACAAGGTTTGCTCCCTTCTCAGTGCTCCACAATACAAGTATTAAACTGTACCATGGAATTAAAAGTTGTGTTACTGTAAAATGAACTCTCTCCTGGATGTACTCTAAAGATTTCCAGTGATTCCAGAATCTCCAGGTGTATTATAGAGCAAAACAGGCCAATACAACGAGAATGTTTTCCAGATCCACCATAGCTTAGGGAAATTGATTTAAGTTCATTCATTTAATTCAAACTATTAGTTTCAAATCCAAGGAAGGAAAACAAAATCAATATACCCATTTGAGAAGCTGACAATGCTTGCACCTGAATTCAGGGATATTAGAGTACACAGCCAGCACTTACTGATGTATGTAGAAAGATCATTAATATGATGTTGTTCCATCATCCCTATCAGGATTTTAATATTTTCAAGGAGTCTATAAGATTTTATTTCCCTTTGCCTATAAAAAGATGCCAGGTCAAAAGGGTCATGCTGACTAGTCCATTTTAGGTATTGAAGTTATACCTAAAATACTCTCCTGTGCCTAGCTTTTCTTTCTGGTCAGTGTCCAGAAAAAGAATGTTGAACAAAGATGTGACAAACTGTCTCCTGTGGTTAAGCAGCATATGTATAATTCCAGGTATTGACAGCAGTCCTTCTCAAATTAAAAAACTGTGATTGACACACATCGGGTTAAAATGTGTATGAATTTTATTTGTAAACAACAACAAAAAAAGTCCTTTTAAGAAACAGTCAAAATTTCACAAACTTATCAAAATCCCCTGAACCTCGGATCCTTTAAAAAAAAGATATTTTGACTGCTATAACTGGACAAAATATGTTGATTAGCTATGACCAAACAAAATCACAATTGCACTGAAATTAAAAAAAAAAGTTTGCTTAAAAAAAAAAGTTTGTTTACAGTAAAGCTTGCTGTAATGTCTCTTTAACAAAACCACTGCAACTTCACTGACTTTAGTTGAGTTATTCCTGCTCATCCAGCTGCAATAACAGAGAAGCAGGCCAAGGATCTGTGACAAAAAATAAATCTTCTAAGTCATTCATGCTTTTCTTACAATGTGTGCTGCTATACCAATTTAAAGTAAGGCCAAACACTCTCTTTTTTTCCCCTAAGAAAAAGAACTTCCAGTTGCAGGAAGTCCATCCCCTTCCTCTTCACTTTACACAAATGCAAAAGAACCTTTCTTACTATAGCCAAAATGAAAATTCAATTTACTTGAAGCACGTGCTAGACTTCCTTCTCTTAAATTACATGGCTATGATTTTTTAGTTATAAAGACCCTTCAAATGTGAGTGTTGAAGCCTACTCTCAAGAAAAGTCCATGGTTAACTCTCTGGTTTCCTTTTACTAAAAGGAAAGAGAGTGTGGTTTTTACTCAGACTAGGTGAACTGTCAAATATCTGCATTTAAATGGAGTGTCTTTAGAACTGTTTATGCAACAGAGCTCAGGGCTACTGGCTTCCTTGAGTGCCAGGAAATAGAGGTACTTTATTTTATATAGTTCATTTGTGCTGCTGCTCTTGGATATGAGAAAAACAAGGTAAAAATTAGAACTCCACAGGAAAGAAGGCTGAGAAGCATATAAATACAAACTCAAAATGAGTTACCTGAAAGTCTCATCAAAGGTCTCCAAGTGTAACTGCCTGTTCAAAAATCTTATAATTAAAACTAAAAAAAAAAAAAAAAAGCTCTACAAAATCTGAACAGATGAGCTAAAGGAAAAGCTGGTTTTACATAATGCCACATGCGTCCATCTTGATGATTCAGTTAATTTTTTGTTATTTGTTACCTTTTTGGCCTGACACATTTCTGGAAAGAGAGCACTAATGTCTCATTTGACTAAGCTAAATTCAGTGAGAGATAACACAGTGAGCAAATCCATAATTGCTTATGTCCTCATTAAATTATGTTAATATATGAAACCAGAAAGTATCCTTAGACATTTAATTTCTTGTTGGCAATACAGAATGAATCCTGAACCGAATGAGGCCAGTCACCTTGCAGACCATGTCAAGGTGCACCAGGCTCCTAACACAGTAACAATGTTGATATCCACCAGCAGGTAATGACAAGTATGAAGACTGATTGTACTGGACTGAGAATACTATGGTCCAAGAGTCAACAGGACAAATACCTAGAAGAAACTGAGTCTTTCATGTCTTTTAAGGAAAGGTTCAGTGATACAGTAGAGAAGATGAGTGAAGTAACAGATTTCAGTAAAAAGCATGACATGGTCAAACTGACAGGAAGGAATGGGATTTTAGTTGCTGATTTATCTTTCATATGTATATAAGGATGGTGCGATCACCATGCAGAGGCCCTATGACAACCAGACTTGCACTCCAACCAGTTTTGGATTTCCTGGTTTCGAAACTCAATCTAAAAAGTTTCTAAAAGTTTCAATCTACGTATTCCATAAATAAATTTATTTTGATAGAGGGGTATTCTGAAGGTCAGATGCTTTGAATAAGGAAATAGAAGAGAAACAGATTCAGAGGAATTTAAGTGTTGCTCTGTTATTAAATGATCCATTTCCACGTTGTCATTCTAGTGATGTTCCGTTTAAAATGTTTTATTTGTTGCTAACTGAAAGAGTAAAAAACAATGACTTTAAAATATGCTTTTTTTTCTCATTTTGTCAAAGAAAACAAAATATCCAATCAACTGCAAAAAGGTTTCAGTTTGTCCAACACAAACAAAAGGTGAAACTATTATACAGCTTTATTCTTCACCAATTCAAAGTCTATTCTGACATCAGGCTGTACTCTGAACCTATTGGGAGTTATGAGTTGCCCAATAATTAAGACAGATATATATATAAGAAGTTATCTTCTACCAGCAATTGACAAGACAACTCAGTATATGAAACACAGGCTCAACAAAGTGATGAACACAGAAGAAAAATGGAGAGAAAGCAGCAATAATTGCATGAAGGTAATAAGGCCTTTAGTGAAATGAGTTGAGATACACTGTAGTGGTCTGTTCCAGCTGTTGGTTTTTTGTTTGGTTTGGTTTTTTTTTTCCAAAAGCTTTTCCATTCCCTTTTCCAATGAATCTCATTGCTATAGTCCTTGAGGGAAGCATAGTTTGAGTCAAGGTCACAGACTATCAAGAGGGAATGGAGAATAGACAAAGGTGGAGGGAGCTTTATGCATCAGCGAGGTCAGACCCTTTATGGAAGCATAGGAGCATAAGCATTTGCAGAGGAACAAACAGACCTGTGTGGTCTATTACTGCCACATAGGAGCAATTCACCTGGTACTTGAATTTAGACAAGGAACCTTTCTTTCTTCCTCCATAACTGTGATTCCCATAGTCTTAATTTTAATTATCTAGATAAACTTTTTCTTTGTTTTTAAAAAGCAAGGGAATTTTTAAAAGGTCTATCTCCTTTTTTTGTCCTAGCAAATTTCAGTTTCTGCACCGCACTGCATTAGATCATTATTTGTTAATGCTCCACATAGATCGTATTCATGCTGATATTTATTGACCCAGCTTTTGATTGCCCTTCCCACATGCCATGTTTGTTTCGTTAGTAAAACTAATTTTATTGCATTCTTTGGAATATGCACTTTACTCAGTATAACTAACTCTCATTTCCACATTATTGCATTGTTACAAAATATTGACTCTAAAACCATCTATCTTTCTTTCCTTAGACCCTGCTCACTCCTATCTGTGCTAAAGAGCCTTCATTTTTTTCCTCTATTCGGTTCCTTGTTACATTCTTTTATACATAAATATAAATATATAACTGTATATTTTATTCATAAATGTAAATATGTAATTATATATTTCATATATATGCTCACATATGAACACATGTACTTTTCTGTAGATTCTGAAGCACTGATTGATCCAGTGATAATGATTTTCTACTTGTTCATCTATTCCGTGGTGTGACTGACCAAAATGAAGAGAGAGGAATATGCAGCAAAGGCCTTTCACCAGCGATATATGTAGATAGTTGTCTACATATAAACCCCTTCAGGCACCCAGGGCTATTATTAGTAACCGAAGCACATATAACCACTAATTACAACCATATGATTCTCTCTGCACCATGCCAGGCAAACGGTGAATTACAATAGTATACGAAGCCCAAGCAAGTCCAAGACAGCTGTAATCCAGTACTGCGAGTCTGGTTTCAGGGCTCTGTTCTCTCATATGCACCTCATTGCTTTAGTTGCCCAGTAAAAAAGGAAAACCAGCACAAATTAGTCCCTTGATTCCTGCTGACAGAGCACTATTGCCTTCTTGCTCACAATTTTTCTGTTCCCTCTGTAGCATTTTTCATTATGCAACTTCAAAATGCCCCAAAATAGTCCCATGGGGTCCTAGGAAGAAGTTCTACAGTACTTTCATCAGTTTTATTTTACAGATATGTATAGAAGTATGACCGAGAAGGCTAATGATTTTAGCAAGCCAGATCCCAAGACTGTTCTTCCCTCAGAATAGGCCCTGGGCCAGACTCTGACTGGCACTGCTACCGGAAAAGATAAAAAGATCGTAATGGTATTCTCTTCCTACACAGTTCCTCCCACAAGGATCAGACAAAATTGCAGATACTGTATTAGGTAAGATCTGAAGCATGAGCTCAGTTCTGGATTTTAATTTGATGACACACAACAACTTACTGACTTGGACTGGATTCTTTCTTAGCTTTTCCATTGACCCACAGTGTGGCCTTGGTTAAATAACTCATATCTTGGTATTCTTCATCCCTCCTACCTTCTGTGGGAACATATTTTGGGAAGGATACAAATCTGAGGCATTTTCTGTCTACTTTCTACTTTGTTCACTTAGGTTGCAAATTCAGGGTTCTCCATTCTCATGGAGAACATGGCTTGCTATGCATGTATCTACAGTGCTCACTCTGACAGGACAATGGTCCCATTGAGAGCCCTTAGAAAACACTATGATGCCATTAGTAGTCATATACTCCCCACCTAAGTGACCCTTTGTATTCTCCTTTGCAGTTCTCCCTCCAGTCAGGATTCTCATCTGTCTACCCAACAGCCTTGAGAGCAGAGCATTTTTTATTTCACTGCATGGAGGGATGTAATCCTAAAGTGATTTTTTGAAAAACGATGAATGTGCTGCAAATGTGGAGAAATACTGCTTCTTGTAAGTGCAGGTAGAAGAGGAAAATTACCTGTGGGTACAATGAATTCTGCTACTACTTGTGGGTTCAGGCAGAAGCAAGTAGTCTATTACCATACTGGCAGAGTCATCAGTCCTTTAGGAAAAGAGACTAAGGAAAAATTTCTATAAATAAACTAGTGTCAACTCTAAAATGCCATATCTTTTATTTCTGGTTTGTTGGGTTTTTTTTGGGGGGGTGGGTTTTCTTAAGGTTGGGGGGGGGGGGTTTGGTTGGGTTTTTTAAAGTATTTTTTTTTATTCTTTATTTAGTGCAAATGTACTTTACAACTGAAATAAATTGATCCAGTTGAGTATTCCAGTTTTCTTTCATGCAATTAAAGGAGTCTGTTTACTTCCCTGCTCAGGGCAAAATGAAAGATAGAATCACAGAACTGTTATTCTGTCTCCATTATGAAAATATCTGGCACAGAAACAGTGATGCAGGATATACAGATGGAAGATGTAGTGACTAATTCACCTAGCATCCTCTGTCACTGGAAGCTAGAATGCCTGACTGTCACAAATAACTTATCTAAGGGAAAGAAGGCAGAGAGCAAACATGTTCAGCTTGGTGAGGATCCTAGCAAGACATCCAGGGAAGGGTCTGAGTTAATGACAGATAAAGCTGCTCACAATCCCAGTAGGGAACAAGAGAAAATTATTTGATTACTGTGAGTACACTCTTTCTGGGAGCAGACAGAGTAATAACAAAACCACGAATACAATTATTCAGGTGTGCAGTTTGCAAAGAGCAAGATTGTTCTTTGCAACTGTCCTGGTTTCAGCTGAGATAGAGTTAATTTTCTTTATAGTGGCTGGTACGGGGCTATGTTTTGGATTTGTGCTGAAAACAGTGTTGATAACACACTGATGTTTTAGTTGTTGCTGCACTAGTCAAGGACTTTTCAGATTCCCATGCTCTGCCAGGTGCAGAAGAAGCTGGGAGGGGACACAGCCAGGAGAGTTGATCCAAACTGCCCAAAGGGCTATTCCATACCATATGACATCATGCTCAGTATATAAAGCTGGGGAAGAAGAAGGAAGGGGGGACATTTGGAGTGATGGCGTTTGTCTTCCCAAGTAACCATTATGCGTGATGGAGCCCTGCTTTCCTGGAGATGGCTGAACACCTACCTGTCCATGGGAAGTAGTGAATGAATTCCTTGCTTTGCTTTGCTTGCGTGCACGGCTTTTGCTTTACCTATTAAACTGTTTTTATCTCAACCCACGAGTTTTCTCACCTTTACTCTTCTGATTCTCTCCCCCATCCCGCCAGGGGGGAGTGAGCAAGCGGCTGCATGGTGCTTAGTTGCCAACTGGGGCTAAACCACGTCAGCAACCCCAGCAAAAAAAAAGCAACAATAAAACAAAACAAACAAAAATCCGAGAGAAAGTCAGACTAACTAACTGGGTATTTTCCAGAAGCCTTTATTTCAGTACCCTCCCTGCCTTTTCCCAATTTTCTGTTTTCCTTTATCTTTTTGTTGTTAAAACTTGAAGCCAGACCCAGAACTTTTATCATCTCCAGTGCTACCTCCGGAAGAGAGCTGACTGCAGGCTTCTAGGACAGGCTTCTAGGATGACGAAAAGACAAACTGGATGGGGAGATGAGAAGAACTCCTGTGACTCTGAGGAAAGGTTTTGTCACTTTTTTTTTTTTTTTAATTAAATAGATTTCCAAACATTTTGGTTTGTCCCTGCTGGAACAGTAGTATTACAGAATTTGAAGGAGAAATCAATTTTCTGAAGTGACCGGTCTGAGAAAGAGACTGTGATCAAGACATCCACAGATTTTTTTCTTCTTCTTTTCTTCTTGTAACATGTTGGAAACATATAACTCCTGAAGCAGATAAAGATCAGCACCTAAGTCTCTCTTCTCTCTCTCTGACATAAATATCTATTTTCCTGATGTACTATTCCTAACATTTTTAAGCATATGGAGTTTAACTTCTTTTATATACATTGCTCTCCTCCCTAGCCATGTGGGATACAAGCTTTTAACTGTAAAGTCACTTCATTCACAGAAGATAGAATATCATTCATTTATAATAAAAGTAAAGAAAGCTGTAGAAGTCTGAGCTGCCTTGTTAAATCAGTATTTCTTGAACATTGCACTAGGTCTATCCATGCGGATAGATTAACAGTTTTTCAAATATTTATTAAAGCATTCCCCTCTTTTGATATTACCACGAGATAATTACTGCACTTTTAACCATCACCATTTGCAATGAAGGTAGGAAAGGAGTTTGCCTTAATATTATCTTTTAAGCTCTTGATTTGGTTCTGCATAATCTGATTTTTATACACAGTGCACAAATTGTAGCCACTTCATCAATGTCTCATTATTTTTCTCTTAACAATGCACTGGCAGTGATTAATTTCTGAAGACCAGTAAACAAAAACCTAGCCTTGAAAGTGATTAAAGCTTAGCTGTAAAATATGTGCATGCACACATTAACTAAATACTGTCGTTATAAAGTCAAACACTGCTTCAAAAAGGAACTTTCAGATGGAAGGGAGTATGCAACAGTAGCAGAAACTGTGCAATACAATAGTGTTCCTTAGCGATTTTTGTTAACACCAAGTACACATGAATATGACCTGTAGAGAAGAATCTTCTTTGAAGTGACATTGGGAGGTAACTATAAGAATAAAATAATTCTCAATGAATTTGATGCAACTCTGCAATCATGTAGGATGAATTTCACATATGTTTTTGAACCTGTATTCCACTGAAGTAAATATATTACCCTAAGTAACTATAGTACACTTATTCTTGTAAAATACAATCCTAAAAAGACAGGGCTTGTAAGGCTTTGTGTACCTCTTGATTCCCACTCCGAGTTGAATGTTTTGAAGTGTGGTACTGTCAATCTCAGTAGTAACACTAGTACTTGATTAAATATTATGATTAAAGTATGAAAAGATTTGTTTTAAAAATCTATGAAATGGCTTCTCTACTATTTCACATCTAGTAATTCAATATTGAACCAAAACATTGCAAGATATAGTGATTGTGAACACTACATCCCATTTGATTTAATACTGTCATGAACAAGGTGGAGTTGAACGATTTATACTCTGGCAATGCTGCAGGCAATGAAGAATCCAACATTTAAGACCCTGAAGAGTGTAGAGATACAAAGAGAAAAGAATACTGAAGACATTTAAGGAGAAATACTTCTTTCAATTCCCAATGGCAGTATCCTGCACAAGCACAAAGCTGTGCTGAGAAAGAAAGCAAAGTGGAAGAACACAGCTTACTTCAAAAAACATAGAGCTGTAGCAGCTTTTGTCTGTTAAAAGGGTCACAGAAAACTTGGTCTTTACAAGCCGTTGCATAAGTTGTACGTAGGGTTCCTGTGCAAAATTAATAAGATTTAGCAAATTATGAGTTAAATAGAGCTGAAAGCTAAACTTCTTTTGATTTCTGTTCCCAGTGATCTATACTGTCATGGAATATAAAATAAATGAAGAATATATAACGAAAGCTTTGCTTAAATAAAAGTCAGTGTTCCAGAAGATAATGAGTCATACAATAATAAGAAGAAAAACTTCCTCCCCCCCCCCCCCCCATTCCAAGAATTCTATATTTTGTTTTCTGGTTTGCTTGATTACACAGTGTTGACATTGAAAATCAAGATGTCAGTTTCTGAACTGTCAGGCTTGTTATTTTAAAAATTTTGCTCTGTGATAATGTTAGGCAGAAGATACTTTCTAGTGAAGTATGTGTAAAAATATAGAATTTAATGTAAAATAAAAAAAAAAATAAAAACCCCACTAAATTACTATTACATTGGGGTCTTTCATTCTAATCTCATTATTGTCATTATTAGTTTCAAAGAAAAATATTATTATTTTAAAAAGATTTGAAGAACAGAGAAAAATAGTGAATTTGATAATGTCTCACAAATTTCAGGTGATTGTACATGATCTAGAATCTTTTGATCAGTTTAGTCATTCAGGCAGATATTCAACTGGAGAGTACTGTCTTTAAAAAAAAAAAAATATATATATATATATCAATCAGCATCAGGGACCAAAAGAAACAGTCACTTTTAAAATGGGTTGGGAGAAAACACTTTAATAGGAAGTCTTTGAAGTGTGTGATGAGCTTTTCTGCAAAAAAAATCAATTGGAAAAATCACTTTTATCAGGTATCATCCACCTACATCCTTCATTTTTTCCGCTGTTTTTTGATTTGGAGAGTTTTATTGCATTCCAATAATCAGTTATATAAAATAATGATTAAATTAAGTGACTTTATGATGGAACACTAAAGTCACTATGTATCAATCCTAAACTTCATGCAGAAGAGTAAGTTTCAAATTATATGTATGGATATTTTGTTCAGAATTTTTAGGATTGTAAGATCACAGGCAGCATTCAAAGTACTCAGCAACACAGCTGCTCAGGCACAATACACCCACTCACGTATTCTACAGAAGGGATTTTTTTGGATTTCCCCATCCCATCTCACCCTCTTTAATTTGTTCTAAGAAGTAATTAGTTCCAATTAGTCATCATAAGACTTGTTACCGTAGTTTAAATCAAAGACTAAAAAACTCAAAAACCATAAGGATTGTATAGAAATGAATTATTGAATATTTTGTACCAGTTCCAGTGTAATAGATTTGAACATTCTAGGCTGAAATATAGCGATCAGGATTCAGCTTGCTTGTAGAAGTGTATAGCTTGACATCAGGCACGCTATTACTTTGTTCCATTGGGAATGAATCATTTTCTGTAGTCAAAGATTCAATAAAGAAGCCCTTGAGGCCATCTATGGCATGTTTACAAGAAGATATAAGCTCTATCAGAAAGAAAAAAAAAAATCTGGAAATTCCACAAACGCAGGAGTATTCTGAATGTGGTAATATTTAGATCACTGACGGTGTAAAGGCTGCCTCCTTCATTCTGTTAATCCAAATTAGAAGTTAAAGGGTAATATGCTATGCCTCTTGTAAGAGGTGTGGGGCCAGCCTGCTAGCTAATTCTTGTCTTCACTGAGACTGTCCTACAGGCTCTGCCCTTCAGATCTTCTTCAAGATTTCCACAGTCTAACAGGCTTCTTAGAGAACTGGTTTGCAATATTTTAAATTGTGCATACCTATATTCCTCCAGAGTTGTCTGGGACCATTGTCTTTCTGTCTAATCAGCAGGAGTAAATTAATGAGCCTAACTTTCCTCAATAACCTTTGGGCATTCAGGAATTACCTTATACTATGAATTCCTGAAAGTCCTCATGCCACAGAAACACTATCCTAGCAGTTATTACAGAAAAGAGCAGTCTCCTCAAATCCTCCAATGGCCTCGTGCTACAATTTCTAGCTTTGCAGACTGAAACTGCAACCATGTTTCTTGATCTTGCTTCAGAGTTTATAATCAAAAAGTCTGTAAAAGCAACTCAGAGCTCCAAGACAAATATCCTTTCCATAATAGACTTGATTTGTGTACCCACAAATCTCCCTATTGTTGGAAAATTGCATATGTTTCTCAGGAAAAGACAGTAAAATCCCTCTGCATGTTCCATCTGTGAATGGTGATCCATCTCACCAGCAAGATTGCACAGTAATGTTCAGTCTGCACCCTAATGAGTCCCAGATCAATGGCTGTGACATCCCTGTTTCAATATTGGTGAGTCTGGCCCTTGAGCTGCTGCTTATTTACGCTGTCTTAAGCAATGCCACTGTCATAGGACTGGCAACAATCAATATTTCATTAGTAAAACCTTCAGCTTGGTCAGGAAAACCAATCGTCTCTGTATTGAAAATAAGTTTTTTAACATGATCTTTATGATTTGGTACCTTGATTTTGATCTACTCAACATAAGGTAACTATACCTTCAACTGCCCAGGTCTTAATGCCTAATCTTGGAGAGTTAAGAGTATTGCAAACTTTGCATGTTATCAAGGAGAGGCACAGTTATCTAAGGCATCTCATGATGCAAGAATAAAATGAAACAGAAATAAATTTTTAAAAAAGCTAAAAAATCTGTGCAGAAAAAAATCAAGTAAATTAGCAAGCATTTAAATGCATATCTGCACATTTGTTCAGATGTCAACACATAAAACTGTAAGATAAAGATGCAAATCTCAGTAAGTTTTCACTCATAACATACTCTTGTTTCATTGCTTGCCTGATTTTCATTCACTATAAGAGTTGTATTTTGGTTTTAGTCTTGGAATATTAAAGTCAATGAAGACACAACTACTGCTTTTGTTTTTAAAATTCCCTTAAAAAGCTATTACCTACATTACTTTCTTTATGAGTTCCACATTGAAAACTACTTATTCTTCAGCAATAATACCAAAAAACATTTTCAGATTTAGGATTCCTAAACATTGCAATTTGGAACAAGTATATCAATGCCATAATTACTCAAATATATAGAAGTTAAGTATTCATTATATATGTGTTATCCAGTGAATCTAACCTTTTGCAGATTACAGAATAATTTCATTGCTGTGGAAAACTCTTGACTTAATTACTACAGAGAACTTAAACTAATACAACAGTTTTTTCCTGGCTAAAGTTTCACTAGAAATAATTTATTGCCATTATTCAGTACACGTGCTCTGAGTTTAGAACTATGTATCTTAATTACAAATAATGAAACAAGAAGAAGGTGGCAAATCCTTGAAGTACAGTAAAGATGAAAAAATATTGTGTGTGTCTGTGGGATGAATTTTAGACAATAAAAATAAATTTTCAGGTTTTTTTTAAGGCACCATGAAAATAAATGTATGACTGAAGTAAATAATTTTAAAAATTAAGATGTTTACAGAAGCTTTTCTGTTTGAGTGCTTTTTGATTTTTTTAGTTCATTACTGAGAGAAAATATTTATCCATCTTTATTCCATTTCTGGCTATAAGACAGTTTGAATTCTTTGTTTAAAATCATAAACCCAAACAATCAGATTTAAAAATGTAGTTGAAAGGCATTTGCATCTGCTGGGATGAAGTTTTCACAATCTTTGAAATAATAGACTGAAAATGTGTGCTTCCAATTCCTCATTCACCTCAGCTATTAAAATTGAAATATTTTCTCAGGGGGAAAAAAAAAAAAATCAAACTAAAAGCTACTGCCCTTCCCCAATCATCAATTTGAAACTTAAGTGAGAAGGTGGCGGGTGTTGCATCTTTCTCTAAATTAAAGAAGTAGTTCTACCTTTGTCAGCTATTAGTGGATAATCACAAGTGTTGATCTGTTAAGCATGGAACAAAAGTGAGAAAAGGGGCTGTAAAGACTGAATACTCCTAAGGAAGCTTTTCTGACAAGTATGAGGTACCCAAAACAACAGAAGGGAATGATTTTACACACCAGTAGTGGTAATATACAAGGTGCAGGAAGGAATGGAAAAACAGTCCTGTAGTAAGAAGTATTATAGCAAATGTTAAACAGAAGTAGAACATTTATTCTATGGTGAGAAAGAGATGCACAATTGCACAAAGAACAAAAATGTTATGTTGAAAATATGGAAAAAATAATAAGGCAATCATAGAAGCAATGTTCTAAACTGATTATTCTTAATGAAAAATGTAATAGACTGTTCTCTGAGAAATTAATGAGAAAAACAGTGAACTTCAACATCTATTAGGTTTAATTGATACTTTACAATTATTGAAAGAGTAGGTCATGCGAAGATAAGTCATTTGACACAGCAGCAATGTATGTCCAACAGCTGTGATTGTATCCTGCTGGAGTAAATGAGCTTACAATGAGAAACCTAAATGAAGATGCTTTAATGAAGACAGCCACTCCCTGCATATGTGTTAGCATATGGAAGGATTCAGCAAGGAAGCAAGGAAGGATTCAGCAATGTAACCTTAATGTTTTGTTTTTCTTTTTTTTCAACAAAGACTAACACCTGAAAGCATGAGGTAGCAAGTCTCCCTCCTCTAAATAATGAAAACTATTTTCCTTACCAACCAATGATTGAATGAGACTATAATTGAAGTAAAATGGATAACTTTAATTCCTTATCTTGAAAGATCAGCTCTGATATCCAGTAACAAGATTTGCACATGTATCTCCAGCACTTTCACACAGAACTTCAATGAAGATGAACAATGAAACATATAAGTCATTTCAATGAAGTCATGAAGCACATGTAAATATTGTATTAATGTCTAACTTCTAAAATTATGACACCCTGTCTCCTAACACCCTGCCCTTGACCAGTATCAGCAACATAGACAGACTGCCAACACTCTTCTTCCTGACACCTGGTCCCCTGACCGACATTGTCAGCAGAGGCAAGATGCTGCCCACACAGCTCATGTAAAGTACAAACAATTCTCTCAAATCACACTGCTGTTGGTGAAGCCAAGAGGTGGCACAATTCCTACCCGCATTCAAAAAGTTTTTGCATGATTGACTGTTGCTGCCAGATGACCCAGGACATTAAGTGTCCCTGGCAGTCTGCCAAAGCCATGGCATCACCTATGATCCTGCGTTTGCTTTCAGTGATCACTGTATGGGCGCATTGTTTCTCATCTTTCTTAGTGCCTCAATGAAGGTTCATTTTTTAACGTGTTTTCAGACTCTGTTACTGTTCAGACCACGCGTTAAGTGTTAGATCTTTCTTGACAAATAATCCTATAAAAGAAAACCTTAGTAGGCTGGTTGGTGCACTGGGCTGGATTTCATTACAACCTCATGTATAAGACTGTTACTTTTGAAATTCCCAGACTGATCTGAAAATAGTTTCCCATAATAACCTGAAAGATACTTTACCAGGGAGGATGCAGTTTTGGCTAGGCCTGTTTACTTGTGTCTTTCCCATGTGTTTTTTCCTGAATGGCCTCCCATGTTCCTCTCAACATGAAGACTGCAATCTGGGGTTGCCTTTTACACAAGGCATGAAATAAGATGAATGTTAATTGCCTTGGTTTCCTCAACTCTGAGAACAGGAATCAAAGAACTAAGCAACCACAAGCTGATCCTAGATGAGCAACCAGATTTACGAGAGCAATTTAGCTTGATGATGAGCTATAGTGTTGCTACTGCAGTTTTTTGACTACACCAAAAGGAAATGGATATGATTTGCTGCATCTTAGCTACCGTTTCTCTTTAAAATAACAGAGTTAATGTAAAAATTGAAAGGAATTATTTGATCTTTTGGGAAAACATCATACTATTTTCCATTATTTGTTATTTATTATTATTTCCATTATTTATTTCTTCTTTACCAGTCAAGCACTGCAATGTAATTTTCAAGATATTTATATGGAATATAACTATGATTGGAATCAAATAACAATAATATGTTTAGAAATAGAACATTTGCCTCCAGCATTGTTGGAAATACATTCAGTTTTAGTATTTAAAAAAATAACCCATTTTAGGCATATTTTTTTCACTAAAATGAGCTCTGCTTATTGAAAACATGTCATCTTCTGCTTTTATTCCAGAAACGTTCTGGTGAAGCAAATTCTTGATGGATTATTGGAGTACTGTAATTTGACTTGTGACTGCAATTGTGTGTTTTGTGGACATTAGAAGACTTCAGATAACTCAGACAAATTCAAAATGGAAATATTAATGAGAAGATATAAATGGCAGGCATCTGGTACACTACAATTTGCAACTTCATTTCAGAATTATCTGCAGTGATATCATATCTTTCCTACCACAGATAATCACACAATGTCCTTCCTGGCAGGAAGAACTTTTAAGTGTACACTTAACTGCTAGCATATGATCAAGTACTCTTGACATTAAAGGGATTTATGTCTGCTCAAAGTGCTTGGCTGGTCTAGAGTCCAATGAAACAACATAAAAAAAGTCTAAAATATGTTTGTTACACACATAGCCTCAATATAGAAACAAGCATCTGGCAACCAAAGATTTGGCCCTTTTCTGTTTCATGTGATTTGTAACTTTAACTGTCACTGCTCAGTAATGCTTCTCAGAATCAAAAAGTGATTCATGGGGCATGGCAGCTCAGTGGAACAGCCCTCTCCCACATCACCTTAACTCATTTTTACCTCCATATTGCTCTGAAAGGGGTTCTTGCTTCACAGATCGAAATTGAGCTGCTAATACTATGATTAGGATTTTTGAATGATCTTGTAACTTTCTGGAGTGCAGGCAGATAGACTCTCCATCCATTTTTGAACAAGTCTATACTGTCTTTGATGCATGAATGCTCTTGTAAATAAATTATAAACTAAATAAATTATAAGATTGCCTATCACATAAAGCCAGTGTCTATTCTTTTCCTTCTCTTTGACCTACTTTTTCTATCTATTTTATAAGTATATTCTACCATAATTCCTTTCTCTCTTCTGCTCATTTACATTCTATTTGCATGGTAATTTTGTCTCACACAGACTATTCATTTTAAGATATCTATCATTTCTCTGTTGAAATTTACATTTAATATCTGATTTTGTATGATGCCATCAAAGCATATTGACAAACCATGGCTACTTTATCAGGACAATTCTAAAGACTTTAATCAAAAAAATAAAGGAGCAATGCAATATATTGTAAGGCCTACAAATACTGGAAGTTGAGAATGCATGCTGATATGTTTTGTGAAAGTAGTCTAAGGCCACTCAATATATATTTGATTACTCATGATTTAATTCTGAAAAAAGTTTGCAGGTTTTAACCATTAATTCTAAATGTACTTCAAGTTAGAGTTAAACAATACAAAGCCATAAGCATCATATAGTAAAAAAATACAGCAAATATAGTAAAATATAGAACTAATATAATCAGCACCTATATAGGGCAGATTTAGCCCCTTCAGGCTTATTTGTCCTTTACGTCAAAGTAACAGAAAACTATACCATTGTGATACAAACTACAGTAGTATAAAAAATGAGTTATAGCGGGGTAATAAAAATTCACAGGGCAAGTTGCTAGAGTGTAATATAGCCCCTCCAAAATTAAGACATAATTACATCCTACAGATTACAAACATACAATATCTGGCAACTCATCCCTGCCAAATCAGTTTGTGCAGTAGAATACAGAAGGAAGACATTGCAGTTTTGTAGGTGGTTTTGAAATAAAAACATTTAGCCAAATTTAACATAATGGTTCAAGAGAATGTGGTTTGTGTCACTTTATTTTTCTGCATTTCAAAGGGAGATTATATACCTCCCTTTAATAAACTCTTGTAAATTAAGGCAGCTTTAGAATAAATGTTTTCCTCAGGAGGGAGAGGGTGTATCCAGTTGCATAGACTATGCATCTGATAGCCTGTATCCTCATTTTAACTAATGCTTACTGTTCTTATTCAAGTATACAGCAAGTCAACTTTCGGAGTCCTAACAAAGTTTAGTTGTTCCAGCAATTAATTACGTATGAAAAACAATATTAAAATTTTGGTATGAAGGTGTTATTCATGGGTTATTCAGATTTAAGTAAAAAATGTTAAAATGCTTCCAAAAACCTGGAAGATTTAAAGGGAAAAATCTCTTTTAAGAAAAAAAAGGAAAAAGATCTAGAAAAATATAAGAAGTTTTCACTTTTGCAAACATTTGCTTTTTTAAAACCAGAGCTGGATTTACATATTCAGTCCTAATAATTTACATACATCTTTTATTTACCTTGACAATATAGATTTCTCCTCTGTAAAAGTTTACAGTGCTCCAAAGAAGAAAAAAGATATTTTAAATATTTAAATGTTGTGTGTAGACATAAAAAATTTATTTTAAACTGCTATATTTTCATAGTGTTGACCTCATTTTTAATGGCTTCTATGTGTTGGAGAGTTTTCATTATTTCATAAACAATCAGAAAGTTCACAGACTGTTTCATATGTCCCCATATAGCTTCTTCAGAAGCCATACAGAGGAGGCATAGTGAACGTCAATCCTATGTACTGCTGCGAAGCATCCTTACTAACAGCTCATTACAGAAGGAAGTGGCACTGCTGTGTTGAGTAATGATGAGTTACTATAACAAGGTGGAAAGAAACAGGTGTCATTACTTCATGCTTCATAGCCATAGTCCTTGAAAGCAGAGAAATACCGGCAAGAGTCCACTGTACTGTGCTTGACAGTCTATACTCTGCAAGACTGTTTGGGTTTTTTTTCTCTTAAAGTTGCTCCATCACTTCTGTGCTTCACAGACAAGCTAATGTCTCATTGTAGCAGTTTCACACAATTGTAGACTCTATGTTCACAAAACAGTGCACCAAAAAATCATTTGCGTCCAATTAGATGTCACTAAAGAGTCAGACTTATTATTACGCTTGCTACTTCAAGGTATGTGCAGAACAGCCTATCAGAAACCTCCATGAAGCGGTACGAGAGGTGTCATTCTTCTATCATCTGAAATAACCCTTGAAAAATCTTTGAGGAGACTGAAGTGATCAGGACTCACTCTAAGTCCTCAGAGATCCATGTTTCTAAAGATTTTTCCAATTATCACTAAGCATAATGGTCCTTAAAACAAAGAGCTGGATACTTCATCCAGCAATGCTGTTAAAGGACTAAGGCTGAACCCATCTAGAGATTATTTTCACTTGGAATGTAAATTTGGCTCTGTTCTTCCTGATTTATTACTAGCCA
The DNA here is from genome assembly GCF_034638445.1 of Ciconia boyciana. NCBI lineage: Eukaryota > Metazoa > Chordata > Aves > Ciconiiformes > Ciconiidae > Ciconia > Ciconia boyciana. The sequence continues at coordinate 50,971,157 of NC_132937.1, forward strand.
GTTCTGCATGTGGGCAAGATTTTGCTAAATTGCTCAAATATATGTTTTTTATTTTTCTCCTATTAAAATTAGCAGGAAATCTTCCTTTGACAGTCAAGAGAATAGGGTCAGATCAAGAGAAAGGGGTACAATTTGATCTTTTCCAGAATAGTCTTCCAACTTCTTATAATGGTTTTCATCTTCCATGGCTGGTTTAATAAATGAAATTAAACTTAATTATTTTCATGGATTAACTAAATGGTTTAAAATTGCTTTAACTTCTCTAAAAAGCAGAAGTTATAGGAAGTGATGAACATCGTGCCACATCATATGATAAAGAGAAACTTGCTTAAGTACTGAAGGGGGCCTGTGTTTAAAGAACTGGTCTTCCATTGCAGTACTATCTTCGCTACACTGCTTATTCTGCTGATCATTATAAAGGCTGTTGCCTCCTAGGTATGAACAACCATATAAGCTAATTCTTGAATTTTAAACACTATTATAAGATAAAACATACTCATATATCTGGTTTGCTTTGACTTGCTTTGACTTTTTGAGATCCTTATTGTGCCTACACAAAAGTTCCCTGCTTGTAATTTCTTCATTAGTGAGATTCACAAATATTTGGGTAGTAGAAAAGTGAGCAAGACATAACCCACAATTTTTATGAGAACTGTGAAAACCATCTACTAAATATGAGTCATCTGCCTACAAAGAATTGATAGTAACTAACAGAAAGAACCCGGGGATTTCAGGACCATAATGACATGCTATTGCTTTCAGTCCGCGGTTCTTACTACCATATCTTTTGTACTGTACATACTTCCTACTTCCATTTGCTGGAATACTTACTTTTCCTGCTGCTGAAATCTACTAATCACATTAATTGCAAATACTTGCATAAGCACTCAGGCTTGTCTTTTAACACCAAAAATAATCTACAGCAATATGAAAGGTGACCACAGGCTTCTTCTATATATAGAAAAGACATATGTCTATATCTTACTGCAAATGGGGAGATAATGTTTTTTCTGCTTTGCATTTTTGTTTTTAAATTGTCTCTAGCTACTTCACTAGTGTATATACAGCAGGAAAAGGGTGCAAAACTACAGTAATAATTGCTTTAAGGATTTTACATGGGATCATTGTCATAGCAGGGAACTCAGCACATACCTCTTGTTTTAACAGCAGGACCTTTCTTTGGTAGCCTACCATGTATGTGCATAAATTAGTCATACACTGTAAGCTTTTTTGCCTGCTCCTTCTCCCTTCCTTTTTTAATATATAACAGTTTGTTTGCTTTTATCATTGCCTTCCCTTTGCTTCTGTTTCTGCATCCTGTCTTCCATTACTCTTTTTCAACATTAATGGACTAACACTGGAAATTTCATACCCACCCAAATGAATTGCCAGTATTGATCTGCATTGAAAAGTTCCTACATAATGTCACCTCAGTGACCACTGTATTCCCACAATAATAACCAGCTACATTTCCTCAGGAAACATTTTTATACTTAGTGGCAGATAGAAGCTTTAAATACAATACTTTACAGACTGTGATACTCTTCTGTGATGCATTTACAGAACACATATCTGGCTGAAAAACTTTCAAGCTATATTCCAGGATCTACAATTGTACAATATACAACCACTACACTCTATAAAGTTTCTCAGTTATCACAGCCAGTCTCAAAACTGCTGTTTTAATAACCTGGTATTCTGAAGGCTTTCTAGTAACCTTTCTAATGTTCTAAATTCAAAGGGGGTTATACTTGCTTATTGTCTGCTTTTCCATATTATATTGGGGCAATAAGAAAATACTACCGAAAAGTTTATCCTCCACCTTACTGTAGACCTAATAGGGGTAAGTATGTTTGATGACAATTACTAAGAGATACTAAGAATGGATACAGTTCATACTGGGTGAAGGACTAAGTGACCAGAAGAAAAGGAAAGGACAAAAGAAGAAAATGAGACACCCGCAGTATAAAATCACTGTCCTAGGGTTCCAGATGCTGAGCTATAATTAAATAAAAAAGACAACCTGAGATAAAAAGATTACGACTTTGCTGAGGGGCAGATAACCTGAGAATCAGAGCAGTGAAAGCTTTCAATTTATTCACAGATGTAGCTCATGTATAATGTGTCTGGCTGATGAAGAGTCCATTTGGCTCACTTAATGAATAGATACTCTAAGGCAGGTTGAGCTGACTTAAAGGGCTAGAAGTTGCATAACAGTCAAGAACATAGGACATCTTCACAATAATCTTCAGGCCCTTTCCCAAAAGAGCTAGCGTAACTCCAGAACGGCTTTATTCATTGCCAATAGCAATAGGCAGGTAATAAGACCTCACCATTACAAATTCTGAGTTCTCAAGTAATTTATTCTGGTTCAAAGCATTGCAGTGCAGCAACCTGCAGTACAGACTGGTGAACTGACGTACTGATTCCAGACCTATAATCCCATGTAGTGTCAATAAGACTCCCATTAGTAATTCATAGTTACTAACTGGAGATGACCAAACTATTCACAGCAGTTTCTTCAGAAAGCTTCTCAAGAACTTCTCTCACTTCAGGAGAGTGAGATATTTGTAATTTCCTTGTAAGTACTTGTCACATGAAAGTAACTTCTGACTATGGTCCTTTCAGACCTTCCTTTCAGACATTCCTGTCTAATTATGGAGATAACAGCATGTTTAACCAATTCCTGCCAATAAATCATGTATGTTTGAGTTTCATATTATGAGTAGCCATATTTAAGGCCACAGAAAGATAAATGCTTAGAGTGTAAAAATATACAAGTAAGCATTTTTAAAGCCATGGTCATCCTCCCAGTTTTGCCTGACTCAATGTATATCACCCTTAGAGACAGAATTTAGATTGAAATACTTAATTATATGTGTACACTTTGCATAAGGAGTCTACAATATTCCCTTTAAGCAAAGCTTATTATAAAATTTACACAACTCTGCTTCCAGCCTGGAAATTAAGCAGAATTTATTAATTTTGGATACTGTTAAGAAGTCACGTTTTGCTCTAATTCTCTAAATAAGGTAAATTTTCAGTAATCCTGCTACTTGACTGACCTTTTTGATTTTAATGATTTTCAGAGTTAACCTCTCCATTTTAAATTGATTGAAATTGTCTTTACTTCTAGTAAATGATTAAATTTAAAAAACCCAGAAAGTCATCTGAATGCGTTTTTCACACACCCACAAGAAACTTCCTAACAGAAGATACATGGTTCTGTTTTGCATACAAAACTTTTCCCAGAGTTCTGTTGCCAACTTTGTTTAATTATCACTTGGCAGTGATAGATCCCAGCTGTTACATGCCTGCACAACACATGCATTGAACTATTCAGCATATACAGACCTTATATTGTTTTTGTCAGGCAAATGAACAAGAGAATTTGCAAATATTAAAAAAAAGTAATTTTATAAGTAATTTTACCAAGAAGAGTGAATTGACTAACCCTGAAGAACCATTTAAATTACCTCATCAGGAGAAAATAAAAAATAAATGTTTAATTGAAACCAAATCATATTAAAACTTGAAGCTGTAAAGAAAACAGACTTCCATGGCAGCCCAGTTGGTATTACGAGGAAGCTTGTATTGTTGCTGCTTGTACTGTGTATGTGACTCGCATAAAGAGTATATAATTCCTTAGCATTATTAATTCAGCATCTTTCACTAATACACCATGCAAAATGAGTTGAAAATGGTTCTAAGGACTATTGAAAAGGTTTTAGCTTCCTTCTTCATTAAACAAATTCCCAGAGTTTATTTTGTAACTGAAGACTCCCTAGCTTCTGCCAGCCTCAGGATTTTATCAACCTGATCTAAATTCAAGTCTTCTGCTTTGCTGTGTATTGTGTTGTTAGTAGACAAGCAGGCTGGATACCTTAGAAATCTGTGTTAAGGAGTTCCCCAACGATGTGTATTACACACAGCACTGTTGTTAAGGGGGTATTTATGGGCTTCTAAGTCAATAACTGAATCCAGGCTCCATATGCCAAATATAACCCTGCACCAGCTGGTTGAAAAGCTGTTTCTCTCCCTCTCAGGGAGAGCTCTGGGTAAAATATTCATGACTTGAAAGGAGGCCTTGGAAATTATTGCTTTTATAAATGGAAAGAAAAATTAATTCTACCGTTAAAGGATAAAAGAAGTCTTGTAACTTAATGTTCTCCTTTTTCCCATACTAGCTCAACTGAAATAGTCATTCCGTAGTTTTATGCTAGTCATCTCACTTGTCTAGAAATAACTTTCTTTTTCCTCCTAATTTATGAAATAAATGTTTGTGTGGAATTCAAGTATTTTGATTAGAGTAGAAAAAGCTAATATTAGGTATGTGTGAATCTCTAAAGGTTCGTATCATATTCAGATCTGCAGATATTTGATTAGAAATGTTTAATCTACTAGACCACTAACAACCTGGAGGATAAAAGAGTATTTGTGTGTGTGTGTGTGTGTGTTCATGTTTTGAATTCTCAGTTGCTCAAACAGTAACACATCAGCCAACATAAACTATTATTCCACAAAGAGGCAGTTCTGTTTGTGCTCAACGTCAGATGCTAAGATATGTTGCTTATCTGACCAGTGAGAATATGAGGTCACTGTAAGGTTTTGATTTATTTTAACAGTCCCTTTTCCTGCTTGCTATTTAGAAGAGCACCTCATTCCATGATTAGAGCATAGGAAGTGAATAAAAGCTTTCATAGTGCATCTCTAGACAGAAATACTGCAAAGTCACTTTACATAGGAATTGTGGGGGAAAGGCAAGGCAAGACAAGACAAGGCAAGGCAAGGCAAGGCAAGGCAAGGCAACTCAGTTAACCTAAACTGAAGAAAATAACTTTAAACACCAAAAAAGTGAGATAAGAACACCCACAAATTTTGATGTGGGTATTTGTTTTCCTCATATATCTTTTTTGGTTAAAAAAAAAAAAAAGAAAAAAGTCATACAAGGGAAAAACAATTATTTGGGGACAAAATAGTTTTAGTTCTGAAAACTGTTGATTCTCCATCTGTGTGTTACATATGTTTATCGTCAGGAGCTGCAGAATGTCCCCTCTAATTCTGTTTTGAAAGATATCAAATATATTTTCACTAACTAGTCTCATCAAAGCAAAAATAAAAACTTTGAGAGGCCTAATTTTTATGTAGTTTCAGAATTTTCTCAACCCTGAAATGCAAATAGTTTGCTCCAACTAGATATTAAAAAACAGTTGTTCTGGTGTGTTAAAATATCATCAGAGATAGGCATACAGTAAAAACAAAGAAACAAACAGAATATCATATGAAGATATTCTCTCAGTATTTATCTGTCAATGAATGCTTTTCTTTCACTCTTTAAGGGTCTAATGATTTAGTCCATTTGGAAGCTCTGATCTGAGCTCTAACTATCACTATTTATAGGCCTCATTTCACTTAGTTGCACACAATGTAGTTATATATCAATGTTAAATTATATCTATTTCTGTTGTGGACCTTTGAGCTGAAGTCTTAGACATGTTTTAAATTATAAAACTATAGAGGGCCCAATTTTCTTGCTGTTGAATACAAAGCATTCTATGACACAAAAGGTGTCTTTAAATAAATGCAAATGTCACATAACCACCTTTTACCTTGTGAGGCAATGCTTCGGCTTCAGGGGGAAAAGCAACACTGTGTCCATCTCCCTTCTGCACATCCTAGACTATAGTGTCACCTTGCATATAGGATCGCAGCCTTGTGACCCATCTTAAAAAATAAAATAATAACCAGCTGCCATGCCACATATTGTGCATGAAAGCAGTTCTAACTGCACCTGCGACACCTGTGGTAGCTGTGGCAGACAACTGCAAAGCTGCTTCCTTCCAGGTGGCAGGATGTTGCTCCCTTGTCCAACCTGAACTCTCCTGTGGATGTTTTCTAACTGTCTTCAGTTTAAGAGAGACAATGTGGTTAAGACTTGCTTTTCACATCACAGAGGAGCAGTGCCTGATTTTTGATTGAAATAAATACAATTTCTGGAAATGAAGCTTCGGAGCTGGCAGGTCTGAGGCATGGGTAATAAGCAACTGTGGGCAGTAACTTCTTCAGTTGGCATACGTGTAACTGGAAGAGGATATATGCCGATAGCCTTGTTCATCTGAAATTGCATGGGGAAATCTCAAGGAGCCAAAATGGTAGAATTTGGCCAGAGGAAAGGATGCAAGCTCCCTGGAAGCTCACAGAGCACCGTTATTGAGATAAAATGCTCTTGCCAAAAGGAAACTTCAGTCTACATTAGGAATGAAGGAAAATGGGTGGATGTGGCAAAAAGAGAGGGAGGCACAAAACAACAATGAACAAACAATGAATTAGCACAGTAAACAGTGGCTGCAAGCTTTCTATTGTGCAATGTTCTCAGAAAGGCAAAGAAATTTACTCTAGGATTCAAATTTTCATTGCAGATCTGAATTCCTTAGATGCCATGCTGCATCCATAATTAATTGTGGATGCAGTCCCTATTATTTATATATTTGTCTGCACTCACAGTAGCTTTGTCATTGTGATAAAAGTTGGGGGTACAATAAAGGATGAGTCATTAGCTGAAATGATAAAGATAATAGGGTTGTGTGAAGCACCCTTAAAAATCAGACTCATCTGCCTACAACAGATATGATTCAATGTACCGCATGAGAACTGATGTGATTGCCAAGGATCATTAGCTCCAACCTTGCTGAATCCGTGTGACCCACACTATGGAAATGGTGTCTTGAAAATGATTAACCAAATCTTGCCTCTGTATCACTTAACACTAGCAGTGATGTTACACTCTTTTGGGATAGTATAGCATTGGCTCAGTAAGCTTTCAAGTAAAAGTCTGTCAGCTTTGGTAAAAACAGTGGGTATTATTTGAATCCCTCCTTTATGATCAACAGTAATTGCAGTTTTGCTGCATGCTTCCAGAGTGATAGAAGATTCTCTTTGTGAGCCTTTGAGTCAAAGTCTGCCAGGCTAAAATTATTTAGCCAAAACAAAGCATATTGTCTGAGAAAGTAGAAATTTCATCCACTAAGGCACTTCAAACAGATATGTCAGTTAAATTACTCTAAGATCTCACAAGGGCTCAATCCATGCAGCATGTTCTACTCCCAGTTCACCTCCTGACAGCTATTTCTGCTAAACAATTGGCATCTATGTGTCACCAGAAACAAACAAAAAAAATAACCCATAGCTTTTATAATAGCATTTGACTCAACTCATTTGAATTTAGAAGTGTTTCAAAAAAGTATTTTTAAATATCAGTATCTTTATGACACAGAACAAATGGCTTAACAATGTTCTCCAAAAAAAAGAATTCCCAGGCTTCATTCAAGAAACTTAAAAGTTCTGTCCTGAAAAGTAGCCTTTAGATAAGAGTTAAAATGCTCTAGTCTCCAGACAATGGCCATTGTTCTTGGAAGGTGATTCATTTGAAAACAAACTACAAGAGAGTTAGGAAAAAAAAATATTCTGGATCGTGGTGAAGACTGAAAAGAAACAGAAATGCCCAGTTGAAGAGATTTTTACCAGAAGTTTACTTCAGCATGTTGTGGTGTTAAATATTATGAGGTTCAGGTTCACCACCAAAATTGATGGAAACAGTAGCTGCTGAAATTATAAATTTATTTTTGTTTTCTATTTTTTCCTTCTTCCATATTTGTTCTCCTTCATTTGCCTTGGAGAAATTAAAAAAAAATTATGAAACAATAAATACAAATAATAAATAAGAGACAAAGCAAGGCTTTTCAAAGGGAATTGGGATAGAAGTTCTATGTCAATTCCCATTAGCACATGTATATAGAAGAAAGCAGTTAAATGAAGAATTTTTTTTTTTATAAAAATTACTTTTTAAAATAAAAAGGGAAGAGAATTATGAAGCTCTGAAGTTGATTCACAACTATTTGAGGTTGTGTTAATAATATAGTAGGTCCAATGATGATCTAAGTGTATTACATCTGTATCTACTCTACAAGGCAGAAATACAGAAAAAGATATGCAAGTCAAGAATGAAACAATGAGAACTAGTATGCTTTTACTTCTATGAAAACTGTAAACTCAATAATGATCTCATTTATCCAAGGAAATCCAAGGGGTTTTTTAGTATTTTTGCTTGAAGATAGAACTATTTCAGAGGAAAAAATTGCTGAAATATGAAATAGTAACTTTCATATTAAAATGGAAAAGCTAGTTTACAGGAAAACTAATGGTGAATGTGAGTGAGATACTGTGGTGTAAATTTCTAAAGTAACCATCTGGAAAATTTGACATACTTCTACTGAAAAATGAAATGTTTCTATTATGCAGAGAAATCTAGGGTAAAGGAATGGATATGCAATTCTGCTTACCTAGCAATATTTCTAGGTAAAACTGGTAAGGTCAGAACAGAAAAAAACAAAACAAAACAAATGAAAAGGGAAGAATAAAAACCAATAAAAATGACTAAAACCAAAGGAAGACTAAAGATCACACATTATATTAAAAAAGTCCAGAGAGCTAAAGTTTTATTTTTTTTAAGTTGAGGACAATAACTAGCAGTCAGCTAGTCAGTGGTCAATAACTAGTCTACAACTGACTTTCTGAGGCCAGTAACTAGCAGTGCACTCCATGGGTCAGTACTGGGTCCAGTCCTGTTTAACATCTTCATTAATCACCTGGGGGCCTCCAGGCTGGAAAGCAGTTTTGCAGAAAAGGACCTTTTGAGCACAAACTGAAACAAAGGAGGTTGCCTCTGAACATAAGGAAACACTTTTTCACAGTGAGAGTGACTGAACTGGGGCACAGGTTGCCAGTTGAGGTTGTGGAATCTCCATCCTTGGAGATGTTCAAAAGTCATCTGGACATGGTCCTGGGCAATTGACTTTAGGTGGCCCTGCCTGAGCAGGGGGCTTGGACCAGATGACCTCCAGAGGTCCCTTCCAACCTCAATATAACCACTTTATATTATTTATATAAATAAATAAAAGAAACCATTATAAATATACTTTATAAGATGATTAATTGCTTGACATGGTTTTTGGAAATTACTTGAGTAGGTGCTAAGTTTTAATGGAGCATTTAGACTTACAATATATTTGAAAGCTGATGACATTTTGAAGACACATTCACATTTGTATTCCAAAAGTTCCTTCTGAAAAAGGAGTTTGCTTTGAAGAAATTCTTTTTAATTGCCATATTAAAAATGTTATGTTACAGGCTAATGTGTAAAATTCAAACCGCATAATCAAGGGTGATCTGCTGCATTGAGGGAGGACAATCACTGTTCAGTCTTCCTTTTTGTAACAAATCAAAATGCCACTTTCAGTACTTATGGAGTATTATAAACACACAAAAACCACATGGGAGATTGGAAGATTTGTAGAAGTCAGCAGTAAGAGCATTATCCAAGCAAACAGTCAAACGCGTTACATCAGAGCATGGACATAATGCACCCTAAGACTTAAACCCACAAAGATAAATTACAGGATATAGTGGTTGGTGCCATAATAATGCTTTGTTTCTTTAGGTTTACTTTCTTATGTCAGAAGAAGGGATACTAGTCTCTGTAGTAGCTTGACCCCAGCTGGCAGGTAAGCCCCCACCTATTAGAACACTCACTCCCCTATAGCTGGATGGGGGAGAGAATTGGAAGGGCAAAAGTGAGAAAACTTGTGGGTCAAGATAAAGACAATTTAATAAGTGAAGGGTTAAAAAAAGAAAAGGGTGGAGGAGAAGTGACACAAAAGGAATCACTTCCTACTACATCACCAATGCTCAGCTAGTCCCTGAGCGGATAACTTGGACCCCACCCCCCCACTGCCGCTGCCAGTTTTATCAGTTTTACTTCTGAACACAATATCATATGGTACAGAATATCCCTTTGGTGAATTCAGATTATTTGTCCCAGCTGCATCCCCTCCCAGCCTCCTGCCCACCCCAGCCTACTTGTTAGCAGAACAGAGTGAGAAACAGAATGCCTCGATGTTGTGCAAGCACTGTTTAGGAACAGCTAAAAACATAGATGTGTTATCAACACTGTTTTGGTCACAAAACCAAAACACAACACCATGTGATCTGCTATGAAGAAAATCAACTCTATCCCAGCCAAACTGGGACTGCTATGCTGTCTGATACACTTCTTGTAGCAATCAGTAAGTGAAGATAACTATCACCTCAAAAGAAGGAAAAGAGGGGAAGGGGGAAAGGGGAAGAGGAAGAAGAAAAAAGAAAAAAGGAAAAAATTGAAAAAAGGAGGAAAAAAGAAAAAGGGGAAAAGAGGGAAAAGGGAAAAGGGGAAAAAGGGAAAGAAAAGGAAAAGGAAAAGGAAAAGGAAAAGGAAAAGGAAAAGGAAAAGGAAAAGGAAAAGGAAAAGGAAAAAAGGAAAAGGAAAAGGAAAAGGAAAAGGAAAAGGAAAAGGAAAAGGAAAAGGAAAAGGAAAAGGAAAAGGAAAAGGAAAAAAGGAAAAAAAGTAAAAGGCGAAAAGAAAACTCCTTCATTATCCCACAGTCAGAGATACAAGAACCAGATAGAAACCTTAAAATTACTGTAGAAGATGTTTAAGTTGCCATGAAATTACACTGACCCATTCCATAGGTCGTTCCACATTCACATAACTTAAATTAAGAAGTTTCTTTGTGAAAGCATTTAATGGTCTCTATAGAAAATTAAGGTAACAAGTTCATTATAGTCATGTGGAAAGATCTGCTGTTAATGCTCATAACTTGCAGTTTTGTGCTCTTAGACTAATTTCTGGCTTCGACTTCTTTGCTGAATTCAGGCACATAACTTACTTTTCTTTGCTTAGTTTTTCTACCTCCAGTTTTGTTCTTGTTTTATGTCTGTCTTGGTTACTTAAAACCACAATCCTCTAAACACACTGCTTAGCTCTGTTATCATGAGCACTCCTGCTGATTTCAAGCCTGTATTTAGGAGAAAACCTTTTGACTGTAAATACTTCATAATACTGCTGATTTCTTATTCTGAGTATCTTCACTATCTTGCATAACGAGATGTTTCTTTTTTCTATTTCTGCCATAGAAATAAAAATGGTGTTTGTTACACCAACGGAACTTGGCTGTGTTACTATAGCAAGTATTAACTGGGAACAGGGGGAGAAGTTATGAAGGAGCACTGAAAAGTGGAGACTGAATTTGGAAATCTGAGGAAGGCCCACCCTAAAGTTTAACAGTGATAGCTGAAGTATGTGAACAAAGAAAGACAAAAGTATGAGACTAATAATGAAAGGGTAAACCGTAGACTTAGGTTATGCTTACGATCCTCATCATATGAAAAAATTGTGCTATTTTCATTTCTAGAAAATTCTTATTTCTGGCTCCATGATGTTGGTTTTGGTACTTGAGCTAATGAGTCTTTCTAGTATCAGTGTTGTTGTAAGCAGCTTAAGTGATTCATTTGGTAACTATAGTGGTTCATTTGCTAACTATAGAAGTTCAGTTTGTATTGTGCCACATTCTTGTTACTGAAACGTTACAGGTAAAAATCTGGTAAAATTAAAATGTTGAGTATTTTGCTTGTCTTTTCACAGATTAAATGCCATTAATCCACAGGGAGTGATGGAAAGATGGATTTCTTGGGTGATATTTTCTGCAAATATATTGAATGATGTTGTAAATGCTATTAGAAAAGGAGGTGAATGTCTCTGAATAGTATACAGTGTGTCTGATGAGGCCCATTAGCTACACAGAACTGATTCAAGCTTTATTCAGTACATCACCAGACAAGGTACAAACTGTCAACGAGCTAGAATTTTAATTTATTGTGTATCTTCTTCAAGCCTCTATAAAGATCTTTTAATAGGAACAAGTTAGTGTATCAGCATCCCCCCTCATGTGTCTCACCTGGACATGAGAGGTTTGGTAATCAGAGAGGCCAGCTCCACAGTTAAAATTCAAATCTTCTGTGGCCCAAAAATTTAAAACCTACTGAAGAATCTGCATATAACTCGCCCTTAACTGACAGTGCCAGTCTCTGACCACCATATTTATCTGGTCCTACACACTCTCCATGAAGAAAGTTACTGACCTATTCTGGTCAAAAGCAGTTTCTAACTAACAATTCAAGAGAGACATTATTTTAAGTAATCTTACACTAACCAAAGCAGTCGTGGGCAAATAATAAACCACAGTGTAAGCACTTGGTAAATCCAATGTGGTTATATGAATAGGTCTTCATCAGACTTGATATTGCTTCCTCTATCAGATCCTGCCTGAGAGCATGCTGCTTTAAACATCTGCCTTTTTGAATCTAGAATTTTTTATCCCCTTACCTGATAGAGTGACAATCAAAAGCACTATCTTTTACTTATGCTGTTGTCCTGCAGATTTTTACTTCGTTTTGTCCAAAACCTAGTTCCAAAAAACCCCGTGATATTCCAAAGAAATGTATGTCCTTCACACCTGTTGTTAAATAGAAATTAGTCATAAAGTTTTTTACTATTATTTCTCTATATAATTCCAGATTAGTGCCCTGTCTATCACTCACAGGTTACTGGTTACTTGTAGTGTTTCTTTGTTGGTGATGGAGTTGTCTTTTATTTATTTATTTATTTATTATTGCTTTAAAGAAGAAAGAAATGTCTTCATATGTCCTTATTCTTTAAGGGTCCAACAATTGTCTTGATAGTTTGTGATTCATGTTGCAATGTATATAGTCTGAGAAGCCTCAAAGTATAGTTGTAAATAGGATAGATTAAAGTAATCTATGCTTTTCTGATGCTAGAGATTCCAAAATTAGGCAATGCTCAGGATTTCTCTATGTAAAAGATTCCCCAGTATGCAGATCTCTTCTGCCAAACATTGCTCCTTCTCGTATGTATTTGTCATACAGCTATCCTTGGGAGAGGCAAGAAAGACAGAGGCATTACCCAAAACCATTTTGAAGTGATCCCTTGTAGTTTCAGCTTAGTGTCACCTTTCCTGAAGATGCTCTCATCATCTATTGCCATGTGGTAGCTACTCAGGATCTTGCTCCTGACTGAGGGCATCTGGAATGTGATTGTACAGGAAGCAAATACAAAGGACAATCTGTGTCCTTACCTCATATCTTTGGGAAGATTTCAAGATTAGGAGAGTTTGTCTGGACAGCATAAAGCACCCTTAAGTACAAGTGGATGACCACTTAACACCACATGACCAGGTTTACACACTGTAGCAGCCAAGTCTATCAAACTCTGAAAAAAGGAAATGTGATCTCAACATTCCTTTCTGTACAGACACACATATCACATGAACGGTGATATAGCAATTAGTTTTCTGAAAATTTTTTTTTCTTCTTCTTTTGAGGCAGCTATTTTCCATAATGCTCTTTTGGGTGCCTGTTTTTGCCTTGCTTAGTGCTAAGTATATTCTTTTCCCTTATAATGAAATATAAAAACTCATTTCCTCTCCTTACATTTCCAGATCCGTTATATCTTTTTCATTATTTATTTTTAATGATGTATAATCCATAGTATCTATGAAAATAGTATCTATACTATGATAATAGTATCTATGAAAATAGAAAAAAAAAATCTATCTTCAGTGCTACTGACTGACATATTTAAAACTGCAACAACATTAGAGATGCTGCCAGTAACTTCCTCATCCCCAAAGTAGAAAATATCCTACCACAGATTAAATCAAAGTTAAACAGTAACCAACTGCCAACAAATCTGTCCCTGTCATAACCCTTCCAATAATTATTTGAAAAAATACGTACATAATTGCTTCTTAAAATTGGGACTGGAAAGAGGCTGAGAACTGTTTGCTTAAACACCTTAAATTGTGTACTAGTTAATCTGTGAAAAGACATGATCATTTTACTGTTGCCCTTGTTTTCTTTACTTATTCTTTTCTTCTTGCTGTTGTTATTTCTGTAAACATACTTGTAAGTTTCCTTTTAAGAATAGGCTGTGATGTTGCAAAACAATAAAACCAGCTGTGTCCTGCTATATATGTATTGCATAGACTAAGAAGGGCCCAACTATTATAGTACAAGTTTATAGCAAGTATAAGCTCAGCTAAGGAAGCATCACAAACAAACTGCTACAGTTATCTCCATTTTTAAGAGGAATACATTTCAAGATACATCTTCTGTAGCTCAACATTTTTGAGACAACTTTGATTCTCTGTGTTTTGCAGCTTTGCTTTTACATGTCTTCTATGAGATTTCTAACTATGTTGTTATTCATTTGTCTGCTGCACATTTTCTTCAACATGTTGCCAGTCACTTTGGCTCTCCAAAGTCCTCACAGCAGTTAATTTTTTCTTTCACGGCTTTTGTTTCACATTCCAGAATTTCAAATCCATCATGACCATTTCTGTAAGGAAGAGATTATGTTATTACAAGGCACCCTCTGAGTGTTCCCCTGTTGAAGTTTGAAAGAGCGCTCCCAGTGTGTCCTCAATAGCACTGGGGAAAAACACGCCTGACTTTCCTGACTGCAGAAGTCTGCTATGAGCATCTTCAAAGAAAGCAAAGGGTTTATAGTCCTGTCCCAAACTACAGTGATCAAGAGCAGGGCTGACCTCCTGATCAGATGATCTGGTATCCCCTATATACCCTTTGTCACTCTTTTTTCTTTCCCAAGTTCTTCATCTTTATTGCTCTCATCACTTCCCACGTAAATAATCCATCCTATTTATTCTTACCTCTTTGGCTGATTTGATACCCTTTTTTTGGAACTTACAGTTGCTTTGGTAATCTTCACTTAGCTAATGACCTGTTAAGGTCTTGCCCCCTTTCCTGCAAAATCATACCACTAGCTTGTTAGTGTAACTAGGTGGCTAAGGTTACCTCTCTGCTGGGGCTGTAGTTTATCTATGATATCAGGAGCATCTGGGAGCTTCTCATATTGCTATCTTGCTAGGGTAGCCATATAGTTAGAGTAGGCCTTTTTTTTTTCCAGCTGTGACAAAGACTCTGATACTATGTTTTGCTGTCTTCCTCAGCCTGCAGCAGCTACTGAACAATTATCCTATAGTTTTGCCCACTCATGGCACCACTGGTCTTTTTTGTGAGCAGAATGTTCTATGTTAAATTCTGTAAAAGACCATGTGAGGTTTAAAATAAAATTTTAGAACTAAGCATAGCAAAAAGCAGAAGTCACAGTCAGTTTCTTGTAGAAGGCAAGTGACTTTCAGTGTCATCTTAACTCTTTGTCAGAGTTCTGCTTCCCACCAGAATTGCCTGGGATAAAATGTCTGCAATGCTTCAGGCAATTCAGGTGATATACTCCCTGAGAAAGTCAGTCACTCTGTTTAATGATAATTCACATTATTTTTGCCAAGGGTGGAGCAGACTGTAATTTAGTTAGAGAAGGATTATCTTATTGAAGGGGTACTTCTGCTCAGAGAGGTGGGTCATAGCTATGCTCCTTTATCTTTTGTTTTTTGGAAGAAGAGAACAAGTAGAGAAGAACACACAAAGGAGAAAAAACAACCAAACAAACAAACCCGAACACATTTTCTCAGGCTACTGGTGTTAAGCTTGATAATGATCTCACATCACTGAAGCAAGCTGTGCAGCTGTCTTAAATGCTACCAATGATAGGAACACCGGGAAGGTCAGTGAGAAATAATTCCTCTATAACATCAGTATCTCTCTCTTGGACAGCTAGAAGAGCTCTTGAAGGAAATGTTAACCCAGTACTTCAGCAGTGTGGCTGTATGGCTTCCTGATTTGCACTGCATCAGCTGCTGTGGCTTGAAGGAGAGACAGTTCATGTCTGTTTGCAGCTACCTGTATAGAAATGATCTTAAAATCTCTTTCAGGAAATAGTCAATTAATTTAGTCGATTTTATGTCTCTTACAAAATTTTCTTTGCTAAGCACTAGTCCAGTGATTTATTCTGTGTGTGAAAACAATATGTTAAGAACACAAAACAAAAGAGAAACTGTTTAAAAAATGTGTATACACATAATATACACATACACGGCAATTGTGGTGTTCACAAAAAATTATAATAAACATTAATAGTAAAGTTAATATAACAGGGAAGAAATTAGATAGCTGTAAATTACAGTGAATTTAGCTGAAGATATTGTTACGTATTTTATGCCTTAAGTCAAGCCAGACGAAAGGATTTAGAAATCGTAAGGAAAATTATGATCAATACTTTCTTGAAAGACAACACAAATCATCTATGAGATACTAGTGATTGCATAAAATTAACTCTATTAGATTGTTCATATGACTGTATGAGAAAATAAAATATGAAAAATTCATGTCCAAACAGTATTTGGGGTGGGGACAGGGATGATCTTTTCTTCTGGGATTTTAGAACACAAGAAGGAACTAATTAATAAGTGAAATGCTTGTCTGTTCTTCCAAGAAATAACATTTTGTTCAATTTTTTAACCTATAATCATTTTTTGCAATTAGTTTGTGGAAGTGTCCATGAAAAAACACAGCTTTTAACAGATCAACAATTCATTTATAGTAATGGCATAATAGAGGAAAAGACCAGGAGGTTTTAGAGCACAAGAGGTTTACAGTTACTCACTAACTTCTTAAGTTAGAGTATGTCAAGGTACTTAAGCACAAGAAGTAATCAGCCTGTATCCTCCATAGTACCCTGGGTAGGCAGGAGGCCACCTCAGAAAGTCCTGACATAATAATTCTTGGATTAGTGTTTCACACAATACTAAAATCTTTGTCAAAACTGATAGCACGGTATTTATGTGGCAGTTTCTGGTAGTGCCATTGTCTCCCACCCTGAGTGACAAAATCAGCTGATGATGTCCACAGAGGGATGGAGAGCATCGATATAATCCTGATAGGGCTTCAACTCTTTTCTCAGCGGTAAGGTGGATTCCCTGTGTCCTTGAAGCATGACCAGAATGGAATCTGCTGTATCTTGGTGACAGTTTGCCAGCAATGTTTGATACTGAACATTAGCTTGGACCAGTAAGTGCAAATGCTTTTGGCTTTAAAGAGGCTGGGGTGACTGTTTTTCTAGGATTAAGCAATGTGTCTACATCTTCTGGTGTAGGCAAGATTTAACCAAATTTGACTTCAATATTTTCCAACTACATACCAAGAATTAGCCCCATACTACCCAGTGGCCAGCTAATTTACCATGTGAGCCCTCCTTACAGTTTGCTCAGAAGACAGTTATCGCTTCTGATTTTTCCAGCAATGTTGTGGTATTTTGAGATTCTCCTGCTGTGACTTGAGATTGTCCCTCCAGGGAAACAAATTCAACAGTCTTCACACTAAACACATTACATGCCAGATAAAATGGGTGAGAGGTCAACAAATTTTTAGCCCAGCTGAACTCCTCCTCCCCCCAAACGTTAAATACTTACAATAACAATCTAAAACAACATGCTGGTGTCTTTACCAGCCCTGCAAGAAGATGCCCAGGCTAGCAAAGTACAGCCAGACTGGATTTCTCCACTTAAACCATTATTGTGAGTAAAGAAGAGCATTAGTGTTTCCTTATAGCTTACCAGCTGGGTTACCCTTAATTTCCACTTCCTGTTCTGTAAGTGCTGACTCAGGATCACCATAGTGAACTACACTGCAAATCTGGCTGCTGTTATGCTGAAAGGCTGACATAATATTGTATATAAATTTTATGTTTACTAATAGAATACATTATGACTATTTCAGTAGACTTGATTTCTAGCAAAGCTTAATAAATGCTAGGACCTTTGCTATCCATTCACAGCCATAGAGAAATTGTGTGTACTGGGAGGTAACTGCATGTCTTAATAAATAACCTTATAAAAGTTAAAAGTCAGCATTTGCTGTAGTGGCTAAAATAAAATCTTGCTAGTGTAGTGCTGCAGTGTTGTAAGGTTAACTGCGTTCTTTCCAATGTGGAGCTAAAATTAGACCCTTAGTTTTATATTGGCAGAAGAGCTGAGCAATCTGTGGATAACTTTAAGGCATTTTACACAGTCTACTGGCTGCAGTACGTACTGGAGTCAGAGTTTATTCGAGAACTGGCATGTTGTTTTTCTGAAGCATTCCATTTCATGGGTGGCAGATCACATTGCAACATGTCGGTTATGACACTTCACCATCTTGCATTGTGATATCTCAGCATATGGTAGAAAGCTGCATTTCATCACATAAATTGTTATAATGTATCCTGAAACATAGCATGAAGGAAAGCTGACTGGCAGATCACTTACTCATTAAGTGCTAGTATCCTATCTGTAATCAAACAGGAAGAAAAGAGCAGACAGTACCATGGTTCATCAAGTAGTATAATTATTTCTGAATAGCCAGGCACACCTCTGGAATCAATGAAGTATTTCCCTTTTCTTTCCTTGACTTTCATTTATGACTATGAGTATTAAAAGTGACAGCTGATGGCACAAATATTTCTGTTTATATTGTTTATAGTATTAGTATAATTAGTAGCATCATTTATAATAACCAAGCATAGCATGCAGCAGTGACACTCCTGCCATGAAGCAACACTAATGCAGAAGCAAAAAACCCCATGAAGAACACTCTTTTCAAAAGTGGCTGAAAGCAGTTGGTTAAATCTGTGTATGTATGCAGGTTTCTGTAACAGAATCCTTTACAATATGTTAGTGTCAAATATTATAAACAACTCCACTATGATTCAACTATATTTCATGACCGCTCTATTTCCTGACATTGATGTCATTTATATTTATTTATATATATGTGCATATGTGTAGATGCATATATATGATATATGTATGTACATAATATAGTATACTATAATATGAACTACAGATATAACATTCACATGCCTTTTTGGGTTGGTTTGGTAATGATCTGTAATTGCCAGTGCTAACTGAAGACTAGATTTTTCTATTCTTCATCAGGTAATTGAGTAATTATCCCACAGGTGGTCCAGTTTAAGTCAATCCAATTACTTGGGAGAGAAAACAGCCACAAAACCCTGGTAAGCATAAGGGTAGCAACACAATACAGTCACATATGAGTATCTGATTAATACTATTTTTAGAAGCCCTACTAATTGCTTGTATTATTAGAGCACACAGGTTATGTTGGAACTCCTTAATAATCATGAGCCTCTCTGGTTAGGAGCTCAGGAACTGTGCAGACACAAAAGACAAAGGATAAAAGAAAAAAAGAAGACAAAACAAAAAAAAAGAATAGTACTACTCTCCTCATTTTACACACCTGTGCCTGCAACTCACAAATTATATATGTGGCAAAGAGAGGAGTTCAACTTAGGTCTTCTGAACCTTGCACACAAAAATACCCTTTCTTGTACTAGGAGAGAAGATTACATGTCTTTATGCAACCTGTTTACATCCAATGTAAGCTGGCACCAACAGAATGTTATTAGGAGCTGATAATTCTGTAGTGGGCTATGTTAAATGACTTGATGGGGAGTTCTTTGTAGGCAGATGTGCACAAAACAAAAGCATCATTATTAGCTCCATTTGGCACCTTTTTTTTTTGTCAGGCTTAGGCCAGGATTTGGTTGAACTTTGGAGTTCTTCTCTGAAAAGGAATTACTGATACAAAGTTATCGGGAAGGGGTGGCGTGGAGGGGTGGTGATTCTCATTGTTGCTGAGTGAGTTGTACCTGTTCTGCTGCAGCCCGCTGAAGTGTTGAGCTAGTGCTTCCTGTCAGCTCTGAAACCACGAGAAAGAAATTGTTTTACAAATAATGTTCTTCCACCTAATGGCCTTTAAAATTATGCTAAGCAGCACTCATGCATGATGAAACTATAGAAAATTAACCTCCCCTGCCAAAGCTTCGCAGGGCTGAGTTCTGCTACCTTTTGACATGAAGTATGAAAATATGAGGCATGAAATGTTTAGTTAAAAATGGGTATTGTCAATGTATAAATAATTAACAGCATCCTGTAGATTAATGACTGCTCATGCACCTGTTGCTTTTTGGCAGCTATCAGCAAAACATTACACCAGTTTTGAAAGAAAGTATGCATTGTGTATTCTTTGACAAAATGTCACCAGTCCTAAAGTATAAACCAAGCCAATAAATCTAATCTGTGAGGGTCATTTAGATTTTGATTAGATTGCAGACTGAGAGGTTTGGGTTTTTTAAAGTTTTAGGAAAAAATAGCTGTTGATTTCCCCTCTGTCCAAGCATTCTGGTCTCTGCAGTCCTAGAAAAGCCAGCTGCATGATACCGATTTACACATAAGGATCAGTGAGCTAGAAAAAAAAACACCAAAAAGCCCATACTATGCCTCGAAGTTTCTCCCACTGGGATCCTAAAAGCTGGTCAGCTGCAGATGACTTTATAATAGGCAGGAAAAAAGTTAACCACTCTGTCAAGTCTCTGAAGAGGCAGAGGTCACTTAACCTTTGCAGCCAGGGCAAGAGATAATTAAACATACCAGTAAAGAATTAAGGATCAATCTATGCCAATTTTATTTGTTCTCCAGGGTTATTTGTTACTTAGTCAGTGTCTACAAATGGAGAACAATGAAACAGGCAAATCACAGGTATGGCACACTACTGCATTGTCCCTGTATCGTTGCAAGTTTATGGCTTTTCGCAGTGGGCTGTAAAGTAACACATATGTCATGAAAACATGTTATTCCTAAAGCAAATGATATCCTAAAAAAAGATGTTACAAGAAAAAGTTGCATGTTTGTATAAATATTTGAAATTATTTTTATGCTGGTATCACACATACCTCAGGCTGAGGTCCTGTCTGCATCACAAAGTAATCAACATGAAGGAAAAGAAACATCAAGTGTGAATGGTAGAGCTCCAAAGAACGATGGTCTGCTATACAATGTAGAGCTAGCAATTCAATAAAAGAGAAGGGAGCGGGAAGGGGAAGTGGCAAATGAACAAGAACTGACTAAGAAGGACACCCCTTGATGCAAGTTATTATTGTTTGGAATCTCTGATTGCAGTATCAGTATCTGTTACAGGCTTTTTTTTTTTTAATCTGAGCTATGGCCATGGAGATGCTTAAGGTTGTATTCATCCCTATTTTGCTACAGAACTCACTTCTGGGGAAGGAATAAAATTCAAGGACTCAGCTGCATCTGGGATCCTAGACATTTTGTGGAGGATGAACGCCACTGAGTCATTGCAGTCATTAGATTGCAATATTGGAAGGGAAAGTGGCTTTCAGTCACTCTACTTCTATTGATGTAAAGAGATCTCACGTATTTAATCATTGTGCTATTAAGACATAAAATCCTAGGTATTCTAAAAATTTCTATAGGGAAAACAAAAAATCCTGTCATGTCTATAAAACGTGACTTTACTACTGAAGAAAAGTTTCTCATTTTTCCTAACGCATATACATCCACAGAGCTGAAAGAACCAATCCTGGTAACTATAGCTGTATTTTGGTTTTTATTCAAAAACAAAAAAGAAATTACCTCTGTTTTCCTAAACTCCTCACACATTTTCACATTGACTGTTTTTTTCTTCACTTCATATGCTCATTTTCTGTGAAGTGTGGTAAACACCTGCAGCATTCTTCCCTTAAGCTTAGCCATAAATAATAACAAGGAGAATCAGACCTAGTGCTCCTAAGAAACAGCTGTGGAATGTATGATCTCCCTCTGTTGCCGTTTAGGTCAGTCAGAACACCTCCTCATTTTCATGGGAGGAAATTTGTATTTATGATTAGGAAATGCAGGTACTGTACAAAAGAGCAAGTTAAAAGCTGAAGAGTAAAATGAATACAGGGTTTTCTTTCAGATTCCATTAGCTTGGCCAAAATGTTTATAGGAAAATAAAATAAAATATAAAATAAAATAACAAAAAACTCCCCCAAAAACAAAATCCAGAATAGCTGCCCAGAAAGCTCTTTATTCTGAGGCAAAATTATCTTGTCTAAGTAACATTTCACATGTGCGACTATGGCATGAAGGTATTTCAAAAAGTGTGTCTTCCAGCATACTACTTTGCTGTGTGTTGTGGTTTAGCCCCAATCAGCAATTAAGTACCACACAGCTGCTCGCTCACGCTTCCCCTCCAGTGGGATGTGGGAGAGAATTGGAAGAGCAAAAGTAAGAAAACTCATGGGTTGAGATAAGAACAGTTTAATAGCTGGAACAAAATAATAATAATAAATTGTAATGAGAAGGAAAACAACAAGAGAGCAAGAGAGGAACAAAACCCAGGAAAAAAACCCAAGTGATACAACCACTCACCATCCACCGACCGATGCCCAGCCAGTCGCTGAGCAACGATCGCTACCCCCCAGCCAGCTCCACCCAGTTTATATACTGAGCATGACATCATATGGTATGGAATAGCCCTTTGGTCAGTTTGGATCAACTATCTTGGCTGTGCCCCCTTCGTTTCTTGTATGCCTGGCAGAGCATGGGAAGATGAAAAGTCCTTGACTAGTGTAAACATTACTTGGCAACAACTAAGACATCAGCATGTTATCAATATTATTCTCATACTGAATCCAAAACACAGCACTACACCAGCTACTAGGAAGAAAATTAACTCTATTCCAGCCGAAACCAGGACACTGTGCAAGGACATCTGAAATGTCTCTGGATAAGTTAGCTCAGACACAGAAAACAGATTATCTATGTTAGGACAGCATTCTGCTCTGACTACCAGAGACACCTGAAGAGCTTTTTGCACTGCCTTATTTTGGGCTGTATGGATATGGATAAGTCCCATTTTCAAAAGAGTCTTAAGTCCTTCATAGTCTAAGTTCTCTTGAAGTTTCTAACACACCTTTTTTTTGAAAATTGGATGTAGTGTCCAAACTGCAAGGCAGGTTGCACTTTTATTTCTTTTTTTTTTTCTTTTTCCCTACATATGCTAAATGTGTGTGATCATTAAAGATATTTTAATGCAAAACATTTAACATAAAATGCTTCTGGTACATAATAGACAACTATCTAACTTATCATGAAGAAAACATAACTTAATAAAGAACATTTAATATCCACCTGTTTGGTGTTTTCATACTGTCATTTCCAGCTGATCAGAAATGTTTTCCTTTTGAAAAGCCATGTGGAATTAAAATGTAACTAAAGCACCTGAAGTCAACCAAAACAACAGCTCAGGAAAGTAGGGAAGAGTAAGACACAGAGATTTGGCTTGATGTAAGCATGGTGAGTAATGCTAAACTGAGCAAGGGACTGACTCACAATAACCCATCTTGGGGGGGAAGGTGTCATATGTACAAGCAACATCTTAGAAGTCTTGGAAGTCTTGGTATTAATTAAATCAAGGTAGTCCCTTGATTTAATGAATATTCTTACATGTGAAGAATATTCTTTCTCAAGCCAGAGCAAAAGAGAGTGACCTCTTTTATGACCTCTCGCCTTATTAATACCTGAGTATTTCGAAATTATGACTGTATTTTGTTAACTGCACTTGAAAAAAAGCAGTCTGTGGGTACAGAGTAGAATAGCAGCATAGTGGCTGTATCAGCTGTATCTGTATGGATGGGCTGCACAGTAACAGGACAGGAAATTCTCTTTCCTCTTGCACCCTGGTTTGCACAGAAAGGTAAATGTGTTTGCTTAAACTTCATAGGCAGGACAGCATGGGTCATCAAAAGAATCTGTGAGAGGACTGAACCAAATCTTGACTTGGTGTACCTTTTCCCATGGAACAACATAAAGAGGAACAAAACTCTGTTTAGCATCAGCTATAAACTTCCTTTCAGCAATAAGCATGCTTAATGGAAACTGTACTACTTTGGGACTGACATTTTCTGACTGAAAGAGGGGAATACAGAAGAACAGAGGCAAGTGGGTAGCTGAAACTCAGATATCAAGTTAAGTCAAATTTAACTCAGATATCGAGTAACTCAAATTTGGTGAATTTCTTTTGAGAACAATAATGTAAGAGCCTGCAACATCATCAGTTCTGAAGCAACTTTGTTCCTTACTAAAATTAAGCTGGAGTTAAACTACATAATGTTAGTTCTCAAAGTGTAATCAAAAGACTCATCCTGGTGTTTCTTGCTTGTCCCATGACCCACTGGCATAGGTTGAACTTAACGGCAGTTCCATAATCTCATAGTTGTGAGTGAGGATTAGTTCTATGATGGCTTAGAAAAGAAAAAAATTGCAAACCAGATTTTAAAATAATACTTCAAAATGCTTCTTACAGAGACCCCATTGACATGATCTCATAGTAAGCATGTAATTACCCTACTAAATACCATAAAAACACACAGCATAATTTTAAAAGTTAATAACACCAACATTGGGAAAATCTAATCTATGTAGTAATAACACTTGCTGTATGACTTTTGTAATTTATCAGATGCATATTTCTGGTGCTTTATTAAGTTCTAGTCTTTATATGTTTTTAACTGACACACCTGGACATGTACAAAAATTTAAAAAAAAAAAAAAAAGAGTATGTTTAAACATACTTCCAAGTACTCGAAAATTTGTCATATCTGTGCAACAAGTGCTCCCACAGGAAAACTTCGGTGAAATGAAAATCAACACAGAGTTCAGAGGTTTGGAGTTCAGTAAAGTGCTGCAGTTAGATTTCTTGAGCAAAAAAAGTAGCAATTCAAATATACTGATCACAATATGCCAGTCAACTTCTTGATGTGTAATGATATCTTATTCTATCAATAATTGCAGCGACCTCAATGGAGCTGATGATGGAAAAAGATATAGTCAGCTATGCAGACAGTGACTTACACTTTAGAACTATATAGCTTGCAATTTTGGCAATGTTTCTGTGGCACAGTGACCAAGATCTTGTGAACTGAACTGTGTGCTCTTTTTTTTATACCTCAGATGTCTAGTTCATTTGAAAATTACCTGAACTGTGAACACCTTTCTGAGTCAGAGACTTCAAGCCACCATCTACCTTTAGGTGCCTTTGTCTCTTCAGATCTGTAGGACTTCAAAAAATTCTCCTGGAGGCAGAACAGGGACCTTTATGCAAATGAGTCTTTGTCCTAGTCCACATCAGCTTCCATTCTAATTTATGTAGATTAGAGATCCATGGCTGTATAGGTGAAAACTCAAACTAAACATCTAATCTCCTTGTGTAGATCGCTATTTTTTTTTTCGGGAGTGGTTATACATTTAACTGCCTAATACACAGACCTGGATAGGCATAGCTCAAATCCCATCCAGCCATTATTTATTTTTAGCCAGGACTCACACCGATACCTGACTGCCAAGGATTTTTTATCATTTTGATTGTAGGAACAACATCTACTTTCAACTTTTTCAAGTTAAAAATCAAACCAAACCACACTATATATTTTAAGACGTGCTCTTTTTCTGGAGAACTACAGGACTAAATGTAATGTGATTCTGTCCTAAAAGTGATGGGATCAAAGAACCTGCAATATGCACAGTATCACTCTAAGACCACTATGTCTAGAAGAAGCCATAGAATCACAAGGTTAATATGAGTACAATTTATTAAAATATCCTTCCCATCATTCTCTGATCTACATCAAAAAATGTTAAGGATTAATCAAGCTGCTGACAGAATAAGCATGCTCAGAAATTGAGAGAAAAACTGTTACAGCTCTGAGCTATTCCCTGTAACTGAAACTGCAGTTTGTTGTTTAGGTACAAGATTGTAAAGCAACATTAGCAGTCATTGGAAAAGAGGGGCCAAGGGCAATAAACACCATTTACAAGTATTATGTGCTCAGTAAAATTTCCCAGGGCAGAATTGTATTTCAGTTCTCTTGGGCCTTTTTCATGGAATTTGAGTTGATTATTTAGTTTTTATAGGTCTCAAAGAGGCTATCAAAGAAATATTTGAAAAGCGAAGTTTTGTGTTAAAGAGCAAAGGCAAGTTTATAGTATTTTCACTGTATTATATTTTACTTCTTTTTCAATGATTTTTAAGGTTTATTCAGCAGTTATAAGAAAAACTAAAGCATGTAAAGATGCTGAGAATTTTAAAAGAACAGATGCTCTATTTATGATAGAAAATATTCGTCTTAAAGAGACTAGCTTGTTCTGAACAAATACATGGATGAATACTTTGTAAATAATACATATTTCAATTCTCAAAGCAAAGACCTAGTGAATGTGTTTTAAAGTAGATGCTTTTAAGCCATTGTGGTAAACAAGTTTTCTTAAACCAAGCATGCAGCCTATTAAATTCAAACTCTCACAATACTTTCATAAAACATTCCTACTGCCTATGTAGTTGAAATGCTATCACAGCACTTAGTAAAGTACTGTGATATTACAGTTTCCAGGCAAATGGATCACTGAGAAAAAGGTAACCATTCAGAGAGAACAGAACACTTTCCATCAGTGCTTCCTGAGTAATATCAGCACTGGAAAGAATATTTTTTTAACGCTTAATTTTTACTGATTATAAATTGGGCTTTGTCATGGATTCTCAAGAGATTTAGAATCTCAGGATCAGTGAGAGGTGTCTCGGGAATCTACTATCAGATAGAAAAGACCCTGTTGTAAGTCTAGGTTTCATTTGACTCACATACTGACTTTGAGAATATCTACATGGTGGAACAGTTTGCAGGTTTTCCACCCACCTTTATGTAGCCAGGTTTAGGTTGTAAGATCATTTGGAAATTGTACAGGAAGGCTTTTTTGTTTTCAGAAAAAAAATCTGAAAGTTAAGAAAGAAAAATATTCTCTTTTTCAGCCTTAACATTTCTAAAGATACTACTTAGTAACAAATTCAGTAGACTTGTGCTTTAGTCAAATACTTTAATAGTACTTTTGATCTCTTTTACAGTCTTAAAAATGAAGTATATTAAGCAAAATAGAATATATAAATATTTATGCTTATTGTAGTTGCCGGATATTAATAATTTAGAACAGAAGATACAAATCATGAATGAAACCATTAATTATTTATTAACAGAACCCTACTGATCAGAAGCTAATGGCATTGTTTGAAACAAGCCAGAGCATATCTTAATAAACTGCAAAACCATAGAAATCATACTCCGGGGTTTTTCTGCTTCAGAGATTATAGTTTTGTTTCATTATAGTATATGCAGCAAATTAAGACACTATTTCTTAATTATTAACATGTACATTTTTCGCTGTTGATGATTGACAGAAGATAGAAACCAAACCTCAGTTTGGAGAACTGCAGACTGCTTACTTCCTCCTGTCCAGTCCTAAGACAGTTCTAATTTATACCAATGTAGACCTCAATATTTCCAGTAATTATGACCTGAATTAACATTTTACAAAAGCATGTGCCAAAATCTACTGACTTTGATGCTGATTAGTGCAAAATGTGGAATTTACAAACCATTAAGAAATCATTCAATGCCATGCCCTGCAATTAAGAAGAAGTCAAGTAATAATAAAATCCAATTAACTGTATGTCTGCGTTTAAAATTTTCATCTCATAGTCAGAAAAAAGAATACAAAGTCAAGAGTAATAGTGTAGCACGGCTGAGCTTGGGAACACTTTGGGGAATAAAAAAGAGTAAAGCATAAGAAGGAAACGCAGAACAGCAGTCCTCTGTCTCTGCTGGCATATCATTTTTTATCTTCTTTAACCATTTTAATTAAGATGTTAATAAATTTTCTGATAGATTTAATACTCAGTGACAATTGTGAGGCATAAACCGAAACAAAATCCTGTGCAGCAAATTTGTAACTTGTAAAAAAAAAAATAATCTTTATTGCCTAGTCAACCACAGTAGATTTTCTTCTTTTTTTTTTTAAACTTTTTATTTTTTTCCTCCCTGAAGGGAAAGATTGCTGTTTAGAAAAAGATTTAAACTTTAGCCCCCACATATTAAGCAGAATTAATGATCTATTTGCTTAGATGCCATATATTACTTCTAGTTTATCCATCCACTGAGTAAACGATAGGCACTACTTGGTCACGATGATAGATTTGAATGCAGGCTGGGACATCAATCAGTGCTGGCAACTGATTAGTTGTTTGTGTCTTTGACAAGCTCTTCCATCTCACTGAATGAAAGCTTGCTGATTGCTCTCACTTCTCTCCCCATTCATTGCCCTCCACTGCCACTATATTATATGGTTAATGCTGATGGTGGAAATCCTCCTTGACAGCTAACAGTGAATTTCTCTCATTCCCTTATCATTACATACACGCTATTTCATGTTCCTTTAGGGACTAGAATTTCTAAGTGAGGTCATCCATGCTATTAGGTATACAGAGGGCTGGCACAGTAAGGCTGGGACCTGCTGATGAGAAGGGTTTTGTGTACGAGGAAAGTAAAAAGAGATTGCATAATGGCATGATATATGTCTGATTGCTCACAAATTAAGACCTGGTTGTTGAATAAGAACAGATTATGAGAAAGAAGGGAAAATTCCTAAGAATCATGTAGTTGGATGCTTATGCGGCAGGGTAGCTGCACAAGATGTGAAAGGCACAATGGGAAATCCAGTTTCCTCTTGTGGCCAAAGGCAAAATGCATGAATCTTGGCTGAGATTTTCAAAGCTGCTCAGGGGATTTATTTGGTCCCTACCAACTAATAGAATTTAAAAAGTCTCAACATTTGACAGTAATAGAATAAAATTAACAGATAACTTCAGCATCACTGCATTATCATTATCTTTGCTTTTTTGGTAACAGATGGAGAGAATATATTAGCTGAAGTATTTGAGGAAGTACAGAAAATATGAATGTTGACTTTCTTGACATCCAGCGTTGTCTGGCATATGTTCGACATGTGTGATTAAGCATCAGGAGGACTGGAAGACCAGTAATGAAGATCAGTGATGCTTTAATCGGTTCTAAAGTGCATATTGAGGACAGGACAACAGCAACATGCTCTGGAGAGTCTTTTGCTGCTTGTAACAAGAAGTACAAAGTGTATATTTACACATATCTTGGATGATCACAAACGTTGTTTGGGGAAAGCTTTGTGGAGATTTTCTGTTGTTTGGTTTTGGGTTTGGTTTGGTTTGGTTTGGTTTCGTTTGGTTTGGTTTCATTTGGTTTGGTTTGTTGTTTTGTTTTTTTTTTTTCTTAAGATAATCTTTCCAAGTAGGACTCAGGTACAAAACACTGAATACTGTTTTATATATGAAAAAGTAGATTATATTGATGGATATATTATGGGAAAGAAATAAGGATACTCTTGCAAGTGGTTGAGTACCTATATAAAACCAGCTATAAAAATAATGAAATAAACTGCACAGTATCTCTCAACTGCAGATGTTAATTCTCTGAATAAAGCAAATTATGTTCTGTTTATGAAAGCGAAAAACTAAAGGGGAAAATGGAGGGAGGACCACCCTATATGTGTAAAATCATGCAAATAAACACATGAGTTTTCAAGATAACTAAGTAATAATTTCACGCAGGATCACTATCAGATTTACATTCCTGTTTTCAGTGGGGAATAGATACACACAGAAGATATAGCCATGATTAATGATTGTTCTTATTCCAGGCACATGTAGAAAAACAAGCCTAATCCTCAGTCCACTTTTGTAGACATACCCCACCTTATGCTTTCTCTTTCCTTGCGTAAATTCTCATTGTCCTGCTAGGTATACTGGAAAGGAGGATCTCTGCAAAGGGAAAACTATTTGATGGTGATTTCTGATTTGCCACAGTTCTTTTTAATATATTAGATCATTGAAGGCTATGTAGCCCTTCAGAGTAGATTTTCTGGGTAGCTGATGGATTTATACAGACATTTAGTATGATGAGATGGTTGGACAGAGTCATTTGCTCTGATTCATGCAGGCTCTGACAGAGGGTCAGGAGAATAAACTCTATGACTACAAGAGCTTTGGAACATCAGATCCCATTTGGTAAAGAAACAAAACAATAGAGACTGACAAGATCAGTATTGCAGCAAAGTGAGTTATGGTCAGAAAAACATCAGCTCTTGTCCTGTATCCATTTTTGTACAGTATTAAATAAACACAGGTTCATGCCATTCATATTTGCTGTGCTTTATTACTCAGTTGCAGTCCAGGAATTCAAACATTGTGCATTACTGTCCTTTTATTAGGTTTATCTTTAAAGATATCATGGCAATGGTTTTATACCAGCCATTATTTTCCACGCACATTGTATATTTCAGATCTCTATCAACCTTTTTAGCTGTGCTGAAAGGCCAGGAAATCCTTGAATTCTGCAGCTTGATTTGCTACACCAACCTTGAATCGGTACAGCTGCTACATGTTTTGCACACTTCCTGTGGACACTTGAATCCATTCAAGCTCAGGTTTCAGCCTCTATGAAGACTCCAATGACATTTTTGAATGGGAAAAAAAAAATGTAACTCAAACAGCTGTTTCATATTCCGTTCCACAGCAGCAGCAGCAAAGATTGGTGTCTGCTTTCCCTGCTTTGATGCTCAGCTCTGACACTCTTTTTAGTAGTCCTGAGTGAACCTTTGAAATGCATAGTTTTTGAATCTGGGGAAGATATGTGCACATGTCTAACTAGGACAGCTTAATATCATCATTTACTGAAAGAAGGATTTATTAACTGTTTTTGCATTAATTAACTTAACTTATTATTAATTAATTAATTATTTTAATTAATTATTTACTATATTAATTATAGTAATTAATTATAGTAATTAATTAATTACTATATTAATTAATTAACTTAACTTTAACATTAATTTTGCATTAATTAAGAGATTGAATTCATGCCATATAGCACTTCCTATATTGTACTACATTGCACTGCACTGTAGTATCCTGAACTTGGATGTCTAAGACTTACTATTCCAGCTGTTGTGCAAAAAGGACAAGATGGAACAGAACAGAAAGGGCCAGCACATACCTCAGGGAATCTGTAATTTAAATTACAGGGCAGCCACAGTATACTTCTTTACAAATAATTGTTATTACAATTTTATTAACAAATAATTTATCTTTTTCTGCAAATATAAGAAAATATATTTTCCCTGAAGCAATAGCTAGCATACAAAGATTCTGGGTATCTATATCTTTTGCATGGAAATTCCTTAAAACACCAAAGGTACATTTATCTCTATCTGGAATATGAGCATGTCTGTGAAATAAGGTAATTACGAGAGTTATTTTGCAGTACATTGTGTGTAATTTTAGTGTTATTTATTGACTAATGTTTGCAGATTAATAATGGCAATATCTCTACATACATACCTGAGTAAGGAAAACAGTTCTACTTCCTCTTTGTATCCAACTTTGATTAAATTATCCTTCTTCTCTACTCTGTCTTATTTAAAGGTGTATTTATGACCTTAAATTTGGATTTCATGTTAGATTAAGCTGAAATTATATTAATCATTTTTGCTGGCTCTTTTAAAGTTGGCTTAGATTTCAAAAATATTAGGACAAAGGGCAGAGAGTATGTCTTCCCTTCAGCATCACCTAGCACAAAATAGGTGTCTAAATTCCCCTCATCTGTCTCCCCTGTGATGTATACATTTTTTAAATAATTTTTTTCCTATATTGTTAAAAATGCTAACATTTCTGATGTCATTAACGATTACAAAAGGGGTCATAATTTAAAAAATAAGTATTTTTCTTCAGAAATATGCTCATCAGAAATAATTTCTCTTACAAAGATAGTATAATCTAAATTTGACAATAAAATACTTTTAAAAGGGAGATAATTGACAAGGAGAATGTGGGGAAGCAAAAGATGGTAAAGATAAAATACATCCTCAAGGGCACATACTAGTGATTTTGAGGGGGTTTGTACAATTAAAGTCTTTGTTATGGAAGAACAGATGGCAGGTGTCATTTGATGGGGGGATTTGAATATGGTAAAGGAGGTGCTATGGTTGATAGTTTTAGGAGCAGCACACCAATTGCCATACAGAAGATCAGCATGACAAAAAAATAGAAAAAAAGACTATAAAGATAGGTTTTACTTATATAGCGGGAGGGATCAGAGAAACAGAAAACCGAAACAGGTCAGAGAAATCACAGTAAGCTGCGAAATGCCTAGACCAAATGAGCAAATCACAAAAGGATGAGCACATACAATGAACAGTCCAGAGACAGGCATTCAAGGCACAAAAAAAAAATTTATACATTTTGCTCCCTTTTTAATAGCATGGGGAAAATATTTAACAATGGTCATTCAGTGTTCAAAGGAGATCAAAAGCTAACAAAATATCTGACTAATATCATAGGACATTTTTCTTGATACTGTTGAGGACAGTCATTGCTCCCTGATCTGGGTCAGAGCCATGGCTAGCTCTTATCACTGTTAAGGGCAGAGCCTGCTGATACTCAAGCTCAAGGTCAGATTTCTATGCAGATTAGCCATATGCAAATCATCTTATCATAAAATGCACAGGGAGCACAACTGAAATTGACAGCAATTACTACTACTTAAAAGAAAGCTAAAAATTTCAAAGAAATTTGGAGAGAAGTGATAGAGTTAACAGAGTGTAGAAATCCATGACTGCTGACGACTCAAATGCTTCTGTGCACTTCTAAATGCCACCTAATGGAAATGCTAAAGCAGGCTAATTTAGGTCCTGGTAAACCTGTCCTCCATGTAATGCCAGCTTTTGGAACCGCTATCTCGTAATTGTTTTACAATAGGTAAAATGCAGAGGTTTGACATAAGGGTTTAAAACTACAAAGCTCTTTGAGAAATCAATTGGATTGGTAATGAGTAATTTATCTGAATTTTACAGATGTGACAATTGTTTTCATTCATGCTTCTACAAAAAGGTCAATTTTGCTCTAGAGTGATTGTCTCCTTTAAATAAACGAATACTGAACCTCGGGCTGAACAGTCCCAGGTTCAGATGAATCCAACTTACCTTACAATGGTTTGCTATATGTGAAAAAGTGACTGAATGCCCTCGTAAACTTAGCATTACAAACTACCAGATATTTGTGCATCTCCCTCAAACTACAAATTCTGTATTCAGTGCATAGCTGCAGGCTCACTCTGTATTCTAGTGCCATGAAATTGCTGAAAATGCTTTTTCCTTTGCCATGCTCCCATAGGAAGATAATGCTGTGTCTAACTGTGCATTCACAGAGTAACAAGTTGGAAGGGACCTCCAGAGATCACCTAATCCAACCCTTTGTTCAAAGCAGGTCTAATTGGATACGATTGCTCTAGGCCTTGTGCCTCTGTGTCTTGAATACCTCCAGTGATGTAGATCTCACAAGCTCTCTGGGTCCTACTTCCCGTATTTGATTACCCTCATGGTAAAAAGTGCTTTCCTTGCATTTCTTTGGTACTTCTCAGGATCAGACGCTTGCCCATTGCTTTTTGTTCTATCACCATGCAGTTCCAATTGGAGTCTGGCTCCATCTTCTCTGGATTCTCCAACCAGGTAGTTGTAGACACCTATAAGGTCTCCCAGCAGTCATCTTTTCTCCAAGGTGAACTGGCCAAGCTCCCTCAGACTTTACCTCTCCCAGCCCTGAGGGCATTAACAGACTTTATTGGCCCTGAAGAGCCTCATGTGGGGCCTCTCAAACCCCTGTGCATGGGCCCAGGACCCCCATTTCTGCTCAGCTCAGGGCCATCAGTCCCTGCCCCAGCAACACCTATATGAGTGCAGGTGTCCAGCACTGTCTCTGGACTTACCTCCTCAGCTCCTGACTGGTGTCCAGGGGCCATCCATTCACCAGGCCCAACTCTATTTTTGCCTGGGGCTGTCAGTGGTCCCATATTTTGTTATGCTTTGTTTTTTTTTGTTTGTTTATTTGTTTCCTTGTTTTTGTAAAGTTCCAAGATTTTGGTCTACCAGTCCAAAGATATAATTTCTTTGCTATGCCTATGCAGAGCTTGAATTTTTTTTCCTAATACTTACTGCTGTAAATCCAATTTTGTTATCATTTTAGAGTCCCCAGTCTATGCTTCTATTCCTTCTTCGTGAGATTTGGCCTTCTCTCAGCCTGCCTGCTCTCCTGCAAGCCAATGCCAAGAACAACTTGTGTCTTATACCTGTAGCGTATGCTGCCTGGAAGTGCAGTTTATACTACACTGTATGCAGGCTAAATATAACTAAGTATACTTATGCAGTAATCAAATATATTTAGAAATAGAAAAAGTATGCTTGCAGGTATCAAGCATAATTGATGCCTACTGGTATCTGTGAGACAATCGAATACCTGCTGAAACCCTGACCCTAGGCTGGGAAGGTTGCTGTGGCTCATGTGGGAGTGAGTAGAGCTCATTGCACCTCTACTGTACACAAGATAATACCATTTAATTTTCACCCTTAAGGAATACAAATGCAGCTGTCAACTTTCCTTTCTGTTGCTCACATATTTCATATAATTTTAACCGTTAATTAGTAAATGTCAGTTGTAAATTACTCCGATGTTCTAAACATCACAGTTAGCTGTGAATAAGAATGACAGCCTTTACTACCTGAATTTACTTCAGTAGATTTATGAGTTGTGCCTGAGGATTTAAGCCATTGGTTCATCACTTAAGAGGCTCTCAACTTTCTATGTAGTTCCAGAGGAGACTTTTTTTCAATATCTATGTTATAGTAAAAGAGACAGAAATGAGAATACACCCTATGATGCTTACGTGTCAAAGCACATTTATGAAATTCAGGTGAAAGTCGAGAGATTCCTGTTTAAGAACTGAAAGTAAGTTAATTATTTAATTGATGTATAATCCAAGGGGTTTAGTGTAGGAAGCTCTTGACTGGATAGTAGTGTTCAAAATTCAAACAGTAAGCAAGAAAGGACTCCCAGGCTATATGAGAAGTGTACAAGAATGATTGCCTCGTCTTTGCCACCTCTCAGATATGCATTTATCTTGGTCTTTCTTGTAGTTTCCCAAAACTGCTGATAGAGTATCTAAGATCAATAGGCAGGAAAGGTGAGAAGCCAGTGTATTAGTGGGAAGAATAAGGGGATCAATTTCTTACCACCTTCACCTTGGCTGAGAAAACTTACAGAGAAAACTATTTTGGGAGAAAATGGTATATTCTTTCTGAGAACTCACTATTGTTTTGTCATGGTCTTTGAT
Source organism: Ciconia boyciana (assembly GCF_034638445.1). Taxonomy (NCBI): domain Eukaryota; kingdom Metazoa; phylum Chordata; class Aves; order Ciconiiformes; family Ciconiidae; genus Ciconia; species Ciconia boyciana. Next base: position 51,005,943 of record NC_132937.1, read on the forward strand.
GTATTTTTATCCTTAGCTTCCCCTTGACTTTTACTTAGGTACCGCTGATAGTCAAACATATATTGTTTTGAGACAATGGGAAAGGGTGAGGGAGCAGTGTGAAAGCAACTGCTTATCCAAACTTGTGACTAAAGGCTGCTATTCTCTAACTCCAGTTGTTTTTACTCGTGCTGCTAGCTACTCATGTGAGCCTGATTTACAAAACAGCAGTTTAAACACACTACACAGGAAGACCCTAGTTTCTGTGGGAAGCCCTCTTCTGTGACAAGAAGTGGAATTGGAATTTAACACACTATAGCTAGTACCAGTGTTCAATATTTATACTAGGCTGATGATAGCTTGGACTCTACCAATAGGGATGATTATTAATGTTCCTTAGTAAACTGTATGTATTCCTATATGTCTGTCAGCATGCAGAAAGTGGTCTTTGTTGTCCATTGATTCCAGTCCTGTTACTTTAAACCTAGTCAATATCTGGGAATTGGGGAGAATTACAGAAATAGAAACAAAAGGCAGAAAATAACTTTTATTTTAGAAAATAATTTTTTTATTTTTATAGCAGTGGGGCCAGTGTACTTAGCTGTACTTTTTTATTGACTTATACATACTTTAAAGACAGCTCCACCTGTGCTATTATTTATGTGCAGCTTCATTAGGTTGTTTCATAGCTATATGTCTGCAAATGGGAATTTGTGTGACTGGCCCTGGGGCTCCTAGTACCATCAAGCTCCTGAGCTTTCCAGGCCTCTGCCAGCCTGTGCACTCAGGGGCCCCTGCTGTGTCTCTGACTGGTCATTGCTACAGACAGGCTTAGTCTCAGGTTACTAGGAGATTACTTTACACAATAAGGTTTAAAAGCATATATATATTTATATATATGGATACATGTGTACAAATATATGTATATGTACATTTTTTTCTCAACTCTTCTTTCTAATATCTATCTAATTACAGCAGCGTTATTCATGGGGTAACTGGGCTGGGGCTGTGATGGAGCTGTAACAATCCTTCCCCTTCATCAGTGTTGGTGGGACTCTGAAACTTCACTCCTTCCCTTTTAATCTTTTTCCCCCAAGTTCAATATTTGCTATCTAGAGCCCTAACCAAGTCTAGCCTACTATCAGTTCCAGAATAAAAAAAAAGAATCTTCTGTCTTCTGGTTCATTTGTAAGCTTTCTTATTTGCTCAAAATAATCCAAAGTATACATATAAACATGCAACTGTTCTCCCACAATCAACTCAAGCTACTGGTTAAGCTAAAAGTCAGCTGGATCAAAATTTACAGTAGGAGTATTTTTGTTTTCATATAGTGAGCCTAAGAGCATTTAGATGACATTAAGTTTCAATAGTGTGCATGCTGGAACATTTATCTCTAATAAATGAAAGTGGAAATGCGTCAGAGGCCATTGGAAACTATCCTATTAGGGTTACATGCATCAACACAGAATAGATAAGGAATCACTTATGAAACAGAAAGGAGATAGAAAGGGATTTACTAGAAACCAGCCAGAGAAAACATAAATGGAGGACAAGGGACCAGTTATGAAGTTCAGTTCTATTTTCTTTGCCCTTTTCCTGTTTTGTATCTCATTTAAGCCTTTTAAAATAATCATGTAGAGAGACCAACAGTTACCATGAGGCTTTTTACACTTAAATATAAGCTACCCATGTCTTTCTGCCTTTCAACAGATGTCAAGTCAGATGGAGTGAAACAAATGTATGCTGATGACCCAGTAGCTCTAAAATGTAACCTTTGCTTGTGTAACACCTTTCTCATTTTTCTTAGTTACTTTTGTCTCTTTCATTTTCCTCACCTAGCCCCCTCCAATCATTTCTAATTTTCTCAGGAAAAACTCCTATTGGGAGTGTCAGTGCAAGATGGCTAAAGGCTGCTTTCATAGTTACTGGTTACCTGGATCATGCTCAGCTGAACTATCATGATTTGTGCTCTCCTGCCCCTTTCTTTTGCCAGAGCATTAGACCTAAAAGCATGAAATAATCACTTCAGCCCCCTCTCATGCATCTCCATTTAATTCTAAACTTGCAAATCAGACTCAGGAAGCATAATATGATTTGGGAAAATTGAGTTCCATCTTTAAATGTTATCCCCTATTGACAGGTGATGTAAAGACAGAATCACAAGATTAGGAGATCAATAAGTTTATCCAGCAGGCTGCTATGTTGTGTCTTTAAAAAAGGAGCCAATAATGCAACACTCAGTCATAATGCAAACCACAATGGTTATAAAATGAAACAAAGTGAATGCATGAAGATACTCTCCATTATGAAAAGAATTCACTCAGAAAATTTCACCTGGGGAATAGGAAGCTGGTACAAAGCTTTTCTTTAAAAGTTTTAGCCTAAGGAGAAGAGGACACATGTCAATATACACCAGAAATATGAGGCAAAATGTAGGATAATGTAATAAAAAGATAACTATCATTAGTTCTCTGCTTCTGTAAGATCACAGATAACAATGGAATTTTCTATGCATTATCAGTCCCCTGGAGGCCTCACTCTACCGTAATACAGTATATTAGACTGTGTGCAAGGAGTGGGTAGAGAAGCAAGGTTCTGTGGAAATACAGAACCTCTTGTCAGATGGATATTCAGGAAGATCCTTAGGTCCCACTTTTCATAGACTTGCAAAGTTCTCCCTTTTCTCCCCTGAACAAAGGAAGAGAAATAAAAATTATGCAAAATAATCCTTCTTCCTTTGAAAGCTCTCCCATGACTTTTTGTGCAGGCACTTACACTCTAGAACACAGTACATTTTCCTCTTTCTCCTTCCCACAGGAGTATAAGTATAAAAATAGATAAAAATGTTAGAAGTTTGTGAAAGAAAAAATATATTCACCACATTTTTCATTTGCCCTGTTATTTGTTGTGTGCTCTGTTTAAGAAACACCTAGGCTTTGCAAGCTAAAATCCTAGTAAAATAAAGGAAAAATGTACCTATTTATGTACACTAGTCTGCAGATTCACAGAACTAATGAAGGGCAATCTGGCATTGATTCCAAATATACATGAGCCAAACATTTTTATGATTCTTTTGTGAGTCAGTAGAGAGTTTTGGTTGCATACTCTTATTCCACGGCTGTTGGTTATTCATCACCTTTGCATCCTTCGTTCCGAGGCATGTGGCAGCAGTCACAGGTTAACTGAATCATATTGACTTCTGGACTACAGGAAACAGAGTACAGGTGGAATATTTAACCTAATTACACTCACTATAATAATTATAAAGATTAAAAAGGCAAAAGTTGGAGTTGCACTTCAAATGGAACACATATTAAGTATCTACAACAATGTTATAGAAGAACTTAATTTGACAAATAAAATAAAACTCTCTCTTGCTAAAGGCAAATGATACCAAATGAAACTCTAAATTTATCATCATTAGAGGATCTTTCTCTGCTTATCCTTATTATAATTACTGACTCTGTTAAAATAATATTTACATACAACAATAGTCTCACATTCTGAATTCTTACCATTACAAATGTATATTATTTTTCTGTCTTAAGAAATATCTATTTATGACAGTGGTATAAGATTATCTATGACTTAGAAAATTATAGCATTACTGTTAAAAATCATCATAATGTTGAAATGTTAGGTATTACTTGAGCAAACTCACTACAACACTCTGAGAGATTTATGTCAAACCTCAGTCCTTTTGTTCAGATGGTAATATTTAAATATTTTCAATTTTGAGAGGTAGTACTTCTGTATTCAGTTTTAAGGGTAAGTGACCTTCAATATTGACCAAACCTTTCCAGATGAATGAAAAATAAGGGTGGTATTACATAAGCAAAGATAGGCAGCCTATCTCAGACTAGTTTAAAAAAAAAATCTGTGATCCTAATCTTGAAATAAGTGAACTCTTTACCAAGAAGTGACAAAAATTTACGAATATTTTTCTCTATGTGTAAAATGGGAATCCAAAGCTAATTCCTAATGTACGAAGTTGGAACTGTGATTTTCTTTTAGAATTTCTGTGCATTTGACTGTAGAACATGACTGCTTGTGATCTCTGTCCCAAACAAATCAATGGTGAACATACTTCAGCAGGTACCTTGCAAAGAAACATACAACTGGTTGCATATATATCTTTCTGTAGTGTTGTAAAGTAAAAAAGACATAATGGAATATGATTGTGTGGTGGGTTGACCCTGGCTGGATGACAGGTGCCCACCAAGCCGCTCTATCACTCCGCCTCCTCAGCTGGACAGGGGGAGAAAAATACAACGAAAGGCTCATGGGTTGAGATAAGGCGAAGGAGATCACCCAGCAATTACCATCATGGGCAAAGCAGACTCGACTTAGGGAAATTAATTTAATTTTTTGCCAATCAAAATCAGAGTAGGATAATGAGAAATAAAAACTAAATCTTAAAACACCTTCCCCTACACCTCCCTTCTTCCCAGGCTCAACTTTGCTCTGAATTTTTTCTACCTCCTCTCCCCAAGCAGCACAGGGGGATGGGAATGGGGGTTGTGGTCAGTTCATCAAAAGTTGTCTCTGCCACTCCTTCCTCCTCACACTCTTCACCTGCTCTAGCATGGGGTCCTGTGGCGGTGTGCTCCCTCCCCCCGCTCCCTGCACAAGCATTAACCATCAGTGGGAGTCATCCTGATAGCTGCATCCAGCTTATGCTGGACCTTGAGGACAAATGGCAACAAAGTAGCCAAGGGCTGCCTGAAGCAGGGATCTAAACCTCCTGCTGATATGCAAATATGACCATAAGTCAATCATCTTACTCCTTAAATAGTGGACAGCCCAGGGCCCTTTGAGCTCTCCTGCACGGCAGCGGGCTGCACGCCAGGATCTCCCCTTGAGCAGGGACGCCTCTCAAGGTTACTCCTCGAGGTTGAGAGATTCCTTGCTGCAACAGATCCTCGGTAAGTGACTAACAGCATGCTAAACTTTGAAATCTTAGCTCAGTGATATAAAGGATTGATTGCGCATATATGATCCTTTAGACATAAACCGTTGACCAAGTCTGGGACTAGGACTGGATCTAGGCGCACCTAGACTCCTCTCTGAGAAGGAGTTTAGAAAGCAAGGGGATCCTTTCCGAACCTCATGACTCAACGGGAGGGTCTCCCTGACAGTTCTGTCTGACCCTGTCCTCTATGCAGTAAATAATCAAGTGTGCCTCGCCATCAAATCTTGTTAAAACACTGTCGCATTGAACTTTGTTAACTCCCTATTCTGTATCAATAAACTATATTTTTACTTCTCTCTTACGAGTGAAGTGCACTCTCACTCCATCTGCGACAGGTCCCTCCCACAAGAGACAGTCCTCCATGAACTTCTCCAATGTGGGTCCTTCCCACGGGCTGCAGTTCTCCATGAACTGCTCTAGCATGAGTCCTTTCCACAGGGTGCAGTCCTTCAGGAATGGACTGCTCCAGTGTGGGTCCCCCACGGGGTCACAAGTCCTGCCAGCAAACCTGTCCCAGTGTGGGCTCCTCTCTCCAAAGGATCACAGGTCCTGCCAGGAGCCTGCTCCAGCACGGACTCTCCACAGGTCACAGCCTCCTTCAGGTGCATCCACTTGGTCCAGCACAGGGTCCTCCGTGGGCTGCAGGTGGATATCTGCTCCACCATTAACCTCCATGGGTTGCAGGGAGACAACCTGCCTCACCACGGTCTTCACCACAGGCTGCAGGGGAATCTCTGCTCTGGCACCTGGAACACCTCCCCCCTGTCCTTCTTCAGTGACCTTGGTTTCTGCAGAGTTGTTTCTCTCACATATTTTCACTCCTCTCTTCCAGCTGCTGTTCTGCAGCAGTTTTTCACCCTTCTTAAATATGTTATCACAGAGGCGCTACCACCGTCACTGATTGGCTCAGCTTTGGCCAGCGGCGGGTTCACCTTGGAGCTGGCTGGCATTGGCTCTGTCGGACATGGGGGAAGGTTTTAGCAGCTTCTCACAGAAGCCGCCCCTGTAGCCCCCCCTGCTGCCAAAACTTTGTCATGCAAACCCAATAGACATTGTTTTTAAAACACTTTTTATATAATTGTTTTAAAGAATTTATTCTTCGTTTTTTGGTAGACATGGTTGACCACATGAAGACTTAAGAGCAATGATATTGATAACGTTCTTTTTTCCTTTTTCTTTTTTTCCTTTTTTTTTTTTTCTGGGGAATAAGGTTATTAGACTTAAAAATTATAAGGCAGAATTAGAAAATAGAAAGTGTATGTGGAATATAAACTATAGTGACCTCAAAAACTTCTTGCAGTTTTAATCTCTCAATGTGCAGAAGAATGTTGACAAACGATTATTCAACTCTAGAAAGTAAATGACATGCTTTTTCTTGAGGGAAATCATCATTCCTTCTATGATGCTATGCTATCTTATAAAGAAAAACTGACCCTTTCTGTGACTTTCTGTCTTCTGTGCCCCCCCGGTAGTATGCTCAACAGCTTAAACCTGGCAAAACAGAGCATAACTCATAACTTGATTCTAATACCTTAACCTGTTACACTTTTTGGCTTCCCTAAGACAAAGACAGAGACTTCAGAAGAAAAAAGTATGTCTGGACTTTCTAAAATTTCTGGGTTTACTGTTTACCTTTCCTTAAAAGATTTTTATTTTTTTTTCACTGTGCAAGATAAGATATAAAAATGTGCCTTTGAAGCAAAACAATGGCTCAAATCAGTTTTAGGTTACATAATGTAGGAACAGAAAGACCCTTCACAGAAAACAATGTTTTGGAATGGACTTCAGGTTCTAGCACTCCACGACTGGAGTGCTGCAATAGATGTATATAAACTGCTCAGAAGGGACAGGCAAGGAAGGAGGGGTGGGGGGAGTTTCCCTCTATGTAAAAAAAATGATTGACTGCACAGAAAAAACTTTGAAAAAAACAACGATGAACAGGTTGAGAGTTTATGGGTAAAAATCGGAGGCCAAGCCAAGAAAGGAAATTTAATGGTTGGCGTTTACTACAGGCCACCTGACCAAGAAGAGCCTGTTGATGAAGCGTTCTTATTTCAACTACAGGAAGCATCACACTTGCAGGCTCTGATCCTGTTGGGGAACTTCTGTCACCCTGATATTGCTAGAAAAGCAGCACAGCAAGCCGTAAATGGTCCAGGAGACTCTTGGAGAGCATTAAGCACAACTTCTTAAAGCAGGTGATAGACAGCCTGACTAGAACAGAAGTGTTATGGGACTTGTTGCTCACCAACACAGAACTAATTAGGGATGTCAAGATTGGTGGCAGCCCTGGTGGAATACACAATCTTGAGGGATATGGGCCAGGTGAAGAGGAAAGTTAGGACACTGAATTTTAGGAAAGCAAACTTTCAGTTGTTTACAGAATTAGCACAAGAGCTCTCCATTCCCATATGTAAGAAATTGGGCAAGGAAGGCAGGAGACTGGCATGGCTCAGTGTCATGGTTTAATCCCAGTAGGCAGCTAAGCACCACACAGCTGCTCACTCACTGCCCACCTGCCATGGTGGGATGGGGGAGAGAATTGGAAGGGTAAAAGTGAGAAAATTCATTGGTTGAGGTAAAGACAGTTTAGTAAGTAAAGCAAAAGCTGCACATGCAACCAGAGAGAAGGAATTAATTCAATACTTCCCATCGACAGGCTGATGTTTAGCTATCTCCAAGAAAGCAGGGCTTCATCACATGCAATGACTACTTGAGAAGACAAATGCCATAACTCCAAATGCCCCCCACTTCCCTCTTCTTCCCCCATCTTTTATTGCTGAGCATGACATCATATGGTATGGAATATTCTGTTCATCACTTGAGGTCAGCTGTCCCAGCTACATTCCCTCCCAACTTCTTATACACTGCCAGCCTACTCACTAGCAGGGCAAAACTGGAAACAGACAAGGTCTTGATGCTGTGTAAGCACTGCTCAGCAGTAACTAAAACATCAGGATGATATCAACACTGTTTTCAGCACAATTCCAAACCATAGCAACATACACTCAGTACACTCAGTAAGGACCCCCTGGTCAAACTGAAGTGTGAGAAGGAAATGCACAGGCAGCAGAACCAGGTATATGTATCCTGAGAATAATATAGGGACACTGCACAGGTGTGTAGGGATGGGATTAGGAAAGGTAAGGCTCGGCTGGAGCTGATTTTAGTGAGGGATGTGAAGAATAATAAGAAGGGCTTTTATGGGTGTGTTGGCCAGATAAGGAAGACTAAAGAAAAGGTACCCACTCTGGTAAATAAGAAGGGAGAGCCAGTGACAACCGACATGGAGAAAGCTGAGGTACTCAACAATTTTTTTCCTCAGTTTTCACTGGCAGTTGCTCTTACCACATCTCTCGAGTCCCTGAATCTCAAGGCAGGGACTGGGGAACAAATTCCCACCCATCATAGGAGAAGATCAGGTTCAAGACAACCTGAGGAACCTGAACAAACACAAGTCCATGGGACCTGATGAGATGCATCCCAGGGTCCTGACGGACTAGCAGATGAAGTTGCCAAGCCATTCTCCACCATATTTGGCCTTTGACATGGTCCCCCACAACATCCTTCTCTCTAAATTGGAGAGATATGGATTTGATGGATGGACTGTTTGGTGGATGAGGAATTCGTCGAATGGCCACAATCCGAGGATAGTGGTCAACGGCTCAATGTCCAGATGGAGATCAGTGACAAGTGGTGTCCCTCAGGCATCTGTACTGGGACCAGTACTGTTTAATATCTCCATCAATGACATAGATAGTGGGATCGAGTGCAGCCTCAGCAAGTTTCCAGACGACACCAAGAGGAGTGGTGTGGCTGACATGCCTGAGGGACAGGATGTCATCCAGAGGGACCTGGACAAACTTGAGAATTGGGCCCATGTGAACCTCATGAGGTTCAACAAGGCTAAGTGCAAGGTCCTGGACCCGGGTCGGGGCAACCCTCAGTATCAATACAGGCTGGGGGAAGAAGGGATTGAGAACAGCCCTGCAGAGATGGACTTGGGGATACTGGTGGATGAAAAGCTGGACATGAGCTGGCAATGTGTGCTAGCAGCCCAAAAAGCTAACTGTATCCTGGGCTGCATCAAAAGAAGCATGGCCAGCAGGTCGAGGGAGGTGATTCTGCCCCTCTGCTCTGCTCTGGTGAGACCCCACCTGGAGTACTGCGTCCAGCTCTGGACTCCTCAGTACAGGAAAGACATGGACCTGTTGGAGCAGGTCCAGAGGAGGGCCACAAAAATGATCAGAGGGCTGGAACACCTCTACTAGGAGGAAAGGCTGAGAGAGTTGGGGTTGTTTGGCCTGGAGAAGAGAAGGCTGTGGAAAGACCTTATTGCAGCCTTTCAGTACTTAAAGGGGGCCTCTAAGAAATATGAGAACAGACTTTTTATCAGGGCCTGTAGCAATAGCACAAGGGGTAATGGTTTTAAACTAAAAGAAGGTGGATTCAGACTAGATCTAAGGAAGAAATTTTGTACAATGAGGGTGGTGAAACACTGGAACAGGTTGCCCAGAGAGGTGGTAGATGCCCCATTCGTGGAAACATTCAACGTCAGGTTGGACAGGGCTCTGAGCAACCTGATCTAGTGTCCTGGTTTCAGCTGAGATAGAGTTAACCTGGCCCAAAAGGACCAGGGGTGGACATTGTAATGGATATATCTTTAAATTGTTGTAACCCATGATTTGAGTTGCATGTTATAGGAATTACTACAGCCGGAACCACCTGAACAAAGGAGGAGAAGCCTTACAAGAAGCAGTGCAAGTGCAGCAGTGACCTGACCTGAGCTGGCTTTGGTGCCCAATAACTCCAAGAAACACACCACCTCTCCTGTCCTGAGTAACAACCATAAGAGATGAAGCCCAAAGTCATGGACTAAATGAACTCAGTGGACATTTTGTGGACATATTATGGACATTTTACAAATATTTTGTAGGGGTGGTCCATAGACTAAGGGAATGATATGTGTGTATTATATCAAAGGATGGGAAAGGTGATGGTGGGTAATGAGAATGTATTGGATAGTGTGAGACCTGAGCATGACGTAAATGGTATGGAATAAGGGGTGGATACTGTCCTGGTTTCAGCTGAGGTAGAGTTAATTTTCTTTATAGTGGCTGGTATGGGGCTATGTTTTGGATTTGTGCTGAAAACAGTTTTGATAATACAGAGATGTTTTAGGTGTTGCTGCACTAGTCAAGGACTTTTCAGATTCCTATGCTCTGCCAGGTGCAGAAGAAGCTGGGAGGGGACACAGCCAGGATAGTTGATCCAAGCTGACCAAAGGGCTACTCCATACCATATGATATCATGCTCAGTATATAAAGCTGGGGAAGAAGGAGGAAGAGGGGGACATTTGGAGTGATGGCGTTTGTCTTCCCAAGTAACCGTTACGCATGACAGAGCCCTGCTTTCCTGGAGATGGCCGAACACCTGTCTGCCCATGGGAAGTAGTTAATTAATTCCTTGCTTTGCTTTGCTTGCGTGCGCAGCTTTTGCTTTACCTGTTAAACTGTTTTTATCTCAACCCTCGAGTTTTCTTACTTTTGCTCTTCTGATTCTCTCCCCCATCCCACCGGGGGGGAGTGAGCAAGCGGCTGCGTGGTGCTTAGTTGCTGGCTGGGGCTAAACCACGACATCTAGTTGAAGATGTCCTTGATCATTGCAGGGGAGTTAGAGTAGATGACCTTTAAAGATCTTTTCCAACTCAAACCTTTCTATGATTCTATGATTCCATGATATGTGAAAAGCTGTGGCAGTCATGTGAAGTCCCTAGTGATTGGGAAAATGGAAACATTGCACCCATTTTTAAAAAAGGTAAAAAGGAGGACCCTGGGAGCTATCAACCAGTCAGCCTCACCTCTGTGCCCATTCAGATCATGGAACAGATCCTCCTGGAAGACATGTGGAAACATATGGAAGACAGGGAGGTGATTAGAGGCAGCCAACATGGCTTCACCAGGGTAAATTGTGCCTGACTAATCTAATGGCCTATGATGGAGTGACTGCATCAGTGGAGAAGGGAAGAGCTATGGATGTCATCTACCTGGACTTTGACAAGGTCCCACATAACATTCTTGGCATTAAATTGGGGAGATATGGGTTTGATGGATGCACTGTTAGGTGGATAAGGCACTGGTTAGATGGCTGCATCCAAAGAGTCAATGGCTCAGTGTCCAAGTGGAAACCAGAAACCCCCTTCAAGGGTCGGTAATGGGACCAATACTGTGCAATATCTTCATCAATGACAGGCAGTGGAATTGAGTGCAACCTCAGCAAGTTTGAAGATGACACTAAGCTGAATGGTGCAGTTGATATGCTTGAGGGAAGGGATGCCACCCAGAGACACCTTGTCAGGCTTGAGGAGTGGGCCCATGTGAACCTCACAAGGTTCAACAAGGCCAAGTGCAAGGTCCTGCACCTGGGTCAGGGCAAATCCCAATATCAATACAGGCTGGGAGATTAATGGATTGAAAGCAGCCCTGCAGAGAAGGACTTGGGAATACTAGTGGGCAACAAATTGTGTATGAGCCAGCAATGTGTGCTTGCAGCCCAGAAAGCCAATCATATCCTGGGCTGCATCAAAAGAAGTGTGGCCAGCAGGTCAAGGGAGATGATTCTGCCCCTCTACTCCACTCTCATGAGACCGCACCTAGAGTACTTCATCCAGCTCTGGAGTCCTCAGTACAAGAAAGACATGAACCAGTTGGAGTGGGTCCAGAGGAGGGCTGTGAAAATGGTCAAAGGGCTGGAACACCTCTTTTATGAAGAAATGCTGAGAGAGTTGGGGTTGTTCAGCCTGGAGAAGAGAAGGCCCCAAGGAGACCTTATTGCAGCCTTTCAATATACAAAGGGGACTTACAAGAAAGACAGAGTGAGACTTTTTGCTATGGCCTGTAGCAATAGGACAAGGGACAACAGCTTTAAACCAAAAGAGGGCAGATTTAGATTGGACCTAAGGAAGAAATGTTTTACAATGAGGGTGGTGAGATACTGGAATAGGTTGCCCAGAGAAGTTGTGGATGCCCCATGACTGGAAGTGCTCAAGGTCACGTTGGATGGGGCTTTGAGCAAGCTCATGTAGTGAAAGATGCCCCTGATCATGGCAGGGGGGTTGGATTAGATGATCTTTGATGGCCCCTTTCAACCGAAACCATTCTATGATTCTATGATCTTATGACTTTCTACTTTCACATACATTTTGTATTTCACTGCTGCTGAAGCTCTTCAGTTGATTTGAATTGTCTTCAATAAGTCTACATTTCACATTCTTCTTTGAACTCCACAGTAAATTCTGTGACTCTTCATTACTGCAATTATAGTCAGTCTTTCTCTACCATCATAATGCTAGGGATGATGAAAATAAAAAAAAGCCCACAAAAACACCACCTCTTTTTTTCCCCTAGAAGTACATTTCCCTTGCTTATACACTAAACCCAGGAATCTTCACTGAATGCCAAAAACTGCAGTCAGGGAGTACTACTGCAAAAACAAATTAATTTGGTAGTTTCATGTTCTCAGTTTGGACTATCCAATCTGACCAGAAAACTTACAGCTTTTGAATGTTTCTTTTATTGACAATAAGGCACTTCTCTCTTGGGAATACAATCCTTCTTTTTTATGATTTTTTTTTTTCTGTCAAGAAAATTATTGTCTTCCACAAACACAGGGTAGCGAATCTAGGCCCGAGCAATTTCTTTCATGAATATCTAGCTCCCTTGACCTTAACTGAATGTCATTAAACTCCATCAGGCAAGAATCCAGCTTTGCCTTTTGAACTATACAACAAAACAAAAAACTGTATTATATTCAAAATGATGTGAAAATGGTATGTATTATAGGATGTCACTACATATTAGCTTGAACACTTCATTACATGCTATCCTGAACATCAGTGTCCATTAGAAACACATTTTTCATAGTGCAAATAAATTTGAAAGGTGAGATATTTGTTCTCATTTTAAAACACAATATGACAATCCAGTGAGACAGCATTGTTTTGTGTGATCTTCTGCTATCTCTGTTTCCATACCTCAAACAGTAGTACTTCACAGTTAGAAATTATCTGAAGTCTGAGTGGAAGGTGTAAAATGTAAGTTTTACTTCCAGGCAGAATTTGTGAAAATAGCACAGGAGAACTTTCCTGGAAATTGCTGTGGTTAAGGTATTATACTTGTAGATTCACAGGTGAAGAAATCTGTGTTAGAGTAAAACACTATGGAGTCCAAGAAGACTTATCATTTACAGATACCCTTGAACTGTAGCTAATTATTCTGGACTTCATTCTCAATTAGACTTGATGCAGCAATCTCAGAAATATCAGTATCCTTTCACATGACAGTTTGAAACCTTCCTGTGACTTTCACCTCCTCCCCATTTTGTTCCCTCATATCCAAGCCTTCAACGATTCATGCTAATTGTCATTCTTCTCCATCCTGGCAGTTTTTTACACTTATCTACTTGCTATTGCAAATAACTTCTGAAAAACAATTACAGAATTTTTGAGTAGTGGTCAACATCTCAAGTACTGAAATAGTCCTTTTTTGTCCCCTAACTTTTTTTTTTCCTTCCTAGATTATCTAAAGCACCACAATTACAGCAATCCTTCTGCTTCTTTAGTTCTGTAAAGTGAACTCTAAGTCACACCTGTTCTGTTTGTTGCGGTTTTTTTGTCATTTCATTACTTTCTTTACAAATATAAGTTCTTTGCTATTTTTTCTTATTTATTTAATATTCTTTTCTTATATGTTTGCTCTTATATAAACCCACTTCTCTATCCACTATATTCTAGCCACTTTCTTCACTTTGCTGTTGTCACATGTTGTTGCAACAACGGAAGCAACAGGATTTGGAAAGAATTCCTCAAATCAATAAGAGATGAGAGGGAGTAATAAATAACCCTCAGGTTGCAAAATTAATTACTCAGATTCACCTGGCATTCTCTCTACAGATATACCTAGCAAAATGGCACAGTTTAGAGGGAAAGATGAACAAGGTGGTGATTTTTTTTTTTTACTTTTTTTTAAGGCAGTGACAGGCAATATCAGAGAAAGAGACTATGAATAATGAATGATGATGACAATAATACAGACAATTAATCTAATCTAGATTATTTCTGCCTATCAACTTTGCTCTACATTAGTTAAAATTTTATTCGTCTTTTCCCATGTTCAAGGTTTAGCTGAAGTGTGGTTAGTGCCTTTATGTCAGAGCAGAGTATACTACTACTCACATCTCTAAATTTACAAAGAATCTATGTCCTGATGCTCCTTGAAATCCTTGGGGAAAATATTCTTATTTCCCCTTAGATTTTGTAGATGCCTCCTCAGACATCATAGTTTGCTAGAGAACTGGGTTTCTGCATAGGGAAAACAATTATTATACATTTTCCATTAAAAAATTGATTTGTGTCCATAAGGGAAAGAGGTTGGAAAAGAACGCAAGGCAAGGCAAGAACTCAGACTAAACACAGCTTCAAAACTCTAAACTGATTATACTCCACTGACTTCTTTCAGCAAACACAAATATGAAAAGAGGCATTTCTACTTTGTCCTAGCTATGCAGATTATAATAAAAGGATGTGAAATTAAATGCACCACATTAGATTGAAACATAAATGTTAACTTCATTCTGATATATTCAAAACCAATTAGAGTTTTCCCAAGAAAGATTATTAAAACTGCTTGAGATACAGAAACAGTTCAAGGGAATTGTTAGTTTATGTGAAATCACGTGAGTCATTTATTTTACTGAAAGATTTTGCAAAATACCTGTAGGGATTCATACATAGGTGCTGACCAGTGGATAAAAATACTAATTGAAAAAAACAAGGACAAGTTCTCAGATGCTCATTAGCTAAAAGTTTCATTTTATGCAGGATTCAACTAAGGTGACCTTTTCATAGGAACCAGAGCAGAAATAGCTCTCATGAATGCTACGTATTCTATAGTCGCTTTCAGACATTGTCTAAGAACTCCTCACAAATAGTTATTATAAAGCTTTGTCCTTTAATTGATCTTATTATTAAAAAAAGGAAAATCACTGACTGCAGGAAGAAAATCATTCAAATTGCCTTTGTCATTATTTGTAAACCAATGCAGTGCAAAAAACAGCATTATGCTGTTAAATTATATTCTAATGGAAATTAAACAAGGAGGACCTAAATAATGAATTTACATTATTTTTACAATATCAAACAGGGTACTTGCATAATTAAGAAAGCCAAAGGTGTTTTTTTTTTCACTTATGTAACTCAGTGGTGTGATGACTCATTAAATAGTGAACAAGGTCGTTTGTTTGAAAGCAGCACTGTTTTGAAAGCTGAGGATTGAATTCTGCCTGGGGCCGAGACCTCCCTTATGTTCCTACCTGTGCAAATCCAGATCTTATCAGAAGATGTATTAAGAAGGTTTAGCCTATGAGTTTGTCAAGTCAATATGACAGGGAAGTTATATAATTTGTAGTACTGGAATACTCTAGCAGAAAATTACTAACCCAGTGAAGAAACAAAGACAATAAAAGCATTACACCTAGGTCCTCTGAACAACTAATGCTTGCAAGGCTGCAAGCTCCAGGGAAGCCTTGCACAGTCATGGGCTGATTTAGAACTACAGCATAGCCCACACCAAGAACAAAGAACAGAAGGTGTTTAGGTGAATCTAGAAAACCAGTGAGACAGTAAAAAAAAAGTTATTCTGAGGAATATGCCTTGCTTATAGCATGTAAATCAATCTTTGACACTATAAAGCTGGCTTAAGTGAATGCCATTAATAATGGAGAAAGTAACAAATGAGTGCCAGCATGATACACAAAACTGGAACTGTTTATGCCATGGAAGACACAACATACAAATTTTGCACAAAAACCCCAAAACCAAAAAGGGGTTGAATGAAAAGTCTAACATGCTACTGCCCACAAATTGTTCATGGAAGAATGAGGTCTCTCTCTAAAACTACTTCACAATTAGCAAGTTCAATTTGTTTACACTCCAGAAGGTTTAGATTGCAACTGTATTGTAGAATAGGAACTTACTGTTCCTACTGTAGGACAGTAAATATCTGATAATAGAGAGGGAGTTCAAAGACCCCAGGAACATATGGAACAACCCATTTTCTTTTTCTTGTACAAGACAAATTGAAAGATATTTTGTCATTCCTTTGGAAAGATAGAAAGTTTGGTGTTGATTATTATAACCTTACAATGAGTATTACTCCATGAGTATGATTAGTACTCATTATACTCTATATAAAAATATATATTATATTATAATTCTCTATATAATATATAAAATATAATATACACTATACAATATACAATATATAATATATTTATTATATATTATAATTATTATAATTATATTATATTTTCATTATATTATGAAATGAAAATGATGGCCATAAAAAATGTTTTTTTCCTACAGGTAGCAGTAGAATGTTCCTTTTTCCAGTGCTGTGAAACACTGAATTTACACATAAGGGGTTAGCTAGGAGAATTTTTTCTGCCATCACATTTGGAACTTCTGTCTATGGACACAATAGCATTCTCTACAATTTTGTTCTGCATTATGCCCAAGTATAGTTGTGTGTTTTGTGGTTTCCTACACTGCAGTATCAGAATACAGACCTTAGAAACAGAGTTTTAGAAACAGAGAAATTAGTGCTTTGCATGGAAGGCAAGGATCTTATATCACTTCCCGTAGGCCAAAACCTGAACAAAAACTCTTTATCTGTCACAGTGAAATGTTTGTACTAAACAGAATCTTTAAGTCAAAAACAGCAGAAAAGTACTTGTTTCTCAGTAGGGTGTATCAGGTTTTTTATTGACTTTTGAACTTCTTTGTCTGATTGCCATTGGTATCTTTATCAGTTTATTTAGAGAAAGTTGAAGAATCTTTGCCCTTTACTGTAATGTACTCCTTACGTCTCTAGTCTATGAACTAGGTTGCATTAGTTTGTATTTGTATTCATACAAGTTCATTTGGTATGAATTAGAAAAGCCCTCCTTGTTGTTTTAGGATTATAAGACTGTAGATTTGGAAAAGCAGCATCAACATGTAGTTATGAATATATTGTCCATTATTGATTACTAATTTTATAGAAAGGATGCTACTACAGCCACTGTGTTTGTTCATCAGACAATGATTATGAGAATATGTTACTGGGTTGTTTGGGGTTTTTTTAATCAAAAGTAAATAGGAAAACACTCAAGATAAACACCCTCAAAATCTCTACCTTTCAATTTGAATTGCTGTATATATTCTCAATATTCAGTGGTTCTGAGCTGAGGCAATGTATTTCTTTCCCAAGGAATATAAGTTTATCCTGTACTTAGTCTTCATTTTCTGAAAATAAGACTACCTTTAAACACAACAATGAAGAATAGCCACGTAGCACACTATGTAGCAGCTTTCCAAATATAGTTCTGTTGAAGTCACAGCAATCTATTATGGTATGAAACATCCGTTAATATGGAAAAACAGAGCCTGTCTCCGTTGAATACAGGCTGGAATTCTACAGTCTTATTTTCTGTCGTTTCTTTTACAGCTCTCTCTTACAATGGTTTTTAGAGAAAAACAAGCTCATTTGTATATCTCAGACTTCAAGAGAACTTTTGTTCTGTATTATTTTCACATTTTTTCATGTTAAAAAGGTGAAATTTAAAGTGTTGAACATCAAGTCATACAATTAAAAAAAAATGGTCTTTAGAACAAGAAAGGATCTTTTAATAACTGCCACAGAATGGCAGTTCAGAAGTGTGACTTGTGCTTCCTAGTCACATGGTGCTTTCTTCCCATGTTTTATGTGACACTTCTTTTAAAGAAAAAGAAAGTAATGACTTTGTAAACTTACTTACTCTCTTTGCAAGGAAGAAGGATAAGTCAGTCCCTTCCAATGACAATATACAGCTCTGATCCACTCTGTAGTATTTTGCATCTTTGAAATGTCTTACTAAAAAAAACTAGGTTACAAAACAGCTGCACACACTCTTTCTCAGGCTGGGTTCCTGAGAATATACATATGTTACAGGGCCAGTTTTCCTGAGATGATGATCATGTCTCTTTCTAATTTGTGTTATTGTACAAGGGGAGAAGTGTTCTGTTTTATTGGCTCTTTGACTTTTGCCCACATGGTTCTAGCATTTGCAGAGCATTTACAACTTGAAACTGAAGACTCCTACGTACCTAGCTGTTCCACAGAGACTGTGAAGTGGAATACCAAGCAGGCATTTTTATGTATCTTTGAAAAGACATTGTAATATAAAACAGTATGGAAATATTGGAGCAAAATAGGCACAAAACCACATGCTAAGAACTGTGCAGGTCCATGTAGAGGAAATAAATATCTTTTCACAGCTAAGCATATGTAATTCCCTTAGACATTCAGGCTCTCACTCTTGAAAGATATTCAAGGTGGTTTACAATTTTTCTTAACTAGCAAGAAAATTTTCCATAGTAAATTATCAGTTGGAAAGGTAAATGTATTTGCAGTATATTTATCAGGATATACTGCAGTATAAGTAGATTTTTAGCCACATAAAATTAAAATACTAATATTAAATACATGGGACAAAAAATATGCATTAGCAATGAAAACATCTCTTGTTTCCAAGATATTTTTGCATACTCACAGTTTAGATCTAGTAATGCTTCTTTAAATAAAGAAGTAAAGTACTTTGTTATAAAAGGGATTGTTAAAAAGCACAGAGAGAAACAAGACTTATTTACAGTATTGAGTGGTAATATCCACAGCACTGCCTCTCTAGCCAGTTGTTTCTGGCTATTTCCTACACATGCTGCCATAGACCCCTTTCTGAAGAGTTATAGTAATAGCCAAAAGCATGATGGTAGAAGCTCCTGGGATTTAAATCAATCTGTCCT
Source organism: Ciconia boyciana (assembly GCF_034638445.1). Classification (NCBI taxonomy): domain Eukaryota; kingdom Metazoa; phylum Chordata; class Aves; order Ciconiiformes; family Ciconiidae; genus Ciconia; species Ciconia boyciana. Next base: position 51,024,770 of record NC_132937.1, read on the forward strand.
TGACTGGGTCACTCTGTCCCACTCCTATTTGAATATCCTCTCTGCTGTTTCTTTGGACATTACTAACAGAGTAGCCGTTACTCATTATTTATCTTCCAGACTACTTAAACGATTACTTGTATCAATATTTTAAAAATAATATGATATCATTTTGATCCTTTTCCATCCCATATGCTATAGTGCCTTCAGATATTGAACGACTGCTTACATTGAACTCTCAATGAATACTTCAGGAGAGTGAATTAGTATTCATATAGTTTGTGAAATGTTATGTGTAAATGTAATAAAACTAAAAGAAAAAGAGAAAAAGAAACTAAAATAAAAATCTAAACAAACAAACAAAAAACTAGAATAACAGGCCAGATTCTCAGTCATTATAAAACAGCACAACTTCCTTACCAAAAGGCAGATACCTCTTCATCAGGTGCAAATCCAGTTCTTCGCCCGCCATAATAAATAACCTGAGGTAAATGAACAGGTACACCTTTTTAGAAGGCCTTTTGTTTGAAATGGATCAGTTAGCAAGATTTCTGTTCAGTTCTTTATAGTTGCCACCAGGGAACTCTCATAATCTGTAAAACTGCGACATCATTCTATGTTCACATATCAGCTTGCATATTTATGAGAATATGTTCCCCCAAAGAAACACTCCTGAATACTAACAAATGCACTGTATTAGAGAACTTGGGTCTTTCCAATCTGCCTTGTTGACACACATCTCCACAACATTTCAGTATCACAGAACTACAAAGTGGCTGAAGCTGGTTAGCAGCTCTGGAGATGATCTAGTACTAGTCCTGCTTGGAGCTGGGTTGCTCAGAGCTATCTTCAGGTGGGTTTAAATGTGTCTAAATAATGGAGACTCTAAAACTTCTCGGGGCAACCTGTGCCAGTCTTTGACCACCCTCACCATAAAAAAAAAAAAAGCTTTTTTGTTTTATTAAAACAGAATTTCAGAATTTTCTGAATCTCAGTTTGTGCCCATTGGCTTTTGTCTTGTCATTGAGCACCACCAAGAAGTGTCAGGTTTTGTCCTCTTTACTTCCTCTCCGTCAGGTATTTATACACATGGACAAGATCCACCTGAGCCTTCTTTTCTCCAGGCTGAACAGTCCCAGCTCTCTCAGACTCTCTTCATATAAGTGATGCTCCAGTCCATAAATCATCTTGGCCCTTCACTGGAGTCTCTCCAGTATGTCCATGTCTCTCCTGTACTGAAGAACCCAGAACTGGACACAGTACTCTAAAGGTGGCTTCACCCAAGTTGAGTGCAGGGTAAGGATCACCTCCTTCTACCTGTTGTCTCCTCCTAATGCAGCTTAGGAAAACATTAACACTCTTTGCCACAAGGGCACGTTGCTGGCTCTTGTTCAACTTGGCGTTCATGAGGACTCGCAGGTTCTTTTCTGCAAAGCTGCTGTCCAGCTGGTTGGCCCATAGCCTGTGCTGGCATTGGGGGGTTATTCCTCCCGAGGTATGGGACTTTGCACTTACCTTTGTTGAACTGCTTGAGGTTCCTGTCAGCCCACTCATCTGGTGCATCAGCCTCTCCTCCCTGTTTTGTGTCATTTGAAAATTTGCTGAGGGTACATTCTGCCCTATCATCCAGATCATTAATAAAGATGTTAAATATCATTAGGCCTAGTATTGACCTCTGAGATGTACAAGTAGTGACTAGCCTCCAGCTAGAATGATCACAAATGCCACTGATCACATTACTTTGAGCCTGGCTGTTCAGCTGCTTTTTAGTCCAACTGACTGTCCACTTAACTAGCCTATATTTCATCAGTTTGTCTATGAGAACATTATGGAAGATAGTGTTGAAAACTTTGCTAAAGTCAAGATAAACAGCAACTGCTTTTCCTTCATCCACAGTTCCAGTTGCCTTATTGCAGAAGGCTGTCAGGTCGGTCAGGACTGATTTTGCCTTCATGAGTCCATACTGACCACTCCCAACCACCCTCCTGTTCTCAGTATGCTTGGAAATTATTGCCAGGATTATTTGCTCCATGACCTTCCCAGGCATCAAGGGGACACTGACTGGCTTCCAGCTCCCCAGAGCCTCCTTCCTGGCCTTCTTGGAGACAGGTGTGACATTTCTTCCAGTCCTCAGGAACACCGCCTCATCACCATGACCTTTCAAAGATAACCAAGAGTGGCTTTGCAATGACAGCACCCAGATCCCTCAGCACTCATGGGTGCATCCCATCAGTTCCCAAGGACTTGTGTATGCCCAGTTTATATAGATGTTCCCTAACCTGATCTTCCTCCACCAAAGTAAGTCTTCCTTGCTCCAGGCTTGCCCATGCGTCTCGGTCACAGGGCCCAGACCTGAAAGCAGGCTTTATCAGTGAAAAGAGAGGTGAAGAAGGCAGAGAGTCCATTGGCCTTTTCTACGTCCTTTGTCGTCAGGGCCCTTGCCCCATTCAGCAGCAGGCCCCCATTTCCCTCACCTTCCTTTCGTTTCACATCCCTCACCGGATTCAACCCTACGTGGCTTTTGACTTACCCCATCTTTGCGTGCTTGGACAAGTGCTTCTGTATTTCCCCTGGCTCTCCTCTCCCTGTTTCCACCTCTTCCATGCTTCTTTTTTTCTGTTTCAGTTTAGTCTGGAGCTCCATATTCATCCAGGCAAGCTTCTTCCACCTTTGCTTGACTTCATGCTCATCAGGACAGACCATGCCTGAGCTTGGAGGAGGTAAACCTTGAATATGAACCAACTCTCTTGGACACCTCCTCTCTTCAAGACTGTATCCCATGGGATTCCTCCAAGGAGGTCTCTGAAGAGGCCAAAGTTTGCTCTCCTCAAGTCCAAGGCTGTGACCCTGTTTTTAGACTTGTTCCCTCCTCAGCGTCCTAAAATCCATCATCTCAGGGTCATCACAGCCAAGGTTACCCCCAGCCTTTACATCCTCAGCCCGTTCATCCTTGTTTGTAAGTATCAGGTCCAGCAGAGCACCTGCACTCATTGGCTCCTCAATCACCTGTGTCAGGAAATTGCCATCAAAGCACTCTAGAAACTTCCTACATTTCTTGTGTACTCCTGTGTTGTCCCTCCAACAGGTATCAGGGCAGTTCAGTGCTCCCCATTAGGACAAGGGGCTGTGAAAGTGAAGCTTTTTCCGGCTCCTGAAGAAGATCTCATTTTCTTATTCTTCCTTATCAAGATGATCGGTAGCAGACACCCATGGCAATGTCACCCACTTCAGTCTGCCCGCTAATCTTGGCCTACAAGGTCTCAGCTGACTCATTCTCCAGGCAGATCTCCATGCATCCCTGCCACTCTCTCACACAAAGAACAAATCCTCCTCCTCACCATCCCAGCTCTTCCTAAAGAGCCTGTATCCATCTAAGACAGCATCCAATCACGTGAGCTATTCCACAATATCTCCATGATCTCAGTGAGATCCTAGCCCCACAGCTGCACACAGATCTCCAAGTCCTCCTCTGTGCTCCCCATGCGGCATGCATTAGTGGTGTACAGGTACTTCAGATGGACACCCAGTTGTGCCTTTGTCCCAGAAAATGTGTGAGCTTAATTGATACTTCATCGTGTCCACATTTCCTTATTTGTGTGCACACACTGAGGTGGCACAACTTCAGCCTTGTTTCATTGATTATAAGGCCTCTCTTGCCACATCACCCTGCACCCTTTGTTCGCGAACCCTGACTACCACCTCCTCACTTGATCATAGGTCATCAACTCCCTCCTCCATCATTCTTAGTTTAAACCTTTCCTCAGTAGATTTGTCAGCCTGTTGCCAAAGATGTTTTTGTCCCACAGGGTCAGGTGGATCCTGTTTCTTGCCCTGTGTTTCTGAGGTGTTCAGATTACAGTGGATTTACCCTTCAACAAATTGCCATCAAAACATGATGGCAGGAAGAAAAATCACACCTTTACTTTCTCTAGTTTGGTCTAGTATATTCAAGATGTAACTAGGGTAGAAGATCAATGTACAGAGAAATAGCCATACCTAGCTTTTGTTTTCCTTTAAATTAAGGCTTCAGTATAGATCAATGAAAAGGAATCATACCTTCCAACCTTTAGCAAAACGTGGCTAAATGGAATCACTCAGCATTATTTTGGTTTTATATATTACCAAAATATGTAATGGGTTGTTAAACAAGAAAAGAGGAAAACTCTAGATAATAACAAAAATAACACAACCCTAGACACTGTTATCGTTCCATGCTGCCCAAGCAGGGCCGTGCTTCATTGTTCATCATGCCGTGCAAACATATAGAAAGATACAGTTGTCCTTGGTTTCTGCACATGTGTCAGATGCACTGAGATTCACAAACTGTTTAGAAATGGATTGTTCCTAATACTGTGCTGTGAAGAAAGTGATCACAGTTTCTGCTTTTGTTCCTCAGGCAGCTGTATCATTTACCAGTTCAACAGCCAACTTCCACTGACTGTCCTGGTCTTGCTGTGGATCTCACAAATGAACTGCATTTCTGCCACGTGTGAATCCACATTAGTTCAGAATTTTGACAATTTGGAAACATTAAAGTAGTCAAGACCTTGAGGTTTTTTTGTTTGCTTGTTTGTTCTTCTCAATCCCATCAGGGAAAACTGTCTTAATATAATTTTAAAATAAAAAGAATGCATGTAGAGGCCAAGAAAATTATAATTACATCACACTGTGGGGAATCTTGAATGCTATATGGTCCGGTATTGAAACCAACAGACATTCAACAATTTAAACTTTCTTTTGGTCTGAGGTTTTGGGTCAATCATAGTATAAAACAGCAAATAGACCTCAGAGTCCACAACGGCACTAGATGCAAAATCAGCACATGAAACAAAGATCTGAATCAGCAGAGTTGTACCTGTGACAGAATTCACAAGAAAAGGTATTCTTTCAAGAAAAAAAAAAAGCACGATCGTGTGTCTCAGCTTAGAAAGACCATTAGCACTGACTGTTCCACTCCCTGTGTCAGCAAAACCTCTCAAAATAAAGCTGAAATCAGTAGGACTTTTGCTTTCATTAAGACTACATGAAAGGTGATTACACATACAATTGGGAACACTCTGAGTTTACTATCTTCCCTTGTAAATTACTTCTTTTAGATCTGTGTGCTGGGCGTGGCACATTTGGAAATGGCGTGGATCACTGAGGTGTGTCCTCAGGAAAGCTAGCTGATTCTATAGTTACTCATATCTTTAGGTAACCATCAATTATTCAGAAAAGTTCAGATTCAGCATTCAGTAACCTCTCTGGAGGTTTACTCTGTAAACAACTGATGAATATACTGATGCCAGAAAACAAAAAAAACAAACAAAAAAAAGTAAGTATCAATATTGGTGTCATAATGTTATTTCATGCTCCTTTAACCCCTGATAGTCTGAAACATGCTGAATGAAGATGTAGCCTCCTGTAGATTGAAACAAGCAATTTGGTGCTCTTAAGTCTTACAGCTGCTTTCTAAGCTCTTTGTAATTATGTGTTACTTAGCAGGGAGACTAGATAAGCCATAACTACAGGTTTTCAATCAAACTGAAAGAAAGCAAGCCTGTATAACTCATAAGATAAAGTGGTTCAGGCATTAATGAGTTATACTGCTGCTTTATGAGTGGGATTAAAAAAGAACAAAATATAAATTAGAAACAAGAAATCAGTCACTCCCACTGGAAATCATAACATAACAGTTAATAATATACATATTGCATTTTAATTAAGCTATGAGCTATGGATGTTTTGTTACTGAATTTAAAATCTTATGTTAGAATGGAGTACATCATCTTACAGGAATTTTATGGGAGGATAGATGCTTTTTGTTAGCATTAAACCTGCTTACATTTGGATTGATTTAAAAATTATTATATATTTTGTCTGATCTGAAGTAAAATTTTCTTCAGATTGCCGGTGTTAAAACTTCTAACTTGTAATTTATAAACTTTCAACTTTTTAACCTAATGTTAAATAAGCAAAACATTTTCATCTCAGAATTACCTCTGAGAAATATGTGTGTGTATACATAGATGTGTATTAGTATATCTATTAATATATATGTGTTTGTGTGTATATAAACATAGACTATAGTATGCATATGTGTATTTTACATGGTAAACATTGTACAGTTACGGAATGTACATTTCTTTGACTTAATTGTAGCAAATTTTCCATTTTAAATAAACATTAATAATTCTGACTACCATGATGGTAAAATATAATACACCTTTTTTAAACATATGCTGCCATATTAGGTGGAGTGCCTTCCAGACAAATTAGTGCTTGCGACATTTTGGTTTGCTTATTGAAATTGTTTTTGAGCAAGAAGCGTGAGTGTAAGGAAAAAGCTTAAAGAGATATCAGTGCAAATGGATGCATTTCTTTCTAGTCCAGGATGACTGAAAAGGCCATGTAAAGTGTAAAATGCCCTTTCCTTCTTTATCCAGGTGTTAAATCACATCACAGCTGGATTGGCAGCAGTATAAAAGCATCAATTTCTTTGAAGGAGATGGGAGAAATCTTCGGTCGTCAGTTGCTCTTTACAAACCACAAACCACAGTGCTAAGCTGCCAGAAGATGCAGTCTCTTGCTGGGCAGTCTCTGACTCCACTTCTAACTCCTCTAGTTAAATAAGAGTAAAATCTGGGGGGCAGCTGGCATGCAAAAGGTGGTGCTTCTGAGAACCCAGCTAAATTAAAGGAAGGTCATGTCAGAGAGTGCCGGGTATTTTAATTTCTATGGGGAGAGGAAGTGCTGGACTGAGCATTGTGCTGTGGTAGCCCTGGGTAGCCATGAGGCACTCAGGGTTTTCCCAAGAGAGCTGCCAATGGGCAGGTAGGACCCTGAGACCCTGTGTGCTGCAGCTGTGAATGTAGAACAGCCCAGACTGAAGATTTTTGCAGGGTCAGGTTTCTTTCTTGTTATCAGAAATTCATGCTGTTGAAGCACAGACCACCAATTGGGAGTGGGCCATGGACTAAAGTGAGGCTGTCTTAAGTCAGGCACATACCTGTGAGTTGTCAGAATTCAGTTACCCTGTCCTTATGTTTTGAAGACTGCAACGTGTGGCACACCCTTTCTAGAAGAGAGGGGTAGCGATGCACATATGCCCTTGTACTCATCTACTATAAGTTTTGTCATCATGCATTATCTTCTTATATAAATATTTTGGTCATTGATACATATCAGTTGATTTATTTAAAATATCAGAAGTAAAGACTCAATATGAATGTGATTATTTTAAGTCTCTCTGTCAAATATGTTTATATGGAAAAATAATATACTGCCTGTACCCTGACAAGCTGCAAATACAGTATAATATTGAGAAAAATACCTACAATGATGCCTGTCTCCAAAGAGAAAGAACAAATGTAAGGTGATAATCATAATTTAAACTCATGAAATCATGCTGTAAAGATAAAAGAAATTAAAAGATAAAACAAAAAGATGAAAACTGAGAAGAGAAAGCTCAGTTGAAGTTGGTTGAGATTGTCTGGGAACCTCAATGTGAAAAATCAAAAGCCACATAAGAGCCACCCTTTGCACAGTTTTCTCATAATTAGATACAGGTTAGATAAGCTGTAACCTGAAATCAGCCTGACTTAAAATAACCACATTTAAGAAAGAATGTTTCCAACATACAAAGTGACTAATATCACATTTTATATAAACTTTTCCTCGTAGTTATTTATGTTATATCGAAGAACTATGACAACACTTCTGGTTGAAACAAAGGACTGTTTCATTAGTTCTGGAACTGGTAGAAGTCGTGAACTTCTTTGGAAGGAAAAGTCATAGAAAGGGTCTATTTCTCAGCAGAGTTTTTACTGTTGCAGAAATATGGGTCATGTCATTGTCTTCTCTGCAGTGATGATTTAAACTAAGGTGTCAGTTTTCAAGGCAACATCTGTAATACAGATTTCTATCTGCTGGAAGTTAGACTGAAACCAGCAACTTGTTTTAGGTAAACTAATGAGAGAAAAATATTTATGACCTTTGCTTGCTCCTGGCCCATACTTGACTTACATTGCTAATTAAACTTGAGAAGATACAGATCTTTAAAGACTGGCTCATCCAGTCAACAACAATATATATTTAAGATAACATTTTGCTCTGTTTTGACTTCCACACTAATAAAAATACACAGTCTGAATCTTTGGAAAGAGCCTTCCCACTTTTCCAGCCTTTTGAGTTCTCTGAGAATGCTAGGAAAAAATACAGCAACTATGGCAGGTTAGCTGTGAAGTCCAGGCACTAAACTTGACATCCTGGAATCCCTTTGCTTTCCTGCTAAGCTCCTGCTTTCTGATGAAAAGGTCTATGCTTAAATTGCTGCATTTTCTGTATTAACCTACGTATTAATCTCTAAATGATACATTATTGTTGAGAGACCTCAGTGTTTCATATTAGAGACTGTTTGTCACACACTATTTAAAATCAAGATATTAGTAGCCTTGGGGGCATTTCATTTCCCAGTAACCTAATTGATGGGTTTTGAGGTTTATGAGTGTATATTTTATACATTAAATTGAGCATCCTATTACATGGTGTAAATGTTTCATGAAAAGATGTATGCTCTCTTTAATATATGAAATACAATATCCTTGGAGAGGAAGAAAGAGAAAGTAAAGATGACAGTTTACGATTCATGGATTTTACTAAGTCTTTGTATACGTTTCTTGTTATTATCACACATCAAATTTTATGATAATGAGTAGTAAGAGCTTGTGTATGAACTCTGGTTTTTGGTTTAAACAGATCGAAAGGGACATTAATCACATCTATAATAATCGGTTGCTAAAATGAAATGTCTCTGGATGAGTAAGGAATTTTATATTGCTGTACAGAAATTATAGCAGCATATAGTTTTCTAGGTTTAAAGGAATGAAAATGCATTTTTAGTTACACCTTTCAGTTCAAGAGGAAGTTTGGGGAACATGGTCAACTGACAAGCAAAGGTTGTGTCACTTATGTCACTGCTGAAATAACATATTGAGTATCTCTGCCCTGTGCTTGTGGCAATTTACAGTAAAAAGCATAGTTTGGCAAATAAGAACTAAACTAGGGATATTTTTTCCAAGCATTTTATGTACAGCTTTGTTCTTGTAAAAGAGTAATCAGTGTTCTTGTAGTAAAATGAAGATTGTCTCTAGCTGAAAAGCTGGACGTCATTCCAGATCAGTGCATCTAACTTTCTGGAACATTACCAGAAATTTGCCTTTACATATGTTGTCCTTCAAGCTAGTAGCAAAATGCTACATAATTTCTAGGGAAAAAGATAAACAAATAACTATTTTCCCATTAAATTCTCAAGTATTTTTAGTTAACTGAGGCATGAAAAAAGATTAATTTTGAAAATATAGACGTTTATTAATCTATTTGTTGTCATAGTATTTTGAAAGGAATTTCAGTAATCAGAATAGCAGTGCAAAGGCGGTAATCTGGATGACTACAGTTGGTTTGGGGTTTTTCTAATTTTGTTGAGACAGTAGAAAAGACAAAATATCTCTGAACTCATTGACTGTGTTTATCTTAGTAATTACTGTAGCATGATGGGTGCTGACCTGTGGAGTAAAACACTAGCTGCTGAGAACCTGTTGTCTACCTGACACCAGTTCTGAGGGGTTTAGCTCAAGCTGTAGCATGGCCCCATGGACCAAGTTCCTGACAACAGCTGGAGTTCACTGTGTGCACACACTTCTGGAGCACATCTTTTGGTGTATTTTCATCCAAAGGTATTTCACTCATGTGCTCCAAGACCACTTCACAATGCAAAACAGAGCATACTATGTGGAAACAAGTGGATAGATAAAATCATACTCTTCCATGTTACTTTGCAAATTATTGCCTAGATTGCCCACATTCTCCCCAGTTGTTGCAATTACGTTCTAACAAGACTCAAAAACAGTGGAATCAAATTGCTCTGTTCAATTTTTCTGGATTAAGGAGATACACCTTAAGTGAGAAGGCAAGATGTGAGTCAAACTATAGTCTTAACAGTCGAAGAATTATTTGTCCAGTAACAATACCAAGAGTTATAGTCCACATTTTCCAATTATACCTTCTCAATTATACTTTTTACTCTTGCTCTGAGTCCTACCTAAGGTCAATGGTATCAGTCTTTTTCAGGAAGAAGATGTGGATGCAGAAGGTAATTTTGATCTTTTCCCTTGAAAACATCAAACTTGAAAAGCAAGTTCTGTTAGGGGGCTGAGATGCTGATGGTGCATCTTCTTCCTCCTCTTTCTGGGATCACTTTCATATGTTTGACAACACAGTCTGCTTACCAGCTCTTTCTTCAATGGCTCCCAGTTCCACATTATATCTAAATTTACTGAACATTATTTTACTTGTGAAGAAGACTTATTCTTTGTTTTCTTTCTTACATTTAAAGTTGGTTGTACACAGATCCAAAGGTTACTTTCCTTTAATAAACCAATAATCAACCATCTGTGACTTGTGCTTATAGACAGGCTGGTTTTGCTTGCATTTCCAAGGCTTTTGCTCTCATCTTGTGCTTATGCTTTTGGGGTCTCTGTTACCATCCCCTTTATCTCCAACAGCCCTCAAGATGTGGTTCCTCAGTGAACAGTTTCAGTGTAAAAAAGCTTATGACAATTTTGTTTTACTTTAGTGTAAATGGACAGTTCCTAGATCTTGGTTTTATTTAATATTTCTATTCCAGATTAATTCTTCATTATTACACATTAACACTGGAGAAGAGATTTTGCCTTGAGATAAATTAGCATTATTTCATTGACTGAAATTTAGTTCAGAATCTTACTATATACTTGGCAATTACTGTCTGATAGATAAAGTGTCAATCATCTCATCTAAGATTGTCCTATCGGCTTGCACATCTTAAAAAACCCGACCAAAACCAACACAAAATCCAAGAACTTAAAAATGATAATCAAAACAAAATAAAAAAAAAAATAGAAACCCTTCTTTTGTTTGTTTGTTTTGTTTGAGGCCATAGCTACTGCCAAAAAGTTTGCACAGTCCAGAAATTTTGCAGTTCCTTTGAAGCATCGAGGATTGAGTATTTCTACCTTTTACTTAAAATAAAGATGGGAATAGAATTCTCAGACTGTTATCAGTATAAGTATTTAAAGAAATGTTGTTCTTTCTGGATAACTTTTCATTGCACATATCCTATGTATAGCTAACAATTCAGCCTAACTTGCTTCATGTACAGCCAGAAGAAAAGCAAGAAGAAAATGTCTCAAAGTATATATTAAAAACACACACAAAAAAACTTTAAAAAGGAAACCGTGACCATGATTTTTCAAGGTGCACTGACTCAGATACCTTTCTCCTGATCTATGGTAAAATTCTCCTTAGTCTGAATGATGATGATGAGATTCTTTAGGTATTTCCCTTTTGTTTGTGTGTCATCTCTTTCTGTTTGTAACTGACAGTGTGTTACTGTCTCTTTACATAATCTTAGCTATCTAAATTTTCCCTAACCTACATGTAATCTTGCCTAGACAATAATTTCACATTAACTCATGCTAATGTATGCATATGCAGAACTTGAAGTTAGAGGGATTTGAAGTGTTATACTAATTATATGGGACTTGGATCCTAAATCATGAACTGTTCACATTCTGTAGTTCGGTTATTTGCATACCGTGTCTATGTAGATGCTGTAGGTTTAGAGCAGTACAGTATAACATAAAAAAAGGCTTTGACTTTTTTTTAAATAAGGTGACTTCTTTATTTAAATATAAAAATTAATCATTAATATAATTATTATTCTTGCTTAATCATATGAAGGTATTAATGTAATTTAGTGTTAATAATATGGGCTCAGTAGACTTACATAATTGCCTTAGTCATAGCTTATGCCCCACAAAGATAATTAAGATTGCTTTGGTTGTCATTTGCTCACAGTGGTAAGATTCAACCTGGAGTAGATTAGAAGAGGCCTGTTTTAAACATGACACTACTCTCAAAGACTTGAATGAAATTTAAACACAGACTTCCTCATGGTCTAGATATTGTAAGATTGTGCATCTAATTGATTCTTTCATTGATGCATGGGATGACTGGTAATTAAGAATGTCCATGAATCTTGGCCATGTGGCTGTGATTTAAAGGTTATAATAAAAGTCAACTTGTAAAGTAAATGAGTGTCATGACTTAACTCCATCCGGCAACGAAGCACCACACCGCTGCTCGCTCACTCCCACCTGGTGGGATGGGGGAGAGAATTGGAAAGGTAAAAGTGAGAAAACTCGTGGCTTGAGATAAAGACAGTTTAATAGGGAAAGCAAAACCCGCGCATGCAAGCAAAGCAAAGCAGGGAATTCATTCACTACTTCCCATGGGCAGGCAGGTGTTCAGCCATCTCCAGGAAAGCAGGGCTCCACCATGTGTGACGGTTACTTGGGAAGACAAATGCCATCACTCCAAATATCCCCCCCTTCCTTCTTCTTCCCCCAGCTTTATATACTGAGCATGACATCATATGGTATGGAATAGCCCTTTGGTCAGTTGGGGTCAGCTGCCCCAGCTGTGTCCCCTCCCAAATTCTTGTGCACCTGGCAGAGCATGGGAAGCTGAAAAGTGCTTGATATGTTACAAGCACTACTTAGCAACAACTAAAACATCTCTATATTATCAAAACTGTTTTCAGCACAAATCAAAAACATAGCCCCATACTAGCTACTATAAAGAAAATTAACTCTATCCTAGCCAAAACCAGCACAATGAGGAAAGGACTTTTCAGGCTGCAAAAGAGGTGGCTGTTCAATCTGTACTGTGAAGCTGCAAACATCAACTGCCATCAGCAACCCTTCTTTGTCAGAACTTTTGATGTCTCCTGGAGGCCCTCTTACCCTTGTAGTGGGAACTACATAAATGCATATTGACAGCAGTGAAGTAATGGAAATTCAAGGTATGAAGCTTTCTTAAAAACAAAAACAGCACGTAAACAAATAAAGAGTTATTGAAATGAAGAAGAGGAAGAAGAAAAAGTAGAAGAAGCAAAAGAAGCAGAAGAAGAAGAAAGAGAAGGAGGAGGAGGAAAAGGAGAAAAAGAAAGAAAGCATTTAAGAAAAAAAGAAAAAATTATTGTTAAAAGGTTTTCATGAGACAGGGACTTCAGAATCCTAGAAAGACCCCTAAAGAGAGGTCATCAGTGAAGGTGTCACCCTAGATAATGCTCTAAAAATTCTTGACTCACTTTCTTGCCCTTATAATAATCTCATTAAAAGTTTGCCCAACCTTTCCCATAGACTTGGAGTGAACAACTCTCCAAAACAATCTTCCTAGTATTGAGTACTCCCAGCTCCCCTTGACCTCATGGCTTATGGCTAGATGGACTGGGCCACTGATTTTCATATGCCAAAATAATGTTACAAAATTATACACACACTTCACACATTCCCTTTTAAAAAGTGATCCATAAGGCCAAGAGTTTCCATTTATGTTCCAAATATGGAAATGACCAGCTGCTGTGTTGATTCATCAGAATCGGCTTCACAACAAATTAATTCTCTGGTGTGCAGTAATGATATTGTTGAATCCAATGGCAAAACTCCCATTTACCTCAGAAGGACCTAGATTTTAAACACGAATGTTCAGACAGCCTTTCTCTGTTCCTAAAATATGAGAAGTATTTTGCTGTGCTATGGGAAAGTGAAAATAAATGTAACCTCCAAGTGGGCTGATGATTATAAGAAATGTGTATAAAATCTATGTATAACATACCAGATCGGTAGATCTAGACAATATTGTTTTAGTGTAATGGGTGAAGGAAAAAGGAATACTTTAAGACTTAAACTTAAGTTGCATTTGATATCTTTGATATCAGCATCACTTTGCCTTGCGTAACAGGGCACACTTAAATATATGATGTTTACAAATTAATAACACATCCTCCATATGTCTCCTTAGGTGATTTTATTATTAATACTTTGTGCACAGGCCTAGCTGTTTTATGACAGCTCTAGCAATAATATGTCTGAGTAAAATTGGATCTGATGTTGAATTGTGTAGATGTAGAACTGTAGTCTGGCAGTTACTCTTTTGCTCATTAACAAAAGTTTATAAAGTGACAGGAAAGAAGCATCAGCACTGGGAAAGATAAATAGCACAGTAGAAAAAGTAGCAGGAAGGGAGGAGAAGCACAGTGTTATTCAGTACTGTCTTGAATTGGATGCCCTTCACCTTAGTTATTTAATTATTTAGAAACAGAAATGAGCTGCAACTTCTTTTCCTGGCATATTAGCTCCATATTCTAGTCCACATGTTTATATGAGACAATAATCTGTACTATTAAAATTATTTTCTCTTTGCACTGATATACACAGCTAACAGGTAATTAAACTACTTCTTGGTTTTGTGCTAAATGACGGTATTTCCCCCCAAAAAAAATATTTAGTAGAAAATGTAATTTACATCAGCCAATCATTTTAAGTTAAAATCTCCTGAATCAGAACACCAGACTATTAACCATCCTGTCATTTTAATGGACCTTCACACGTGAAAATTCTGAACTGGAGCTGGAATATAGAATTTTAAAAAAATATGCCATAGTTAAATGCTCTGGTACTACTAGAAACCAAAGGAAGTTGCCATCTAATTTGCTTGGAATCCTTTTGCTGGTTTGTGGGAAACTTCGATTTTCATAGAAGAGAGTGAACTCTAGTACACTTCAGTGACATGATTCCTATGATTTAGTGTGGCACTAAAGTGAGGTAACATCTGTACAGAAGACAGAAGGCACACATTTATGAGCCTTCATTACTTAATGCATAACAAACCCTCAAAGAATAATATTAAATATCTGTAACTTTACAAATAGATGTCATCAGTAGCATGCCCAATACTCATATTCAATTTTAGCATTCTTAAAAAGAGGTTAGAAATTAAGATATCACGCATTGATTAAAATTCTATAAATCCAAACTAATTCACATTTATCTCTTTGGTAAGTGAGCTAGATAATCACATATTTGAGAGAAAGAATAATTCTAAAACTGTTAATAAGGAAATAAATATTGTGGTCATGCTGAAAAATGAAAACCAGGAAAGACAGCTGTAAAGGTAGATCCTTAATTCTTTGAATCATGAAAGAAACATAATTTCTTATGAACATAACCCTGGAAATTAAACCATGAAGACTGGGTATAACTTAGCTATGCAATGAGGAAGGAAATGTTTCCATTGTGACTAGCCCGAAAAAAGAAATAAAGCTCACTAAACAGTTTCTCATTAAAAGAAAGAAAGGGGGGAAAATATTTATATGTATACATACTTACTGGTATATATGTACCTACTGGTACCTGGAACCTAAATAATAAATACATACACATACATGCCCATATGCATATATATACTTTATATATAAAAATATATCTGTATATATGTATAAAAATTGCACATACACATATGTATGTACACATAAATGCATATACATGTGTCCTGGTTTCAGCTGGGATAGAGTTAATTTTCTTCCTAGTAGCTGGTATAGTGCTGTGTTGTGGATTTAGTATGAGAATAATGTTGATAACACACTGATGGTTTAGTTGTTGCTAAGTAGTGCTTACACTAGTCAAGGACTTTTCAGCTTCCCATGCTCTGCCAGGTGCACAAGAAGCTGGGAGGGGGCACAGCCAAGACAGTTGATCCAAACTGGTCAAACTGGCCACTGTCGTATGGCTATTCCATACCATACAACATCATGCTCAGTATATAAACTGGGGGAAGTTGGCCGGGGGGGAGTGATTGCTGCTCGGGGACTGGCTGGGCATCATTTGCCAGGTGGTAAGCAGTTGCATGACTTGTTTTTTTTTATTTTTCCCTGTGTTTTGTTCCACTCTCTCTCTCTCTCTCGTTATTTTCCTTTTCATTACTATTTATTATTGTATTATTATTGTTGTTGTTGTTGTTGTTGTTGTTATTTTATTTCAATTATTAAACTGTTCTTATCTCAGCCCATGAGTTTTCTTACTTGTGCTTTTCTCATTTTCTCCCCCATTGCACTGGGAGAGGGGACAGTGAGTGAGTGGCTGCGTGGTGCTTAGTTGCCGACTGGGGCTAAACCACAACAACATGTATATGCATGTATACATATATATATATGCATGTATATATTTGTATAGCATATGTGTGTATGTATAGATGTATATACACACACATTGCCTTAATCCTCTCTTTTTTCATGCTAAGACATTTATTATTTCATTATTAATTTTGTTGTTTACTGCATACGCTTTATTTTTATATATCTAAGGACCCAGCCCTCATTGTCCATAGTACCATAGTTTTGTTCAGTTGGATGGTTTTGGGTTTTGTTGGTTTCTTTGTTTTGTTTTGTTCTTGTTTTTAATTCAAATTTGTTTTACAACTATAGTGTATCCTTGTGTTTTGTTTCATAAGTTTTTGTGATCTATCTTTAATTTCATTTAATACATTTGTTCCATTTGTTTCTCTGGTACAGGCTGCTTGAAAAGGCCTGTGTTTCTTCTGAGAGTAAGGCTGAATACCCAATGAACAGAATATATGCAATATATTGTACTGTTGCAGAGCCTCAAGATCTGGTGTCTTGGAATTTTACTTTTCCAGCTTTCCAATACCTACTTATGCATTTGCTGTTTAATCCATACATTCTACCTTATTATATTTCCACACGGATATGGTGAGCTATCTATATGTCCAGTTCACACATAAGCTTGTTCCTGCTTCCTCCCAGACTGTTTTTGGAGAAATCTAACCTGAACTGATCATTAAGATGGCCACATTTTCTTCTGCTCAGGTTTCGGATAACAGACCTGAGAGTAAATAAAACCATCTGCAATATTCATGAAAGGAATATTGCCTGTATATATTACACATATACGTATGTATGAGTCGTGTTATTTCTCATATTAAGTTCCTTTGTTTTTCATGTATCGGTGGGTTTTGTTTCCTTGTTTATTTGTTTTTACAAAGTAGAATATACAGATCTTCCTTTACATTTAAGTGCTTAGCAGCTAGATTAATGTCTATCCGCTCAGTACACCTAGATTCCAGTCCAGATTTAGGTTTAGATTACACCCTGACAGTTCTTATATAGTAGGAAATAAGGTATTTCACCCTTTACATCCGATTCTACTGACTATATGTCTATTTAATAAGCAGGTACCTACTGGTAACTGGGTCCTAAATTTGGGCCTGATGGAGACTTTTCTGCATGTAGAAGTCTGACAATGAAATTGCAAGAAGTAAAGTGGGTGTTTATAGAGCTGTTTTTCCACAAGTTTTCCAGAGACTAAACAGAGTAAACTTGCATTTTCCCAAGCATAGGAGTAACTACTGTTACTTCTGCAGCAGGAATGAATGAACAAATGCATTTCACCTTTGACAAACAATGTCTTCTGTGAATACTGCCTGGCACTACTCTGAATGTACTATCCAAAGGTCAAGCATGGCCTTTCCTTAGGTGACTAGCTCTTTTCTCTACAGTATAGAAAAAAAAACAAAAAAAGAAAAAAAAAAGAAAAAAAAAAGGCACCTTCCCACACATCCAGTCTGCCTGGAACCTTCGATCAAAATGCAGATTCTGTGGATTTGGATGTTTTATTGGCTTCTCTTTTACTGTAATTCAAACCCCCTTTACTTTCTCTCCTGGGTTCGGCTGGGATAGAGTTAATTTTCTTTATAGTAGCTGGTATAGTGCTGTGTTTTGGATTTAGTATGAAAAAAATAATGATAACACACTGATGTTTTAGTTGTTGCTAAGTAATGTTTACACTAGTCAAGGACTTTTCAGCTTCCCATGCTCTGACAGGCGTACAAGAAGCTGGCGGGGGTGGGGGGGGCACAGCCAGGACAGCTGACCCAAACTGGCCAAAGGGCTATTGTATACCATATGATGTCATGCTCAGTATATAAACTGGGGAGAGTTGGCCGGGGGGTAGTGATTGCTGATCAGGGCCTGGCTGGGCATCGGTTGGTGGGTGGTGAGCTGTTTTAACACTTAGGGGTTTTTTTGTTTTTCCCTGGGATTTGTTCCTCTTTCTCTGTCTTGATATTTTCCTTTTCTTTACAATTTATTATTATTATATATTTTTTCCCAATTAATAAACTATTCTTATTTGAACCCACGAGTTTTCTTACTTTTTGCTCTTCCATTTCTCTCCCCCATCCCACTGGGGGGAGGGTGAGGAGCCCCTGTGTGGTGCTTAATTGCCAACTGAAGCTAAACCATGACAGTTTCTAAAAACTTTCTCAGCTTTCCATAGGCCCCATCTCCCTGAAGCTGGAAAAGAAGTTGCATTAGTCACAGATATTAATATCAATGTATTATTTCCACAAGCCAACTGCTGAGACAATAACACTTATCACTAGTGCCAGACAACATACAGATTTTCTCTGTGAGCTTTAAGGTCAATATTACTAAAAATATTACCAATTAAATGATGCTAAACAAAACAGCAGGCTGTACATTGTCAGACATCTTGTTAACTTTAGAGGTGTGTTAAACTTGTGATAAACTCAAAAGAGAAACAGTAGAAAGTCACTCATTAAGTCTCCATCAAGAACTCATACTTGAAAGACTACAAGGTAAATTTTCTCATGTCTATTAAGCTGCTTGAAGGGATCATTAAGAAAAGGATTTCTCCTAAAGAGCAGGATCAATTAGAGTTGGCCTGGCATAAGGTTTAAACTCATTAGAGCACAAGTACTTTCTTCCTTTGCAAATGCTTGCTGAGCGAATTAATCTCTGGATACTACACAATAGTGACTCCAGCAAATTTAAAAGATCTAAACACTGAAAATTACCAGAAGGTGTATCAAGATGGTTTTTTTTTTTCCTGTCCTCAATGCTCCATGTATCATTTTGTTCATAAATGGTCCATTGTATGTAAAAATGATCTTTATACATCAACTTAACCAACAGATTAAATCAGAAATTTCTAACTTTCAAAAGAAAGAACCAGGAAAATTTAACTAGGAATTTTTTACTTAAATAGTTTCTGAATGAAAATTATTTTCTTAACATAATCAAAAGTTTCTGTGTGAAAAGTAAGACTTTCATCACATATTTGAATGATGCAAATGCTGCCTGTGTCCACTTGCAAAAGGTGAAGTTTCTGCTTTAAATCCCTCTGGTATTTGACATAGTTTCCCCTTCCCCTTCCCCTGCCTGCCCTCGTCCCTACCCCCACCCCCAAAGGGAATTTAAGAAAAAAAAAAAAAAAGGAGTCAGAATATTTTTATCCTTTGACAAGAGTATCAGAATGTCTCTAACTTGGAACTAGAAGCAGATAGTTTTTCTGGCTTATTTTGCCAAATAGCTCAGCCTGAAGCAGGCAGGAAGCAGAGAAATTTTCACATCAAGTGATTAAAGCTTAGAAAAATTTGAAAGAGTTAGAAACAGGATTTATCATGGAACACATTAGGCAATTTTACCATACATATTAGTGACAGTTCTCTTGTGCTAAAGTGTTTATTTTCTCTCAGATTATATATTTTTAAACTTCTGAATAATTTTATCAGATGTCAGCAAACTTTTGTGTCAGAGCACTATTATTTCTTTTCAAAAGTTTCATGCTCTATATATAGAGAAAAAAAGCATGGTCCTTTCTATCGTCCAATGTTACTTCTAAAGCAAGGATTATGCCATTGGGCCATATAAGCTGAATTCCTTACAGATTTACTGTCAGTGAAACTTCAAAGACTCTGTTTACATACAGGTCATTGGATGACACTAAGCATCTTTAAAACGGTGGCTAAGAAATGTCTTCCTGAGAAAGTATTGCTGGCTACTGGAGTGCTCTCCCATACCAAAACGCGTACATATTCCTGCCTGCTTATATAGCTGGTGCAAAAAGACCATGGGCAAATAGGCAAGTTGAAGCTGCAGAAAATTTGGGGTAGATTCTTTGAGAGATTATCAGTTTAAATTGGGAATTTTCAGCCAGACTGTCACAGATACTTGTGGTATCCTGGGATGCACAATAATGTTCACAGCTGCTCTGCCTTGATGCACGTTAGCACGGTTGTTTTTTGTCATGTATCCTGCACTTATGTAGGGAAACATGTTTTCTGCTACCTCCCTCTTCTTTGGAAAATGCTCAACACTTTCATTTACACACAAAATTTGCCTGGATTAAAAAATAAAATCAGTGAATAGTCACTGATTGACCAACATCTTAGCTTTGTATCATGCATGACCATGATAAAAATGCTTTTCATCATGTTTCCTGAATAAATTTTAGAATAAATCTTTTAGAATAAATCTTGTGAGGTCAGACTACCCTGTGAAACTCTGAATGAATTTAGTTCTGGACACACCTAAGGTGCAGGACCAAGATAAAAGGCTTTTCTTCAGTGTTTTCAGTAGACTGGCTTTCATTCTTTATAAAAGGAACACAATTAAGTATTCACATTTATCAAGTTACTAGGTTTTCTTTAAATAAAAAATATCTTGATTTTATTTGTGACTATTTAGATTGATTCTCCCCTATCTTAAGAGCTGTCTTCTACACAAGTGAAAGAAATGCAAAGTGGAAACAAACAGGTAAGAACTCATTGTATGCATGGACATCAGAACTCAGCTGTTATGGAGAGAAAGATAATAGTTTAAAGGGATGAAACAATCTGTGGATAAATAATTTTAGATATTGCTTTAAAATGTAATGTCTGCCATTGTCTTTATGTTTGTACTGACAAGAGATGAACTGCAATGAGCAAAAATTCTCCAGTAATTGCAACATCTTAAAATATTACCCTTTTTATTTAACTTGTTCCTATTTTCTTATTTCAGAACAGGTATCTTCCAAATGAAGTTGAAAGTTTTACTGTTTTCAAAACAATCAAAAAAACCCCCAGCAAATATGTGGATTGAATAGACCTTCTTAGATGCATTTTTTTCAGTTGTGACAAAAATATGATAGTTTTTTCTGGATTTTTGGCAAATAGTAAGGATATTCTTATAAAAGAGTTCAGAAGTACCTGGGAACCTCCATGCTTTTTGATTTAAAATTCTTCAGTAAGACTTCCTGGTTAAATTTCTAGGTTATGTATGTAAAGCCTTGAGCAAGGATTTGCTCATAAAGTGCATCAGAATAGGGACTTTCCCAGGAGACACAGTAACTCAGACACACCTTTTAGTCATCTTTATTTCTTGCTTTCCTCTTCATTCTCAGGAAGTAGAAGTGGATTGCTGTACCAGCTATGGTCCATGCCACCAATAAATTGCTGTACTTCAACCAAGTATTAACACAGATTTTAAAAAGCAACTCAGAAAGAGGAGAGTGGTAGCCAGATTGTAGTCTAACAGTGTAGTCTAACAGGAGCTAGTGGAAGGCCAGGGCTTATGTGAAGTTGATAAGGGGGATTCAGACGGGAATGCAGAACGTCTAAACAAGAATTACTGTCCTTGGGAGAGAAGCACATCCTGGAGAAATATTTAAGCTAATTAAAATGTTTTGGGAACCATCTGAAACAACCAGTAGAAGTGTGATAAGAATCACCCTCACGCGAACTATCCTCATTATAATACTAAAAGTGACAGCCCTTGAGCTGGAGACCCCGGCCCAAGCAGAGACCCCTCACCTTTGAGCATGCACGGAATATTAAAGTAGCACTGTAGCTTTACATTGAAATAAGAGACCTGTAGATCAATAGAACGCTTCTTTGTGTAATTACTTATGCATATACATAACTAGACTGTATAAATACTGTACCTGTATGACTGAACTTTGTGCTAGCTTTGTGGAGCTACCACCTAGCACCCATCTCTGCGCAGACATGAAATAAAAATACCTCTGCCCTGTGTGTATATTGGTGTCTAGCACACCAGGTAAACGACCTCACACTTGTGGGATAACAAAAGCTCTGCCCATTCCCTACACACTCCTCCCACACAGAAGCTGACAGATATAGGCTTGGTTTTGGATCAAAGCCCCGTTCTTAACAAATTTTTTCCTGTACTTCATCTCTTGTATTAAAATGGGTAATTGTATTTTTAAGTTCATTGTCCATGTGACTCACCTCATATGATCAAAAAGTATTATAGCAAATGCTGTGTATTTTTAATGCCCTACAAGGTACAATGAAAAAAAAAAGGGGGGGGGGGGGGGTTGATGTGTAGATAGCACATATTTCCTGTGAGTTGTGGCTTTATGGGGAGAGGTAAAAGAGTGAACAGGAGGTGGGAAAATGATTGGATCATTTCTGTTAAATTAAATTCAATTAAACAAGACCAGGTGCTACATCAAAAATGCAGCAGAGCTGATTCAGTTTCTTTCAGTTAAAGAGTTTAGTTTTCATGGAGATTTTGAGGAAACCAGACCTGGCCATTCATCTGCTGCGTTGTGCTTGAAATTATTTAAATTTGCATCGTGGAAAGAACCGAGACAGAGGCAAATTGCGTATACAATTTGCCAAAGAGCATATGTACAAAACTCATTATTAACATAATGAAAGGAATAGTTGTAGAATAAATTGTGGACACATCCTGCAAAAAGACACAGATGGAATTTTTTTCTTCCCCATATGAAATGTGATGAAACAAAGGATATGAGCTGTGTGAAACTATCCACTCTTACACATCATGTTGCAAGTCATCTGAGAGCTAGGTGTTCAGGCACTTTTGAATTGGAAAAAATATATGAACTGCAGCATGCTGTTTATGTCACCAGTGAGCTTGAACGAACAAGTCCCTCTAGGCTTCTATGTTGCAGATCAGAAGGTGTCATTTACTAGCAGATTTTTTTCCTTAAAATTAAAAATGAGAAGGAAAAAGACAGACAACATCAGTGAGGACAACAAAGGTAAAAGATGTGGTGTGCATTTCATTGTTCTTCTTACACCATTTTAGCACCCAAAGGCACTAATAAGAAGAAGTTCCTGTTCTCCTGTTTTGTGCAAACACACAATTTGGGAAGCTGAAAAACACACTTCTTCATGGAAGCTTCCACAAAGGAAGCTTCTTCGTGAGTCTTTGTGCCTTCTCTCATTCTTTGACTCTCTTTATCTCTCTTTGATTATTCCTTTGTTAAACACATGTACTTAAAACATCTAATAAATGGCTTTCCTTTGATATTTTCTTTCCCAGAAAAGTTTTTAGCAAAAGAGAATAATAACACACCTGAAGTTCTACTAACCAAACCATCTTGAAGAATCCTCCATGGCTTGAATGACCCATCTGCTAAGGCAACAATTAATAAAACATGTAATTTTGTACTTCAAGAAACCAAAAGAAGGAAATCAGAAGGAAGTTTCCATTTTGCACCAACTTGCATAACTGACAAGGTATATTTTGGGGATTAGTGTTAGGGATTTTTTCCAAGAGATTTTTAAACCCCAGTCTACTGGAATGAATACTGACTGAATTTCATTTACAATTCCTTGTTTTCAATAACTTAAATTTGAAATTTTTGAAGAAAACAGTCATCTAGGCTCTCTTTAAAATCAATAGAGAGAAATGAGCTTTTCCTGTGCTCTGTTTTACACTGAGGTTTCTAGTTAGTGGTCTATAGTCCATTTATTACCAATAAAGAGAAACAGGCACTTCAGGACTGCAATTCATTTAATCCTGATGTAGATATCTGACAAAGATAAATTACTTCCTCAGAGTGTGTTAGTCTAGACTTAGAGTTGTATTACTCTATAGTGACTAGAAAGAGGTAGTGCTTTCAGATGTGGGTATCAAATTTGTAGATTTTGAATTCTAGGAGAGATCAACCCCTTTTAGTTTTGTACTAAATCATAGTAAAAAATTCTCCCACTAACATGCAGATTACAGTTTCTCTTGTTTCATAGAAAGCATTTTCTTCTGGGATATTGTGCTTGGCAGAGAGAAAAATGAAAATGCTCATTCATGTTTTTCAATATAAGGATTTTTTAAAGAGTATTAAAATCCTAAATATGTCCATTGCCAAGTCGCACATGATGAGAACAGTTCTCTACTGAAGAGCCTTTCCCTTGAGCATTATTCCACCGTGTTTCTCTCTGTGAAATTCTATTCGGCTTTTGTGGTTAATTGATTTCTCCTAAAGACAGAAGAAACAAAACATAAACTTGCTGACTGCATTAAGGTGGTTTAATTTCCTTGGCAGAGACATCTCGAGTATAGAAGTGAAACTTCACCCTATGATAGTTTTCTTGCATAAGCATACTCTGATTTAGCTAGCTCTTTTATTTCTTTTGTGGTATCAATTTACCTATCTTAGTCAAGTCTTCATAGTTGCCATTAAAGTACAAAACTTGATCAGTATTTCACAGACATAGTGAAGCTAGCCTGCTGTTTTGACTTAAAAGATGACAGCAACCCTTTTGTGTAGTCATTTCAAACTACTCTAAAGTCTTCCCTGTGAAGATTTCTATTTCTATAAAAATTTCTTATTAACTTCAAATAAGTATCCTCTAATGTGTGGATATTTTCCACATCCTTTTTTAGGGTAAAAAAGATGTTGAGGCAGAAGGGTGACAGAGAAGAAAACTAGACAGATTCATTTTAGAAAAACATAGAACATTTCAGAATTCATCAACACATTAAATTTCTGAAACTAATTCTATTTCAATTATTAATCTTGAAATTTAAGTTATTCTTTTTACCATATTTTCCGAGTATATTTCAGAATTCAGTTAGCTTATATAGTCTGCCTTCCAATTTCTTCAGAATGGAACAACACTTTTCAAAGGGTGTTTTTTCTGTCTAACAATACTGTCTTTCCCTAAGTCACAGAGGTTTTAATATCACTATTTTATTTCAACATTTTCTTCTGACTAGTATGCAAACTACTAATTTCTTGAGAACGGCGTCCAGGAATAGCCCGCAGGCTATATCTACTGTGTCTGAGGTTTTCTGCTTTGTCCTTTAGCCTTTTTTTAAGAGTATTTTCTCACAGATTTAAAATCTGCCCTTTTAAATTTCAGTATCTCTTTCCTGTACCCTTGAGTAGTCACAATCCATTGAGGTTTTTTATGTTTTCAAGAGAAGACGATTACAGTACCATGAAACAATGACATCTATTGAATGTTGTTCCTGAATACACCTAAAATGTTTCCAGCTCACAATTTGCAGCATACACACTTCTCTGTTCCATCTCCTTATGTATTTTTATTCACTTCCTGTACTTTGTTTCTCCACCAGAGCTCTCTATCAAATTTGCATTGGCCACTTGGGTAAAGTGCTAACTCTGTTAAAGCCATTTTGTTTTAGGGACCAAACATTTTAACAGCTTCTGATGAGTCAGTTCAGCTGTTTGTGTGAGTGCCCCTTGTGCTTGTTTCCATCAAAATGGGCTTCATTAGCAGAGATCTACTCTTCCAAATTTTTAGGTTAAGTCAGTTTACTTTGACAGACGTGGGTTAGTAAGTGATATATAAGCAGCACAGACAGGCAGATTGGAAGACAAGGCAAATTCTGTGAGCAGGACAGTGACCAGACCCTGAGGGAGAACTGGGGCAGTAATTGTTTCAAACATGGATGTTTGGTTGTGGTCTCACGTTACAAAACAGCATAATCCAGTGCCAGAGAGAAATAACCTTTTTTTTCATCATTGTTATTTGTGACAGCTCCTTCTACATCTTCCACATGGTTTCCACTATATACCCATTAGAAATTCTTCCTTCCAAGCAGTTTTTTCTAAGTTTCCTTCAACCAGACTAACGTTTTTCAGCCATAATTGCTGCTTTCAACACGGCATTGGAAATGTAAGCACAGCCTCAGTCCACCCACCTCAACATACAAAAGCACGAGGACAGGCCTGCCAAGGGCTGCCCCACCACACAGCAAGCGGGGCCAGACCAGCCCGCAGGTACCAGGCAGGTCCAAGGTCTGGCCAGGGTGCCTGGTGCACGGCTGGGCAACGTCTTGCTACTAGCTGCAGCGCAGCTCAGGCCAGGACACCAGGCAAGGGTCTGAACCAAAAAGCAGCTCTCAAGACCCAAAGAAAGCTCCTCATACAGCTCTGTCTCACAGCTTCACTGTTTTGACAGAAGCCTCGTCCAAAATTAACCCAGCTTTGCTGTATCAGGGCTGACTTTAAGTTAAGGTAGTTACAGCCTCAGGGTGTGGAGGGCACTGTAGGGCTTGTTAGTGTAAAAAAGGCTCTGACACAGATAATTTCAAAACATCCCTGTATTCTTAGGAGCTGCCTGTGTTCTGGAGTCCTCACCTCTGCTCTCTGTGGTATTTATACTACTTATATTCATAGACTAAAGCATGGGAATAACTTCCCTATTTCTCCACCTCATAGATATGTTTGAAGACTTAAAACACCGCTAAGAAATAAAAATGGAAAAAATATGACTTCAGTATATGCAAACAGTAGGTTTTTAGGGAAAGCTATAGCTGCAAGACATTTTATGGAAATAAATAAAATATCTTAAATGCATTGATTCTTCTTATTTTCTTCTTATTTTCCTAAATGTTAGTCCATTTTTCCAGAAGATTCACTTTTCTTACACAAAAAATACGGCAATGATCCCCATATATCGTTCCTTGACAGTCATGATGGCATTTTCTACAACAAATACCAAAATGCCTGGCACAGCAATGAAAGTACGTTAGACAAGTTATAACTTAGGGTCAAGGTAAGGAACCTGGAGACGCAATTTATGGACAAGAAATGACAAGATACAGTGAACATCTACAGTTAGATGTAACAACTCCCTTTTCATAAATGCTTAATTGTCACAGAGAGTATATTAAGCCTAGACAAATTTAATAAACTGGAGCATCTTAATTGAAATAATAACAATAAAAAGTATTTATGATACACTCAGACAGTATCAGTTGAAAAAATATTTACACACAAGCAGCACAAATGAGAGAAGGTATATATAGGACAGAAATACTGAACTCCTCATTAGGTGTTCCACTGTCACAGTAAAGCAGAACCAATGGATACTGCCTTGTATTTTTCTGAGGGCATGAAAGCTTCAATTATAATGCAAAAAAACTTCAACCAAGAGTGCGTCTTAATGAATGGCCTTTGATCTGATAAGAGGGTGGCTTATAAATGCTTAATACAAAAAGTTACTATCAGAAGATTTCAGTACAAATTCTTAACTATACCTGAGTGGCATTCACAGCATTTACTGGGAATTCACAGCATTTTTTCACAACATTTTATGCATCGGCATAAGTGTAGATATACTGTTGAGAGCTTTGGTGCTATACTACAGCACATCTAAAAATTTCTAGCTCAGAAATGTTGTTTTCCTGTCAGGCCTTTCCTCCACGTCAGGAACCAAGAATAGGTCTATACCAGCCACAACCACTTTTAGCCACAGAAGCAACTTTTGTCTTTATATGCACGAGTGTATATATACATATATGAGTCTATATGCAAACATTACAAAGACATTTCCTCAGAAATATATGACTGTAACATCTAATAATAGTTTCATTAATAAGAATGAATACACTGTCTCCTTTGCACACTATGTTGAAGAAAACAAGACATGATTGGACTGAAAGCACAGTTAATGTAAGCAGGTAAAATGGCTGTGTGCAAAACTGATGTTTCTGTTAAATCCATCATTTTTTCAGCATTTAAACATAATGAGCTATAGGAGAACCAACTGAAGGTGTAATCATTTGTTGGTTACTGCTTTTTTTATCAAATCTGTCTTCTTGTCATGATAAATGTTTTAGCTTCCACCTAAAGAGAGCATGCACCATAAACTTCTCCTAAATTATTGTAGATAAAAAAGAAAAAGAATACTCCTGAAATAATATATTATAGTTCCTGTCCATTTGATGCTTAGCTCAGTCCAGATTGATTGTTTACAAGGATTAATTTTAACATTCATCTTTGCAAATCTGCATTCCTCATCATGCAATTAGAAAGGAAAAATATATATGCATTACAGTAAACTCTTTACTGTGAAGTATAACTACAGCCCCAAAAGTTAACTGCTGAGAGATATTTCTGGAAGTAAACGACCTTCCTCTAGATCTGCCTCAGGTGTGCTAAAGCTAGGCAGTGAGCTGATCTATTAAGAAGTTAGCTCAGCAAGAGTATTTCCTTCTGACCAGTCCCTGTTTGGCTTCCGTAGCTGTTAACCATCCCATAGGAAGAATATCTGTTAACTCAGCATGTGTTATGTCAATTGCACCTTAAATTCCAACAAGGATAAATCATGGTAAAGTGTTGACCTTTTTTGAGAGAAAAAATGTTTATGTTCATAGAGTTTGATTCTGTTTACTTCAATCACAGAAACACACCAACACACACAAGGCTAAAGCAGGTTTTTCAACATCTGAATTTTGATGTCTCACCAAATCATCCACGGCACTGCGAGGTTGTTCTATCAATCAGTGTTGGAGGAAAGTGAGAAGTCCGAAAGTGAGAAAGTGAGAAGTCCGGGGAATGTGCATGTGCAAGTACGTGTTGGAGGGAGGGGAAGTAACCATAACCCATGCATTAGCATAAGTAAGCTTAGAAGAAATACGTGACACTCTTCTCTCACTCCTGCCAGCATGGGGCTAGGAACTGTCACTCAGGGGAGCTAGGAAGAGCCTCAAGCTGCTGACAGGGTGGAATAACTCACACCAACAGCTGAGGTCTGGGCGTCTTTGAGGATCTGATGTGGGCTTCTGACTCTTGCAAAGGAGTCAGTAAATCTCAGCCACCCACGAAGGAGTATTTGGAAATAAAGCTCATTTAAATTAACTAAATTTCATTTTAGTGTAATTTGCTATTGTTGCAAAAGAATACTGTAGTAACATAGAAGCTTTAAAGCAGCAGGTCATAATTCTAGAGCAGAAACTTAACTTGAGCTGCGGTGATTAATCTCAGATGAGGTCCTTTTGTATGTTGACTTCAATGGACCTCAAAACATAACCTGCTTTTCAATATTATTTGGACATATTTTACTTGCAATAGATTTTTTAAAGATGAAGAGTCAGAATCCAGGCCATTACACTCCTAGACAGTCAAATTAAAGCTAGGCTTAATTTTGATGCAGCATATGTATTCATAATTCCAAAACATCTTTACAATATAGATGACAAGCATACTCTGTTATTCCAAGTGAAGCCATATGCAATGCAGACTTATTGTAAAACTCCCAATATGCTATTTTCAAATGTCATTTTGAGCTGGGAACCACAAAGTACTTTGCATTTAAATTAAATATTATTGCACAGGGACACAACATATATTGAATATTACTAGTTTATCATGATAAAACTGTTAGGTTATGTGATAAAACAGCCTATTTCCACACAAAGAAAAGGGCACAGAGGAAAAAAGGCAGGTCAGGGAACCAGATAACACCACCACCCCCATGAATAACCCCAGAGGCACCATGGGGGTGTTGATACCCCAGCCAGAAGCCCCAGCACCCACCTGGCCCCTCCACAGAATGTCCCAGGGAGCCTCCACCCTGGGGGCTGGGGGACACCCAGCACCGTGAGTCTGTGGGGGTTCCCCGGGCCTCATCACAACCTGAGGGGTCACTGCCCAGCTGTGCGGGACACTTCACAGGGTGCAGGGGGTGGCACAAGGCTTATTGTGGGCTGTGTAGGGGAGAAACCAGAGGCAGGAGAGGTGGGGATCGGGGTGGTTTGAGGAGGACCAAACAGGGGAAAACAGAGGGGAAGGGGATACAAAGGGCCGGGAAGGTGTGAGCAGGGCCGGGAACGTGTGGCCAGTGTGCTCGTGGGGCCATGCCCTGTGCCCGATCGGCGTGGTCCGCGCTGTCTTCTCTCTGATCTCCTTTTCTGTTTCCTGGGCAAGGAGCCCTGTCCCATGTGTGTACGGAGGGGTGGGTGGTGGCTGTGGGAGGGGACCGTGGGTCAGGGTCCATGTGTCCATGGTGGCAGCCACTGGAGTCAGTGTGGGTTCCTGTACCGGTGTGTGATCACCAGTGAACGTGCAGCCCGACCAGACGGGGAGTGGGGCAAGCGGCCCAGGACGGGGCTGTGGGGTTGGCTGCTGAAGGGACCAGGGGTCCAAGCCTAGCACTGGAGGGACCGTGGGGATGGGGGTCAACTGAGAGACCTGCTGGTGGGTGTGGGGGGCTGTGTGTGTGGGTGTGTGCATGCATGCACGTGTGTGAGAGACAACTGCGGTCAGGAGGATCCAGGGAAGTTCATGGACAGACTGCGTGTCTAAGTCTAGCTGCCAGGGGATTCACACTCGTGCCTGTGCATGTGTGTGTCTGTTCAAGGGGCCCTGTACCAGTGGCAAGGGTGGGTCTGTGTCCTTGGTGTGTTTACATGTCCAGGAACCAGCGGCTGGGGAGACTGGGATCCAGGGGCAGCTACAGGGCAGACAGAGTGTCTGAGCCCCACTGCTGGAGGGATTCACCTTGTACTTTATACGTACATGTATGTATTCCCACTAACAAACCCTCATCCTGACCAGCCAGAGAGAGAAATAGGATGAGGCCATAAGTGCTTATTTGTGTGTATCTGCAAGACTGCTGTGGTTTCTGGCTGTGCTTATCAGTCTACATGCATATATGTGTATCGTATATGTGTGTTTCTGTGTGTGCTTACTGGGAGTACGTGCCCAGACTCACCTCCAGCCGCCTGCCAGATTTGGCAAGTTCTAACAAAAACCACAGGCATGCAGAGTCTGTTGGTAGAATATTACATCTGGGATTTACATAAAAATGATATGACTGACCAATGTTTTGAATTTACATTTGTTTACAGCAGGTGAAGAATTTTCTGATAGATTTATTTTCAACAAGAGTTACATCAGATGTTAGATTGCCAAACTCCTTGACTAGCACAAGCCTCACAGTGCCCCCAGTTCCACAAGTGCCATTGTGGCTGTATGTAAACCAGAAAGTGCGGCTGCACTTAGAAGCTTCAGATGCAAATGCAAATAAGATTGTCATACCCTAATGTCGTGTTAGGACAAAGTAAAGGTATGCACTGACCTGTTTCAAAGGCCGTGATTTTCAGGAAAAAGGGCATTTGACTGTGTGTTACAGATGGAAGGAGTCACACACTCCAGACACTCAGAAGGTCAGGATCCACACCCCACTGCAACACACACCTACAACAGTGCTACATTCAAATTGCAGCAGAAGCTTTCTTTCAAGAGTGTCACAGGCTACCTAAATTCATAATATAGGGGCATTTTTCCTGCAAAAGAATACCAATGGAACCCAAATTTTAATTTGTAAAAATGCTGAAATTTTTTTTTAAAAATGCCTTTTTTGGTGAAGAAGAAACAGAGTTATAGAAAGAAATGAAAGAACATACTCTTAAATACTCACATTTCCTTTGTGAAAACATTCACTAGAACAGCAGCAGAAGGTCCTTTTTCTCACTTGAATTGTTTTAACGTCTATGTTAGTAAAAAGTGGATGAATAAAAAGTTGTAGCATAGACATTCAAACTGCCTATGGGGAACAACATATAGTACCATTAGGTATCAAGTTATTGCATGACCTAAATGATCCTTTAGATGGAAAAGTGCCCACAAAGTCAAATTATATAACAAGCAGAAAGATGAAGCCAAAAAGTAGAGAAATAATGGTGTATCTGCTAGGAAGCAAATGCAGTACCAGGGATGATATTGATGATGACACCCCTAATTTATTTTGCAGAAAAAATTTAGACTAAGAATGGAAAATTAGAATAGGATGTGTCTATTTTTATCACTTCACCCACCAACAAAATGTTGCCCTAGGCAATGAGCATGCAGTTAGTAATTTTAGCCTGCTTGCTTGTGGTTCAACTCAACTCGTAGTCAGGGTTCACTGAAGTGTTGTAACTTCTATATATAGTATATGTATGTATGTATATAGAGATGTATGTTTATATACATATGGATGTATGTATGCATAAGTACAAATAGGTATATATAGTATACATACACAGTGCACATATTACACAGATGTGGTTTTGGTATATATAAATATGTATGCATGTGCATAAGGTTTTTTGTTACACATCTGTGGACACAATCACATGAGAGAAGAGTTGAGACAGAAGATTCTTTTAAGAGAAATCCTGCTGAAATGTCAGAAACTACATACATTTTACCCTATACCTTGTGACTCAATTCTTATGTGACAATGAAAAAAATTGTGCCTTTGTACCTCCACTGTCAAATCTAGCTGAGTATACCAGCCCTGCAATTATCATTCAAGAAGCCATACAATGTTGCTTAAGGTAAGGCATACAATGTTTGGTCTGCATTGGGTTGGACTATAGTACAATTTGTATTTAATTCTTCCCCCAGTGATCATCTGCCGCATAGCCTCCATCAGAAGCACAATGAGAGAACTCTACAAGAATTTTACAGTGTTTCTTCTGTAATGCTTATGTTACCCACAGCTCTAGCAACTGGACCTATGACTGTTTGCCTCATTTGAGGTTACAATCATTATGCCTCCATGCTGATTTTGTGCATTCCCCTTATGTTGATAGCAGCAGCTTTCACAACTGTGGTTCCTTTTAAAGGCAGTTTTCAAATGTATGTAATAGAGAACTAAATTACTAATTCAGTCTAAATCTGGGCTAGTTCCTCCACAATTGTCCACATAGCTGGTGTGAGAAGATTTGCAAAACCAAGTACCCCAATAGTATTGTTAGAATGTCCTTTTTGTTGTATAGGCAGAAAATGCATGTTAGACCAAATAAATTTGCAATGGTCTCAATCACAAGTAACTCAGGTTCTGAAAGCAGCAGGCTTGTGAAGAGGTAAACAGAAATCATTTCAGCACAGATTAAAACAGTTTATCACAGGTGGCACAGCAGAATTCCACATTCTATAAATGGAGAAGTACCGTATTTTATAATACAAACCCGTATTACATATCTGGGCCAGAAAACAACCATCAGTTTCCTACCTACCTTCTCTATTAGACAGTTACCATCTGCCTTGGACTCTGCTCTCCTTGATATATGGCAGGTATATGTAAGTCTTCTGTCCTAGCATCTACCTAAACAAATACTTGCTGACCAATACGGTTCACCGTTATTATAAGTAAAAGTCTACAATTCCAATAAAGGTCTAGTGGATTTAACATTTAGAAGATTTAATCTAATGAATTGTGTAATGTGATACAGATTTTAAATCCTAAACACTTGCCAATACCTTCCATATTCTACATATTTTTATATGTACAGAGGATCTAAAAATGTATGAGTCGGTATGTGATTGTTAATGCCAAAATATACTGGAAGCTAAGAGCTGGCCTATAAAACTTACTTATGTAAGTTAGCACTTATTTGAAAGGAGGGGCTTTAATGGAACTGCTTGCGTCAGTAAGTACTTATCAGCATGAGCTAGAGCTCCACAATCTGGCCTTTTAAAGAAAATTGCTTCTCTGAGTTTCAGGTGGCACATTATGCAAGCCTGTACTGCAGCACCTGCAGTGCATGATATAGAACAACATATGCTTGTCTTATGGCACCATTTATTTAGAAAGAGCACACAACACATCTGATACTAAAAAGAAGAACAAAACAAATCAACACATTTGTTTTCACATCAACCATCTATTTTAAGCCCACAAATTTTTTGCTGAGGATTTTGGGTTTCTTTTTTGTTTGGGGTTTCTTGGGGGGGGCGAGGGGGAAAGCAGGAGGGAGAGAATATAGTCCTTAATTTTTTTTTAAACATTTGCTACAAGGTGATACTTAAATCAAATCAAATAAAACATTTGGGTAAAATAAGATTATCTGAAAACTTTCAGCACATAATTAATGGTTATAAAACCAGAACTTTATGCTTCCCTGAGGTGTTAACATCAAAATTAGCAGCAGAAAATACTGTGTGCCTCTGCTTGAAATGCTGATTGTGACTATCTTATTTTTTTCTGAAGTTAATTGTGGATTAAATCCAATCCATTCTGTTTTGTGATCTCAGTGATATCCTTTGATAAACAAGGAAAGATTCAAAATCTTACAAAATCAGTATACAGCCTCTATAGAACTACTAGGCACATTGCCAGCATGTAATTCAAGAAAGTGTAAATGAGTACGTATGTGAATTATTTTAAACCAGGAGGAGAGAGGCCAGAAGTTACCTCTGTTGCTGTTCATGAACCAAATCCTACAGCAATGTAAAGGCCAGCTGAGCTGGCAGTAGAAGGACCTTAAAGTATATTTAAATATCCTAACGCTGAAAGGTCTTTGGCATAAGCAGTGAACTGCAAAGAAAAAAGAAGTGTGTATGTAGCAATGAAACTGGTGACATATACTACCTGACTCTTCTCCTAGGCATAAGCCATCATTCATATGTGTAATGAGATGAAGCAATGTAGTGCTACCATGCAATTCAATAATCAATGAAACAACTTCATGAATTCTCATCTGGAAATACTATAAGGAGCAAATTAAGGCTGAAGCAGGAGGTTTTGGAGACAGAGCTGTGGCCTGGATAGCTAATTATTAAAAAGTGAGATCAGAGGGGACAGCCTAAGGGCTGGGGATGAAGATCTGCAGGGAGGGTTACATTCCCTTTGCTCTGTCTAGAATACGTCCCTGGAAAGTCTAGCTGACTACAGCCAACTCACATATTTGATTGCTACCCCATATTTGATTTTCCTTAGAGTCTATGACCCCAGAGTTCAAATGCCAGGGCCTAAAAGCTAGTTTTGCAAAGCACAGCCATGGCACCTCAGTTCAGCTTTATTTTAAGAAAATTTTGATGAGCTTTGGACGAGTATCAGAGTTAAGACCATGCAAGCTACGGTAAGCTGTAGCTCCAAGTTTAAAGAGGAAAACTAGTGACATGAAAAGGTAAAAAGCCCAGAAAAATGCAAAGCTGGAAGACAGTAACACAGCAAGGTAGGGATAGAGCTCATTTTGTCATCAAGAGGCCGTAACTTCTCCAGCTGACTTGTAAATTCCTGACCAGCAGGTCATGTCACTGAGTGCCTGCATGAGGAGTTGTAAGCTTTCTAAGGCTTAATCCAATAGTAAATCAGACCTTGCTAGCAATTAAAAAAAAAAAGTGTACTGCTGAGTACACACTGGTTTCATAATTTACAGGCAGGGTTCAGTTAGAGTTGCTTTGGGGTGCAGAGTAGACCTGAATATTTTCCTCTATTATTTTTTCCAAGAAATAGGTAGTCTATGAAATCTATCATGTCATGGTCTGATACTCAGCTGTGCTACTATTTTTAGGAAAGAAGGCCATCCTACTACTCTTTGTCTACCTTGTTCTGCAGTGTCAGAGTGTCTCCTCTATACAGTACATCCATCTAAGCTAATATCCTTGCATATGCGTGGACTTGCAAAATTATTGTACTTTGTTACAATTTTTTCCCCATTTCAGTTATATACTTCACAATTTTAATGAATGGTAGCTACTAGAAATTTTGAATACAGTACTTTTCTCTTCCCCTTGATAGCTTTTGTAGTTATATTTGATGTTACATTACATGTTTGTCAATGTACTTCTGTCAGCATCATCTTCACAAAGTTGTTAAGACAGGTGCATTATCTAGGAAAGTTACTTGTTTCATAGCGCATCAAAGAGAGAACAACCACACAATGGTGCTAGTAAACATTTTCAAAGTACATTTTAAAAATGCCTAAGTTCTCATGAAGCTGAAGTTAAAGATTTCATAGTTTTAACATACACATTCTGCCATGGTAAGACTCTTAGACAAAAACATGAAAAGAATGTGTTAATTTAAAAAAAAAAAAAAAAGAAAAAAGAGCAAAATATGTAAATGATATTAGGCATATTCTTCAAATATGCAAAATAATGCTTTGATTTGTATGCATTCTTCAGACCTTTGAGTCTTCAGCTTCTAACAGAAATGGTTTTTTGTGTTTTATCTTTTTCAGAATGTTCTTAATGAGGAATCAAAGTCTTTACCTAAGAACTTTCCTATAAAAGTGTATTTTCTAGCAAAACCAGATTTATATGTGTAAACAGCAGAATCTAAGAGCCTGATCTTCCACACTATAATCAGTTGGCAAGCTGGTTTTGTTTTCTGATAGTTTTTACATAATTCCAACTAGTAGGCCCCCACAATCAAAAAGAAGTATAGTAAATCAAAAGTTCTGCCCAAGTATACACTCCAGACTGTACTGATCAGTAATCCAGTGTCCAAAAACTGTTCAGAAACACTTTTCCTTTAGCTCACTTAGAAAATACATCCATATTGAAGAAGATAGAGAACTTTGAGTTACAGGAAGTCCTTTACCACTAACCAGTACGGGCCCACAGATCAAAAGTGTGGAATCCACTAATTAAGGAGAGTCTTTTCTGTTTCTTTTTTCATGGTATTTAAATCATTTAAATACCATGTTAAAATTAATGATATTTACATTTCATGATATTTAAACGCTGGCATTTACACCAGGTATAAAAACTAAATTAAGATATACTTGAATGTTTAAAAGATCAGAAGTTTTCTAGCAAATAAGAGAACAATGATCAATCTTGTATGAAATTTACTCCTCTTATTTTCATTGAGATGTGTTCACAATGATTTCACATTTCATCCATAATATTGTATGAATACAATATGAAGAAACTAACAGATGTAATCTCCTTCATATCTAAGGAAATGGGCATGAAAATGCTCTGATACAGAGCATTTTTCTTCCTATTTTGTTTCACTACCACAGGAAGGATGAAGATCAAGGATTTAGAAAACAAATCAGATTTGGAGTTTGGGAATGAATCAGGGATAATGCAGATTTGATCCTGAGTTCTTATGAGGTTTTACCTCCAAAGAGATGCAATTTCATACCTAAACGCATTTATACTACATTTTCAATAGTTTGGGGATCTTCTGAGCAGTATATTGAGACTACAGAACTCACCATTTTCAGTGAATGTGTTTTTTGGCCACTAAAGATGGGAGCTGATACCACTGCAGAAGATCTTTGATCTCTCTAAGCATTGTATCACAGCTCAACTTTTTAGTTCTTGTGAACTGTCTAATCTAACAATTTAGAAGATCAGTGTGATGAATAATGCTTTCCTATCATTTATTTAACTGGCTTTAATGAAAAAGAAAAAGGATGTTAATTTCTTATATTCAGAATTTTCATGGAACTTGACAGCAACGGTCAAGCTATCTAGCATCATTAATACTATAGGGCTCTCTGTGGCACTAGCACTGAATTCAGATGTTCTTAGTAAGGGAAAAAAGGCATGGCTACACTTTGTGTAGCAGGTGAGACCATATTTTGACATACCAAATGCTGGAACAGTTCAATAACACCTAACAATGTGGTCAGTCTGGATTGGTATCCCCCACAGTACACTGAAAAATAACATTGGTCCTTACAATGATGTCTTGTAGTAGTTGCTTATACTGCTTTCTAAAGCTTCATAAAATGAACAAATAGATATAGATTCTTATCTGAATCTGACAGATGAAGTTCTTTTTTAATGCTAACTGTGTGCATCCTGCCACCAGGTGATGGATTAGCTGAGGTTCAGAAGCAGTATGCCATATAAAAGTTCCCGGTGCAGTGCAGTGTGAGATGACCTCTTGTAGAATTTAAAGTATGTAA
This sequence comes from Ciconia boyciana, assembly GCF_034638445.1. Classification (NCBI taxonomy): domain Eukaryota; kingdom Metazoa; phylum Chordata; class Aves; order Ciconiiformes; family Ciconiidae; genus Ciconia; species Ciconia boyciana. The sequence goes on from NC_132937.1 coordinate 51,062,139, forward strand.
TAGTGAATGGTAAATTACAGTCTTTCTTTTCTCCTGTCCTTCCAGTTTAAGAAGAAGCCCCTGAAAAGAAACAGGTAGTAAACCATATGTGCAAATCTTATACAATAATAGGGAAAAAAAAATTTTACATTGTTTTTGCAATTTTTATACCCTTCTAAAGCTCCTCAGCATTTCCCAAAAGAGTAAATGGATCATAGTATAAATAAGAAACAGACCTTAGGCATATCAAGTTAACTTTTAATCTGTAAGGAACCCTGAAAGTAATGCCAACATGTCAGAAAATGAGAAAAAGAGCTGGAAAATAATTGAGGAGCGTGTTTTGAACTGTCAGAAGGCAGTTCCCCGCAGAATAACTCACATGTGGATTTGTATGTATGCATGTATGTAATGTGTAAGGGGGGGTGGGGAGGGAAGAGGTTGCTAATGCTTTGCTACTCATCCATTGACTTTTCTCTGAGATGGTGACTGCAGAGATTCACCTCTGGAAATTAAGAAAAGCTTTACAATCAGAAAACTTCTCTGCATTATTCTCATCTTTCTCTGGACCCAGTTGCTGTCAAATTTAATCACTATTTTTTCTATGCCATACTACATATTTTATAATATTCAAACCTTCCTGGGCTTCTCACAGCAAATGGAGGAGACAAGGCTACGTAATATATTTCATTTGTAATGTGAGGCATTGTAGGATTTACTTGTTGGGATTTGACACTCTTACCACATCTTTCTGTAGCTTGGTTCAGATTTGAGATGCTCTTTGCAGTGGCTAAAAGTCCCACAGACCAGAATTTAACCAGTGTAGAGCAACTTTGAATAGCCAGAGCCTCAAAAAAAAAAAAAAAAGGTATGTCATTGCCTCCTGAAACTGAGTTAGCCTGGAATATCTTGTTCTCAGGTTTGCTTTTTTTTTCCAGAAAAAAACCAGAATCCTGTGATGTCCTAAATGAAGACCGAAGGAAATCAAACAAACAGAACCCCCAACCATTTGCCTCTGCTGAGCATGGGAATCAGTCCCTAGAAAAGAACACTATAGTATCTTAATAAAGCTTGTGCCTCCAAAACTAGCAGTACGGCAAAACACTATTGCATTATTACAATGACTTCTTTATTTCCTGCCTGTTAACTGGAGCATGAATTTTGAAAAGAGCAACCAGAAATGTTCTTTCCTTGCATTCTGTTTCCAGAAGCTAATAATCCATGCTACGTGGACACCGCTGATTCCCTTATACTCATTCAATGGTACTTTTTGTCTGCCATCTGTATAACACTAGAACTGTTAAGAAATAGTTTATAGGACACATATTTTTCTTCCACAACAGAAATATCACTAGCCTACATATCCTGGTGTCTAAGTACTTACTTTATGCTTCTGTGTGCTCCTCAGCTGTCAGCTAGATTCATAGCCCTTGATAAACTTTAACTAAAATCTTGTTCTATCTTTCTTCAATATAAAAACAAAAACCCTGTAGAAAAGCAGTCATTTGATGAGATGATAAGAAAATATCAGTTTGGGGAATTTCTGGTTTTTTTGTTTGTTTGTTTTTTGTTAGTGGGGGTTCCCAGTTGCATGAATAATAAGGTATTTGCTTCTGAAATAGATCACTTGAGGTGTGCTGCTCTGAAAATTTTGAGTTCCATGTATCTAACTTTTCTGATTAATTTAGTGCTGTTGCACCTTTTATGTAGCACCTGTATACCTCAGAAGTGACCATGTGCACAGACAAGCACATACGCACATATACAGACATACAATGCATTTTCTCATAGATCCCTGGCAATTATTAGAAAATGGAAATCAGTCCACAGTTTGACTGTAGTGGACTGGAACATGGAGAATGGGATTATGTACCTCTGAGCACTGTAGTGATGTAAATGCATATAAATTACAAGAAATGCTGTCACAAAGATCTAAGACCTTCCAAACTCCAGTCATTAAGCAGGGTTGACACGCTTTAGTTACCCAAAGAGAGACTCCTAGAAAGTCACAGTAGCTTGTAGTGCATGGTGCTAGTTGTGGAATGGTTCCCTCTGATTCAGCCATCTTCTAGCACTAGGGTTAATGTGCTGTTTGTGATAAAACTGTCATCTTCATGCAAAGAAGCCATGAATATTTTAATAATAAGACCAGATCTCTTGTTTAGGTACATTAATCACAAACACTTGACTAAGCACTTGATGGCTCTACAGAGGGATCTGGACAAGCTGGATCGATGGGCCAAGGCCAATTGTATGAGGTTTAACAAGGCCAAGTGCCGGGTCCTGCACCTGAGTCACAACAACCCCATGCAACGCTACAGGCCTGGGGAAGAGTGGCTGGAAAGCTGCCCAGCGGAAAAGGACCTGGGGGTGTTGGTCAACAGCCAGCTGAATATGAGCCGGCAGTGTGCCCAGGTGGCCAAGAAGGCCGATAGCATCCTGGCTTGTATCAGAAATAGTGTGGCCAGCAGGACTAGGGAAGTGATCGTGCCCCTGTACTCGGCACTGGTGAGACCACACCTCACCAGAGAGTACTTGACAGTATAACCTGGAAGTCTGAATACTTAATACTATCAAATGAACCTTGAGTAAAGCACAGTATTAATTTCTGATAGTCCTAATGTACTTTAATATCCCTATACATCAGTACGTGTGCAAAAAACTTGATTTATAAATAGAATTCAAGACATTTGAAGCCAAAAAAGTCTGTAAAATTTTATACGTTGCTGAATATCCTAAAGTCAGCTTTACTGTATCTTCTTCAATTTCGAATGAATGCACTTTACCTACTACCGTTAGGTGCAATAAAGCATTCCATTTTATCAAAAAAGCAGTTCTTCTCACACTTCTTGCCAGAAATTGCTTTGCTTTAGTAACTGATTAAGCAGTCTTCTGTGTACATTTGTAACAGACTTTGGGTACTTTAAACTGGAGTGTGATTCAAAATATAAGATATTAATTGCATAATACAGGAAAATAGAATGTCTTTCACCTTATTCTTGTACCTACTGAAGTGTTACACAAATTCATGTTTTCGCATTTTATTTCCAAGCTGTTGCTCATATTTCCTGTAGTTCCTCACCATTTCTCATGTGTATGTTAAAAACATTTTTTTATTTGTTTGTGTGTTTGTTTGCTTCTGAATACTGTCACTTGCCATATACTTAAGAAGATTAAAAATTATTACAGTTTATGTAGAGAAGAATCCACTCCATTCTTTTAGCCATGTATTATAAGCATTGTTCTTATCTAAATACAAGTTTTATAATTAGTGTGATTACTACAGTTAATAAGTGGGTACTACCCCTCTCTTCAGTCTATCTAATTGGGAAAAAAGAATCTGTCTGTGGTGTGTTACCTGATTTGTTGCTGTTATTTTTCACATTATTGGAAGATAAAACAGTCTCTTTGAGGCCAGACAAGTTGTCACTTCCAGTTACTGTGGTGAGTATGATATGGCATGCAAAATTGCACACCATGTTGTTACAGCCAGAAAAATAATGGGTGTCACCACTGTAACTGCTGATAAAAATTCGGTGTTTGATACTTAAGTCAATTACCTACCAAAAATGTCTAATGCCAGAGTCCTCTCTAGGAAGAATCTAATATAGCCTATTGACCCACAGTCAATCAACGTATATAAAGAATGATGAGTCTTCAAGGAAATATATTATACAATCACAGTATATTTGTGTGTTTCAATCCATACAATGACTTTTAAGGAGTGAAAATGGTGTTCGAAATTCACGGTAAATAATAAAGATAAAAAGTGTCTTTCACTACATATGTGGTGATTACACATCACAATGATAACTTCAGTCATTGCAAGAAGAGGAAAATAGTGCTACTTGTAAAAATGGAAATGGGTGGGAAAATCAGTGTGAGAGAGAAAATATTGAAAATCCTGGAGAAAAAAATAATGTATGTGATTTTTAGTTTTAAAAATCCAGAAGGTCATAATCAGCACAAGTGCTTGGCTGAGAACATTGAAGACAAAATAGAAAAAGAAAGCAATCACCTATAGGGACCATTTAGCTGTGAGAAGAGAAGAAGCTAACCCAAGAACGACTTAGTACATTTAGGGCAGCACTGAGCTGTGTGGGAAGCTGAATGAAATGGCACAAAACTGTTACAGCAGATGAGATCACAAGGATGATTTTTATTTATTTCTTAGCCTTCTTTTGGGCCAAACCCTGAAAAGCTGGTTCAAGATGGAATCTGTATGTGATAGAAATAATGAAGAAATAATCGTAGAGTTAATGGCAATCAGAAAGGGCCCAGATCTGTTATGATTAAATTAACAAATTTAATTTTATGATTGTGAAATGGTGGGGTACAAGGAGAGTAAAAGTGGTGGCTATTTGGTCTTTCTGAAGCAAGTGTTGAACTTCCTTTTGAGCCAATGCAAAAAAAGTAATCAGTCAGTCAGAGTGAGTGGCATAGTCTCCATGGTCTAGCAAACTTCTGTACCTGGCATGGGAATGGGGAAAAGACAGGACAGAGATTTTTGAGGTTGCTTCCTGGAAGGTTTGTGTAGTTCATATCAGCCCCTATGCTGGAGGAAAGTCCCAATTTTGAGGCCTGGGACCAGAGCCCTAAATTTCCATCATGTCCAGCTGAGTGGTCTATTCAACAGATTATAACAACAGTCCTTGATGGCTTTCTGCCTCGCTCCATGCTCATGAGGCTGTCTATCTGACATAGACTGCTTAACCCTGAATTACAATGGAGCAATAAATGGAAAATAAACGCTTGCCTCACTGCCGTGGACACTTCCATATGGAGGCAGTGCTGGGATTTAGCAGACTTCACATCACACAAGATTTTTATGGCTAATAGCCCTCCTCATATAAACTTTTTAACATTTGTTGATATTACCACTCTGACTTACAGAGTCACCTATAGGCAAAGTATGTTCAGCTTTTCCAAAAAACTTTTAACTTCTTTCATCCAATGTTGTCCTTCAAAATGCTTGGAGTAGACAAAATCAAGGTGATTTTGTCTCTTAATTAAGCTGAAATTAAGCTGAATAAAAGGTTTTAATCTGTGGATTTGAAAAGCTAGCTGAAAATAGACCATCACCAAGCAAATTCAAAAACACTTCTATTCTTGATCTAATGCTATTTAATATTTTTTTCACCAAAGACATAACAAAAGATCTTGAATATGTACAGATTGAGTTATCACTTAATTTTGAAATAGGTGCAATTGCAAACAGGAATGAAGACCAGACAATTCTTTACACAAATCTCATCACACTGTAAATGAACAACAGTATTTGAAAATAATGTGTAGACACAGAACAGATACAGAAATGAAGAAATGCAGGTCATAACTATTGTATGAGAGAACGTATTATGACAGAATATTGAAAAGCACTTATTTGAAGGTGTAGGTAAGATTAAATTCCATTTTCTAAGTGTACCTCACTAATCTTTAATATTTTCTGATCTTTTCATACTATGGAATTATTTGTTAAATAAAAAGAGCATACCTGCAAATGAAGAACATCTTTAATTCATTTTTTTTGACCTGACATAAACCATCAGGTAATGTCAATTTTCCAGTATAGTTTTCTTCCTGACAGTCATGCTTTCACTGTATATGAAGCTAAGTAGCAAAGTTTCTTTTTGCTCTTCATTTGGAATAAGTTATTTTAGGATCACACTAATTTCCCAAATGGAATATCATACAAATGTCTATCCTACATCACATAAAACTAAAGCAAGCAAACAAAAACCAAATAAGCAAAAATTCCAATTTGGGGGTCTTTATAAAGTTTCTTCTCCTGCACTGTCATACAATGGGTGCTAGAGAAAGAAAGACCAATAAATCAGTGGTAACTGTACATCTAAGATATATAAAGACTCAGGCAGCTGTCAGTCCAGTAGGGAACCTCAGCTGAATTGACCTATTTCTTGCCTACTGTAAAATTACTGTCTCCTTCTCCACTAATTATACCTTTAGAGACTATTCATGTTTGCTAAATATATATATGTGTGTGTTCATTTATATTTAATCCAATTTTTTTTTTTGGCCTTGTTATTGATGCTGCACTTCTTTTTTATTTCCCATTTCTTTCTTCATTTCTGTAAAGATAGGTCTTTAGGCATCATTCAGAAAATTCAGGATTCTCTGAAAAAGAAGAAAGTATTCTGTACCCCAGTAGTTTAATACTTGTTAAATATCACATTTTTATTTCAGTTCATAATAAAAGGATGTGTGGTTTTGGTACAGTTCAGAGCAGGAAGAAGAGCTAATATGTAGCTACCAGAATCTAAGATTGCAAATTAGATTTTTTTGTTATAATCTCAGTTTTTTCACTGACTTATTCTTGCAACTGTTCATCCATACTGTTGTATCTCACAAGGACAGAATAAGTTCATTTCTGAAAAATGTTTTGTGAAGCATTCACAGTCTATCCCAGAATGAAGAGTCTTTAATGGCTATTTTAGCTTCAGAATAGCTGTGTTTGAACACAATGCACCACAGAGGTGAAATGGAGGAGAAAGAGAATGAGCAGGAAATATGGTATGCTCTATAAAAATGTGTGTTCTCAAGTCACAGTACCTCTGTTTTTGTATAGAAGTATTTGTTTCTTCTTTCTTTTTTTCTTGTCCCATTTTAGAGATGAAATCTGTGTGGGACATAGCGAAGCAAGAGGGGAAGTATATTTTTTTTAACATACTTTTTTTACTTTGAAAATGACAGTATATTTGTACCTGGTTCTGTAAAGAGGATGTGGGTGTGGGTTCAAACAGGCCCAATCTCATTTTTAAATAGGATCTAGGGCAATGATATTATCTACACTCCCCCTGGTATAAAAGTCATCCTCTTTGTCAGAAGATGCCTTTTCAAGGGAGACAGATGGTATGAGCTGAACTGCGTGGAAGAAGTGTTTGTGCTTTCTCACCACACGTAGAAGCATTGCACCTAAGGTACAATGCTGCTGTAATTTCTGAGGGGGCAGAGTCTAAAGTAACCTCCTAAAGAGGGCCATGATTCTGCTTACTCGGCATGACAAATACCAACTGAAATTTCTACTGCAGCTCCTCTACTGCTGCATGCTAATGGAACAACTTTTTAACAGTCATTTCTTTTATATAAGTGTTTTTATGAATATCTTTCAACTCCTCTGGTGGTTTTCAAGTTCCTCAGAAGCTTACAAGAAACATATCTAAGTTCAACCAAAGGAGAACATTCACAGGCCTTCCTGTGCCTGATGCCTTCCACCAGACTCAATGGAAAGAGCACAGGGACCCAGACCACACACACAAAAAATGCTTTATTGTCTTTAAGTGTGTCTCCAGCAGTGCCTGCATTTACCAAGAAGATATGGAAACTGGGCTCTTGCCTAGGTGCCAACCTTGGTACCAAGTTTGACACCAAGTGAATTCTTGCAGCTTCTGTGACAGAAACTGCATATGACATTTGCTTGCATTTTACTGTCTACAGACTACATGATACGTTTGGAAAAAATAAAATCTTTTGCCCTAGCATTAGCTGCTGCTCACTGAGTAAGGTGGAAATTTCTGCCAGGAAGCAAAGACTCAGTCTTTTCAGGTAGGAGAGTGAGGCAGGCAGAGGGGAAGGAAGGGAAAGTGGGAAGGAGCTTCAGGCACAGATAAAGACAATGAAACCCAGTATACACCCAGGGTGACAGAAGAGGGAGGTTTTCCTGAGGACTTTGCTTCAACCCATGAAGAAGCTAGAAGTTGTTGGACTGGAAAGCATGACTAGAGGGAAAGACCAACCCCAGACAGATTTGGCAAGGGCACATTTTTATCATCTCCTTTTTTATTTTCATATATGTCAGCCAGTAAATCTTACCTTCTTTGTTTGAAAGGTTATCCTGTTCTTGCTTTTGTCCTAATAATACATATCTTCAAGGTCTGAAAGCTGTTTCTGTGCTTTTGGAGTGCTCATTTTCAGGAAAAGGTACAAGCAAATGTACTGCAAAGCTCTGCCTATTCAGGGTCCCACCTGCACTTGAAACTGCCCATTGCCCCTCAAAGTTTTCTAAGAATATATATTTTTATCTTCTTCTCTGAGCTGACAACTTTCGTATGTTATTGACCTACATAAACAGTATCATAACAATAACAATAACACTGTCACATAGAAATGCAGGTTTAAGTGCATTGCCAAGACTGATTATTTGTTACTTTTCTGTAAAATAATAGTTGAGAAACAACCATTATATATTTCAAGGAGGCCAGTAAAATTAATACCAATTACAAAAATGTGCGGGTGCTCTTATGGAAAAACAAACGCCACAAATAACATAATGAATGCCTTTCTTCCTCATCACACTTAGTAGGTATAATTCCACTTAGTCATGAGAACAAAAATTACCTTAAAACTAAAGGAATTTGGTTAACCTACTTTATTAGATCAACAGCATCTCAGATTTTTCTGCACCTCCAAAGAGAATTAGAAAGAAGCCAAGAAAAAAACTATAGTTGTGATCACCACAGTGGCAGCAAGTTCACAAGGTCTAGTGGAAGGTTATGTTGTGCCTCATGAAAATGCCTACCCACTTTTCCTCATGATTGATTTTCTGTTAAAATGAGGAAGTATGATTTGAAGTGATTCATACATTAACTTGGGCCCTTAGTTTATTTAATCCAAACAACCATTTTGACCTGGACCTTTAGCACCAGCATGCTGAAAGTTCTCTGGGCCTGACTAAGCAGTTCTGCCTTTTATAATAGTAAGTAATTTACATATTGAAACTACAGAGAAGGATATCTAGAATACAGTGTCTTTTCATCCCTAAAGTACCAGTCTTAATAAGAAGTACATTCCTTTGTCAATATTTTAATGTTTATCTTGCTTAATGTAAAACCAATGCTTTAACATAAGCTAATTACTCTCAGCATTAAGTTGCAAATGTACTTCTCTATTGGCCTGGAAATAAAAAAAACCACAAGACAAAGCAGCTTTTTATTAATATAAATTTTATCTAATCTCCCTCCCCCCAAAGTAAAAAAATCCTTTCAAATTGTTTGTATGAGTATCTAGACACTTTTAGGAAAGGAGCCAAATTAAATGGTTATGTAGTAATGGTTTAAACTTATGTAAAACCTGTCATCTAATGAGTTAACACAAGTCTGTCTCTTGTTTGACTTGATAAATACATGTCCTTTTATTATCGTCCAGTGACCATTAGGGTACATGCAATCATTCCTTTTGTTACAGCTTAGCTTCAGATAATTCGTGTTGCTTTAAATCTACAGTCACATGTGTTCCTAACTTACATATGCACATATTGTTTTGCATACTACTGAAATAAAAGAATATCTACTATGAAGTTCCAACTTTTTCAGAGTAAATTAAATAAGATTAATTGCACACAATGCTAAATTTATATTTAGGTTAAACCAGATTAAGAGAGTTCTTGGGTTTACTTCCAAATATCTGATTTTTGTTTTAAATTAGCATAGACTACCCAGATGAAATTATAAGAGAAACTATGTATAGGCAATAAAAGATTCCCTTAAATAAATTTGAACCAGTGGATGGTGAAAAATTATTTTTATTTTAAATACCAAATGGAAAGATCTTAAAAGTGAAGACAAAAATATTTTATCTAGCTGCCACTATCTTATTTAATTCTGCTAAACAACATTAATAGGCTGCCCTTTACTGGTCACCATTGGAAGCAGTTACAAGGAAGCTAAAGAACACTGCCAAATGAAAAACTTGTCATTTTCAGATAATGAGATATTTTTTCAGATAATAGATTTATTTTTAATTTGTGCTACAACACAGCTTACAACCTCCAAGCAAGAGGGAAATTGAATTGTGCTAGGAATGTACAAGCACAAAGAAGACACAGTCACTGCCCTAGAAAGCCTAGCAGCCTAAGCAGAGAAGTCAGACAAAGAGAAAGACAGAAAATCTACGTACTCAGGTGCTTCTTCTTGTGTGTTCTCATTGCTCCCCTCCCCATTCTTTTTTAAACAGAAACAGGATTGATGTTGACAGTATTCCTTTCAAATACAGCAGTGTGATGAAATAGTGAACCACTCATAACAGTGTCAACTGAAAGAAAGACAGGATTGCCACTTACCATGGCAATAAGCAGGCAGTGTCACAGCAAAATAATATTTCTTCACTTACATACAGCATTTTTTTATTTGGTTATATGAAAATCAGGATGCACGTATGTTCAAAGGCTAAGAGCACAGACTTCAGTCAGTGTAGCAGAAAAGATGACCCTTCTCCCTTAAGGATTTTCTCTCACCTGCAAATACAGTTTCACCTCTGCATATTGCTTTCCTCCCTCATGTTTAAGTCCAAGCACTCCTGAAGAAAACAAACCTGATAGTATTCCCTGTTTCTTTTTTTTTTTTTTTTCTATATGGATTGTTTCAAAGCTCTGAGATGTCCAAAAAGCATCTCACTGGTAGCATCTACTTCATTATAGAAATTGTATACGTCTTTCTTATGTGTGTTTTGAGGAAAGGCTGAGAATATCGACCCCTCCATTCCACTGGTGAGCTGTTAATCACAGGAATACTCCTGAATGCATGACTGAGTGCCTACTAATGGGAATAAAGGATTCACTATCTGGATTTGTAAAAGTAGTATTACTATAGATTACTAGGAATGCAAGGGAGCAGGGTTGTTCATAAATCTTGTGCAGATATTTTACAAAATATTTATAACTGAAGTAGTTTTCCATTAGCATATTTTGTGTGACAACCTGGTCAGGAACTACAGGAGCACAGGATCAAATGCTTCTCTCTTACAGTGATGTAAATCAAGAGTAACTGTCATTGAATTCTGAGCAAAATCAACATACAGAAGAGCAAAATGAGGCCACATTGTTACTAATGCTCCCTTTTAAATGATCCTATTCAATCCACATGCAGAATGTGTATTAGTTGTGAAATAAAAGATGCAAAGTATATATGTTCCTGTTGTGGGTAACATTACACAGCTGAGCGCTGAGAATTGTTCTGGTGATTTAGATCATGGTAAATACACTTTCAAAAATATCAAACTTAAATTATATAAGGTGCCTAGCTGGGCTGATGAAACGTGTTTTATACCCCTACAAAAGCTGGAGATTTTAAATCAATCACTAGGAAAAGCAAATAGATCAAGTGAGTGCCTTCCCATTAGCTCTGCAATGCTTGACAGAAATAGGACAGCAGAGAACAGTTTTTTCTTGCTGCACAAGGGGTTCTGTTGATGTCACCTGAATTTTATTCTGCACTGTTTATGCACTGTTGCCTGGAGGAGCCCTGCAGTCTTGAGGTAAATACAGTAACTTAAAACTTTATCACTGAATATATTCCTGCCAGTCTATTATGAAGATAATGGGCTATTTTTCAGGCAGTGGAGTCAAGTTCTATCCAGATGCTACCACAAAATTAACAGAATAAATAAGGAATAGGTAATGGGACTGTTGAGTCCACCCAATATAGAATCATAGAATGACTGAATATCTCAAGTTGGACAGTATGCATAAGGATCATCGAGTGCAACTCCCTGCTCCTCGCGGGACTACTTAAAACTAAACCATATGACTAAGAGTGTCACCCCTTGAAATCTGACAGGCTTGGTGCTGTGACCACTTCCCTGGGGAGCCTGTTCCAGTGACCAGCCACTCTCTCAGTGAAGAACTGTTTCCTAATGTCCAGTCTGAACTTTCCCTGATGCAACTTCATTCCATTTCCTCATGTCCTATCGCTGGTCACCAGAGAGAAGAGATCAGCTCCTCCACTGGCCCCCTTGGGGAAGCTGTAGACTGTGATGAGGTCACCTCTCAGCCTTCTCTTCTCCAAGGTGAACAGAACAAGTGACCTCAACTACTTCTTGTATGTCTTGCCCTCGAGACCTTTCACCATCTTGGTCACCTTCCTCTGGACATGCTCTAATAGTTCGATGTACTTCTTATATTGAGGAGTCCAAAATTGCACAGAGTACTCAAGGTGGGGATGCACCAGTGCAGTAGAGAGTGGAACAGTCACCACAGACTGGCTAGTGGTGCTGTTCTTGATGCACCCCAGGACATGGTTGGCTCTTTCGGCCACCAGGGCACATGGTTGACTCATATTCAACTTGATATCAACCCAAACACCCAGATCTCTTTCTGCAGGGCTGCTCTACAGCCTCTTGTTCCTCAGTTTGTACATATAACCAGGATTACCCCACTCCAGGTAGAGAATCTGGTGCCTGATCTTGTTAAATTTCATACAGCTGGTGATTGCCCAGCTCTCTAGTCTATCCAGATCTCTCTGTAAGGCCTCTCTACCCTCAAGGGAGTCCACAAATCCTCCTAGTTTAGTATACATTTCCAAAACTATTAAAATTTCATTATAATAAAATAATAGCAAAGAAGAAAAGTATTTCAATTTTCATGTTACATACCTCATTAATAGCTCTATGCTATTTATAACCAGAGCTCACCTCATGCTAAACTGAATAACTGCCTACTAATCAGTCTTGCTTACATGCAATACAGTTCCTTGCTAGAAACAGTTAACAAAGAATTACAATATTTGCAGCTCTGTTTGAAGTAGCACTAAATTCACCTTACTGTATATGACTATATGTTCATATGGTTAAATCTGTGCTTGGTGTTATTTTGATGGTTTTCTAGATTTCTGTTCCTATTGCTGTCTTCTATATCTTCTGGTCTTTTAACAGGATTCCTATCTATTAGCCTTAGTTGTATTAGTTGGATGTCACTGGCCTGTGTAAATGAGAGTGTAGTAGCAGATTTGGTCAGTCTGAGTTTACTTATTTGTGAAATGAACATAGCTTTTTTTTTGTGCTAGGCTCATACACCAAGAGCTGTGCAGAAGCTCTGGATTGTTATTTTTATTCTGGTGAACAGCAAAGGGTCAGTGAATTCTGAAGTCCAGGCATAAATTTTCGGAAGTATAATGAAGAAATTGCTGAGAAACTATCACATCTCTTTGTCTCACATGTCTTTCCTAAATCATATGTTGAACCCAATACTAGCCTTTCATAGTAGTTTCTTCTATCTATTTATCCTGTGATGCATTTTTAGCTCTCACCTTCTTTTGTCTCCAGTCCCTGGTAGCCTTCAATCTCCATGAAGCATTCCCTTTGGCCAAACTTCCTTATTGTTAGCTATCCTTATTTGGAAAGTATATCCTGTAATACCCTTCTGGCAGGGTATAAGCAGCTGTGCTAGAGAATGTTTAGAATTTTTTTTTTTTAATAGAAAATGTTTCAAAGGGATCCAGAATATGTCCAGAGAGAGTGACGGTCTAACCACCAAAAGAATCATTGGGCTCAACCATAAAGTCATTTATTGTTATTCTGCACAAATAAAACAAGTTTACTTTTTAGCTGGCTTTTTATTTGTGGGGTTTTTTTATATTTTAATTTTAATTTGCATTTTTGTTTTCAAAGATGACAGTGTCAGTGAAGCTTTTTCTCTGTTTCTGTGCCTTATTCAGCTGTCTTGTACCAAGCCCAACTCCCCTTCTCTTTATATAATTTGAAGAGTATGTGGATGAAATGAGAACAGTGTAAAGAAAGCTGTGTTTCATTTTGCTATATGTGACAAAGTCAGAAATAGTTTGATTTATCTTTTTGTGTGTGATGTCATTATGAAGAAGAAATAGAAAGCCTTAGCAGCCCCACAGAGAACACTTGACGACTTTACTTCACAGCTCCTTCAGCATGGTAAATCATTCAGTAGCCAAACCCATTCATAAAGAACATTTTTAGCCAAAAATTCATGTAAATGTTTCCCTCTGCCTTCATCAGCCTGTACTTCAAAGTCATGTCTGGCACAGGAATAAAGCAGTGCCTTTTTTTGAATCTTAGGAATCAGAGCTTTCCTTCAAAATTATAACCAAATAAACGTTGTCCTCTCTGGCACAAAGAAAATTGAGCCTTTCCTCCATAATTATTTTATTTCATGAAGAATACTTGGTAAAAGAGTAAGGTACAATGTACAAAGCTTCAATTGCCTACATGTTGATGAGTCAAACAGCAAATATGTTTCCTTGCTTAAAGTTCCACATCTTTTCAAAACTTTTCCAAAAAGCTCCCTGGCTCTGAACTTTCTTCAGAGTCATATACTCAGTGACTGTTTGGGAGGTGCTCAGCTTTCTGTTTCTTCTCTAATTTTTTACTTCCTCTCTCTTTCTTATGCACACACATACACCTCTCTACTGAAAAAAACAAAAACAAAAAAAACAACAAAACCCCCCACAACTAAAAACAGAAAAACAAACAATTAAAAAAACTCAAAAGCCTAGCAAAGTCTTATCACTCACATATACCTTTATGTGAGAAAGTGATTTGTGCCTGCACTTTCAGTGATGGCTGCTACCTTTTGTGGAGGAATTCCTAAGTGGCTTGTTACAGCTATTTTCAAGGAAGGGTGATGGTTACTCTTACCTACCACAGTGACATCTTATCCAGCCTACAACTCTACATAAACCTAATATTCATTGTCAAGATACTGCACCATACCTTTTTCTGGTTTGTTTATTTTTTTTTTTTCTGCAGATACTTCCACAGGTAACATTACAAGAGGGGTTTTTGGTTGTTTTTATTTTGTTTTGTTTTGTTTTGTTTTGTTTTGTTTTGTTTTTTAATTGTACATATACTTTTAACAATTTGTACTCAAGAAAATTATGCGATATACCATACTTGATTTATTACTTTTATTCAAGAAATACAAAGAACAGGTAACACCTACAAGCTTTCCAGACAGGGACAAATTTGAAAAATTGACACTTAGGCTGTGCTAGGTAAATGTTAGTGACAGACACATAGAGGTATGTGTTAAGTAAAATATGCACTGACAAATAGAGCTAAGAAAAACAAGGGAGTTGAAAAAATATAACCTTTTCTCTCTATCTGCACATTTAAGAAAAAATCACAAAGAGGACACAAATTTGTATATACAAAGTAAGCAGCTAGTCAAGTAACTTATCGCCTTTCACAGGTTTACTAAGAGACTTACACACTTGGATGTAAAATATAGCCCATATTCTTCTTCAAGGATTTTTTTTGCATTACAGGAGAATGCCACTACAATAACTAAGATTCCCACTGCCATAAATACTAAACATAGGTAAACTTTCCCTGCTCTGATACATTTATAGCATCAGGAAAAGCATTCTCTGTCCTGATGAGTTTAGGTTGTAAACAAACAGGGAAGTCAAATAATGGAGACAACAGAAGCATTATCCACATTTTACAGTCAGTAAACCAGAGCAGAAAGATTTGCTGACATTTGTCTACTCTGCACCCAGATGCTGCTGCCTTTGACATGGGGATTCAGGGTGACAAATTTCATAATAAAGTAAGAAAGCTTGTTTCCCAACCTACAGTCAGGGCTTGAAACAAAGCATCCATTTAGTTTACTAGGCTTCTATTGGATGTTGTTTAATGATGAGGATTTTGTAACACAGATGTTCTGTGAAACAGAACAGGAAAAAAAAACTACATAATTTTCTTCATACACTCTTTCTAACTGCCATCAAAGAGCAGTGATTCAAACCCTGCCAGCCATGGCTGCACTTGAACTAATGACTTAGAAGTGAAAAGACTCTACAGTCTATTACTAATCTCCTGAGTCATCTGGGCTTTCAACCCTTTTTTAAAGTTATATTTACTGGGATCAGAACAGTTGCCCTTCTTAGAATAGATTTTATGCTGCAACCCGTAGTCCAGAGTTCAAGAGTCTTCCATTTATAAAAGAATAAGTCATAGTGTCCCTGTACAGTCACTTTCTGACAGCAGGGCAAAAATTTGCCTATCCAGATAATAGGATATAATTAAAAATTTCATCCTCCCATGTTAGATATCTCAGCTTTCTAAGAATGCATGCATAAATACAGGTGCCTTCTATTTTATTTTTTAACTTTTTTTTTCTGTTTATTTATTTTTATAAAAAATATACAAGGCTTAGCTAAATAAATAAATAAATAAGCTAATTATTAAAATAGAGACGTAAAAGAGAGCAAAAGGCTATTTACATCAATAAATTGTGTTCATCAGTTACCACCCATTTGAGAAAGTTAGCACCAATTTATTTCACAGAGCATAGGGAATATGCTTTTCCATTTTCTGTCTTCTGCTATTTAGAACTATTATTTATTAACCTGGAGTGTTTGAAATTGAGAATATCTGCTACATGCAGATTTAAAAGACCCTCTTTATATCATGGTATTCATATCTGTTTTGAAAGTCATGCTGCACCTTTTCAAGTGCATGGATGTGTGCTTGTGCAGTGCGCATGCACGCGAGTGATCACACACAAGCACATTTCTGAATTCTGGTGCTGAAATTCAACAGTGAGCTCAGAATGGAATGGAACACAGGTGCAGGGATCACTTGCATGTGTTCACACAGCTTTTCTGTAGTAGAGAAGCAGTAACAGAAGCAGTTTTGCTGCACTGTCCTTCACACAGCATATGCCAGATTCAGAATGTAATGCTAACGCAGAAAGAGGAATGCATTGTAGTCTCTAATAGTTATAATGGAGAATATGCTGTCATACTGAAAAGTTTCATGAAGAGGAAAAATAACATTGCCTACTTGCAGCGTGAACAGTCAGTCCTCTTGGCATGAGCCTGCCCCTGCTTCTAGAAATATCTAATTCTTACTAAGCACGTAGTAGACTCTGTAGTCTTAGCTCAGGCAACAGCAGTCTTGTATCATACTAAGCTGTCATTTGATTTGTACAGTCGTTTCCATGGTCATAACTGATATTTACCCTTACATAAGTTTGACAGACACCTAGAAAAAAGCTGCACAGTTGCTAAGTGCTATCACAGCAATTGCTCTTCTCTTCTAGTAAGTACACTAACATATTGTGTTGGAGCACTGCTCCTTTGAGGGTTGGAGAAAGTTGCTAAAATCCAGAAAGTGCAAAGAAAGACAGAGAAAAAAGTTTCTTTGTGTTTGTGTTTCCCAATGTTTGCAACTTTCACAGTATCACCACCCTGGTAGTTGGTGTATCTTAGATTGTCACTCAAGTCTGAGTGCTCACACTATCATAACCTCAGTGCAAGTATTTCTTGGGCATATGTGAGTTACTGTTTCTTTATATGTCTGGAGAGGTACAGCAGCTGTGGGTCTTTTTCCTGGGAAGGTCTAGGACTCTTCCCCAATTTTCTATGAGAGGTTTTGTCTGTTCTTCACAGAGAATAATGAAAAAGGCACTGGAGAATATTCAGCACACAAGTTACTTCACTTATATCTTCTCCATGATGTACCATCCTGCATCTTAATGAAGCCTATGTTCCAATCTAGGTCTTCATCTTGGTAAACTGGATAAGATTTAAAGCACTTTTAAATCCTGTTCAGAGCTTCTTCGTTTGGATGAAAAGGGGTAATAGATAAATAAGAGCTAGAATTAACTATTCAGTAAAGATATACACTCTCTGGGAAAACCTACAGAAAGTGAGTTATTGTGTTAACTGAACCCCTAAGTGGTTTAAAAAATAAAAAAGTGTTTTCTATAAATATCTGTTAGTATAAACAAAGATTACTGTATCTTTTTTTCCTGACTTATTTTCAGCCTCAGGATATTTTAGTCATTTATAAAGCAGGTTACAGCTCTAACTTTTATGTATGAATGCCTATTCAGCTGGAAAAAAATCTATTTGCAACTGCAATTCCTCCAAGAGTCACAACAATAAGTTCCAGTGCATGAACATCATCACATCAAGAGTGTAGCAACTCTCCAGCAGTTAGAATTTTCTTAGAGAGGCAATATTCATAGGAAATTTAAAATTCCATTCAATCAAGTGGGGGGAAGGAAAAGTAAATTATGGTACAGTCTAGTATTTTGCAAATCTTCTGATAAGCAAGTTATGACTCTTAATTTCTGCAAGGTCATTCTTTTAAGACCTTTGTATTTGTAGACTGAATGGTAGCTTCTGTTTCTTTAAAAATGGATGTGACCAGGAGAACTGCTCTCATGTTTTAAAAGATCTGTACTTGAAAACCATTTAGATGTAAACACTAGAAATTCCCTAAAGACTTTTAAAAGACTGAATAAAGATCTAATACTCCATCCCACAATGTTGAGCTTTTCTGGGGTCTCAAAATCTTGCTTTTCTGCATGAACACAGCACAATATACAAAAATCAATGTGGAAAAAAGCCTTCAACAAACTATTTCTAGGAATATTTAGTGTAGGCAGTCTATACGTACCTAATTAGAAGGAGACGAGACATAAATGTATTCAGAGACACACCTACACTGGCTAAATCCTCTTTATTTCAAGCTACATTCATACATTTTTACCTTATTTATTCACACAATTACTCTGAGTCTAAGCCTGGGATACAATAATAAAAGAGAGTACATGGACCGGTATAATTTACTCAGTGGATTCTCAAGGTATCTGGGAAGTCAGAAGCCTCATTCCAGTTAGCTTTTTCCCAGTCTCTGCTGTTACTTAAAGCAGTTTCATTTTAGGCAGCTGATTTTAAGTTACTTTTTAAGGCTGATTTTGTAAAACTTCTTTGATATTTTGTGGACCTGTACTTTTATGAGAGCCATAAATTCCACAAATGACAGATAGCACATAATATTTTGATGGAAAGTATTGCTGGTACCAGGGTAAAACTTGTGTTATGTGATATTGAAACACATTCATACTTCCATTTCTCCTTAAATTACACCAAGTTCCTTAACAGTTTGATTAGATTAGTAAAACATTATTCAGAGTATTCAAAATTATATTGGTTGATTATTTAAATACTCTTGTACTCTTTTCTTCAGCAGTCTTATGACTTATATGCTGCACAGCATTTCTGGTGAAACTAAAGCAAATAGATCTTTACACAGACTCCGGACAGGCCTACAGGTCTTCTTCAAAAGGTTCTAATAATGAAAGCAGAAGGGAATGAAAAAGGAGGGAGAAAGAAGACACATTGTTCTGTCCAAATACCCAAAGAGACTCTTTCAAATAAAATCTTTTTATTTTTATGTTTGAAAAGAAGTAGGACATTTTAACTACACAAGACCAAACAGCAGAACAAAGATCCAAGTATATAAAGATGGCATGTGCATTTTTGTGAGATGCTTCTGACAATTGACACAGTGCAAAGCAACACAAGAAAAATACCACCCGACAATCCTTTAGGGAAAGACTAATTTCTGCCTTGATTCCTGACAAAATTGGATTGGTGCTTCTGTTTGCCACCCTCTTTATCCATACAAAATTTTAAAAAATAATAAACAGACCCTTAATAATATAAAATAAGAATCTTCTCATGGTATATTTTCTTAAAGTACACTTTCAAATCTACCTTTAAAAACACTTCTGCTAATTTGGGAATAGTGCATGGTTTCAGCAGAAAACATGGGTATTACCGATGTGGCGTCCAATGGAGATCTGTTGCATTCTGAGGTTTGGGGGGAGTTATGTTTTGCTTTAATGTTTATATTATTTTTCGAGGTAAAATTGTTTTTCACTCTGTCCAACTTTTGTGAATAATCTCCAGTGCATGTTATTCTTACTGATTTAACATACTGAATTCTCAAAACAAACTGTATCGCCCATAGTGCACCAGAGCCAGGGGTTGTTTACAATGTTATGTATGGTGCACAGGCAGGAAGAAGGGCATACACTGTCCAGGTAAGCAGTGTGTGCTCAAGAGTGATGAAGGAGCATTAATGGATCTCCAACTATTATATGTTGCATGAAATTTATACACCCATATCAAATTAATTTATGCAGCTCTTCTGGGCAGATTATTTGCCTTTCGTAATAATATTTATTATAAATTAATTCCTGCTGACTTTTTTCAAATGAGCCAATATTTAATTTAGAGTAAATGTTTGCATTTTATCTGAATATTGAAATTCATCCCCTAGAACTATCCTGATTTGTGCTTTTGGCTATATCAATCATCGTGACTATAATGTGCAGCATGCTTAACGAGCAGTGCCGGCTTTCTTACTATAGCTTTCTAGTGTAGCAAGATGACCACTCATTCTGTTTTCTTGGTAATTGTAACAAAAGTTTGGCATGCATGTTGCTGAAGAAGCATTCCAAGAATCTCTTTGTTACAAGTAACTGAAAATCTATTGCTACATATTGCTACAAGTAACTGAAAATCCAAACATGAGTGGAGAACTGCATATTCTAAAGGTGTTTTCTCAGGACAAAAGGGATTTAAGCACTTTACCTGAACACTAATGATGTAATTATTAACAATTAGCGATGTGTCAATAAAGTTGCCGCCATCAGGTTTCAGAAATAACTTTATTTAAATGAATGACAGAAGGCCATTTTTTTTTTTTTTCTGTCTGAAGAGTCAGTACGACAAATGTGTATCCACGTAGAGCTGACATTTAGATACTCTGGAACCAGGGTTTAACGGAACTGTGGCTTATGTTGCTGAAGTAAATTGTTAAGAACTGTGAAAAAAAAATTGTTTTCTTCCTGCAAAATGCTTTGTAACTCAGTACTTTCAGAACATGTCTAATGTAAAATATTTCCTTCTGTAACTAGGATAATAGATTTCATTTATTGTTATTCTTGCAGGAAGACCTTATACAGAACTAAATTGGAGAATATTAAATTAGTTGACATTTTGGTCTGAAATAGAACTTTCACATATGCATAACACAGCAGGATTTAAACAAATGTTTGAGCAAAATGCTAGTCTCAGGACTATGTGATATATAAATTTTTCTTTAAATCAACACTTTGAGCTACCTTTTTTGAATACAACAAAATGGGGGCATGAGAGAAGAATGTAGGTTACCTTTTTCATACATTCATGAGTCCTAAGGAGCTCGTGTACTCCATACCCTTCCCATAATGGATTTTGACCAGCCACTTATTTACAACCTGAACAGACCATACAGATCCATCAGCTTTCCCAGTCAGCCTGTCCAGTGTTTCTCTATCTGTTGCACTACATAGCTTTCCTGATATCTAATGGGAACTTATGTCATTGCCTTTTAAGATCATTAATTCCTGTTCTTTTTTTTGTGGATGTGAAAAGATTGTGTTCTTGTTTTATAAACTTGAAGACTTCTGTTCTCATCCCTGCCAGTCCTTCTTTAGACTAAAGCATTAGTTATTCTCACAGATCACATGTTTTTTCTACTGTTTTTCTCTGTACTCTCTCCGATTAGTCTCTTGAAGTGCAGTGTCAGACCTGGAAAAAAATATTCCATCTAACACCTTACCAAAACTCAGTATACAGAACAATAGTGTTTTACAACCTGTTCTGTCCTTCTCTCTCTCTCTCTCTCTCTTTTTTTTTTTTTTGTAACAGCATCTTTTCACTTCAATCATTATTCTGTAACTGGTCTGTTAGTATATTAACAACATATCAGCCTTACAGTGAATAAACTTTCAAATATTTTGTTTAGATTCAGTGACATCCAGGAACTTGGGGGGGCTGGGGGGGAAGTCTATGGGAGACTTCATATAAAACTGCCAAAAAACCTCATACCCAAGTGCTTACACTCGTACAATAACTTTCACTGTGGATCCATTAATGTTGCCCTAACATAAATATAAATAGTTGGTATTTGTCTAGGCAGCATGTGTTCAAATAAACCCAGAATTAATGTACCAAAGAATGACAGCACACTAAATTAAAAGTATTTAAATGATTTTTTTTTCAGCCAAGGATATTGTAGTGAAAGAAAACCAATTTTGCTCACATTTTTAAGCTAAGAAAAAAATCCATATAGTATAATGTAACTGAAAATGATTTAATCTTTTTTTTTTTTTTTTCCCAAAGTCTTCATAAATTTTCATCTTTATGCCTGAATTCCACTCAGGAAAATACTCCAAAAATGTTGTTCATCTTAAATAGATTCTGGCATGTTCATAAAAGACATAAAAATATGTTATATCAATGGCTCCCAGCTATGAAACTACCTGTTGCTTCATCTGAACAATATGATTGGGCTTCTTTGAATTAATTTACTTTACTCCAGAGGACTGCTTACTTGTATGACAACATTGAGCAATTCCAGGCTGCTGACTCATTCATAAAATTTTCTGCTACTTTATTTAATCTTACTGCAATATTTGAGGGAAATTCAGCACCACAATAAAAAGGATGCAATGTTCCAGCAATGTTCACTGCTTATAGTATTCTGACTTTTTTGTTTTCCAGAACAGACATGAACACGTGCATATGCCCTCTCCAAACATATTCCCTCAGGGAACTGAGTGCCTGTACATAATGGAGCAAGAACAATGTCATCCCTTCCAAAGGGGGGAACTGGAATATACTGCAGTGCTCAGGGGCAAATGAATCCACTTAGTAACCAGTTTTAAACCATTTCCTTGTAGAGAAACAGAGGAAGAAGAGGAGGAAAGAATTGTACTGGTGTACAGGGCTGTACTTGCTGCCCGTCACTAATTCAATCAACAGCTTTATCTGTGGCACAAACCTAGACAGCAGGTATATAATGCATGTCCCAGCCAGGCCCTGGAAACAAGTAGATTTTACCATCCTTACTGTAGCCCTGGTGGATGATATTTGCCCCACAGCTGTTTTTTGCCTAATATAATATCTTGCTTGATCTCAGCTGCTGTGATCAGTGTTGATGAAAATGAAATATATGTTGTTGCTTTAATGAACCTAGAAGGAACAAGTCAAGATAGCAGGAATAGTAGTTTTGCTTACAGCTCCAGGAGAGATTACTTTCATGCTATGGCCCAGAAGTACAGATGGCTAATCAATGAGCTAGAAAAACCGGTCTCCATTTCTGAAAATGATAGCTATTTAGAGGTGCAAATGGCCAGCCTTCTTTTACATGTTCTGTTTTGGGAGATTTCTGACATAGCTTCTATTGAAAGAAAATGGCATCAAAAGACATCATTCTAACATGGAAAATAGGGTAAAAAATTATGGTGTTTTCTTTCTAAAATGTTGCTTTTCACTGAGGTAATATTAAATCAACTTTTTATATGGAAGTGTACTCATCCAGGCAGCATCAAGTGATGTGTTGAAAAGAACCTGGAACCTCTGTACTGTAGAATTCCAGTATATGAAATGATTAAATATTAAATGTGGTAAAGACAGTGCTTGCAGTGTATGCAAACAGGCTCTCCCACTACACACACAAGTGTACAGCTCCTGATTTATTTGTTTGTTTGTTTGTTTGTTTGTTTGTTTTAATAGGCATGAACTTAAAGAATATGATAAAAGATATAGTAAATAATTCTTAGGTTTGCAGTATCCTGGAAGCTGGTTTTGGTCATTAGAATAATGATTTAATGCATTTGATAAACACGCTAAATCCAAGACTCCTGCTAGCTTGCTATCACGCTGTAAAGTTTATGGCTGAATTCTCTGAACCTTGATTCACATCTCCTTTCTAGAGGGTTTCTGAAAACAACCTAGCAAAGACAGGCCCAGCACCTTTTCCTGGACAGTCTTGATATTATTGCAGTTTCTCAGGTCAGTTCTTCATTCTAAGATGAGACTGACTTTCCTAGAGCATCTTTGTTGAAGGGCAAAGTTATGTGGAGAGTAGCCAGTCACTTCCTTGATAAAGAACAGTTAAAACTGATCACTTTTTCACTCCCTTCTGTACTGACAAGTGCCATAAGAAAGTGAAGACATGAGGTTTATAGGAATATCTGTGGTGTGTGGTGCAGTCACTGGCAACACTGATTCCCTCATTTTGCAATACAGGAAAGCATGATCAAAGAGCTGCTACCAGCCCAGTGTTGACTGTCTTTATCAAACATCTGAAGCTGCAGGAAATTTATACATATATTGAACTAGATTTTTTTTTGCCAGCCACAGACAGTAGAATCTCACCGTGTTGTTACCTCTGTGATTAGCACTTTACTCCTATGCTTTCCATGTGAGAAATTCCCTTCCCTTCGCTTCCCTTCCCTTCACTTCCCTTCCTTTCGCTTCCCTTCCCTTCCCTTCCCTTCCCTTCCCTTCCCTTCCCTTCCCTTCCCTTCCCTTCCCTTCCCTTCCCTTCCCTTCCCTTCCCTTCCCTTCCCTTCCCTTCCCTTCCCTTCCCTTCCCTTCCCTTCCCTTCCCTTCCCTTCCCTTCCCTTCCCTTCTTTCAGGTCCCCTTGAGGAGATTTTTTCCCCCCTTTTTTACAAATAGCATTAAGATCTTCTGACTCTTATATTTTACCATTAAATCAGCTTTATCCACTCAGCTGGTGCTGAGTGAAAACCTCTTGCTTCTACAGGCTACGTGTGTTAACAATTTGCAGCATCCTTCTGTTTACAAACTAATTCCTGAAAGCTAAGAGAAATGAGCAAGAAATAAGTAAGAGAAAAGGAAATAAGCTTATTTTGATGGAAAATATTAATGGCGCAGATTATGACTGTGGTACCTGTGGAAACAATGTGTTGCTAGAAATAAAAGTGTTTTCAATGCTTTCAACCTGCAGTCAAGCAAACAGGAGAACAAAGGTCTACACCAACAAATGGTATTCTGTAACTGAGGCATAGAAACACAGAGTCCTATAAAATACCCTGAAATTTGGAGTCTCTATTAGGGTCTCATTAAGCAATGAAGTATAAAACATGGATGTGCACAATCTGAATACAACTGAAAACCAAACCAAAAAACAAGAAAGGGAATGAGCCACACTAATGAAGAGACAAAGTCACAAAGATGTTTATTTTTTTTTGTAAAATAAATTTGTACATATATATGTTTGTACATAAGTGTATACAAATGGGTGTACATATACGTATGTGTGTACATATATACACATGTATATGTGCGTATACATATATATATATGTGTGTGTGTGTATGGTTCTGAATTTGCCTGCCAGCAGGAAGGACCCCTGCTGAAAAAAACCACAAGGTTGTTTGTGTGTGTGAGTGAATGTGTGTGTTTTATATTTGCATCCATGGGGAAATGCGATAGAACACATCACAGTCATATCATGGATGATGAATCATATACATTTTCATCTGATACATAATGCAATTTGATCTTTGTTACCATTGTCAGTATAATCAATACATACCAACTGCAAGTGACATATAGAGAGACAGCATTAGTATACTGAAACGAATTTGGATCAGCAAAGCCACAGCAAGTCTGTCGCCATGCAGTGAAACTTCATTAAAGTATCCAAGCAGGAAGCAAAAACATAACACCCAGGCAGTCAAATGGACAGATTGTTCATTCCAAGATATGACTTTCTCTTCTCTACTTTGTCCATTTCCTCCTGGACTTCATAATAACCTTGAGAAATCAGCCACATCATCCTGTGAAAGCCCAGTTCTGTTGTTGTCTTACATCACCTGTGAAATGTTGGTTTTCTTGCAAAATAACAGTATTTTCATACTTTTCTAGAAATTGGTCCTCTGCTTCAGAAAATGTTCAGTTGTCTAATAATGCTGAAATTGTTGTAATAGATTCTCAATATTAAAAACAAATGGATAATCTTATAAAAATATTGAACAGTTTGAATAATAATTGTACTATTAAGAAAAGCCTACTCAAGTGACAACCAATTAACCAAGAATCTGTAATTATAAAATGGTAGAGACTCAAGTTTTCCTAGAGCTGTCAGTGCTGACACTGAACCCTGAGTGAAACCCCTTTTTGCAGGGTTTTTGCTGCATGTGCTCCAAGCCAACTATTTGATATGATTCATCTGTGCAGACAATTCTGCTCACCTTATTCAGGTACTGTGGAGTACCCAGAGGTTGTCAGTGGGGCTTCTGGTTCACCTTCTCTTCTGGAGCAGGCCACTTTTGTTGTTTCCTGAAAAAGTCAATAAATCTTCTATAACCTTTTTCATTTGCAGACCTTAAAGTGTTTTATGAAGAGCATGATCATCATTATCTTCTTTTTTTCATCTGGGCAAATAAAGACAGATGAAATGACTTACTCAAGAACAAAACTGGAACTAGTGGAAGAGAACTTTTTCTCCCAAGTCCTCCTTCATGTCTACTAATATCTGTGACATGGAGTTAGTGAGAGTTTGAGTAAATTTCAGAGCAGCAGTAATAATCTTTCCTAGTCTGCATCCTTCCATAGTGTTCTGAAGGAAAAGACTTCTTATGGCTCCTGAAGTCTGCTTATCTTTGGTGTCATCCACAAATGTTGGTTCTTTGGCCCATTTTAAGTTGGAAAGAGAGAACACTAACAGCAAATCAAGTTTCATCTCTAAAATTCTGTATCTGTTACAGTTCTTCACTAAGTCAAGAGTATCCCATCAGGAAGCTAGGGTATCCTTTGTGAATACTGTTGCAAAGGAGGAGCTTATGAAGACCTACACAAATAGTCAGCCAGACCAACAAGACACTATCCTGTCTCTAAAACTCCTCTTTGAAGGCAAAAGCAATCAACTCACCAGAAAGAATCCCTCAGAATAAAGTAATAACTAAACTGTACTTTCATTACTGTTCTAAAGCTTTTAAGTTCAGAGAACAGATAGCTCTAAATATTAAGTGTACCTGACACTTTTCTAGCTTCCTATGCAGTTCATTTGTCTTGGGCTAACTATGACTTTGATTTATACAGTGTCAACAAAACAAAATGGCTTACTTGATTTTTGCTTTCTTCTCTGTGTTTTTCATTACCAAGAGCATTTTCCTCAACTGGAGTTCAACCTATATATTACTAAGCACTAGGATAAATTTCCTAAGCTCTGCTAGGAATTTTGTCTCTCTCTTTTTATTATGTTATTTGAAATTATTTTCTATAATTTTAAATGCAGGCACTTGTAGCTAGATGATGTTCTTAGTCATATGGTTTCATTTTAGGTAGTTGTGCAAGGAACAGTGAGTTGGACTCAATGATCCTTGTGGTTCCCTTCCAACTCAAGATATTCTATGATTCTGTGATATATGATAAAACAGTCTTTTATCATATAAAGTGCTAAATCAGGAACTCGGAAGTTAGAGATCCTGGTTTCAGATTTGCCTTTGTAGCTCTTCTGCACATAAATATTTAATGAGAATCTCTAATTATAACATACCCTTTTCACCAGAGAACTCTTGACTTCAGTGTCTAAGGCAGAAAGTGCTCATTACCAAGCAGCTATTTATATATTTACTCTGTTTTTATTGTTTAGCCCCATGCCTTGGTTATTGAACACTATTCAGACTATGTTCTAAAATGCAGAATAATTCATATGCTTTTTGGCTGTGCTATGAGTTCAACAGAATCAGTGATTAGTTTTTTTAAAGCATTCCTGTGAGGAACAGATCTGGCTGTAAGCATAAGCAGTCTAAAAGGCTACTCAGGACGCCAAGGAATGTGGTTTTTTTTCCTGGCCTCTTATTTCTCTCTCCTCCCCAGTCCCAATTTCTGAGATATTCACCTGTCTGTGGGAACTCCTCCTGTTCAAGTTCTTACTCTACAACAATTGCAAGCTTATTAGTTAATTGCCTTTCCTGTAGGAATAAAAGAGCCTGAATTTTCTTACAGTGTCATAGTATAGTGATATGGTTTGCAGTGTAAGGAGAGAAAATGTATGTTTAGGGAAACGAGAATAGTGAAGGGATTGGACTGGTTAAAGGTATTTGATAATTCAATGTGAAATCTTTTACAGTGAGTGAGTAGACAGATTTACTCATTTTAAGCCTTGCATTTAGTTTACATTTAGGATTTTTTATTGTTTAATCTGTCCATTAAAGTGAGTACATGATTAACCCTGTACTACAGATGGAGACTAGCAGTACAGAAATCTTAAATTTAAAAACATTGCTAACTAAGCCTTTAACCATGACATAGAGGATTTTTTTCAGAATTGTTAGATCTGTATAAAAACAGCTTACCTGTTTAGCTTTGCAATTTGTTTATGTCAAATTCCATATATTTAAAATTTAAAATATTGGAAACTTACAGCAAGTGAGAACTGGAAAATATGACAGAGACAGGGATAAAATCCAAGCTTGATGAGAGATGTCAAACAGTAATATTTTTGTAAGGAGGTCATTAACATGATTAACAGCAGTATCATTACAGTATATACTGACTTGGTCCTCACATTGTCTATCTATCTGGTTTATTCTTCATTGATACACTAACTAGATGTTTTGGAGATTTTTGGTCACTCAGGGTAGGAACTAGATGCTTCCGAAAATCTAAGCTAGTCCCAAATTAGCTCTGATGCTCCAGGAGAAACAAATCCTTAAATGTGGGTATACGTGGAGAGTGGGGTATTTTATAAGTGAAGCAGACATTTTTATGGAGCTACCACTGACGATCAACCATGCCAAATTTGAACTAAACGCAAGCTGCAGTTATTGAGACACAAGCTTCTGCAAAGCAATGATATGTAGATCTCACAGTTCAGCCTTATCACAGGGCAAGTTCTGTCATGTTACAATGTGATATAGATGATCCTCGATTGAGTAGAAGCATGTAATTCAATTGAAGAGTTCTGCTGACACAAGAGCAGTCTTGAGGTGATTTATGAATGGAAGTAGAGTACTTCACCTGAATTACAATCTTGGTATTCAGCTTGGAACAGGTTTGCAATATACATCATTATCTTTATTCTGGGGTGGGGGGAGGAAGGGAAGTTAAGGAAGTGAAGAAAACAGAGCATAAAATCTGTGAATTGGAAACATATGCAAGGAAATATTTTCATCTCAGATTTTTAAAACATTGTTTATAATATTAATTTTATTCTTTGCAGAATTTTGAAATTTGAAATGTTTGGCTGTAATTTTATGTTTCCCCGAACCAAAACCTTGTGGAACTTTTGGCTGTTTCATAACATGTATCACGATTAACTGACAAGTCTTTTCCATATAAAAAGTGATTAATCGAAGTTTTCCTTACCAACTCTAATTTACAAGCACTAATCCAATAAACCAATGCTTTCCTGAAGATTCACTGGCAGAAAAAAGAGACAACTGTTCCTATGCAGACTTTGGAGACTATAAGTATATGGAAAAAACAATCCTAATGAAACCAAATTTTCCTTTAATATAACTTGGTTGTGGCATGTATATGTTCATGTGGCTGGTGCTCAGGAGCAGGTGAAGGCTATGAGGTTGCATCTCACTTTCCCTCTGTGTGTGCATTTATGCCCTCTGTGCAGGGTTCCAGGCTTCTGAGTCAGCTGGATCTCATCTCACCTATGTGCACAGATTTCCCAGCAGATGAGGGCCTCTGAAATTGTCCGTGCAGGTGGCTCTGTGTCTTGCTGCAGTATAAATCAGAACACACCCAGCACATCCACGAGAAACCAAGAAGTCAGAGTGGCTCTTGGGTCTAGAAATACAGTATTAGCCTTAGAGAACTGATGCATTACGGTCTTTGTGTAACCCCTTCTGGAACTTCCACAGAACACAGCAATTATTTAGTCCTGAATTATTCAATTGTACACAACTATCACTAAATATTTGATATATTCAATCATCGATGCAGCTCACCAAGTTCTTCTCATGTATTATGAATACTGCATGAGAGCATGAACAGGTAGTAACAGAGTCATTATGAATAGGCAAGAAACAACAAGCTGAGGCACTAATGTTTGCCTTACAGGGAAGCAGTCAGGTACATGCTCCTCACAGGGGTTTTCTGTAAGAAAGTTCAGACTTAAAAGAGAAACAAGTTAGGAGTGTTGCTAGAAGCAACTGTGCAAAACAAGTTGCACTAATTCCCTTTCTGAGACACAATTCCTTCATAGTTTCTTTTGGCACCGAGGCCATGGATTTTCTACTAGTATATATGATACCAAGTAATTACTTCTCCTGCCACAAAGGTGGTGAGCCAACAAATAAATGGCCATTTGCAAAGTCAAAGTTTAGCATAATTCCTACCTGTTATCTTTCCATATGTTATAAATAGAGCAAATCAATGAGCTCTGCTTCCTGTTCATCTATAACAGTTCACATTTGTATGATAGTGGTTTGTGACAATGAGCAAGTGAAGGCACAATTTTGAAAACTACTATTGTTTTATCATTAATGTATATTGCATCATGAATATCATACAAACTTTCTATCTTATCTCCACATGAAATCCAACAGGTTGTATTAAATTGTTAAGACAGAACATATTGCATAGAAGGTTTGAAATTAGAATGAAGAAAACTACCATGGGAGAAAAAGGAAATTTACAGTTACATCTTCAGGTCCTGCTGTCACTATTTGTGCAACAAATCACACTGTCTTCATGAGGTGAATGGAGTTCAGCTGACATTGGAACAGCCATGAGAGAATCAGAAGAAGGAAGTAACAAACAAGAAAAATTACAGATCCCAGGAGGTAAACCAGCATGAGACAAAAAAGAAGAAAAGATACTACTACACTCAAATGTTTAAAAATATATTTATTGACAACTATCAACAATAGACCAGCAATATCTGATCATCCACTATATAAGCAGGCAGATTTTAAACCACTGGCTTCATAGTGAGCATGATGAGGCTCATATAACTTTACCAATACTCTTCACATTAAAACAACAACAAAAAAAAAGCAGGGGGACATAATAACAAAAAGAGGAAGTTCTTGAAGCGCTGATATATACTGAGTATATTATCAAAGAAGTCGCTACAGAAGTCACAGAACCATGGAGTGGCTGAGGCTGGGCAGCACCTCTGGAGATCTTTTAGTCCCACACCTGCTCAGAGCAGGGTTAGCAACAGCAGATTACTCAGGGCTGTGTCCAGGTGTGTTTGAGTATCCCCGAAGATGGACACTCCACAGTCTCTCTGGGTAGCCTGTGCCAGTGTTTGACAACTCTCAAACTGAAAAAGCTTTGTCCTCTCCTCTCCTCTCCTCCCCTCCCCTCCCCTTCTCTCCCCTCCCCTCCCTTTGAGCCTGGCTGTTCAGCTGCTTTTTAGTCCAACTGACTGTCCACTTAACTAGCCTATATTTCATCAGTTTGTCTATGAGAACATTATGGAAGATAGTGTTGAAAACTTTGCTAAAGTCAAGATAAACAGCAACTGCTTTTCCTTCATCCACAGTTCCAGTTGCCTTATTGCAGAAGGCTGTCAGGTCGGTCAGGACTGATTTTGCCTTCATGAGTCCATACTGACCACTCCCAACCACCCTCCTGTTCTCAGTATGCTTGGAAATTATTGCCAGGATTATTTGCTCCATGACCTTCCCAGGCATCAAGGGGACACTGACTGGCTTCCAGCTCCCCAGAGCCTCCTTCCTGGCCTTCTTGGAGACAGGTGTGACATTTCTTCCAGTCCTCAGGAACACCGCCTCATCACCATGACCTTTCAAAGATAACCAAGAGTGGCTTTGCAATGACAGCACCCAGATCCCTCAGCACTCATGGGTGCATCCCATCAGTTCCCAAGGACTTGTGTATGCCCAGTTTATATAGATGTTCCCTAACCTGATCTTCCTCCACCAAAGTAAGTCTTCCTTGCTCCAGGCTTGCCCATGCGTCTCGGTCACAGGGCCCAGACCTGAAAGCAGGCTTTATCAGTGAAAAGAGAGGTGAAGAAGGCAGAGAGTCCATTGGCCTTTTCTACGTCCTTTGTCGTCAGGGCCCTTGCCCCATTCAGCAGCAGGCCCCCATTTCCCTCACCTTCCTTTCGTTTCACATCCCTCACCGGATTCAACCCTACGTGGCTTTTGACTTACCCCATCTTTGCGTGCTTGGACAAGTGCTTCTGTATTTCCCCTGGCTCTCCTCTCCCTGTTTCCACCTCTTCCATGCTTCTTTTTTTCTGTTTCAGTTTAGTCTGGAGCTCCATATTCATCCAGGCAAGCTTCTTCCACCTTTGCTTGACTTCATGCTCATCAGGACAGACCATGCCTGAGCTTGGAGGAGGTAAACCTTGAATATGAACCAACTCTCTTGGACACCTCCTCTCTTCAAGACTGTATCCCATGGGATTCCTCCAAGGAGGTCTCTGAAGAGGCCAAAGTTTGCTCTCCTCAAGTCCAAGGCTGTGACCCTGTTTTTAGACTTGTTCCCTCCTCAGCGTCCTAAAATCCATCATCTCAGGGTCATCACAGCCAAGGTTACCCCCAGCCTTTACATCCTCAGCCCGTTCATCCTTGTTTGTAAGTATCAGGTCCAGCAGAGCACCTGCACTCATTGGCTCCTCAATCACCTGTGTCAGGAAATTGCCATCAAAGCACTCTAGAAACTTCCTACATTTCTTGTGTACTCCTGTGTTGTCCCTCCAACAGGTATCAGGGCAGTTCAGTGCTCCCCATTAGGACAAGGGGCTGTGAAAGTGAAGCTTTTTCCGGCTCCTGAAGAAGATCTCATTTTCTTATTCTTCCTTATCAAGATGATCGGTAGCAGACACCCATGGCAATGTCACCCACTTCAGTCTGCCCGCTAATCTTGGCCTACAAGGTCTCAGCTGACTCATTCTCCAGGCAGATCTCCATGCATCCCTGCCACTCTCTCACACAAAGAACAAATCCTCCTCCTCACCATCCCAGCTCTTCCTAAAGAGCCTGTATCCATCTAAGACAGCATCCAATCACGTGAGCTATTCCACAATATCTCCATGATCTCAGTGAGATCCTAGCCCCACAGCTGCACACAGATCTCCAAGTCCTCCTCTGTGCTCCCCATGCGGCATGCATTAGTGGTGTACAGGTACTTCAGATGGACACCCAGTTTTGCTGATTTCCCTGAAAATGGGTGTGAACTTGCCACATACTCCTCTTCTGCCTGTAATTCCTTATTTGTGTGCATATACTTAAGGTGGCCACACATCAGCCTTGTTTCACTGATTATAAGGCTGCTCTTGTCCACATCACCCTGCATCCTTTGCTTGCAAACCCTGACCACCACTGCCTCAATCAGTCGTAGGTCACTACCTCCCTTCCCCATTGTTCCTAGTCTAAGCCTTTGCCTGTTGCCAAAGATGTTTTTGCTCCACATGGTCAGTGGATCCCATCACCTCGTACCAGGTCTTGAAACTTAGAGAAGGTCCTATAGTTGTAAAAGCTGAGTCCCTGTTGTTAACATCAGCTGCATAACAATTTGTTGGTCTGTGGGATTCCTTGACTTCTCCAGGCCTTCCCCTTCACCAGCAGGACAAAGGAGACACCACGTGGATACCAGGCATTGGCCTACACCCCCTGAGCCATGTAGTCATGCTTGATATGCTCCTGGTCTCCCCTAGCCATATCTGTGGTGCCCAGGGTAATAGTCTGAGGGCCAGACTACTACCAGCCTCAGTAATAGCCCATCTATGGTATCCAGAACCCAAGCCCCTGGCAAACAGCAAACCTTGCCAGGTGACAGGTTGGGCTGGCAGAGGTGCCTCTGTCCCTGCAGCAGGGAGTTTTCCACCACTGTTCCTTGCCCTGTCCTGCCCACACTGCCACAGGATTCGAGCACAGCCAGCTTGGAGGCTTCATTGGACAGAGCTCCCTGTCTTTGCCTGCTGCCAGGGCTCAGAACCTTCTCTGTAGATCAGAGCTGCAAGCGGAGCAGGAACCGTCCTCCTGGTGCCGGAGCTCACAAGCTCCCAGGTTTTGCCAGATTCAGCATCTCCATGCCCAACCTGACATCTAAGGCTCTGCCTGCTTCTCCTCAGTGCAGTGGGGTTCAGGTTCCTTTAGATGCAGGGTCAGGGGGGGATCTTGTCCATTTCTTTTTCAGCATCCCTGAAGTTACGCAGTCTGCTCACCTCCTCCCACAGCTTCCTTGCCTGGTAGCATAGACCCTTCACTAGCACGCACCGGCTGCAGGTGCCAAGACCTGGCCCCCTGGCCCCAGCAAGAAGTCCCAAACATTGCTGCAATTCCTTTCTGCAGAGGTACCTTCTCCCTCGGGACCTTGGGTCTCTTATGTTACAGAGACAGGGACAGTATCTCCTTAGCTTGTTACAGTACTCATCTTTCAGTAATACCTTTGTCTGTAAACACACACATGAGATGTTACCTCAACCCAAGATTGAAGCTAACAAATGATTGTGACATAACCAGAAATAATTATAATCATATGATGGAAAATTTACTGCATGTGCTAAAGCATACACCTTGAGACATGTTTATCTATATTGTATGTGGGATCATGGAACTGAAAATAAGAGGGCAAAAGGACACTTCCCTCAGTAAAATCTGTGGACAATATTAACTCTTGAAATAATATGATGCTTTTCCTATGGATTTTTTCTGCAGGTGCTTGGGAAAGGAGAGATGATCTAACTGCATAAGGTGACCTCACATGGAGGCAGAGAACTTTTTTTTTTATTATTAATCCCATACCTATACCTGCTCAGTGCTATCTTGCAAGTCAATATGGGGGTGGAATACAACTCCAAGGGTGTTCTTTCTGGCACATTATGGCTCTGTCTATCAGAGCTCCAGTCTGCCCTGCCACAAAGCCCTATATCCGGGGCTGAAGGAAAACAGAGAAATAAACCGCCAACAAAGAATGAAGCCCAGCAGAGTTTGGGGTTGGTTTTCCAGAGTCTTGTTGTTATTGTTTGGTGTCTTGGTTTGGGGTTCTTTTTTTAAGTAGGCACAGAGTGAAGGAACCTGACAATATGAAATTCAAAAATGCTATTGATTTTTTAAAAGGCTTGAATCAAACTGATCAGTTTGGATACATCCAGTCAGAAGATTTATCATATGGAACTGGAGAGAGATCAAGAAGTCAGCAAAATCATATTTTAGTTTGAGCCCACAGTGGATAATTAGACTGATGTGTGTTTCATCTTATCCAAGTTACATGTGAGTAAACATCTAATCCCATCTTTCCAGCCTCGTTAAACTCACTACTATAAAATAAAATGAAGAAGCTGGTAATTACATTTTCCAAAGTATACCTAGAAGCTACAGACTCATATGGATTTCTTCATTTCTTGTTCATAGCAATAAAATGGGGCATGGAGCTTTAAATCCCAGCAGGGTTGCTGTGTAGTTTAAGGGAGGAAATGTATTCTGAGAGCAGTGTGCTAATAAGATGCCACTTTCCTCACTCTCTTTCCAGTCTTCTTTACAAAAGGGGATATTCTCAGAAGCTCTCTGAATAATAAGAAATGAATAATCTAAAGAACAAAAACACAACAGATAAACCTGTGAAATAGATTAGGATGCTGTTTTCCTACAGTATTTACCTCTGCCTTAGTAGACATCATTAATGGTGCTCTAAGGACAAAGATGCCATCTTTTTTGTTGTCTGAGAGTTTTGTTTTTTTTCCAAAAAGCCCTAAGGTGATGCTGTCAACAAAAAACAGGGTTCTTAACGCTACTATCTTCACTCTCTTCTATTTGGTTTAATTCTTTTGTGTTTGGAGCTTCAGCCTGTAACTGCTTCCTCCACATTGCCTCTTTAACTCTTGTGTAATGTTGCTGCTCAAATGCCTTGTGGCCATTGCACAGGGTTCCAGTTTGGGCATGCAAAATGTCACCCACTGACGGTGCAGAAGGTGATGTCACCTCTGATGTATGTTGTTTCTAATAACTTGCTGATCAAGTAAATGAATAGAGTCTAAGGAACATAATGGAGGACGTCGCTTTGCTCCTTGCTTTACTGAAGTCTGGTATCTTCCATTTTAAGATTAGTTTTCCCCCTGTCTCTGACATCAACATCCTCCTACTTAAAATGAACAGACAGACACAGTTAATATAAATCAAAAAGGCTGGATAAGTCTGAGACTACCAGCTTGTGTAAATGAATCTGCAGCTTTTTAAACATTAATGATGGTAAAACAGAGAAAGCAGATGTGGATGAAGAAAATTAAGTCAAGCAATAATTTATAGAAAGAACACTATTTGATCACCTCTGCTGCAGATGATTTTTCTGATTGTAATGATCACATCAAGAAGACGAGATTTACAGGCTCACTGACTACAGAGTTGGATGGAGCCCCTAAAACTCCTCCAGTTATGTCTGTAATGAGAATAAAATATACAGATGGGCAAGGGGTAGATGGTCATCTAGAGATCTAGTAGGGGATTATCTCCTAAGGATTATTCCTTCCCTGTGAATTATTCCCATTTATTTTTCCCAGCCAACATCACCAAAAAATAGTGTTTCCCCTACTCACACTGGGAAGTGGTCCAAAATTAATCTTCAGTGATTTAGGACTTTAGTTTTGTGTCTGAGCCAAACTATCACATCCTAAAGTTTTACATTATTATGCCCAGAAGTTACCTTATGTGTAATGAAACTGCAGAACTGATGAACTGTTTACTAAGATAAAAATCATATCAGTAGCTTACACCAGTCTACACAACCAAAGGATTAGATACATGAAAACAGAGGATAAGATCCTAAAAGAAAACATTCATGTAATATTTTTTTACTAAGTAGAACCATCTACCAGAAAATGAAAAAAAAAGAACAGAAATAAATCTTCGGGTAATATTTTTCTTTTCCCTATGTATATTTTTCCATTATAAGTACCATTTAGTCAGTTTTGACATTGCAAGTTAATTTGATTGTGGATTTGCATTCTTGCTTACTGATTGTTTATTTCATATAGCAAGTTTTGGGGGGGTTTAGGGAGCATAAACTCAATCTCAATGGAATTGAGTTTTGTTTAAAAATTATTTTACTCATCATTGATTGTTTTCTGGTTTATGGAGGTTAGATATTGCATTCATGCAAACCTATGGCGATCTACACATTAAAAACAATACAAAAAAATTACTTTCAGTGATTATATGGGGGCAGATTTTTTAGTTATGAATATTGCTACTAAGTAATAGTACACCTTGTCTGTTACTGCTCCTGTGAACAAAAAAACCCAAACCCAAACAACAACAAGAAAGGATTAATTATTTAAAGCTATTTCAAAAGTAAAAGGTAAAAAATCAGCGTTAATTTAACATTTGATACCATCACCAGAATGGCATTTTCAACACCTTTTCCAAGTGAGTTAACCACTTTTTGTGTATAGGGCAAATTCTCTGTGAGCATTCATAGAGACTAAAGCATTACTTTGCAATAGTTTAAACTGCTTGTGGGAATGCCATGTGGAAAAGCCAGATATGTATGCCAGGGAACAAATATTTGTGTCAAAAAGCTCAAAATAAAATCATGGCATAGTTCCTCAATGAACATTTTGTGCTTCTGAATGTTTCCTCCAGATTGGCAAGCAAATACTGAGAAGAATGTTATACTAATTTTATATACCCTCCAGTGTTATCAGAAAAAGTACTAACCTCATGAGAGTTTTTCAGAAAACAGTATGCTGCAGGTTTTGAATTCTATATTAATAGATAAAATATGGGTAGCTACAAAGCTTTTAAGCATTTTTTTGCCCCCCATATACTCATCTTAATGGCTCTAGCATGTTAGGTCTCCCAACTTTCTTTTCCTTCCCATATTTTTTAGCCTTTCCCCTTGGGTATCAACTCATCACCATAACTCACTTCATTTTGCTGTGTGCCATTTGGAAATTGATGCAAATAACTAACAGAGACAAAGAGTGTACAGAAAAGAAGTGCAGTGGCACAAATTATCTGCAGTGAGGCATTCTGCTGTACATTTGCAATTAAAAAGCTCTCTAGATAATCGTGATGACTGACCATATAACAAAGAAAATAAATCCTTTCACAGGGGTGCATTGAAAACTGGTTGAATGGCCAGGCCCAGGGAGCTCTGATCAGTGGAACAAAGTCTAGTTGGAGGCCAGTAACTAGCTGTATATCTCAGACGTCAATACTAAGTCTAATATTATTTAACATCTTCATTAATGATCTGCGTGATGAGGCAGACTGTACGCTCAGCAAGTTTGCTGATGACACAAAACTGGGAGAAGTGACTGATATGCCAGAGGGTTCTGCTGCCATTCAGAGGGGCCTTGAGATGCCAGAGAAATGGGCTCTCAGAAACCTCGTGAAGTTCAAAAATGGAAAGTGCAAAGACCTGCACCTGGGGAGGAATATCCCCATGCACCAATACATGCTGTGGGCTGACCAGTGGGAAAGCAGCCTTGCAGAAAAAGCCCTGGGGGTCCTGGTGAACCCTATGTTGAACATGAGCCATCAGTGTGGCAAAGAAAGCTAATAGCATTCTTGGCTGCATCAGACCAACTATTGCTAGCAGGTCAAGGGAAATGTTCCTTTGCCTTTACTGAGCGGTGGTGAGAGTGTTGGAGTACTGGAGTACTGTGTCCTGTTCTGCATTCCCCAGTACAAAAGAGATACGGAGCTACTGGAAATAGACCAGCAAAGGGCCACTAAGATGATTAAGAGATTGCAGCATCTCATATATGAGGAAAGACTGACTGTTTAGCCTGGAGAAGAGATGGCTCAGAGCAAATCTCATTAATGTGTACAAATATCTGAAGGGAGGGTGTAAGGAAGATAGAACCAGGCTGTTTTCAGTGGTGTACAGTGACAGGACAAGAGGCAATTGACTGAAACACGGGAGGATCCATATGAACATAAGGAAATGCATTTTTTAAGGTGAGGGTGACCGAGCCCTGGCACAGGTTGCTCAGAGAAGTTGTGGAGTCTCCATCCTTGGAAATACGCAAAAGCCATCTGGACACAGTCCTGGGCAACCTTCTCTAGGTTACCTTGCTTGAGCAGGAGGGTTGGACAAGATGACCTCCAGAGGCCCCTTCCAACCTCAACCAGTCCGTGGTTCTGTGATTCTGATGTTGGTGGTCTTATTTCAAAGCTAATTTTTTAAGGAAAAAAAGTATCACTCATGGAATTTCTTACCCTTTCCAATATGCTTCAGTAGAGCATCTTTGTTAACATTTAAGGTTTTAGAGTTATTTTTTTCATTATTTGCCACTAAAGTGACACTGATTCTCCCATGCCTGCGCCTGACTCACTCAGCAGCAGTTAAAATCCCCAGTCAGCGGAAAAATGCTTTGAAATTTTGAAACTAAACTGTTAATAGTTTACCTGCTACATAAGGAAAACGTCTGCAAACTCTCATTGTATTTTATTGTCTGTTTTAACACTCTGAAACTGGTCTACCATTCTCTGCCTTAATTTTTTTCTTTCTTTTTGCAAGACAATTCAAACATACTTATGGTGTAATAAAGAGAAGGGAAAAATTTGAAGACAATTTGAGATCTGTAGAGGATGCAAACAGTGAATTCCATATTTAAATTCATTATGTTCCAGGCTGGCAGTTTTTCCATTCCTGTTTCAAACTTTGACCTAAAGGGCTTTAGTTTGCCTTTGTACACCTTTTCTTAAGACTAAGTCACCATGATTTTTAGTCCTTCTATAAAGCCTTCTAATGTCAGCCCCTTAGTATTTTATACTTTGATTGGTAAACATTTAAATTCCATGCTCTATTGCCCAGACAGCTTGTAAACAGGAAAAGAGTACAGGGACCAAACACTCTCATGCAGACTATCAATCTAAAGGTCAAAGTGAAAAAGCATTTCAGTATTACAGATTGAATACATGAGTTATTCAAATTATGTCATCTTAGTCTCATGTGAAAGAGTATAAATCAAAAAGAAATGGCAGAGCATTAATTCATTCTTATGGCCTAGATGGTGGTGATATGAAGAATTAGAGCACAGTCTAACGTTTTCTTCTTTTTCTGTAGCTTCTGGAGATCTGATTACCAGAAAGTTAATCATAACATTAAGTCATATCAACAGCTGTTCTTGTCACTATTATCCTTCTTCCCGCTCTCCTCTTCTTAGTTTTCTTTGTGTTTTGGGTTTTTGTTTTTTTTTTCAGTTACAACCATTTGTCATGTCTTGTCTAAAATTACACTGTAAGATTCTTGGAGAAAGGATGCCTTCTTCTCCTGTTTTCAAAACTCATCTCATCATGGGGCCCTGATACAGATTATGGCCTCTGGATGTTGTCAGAGCATAAGCAGCTACTAAAATTACAGCACAGAGGTATTTATCACAACTAGATCAGGTCAAAAGTGACCAACCCTAGTGCAGTCTCATGCATGGTAACTTGCTTTCCTCTCAAAGAGATGGTATATACCTGCAATAGATTTGAAAAGCTCAAGAAGATAAAACTTTGTAGCTAGTGTTGATAGTAGGGCTGGACTCTGTTCTATGGACTCGAATAAGACAGTGTTACACTTCACTCACTGAGAAGACCCTAATCCAGGAAAGTCAAATCAGTCAACGGGAACTACTGCAACATTAAACACACGTTTATATATAAAAGATGACAGAAACTTAAATCTTTTACTTTCAAGTGATTAAACTGGCCTTTCTTTTCAGCTTCATCTACCTGATTATCTCTTTTCATAAAGATAATTAGCACGTTATTTCCTTCTTAGTCTTCTGCACTCAGAAGATGTGGTTTCTGGATATTTTATCCCTGATCAGCCTAACTCATCTCATGTACAAAATGTCTCTTTTAGACATGTCTAATGCTGTAGTCAGAGATAGTTCTTCAGATTTCAAACACTACAGTCCCTCCCACTCCTAGTAGTTGTGTTCTCTTGCAACTGTATATTATGCTTCTAGTTCTTTCAGTGTATGTCTACTTTAAAATGATGGGAGGGTTGCCAGCTGCTCTGTAACAGATCATTAACCTGAGTGACAGGTTTTGTGCTAACTGGCTTTCCTATCACAACATCATTCTCCCTGCTTTGGGTAGCTGTGCCTATGTCTTGTAAATAGTAGGATTCTTGTTGATTATGCAGTTTTCACTGAGATGTAGTGCAACTACCCACACAATTACAAGGTTAGCAAGGTAAATAGAAGCCTAACTGTGAGGTGAAATGGTTGAAACTTATATTTGATGAAAAAACCCTAATGTAATATTAACAAATTTCTTTCTAAATGTCAAGAAAGTAAGATTTGTACAGAGATAGCTGAAAGGTTCGCTTTATCTTACGCTTATCTCCACAATCTTTCATTCTCTTCCTAAGAGAGAAAAGGGAATGTGTAACAGCAGTGTCCCCAATATATATATAGAGAGAATGACATCTCCAATTATCTGGCCAAGAGTATTTTACTTAACAAAAAAACATTTTTAGTTGAAATTATACTTTGATCCTTACTTTTAGTCAAACAGCAAAGGCAAAAAGCTTCTGTTAATGCATGCCAGAATATTGTAGCAACACATGAAATTTGGCTGTGCATCTCAGGGCATTCTTTCATTAATTTAATTTGTACAGAAGTTAGTTACTTAAGATAGTGATGTAATAATTCTGACCACATCACAAAGGAATTTATAGGCTCAGGTACTCTTCTGAATAAACAAATCACTTAAATAATTGTTCCTGAGGCTTTCTACCTCTGAAACATGAGCTTTTTAACTACTCTGATTTTCTTGTCTCTCTAAAGTTTGCAGAATTCCAGTAGGTACTGTTCTAAATACTTTTTCTCCTGTGCTTTTTATGGAATTCTGTAAGTATAGTGCTGATGGTTTAATTCAGCAAAAAGCTTGTAGACTCCTAAAGGAATTTCAGTGGAAAGACCTTAAAGAGTCAGGACTTTAATTAAAGAATTAGGCAAGGACTTTATCTAACTAGAGGATTTTGTTTGTTCATTTGTTTTGTTGTTGTTGTTTTGTTGAGGTTTTTTATGTTTTAGTCTCAGCTCTTCATCGAGTTTGCTTCTATACCTTGCTAACTTCTCAGAGTTATTCTCTTATTAAGAAAATTGGTTAAGTATATATTTAGGAATATGTATTTACTTTTAGTTTGCCATTCTATTCAGCTGGCACCTACTCTGAAAAGTACATAGTATCATTCAAAAAATATGCAAAGCCTTTCACTGGTAAAAAAGAGTAAATTATACATATATTAGTACAAAATATACCTAGTGCTTCAAATCAGTTACAGAAGTTAATTAATTCAACCAGTTACACTTTTTCATTAGCAGTTATGTTGCAGATAAACAAGCTATATGATACTAGCCCTGGCAAGACTATATATGCAATATCACTTATAAGGAAAGATTTGTGTGTTGGTTTTGTTTGTTGTTTTTTTTTTATTTTGGTGTGGGCGTTTTTGTTTGGTGTGTTTTTAAACACATATGACTGGACAATGAATATATCCCTTCTGGTAATTTCATTTTGTATATCCCTTCTGATAGTTTCATTTTGTATGAATTCTTCCTTACTATCTACATCTGCTGATTCTGCATGTTGAAAGTACAGATGCTTCTAATTACCGTCTCAGGATTATCGTCAAAACTGTTGGCCAACTGAAGGTTCCTAAATTGCTGTTTATTAACATAATAATCCCTGCATGCTAATATATCCAATATTAAAATTCTGAGGGTTACAAAAAATTTTCAGGGAATTTCTAGATCTACTGTATTTTGGTTATCTCCAATCTCAGCATTCAATATAAACTATTTCTCTGTCTGACATGCCCCAGAGCCTGATCTGGGTAGCATCTATAGGACAATTGACCTACTTGAAAACATAACTGAGAAAGAATCAACAAACCCTTTAACTTTCAGAAAGAGTTCTATCTGCAAGGCTATAAATCCTTCAGTTTCCCACCAGCATGCTGTAGTCACCATTTTTACACCACTGTGGCACAGGCATTCATCAGCACCAGTTAAGTGAAACTGTTTTCTTTTCAATGAACAATATATTCACTGAACAAGTAAGATCAAGGTTCTGCCATTAAACATTCTGTGGAAGGAATGGGGATAGAGATCAAGGGACCATTCCCTAATTGAATGAATCTTTATTTTTTATCAGAGTGGGATCTGAAACATGAACACCTGTTTAAAAGAATGATTTATGCATGTGGTTGTCCACATCTTTCATTCTAACTTCCTAGAGGTGCTTTAAAGTCATTATGAGTATAATACAGAGGAGGGACTTAAATGCCATTTCTGGAATAAATGTCATCATTTTTTTAAATCTTGATTTTTCTTAAACTCACCCTAAATAAAATGTACTCTATCTCTCAGTTCACAATAATTCTCTACAACTGGAAGCAAAAGTAGCAAAAGAAGTACTAAAATAAAAAGTAACAAAAGAGCAAAGAAGTCCTTCAGAGCAATGTGGTTAAGGCACACTATTTTCTGTAACCAACAGCACTGAAAAAAATACCAACTCTAGCCACCTTAGGCTTCTTAGCCCAAACAGACATGCTGGCTAGATCAGTGAACAGCCTTTGGCTTAAATTGAGCACAGAATTTGCACTCATGGTCCCAGAATCACAGCTTGACATAATGATATAACACCAGCCATAATGGTTAGACCTTGTTTCCAGTAGAGATCAAAACCTAATGGCTAAAGGCAAGAATATTCAAAAGAAAAGGTGTATAACAGTGCCTGAACCACTTTGCTTTCTGTCTGTAGTGTACATTCTGTTGTATACAGCATAAGCAGTACTGGAGGA
Organism: Ciconia boyciana; assembly: GCF_034638445.1. Classification (NCBI taxonomy): domain Eukaryota; kingdom Metazoa; phylum Chordata; class Aves; order Ciconiiformes; family Ciconiidae; genus Ciconia; species Ciconia boyciana. The sequence goes on from NC_132937.1 coordinate 51,105,228, forward strand.
CAGCTGCTTTTGGTATTCTCTATTGCTCTGGAGGAGACCCTAGGCCAGCCCTCCAGGGAAGGAAGCTTGTTTCAGGTCAAAGCAATTGTAAGTTGCTAGAACAGGGAGTATGTAAGAGATTTTTTTTCTAGAGAAAACATTACCCTGTTTAATGCCTTGCAAAAAATTCTTCAAGGAAGCTTTGGGCCTTTAACATCTCTCAGATGTCTTTGTCCTCCTCTGCCATTAATGACAGGTTTTCTGGGGCCATTAGTAGCACTGGATATTGTTCTATTTCAAAGGGTCTATTAGAGACCCATTATGCCTCCTGCTCCTTATTCTTCTAGCCCTCAAATTTCCAAATCAGCCAAATCAGTCTTCTTTTCCATGCTCCACATTATCTTCTGCTACACCATACAGGACCATATAGTGCATTCTTGAAAATCCTTCACTCAACAACTAAAACTAGTGTCTAAGGGTGCCTATTGGTGAACAAATATGAGCAACACTCACCAGCATGACCTGTGCCATGGAAACAGCCTGGCTACTGACCACCATTCCAGGGACCACATGTCTGATGGCATCCTTTCCCCCCAATTTCAGCATTCTCTGAGAGCCAACTATTTGTTCCCAGTTGTCTGAAACATGGTCTTTGATCTTCACATGTGTGTCCCACGTGACTTCATGCTAAAGGGTGCACTGCTTAAAGCTGAGATAGTATCCAATACTAAATATTTCTGTGGGTTGCTTTCCTTTTTTGAAATAGAATCTGTCTCAGGCAATTTAGTTCATAACTCTAGAAAGAGCCTGGGGGGGAGGGGTTTAAAAAAGAAGAAGAGAGAAAAAAAGAAATGTTATCCTCAATTAAGACATACTCTAAATGGAATCCTTACTGTGACTATTCTGCTTTTTGTGCCTAAATGGTTTACAAAACCCAAGTGAATTGAAACCTTATAATTAAATACATCTAGAGTAGCCAAAGGCAATGAAAGAACATAGAGTTAAACAATCCCTAATGTCTCACTATTTTATAAGCATAAATGCTGGATATTAACTGTGCATATATGTGTTAGAAGCTATATGGGGAACTAATATTTAATTAGCCTATACATTAAATATTAAAACTGAATCTGATATTACATAATATGCTCTAACCAATACTTCAAAAAGCCCAATGGATAGTAGCTTTTCTGACTGAAATGGGGTCCTCGTTTAAAGTATATTTTGGTACAGATATCTGAATCAATATGGGATTTGTACATTTTTTATTAGATACCATGAGGATATAAAGAATGTGGAAAGGTTGGAGCTCATGACTTTATATTCCAGATAAACCCATTATAATTTGCTGAGCCTCTGTAGTGGAAAAGGATGATAATGCTGATGATGACAGCGAAATGAATGGGAAGCAAAGCTGAATGAGTTTGGTTAGGACTCTTATTACTGCCTGGTGAAAGGTTAGCATAACATTCAAAACCTTTATTTAAGTGTAGAGCAATATTCTTTTTGCTAGGGAATAAATTCCAAGATAAATGGCCAGTGAATCAATAAATGCTCCAATTTGTGGCCTGAGAGTTCATTTATCATGAACCATTTATCTCCTCTCATACTATTCCATAAAAAACAGCTTAATTAAATTTCAGGTAGACTCCTTAGGTTGTGGTATTATCAGCATGCACTAACAAATCACAACACTGACGGAAAAGCATATCTGTGAGCACACTTAAAGATAGTCAGAAAGGAGTCATTACTTTATTGTGTCTAAACTAACCTTCAGAAATAAACAGAATTAATAATGTATTAATAGACTGCAGTATAAACAGCATGTATTGAGGAATTATGTCAGAAAATACTCATAACAACATTTAAGCAGTGAATATTGCCACAATCATTGTATGAATATTCAGCAGTGTCTGTACTGCAATCAACTTAGTCTTCACAGAAGACTTTATTTAGGAGACCTTATTTAGGAGGGTTAAGAAGTTGGCTTTTCATTTATTCCATCTAAAACCTAGTAAGATATTTTCAGAAATTATTGGCCTTGTTCTTCACTAAAACATCACCAAATAAAGAAAAAAGGGAAGGATCTTAACCAGCAAAGAGGAATGTCCTGCCTGTGTGTCTTTTAACACTGTTCAAAACTCAGAAGTGAAACAACTAACAAACAGTGCCTGTAGGAAAAGAATTTTCCTTTGAACTACTGTGCAATAGTGTCAAACACATTGCATGGAAACTGTCTTCCAGGGTTTTCTGGACTGAGAAGAAAACAGTTTACACTGCTAACAGGTATTATCCTTTATCGATTGATTGATTGATTGAAGATTTAAATAAATTCCTCGGATTTAACCCTGTTTAAGTTCCTTGAAATTCTTGCTTACTCTGCTAGGGAAAAAACCCAAACTCTAACACAGTATTTCAAATAAAAAGGGGCAGTTACTGCTCAAAAAAATCATTTTTTTTTATAGTGGGATACATGTTTACCCAGAGTCTTACCCAGTTTCACTGTCTTGGTGGTACAGCCCTAGTTAACAAGTTGTGGGATATTCAATAAAAGAAGTGTGGCTGTCTCATTTAAAATGCATTAAGGCAGCCACTTGGCTGAGGCTTTGGGAACACAGGGTGCATGTGCACAGTACAGAACCAAGAAGCAGGTTTTCTTAGCACAAAAGGAGTGATGCACTTAGGTAGCTATGTGACTTTTGGTGTCTGAGCTATCTCATTGGATAACTCTGTGCAACTTGTTTTGCATGAGGGAGACATACCCACTGCATTGCATTGTTGATAAATATCTTGACCAGTCATTTAAGTAGCAAAATTTCACATATCTACCAAAAAGTTTTCAATTGCATTTATTGGTCTCTTACAGTTATGTGCCACCTGTCACCATACACCACCAAGCAGAAATAAATCTATTTTTGAAGTGGCAGTATGAAATCCTAGCAGCAGCAGGTATTTCTGGATATTTGTAAGAACACTTGTGTCATAGAAGGTGCAAAGATTACTGGAAACTTCACCATAATGCTCTATTACTATTAAACAGTGTCCTCTGACAACAAGATAATGATGGTTATTTGTTTTACTTTACTGGTTTCTGATTTCCTTTCATCCATCATAATTTCTGACAGTCACTGACATAGAGAGATCTAGTATGCATGGTTCTTAGTGAGAAAAGCCTTGGCCAAAAGGTTTGACAAACATTACACAAGCCTGCCATTCTGTTATTGTGTTAATTTGTTCTGCCTCTAACTTCCTTTACTTGTGACTAGAACACACCATCACTTACACTGACAGGCAACAAATTTCTATTTCTTTAAGTTTTTAGAATTAAGATAATCCTAAAAGGAGATTGGCTATTCTTGAAACACAAGAAGGAAGAAGAACATAAGAAAAAATATTAATAGGCTTTCTGGGGAACACGACTGAATAGAGAAAAATAATACTTACATATGAAATCAAAAAAATGGTCTCATTTAGTTGAGATTACATGCTTTCTTTCTTTTTTCCCCTTTATTTTAATATCACTTTGACTTTGATTGGTTCGTAGGTGTAGATCACAAGACAGGGAGATTTCAGTGAGGCTGTGAATACCACCCTCAGGAGTCCACATCAAGTACACGGACAACAAAGAGCCCAAGCATTCTTTAATCTAGCAGACAAAGGCATAACAACAAGTTGAACAAGCAGAATCTTGAGCAATGCCAAGTGAAATAAAGTGCAAATTTTAACAGTGTGAATAATTAGCCATTAGAGTAGCTCACCATGAAAGAGTAGGATCACCACTGCTTGAACTCTTTGAAGGGGTGTTTCTCTGAAAGAGATCTTATTCAGACAAAAACTATTAGTTCAGGGATTACTTGGGATTTTTATGCAAAATGTTAGACTAAATGAACATACTCTTTAGCCTTATTGATAATATGAAAACAAGTGTCATTTTGATCTCGTACTGGAGTATGATGGAAGCAAGATCAGTTAGATTTATCTTGTCAATGCCTATATGCTTTGAGAGGAGGTAGAGTCGTAAATGTAGTGTTTAGCTGCTTATACACCTGACAGATAATGAAGTTGACCTACCAACTGAGAATTCTATTCAACAAGTCATGAGGTTTCTATCCTGTTAAAAACAATCACTGGAAATGTTGACATTTTTTCTTTTTTTCAATGTGCTTTTTTTTTTAGAATTTATGAAAACAGTTACTTTTGAAAATTCCATTTTTTGTTCTTTTTTTTCTTTTTCTACTCTTTTGTTTTTGCCAACAATCTGGAAGAATGAGACCTACATTGATGGCTGTGTTTCACTCCCACTCATCCTTTCTGTGGTTTTCGTTTGTCATTTCTCCACTCCAGAAACTTTCAAAATTTCCTAGCCTCTGAAAAGTGATGTTCTGAAAACTAAAGAGTGTTACAGATCTAAAGGGGAAGAATGGAGGTTACAAAATATAACATTTCAGAATAAAAATCAGGACATCATTGGTTGCCTGTGTATATTGGCAAAAGGAAAACAAACAAACAAAACAAAACAAAAAAAGAGGAGACAAATTTTAACATATGAAATTCCAAAATCTTGAATAAATGAAAACCCCCACAAAAGTATTTTCCAAAGAATACCTGTGGTATTCAGTGCCATGGAATGGAAATATATTGGTGTTTCCAATATAATTACTTTTTTCACCCTTTAATAGCTGTAATGTTTTGGTTGTACACGTTGGTGTACATAATACCTATACTTGATGAATGCTGTGTATTCCTTTGAACAACATCTTCCTAATGTCTTCAGCAGCAAAGAGAAAGTCAGTTTGCTTGGGTCAATGGATTCAATCATAACTTATCCTTCAAAGAAAGAATCAGCTCAGTGAGAAGAGAAGTTGTGACATGATGCATATCAGATGAGAAGATGCTTTTGCCTCTGCTTTTATTGGCACAGTAGTCTATTATTTATTATAGATGCCCTATTTAACAATGTTTTCCTCAGATGGTGTTGTGTGAGATGCATTTTGCCTATTGCACATCCAGCTTACAGTTGGTGGAGAGGCAATTAAACCATGTTATCAATAACTCTTTTGGAGGACACCATACTGGGAATTTAAGATATGCACCTCGGTCTGTGCATAAAGATTTGCTCATTGTGTACACCCCTTTCCCTACCTATGTGGATGAACATAACTGTCAAACTGTGTTCTCTGTTAAACAGTTCTTTAACAAGCCAAAGCCCACTGAAACAACCTCAGAGCCTTCTCACAAAGTTAGAGTGCAACACAGGACACAGCCTTGTATTCCAAGTCCTGGACTGATAGATGTGAAAAAGAGACGCCTTTCTGAACTTCTGATTTGTGCTCACAATATCAATAAGTGCACCACAGGTCCCCTAACGGATGTAAAAAGACCCAGATCAACTCTGCAATATTAAAAGAAAAAAGGGGAAAAGAGAAAAATTTAAAAAAAAAAAAAAAAGGAATATAGATGATATGAAAGCAAAGGCATTTTAAGCTACCCTGTTAACTTTTTTTTAAACAAAGACTAAAAAAAAGCAGAGATGAAGACAAGGGACTCCTCAAACTAAACAGAAGATCAAGCTCTGGAAAAAATTGCTGTCTATTCATGGGGTATTCTGAAGCACAACAAAACTGAAAAGAAGACTGGAAACCTAATGAAATGGCATATGTATGTCTACTACTAGATGTAAATACAAACTATTTTGCAACATGGGACTGCTGTTCTAGACAACTCATTACATATTTTTGTACTGCGCATTGCCACTTAGTAGGTGTATTACAATGTGCTGGATACTTCAGCCTGCAGCTGTGAAGCACTTGCGTGGTTATCCTGGCCTCCTTTAAGAATTTTACATACAATCATGGATTAAACTTTTACAAAGACATGGTGTTAGGCAGTGGACATGTGTCTTTGTCTGAAGCTATAGAGAGCAGAAAATGAAAGAAAGTTAAAGAAAAATAGTTAACAATAAACCCTTTAAAATTATGGATGTAACATCAGCTGGAGACCCTGCAGGCTGGCTTAGAAAACCTCTGAGAAAATACTACACATATGCGACAGGATGAAAAAAAGATAATGAGAAGGGGCAGGGAACACAACATATTATGCTGTATCTCTGTTGCTCAGCAAAAGTGAAATGCTGGAGAACTTCTTTTGTATGTCAAATATATTTCCACTATATTTTGTAAGGGAAATCTTAAACATAGTCCTGCAGTTGTGAAAGAAGCAAAATCTGCACTGACTTTAAGGTTTGCCACAGTGTTCCCTCTGATAAGTAATTTATTAATTTGTGTATTTTAAGTCACTTTTAAAAGTCTTATTTCATTTAACAAATATTTAGAGGAAAAGGATTTGGCCAGTAAGGGGGATTAACATAGAGCATATAGAGGGGCAGAAGCAGTAATTTTGTCCCCAGACAAGAGCATATTATGCTAGTAGGTAACAGTATCAGAGATAAGTCACCTGGTTTCTACACTATTGGAAAATGCACATAAAATTTTCACTTAATAAACAAACAAATGTTATTTTTTAAGATTTAAGACACAGTAACTCATAAGGAAAGCAAGTTGAGCTAAAAGCCCAGTTTAGAGTGTTCATTGATGCTTGTAGATTTTAACTGATCTTTGGTTAACCCTGAGCCTTGCTAACCTGAGGTAATTGGGGTTGCTGAACAAGAGAAAACTCAGACTGAAAAACTAACCTTAAGTGACTGAATTAGCAAAGGTCACTCTTTTCTTCTTCTTTTCCCTACCATAAACTGAGTGGAGATTGTCAGGTTATCCTTATTATGGCCAGATACATTCTGCTTTCAGATCTATAGATTCCCAGATGAGACCTGTGTATCCATTCATATGCACAGAATTAGGAAGGTGAATAAAATGTAATAGCTACAGGACAAAAATTTTCTCTGGCAACAGATGTACACATACTTCCCCCCTGCCATCCTCCCCCCACTAATTATTTCAAGTTGAAAAAAGTTACTAAAGTGTGTTCAAGTTACTAAAAGTGTGTTGAGAACCATCATTTTTGTTAGTAAATGGAGAAGAGGTGGAACTGAGCTAACAATTAATTTGGGAATTGTGTGTTTTACAGTTTCTTTGGTTTTAGAGAAATTTCAAAAGAGCTTCTTAGTGTTGAAGCATATGGGACATTCCAGTTACTCCTGGTCACACATACCTGGCTTCTCTGGTGGTGTGACCAAACAATGGTCAGACTTTACTCTTGTGTTTTCTGAGATTTCTAGATTTTATTTTCTTTCAGCTTTTGAAAAAATAGGACCAGTACAATACATTGGTGGCTGTGCAAGACCAAAGGAAATGCCACTCAGAGAACTAGTAAAGCAATTTTAACTTTTCCCCAGTATATCATAAAATGTAACACCATAACATATGTTCTTGTAAAATGGTTTTAAAAATACAATTGATTTTAAAGAAATCTTGGATTTCATGTTCTGTGAGTATATAGATAAACAATGAAAAGTATTTTAAGTGTTAGGCATTATAGCCATAGAACATGGAGAGTTCTTACATACTTTCATACTTTCCCAGGAAGATTTAATCCCACCAAGCAATGTTAGTTTATCATAGTACTATTTCTTCATCTATTTGTATGCCAGGGTATGCAATGCAGTTATTTGTACACACTGCTGTTTTATGTATCCAGACTCTGAAATGGATGTCATCTATTGGAGAATAACTAAGTACTAGACCAAAGAAGTCCTGTAATTTTTTGTTCATCATCTCATATCCTAGTCCTGCAAATTCCTACCTTGCTCTGCTGTGGCTTTCATCCAGAGCATTTATAACTCTCAGTGTGCCATTTACATGACCTTTTCTTTGCAATTGCCTCCTAGCTTTACCCTTAAACCTCTAGCTCTCCCTGAGTGCCTTGTCATATGATCAGGGAGCTATGGGTAAAGATTAATAAATCACGTGCATGCAGACCATGCCTTAGTTCTTCTGGACTTTCCCAAAAGAAGTTTATTCCTAAGCCTCAAAGTTCCATGCACCTGGCTACACAGTAAGTATCTGACTTCCAGCTGTGATGTTAGGTGTACTTAAGGACCATTAAGTACACTGAGAGTCATCTTCTGAAAATACTGTACTGAGGGATCAATTTGTATGTAATTTAACAGTTTTGAATGTCTACTCGACAGGATTGTCAAGGCTGGTGCATGCAAATCCATACGGCTTCACCCCTGCAAATACTTTGTGATTTTTCAAAAACTTGATCTGCATTTTTGTTGACACTTGTGATTATTGTGAGTGAAATCTTCCCTGACAGCACTCACTTTCAGAAAAGGAAACAGACAATATTTGCAAACCTAAATACACCAGCCAAGGATGAAACCCATATTTAGGTAGGTAATTACTGTACAAGAAGACTTGTTTTCAAAGGTTGTGATCACTGAAATAAGCAGCAGTAGATGCTCTACCCTCCTAAAATTAGGTTGGTTTTGAGATATCTTAGCAAGAACATAACTGCTTAACTTCATGCTTTTTTCTGTTACTAGATCTTGGCAAAACTTAGCATTTGGCTTTGTAGGTTCTGCACAAATATTTTATTCAGTTTTGTCGATGTAGATTTGTACCCTCTTCCTCAATTTTTGCTTTGAGTTTCAGGTTCAAACAAATTCAGACTCACAAAGAAAAAATTGCTGAGTATCACCTGGTTTAATGTTGAATCCTTGAAAATCTGCATATTTCACATCATGCAAAATCATAACGTGACCCACTTCCAATACAATTAATTAACCAAAAAGAAACTGTATATTTTTTTCCCCTTTGTTGCATTAAGAGTTACTGTCACGTAGGAGTCTGAGGAGTGGCTGGGGGGGGAGCCCTCCCATTGAGTCACGAGGTTCAGACAGGACCCCCTTGCTTTCTAAACTCCTTCTCAGAGAGGAGTCTAGGTGCAGCTAGGTCCAGTCTTAGTCTCAGACTTGGTCAACAGTTTATTTTCTAAGGACTGTATATGCAGCCATTCATCAGAATTAAGGCGACAACGTTAATTTAAACACGCTGCACTCCCAGTCTGGTCGTGTTGCATGAACTATCATGGCCACACTTAAAGAGCCTGGTCGTGTTCAATAACTACCACAGCTAGATTAATAGAGAGTGCAGTTTATTAGAGCAACAGATACACAGATTCTTTGTATTACCGGTGATAAATTTACTGTCTGCAAAGCACGTGCAAATACCAAGAGTATAAGTGACACTGCCAGCTATGAACGTGTTAAAGATGATAAAGCAACTCTAGAGAGATTTCCAAGTTTCCCGGGGAGACACTTGATATAACCAAGTGTTCGAATCTTACCCAAAGGCATCCCGATGTGGGGGAAGAGAGGCTCAGCCCGTCGACTGATCCCAGAAGTCAGAGTGGTACGCGATGGTGTCTTCCCTAACATTCTCTTAAGCCATTTTATACTATCTTTCACCTTTTGGGTGGAGTGACTCTAGTCATACATCTTTGTTTAGGATTGGTGTAAAGTTTTCTCGCTTTGCTTTATAGGTATAGGCTAGGAAAAATTCAAAGCACAAGCTCAGTGAGGGGTGGTCGCACCTTGGAGGCGGGTAGCTTTTGGGATGGAGGTGTGTTTTGGTATTATAATGATGTTATAATGAGCAAAGTTCATCAAAGGACAGCATTTTGTCAGAAACATGACAGACTGTTGGCCCAGGGTAGCAAATGTGCAGCTTACTGGTCACACACAATACCTTTGAGTTCCCATTTAATTGCAGAGCCTGGCCACGGCATCTCCACACCACTCCACCCTCCGAACAGTACCTTCTTAGAGTCAGCACACCAAGTTCCCCTGGCGTCACCGACGTCTAAGGTTACAGGCCTAGGGAACTTCCATGGAATGGCCTTGCATGTCAGCTGCATTCCACCCAGGAATCTTCTTCAATGCTGTTCCTTACCTAAAGGTGTGAATATAAGTTTAATTTCTAAGTCACCTCCAGCAATTATCCCACACCCTTGCAATATGAAGATTATGCAGAAGCACATTCTTAATTAATTTTCAGAGCTCAGGAATGTTTGGGCTGTCCTCTCTTCTGGACATCCTAACACTTTTCAGCATGCAGTTAGGCTTCCTCACTTCCAGTAAGGGACTTTCTTTTTCCATCCAATAATTTGAGGTTACAGTAGCTGAACAGTGGAAACGCTATGGGCCTCATTATTTCTTTTGACAAGCCTCATTGATTTCAGTGCTACATGACCATTAATTGCTAGTAATACCTCCTAATCCAGGTGTAATTGATTAGCAGTTAGAGCTATTTTTCTGTTTGGTTTAAGAAACTACCCATCCTCGTCAGAAAGCTGTGATATCAGTAATTCTGCTCTGCTGCTTTAAAGGAAATTAATAATCAATTTTCCCTCTGCTCTCCTTAATTTATACTGTAATAAGGACAAAACAGTCTATTTAGCACGGCAGGGAAATTATGTGGTAAAACAGATTCTTAAGCATTAACTGGAATCTTCTCATTCATGGCACTGAGTTTAAAAAAACAAGAAGTAAGGATCAGCGCACTTTAAATCAACTGTAGAATCAATTATGCAGACTACTGCAAGTGCCCTCCTTATTCCCAGCACACCTTCATAACAATTGTATCGATCCTAGAGGCACATCTATAAACAAAAGGCTTTTGGGATAATTATGTTCACTTTTGACCTTCGGGGGACCAATACTAAAGATAAATCTTCCCAATTGCCAGCAATATCTAGCACAAAAACATGTCTTCAGACTCAATGCCTTAATGATGTAACGGTCTTTAGTAAAACTGATGTCAGTGTGAGCATTTGGGCTGGAAACTGTACAATATGAAGACCTTGGAAGAGCTTTGCAAGTAGATAATTGTGTCATTTTATCGCTGTGTCAGCCTCATGTCTGCAACACATCAAGGAGACTAGTAATAATCTGATGTTTATTATCTGAAGCGCTTATGCACTAATGGCTGAGGACTGATTAAAAAATGAGGTCTTAACCTACACTACATACCATAATCTTTGTGAATAATGATTTTTTTTTTCCTCTTTGATACTTTACTAATGTCTTGTATCTATGCCAAGTCCTGCAGATCTTCCATGGAACTCACACTTCTGTGCCTGTTTTGATAGGAATGGAGTTTACACAACAGTCTGTAACCAGCAAAGCTCAGTGCTAATTAGTAAATCACATTGTTAATACCTTAAACCTGGCTATCGAGTGGAAAACTGCATACCATGCTGCCCCCTGCTGTAGTATAACAAGCTCACTGTCGTTTATGTCTCACATTAAGTGGAACAAGATATCACTTAAACGTGAAACCACTCAACAGTGGTACATATGAATTTACAATTCTATTTTTTTCTTTGGCTTGTGCATTCTTAAACGTCTTATTAATACCTAACTTCTTAATTGCAGGGTTGGTTGATGGCAAAGTATAGTCTTATTTCTGTAGCTGCATGATGCAAGGTAATGTTGAAATCCAGATTTTAGCAATGAAATCATGTTCTCATTTTATTTTCTTTAGTTAAATAAGAAAAACATTCCTTTCGTTTTCCCCACAGAAAACAGGTTAGTTCTCACTACATTAAAAAATCAGCATATTGTTTCCAATGTTAATCAAAATAATGAATACTTAGTATAGGATTCTGTATGTAGCGTATATGATAATGAATCATATACTGAAGATAATTATTGTGCTATTGATTTTCTGAAGGCACAGATACCAAGACATAATGATCTAAAATCAATTGCTGACTAAAAATTTACTTATTGCTCACATATTGAGTACTCCCAAATAAAAATTATTCTTGGAGGAAAGGGGTTATACTGTAAGAAAACACTAACAGATTTAATTTTTACTTTCTTTTATTTTCTTTAATTTCTTCTTTCTTTAACTTCCACTTTAATAACATTCTGAAATCAAAACATAATAATTATGACTTAACTTTCCCACACCTCTTACCAATGTGTTTATTCAAAAGTTTAATGTAAGGTTTTTACAAATTTCTGCCAGTCTAACTTGAAAGTAGGCTTTATGTCTATTTTAGAAACAAGAAGGATAGTGAAGAAGGAAGATAATCATTAAGTGGAACAGGCTGTGGTTTATCTCAATTTCCAAATGCTGCCAAAACCATCCTGAAAATGGCTGGAGTTAAACAATGATGCAATATCTCCTGAGACAGGAGGATGGAAGACAAATAAATGAGCAGAGACCACAAATCTGAACAATTGTTGGAAAATATACTTCATAGCAGTCTGATGTCAGGGTAGGGAGAGAGGGACGCATGGCCCATATCTGTTGTACATAGCTTTCCTGGCCACTTGCTGTCACATCAGCATGCTCCCTGGCTTATTCACCCAATGCTGGTCTATGATAATAGTCTCTGGAAACACACTGTGGTGCAGCAGCTACCCATTTTCATTCAGCTAGCAGTCTTTTGTTCAGAGCTAACACAGCTCGAAATTTGAGTTAGATCTTAAGAGGCAACACATTGACTTCAGCTCATTCCTAAAGGCTCACCACTTTGACACACACCAGAGTGTGACTTAGCTGCCTTTGCCTTCTGGGTGGACTATGCCAGCCCTTTGTGCATCACTTTAACTTGTGCCCATCTGCTTCTCTCAACTCTGCTTAGTGGAGAGGAACATATGGCCCTAAGTGCCTAACTCTGATTTCTTGCCACACCTTCAATTACATTGCCATATGTTCTAGTATCATACTGTAATTGCTGATAGTTAGTGCTAGAAATACAAAAGGGGCATTTCACAAGCCAACAGGTTTACTTCTGATATATAATAAAGCAGAAACAGCTGTCACTATACCATCCTCATATAATCTCCTGACTTTCTCTGCACACAATGCTTTCGTAATTTCATGTATTTAAAATCGTACTATCATTCTTGGCTCATTATTTCTCTCTTCATCACTTTAAAACAAGCAGAGAGAAAGCCTATTTTCACATTGTTCTGTTATTTCAGATTATCTCTGTACCCCACAATTCTCCATGGGAACCTCTCTGGGTCCCTGTTACTAGGGAGAATATACATCAGAGGCATCAGAGAACAATGCAACCATTTAATTTTACAAGGATTTTATATTCTAGGGAATGCTTTGCTGATTTAACTACATTACATTGCTGCCTAACTGAGAAGAGCTAAAACCCACTGTTTTTGCTGTAATAAGTAGGACAGTACTCCCTGTGATATTTTTGCATTGCAAGCATATGGTTGCAGTTTAGAAAATCTACTGGAAGAACATTTGTGCAATGTGCAAGCACTCTGGATTTCTATTATTCATGGTGACAGTATAAAAGCTTCCACCTCCTCTAACTCATGTTTAGTGCTGTCTGGCGTTTTTTTTCTTTTTTCCTTTTTTTTTTTTAGCATGAATTTTAACAATTGCAAGAACAACTTAATTAAACATGGAAAATTAAGATGTCTTAAAAATTAAACTATAACCCTAGGGAAAACTCTGTGTATAGATACCAGAACACAAGCTCAGTTGCTGGATTACAGTGAGCACACGAAACAGGTGACAGTCCAAAAAGCAGTCACTTGGCACAAGCTAAACAACATGCAACCAGCAACAGTTTAGTTTCTTTTAAAATGGTCATTCGCCCAAAATATACCAGTTTCAGCAGTAATCTGTCTTATGTCCAAGGTGGAAACTAGTATAAAAGGAAAGCATAATCTACTTCACAATAGCCCTTGCTTTCTAGAGTGCTATTTATCTGTGCGTTTACACCTATACTTAACTTCTTTCTGAAAGATATTATGCGTCTGACATTGTCATGTTACTTGGTAGTCACTGATCTTTCTAATTTTTAATCTTACAATGAGATGTCAGTCTTGTTGTCGAGATGGCATTATTATAAAGCCATCTCCTTCACTGTTCTAATGTGTAAATCACGATTATGGCAGCTTTAAGCATTTTCTTTTGCCACTGCTTTATAAGTCTATTTGCTGGTTTGCCTCAGAACTATTCATTTGATGCAGCATGCTGTCACCTAAATTAGAAAATTAACTGCTTACTCATTTGACTCTCTGAGTTGCTGCCCTCTGCTGCTCTTCCTTCATAGTTTAAGCAAGTTAAGTTTAAGCAAATTGCTCTTTATGTTGGAAAGATGAGGGCTAATTCTTCAGCCCACTAGCTCTTGCATGGGCCATGAGAGTTGTGTAATGTCTGGGACACTATATTATAATGGGCTGACATGCCAGGTAGGAATGTCTTCCAGATTGTCCTGCTTACATGGTTGATTTCTTTATTGTTTCTTTTAATGGTTTTGCTTAATGATTGCTTTGTGGGTAGGCTTTTGAAGAAGTTTTTAACTCCAGTTCCCAACAGGAGATGAATAACTGGAATTTTGTAGCGTATTACCTCACCATGCATGCCACCTGCAAGATGTGTCTTGAATCTCCAGGTCCCAGTTCTTGTGACTTGCAGAAGGCCCTCCTTCACTGGTGCAATACTACAAATGTACAGCAGAAAAATATTTCCTGCCAGTGGAAGTTAGCTGCAGGAGACTTCACTGTCCTATTTTATTTTTTATTACTAATACTCTTTCATACTTCACCTGTTATTCTGAGCTTGATGTCATCTTGTTTTCAAGAGACATACCTCCTAGATGTACTTGCCCATGCCTCTTCTCCCGGGTTTGAAGCATGAATCACTGTTGTGATGTTAACTCCTAAGTCTATCAAGATTATTGTTTGGTCTCCTGTAAACAAAATTCCATTTTGCACACACAGCTCATTTCTCAGTAGGTAGTAAACTCTTGTGGCACACACTCTTTGCAATCTGGCCATCCCTGAAGAATGAAGTGTTTTATTGTCTACAGCGTGCCTTCTGCTCAGTGATTTGCTGGATTGCCTGGCACCTTTTATTAGAGATGTGAAAATATCATAACATGTTGATAGACTCTACTCCCAGTCCACACAGCCATCTGTGATGTACTCTGGGAGGCCTGCCTTGCTTATAGTATCTTGCGGCATCACTGGCATACCTAGGCCGCATCCACTCCTCAGAACAGACCACTGACAATCCAAGAGTGTGTATTGTGGTGATTCAGATATAGTTTCTTCATTATGTTTTTTAATAGTTTTTGATGAGACTGGCCACCCCTGGGTGCCACAGCAACTGATGAATCTGTGCAGTTCCAAAGAGCCTTTTATGAGGCCTCTTCTCTTGTGAAGAGAAGAGTGAAACACAAGTGAAACAAAATTTTCCAGAACTCAGTGCTACTGCTTTATGCATAGGATTTCATGAATATATTTGCACTTATGCCTGGATGAAGACAGAAGGGGAGAAAAGATTTTTATGACAGCTGAGAAACTCTGTTCTTAACAGGGATGGCTACATTTTTCCAATGGCTTAGGTAGTATGTATTTGATTACATATTGCCTGAGTAACTTTTCTGTATAGATGTAAGACCAAGAGCAAAGACAACTCAGTATGAGCAGGAAGGAGACATTGAAGTAATCCGGCTTCTTCCCCAAATCTGTACCCTACAGGCACTGTATATCCTAAATTACAGTGAAGCTTCCTTACCAGAAGGTTCTGAGTGTAGTGAAGGAAGTGCTGCTGTGATGGTGGTGAAGAGCCAGGTTTCACAAGCCTGGAGACCGCAGGTTTGCTCTGGCCCTTCACAGCTGGGAGAGGATACATCAATCTTCCCCATCAAGCTGGAGTGTCTAATTTGGCTTGCAAATGATTCCAGTGCTACAAACATATGATGAAGTCTAGCAGCAAAATCATTATTACCCAATACACCTAAATAAATGCAGTGCTCAGTGTGCACCCAGTAGATGCACACGGTAGTACCTGAAAAAAAGAGACCTGGAAGAATGCTGAAAGGAAAATCTATGAAATAACATGGACACAAAAATGTCAAACATAGCCCATACAGTCTTTTGCCCAGTAAAGTGAGCAGATACATTTTCTTTTTAGACAGGTCTTGTTGTTCTTTTGATCCCCAGATTTACTCCAGGCAATTCTGGAGTAAACGATCCTCTGACCACGTTTGATTAAACAAGTAACCAATATGTAATGTCTCCTCAAGATTTTTTTTTAAAAGAGTAAAATTAAATAAGGTAAAAATAAAAATAAAATGCTTTTGTTAATTCAGCTCAGAGCAACATCCTTTGTCTCCATTTTTCATCCTCAGAGAATGACCTTTTTGTGGGATTGGGTTTGCTTCTATTTCTTCATGGTCCCTAATGCAAAAGGACACTGATTTTTGTTGTATTCCCTGCACACTGTAAAAATACCTGTGAATTTGTAGTGGGTCCAAGACTGTCAGCTTTCTGAGCCATCAGCTTCAAAGAAAATGCAATGCTATGATACGATATCTAGTAAATTTATTCAGTATCAGATAAAAGATCATTTATTATTGCACCAACATTTAATAACATGTAGGGCAAATCTGGCATAATTGTGATTGTTTGGAGTTGTTTCATTTTGTTCTAGATGCCCCTTCAAATGAGGTGTTGTATACAAGGATACTTGAGATTAAATTATATTAAGGTAAATATGTTATCTAGAAATATACATTATTGACAGTCGTGACCTCCGGGTAAGATGATACAATCATTTACCATAACTTCAGTGATTACAAAAATCTTTTTCAGCTTTCACAAAAGCAGTGGTTAGATATGTTATTTAGACTAGATGTGTTTCATTATACTTTGCCATTTTGAGTGAATTGGTTGATTAACCTTTTGTTTCACAAGACAGATTCTTACTGTAACCATTTACCCTAACTTGCAGTGGCTCTTGGGTAACTTGTAAATTCAGCTTCTATATTTATAGTAGCTTATGTGTGGGGTCTGAAGCTCATGCCACTTACTTTATTTCATAAATTTCAGTGGAAGTTTTGTACAAGTGAAATAAAAAGATCTGGGCCTTTTAACCTGATGTACTAAAGTCAGTGCTTCTTGGCTACAGAATTGCTTTCCTTTAGGGATTCAAATTATAGTGTCTTTTACAGTGTTGAAAATTAAACTAAATCTTATTTAATTAGTTGCACTTTTAATTAACTTCTTTCCTATGCTGTTAGATTTGGTGGGGATTGTGGAGAGTAGTACTGCTTATAGTGCTCTGGAGTGCCTGTAGTAAGGAAATATTTAAAACAAAGCAATGATTTACTACCCTTTATCTACTAAATTCCACAACATGGCAAGAAAACACTAGAAGAGACAGAGGAAGGGGAAATGCATTAAAGAACACCAGCAGAATTGTGTTGAAAAAAATATTGGAGACAGGCATATCCTCTGCTATACAGAACTGTGCTTCAGACAAAAGATTTGCCTTATTTTCCCAAATGGAAATTGGAATATTGAAAGAAACTGCAAGAGTGACAGCAAATCTGTGACCACATTAGTCATTCTGTCAAGGACGGAAAAATCTAGAAAGAAAAATAATAATTGCCAAAGAAAACAAACTCAGGCCTCAGCAGTTATAAATTGGCAGTGCTGTTTACTCCATGCACTCTACTCAACATGTCCCATCTGTGCACGTGTCATTCAACTGTCCAACTCCCTCTATGCAGACTTTTCTTACTGAAGCACCTACCTAAGCAGTTTGTGGAAGCACAGTACTCCATTTGTTCAATTTGCCTGCATAGAGGAAGACATGACAGATGTATTTGAAGTAATGCTAAAAACTACCATCAATGGGGAAGATACCAATCTCAGCTAACAAGTGAGTATTGTGAGAAATTCTAATGCAGCAGCAGCACATAATCATTCACATTTATATCCTGCTGTTTAATGGTGACATATATCAAGGCTTCATCTACAAGAAGCTCATACAGTCACTCAGAAGTCAGATGATAGAAGAGAATGCAGGATAAGAAGCAGAGCTCTAATCAATTGTTGTAGTTTGTACGTTGTTTTTAAAAGATCCAGATTGCTTTCTGTGGCCTTCCTACTATGTTTTGATTGTGCATTACAGAGCAATTGTAGTGTTCTATTTTATTTACATTCATCCTGTTTTGATGATTATGTGATATGATAAAGGTATAACTTAAAACAGTTCCTGAAAAAGCACTGTACTTTAATTTAGTGTAATCTACAAATCATCTGCAAAGCAGCCTTACAATTCAGCAACAGTAATAGTTTCATACAAGTGAGTAGCGCAAAGGAAGTTTACTCAACAATGTCTTCATGCCCTTCATCTCTTTTGTTTCTCATTCCTCTTGTGGAATCCAAATTTATGTGATTTATCCAGGGACTTCTTTTCAGAGAAGACTATATTTTAAAAGGAATAGCTTGCTCCTTTTACAGGGAAATACAGAAGATGCATGGAAAAATACAGTGGTTTTTTTGATACAATCCTGCCTAGAGAAAACAAAAACTACACCAGCAGTCCAGTATTTCCTGAATACTCAATTTGTGGTGAATACATACAGGCACATATCAAGGGGAAATTTGCTATTGAGAGTAAAACAATCATATACTTTGGATCAGCCTGAAATATTTAGTAGAGATTTGCTTTCATAAGAGCAATGTGTTCCATAATCACATACACTTGTTATCAGAAGTCAGTGTTTGAAACATATAGATTTTAGCTATAATGGAAAATATATGTACTTTAACACTATAAGGCATTTTACAAAAATTAGATCATAACAATAAAGAACAGGAAATTACTATTCACAGTCACTCAAAGTCTTATATCATAAGTACCTGAATTTGATTAATTTAAGTGGAAAAATTAAGTTATGGGATTATCTTGCTTTGTGAAAGGCAGGGACGTGAAAAGGAAAGCTCTTGCTTTCACACTACGCTCCTGCTGAGCGTAGAATTCGATATGACCTGTGAGCCGGGGGCCACTTTCTCACAAAGATGACACCAATCATTCAATCAACCCATTTTTGACAGGCTTTTGCCAAGTTGCAGTGGAATTCTGCATGTGATTACTCCCCCCACAACACAGCAAGATGTTGACATTCAGAAGTAAGAAACAGAAATAAAAAAAATCCACGCCTAGCTTATGGCATACTTCTGTTTGTTTCCCCACTCACACCACTGCATACAGACAATTTACTGGCAAAAGATACAGGGTGCCTGTTCCCTTTGAACTCTAGCTTTTGAGTGCTCATCCTGCCTTGTCTTGGTACAGACTTTTCACGGAGATTCAGCACAGGTTCAAAACAGAACTAATTGCCAGACAACTTCATCAGGCCAGCAAATTCAATATTATGTCACCCTTGTGCTCCAGGAAGACAGTGCTGGCTTTCCCAGCAAGCAGCACCCCCTGTGTCAGTGTTGGCATCAAACTCTCTTACTCCAAGGGAAGCTTCAGGAATCACCCTGCCACGTAGAGGCACATGATGTGTCCTTGGGCTCCCATGAGGAAAGAGACTACATGTCTGTAACTGCACTGTCTTTGTGGGTGCAGCTTTTTCCCATACTCATGGCATCCTTTCACATACATTCACAGTCTTGTAGGCATTGGAAGGCATTGGTATGGAGAAAAAATGTGTTTCCTGAACATAAATTCTGCCTGTTTTTTGCACCAGTGACCCAACAGAAGGTTAATTCCAGCTGTCTTTCTGCTGTCTGGAAGGACAGAGGCTCAGGCTTTTTGACTTATATAATATTATTAATTCATGGATATTTCTAAAATAGTACAGATTGAGTTTTTTAACAATGTTTTAAAGCACTGATGTCATACTTGTAGCCACCTACTAACTATTGTTCTTGTATCTATAACATGCTTACATTTATTTCCTTTTATTAGATGTGACTCAAATAATTTTGCTGAAACAGGGACTTTTTTAAACTATTATAAAATACTTTTTTTTTTTTTAAGATAATGTTTCTTTTTCACGTGAGTATCAAACCATTGTTTCTACCTTTCTGAACACCCTATGATAGAGGAGCATACGCTTTGCTGGCTTGCTGTGATGTACTCTGGGTCTGACTGCATCTGACTGTAAAAGGAATTCTTAGGCCTCAATACAGGGTATTAACTAACCTTATATTTGTTTCCTTCTCTAAATGAAATTTTTAACATGTTTGCATTTAGGTTCTCTTTTGTTCTTTATAAGAGGAAGGTTGCTTAACAAATTCCTCCACTTTATTTCACATCCTCTGCAGGAGATTAACTGAATAAAATTGAGATGAAACTAAAGAACAAATAATAGAAAAAAGAACAAAGTAAAAACCTGCTTTCTGAAATACAAGCTTATGTGTTAGTAAATCAGCTGCATGTATAATCATAAGTACAGTGAGTTTGTTACAGCAATACAGCACAATTTATTTGTGAAAAACAAAACATGCAAAATGCAAGAACATCCAAAAAATGTTTGTTTATAGAAAATTTTTGTAACAGTAAGTGACTTCAGAACTTATTTTGCCCAGTTCTTGAATAGAGATTTATGGCAAAAGCAATTACTTCCTCCTTGTCTTCCTCCTCCATACTGCAAGAGTGGAATTATTTATTTGATTGGTCAGTATAAAAGGTACTACAAGAAAACTCATGCCTTAGTATGATGAATTGTCAAAAATGGCCTGAAGTTCAGGAATTTTTTTGCCTTTTGACTTATCTTATGTGTCCTCTTGCATAAATCATTGAAAAAACATACCGACAACCAACGAAAAAAATTTTAAAAGATGAGAAGAGAGAATAGAAAGGAGATAAAAAGGTCACTGAAATTTAGTTAGTTATATTGCCCTGAATAGTATTTCTGAGCTGCACTGTTGCTCTGTAAAGAAGCTGGAACAGAAGGACAAAGATATAAAACCCCATACTGATCTGACTAAAGACTGAAAGAGCCATAAAAAAAGTTTTTCATAGCAATAACAAAATAGTCTTAGAAGGATTTATAGCAAAATGAAAATCTCTTTTTGGACTGCAACATTTATATACAACTGTAAATACCAAGTCAGCAGTGAATAACCTGATGACACTCCACTGATCGGTAAAGAATCAGTAGGAGTCAGGTACATTGGCAGTTACACAATTAACATCTAATAGGCACATTGTGTCTCCTAGAAATCTTTAGAGTCGTTTCTCAGAGTGAAACTGGGACATAGAAAGACAGCAATTGACCATTTTAGAATGAGGTAATGAGCCTGCAGCTTGCAAATCCTGGCACAGTGTCTAATTTTCCTATGATAAAGCATGGATAAGAGCTAAGACAAGATCCTTGAAGAATTTGCAGTTCTTCTACATGGCTTTCTCCATCACACTGCCTTACACCTATCTTTGTTATTCTTCTTTTATGGAAGAAAAAAAAAGTTTTGAAAAAATAAATACTGCTCTGGGGTTCTCCGATATACGTTTCTTGAAAGTTAAGAAAACCATTAACCTTTAAATAATTTATTACTTACCTCTTAATAATTTAATTATGGAAATAATGGAAA
Source organism: Ciconia boyciana (assembly GCF_034638445.1). Taxonomy (NCBI): domain Eukaryota; kingdom Metazoa; phylum Chordata; class Aves; order Ciconiiformes; family Ciconiidae; genus Ciconia; species Ciconia boyciana. Next base: position 51,126,556 of record NC_132937.1, read on the forward strand.
TAAACTACTTAAATATCTGAAAAAGAATAGCTCTTCTAGGAAAATAAAGAAAATTACTCTTTGACTGAAAGTTGCTTAGAACAATAATACTTGATTAGACACTTTGAACCTTAATTTTTTATTTAATGTTACTTCTTGTAAGAAAGTAATTGTGCAGCTAATAATATATTTGTCACTCTTGTTAGTAGACAGAGATTAGGACATCATTATAAAACAGCATGTCCCATATCAATAAATCACTGCCTTCATAGTAAAAGTGCCACTAAGTAGCAATAACAATCAATAAAAATAGCATGGGTTAATTGGAAACAAATCCATAAACTGGACAAGTATATAGTAAGGGACATATCACAAGAAAGAGGTGTAAGCTTTGCAGAGAAATAGAATGATGTTAATCACAGACAGACCAATCATTGTGTCAATGTAAATTTACAGAGTTTCTGCAAAAGACATGAGACCCCGAACAAGGCAGCCTAAGGAACCTATGAGGAGCACTAGAAAAAGCAGACAACATAGAAATTAACAGATACAGCTGTGGAGACTGGAAATAAAATAAAGAACATGTTGTGTCTGGTATAAGCCACTGTTTCCAAAACTGGGAAGCAAATAGCATGAGGACATGGTTACTGATTTTCACAGAGTGGATAGCAATGAAAAGAAACAATACGTGATAAGAACTAACTTAGCATTAAATTCACTTTGCCTGTTTTCTGCTGTTCATTTGCACACAACAATTGTAGTCCCAGGGTAACTACTCCTTTCATCCATGTATATGCCAGTTTCTCATTAGTGGAGTGGCACAAAATCCTCAGAACATACCAATGAGCATGAGCTGCTCTTTTAAAGCAAGTGACATAATAAGAATCTTTCTGAAACAAAAAGGCAAAACCACCAACAACCTTCTGTACCAAGGCCAAAAAAGGTGAAAAGAGCAATCTGGGTAACAGAATGTTCAACACTGAGGTGAAACTTTTCCAACCCAAGTGGCTGCAGAAAAATCTGAAATTCCCCCAAAATAAACGTGCTTATGAAGGGCTCATAAGTTCGCCAGGGGAAACCGAGAAAGCATAATTCTTCAGCTGGGCTAAATCAGGACAATTGTACCGCCTCTGTGGCAGCTCTGCCTGTTCACCCCACCTGCATGTTGATTCTGTACTTGCTGACCTAAGCTGCAGAAAACAAGCACCAGGATACATCACTGCGCACAAAAGACACCGTGTCAAAGTGGGGTGTATTTATTTGTGCCCAAAATACTGTATCCTGCCCACATCAGTTGCACCATACAAATGTAACATACCACTCCAGGTCTACACACTTACAACAGATTCACAGCTAATATTGCAATGTAAACACAGCTTCTAGTTTCAAAGTCTTTGGAAGACTTCAGGTTCAGTCCTTTAATGCAGCTTCTGTTCTCTACTGACTGTAGTTGAATCTTTTCCCACTCTTAGTAGGATTTTTTCCTGAATTTTGCCTAAGAAGACAATGTTTCTGTGACTGAGACCCTTCAATTTCCAGTGACAACATGATATTACCAGTGCATGAGGTTAAATTGTTCAGTATCTTTCTTTAAATTACATGTATTCATACATAAAGTCAATTGGCAGTTCATTTTTTTCCAGGGGTTATTGAAGGAACCTTCTTTTAGTGGTTGCAGCATTATTAGAGCCCAAGTTACTATCTGTTTTGGACAAGGTAGGAAGCTAATGTAACTCAGTATAGCTTCATTACTTAAAAAAGGACAGCACTGCCATTTTTCAATATGTTTGAGTAGTGCTGGACAGTAACAGGAGAGGACTGCATGTTGCCAGATGAAAAGAACTTTTCAATTCCTAGGTAACACCATATCCATCTCTGTGTTATTTGTTTCCTTATTCTCTTTGGGCTGGGTATGCCTTGTCTGAACCACACTCGTGACTTTGCATCTCTCTCCCTTGACCACTGTGTTTGAGTTTGTAGTTAGATTGTTAGATTTGTTTTGTGCACCTATTTTATAATAGGAGTCAGTAAAATGAAACATCTGCCCATCTTTACCTCTCGTTGCAACGAATTACTGGGTCTGCGCAGACTCCTCCTCATTTCTTATGTGCCCTGTTCTTGAAAATGGAATGAAGATCACTTGGTGTCATAAGCAAAGGCTGTCTCCCCTACATGCCTGTCACTCAGTGGGCTGATATCTTTCCTTGTGAGAGGCGTATTTTTCCCAACAGAGTATACTTGGTTACTTAAGCATGTACTGAGGAAAGATTTCTCTCCATTTCTTTTGAATGACTTGAATTGGGCTTCCCAGCCCCCTTGTGTCTGAAGGGCAGATGGGATTGCACCATTGCAAGTAACACAGCCAGCAGCTCTTTTTCAGGGTGAAAATATCCCTCTTTCTCGTCTGCCATGATTTGTAATATAAATATGGGTTGCTGTCTTTCACCTGTGCTGGCCATTCTCCTGAGGCACTATTGTAGCTTAAGCTGCTCCCAAGGTTGAGAGACTTTAGATATAGTGCTTTACTTGCGATTCCTTTCACTCTTTCAAATGCTTGATCTTAGATCTCTGACTGTTACAATGCTACAATAGCTCAAAAAGACTGTTAGCTAGCCTATAAATCAGCTGGCTTCTTTCTCATTCTTTGATTTGACATTTCTCAGGGTCCAGCTGGAGTACCTGAAAAGTCAAAAGCTTCACTGGAAAATACTTTCTTTCCAAATCTGCATGTAGGTCACAATTTTTTCCTCATTATGTGTTAATATCTGGGTTTTTTTCTGTTTCTTTTATTTGAAGTGAAGATAACTATTTATCTGTAGTCTTCTCTTAGTACTCATGTAAATCAGTTGTGGAAAAGTATCATCTCACATGCACTTTTCATTTTTAAACCAGATTTCTTAACAAAATAAGGCTTATTTAGTCATGCTATCTGACTATCAGTTTTTCAGATTCGAATAATTTTGAATCTTGGCCAGTTTCAACCATACAAAAATAGAGATGTACAATCTGAAAGAATAACAATATTCTATAGCTGTGAAGAGTGGTGGTCACTTAAGAGTGATGGAAACATATTAAAATCCTCAAGAGGGTAAGAGGCTGCAATATGAATTCAAGAGATTGTTTGCCCTGCCATCTGGCCATTCATTTCACTTACTAATCAGCCAAACAGCAGGTCCACAGCAGCTGTCATACATGCTGCCTCTTACCCATCGAGTACTTAGAAAAATAGGTAGAAATTACATATACACCGGGGGAAAGAAGTAGGGAATGAGGAAAACTGAAAATGAAGTGATAGTGGGGACATGGTGATATAAGATAGTGATTTCCTAAGGTTGTAGAGTGTATCTGAGGCTGTTGGTGAAAAGCTTGTAGGGTGTTTGGTTGCACAATCTATATTTTTGGGGTTTGGATTTTTTTTTTCCCCACCTTTATCCCTTGCCCAGTCTGATGAACAGGTCTCACTCATTTCCACTTTATTTCCAGTTTTACCATGTTTTTTCATGTGGAAATACAGCATGCCTTGCCTGAGGTCCTTCCTAATTCCTGCCTGCTTTGTTTCTAGGAGTTATCTTGTTTTCACATCACTGCAGGTATGCACCTTGCTGGAGTGATGGCTGTTACCATGTTTCATATGTTATAATCTACTTACAATACGAAGAGCTTGATGTTCCTAATTTAAGTGTCCTTCTTAGCAAGGACATGTCAGGAAGCAGCAGGCAGGGCTGCTGCATAGGGCAGCAGGGCTGAGGAGGACCCCAGTGTGGTGCAGGGCAGGGCAGGCAGGGCTCCTTATGGGCCAAGCAGGCAAGGTCCTTGACAGTGTCCAGGGCTAGCCAACAGTCCTTCTGTGAATCTAAGAAAGTGAGAGGTCCAGCTAAGAAGTCCATCAAGCCAGGTAAGGTCAGGACCGGCAAGGCCAGGCGTGCCAACAGCACAGCCCAGGCCATGCCTGAGCTCAGGTGCAGCTCCTGAGCCAAAGCATGGAGGACTTGGGCCAAGCTCCCAGCACAGCTGGTTCCTCGCAGTCTGCACCGCTGGAGAGATGGCCCAGCACAGAGGAAGCTCAACACCTTGGTGGTGGCTACGGACTGAGACCTCACAGCTGGAGATGATACTTAAACCAGCACATAATTGGGTTATTGATGCCTTTTCCTCATCTTTGCCTTGTGATATCGATTTAAATTTAATTAGAGGTACAGAATATTGGGTGAGAAGAAGGACACTGGGGCAGTGCCTAGGCACTACTAATTAAGCAGCTATATCTATTTATACTAGCCTATGAACTGGCTAAACAACTGTACTTCAAATGAGAAGTCTCTTCCTTATGTAGTTCCTTTGAGGCATATATTTTTGACATTTTGATGGAGCCATAGGAAAACATTACTTACTTCTGAGCCTTGAGAACATTTGAATGAGAAAATGAAGCCTTCCCTACCAAAGACAACAATGAATGTCTTGCCCGTTTCATAAATCCACCAAAAAATATGGCTTGCTTTTTCATTTTAGTTTCTTTTGGCAGTGATAGGTGTGTCCTGAAACCACCTTGAAAGGGTGGGCAATGTGACTGTGTTCCCAGGGTTAGTTACAAAGCTCTGTAACCCAATTGCATTTACCAATGGACTTGAAATGCTGGTTACAATTAAAACAAAGCTACATTAATGAAGACAGAATGAAAAGATGCAGAGCTGACAGCAGTGTTCAGGCAGTCAAAAGAACTGGAATGAGACAATTAGGAAAAGTGAAGAATTTTGATAAAAGGTAATGTTCTCTTGAGATACATGAATTAAGCAGGTGTTGAAATCCCAGAGGTGATAAAGACTTTCCTAGGGCTTTAACTATATGTAGAAACCTTTACAATATGCCCTTCTGTTACCTTATTGGAAGATTACATTTGTCATAAGACTAACAGGTATAGCAAGTTAAAAATATCACTTCTCATTTTGGCCCACATTTTCAAGGGCAATAATTTCCATTGTAAAGGGTAACATCTAACATACCTCATTTCCCGTAAATGTAGGATGTTAGTGTAGAAGGTGAAAAATGGGTCCTGTAAGGGTCATAATAGCCCTGTAGTTTATTGATAACCTTGAATGAATGAGATAGTTGAGTATCTGAAGATAGATTTCTTTTTACCTTCTTTGTTCTGTTTTGTTTCTTTCCATATTAAAGTTCTGAGATTGTAGAAAATTTCAAAGTACAAATAAATATGTTACCAAGGCATATTCAGCAGCTCTTTTTTGGAATTAAAATATCACTTGTGATATCACAAATGATCACACTTTTTGTTTTTTGTTTTTATTTTTTATGTATGAAACTTTTCTTTAGACGATATTGATTAAGGGTGAATGTGTTTCACAAAATTTGTTGCCTGATTGGGAAAAAAAACCCTAATCACTATTAAGACAGAGGAAACATTTGCTTCTGTGCTTCAGTTTGAGGATCATCTGTTATGACACTATGTGCATGAGTACACAGTCTTTCACCTGAGCAGTATTAAAGAAAAGTTCACAAACACTTCATTCATTTGCACAGTGTTTGTTTGTTTTCATGCACATAGATGGAAAATGATCAGGAGAAAAGTTACAGCAACAATATCAGTTATTTCAGTACCATTTTTAAGGTGAACAGAGTGTTAATAACAATCTTACACTCAAACATTTTCACCATTCCATATAAAAACATTTTTGCTGTTACGTATTCTGGGTAATTTCCTTTAAGTATAAATGTATTTATTTGTGAGCAATCACACAGAAATAAAAGAGACTTATTTTGATAATCTTTCTAATAGACTGTGGTAGACAATTTGCAGTAGCCTGAGATTGTCACAGTGTTTTAAAATCCCTGGTACTCTTTTTCATTGTGAAAAGCTTGTGGATCAAAAATACCTCAGTGCCCCAGACTAAAGATCATGAAAACATGCACTTCTCTCTTTTTTTCTTTTCAGCAGATTTAGAAACTATAAAAAGACCTTATTACTGAAAGAAACTCAAAGTCAGCACAACTCATTGAACAAGAAAGCTTAATACTATACAAAATTATAGATGAACAAAAAGAAGGGAGAAGCATTTGGAGTAAATATATACCTTCTGTTCAAATGGTTGGGAGGTTGGTTTTTTTTTCCTTTTCCTTTTTGTGGAAAAATTCATAACAGTATGAAAGTGCTTTGAAAGGGAGAGAGAAGGGAAAAAATAGGACTAAATGCATCCTGAAAAATCCTTCTGGTATTTACAAAAGCAATTGCTAACTCATTTTTGTGTGAGAGAGTGTGTGTGTGCATTGTGAAAAGGGGAAAACATGAAAGAAATTACCTTGATCAGGATTCAGACCAGACCCCTTTGCCTTCTAATTCAGCTGTTCCATCAGCTGATGCATTAAACCAGCTGCTTTTCTGAGAAAATATCATTGTCAGCCTACCCTACTCTCTGGATAAAAAAGCTTTTAATAAAAGCCTAGCATCCTTTTCAATGGCCTACTCATATATTACTTAAGTATATAATGGAAATATTTGCAACATTAATGTATTCACTGTTAAGTCTTCCTGGTTTTAATTAGCTGTCCTGAAGATTGGGCATCACTCTTTGATTAAAAACCATTTCCTGAAATGGGGGAGGGATGGAAAAATCCTCTGGGTAACCCTGTTTCCATACTCATAATTTCTTCTTATGTTAATCAGGCCTTTGCAATATATGTTGACTACACTAAACATAAAAGATACCAAAACAGGCCAGACAGAAGGCAACATTAAAATAAAAAAAATTAATTAGCATGTATTTTTTTGGCAAGCCTGTATGATATCCCCATTTAGATACTACCATCACTTTAAATCTATTACACCCCAGTTGAGTCTGCACCAAGCAGTCAGAAAAACTGATTTATTCTTTGCTTGCTTAAATTTAAAAATTATTTTGCTAAATATGAGAAGTTATTTGTGAGCATTGTTTTCGTTTGAAGTCCAAGTCCCATACATTAATTAAGCATGCAGCCAAGGATAGAGGCCTTACTATACAGTATAAAAAGAACACTTCTCAACAGCCAATTATCATGTTACCTATTTTGAAACAGAACTCTTTAGAGGAAATATATCATTGAAACTATTTTGTATGCTTGTTAATAGCCATGGTCCTCAAATGAACAAAAATGAATGAATCAAAACGCATTCTAGAACCTTTGAAATTGATGGGAGGCTTCCATAGGCTAAAATAAGGAAGGTGTTTCACCCATGATACCAAATTTATGCTCAAGTAAGTGTCTGTTCTTCAGCATATCAAAGAAATTGACTGAATTTGTCACTTAAAGAAACTACAAAAGTGAAGAGGTATTCTGAAACCTCACAGCATTAAAGAGTACCGTCCCTGACTACACTTCTGAAGAGATGAAAAGGCAGAACTAAAATGTGGCTTGCATCAGTTGTTCCAGATTCACTGGCCATGAACTTTATCAGGTCATCAACACAGGGTCAGTGATAACTGAATCTCACTTTTTGAAAAAGGAAGATCTAGACTCTGGAAAATGAGTCTTCAACTGATTGTGTACTCACAGATACATGTGTACAAAGAGTTCCTTCATCCCTGCAGGACACAGCTCCTTAGGGCAGTGAACTCAGCCATGCAACGCATTGCATTTCTCTTGAGGCCTTGACTTGGCAATTCTGGTTGATATCAGCCAGTCTAGATGATGATTTAGCTATTTTTGTAAAATTATTTGACCACCACAAGTAACCTGCAATATCACAACAAAAGGCAGCAGTACAGAAATTGGAGTACAGCTAGCCTCCAAGTCTGAAGGAACAGAACAATAAAATTCCTGTGTTTATCAGTCTAGAAGGTCCAGAACAAGGAGAATGTTGTGCTCTGAATTCCAATTAGATTTCAAGCCTGATGGGATGAGAAGTGCAGAGAGTACACTCCCCTCACTGCACTCCAATAAAACCTTTCTCATATAAATCATATAGTATAATTCAGAATAACTTTCATCTTCCGAGTCCTGACTGCTGATTATAAATAATACTATGACAATTATTATTCGTGTGCCTAAATTTCATAATCTCAAAGTATTAGCGTGTTTTCCGTAGGATGTGTCAAAAACAATGTGAAAACACCATAATTCAAACAGCTTGCTGCTGTTCATGGTGGCCAGAAAAGATGCACATTCTTTCAAAGGATAGAGCCTCTATCATACGAACTCAAAACAAAATTAATTAATTTCTTTCTGTAATACCCAGAGATGTCTAAGGAGCAAAACCCAGAACACCTCTTGAAAGATCTCATTTGGAAAAGGAATATAGCAGTTTGTCTTCTGCTTTCTGCTGGCCTTTATTCTGAATAGCTCAACAAAAAGAAATTATCTTTTTCATGTTAAGGACCTTGCGTGTCAGTACAGGGCAGACTCACATTGGGCACAAAACCTATTCATATATGTGAACTGTTTAAATACATTTTTAACCAGTGATTAAACAACTTCTCTTGTAAATTTGAATCAATGCTAATGGATATGTGGTGACATCAAACAGATAAAAATAAAACCAGTGAGCCAAATTTCCTACTGCCTTCTACTGTTTGCAGGTATTTCGCAAAGGTAATGTATGATGCTATCAAATCATATTAGTTGCTACACTTACATCAGAAATAGAAGGTTTTTATACCTGAACAAAAGAAGGAAATAAAATTTTACATGTGTTGTAAAATAAATGTGGTAACTGGTGGCATTTTTGTACTTCCTCAGCATGCATGTAAATCACTACAGAGAACACTGTGCAGAGACTAACTGGACTTCAGCCATGCCCCCCTGCTACACTAATATAATTCAGGCAGCACAATTGGTCTTCAGGTGGTAGGCCATTTGCATCCTTCTGAAAGCCCTGCTGAAAGTTCTTATAATCCTATTTCAACCTTATACAAGTAAAACTGGAGGCCTAATATTCAATAAGATCCATTATTGACCTAAAATAAAATCCAAGGCACATTCATTATATCTTCAAGTTGTGAGATATGGAAATACTTGTTGGTATTCTCTCATTTGAAACTTATTGTTAATTCAACCTTAGCATGATAGAAAAACTGGTAAAATAGCATTGCAAATATTTCATTATACATTTCTGAGGTTGCTCAGATGCTTCAGTGACTGCCTGGAACGAATACTTTTCCCTGAGGTTGCATGGAATGATAGTAGCAGTTTTCTGGGGTTTATGAAATTATATATTTTATACAGGAAAATACAATGTAGTTTCAAGCCTAGAAAGCTGATTTTTCATAATTTCATATTGTGAGGCAGAACCTGATGATCATGTATCAAAACTTTACTTAACAGACTAAAGCTTTAGGACAACTGGGCCTAACTGCTGCTTATTGATAAATGGAATGGAAGTATTGTGCTCAGATTATGAAACGCTAAACAAAATCTGCAATAAAAAGTAATTCTTTTCAGTCTTTGAGCAGTTACTCTCTTTAGACAACTGTAATTCCCCTCTTATGTAGGACCAGCCAGAAATGTCTAAAGCATTGAGTAGTAAGCACTACAAACTAGAGTCAAGTAAGTTTTTTAAAAGGAATGTTATCACATTTAGCATCTTGTTCTGCTCATGAGATACATACAGTTTTCCCTCTCAGTGTATTAGTTGTTCAGACTTTTTTTTACATTTTGTCTGTGAATTGTTTATAAATTAATTCCTTTGTTTATATGTTCTAATACTAATGATGTTTGCATTAGGTACCACTATTTGTAATAATTATTCATGTGCATTTATTATTCAACAAGTGGTGTTTATGCAGATTGATAATGACTGGTCAGATCAGTCATATTACAGTTTACCTATTCCCTATTGGACCATATTCACATTTTTAGGAGCACATTTCAAATCTTAAATAAGCATTTTAATAAATGTGAGTTTAAATGTGATTTTTACCTGAAACTTTTGAATTAGCCTTTGGGGAAAAGAAAAAGTTGTCCAAATAACATGCAACTGGCTAGTATCCTTTAGCAGCTGAAGAAAAAAACCCCTCAGTCCTGATTTTCGAATAAGCCCCATATGGACAGGTGCTGGCACCTACACATCTCTCCAAAGGTGATCTGCTCCTTTTGTGGTTGTAGCAGCATTGTCATCATAATCCATAATTTCATGATATTTGCTTAACTCACATATGAATTCACAGTTCCTTAAATATTTCACTGCAAAGACTATTTGCCTGTTATAATCTTCAGAAACAAATGGGCTGACTTAGTATTCTGTATGAAGCATACTGAAAACAAACAAACAGAAAATCAAACTGTTTTCATGAATAGAGCTGCCAAATTTTGTTCATATTGACTTTCAAGGACCATATTTCTCTTTATTTGCAATTATTTAAACACCTGCTGAGAAGAGCTGGTTGCAACATGAAATATGTTGACGTTGTTTCTAATTCACAGGGTTGGAAAAAGCAATGTGTTTTCATATGAAGGAACATGTCTTGTTTATCTTTTTCCAAAAATGCTATTGTCTTCAAACTTGAAAATTTCCTTTTCATTTCCCTTGTTTTGTCAATAAATACAATGAAATGACCAGTGGGCACAGTTTAATTGTTTAAGCTTTGTTTTAATATTTTTTGCTCTCTTTTTTTTTTTCTTCCTTAGTGCATTTCAAGTTTTATGTACGGAAATAGTTTGAAACAAGTAAGAAAATGAACAGTAAACTTAATCTATCATGTTTAAGCATTTCAAACTGATCAGAGTTAAAGGTACAGAGTTTAACTTTTCCTTTTTCTATCCTATTTTCTAAAAAGGGAAAGTTTAATTTTTCATTTTCCTGTTCTTTCGTTTTCCAATATTTGACGAAAAAATATCTAAGGCACCTTATTTTTTCTTTCTTTCTATGGACCTAAACATCAGTTCTTCTTTACTAATTGAAAAAGCTTGACTTGCAAGGATACTGAAGTTGCTGTATAGTGTTTCTTATCCAAGAAACACTCAAAATATTATATTATCCAATTCTTTTTTTCAAAAATTCCTTTGGTATCTGCCTTAGATTTTAAACTCATATTGCATATTTCCAATGTGAAGGGAGCGGATGGTTTTATACAAAGAAGGATGAGAACTGCTAGTGCTTTTGGGGAGGGTTGTGGCAGGGTTTTTTTCTTTTTTTTTCCTTTTTTCCTCACAGCAGCATTTATTATTATAATAATTTGGGAATTCCCAATCTTCTAACTTGGAGGAATAATGATGATTAAACAGTGATCCAAAGAGATTTTTACAATCATTCACAATTGTCTTTTAGACCTTTTCATGACTATGCCTTACTAAAGAGAATCACGATACAGACTCTAAAGAAAAACTGACTAAACACCATTATTTCTACTTATCTAGATGCAGAAATCCCCAATGAAATTTCAGCTATGTCTAAGAATGGATGTGGATCAAAAGTGATCTGAATTAGCAGTTCTTTTTTACAGTATTTGTCACATTTAGTTAACTGAAATGTAGGTAAATGCATAGCAATTTATAAAGGTTATGAAAATGGCTTACTACCACCTCCCTGGAATGGCATATGTGTTACGAAATTGCAAAGTGCTTGTAAAAACTGGTGAGCTACTGTAGATACTTATTCTTTACACTCCACATGTTTCCTTGCGTCTAATGAGAAGGAAGTGAAGATTCCTTGTGTCTTGCAGCAAGGTAATCTTTTTAAACATTTTTTTCTGATTAAATTAAAGTTTTTAAGGGGAAAATGTTTGAGTGAGCACACTGCAGGGAACTCCATACATCCTATACCGTTTACTTCCAAATCACACAAAATGGAGGTGCAGAGCTGTCATATTTACTTTGTAATCAGGCAGCGACTGTCAGACTATGATTTGGATCTAGTCTGAATATTTTCTATTATTCACCTTGTTTAATAAACTGTCACTTGAAAGAGGGAATGATAAGCTTTCACACAATGAATCAAAGGAATGCTGTGCCTCTTTCCTTTATTATGCATGCTACATTTGAAGCTAATGAAGCATAACCTCTGAGCTGATATTTTTATAGATGAAAGAGACATCATGTTACATATTCTATTTATTTCATCAGCTTCTCTGTAGCCAACACAAAACACAATGATTGCCTTGCACATCATATCTGACAATTGATGGGTATTCTTGCTGATGTCTTGTCTAACAGTTTTCTATTCTCTGCATATTTAACGTTCTGACTATGAATGAAAGAACAAGGATGAAATGGATGAGGATAATGGCATATTTTAATTAAAAATTATTGTAGAAATAGTCCTGACTTATTTTTTTTCCACATTTTCCTTTTTTTTCCCTTCCATATCATATGTTGTTTAGATATTACTCTCCCCACTCCTTTTTTTTTTTTTTAATAACTGTATCATCAGCTAACTTTGTTTCCATGGGGATTTTATGACTCTGAACAAAAAGCCCACCCAGATAACAACTTCAGGTAAAACTTCACAGCCTTCACAGCATACAAGACTGTTTTATCTATTAAAAGAAATCAAAAAGAATAATGCATGGCATCACAAGAACAACAAAATACTGATCACTATGCTAGTATGAGGCCAAGAATATGGTTTAAGCAAACTGTACCTTAGGGCATGTATTTTAGTAGCGGAATGCTGTGTTATCATATTATCTCCTATTTGTAGAGAAAAAAAATAATTATAAATATAAATTTTAATCCTTTATTAATAAAAGACTGTATTTTTATAAGCTACTGCATTGATTTCTTATAAGTTTTGCTAGATAGAAATGTGTAAGAGCCATAAACATGTCTCAATTAATAGACCTTCCACAATTCTTAAAAAAATCAAAGCAGTACTTTGCATGTTTTTAGAGAAGTTTTTGATTCTCAGCTGGAGTGCCCTGGGAACTCCATATGCATTTGCTGAAGTTCTAATTTATTTGATTGATAGTGAGAGGGTTTCCCCCACAAACACCACCTGTTAATTGATTCAAATCAAATAGAGAGTGCAGGATGAAGTGCCAAACCACACAGTTCACCAGTGATAACTGGAGAAGATGAGCGGAGAGTACCATTTGGCCAATTTTCCTGTCCAAATAGTGGACCTTCCACTGCAAAATTTTACAGATGATGAATGTTTACATGTTTTCAAAAGTTAATGAACAAATTCAAGGGTGAGGAATTCACCAGGTTGGTTTGTTTGTTTGTTTGTTTGTTTGTTTTATTATTATTCAACCTCTAAGTTAAAAGGTAATATGTCTCATTTGGTAACTCCTGCACAGGCTATTGGAGACTGGGAGAGTACCCTGGAGAGGTACTACTGCAGACATCTGCCTTTGGCCACTGTTCTATTGTTCTTCCCAATTAGAGAAAGAGAATTAAAATGCTTCATGTGGTTTCGCCCTCTAGGAAGACTAATGACAAATTGATCACAGGGGGAAAAAAAAATTTAAAAAAGAGGAGGAAGGAGGAAGGGCCAAAGGGCCAGGGCTGTAGAAACAAGACACTGGCAGAGACACTGAACAAAGCACTCTTGTCAGTGACCACTTCTTGAAGCTGCTTAAAGCTGCACAGCAATATCTCTGCCCAGAAGCAAGATGGGAATAGAAATAGGCTCCAGTTACCAGGACCCCCTGCCATGTTTCCTCCTTCTAGTGCTTGTTCATGGATCACAGATGACCAAGATAGACATCAAGGATGTCTAGCAATTAGGTGGGTGATGGTAATAACCTAATGAGAGGATGTAGATCAGGAATGGACTGCTCACTGGTACCTGTGAAATACATGTGTACCAGGGTCTTCTGGTCCTCATCCCAGAGCCAAGAGTGCTTGAGGATACTGTTTTAAATACTTCATTGAGAAAAGATTAGCATTGTCTCATGAAGCAGCTCCAGAAGTTCCTGCCTCTGTGGACAGTAGAACTTGCCCACTAAATAACAAAAATTAAGCAGGTTTGATTCCACTTCTCCTATTGGACGCTGCTGGAGGGATAACACTGGAGAGATGGACCTTTGAACTGACCTGTTATGGTCATTCTTGTGACCTTAAGACAAATTCTATCATGGAAAATGTCAACTTAACTGAGCATCAAAGAACATTTGCAGTGAAGGAAATACACTAATTTGTAGAGCTGGGTCAAACAGTGTTTCATTCATATTTTCTAATAGCATGTCTCTTTTTAGGGCATATATGTTGAAAGTGGAAAATAGACTTGGTACTCAACCTCACAGATGATCCACGGCTTTTGACTCTCCAACTGTGTGATATTGAATGGGATCTCAAGTTTTCCAGAAATTTCAGATGAAGCACTTTCTTTTTTTTTTTCTTTTTTTTTTCCCATAAGCAAGCACAGCTGAAAAATTCAGAAGATTTCTAAAGCCACATATCACAGAAAGGAAATAAGAAGAAGGTAACCTTTCAAACAGGGGAAAATTTGGATCTGGTGAGAGAAGCAGACTGAAAGTAAAATTGGAAAACAAGTCTCCCCTCTGCCAATTGCATGCTTGCAATGTTGATTTTTCCTCTGATCTTGCTTCTAGCAAGTCTAACAATGATGGTATATTTCTTGGCTTGCAGAAAACTTCACACATTCTGCCCATTCCCCTTTCCTTACTGTATCTGTTTTCTACCCTGTTTACTGGAGTCTCATAAGATCTATTGATGCTACAGGCTCTATACATTTGCTTGATCTGTGCCCCTTGTATTCCCCTATTCTCTTCCCAGGAGCTTATTCCAGATGAATTTACTGAGGTATTTTTGAAGAAAACACCTCTCTCAAGGTCCACTTGACTTAGTAGGCAACATCACATGTGGTGCACACATAGCAAATGGTACACAAACAGGCCAACAAATTGCCTGGCACAAGATGAAAAAGAAAATTCAGTTTTTGCAATGCCATTTTTCTCTTACACCCGTGGCTATTTTGTGTGTCCACTTAGCAAATTGACCAAGGCTTCCTTCCTCCTTATAAGCCATGCTGAAGTTACAAGGGCAAGAAAACGTGTGTGTGTGTGTGTGTGTGAAGCACCAGACAGAAGATCAAGCAAAACACAACTTTCTTTATTCTGCCTGAGACCTCACATATCCTTGAAGATGTTTAAGTACCATTCTAGCTGCCTTGACTTCAATATATACTTCAATAGCAAGAGTCTGTGGATATTAATAGTAATAAAAAATATAAATAACCTTTAAGAAAAGCAGCCTACTAATAAAAAAGATTGAGGCTGCACATGTAAATCTAAGACAGAATTTTAGTAGTTGCAACAGCAACCAGCACACTTCCCCGAATGTGCATTTCTATGTCATTTATATCTACATGTTTTCATTAATAACCTAATATATTACTAGTTTTCCTATAGCCAAACATAAAGTAATGGAGAGTTTGATGCTTTTTTCCTTTCTTTTTTCTTTTTGATACTCTGAATACACTGAACTGAGGACATGAGAGAGAAAAAAACCCACTACATATAAAAGAATGCATTGACTAATACAATGATAGGCCATATCAAATAAAAACATTGGTGTATTATGGTTTGGAGATGTCAGTTGTACTTATTTGATACTCTTAATAGCTTCCTTTTATTTTCTTCTATTTTCTCTCTCCTTTTGCCTAGCATTCCTAAAGTTTTTGATCCTGAGAGGTTTTGCTTTGTTTCTGTCTCTTTTGTTTCTTTTTTTTTAAGACAAAAATTTCTCTTTGTAACTTCTATATTGACTGAAGTGTGATTCAGAAGTTCAGAAGCTCATCAGTTTACAAGTTCAGTAATGACATTGATATGCATATACATACGCATACATATATTTTATATTCACTTTCTGTCCATAATAAGAATGAGAGATTCATGTCTACTTTTTCTCCCATCTTACTCATATACAAATTTACTGTGCACCGCTGCTGGGTCTATCTGCCACAGAATCAGAATTATAATGCTGGTTACAACAACATCAAACAACGAGCTACAAGTTTTACAATATCAAATTGCTGCAAGCCTTGTAATTTTGAATGTCAGTTTGTGAGCCAACCAATTAAAAAACATTTAATAATAATTATTTGTTTTTCTTTTTCTGGTAGAATGTAACAGTTTGTAAGACTCTATACATGGATCTGGGTATATGCTATCTCCATGGTTACATATAATTTTAACTCTCTATCAACATGTCTTTCTCATCACTGATAAATGTCTAGACAAAGAGACCGGGAGAAAAAGAGAAGGATGCTTCATTTGACTGGCAAGTGAAAATGTCATTCTTCTTAAAGTTATTTTCATTTTCCTTCCTCCATAGTAAACACAAAACCACTGTTTTGATTTAATACAAACACCAGAAAGTAACAGATAAGAGCAGCAGTTAAGCCACGAAGGTCAAAATAGCACTCTATATTTCTGCAACATATGTAACTTCTGAATAGTTTTGTTAATCTGATTTTAACAAGCAATTTCTTGCTAAGGCCTCAAGGTTCTGGACTGTGGTTATATTACACATGTAAATCAATATCTTCCACAAATAATAATAGAAAGAAACATTTTTTTTACTATTAGCATTTGTGGAATTGTTATAGGTGAGAGAGTCATCACCACTTTAGACAATTTTCTGGAAAAAATGATGTTTTTTCTGTCTAGTCTGCTAGATGAGGCCAGTTATAAAAGGTAAGCATGACTGAAAAGGAAAGTGTTGGGCTAAAAATATTACTTAATATTTTGGTGTATGCTATATGCTAAATCATAGGTTATACTAAAGATACCCAAACTATTGCAGCAGATTCCTCATTGAATTCTGAATGTGGAAAATAAAGACAATGACTGACACAACAAGCAGACATGGAGATTTCACAAAACTGGACTGTGAGCATGGTCTGATGGATATATGTCATTGGATAGAGATGCCTGGTGACTCACAGTACAGAGCTTCCTGAACTTATGATGACCTAGGAAGCACAGAGCTCAGGCTAAAAATTCTACACTTGAATATCCTTAAAGTAGGGTCACAGAGAAGGATATAGAGTGATAGCAGTATTTTTTTCCCCTATACATGGGGGTTTAATTAATCAATTAATTAATCTACCATAATGTGATTTCTGACACTATTTTGGCACTTTTTAAGAAACATTGTTTTATGAAGGTACTTCTCCAAAGACTTTTTGATGCTCTCACTCTAAATCAAGATAAAGTCTAAGGTCTCATGGATCACCCAGCATCATTCTCTATTTAATTCTAGCTGACATCAGGGAAATACTTTTTTTGAGGTCACTGGAATATTTCATAACAGATTCTATGACTTTATGTTTAAAATCCTCATAACACCCTGAGTATCAATATAATCCACAGAAAGTGGCAAGCAAGACACTAGGTGGATTCCCCACTTTCTGATGGACACATTACCCTTTTAATGTAAACAAGTGAAGAGATTTGCAAGCATTGCTGGTTTAAACTTTCTGCTGTACCACAAATCCTACCAATCCTGTAGCAGATTTGTAAGGAAAATAAGAAACTTGTAACTGTGTGGTTGGTTAGACACAGCAGCATCCAGATGCCCACCCAGCTACAACTCCTCCCCTTCCTTCTTCTCTGGCCTTGGTGTTCCCTCTGCTGTTTCTCATTTTCTCACTCCTTTTTTACCCTCCTCCTCTCTCTGTCCAGCATTTCTACCCTTTCCCAAATACGTTTTCCCTGAGGTGCTGCCATCTTGGCTGAGGGGCTCAGCTGTGCCCTGCAGTGTGTCTGTTGGAGCCAGCTGGAAGCGGCTGTGTCTGGCACAGGGCAGCCCTGGTCCATCCTCATAGATGCCACCCCTGCAGCCCCCTCCTCTGCTACCAAAGCCTTGACTCCTACACCCAATATAAGCTGCTTCTCAGAATTTATAAGATATTAATTAATAGTAATCAGAATTCATCAGTGTGGTCATTGTTTTGCATAAATCAATTATAAGGTTTAATTAAATTTAGGAGTACAAGCTTATTTTTTAATTCAGTGGTTTCGGATGTTGGAATTAGAAGATTTATACATCAGAGCCAAGTTAGTTATTTCACAAGCTGATGTAGATTAACAAATTGACAAAAAAAGATAAGCTGTTCACATTTATTGGACTAAGCGATACTCCACAGAATTTTGTGCAGACAACATTATTTCTCCATAATGAGAGATGAAATGGCAAATTTATGAGCAATTATGAGCAATACAGCTAAATCACTTTACATATTATCAATTATGATTAAAACATTTATTTTTCTCATAAATTGTGAGTGGAATAACAGTAAGTGCAAATGTAAAGCTATTTTTGTAGCGTTACGTTTGCATGAGAATGACTACAATGGGACAAAACCTTTACCTCCATAACAGACAGGGTGAGGAGATGCACAGAGAAAGAAAACAGTAATGTGATGGAAATGGAAAAGACCAGTGAGTCTAACCTTCTAAATCTATTTCTCTGAAGGTGAGTTCATCGTACGTAGGCAAGGCTCTAGGCTAGATGTATGTCAGGGAGTGCTCCCCCATTCCCAACTATGGATGTACACCACAGCCATGTTCCTGCTCCGCTATGTGCTGAGGTCTGGATCACAGTAGCTCTAGTTCTCTCCTGGGAACCTCTCTCTGCAGAGTGGGAACATTGAAAGTGAATGGGGATCACCTCCTGTTATGACTTGGTGCAGTCATAGAGACCAAAAGTAGAACATAATTGCCACTTATGTTCCATAACCTTCTGATAATAAAGACTTTCAAGTCCAAACTGGTGTTCACATTCACAGCATTAACTTCTGTGTTGTGCTACTGTTTACAGCACTCCCAGGACCTGTGCAACCCCTATGAAATCTGAAAGACTAGTGTGCATAGTGAAGGTGGGAAATACAGCACAAGAAGAACTTGGTTTCTCTACAGCTGCAGATTCTTGGCCAGCTCTTGTTCTGGACTTCCCTTACAGTGTGTATAAACCTCTCTTTCTCAAAAAAGAAGACATGGAATTTTAATGAGGGGTTTCTGGTTGTTTTAAATCTCCTGTTAACCAGAAAAAAAGATTGATAGCCCTAGTCTGAAACCTCTGAGAGACAGAAAAATAGTGACACAATTAAATAATGGATTTTCTTCTCTCCTGTCCTTTCCTCTCCCTTCCTCTCTTCTCCTTGTCTCCCTCCCTCTGTGTCTCCCTCCCTTTCTTGTTTTCTTCCTCCCTCTCTCTCTCCCCCTCCCTCCCTTCCTCCCTTTCTTCTTTCCCTCTTTCCCTCTTTTTTACAAAAGGTATGATACATGCAGGAACAATACCATACACAAGCAACCTCGCAAAGAGAATCTTCATACTAAGCCTTCTAGCCTAAAAAATAGCCCTTTTACTTCTGCTTCTCCCCAGGATACACAGAGATGCTCTAAAACTTCCTCATATATTATATGATTCTATTCCAGTGTGTACACTGTGAATTTCAAACACAAAAACTTGGCTAGCTCCATGCTGTCTTCCAGACCACATAGTCCTGGGAGGTTTAAGCCTTACTTCTCTGTCTGCAGCTGGTTTTAATATAGAAAAGGGCTTCACTTAAATGCTTAATGCACCCAGCAAATATAAAGTCTACTCTGAGAGTCATAGTGAGGTATCACTACTGTCTCTGACATTTGCTGTTGCACTGCTTGGGGTAACAACAATTGAAATTTCACTTACCAAGATAAATAGGTATGGCATTCCCCACTTCCTTCTTAAAATTGCTGTATAGTCTTGATATGGTTGTCCATGTCTCAGAGAGCTTTGATTTCAATTAAAATGGAAAAAGTGATTTAATGAGCAAATGATCTAATTTGGAAAACATATTAAGTCCTTCAAGAATTTATGAAATAATAAACTGTAGACATACATTACGTTACTAATCAAAGTTTACTTCATTGAACATGTCCTTCCTTTGGGCAGTAGATAGATGTGATGATACTATAGCGATGACATTCTCTTCACTTCTGATGAATGCAGAAAAAACCTCTATGGGCCTCTCTGTCCCAACGATGAATTTTTTTTTTTTTTTCCCCAGACTGTTAACATTTTACCTTTGAGGAGGTTGCAAATAAATACGATGGATGAAGTTTCACAGAAAGCCCAAATATCTGATCAGAATATTCCAAGTCTACCATCTGCTGTCAATTGCCTACCGTTGTCATGTGGTGAAGAAATGACAAATTCCCCCTGCTCTGTTAACAGGATTATGTGATGTTCTAATATTAGATCAATAACAGCGTAGAAATCCCAAAATGTTGGAAAAGGAGGCAAAGAATTTTTACATTGATTGAAAACTAGTGGTTTTACAACTTTAAGAGCAATTTAGAAAAAACTATTTTCTATAGCTTTTTTCTCTCCAGAGTAATTATTTACTTTCTGGTGAAGATGGCTCTTTGTGAATAGTGGAAAAGAACAACAACTCAACATGAGAATTCTAATCTCATAAAATAAACAAACTGTGAAGTTTCTCTACAGAGAAACTGTGTATTCCAGATTTTACTAGTCAGCATGTAATGATGGTAGCCCTCTTCTAGGAGGATATAATTATTTAACATTTGAAATTAAAAGCTAGAATATCCTGACTATAAGCTTATTGCTACCTCGGTGAACTTTGTACAACGTCTTCTGAGCTGTCTTCTCTCTCCTGCTTACTATGGACTTTTGTGTGGTTTTGTTTCTTTAAGTCAAGGTTTTGATGTTTTCCATTCTTTAAACCACTCTTATACCAATAAGTCAATGACAACAGCCTGAGTGACTTTGCGATAACACACTAGGGAACGACTAATCAAGGAAGCCAAGTCATAGTCAGGAAGGAGATTTCCGTATTAAGTTCACACAGAGTTATACAGACCAAAGAGGGAAAAGCTCACATTCTGGAATTGAAATTCAATAAAACTCATGTTTTAGTTCCTTGTCTCAGGTACACAAACCATTATGTTGGTAAAATCATTTAAAATGTTAATATGCTATGCTTGAGACCTGAATGACTCAGAGTTCAGATGATTTAAAGTAAAATTCAGTGAATTCCAGACTAATACTGGCCACATGGGGATGCATCTCATGTAACCTGGTAGCTTTTTATTTTAGAGGTTGTCAACAGTCCAGTTCCCAAATTCTAATCCCAATCCCACTACCCGCTTCAGTGGGAGAAGATTGCCTTTTAGCAGACTCAGCCAGGAGGCTGAAGAAGATATTCATACTACCAGAGTCAAATTTTGAAGGGCTAGTTTTTCTAAATTACTGGTTAGTCAGGTTTAAGCAAAGAAGACACTTGCTTATTTTTGCCTAGGCAAAAATTCACCACAAATTTAGTTACTTTGAGTGAGTTCGGAAGCACAATCATGAGCTAGAGCTGTGAAGCCTGAATATTGCTGACCAGGCACTCTCCTAATCTGTGAACAAATGAAAAGGAGGAATGTGGCTTTTCAAGAGCACAAGTCCCACTGTGCTGGAACAGACTGACGTTCACTGTCAGATGATAACAAAAGGCTAAAATCAATTTTTCTTAAATCCTGTTTGGTTGGTTGGTTGATTGGTTTTTAGGTGTTGCCAAATCTGGTAGCCTGATATCTGCAAGTCTGATCCAACTTCATGTTTGCAAGTCCAGCCAGTAGCAAAGCTGAGCATGTAACCCTAACAGGCACACTCACACATTACACTTTAAATGTGTTTGTATATACCTACTTAGATCTATATATGTATTTTATATATATGGCCAGTCACTGTAGTCAACACAAAAGGAAAACAGACTCACAAACGTGAACAGGACTGACAACCTGATCCCCTCTTTGGTTGATCAGGATGAAAGCTTGTTAATGGAAAATACATATACATATACGTATATGTGTATGTATGCATGTCTATATGTATGTGTATAGACACATATCCATATATATATGTACATATATATATATATGGATATGGAGTGTATGTGTGACAGGGGAGGGAGACAGTTACCAGCAGCCTTGCGAGGCAATGATGGACAGAGCTGATGAGCAAAGGGCCTAGACTGACATGACAGAAAGGTAACATAAAATCAACAAAGCTGGTCTTAAGCAGAGTCACCTCAAGCATTTGCATGTAAGCAAGGACAAGCCTACAAGATACCTTTATGGGAAAAATACCTAGACCCTTTCTGGGAAATCAGCATGCTGCTCTCTGAAGTGTCCGTATACCAATACATGCAGCATGGGGAAATAAATAGAAAGAATTAGAGATCTGTGTGGAGTTGCAGGGCTACTTGCTGCAACTTGCTGGGATCTTGTTGGGATCACAGAGACAGGGTGGGATGGCTCGCATGACTGGAGAGATACAGGCTTTTTAGGAAAGACAAGCCAGGAAGATGAGGAGGAGGAGTTGCCCTTTATGACAGAGCTGGAGTGCATAGAGCTCTGCCTGGGGATGGATAATGAGCCAATGAGAGCTTTTGGGTAAGGATTAAAGAGCAGGCCAGTATGGGTGACATTATAATGGGTGGGCCACCTGATAAGGAAAAACAAGTAGATGAGGCCTTCTTCAGACAGCTGGAAGCAGCCTCACATTCACAGTCCCTGGTCCTTATGGGGGGCTTGAACCACCCCAATATCTGCTAGAGGGACAGCACAGCAGGACATAAGCAGCCCATGGGGTTCCCAGAGAGCATCAATGACATCTTTCTGACACAAGTGGTAGAAAAACGCACAAGGAACCGTGCTCTGCTGGACATCATATGCACAAACAAGGACTTGTAAAGATTCTGAAGGTAAAAGACAGCCTTGGTTGCAGTAATCGTGAGATGGTGGAATTAAGGATCCTGAGAGATAGGAGTAAGCAAAAAGTGAGCTCACAACCCTGAACTTCAGGACTGTAGAGTTTGGCCTTTTCAGGATTCTACCCGAAAGAGTCCCACGGGATCAGACCTGGAGGGAATAGAGGTCCAAGAAAGCTGCTGCAAGCTCAAGAGTGGTCCATCCCAATGAGCAGGAAGTCAGGCAAAAATGTATGGACGAACAAGGAGCTCCTGGCAAAACTCAAACACAAAAAGGAATTATACAAAAGGTAGAAGGAGGGACTCATAACCTGGGAGGAGTGTAATGAGATTGTCCGGGCATGCGGAGACACAGTTCAGAAATCCAAAGCCCACCTGGAGTTGAACTTGGCAAGGGATGTCAAAGGCAACAAGAACGGCTTCTATAAGTACATAAGCAGCAAAAGGAAGACTACGGGAAATGTGGGCCTGCTGCTGAATGGAACATGAGGCAACAATGTGCCCTTGCCACAAAGAAGGCTAATGATATCCTGGGCTGTATTAGACAACGTATTGCTAACAGGCAGAGGGAGTTCTTTCCTTCCCCTTTCTTCAGCACTGGTGAGGCTACACCGGGAGTACTGCATCCAGTTCCCAGCACGAAAGAGATACAGAGTTACTGGAAAGAGACCAGCAAGGGGCCATTAAAACGATTAAGGAATTGGAGTATCTCATGTATGAGGAAAGGCTGAGAGCTAGGATGTTCAGCCTGGAGAACAGAAGGCTCAGGGGAAATCTCATCAATGTGTACAAATATCTGAAGGGAGAATGCAAGGAAGACAGAGCCAGGCTCTTTTCAGTGGTGCCCAGTGAAAGGACCAGAGGCAATGAGCACAGACTGACACACAGGAGGCTCTCTCTGAACATCAGGAAACACTTTTCACTGTGAGGGTGACAAAGCACTGGCACGGGTTACCCAGAGAAGTTGTGAAGTTTCCATCTTTCGAGATCTTCAAAAGCCATCTGGACATGGTCATGGGCAACCTGCTCTAGGTTACATTGTTTGAGCAGGGGGGTTGGATGAGATGACCTCCAGAGGTCCTTTTCAACCTAAACTATTCTGTAATTCTGATTCTGAGTACGTATATTTATACACATGCACATAAATATACATATATGCATCTATGTATGCATTAATGTATATTTGTATTTGTATATGCATATATATACACACATATACATGTATACTTATATAAAATGTGGATCCATCCAGTATATGGCTTTAGACATAAGTCTATATAGTAGCTTGCCCCTGGATCTCCTGTTGTCCTTGTTGCCTTGTGCACACACACACTCACGCACACATACCATACACACACCTAAATCCATGCACATGGGTCTCTGCAGTAGCTGGCTTCGACCTACGACCTCTCCAGCAGCTGACTCTCAGACACTCTGATTTGATATCATCCAGCCCAGAGTTAAGACCATTCCAATACATGGCTCCCAAACCCCTTATCCTACTCACCACTAGTCCTGCTTGATGTTTGCTAGCGATTGCACACCCTAATATAGGCACACAGACAACATGCAGACACCACAGTCTTGAGTTGCTGGCACCCTGGTGCACATCCCTGTGACCTGTGGTCCCACACCCACGTCTGGCATTGAGCCTCCACACACAGGACAGTGCTCCTCACCCAGGAAATACTCAGAAAAGGAGATCAGTGAGAAGACAGGACAGACTATGCTGATCAGGTGCAGGGCATGGCCTCACAAGCACACTGACCAGCCCCTGTTTACATACCTCTAAACACTTTTATCCCCTTTCCTCTCTACTTTCCTATGCTTTTTCATCCCCAAACCACCCTCAGCCCTCCCTTTCTCCACCTCTGGTCCTTCCCCTATACATGCCATAATAAACCTTATGCCATCCCGAAGGCTTCTTCCCTTCATCCCATAATGTGTCTCATGCACCTCTAGGCAGTAACCAGTTCAGTTTGTAAGGTGATTCAGGGACATGCTCTAGAAAAGGATTTTTCCTCATAGATTTTACACTTTGAATAGTTGCAACAGACTCAAGCAAGATGCTACATTTAAAAATTTGTTCCATGCCACTGTGACATTTCAGAATTAATCCTGGATGCTTATATCAAAATTATTGTGTTTAGTCACAGTAGAAAGAGCCTTTTGTCACTGTATTTAGCGTTCAGCAACTTTTGCTCACTCCCTGTTTATCTCATGACTAATTTTAAAAAGCTCCTACTCCTTTTTAAAATCATTCATGGGGTTGCTTTAGTCTGGCTCATTGATTTTTGTTTCCATGCTCTTGGTTGAAACTTTTTCCTGAAGCCTTGCCATGTCCAACTGGCAGCCCAACATACAGTCAGTGTTACCTGGCTCATCCTGGTAAATATTATTATTATTTACATAGTACTAATTATTTTTTTCTGTTTTTTCTTTCCTGTACTTATTAATTTCTTCTTTGTTCCAAATCTTTAGAAGATTAAAAATCACATTATTCAGATCTATAGGTCTCATTCACCATGGCTTTGCATTTTTTCGCCAAAGTATAGACTAGAAGAAAATATTTCAGTGGGAAGGGACCTACAAGGATCATCTAGTCCAACTGCCTGACCACTTCAGGGCTGACCAAAAGTTTAAACATGTTAATAACATTGGGCATGGTCCAAATGCCTCTTAAACACTGACAGGCTTGGGGCATTGACCACCTCTCTAGGAAGCCTGTTCCAGTGTTTGACCACCCTCTCCATAAAGAAATGCTTCCTAATGTCCACTCAGAACCTCCCCTGATGCAGCTTTGCACCATTGCCACGCATCCTACCACAGGATACCAGGGAGAAGAGGTCAGCACCTCCTTCTCCATTTCCCCTCCTCAGGAAGCTGTAGAGAGCAATGAAGTAAAGTGCTACTCAATGCATTTTTCTTCTGACGTGATAGTGTTGATTTTTTTCAAATGGGATTCACCTTTGTAAGTGGTTGCAAAAGATTCAAGACTTTGGGGAACAAAGTACTCCCCTTTTTTTTCTTTTGTTTTTTTTTAATTACATTTTTTGGAGGCCTAATGTACAATAGCAGATTGCTGTCTTTTGGCAGTGATGATACAGTTGTTGGCACTTTCCCCACATTATCAGTGCACATCAGACAGCTCACTCACCTAATTTCGAATCCCAGTTTGGAAACCAGGAACTGCAAAAGCTTTACAGTGAACTAGTTGTAACTGTTCTGAATATAACGAAATGGAAGATTTTCTCCCTCCTTCTGTTTTGGAAATTACTGAACCAATTTCTGTTCGAAGTCCCAAACATAGAATTTCCACACTTTACAGAATCACAGAATCACAGAATCATATAGGCTGGGAAAGACCTTTAAGATCACTGAGTCCAACTGTAAACCTAACACTACCAAGACCACCACTATACCATGTCCCTAAGCACTTCATCCAATCGTCTTTTAAATGCTTCCAGGGATGGCGACTGAACCACTTCCCTGGGCAGCCTGTTCCAATGTTGATAACCCTTTCGGTGAAGTAAAATTTCCTAATATCCAGTCTAAACCTCCCCTGGTGCAACTTGAGGCCATTTCCTCTCGTCCTGTCACTTGTTACCTCGGAGAAGAGACCGACCCTCACCTCACTACAACCTCCTTTCAGGCAGTTGTAGAGAGCAATAAGGTCTCCCCTCAGCCTCCTTTCCTCCAGACTAAACAACCCCAGTTCCCTCAGCAGCTCCTCATCAGACTTGTGCTCCAGACCCTTCACCAGCTTCATTGCCCTTCTCTGGACACGCTCCAGCACCTCAATGTCTCTCTTGTAGTGAGGGGCCCAAAACTGAACACCATATTCAAGATGCAGCCTCATCAGTGCCGAGTACAGGGGGATGATCACTTCCCTGGTCCTGCTGCCCACACTATTTTTGATACAAGCCAGGATGCCATTGGCCTTCTTGGCCACCTGGGCACACTGCTGGCTCATATTCAGCCGGCTGTCAACCAACACCCCCAGGTCCTTCTCTGCTGGGCAGCTTTCCAGCCACTCTTCCCCAAGCCTGTAGCATTGCATGGGGTTGTTGTGGCCCAAGTGCAGGACCTTGCATTTAGCCTTGTTGAACCCCATACAATTGGCCTGGGCCCATCAATCCAGCTTGTCCAGATCCCTCTGTAGAGCCTTCCTACCCTCAAGCAGATCAACACTCCCACCCAACTTGGTGTCATCTGCAAACTTACTGAGGGTGCACTCGATCCCTTTGTCCAGATCATTGATACAGATATTAAACAGAACTGGCCCCAACACAGAGCCCTGGGGACACCACTTGTGACTGTCCGCCAACTGGATTCAACTCCATTCACCATCACTCTTTGAGCCCGGCCATCCAGCCAGTTCTTTACCCAGCGAAGAGTACACCCGTCCAAGCCATGAGCAGCCAGTTTCTCCAGGAGAATGCTGTGGGAAACAGTGTCAAAGCCTTTACTGAAGTCTAGATAGACAACATCCACAGCCTTTACCTCATCCATTCAGTGGGTCGCCTTGTCATAGAAGGAGATCAGGTTGGTCAAGCAGGACCTGCCTTTCCTAAACCCATGCTGGCTGCGCTTGATCCCTCTACATGCCCCGTGATGGCACTCAGGATGATCTGCTCCGTCAGCTTTCCTGGTACCGAGGTCAGGCTGACAGGCCTGTAGTTCACCGGGTCCTCTGCTGGCCCTTCTTGTAGATGGGTGTCACATTCGCTAATCTCCAGTCAACTGGGACCTCCCCAGTTAGCCAGGACTGCTGGTAAATGATGGAAAGGGGCTTGGTGAGCACTTCTGCCAGTTCCTTCAGTACTCTCGCGTGGATCTCATCAGGCCCCATAGACTTGTGAATGTCTAAGTGGTGCAGCAGCTCACTAACCATTTCCCCCTGGATTATGGGGGCTCCATTCTGGTCCCCATCCCTATCTTCCAACTCCAGGGGCTGGGTACCCAGAGAACAATTGGCCCTACTATAAAAGACTGAGGCAAAGAAGGCATTAAGTACCTCAGCCTTTTCCTCATCCTTGGTCACTGTGTTCCCTCGCCCGTCTAATAGAGGCTGGAGATTCTCCTTAGCTCTCCTTTTGCTTCTAATGTATTTGAAGAAGTATTTTTTGTTGTCTTTTATGGCAGTAGCCAGATTGAGGTCTAGCTCAGCTTTGGCTCTTCTAATTTTCTCCCTGCACAACCTCACTACACCTTTGTAGTCCTCTTGACTTGCCTGCCCCTTCTTCCAGAGATCACAGACTCTCCTCTTTTTCCTGAGTTCTAGCCAAAGCTCTCTATTCAGCCAGGTCAGTCTTCTTCCCCACTGGCTCGTCTTTCAGCACCTGAGGACAGCCTGCTCTTGTGCCTTTAGGACTTCCTCCTTAAAGAATGTCCAGCCTTCCTGGACTCCTTTGCCCATTAGGGCTGCCTCCCAGGGGACTCTGTCAACCAGTCTCCTAAATAGGCCAAAGTCTGCCCTCCGGAAGTCTAAGGTGGCAGTTCTGCTGACTCCCCTCCTCGCTTCTCCAAGTATCAAAAACTCTATCATTTCATGATCACTCTGCCCAAGACGGCCTCCAACCATCATATGGCTCACAAGTCCTTCTCTGTTTGTGAACAAGAGGTCCAGCGGGGCACCTTCCCTAGTTGGCTCACTCACCAGCTGTGTCAGGAAGTTTTCTGCCACACACTCCAGGAACCTCCTAGAGTGTTTCCTCTCTGCTGCATTGTGTTTCCAGCAGACATCCAGTAGGTTGAGGTCCCCCACAAGAACAAGGGCTGGCGATCGTGAGGCTTCTCCCAGATCCTTATAGAACAGTTCTTCAGTATCCTCATCCTGGTTGGGTGGTCTGTAACAGACTCCCACCACAATATCTGCCTTGTTGGCCTTCCCCCTGATTCTTACCCATAGACACTCCACCCTATCATGACCATCATTAAGCTCTAAACTATCCAGACACTCCCTGACGTATAGGGCTACCCCACCACCATTTTTGCCTTGCCTATCCCTCCTGAAGAGTTTATAGCCATCCATCGCCACACTCCAATTGTGTGAGTCATCCCACCATGTTTCTGTGATGGCAACCATATCATAGTTTTCCTGATGTACAATGGCTTCCAACTCCTCCTGCTTATTGCCCATGCTGCGTGCATTGGTGTAGAGGCACTTCAGCTGGGCTGTTGTCCGTGTCTCCTTCATAGAAAACACCCCTTGTGTGCTTTGAGACGTTTCACTGGCGTTTCCCTCTTGGCTCCTATTGCCTCAGTATCCCCTAGCTCAACTCTGTTCGACTTCGGCTGTGCCCCAGTGCACCCCACACATCTCAGAGACACAGGCTGAGTGCCCTCTCTGGCACCTGCTCCCTCTAACCGTGGCACGTCGTCCCTCAGCTTCCCTCGGGCAAGCCTGATATTATCCCCCTCCCCCTTCGAGTCTACTTTAAAGCTCTGTCGATAAGCCCCGCAAGTTCCTGAGCAAAGATTCTCTTTCCCGTTTGAGAAAGATGAATCCCATCAGACGCCAGCAACCCTGGTGCTCTGTAGGCCATCCCGTTATCAAAAAAACCAAATCCGTGGCGATGACACCAGCCACGGAGCCATGAGTTGATAGATTGGGTGCCTCTGTTCCTTCTAGTGTAACTGCCCACAACTGGAAGGAGAGAGGAGAAAATAAGCTGTGCTCCAGAATCCCTTACTAGCCGTCCCAAGGCCCTGAAGTCTCTTTTGACTGCCCTAGGACTTCATGTTGCAGCTTCATCATCCCCCACATGGAAGAGCAGTAGAGGGTAATAGTCCAAGGGCCGTACCAGGCTAGGCAGTATCCTTGTGATATCCTTCACCCGGGCCCCAGGGAGGCAGCAGACTTCCCTAAGAGGAGGGTCCGTCTGGTATATCGGACCCTCGGTTCCCTTTAGAAGGGAGTCACTCACAACTATAACCTGTCTTCTCTTCCTAGCGAAGGTGGTGTTGATATGAGAGGTATGTTCTTCTGACCTGGGCGACACCTCTGATGCAGATGGACCGTCATCCCCATCCTCCATTGACTGGCCTTCCACCTCCAGGGCCTCATACCTGTTGTACAGAGGCACCTGGGGAGGCGAGGTGGGCAAGGACGGCATTTGCCTGCCACCACGAGTGTGGACTTGCCTCCATTCACTCTTTTCCTTTGAGCTGCTGCCTTCAGCCCTGTGGGGGAGGATACAGGATCCCCTCGATCGTGGGTTCTTACTGGTGGCTGCTGCTGCTCCTGTTCCTGTCTCAGGGGGGCAGGGCATGGCACCACCAGTCTATCTCTTTCTCAGCCTCCCTGATGCTCCTTAACCTTTCTACCTCCTCCCATAGCTCTGCCACCATGCAGAGCAAACCACCCACCTGGTCGCACCTCACACAGCTGTCCTCACAGCTGCCATCCGTGAACAGTGAGAGGCCCTGGCACTCCCTGCAGCCTGAGATCTGGGTGGCTGCATGTTTTCGCGGGAGCTCCGTCTGGGTAGCCACATCCA
Organism: Ciconia boyciana; assembly: GCF_034638445.1. Taxonomy (NCBI): domain Eukaryota; kingdom Metazoa; phylum Chordata; class Aves; order Ciconiiformes; family Ciconiidae; genus Ciconia; species Ciconia boyciana. The sequence continues at coordinate 51,156,685 of NC_132937.1, forward strand.
CTCTGGCGAGCACGGAGGGCATCGCTTTCTGACGAGTGAATACCATAGCTAAGTTTCCTCTGAAAGGAGGAGGACTACCAAACGAACGCACCTCTTGAGCTGGTTGGGTGACTTCGCCTTCCCCACACGCCCTGCCTGCGCAAACTGCTGCACGGACTGACGCGCCACGCCCTCCTGACGCACCACACCCTGTTTGCCCCGCCTGGTCGCCGCGCTCCTGGTCACTTGCGCTCCTTGGGGGCTGCTCTTGTATGGGAGGGGAATTGCCGCCGTCACTTTACAGTTAACTTGGTACTATTACAGGACACAGAAAGCAATGCTTTTCATCCTGAAAGAATTGGTTAACAAAAGGTGTTAACCCCTGCGAGCTATGACCAGAGCGTTTACAGGTGTTACGGACAATGTAAAGTGCACAAAACCCTGAAATTATCAATCAAATGATCTGCTAAGAAAGCTTTTCTTGAAACAGGAGCTACTAGAAAACAAAACAAAACAAAACAACCAAAATGCAGACTATCTGTTTTGTGCCATTATCACTGCGGATAGCAGAAAAAATAATGACTAGAAAATAAAAAGACTGATTCAGACATTTTTTCTCCACACTTTTATTTTTAGAGCAATCATCAGATGCAGCTATGAAAATTTCCATTATGTTTTGTACATGGTTATCTTAAAAGATAAAGAGGGTGGATATTTATTATCTGGTTCCCATGAAATTTGTATTTACATATCATGCAAAAAAAACCCCATGCAATTTCCACCTTGTGAACAACAGTCTGACCATCTTGGGTAATACAAATTCTGACATGCAAGGGTTTGCTTCATAACAGAAGGCCAGCAGATTCAGTGCACAATTACCCTTTGTTTAAAGGAAAGCTTGTCCTACACTATGCATCATTTTAAATAGCAGCATGAAGCATATGTTGATAGTATTACAAAATATCATTTCTAAAAAAAAAAAAAAAAAATCAATGCATTCTATAATAGGGCTGCTAATCTTGCTGAAGAACATCAGAGGAAATAATGCCAGAATACGGCTGAAGACAGACTTCGTGCAAATGTTTCAGGATTGGAGAAAAATAAAACAAAACAAACATGGTACATACGCAGAATAATGAACTAAACACAACTTCATATTGGAAAAATATACCCAGCTCAGCATACCAAGATGGTCTGAATGTTGAAGTTCTGAAGTGATTAATAGATTATGCCAATACTAGCTGTAACAAACTTGATTGTTAAACTGTCTTGTATTTGTTTTGAATCTGGCTTCCTGTTTATCAACAATATACAAACTTATATTGATTTCACTGAATATTTCAATATTTGTAAGCCAATATGTGTTTTGTGTTTTTGATTCAAGAAACCAACATTTGATACTTCTGGTCAATATACTGTCATTGCTGTGACTTGAGCAGACCATTTAAAATTATTGAAAATTTGACTAAAGGACAATGCAGTATAAACTTAGAGCCAAATAGTCTTCAACCTAAAATATGCAAAATGTGTAAAGTCTTACAAAAAAAAGTCTAAAGAACAGTAACAAATGTCTTCATTTACAAGAATTAAGTAGACTCAGCACTTTCTTTCATATAACTTTGTGACATCTGCTGCATGGGGTTTTATGAGCATTTGATAATTTCTTATATATGGTTATGACATGAACTTCAGTTGGCTAATGTTTATTCCATCTGTTCTTCAGAGTCAGCATAATCAAGAGACATCATTACGATTCAACTGAACACATGCAAGTATACATATACATGTACATGTACGGGTACAGGTATGTGCATGGGTATGGGTACGTAGGTACATGCATATGCACATATGGCCTGATCCAGGATAACTCCTTAAATAAAGAAAACTCAGATCAGCTCAGAAAGGCAGATTAAAAAAAAAGTCTTTAAACAAGTCTCCTTTGCCGCTTTTCAACCTTGCTTTTCTCCAGAATGAAATCTACTTTCGTTGGCTCAGCTCCCTCTGGATATTTGCTTCTAACACCTGGACAACTGGCTCGTATTGCTAAAAGCCTGCACGAATGAAAGCATAGACATGTTTTTATATGAACCTAAATGGAAAAAGGAAGAAGGAAAAATGGACAAATTTCTGACACCTTCATTTTCTCCTATTCCATACTTGCATACTGAAAGATGAGCCAAGAACCTGCAGAAAAACCATCAGCTGTGTCCCAATAACAGATAATTTAACCAAAACCGTTCTTACCTTCAACAAGGGCAGTGATCTGCTGCTCTTTCATAAACTGTTTGAGTTTTTTAACCTAGCCCATACAGTCCATGCTTAACAGACAGAATACTCTCCTTTTCCTTTCTCTTTTACCTTTGTTGTGGGTGTTTGAGTGTCAGCTTACAGTGTTGAAAATGGGAAGTTGCTTTTTACTCATCAGAATTTGTTCTGTGTCAAGGAGAGTTACCAGTTAAATAACATCTTTCTGCCAACAGAACTTTACCTACTATTTCTACTAGTGCCCTAGGAAGTGGCTGACTGCTACATCTACAAATAAGACATGAGGCTTAAGGACCCAACTCTGTTACTATGGCAATAAATGGAAGTTTTACCATTTACTGTAGTGGGAGTAGGTACAGATTCCAAGTTTATGTGGAGAAATTTTATTGTTGCTTAATTTAAAATTTATGCCTGTAGGTGGTCTGTTCTCATATACAGATGATTTTTCACATTCTTACATTCTGCTATCAATAGATTAAAAACCTTACAGAATCAGTTTGCTAACAAAGATTATTTTTACCTGACCTCTTTGTTGAAATTTGTGCAGGACATAATATTCTTTCTTGTAACATCACCTAACAGGTTTTTCTTGTTTTGCTGACGTGAAACACACATATTTCATATTTGCAACAGTCAGACTTTGAAAATAATAGGCATTATTTATCAAAGAATGGAAATAATCCTCAAAAAGTCAATTTTCATTTTTTATTTTTAATTTTGCAATGACATTGTCGCTGCTGATATTGATCAGAATTACTATTCTGATGGAAAAACAGGCCGATCAAAACCTTGTTCCCTGTTCTAGGGTTATAGTAATAGATTGAAACATGAGTTAAGACCTCAAGTTTTAGAATACCTTAAATTCTACTCTCACCGAAGTTAGATTACACAATGTCAGAGGAATGGGTTTTGCTCAGCTTTTAGGGAATGAAATATAGTCTATGTGTGCAACCTGCTACAGTTTCTCTGAAAAAAAGAAGGAATTGTATTTGCTTGTGTTATTCAGTTACTTGTCTTCTGACAAATAGAAGAAAATTGTGCAAGGATACAACTATGAAAAAGTCCAAATTAGGAGGAAAAACCCCAAAGGCACGGAAAAAGAACATATGAGGCTGTAGCTACAGTGATTCAAAGTGTTGCTGAAGCTTCAGGCATTATGAGTTTCCCAGATGAAGTCCTCTTTTTTAAATCCCCTTGTCCTTTGGTTACAAAGACCTAGTAAGGCAATTTAGTTCCTGAAGAACTTATAATCATCACGGAAAGGAATATTTTAAAGCTGTGGAACTGAGCCACAGAAACATGAACAGAACACACGCAACATTGAACAGAAATTAAGCTATTGTGCTGTTTTCACAAACTTAAAAATGTACCTTTTAATCACAATATTGTAAGATTTCACTAAATCAAGCAGTCCCAGAATATTCTTTCAAACTGATAAAATTTAATGAAAAATGTGAGTGTTTTAAAATTAAATGTCATTGATACTTCCCTGTGTTAAATTCAGTAGCATCTGTACAGTGACTGAAAAGCAAGCCTGTTGTTGTGGAAAATTAGGGAGTAGTTTTGTACACTGATAACTTAGTTGGAAGTTGTTTTCTCTTTCTTCTATGCATCCAGGAATCTAGAAGTCTTAGACTAAGTGAGCCCCAAGGCCATGGACTTGCCTTGGCAAGACTGATACCAGAGTACTACCCCTGAAGTACAGAATTAGCCTCGCTCCATGGCAAGTTTAATGCCTTCTTTCAAACAGTTTGGGTAGCCAAAGGATTTGTGCAGTATACAGAAAAACACTATAAAGACAAGTAAGAACTTGTACAAAGTGGCTTGCATCAGACAACGAAGAGATGCTAAAAGAGACAGTAAGAGTTTGTTCTACAGAGGCTTAATCTGATATTGCTCTGATACTGTGCAAAACAGCCTACCAGAGAAAAGGGAGCTAGGATGGCTGAGAGCAATAAAAAACATAACATGATTTTATACTCCTAAGTGGGCAATAGACCCAGCAAGGAAGCACCATAAAAGTGCAGTACAAGGTTCAGTTACTGATTAGACAGTAGTGAACAGGCAGGTATGTTACCATATGTTAGGAAGCTAGTATGGGAAATGATTCTATTTAATTTCATTTCATGTTTTATTAAAATGTTCCATAGACAATAAACCAGACATTATTACATGAGAGACTTTAAATTGCTCCTATCTCACAGGTAAACATGTGTTTGAATCAATGTGTTTTTAGACATTTTAAATCATATCTTCTTTTTCTGATTATGGTTTTAGGTAGAATGATAATTATTTTCTCTCTAAATGAAATGCTTTACAGATATTTATCATAAAAGTTTGAAGCTAGCTCTGCTGGCTAACTCCCAAGCTCCTGTAGAACGGAATTTTGCCTTATGTTATGCCTTGTATTTAAAGGAAGACATTGGTGCAGTGTAGTAAACAGTAATATTTTGGATAACATGATAAGTATCATATTTTTCAACCCAAGCATGTTTCTCAGCTCATCTAATTTCAGCAATGAGAACATACTATGAGCAAAATGGCAAAGGTAAGAATGCTGAGTGATCCAAAGCTTTAACGGGATTCAGGCTACTTTTAAGGATACTATTTAAAAATGTGGTTTAATTTAAAATCTGTGTCGTTTTAAAACATGGTTTCTTGAACTTCTTTGGGCCACGGAACAATGATATAAATACAATTAACAGGGAAAAAATTACTGTAAATAAAGTTATCATCTAACATGAGGAGGCAAAGATGATTCAGGAAGAATCCTGCGCACCTGATATTTCCAGTTTAGCCTCTGTTTTGTGTACTAATATAATTTATATGATGTATATCACGCCTTTTCCTTCATATTTATAAGACAGTCTTAAATGGCCCAAAGCAGAGTGAAGTGCAGTCTCAGGACATAATCTAGTCTTTCTCTCGCTTTAGTTTATGGAAGCACAGACAATGGAATCACAAGCTAGCGCTACTCTAGATTGCATTTAAAGGAAAAATAAATCCCTTGTTAGTGTCTGTCGCTCTATGAAATAAAAGATGGAATGGTCAAGTGTTTACATAGTCATCTTGATTATACCCAAAAGCATTAATGAAAAGCTGGTTTTGTGACTATTACTTTCCTTACATTGCAGCTTCCCAAAACCGAGAATACCTAAAAATACAAAATCTTAACTCTGTAGGGGAGAAATTAATCAAGCCTTAAATGTTAACCATGGTGGCTTTGTGGCTTCCACTGTATTAAAATTTGTTTCTTGTATTCACCCCACATACTTACAAAACTCTTTCTTTATATTTTTCATATGTAGCAGAAATATTATAATACTGGACTATCTGTCCAATTAAGGAAAAGACAGAAATTAATTGTTTACATTTTCTGGACAAACAGTAAGAAGTAGGGATCGGCAATGTCGTTCTTGCTCCCTGAAAAGAGAGAGACCTATTACCAGGACAACATCCATTTCTATTCTGTGTGGAACAGTGAAGAACTCTCTAGATAAGGAACTATGGGCTGAATTTGTTTGTTGTCTGTTTCTGGCAAGACACTTTACCATGAATCAGTGCTTGTCTTTAGAACTACCAAAAAGACATGGAGTATTTTGAGGTTATGCTCATACAATTCGATCATTCTTTCTACAGAAAGTCAGAGGTTTAGAAAAAGCAATAAGTTTTTCTCTGAGCCTTTGCATATTTCTGAAAGCCAAATCCAAATCCAAGCTTCCAAAAGATCCAAAATGTCTGGTAAACTTCCCCTTAACTGTCCTTCAGATGTTTCGAGGTTTTTGTGCCAGAAGTGCAATGTGACTAGTTCTCAAGAGATACGAAGAGCCAAAAGTGTTCAAGGCAAATTATACCACACTCCTGTGACTCAACTGGAGTGATAAATTAGCTATGAAAAATCATGGTCAAAATACATGGAAAATTGAGTCTTTTGATTTGTGTAAAAATGTATGAGCAATTGTGGGTTGCTTACTGTAATGACTGACAAATCAGGCAGTTGCATATACAAAAGATTTCCTTGCCTATCTTACACGTGCAAGAAAGACTATTTGGAGAACATTTATAAGATCTCCCCTATCTCATCAAACACAGTATTTTTGCCTGTACAAATAACCAGTCTTGAGACAAATTAATGCAGTTATTTCATTGGTATATCTGAAGATGTCTGAAATTATTTTTAAATTTAAAGATAGTTATCTAGGAGATAACTACATATAGTCTCATCTGAGACACAAGATGACCCACAGAAAAAGAGAAATAGAAATAATTTCTCATTGAATTTCCAAACATGCCATCATAAAAATAGCATATCAGATTTTCAAAGGTAGGTATCACCATACTCAATGGAGTCATGATAATCTGCATGAACAGAAGATCTGATCTGTCCTGTTTCTAATGAACTTCAAAGGATAAAATTTCATTTATACCCCTGTTGTGGTTTAACCCCAGCTGGCGACTGAGCACCACACAGCCACTCATTCATTCTTCCCGCAGTGGGATGGGGAAGAGTAAAAGTGAGAAAACTTGTGGGTTGAGATAAGAACAGTTTAATAATTGAAATAGTAATAATAATAATAGTAATAATAATAATAATAATAATAATAATAATAATAATAGTAATGAATATATAAAGCAAGTGATGCACGATGCAATTGCTCACCACCTGCCAACAGATGCCCAGCCAATCCCTGAGCAGCAGACCCCCGGCCAGGTTACCCCTAGTTATATACTGAGCATGACATCATATGGTATGGAATAGCCCTTTGGCCAGTTTGGGTCAGCTGTCCTGGCTGTGCACCCTCCCAGCTTCTTGTGCATCTCCAGCCTTCTCTGTCAGTAGAGCATGAGAAGCTGAAAAGACCTTGATTTACTGTAAAGACTACTTAGCAACAACTAAAACATGAGTGTGTTATCAACATTATTCTCATATTAAATCCAAAACACAGCACTATACCAGCTACTAGGAAGAAAATTAACTCTATCCCAGCTGAAACCAGGACAAGCCCAAAACAGCAATAATATATTCAAAGCATGCCAGTAACTATTAAATTTACAGTGATTCTAAGAAAGTCTTCCATAGGTGGAAACAATTGCAGCAAAAGAAGATTTATAAGGAGGTATGTATAAACAGCAGAATAATTTATGTGTGGTTTTTGTCCTAACTTTAGTTTCTGTTCCTTTCACTTTCCTCTGTCTGTTCTATGCAGTTCCTTTCATACTAATGGCTTGTTTTCTGTTATTGCTTTTCAGACTTTTTCATCTACTCTCCATTTTTTCTTCTGATCTCCTGCTGTCACTTTTCCACGGTCTCTTCTTTCCCTTGTTCTACTCACTACAAAATACAAGCTGAGGGATGAAAAGGCACCAGAAAAATGTTGCCCTACATTTCATCTCAGTTTGGACTGCTTAGAGGTTAACTAAGGTCATGCTTCAGGGTCAATAAAACGAAAAACTAACTATAGGAGGGTAAGCCATTAAAAATTCAGAGATAAAAGGAAGTATAACTGGGTTAGTGCAGGTATCATTAGTTTACGGAAAAAAGAGTAAACACCTTATTACATAATGACACACATGTATATACACACAGAGCTAAAGGGTCGATCACCTACAATCATTTTATTATTGTTAATTAGAGGGGCAGATGTATAAGCCAGCATTTTCCCTTCATTTCGTTCCCTTTAAAATGGTGGTTTCAGCATGAGCTGCCACTAAGCAGGACATTACTCACTGTATTGATGCCACCAGTAATACTGAGGATAAGCTACAAAGATATTCTCATTGGGGAGCAATTCAGGGAGGTAAAAATCAATTTTTATCAGCCTAAGCTGTAGCTGATTTCTCCCATTCTCCACCACAGAAAAAGTCCTTCTCTTGTTTATTTTTTTGTCATTAAAAAATCGTACAGAGAATAAAAAGAGAAAAGTTGTTTGGCTGCTAATGCCTGTGTCATGTGAAAGGAAAGGGTTCATTGTAATGCATATACTCTTACACAGTCTGAATGTGCCTGAAATGAGGCTCCACTTCAGTGCTATGACTGGTTATGACTGAAAAGTAAGTGCAGAAGGATGCGTACAGATTGAGAAAATGGAAGCAATATGATCGAGACACAGAGAGATATTCAGGAAAGCTTCACTGGCAGAACTGGCATTTTGACCCACCCATATCTTGAAAGCTCTGTATTGTACTGCTAGTGGCAAAGTAATTTATAATTTCAGATAGTCATATTCAGGGGTTGGTCCAGATCTTGAGCTGGATCAATTTCATATCCATTCACACTGTGAAGATACAAGTCTGTCTTTTAACCATATTGATATAGCTTCATTGAGTGTCCAGGTCAAGAATACTTTAACTTTTATCCTTCTGCTAACTATTGTGTGCTTAGTGCAGTTTTGACAGATTAGATTCATCAGAGACAGACACTTACCAAAGCCTGAGATGTTGATCTGTCCTGAAGACACAATCAAGCCATACAGAAATCTTGCACTTAGGCAGAGAGAATCTTCACTTGCCATTGAAATTGTTTTTAAGGCCACCTGGTATTAGGAGGCTTAATGGAGCTGAGGATCTATTCTGAAAAGAGCAGATGCACTGATTGCTTGCCATTTTCTCCATTCCTCTAGGCTCTCTGAGAAATCAGTAACAAACATACCCATGACTGTGACCATGGTGCATCCAGTTTCAATATGGAAGAGGCAACTGAGTGAATGATTTCATTTTGGCTATCTAATTTTGTACTTACATTTTACAGGCTGGTTAGGTTCTGATTTCACAGCCATCCTTGTTTCATCATTTCTTGTTTCTCTTTATTAGTAAGACCACTCGCTCCAGCACTTTTGAAAAGATGAGTCAGGAATATTGATTTATCTCTTTTCTGCCTTGAAGGATCTGTCATTATGCAGAGGTGACTAAGCTACTGCACTCTCAGTAGTTGTTTATATGATCAGGCTGCAGAAGCAGGACAAAGTAAAAGGACTATTTTAAGTCTCAGTAGAAAGACTGGTTTTTGTAGTGCCATAGCACCCCATGGCATCTCCCCATGGCAGATACCAAATAGCTCACACTTCAGATCCCCTGATGATGGGTGTCTGGAAAGAATTCTTTTCTTCTCACTGCTTGCTGTTCCCTATGGGGATCAGAATTAGTCCATGTGCCTATGCACCACAGCACAAGCAAAGCAAGCCACTGCTTTTGCCTTGTTCCACTTTCAAATAGTTTCACCAAAGGCTACTAAAACTTGGTATTCAGCAACATAAGGCAGGTCTTACCGATAATCCTAAGTGCAGAGACCTTCAAATGTGTTTGGGTTTTATCTGACAGGTCTTCTCTTCCATCCCACATATAAGCATGTCTGGTCCCTATATTTTGAATGTCTACATTAGAGAGCAGAAATGGCCAGATGAAAGCAGGAGATCACGTTGAGTATCACTTAGGACTGTTTGCTATGTAACTGCTCATGAACTTTGTTGCAAGACATGACTAAAGTAAATAACATGGAATTTGGATCTTATCAGAGATGCACTATTATAAATTCCAAAAAAGTTCTATTTGGGAAATTCAGACACAGTATACAAAATGTCTGTTTCCTGAAAACTTAGTTTTGTATTAAAAGTTCTGATGAATGATTTTTTGTTAAATACACTCTTACTTTCCAGCACAGGAGCTTCAGTCAATCCTTTTGGGTAATAAACTTTATCATTCCTACATGCATTTTCTTTTCCCTTTCTAAATGTCTCATTCTTTTCCTCATCCACTCTAGTGAAAAAGGGGTTTTTTTAAATTTTTTTTTTGTGGACCTTCTCAATCACATGGAATAGATTTAATAGGTTTAACTGAAAGGATTACTATGCGTCTTCCACTAATGTAAACTGGACATAAAAATCTAAATCAAACTACCACTGTGTCACACAATGTTCATGGGAAACCAAATAACGGAGAAAAATTACTGTTGTCAATTTCAATACAGGTTTTCCAAAGGAGGAAAAAATAATATATATATATAATACAGAATGTTTGTGCTTTTGCAACACATATGATATCAGGTAAACAGCAAGTACAAATATTTTTAATTTTTCACCAAGCACTGTGTGTAATAATATTAATTCTATAGCTAGCTATCTCATTGTACTCCTTAGTAGGGGAATGTAAAATCTAGGCACCATTTCCTAACAGAGCTTTTTCTTCAGATAAGTGGTAAACAGAAAAGTGGTCATAACAGCTGCCGTCAAATTCACCACAAAGTTGGGGGGGGGACAGAATGGAAGGTATGTAGCAGGCCAGAACAGTGTCCATAGATTTTGCTAAAAAACTATGCTGTAGTTAATACTGCATCTTTACTAAAGCACTTGAAGATGGAACCATTCTGTAAAACATGGAATTAAAAATAAAGAAACACAGTTCAGAATGGCACAAAAGTCAGGAATCATAAAAGCCACCACTACACTGCTGTTCAACAGGGTGGTGGTAGCGCATTTGTACGATAAAGGCAGGAATATCAAAATATTGTAGGTAAACTCTGCCTGCTAGATTAGGTTAGTGAGAATTTTTGGCATCTGGCACTGTAAATATAAGATTTTAGTAATGATAATATGAAGCTAAGGCGTGGGGGTTGGGAGTGTTTACTTTCTGCCCATTCGGTAAGATCAAATGTATTAGATTATACACCCGATTTTACCCTTAATTTTTCATATCAAGCTCAGGATTAGCTTTTCTCCTATCTGCTGCCTTAGCATGTTGATTTCTCTTCCATCCTCTTACAGCCTTCATCTCCTGCCAGAAAATTCCCTAGCAAGAAACACGCAAAGCCCCAGAGAACCTCATGTCCTGGTGGAAAGCTCAATGCCATCATCATTCTGATGATCAGAGGAGACCTGGGCAGAGCCAAAGTGTGACAAGGGCAGGCAACAGAAGACAGCTCTTGGCAAGGTTTACTGACTTCTCCACAACCCTTCTCTTCTTTGGCAGATTAGAGTCCATATGTTTAATGTGTTCTTTCCATGCGCCAGGCTGCAGCCACTACTTTTGCTTCTAAGAGACCTGCTGCAGCAGCTTAGGGTGCAATTTCTCCCTTACTAGTGATTGTCTGTGTAATGTTCTCTACAGCTTTTTGTGGGCAAAACCAACCTGTCAGTTTTCTGGGTTTGTGCATAAAGGAAAGCAAAGTAGAAGGTCACTGCATTTGGTAACCTACGAAGTAAATGCTGACAAGATGTATCTTTTTATCCCTCCATGAAGGGCAAGTACCATGTTTCTAATAATTACACATACAATTGTAAAAGGTTTAGAATTTGTATACTATCTAACAACATTGAAAAATCCATTTACTCATGAAAAAAACATTTATTTTGCTTTGCATTTTCTACTTTGCCACTTTGGTTTGGAGGTCCTCATTTGTGATAACATGTAGAGATCTGAAGACCACAGACACATGATAGTCCCATGGATTCTGCTAGCACTGGAATATCACATTTATAATGGAAGGGTGTCTTAATATCTTATTTATCACTGTTATGATCCTATAGACTGCCAGAACTTTTCTTTTTTTTCCTTCTATAGAAGAAGCTTTACTTTTTTAATGAAATAACTCAGGAATGGACTTCTCAAACTCATATGGAAATTTTCTAGGAGCTTCTCAAATTTGCTTACAGACAGCAGTTGCATACTGACTGCCATCAGTGCCCATACATGAGCAAATTTAGGATGGAAATTGCTACAGAGCTTTTTAATGTTAATAAAGTTTATGTTAATAATGTTAATAAAGTATGTAAATAAAGTTTACCAAGACTAAAATGAACAGTTTTCAAATCTAACTCACAATCTTTAGGGAAGTCAAAACACCACATTCTTTCTGAATTGGAACCAATGCAAAGCTACATTTCTTTGTAACATAGTTGTTTTGGACTTTGTCAATTGTAAAGCAGAAAATGCAGTTTTATCTGCAATTTATATTAATCAATGAAGAAAGACCTATGAAGCCATATCTCACACTGAAGATACCTTACACTGCTCTGGCAGTGCAAAACTTTACTGTAAATGAAAATCAGGCACTGTGTTATTAAGTCACTGTAAGATGTTTTGTTTAAGTGTACCGTAACAGCCTCCAGAGGTGTATAAAGGGTTTGGGTCATGCTGCTCTTACTCACTACAAGAAAAAAGGGAAGACTAGATACTAGTACAATATTTTCAGAGCAGAAACAGCAGACATTGTGAGGTTTAATCTGGCTGAACTAACATGAACATGGAAAAAAATTCTAAGTAGGCATATCAGACCTGAAAAAATTGGTGGGACAAAGACAGGAACACATTCATCCCATCCATCCTTCCATTTGTCTTAACATATTCTTTGTCCTTCACAGAATATAGTAAAACTTTTTAGGCAGGAAAAAGAATAGCTGGCAGGATGTATAGTAATTGATAAATGTGGTCTCTATCAGTTAGCTTCTGTATATGCATTTCACTGTTATAAAACCCTATTTTTTTTCTTTCTTTTCCCCAACTGTATGCTCAGCTTCTCTCATTTGTTAAGAATACTGAAGGTTGTGTGTGAGAACAAACACTTTTTTTTCTTTAGACCATGTTTTTAGGGCTTTCTTTTTCCCCACCAAAGAAAATGGAGAGATTGTAATGCCACACATTCTCTCTGGAACTCAGGCAACTCTTCATTACCCAGAGAATTTCATAGTTATTTGAAGGAATTTATGTCCAGAAAGTCACCCCATGTGTGAAAAAAAAAGTGGTTTTTTTTTTTTCAAGTTTAGTAAGTGCTGGTTGTTAGTGACATAGTTCCTGAGTATGATTTATCACTTCTTAAAATTAATGACCCAAGACTGTTTTTATATTATGTTACGAGACTGACACCTACCAAAAGCTGTGGAAGAATATGCTTTTTTAAGACTTGTTAATTTAAATTATGTAAATTAATTGGCTGAGGTTTGAGAATAGATTGCAAAATTCTATCATTTGGACTCCTTTATTAGTAGAAAAGTCAGGTGTTGAAATTCTTTTAAAGCTGTGTTATTCTGTTCTCTGCTGGTGTAGTGTGGGCAGATTCTCACTTGTTAATTATACTGAGAGCACAGAAAAGGATGAAAAAAATCTTCAACAGAAGAAAAGAATAAAATACTTTTCACTGTCATGTACCTAAGTTTCTATAGGTACATGCCAGTGAAAAGTATCTATGGTTATTATACATATATATGGTTATAATTATATAGTTTATATACATATATCTGGGATCAATACCTTAAAGAACTATTATGGAATCAAAGAATGAATGTTAGAACAGTCTAGGCTGGAAAAGACCTTCAAAGGGACCTTCCAGTCACTGGGGACTTTGCCTGGCTGCCATGACTTTTCAAATATAACGGACAGCAGCTTAGCCACTACGTCTGCCAGGTCCCTCAGGACTCTGAGATGCACCTCATCGGGTCCCATTGACTTGTGTATGTTCAGGTTCCTCACATGGTTTCAAACCTGATCTCCTACAATGAGTGGGACTTCATTCCCCCAGTCACCGCCTCAAGATCAGGGACTTGACAGATGTGGGGAGAGCAATTCCCATTGAAAACTGAGGCACAGAAATTGTTGACTACCTCAGCCTTCTTCATGTTAGTTGTCACCAGATCCCCATCTCATTCATCAGAGGGAGTACAATTTGTTTTGTCTTCCTTTTCTGACTAACAGACCTGTAGAAGCCATTCTCACTATTCTTCACATTCCTTGCCAAATTTAGCTCTGGCTGTGCCTTAGCTTTCCTGATCCCATCCCTACACTCCAAAGCAGTATCCCTATATTATTCCCAGGATGCATGTCTGGGGTTCCACTGCTTATACATTTCCCTCTTGTGTTTCAGTTTGACCAGGAGGTCCTTAGCCATGCTGGTCTCCTGCCTTCCTTGCCTGATTTCTTGCAAATGGGAATCAAGAATTCTTGTGCTCTAAGTAAAATGTCTTTAAGTAGCTGCCAGCTCTGTTATCCTCCTTTATCCTTACTTGAGGGCAGTTTTCCAGGGGGTCTCATCTATTAGTTCCTTAACTGAAAGTTCACCTCTCTAAGGTTTAAGGTCTTGACTATACTTTTTGCCTGGCCTATATCCCCTATGTCATTCCTACAATAAGCAAACCTGCAGTTTCCTTAATTGTAGCAATTATTATGACAGAAATAGTGAGATATAATTTCTTTCCAAACATAGGGGTTTGTGGCTACAGTATCACTAGATCACAAACACCAGATTCTCTTAACTAAGTGGAACATGAAGAAGGTTGCAAGTAAATTAATTTTTGGAGCCTCTCTGAAAGAACATTAATATTTCTCACATTTCTCTAAGGAAATGAATACTTGAAAAGCTGAAGACAAAGCAAGAAAAAGTATGAATTTTATATTTGTGAATTGTACAGTTAATAATCAGGTTACAATTTGTGATCATTTATTATTGTTCTCTTCACTTCCATGACTGACCTTAATATACTCAGGTGGACCTACTCCCATATGGAGACAGAGTCATGTCCCACAGAACAGACTACAAACCTTCATCTCTATTGGGAAAATTTTACATTGAAAACAAACAATCAAATCAAAACAAACAAACAAACTTTTAAAAAAAATCCTTCCTGCATTACTTAATTTTTGTAAGCTGTTCAGACTGCATCCAAATTTAGTTACAGCCACATTTATTTCTTTGTTCTTATGAACCAAGAAAGACAGATTAGTAACACATCTGATTTTGGATAATTTCTGTGTAGATTAAAAACTTATTTGCACTGAGGTAGTGTTAAAAAATTGTATGAATGGCTATTAATTAATATTCATTAAAAAAAAATATTAAACCACTTCAGTGTGACTCCTTCGGGTTGCAGATTAACATGAGCAGGTGATCAAGGAACTGGAATAGACGAATGTGCATGTTCATCATCATAATAGACCCAGGAATGCAATGAGCAGCTATGAGAGAAATTTCTAGTATACATAATTGTAAGGAAAGGATTGCCAATTATATTGAAATAATAAAGAAATAACTACTGGGCAAGATAGCCAGATAGTGAGTATATCCACCAGTGAAGTGAATTGTAGGCATTGTGGATGGGCTTTCAAATGCTTTAATGTCTCCTTAACAGGGCTCCCATGAATGTTAGTAAGAGGTTTAACAGGAATATGCGTTGAAGTGATGGGACTGAGCCAAAACTCATGTTTTTATAAGTCTCACTATTTTAGCTCTATTGTGCAGGGAAGACTTATTTTAACTCAAAACAGAGACATGTCTAAAGAGATTCCTGTTACTTAGCAGGAATCTGTAAACTGAACTGATCACATCCTAAACACCAGCTAGGAGTGAAATAAGCTACCAATTTTCCCCAGGAGAGAAAGTGGTGAAAATGAAGTTTTCAGAAGAATCAGGTAAAGACCTGTTCAAAATCAGCACGAAGAAAATAAATAATTTTGACACCAAACATAAGTAAATAAGCAAACAGCAAAGGCTAGAGAAAAGAATAAAAGACATATTACTGGCAGAAAGTACCAGGTCTACAAAACCAAACAACAATAAAGAAGATTAAGAAACATGATAGAAATGAGTAAAAATGCACTCATGGTATTTTCCAATACCTGTTGAATAGGCAAGTTGAGTTTTAAAAACAAAGCTAAACGTTCAACACAAATGTTTTGTCAGCTTTCTCCTAGGCATTTGGAAGCTGGCCATCCCAGGAAGATAAAATATTCAAGACCAAATGTTTCCATTGCCTACCCAGAATCAAATAGCAAAACCACATGACTAATTGAGCACGATCCCAATAGTTGTCCTGACCAGATAAAACACTGTCAACAGAATGCTAGTTAGTTTTTCACAGATGACAGAAAGGACACTGCAGGACACTTTCATATACCTCATTAAGTCCTTTTCATATAGCACCTTCAATACACCTGCTGCAATTCTACTCAATCAATTAAATTATTAGGTTATGAACACATCTGCCATGTACAGCACCATCATCAGCAGGTATTTTTTGCTTGGACATACCTTACAACTTTGGCTGAAGTTGAAAGATTAATAATAGTTACTAGCACATAGATTCACAAAGCAGTAAGTTATTGCTCTGAGCTATGATGAAATCAAGTAATTTTAAGAAATAAATATTTACAAATGGAAAGGATTCTGGTTTACTTCTGATTAGGTACATAAATTATTGTGAGAATATGCAGCATTTTTCAAGTTAATCAAATATGTTCAATTGTAAATAAAATTGCACATTCTGAGTAATCTCTTTCCAACACATAGTATGCAAAAAGAAATGGTCTTCCTTGTACCATACCTTCAGTTTGCAAGGTTCAGTATCTATAATACATTTCATTTGTAAAAATGTAACCAGAGAGACTTCATTCTCACTATTAGCCCATCCTACACAAATCACACTGTGCACTCTTGTAACATATAGGCAAGCACCAGATGAAATAATCAGAATTTAAATTGGTAGAAAAGAAGCTAACGCTATGCAAGGTCCTTCTTGGTTTTGTTTGTTTGTTTGTTTGTTTTCCCCTAGGAGTGTTTAGTTCAGTTTGGGGGTATCATAGAAATCACAGGACAATTCAGGTTGGTGGGGACCTGGGGAGGCCATGTTCCCAGTCCCTGTACCGAGCGGGCTCAACTGTGGCCTTAGATCAGGCTGCTCATGGCTGCACCCAAATGGGATGTGGAACGCCCAAGGATGGAGACAGCCCAACCTCCCTGGGCCCCAGCCCTACCACTGGACTGTCCTCATGAGGAAAGGGCTTCTCCTTATCTCCAGCCTGAGCCTCCCACATTTCAGGTTGCGCTGCTTCCTCTCGCCCTCCCACCATGCACTGCTGTGAAGAGCCCGGCTGCAACTCCTCCATCCCTTCCCGTCCCCTCCCATCGGTGCGGGGGATGCTGTGGGGTGCCCCCAAAGCCATCCCTTCTCCCGTCTGAACCAGACCCAGTCCCACAGTCTCTCCTTGCAGGACAAGGGCTCTGGTTCCACCATCTCTGAGGCCCCCCCTGAAACTCAGTCATGTTTATCAATCTCCTTCCTGTGTCACAGAGCCCAAAAAAAGATGCTCCTGGATTGGAATGGCTCAGGCAACAGGATTTTATAGAATATAACCTGAAGGTTACATGACAAGGAAGGTCATAGAATATAAAATTTTTAAATTCTAAATGCCCTACAGTAACCTAATTAAATCCAACTTCACTCCACAATGCTGCAGTATAGGCCCTCCATATCACTGCACTATAACGGTCTCCTTATTTCCACCAATTCAATGCTACTAATTTGGAGAAAGTTTACTCAAAATTATGCTTGCAAATGTGAAAAAATAACTCAGTTCACAGTCATCGTTTTGTTAAGTTGTTGCAGCAGCAACAGGGGTTGTAAGTTTATCAGCTACAACTTGGTTAATGCAAGGAGAGGAATCTACATTAGGTATGACAGAAAGACCTTGTGTTGTAAGCTCCTTTTTAGTTGCCTTTTTTTAAGCTTTTTCTCTGTTCTGTGTCTAGAGGGATGTACAGCATATACTCTCAGAAAAAAAAATCTGCGTTTAGAATCCATGCAAGAGGAGGTCAGAAGATAAGATTATTGGTAAAATGTGGAAATGGAAATACTGTCAAATACGCCTGAATAGAATTTCCATAGGAATCACTGCACTTATAAGTTATCAGGCACAAGAAAATGGGACCAACTTTATCTGTTGGTCATTGACATATATACAGATGTTCTAAAGAGCAGATGCCAATGGACATTTCTCTGCTGCCTATTCAGTCCTATAGGACACGTGTCTCTGTTGTCCACGCTCATTGCAGACCATAAAGAGACAGTTAAGTGCCTAAGAAAATGATTTTCAGAACACACCGAACTGACCAGTGGTATGAATAAATTCATCAAAATTGTCACAGAGAGGCTTAGGTCTTTCGTATGTTCTTATATTCTTGTGACCATGTAGGATTACAACAGGAATAAGTATCTTCCCTTGTGCAAGTTCCACAATGTCAGACAGGACAGTCATTGATAACCATGGAAGTAACATGTCTTGAACTGGATATTTGACTTATATGTGTACTATCTGACAGTTTTCATTCCCAAAGGCAGTTAGCCTGGACACCTGGTTCTCTGCTACCTTACTGTTTGAATAGGCCACAGCGTAGTCTGTTACTGAGCCCTCTGGATAATCTGAATAAGTAAAAAGCTACAGTTAGTGTATGCCTTTCTAGCTGGGAAAGACTCAAATGTGTCAGCAGGTGAGAAGAACTATTGAACCAAAATGCAGGGTGGGTAAAGAAACATTGCTCTAAGGCCACGTCCAAATCAGTAAACGGAGCGGAGGTATGAACCTTGGTTAAGACCCCCTGAAGACCAAAAATAGTTTCTTCAAATAATATTTCACTGGTGCTTGCTGATCTTATTTATGCATAAACTTGTCTTGCTGGAGGAAAAATCTTGTAGAGGAAAAAAGATGGAGGAATAACTCAGACAGCCAGGTCTCCATGTGTTCAGCTCTTTTACAAAAGCTAAAATTCTCAAGAAAGATAAACATCTAGGAGCTCCCACTGAGAACAATTTGCACCTCTGAATCTGAACATTTACTGAGGCTGCTGGATGCTGAACTCACTGGAAAACCCAGTCCAAGAAGAATCCTTCTTTCTTTGAAAAACAAACATCCAAAAGATTGCTGTTTAAAGTAGTGTTAGTAGGAGAAATTGACATATCCAGTCTGCATTGCCTGCAGGTTTCATTTAATTTGATTTTTCAAGTCTCTTGATTTTAAAAAGTGAAATTAAGTTTAAAATTTATTTTTGTGAATTGCTGGGTTTAGTTCCTTTAATTTTTTCTTAAAATAATTTTATAAAAATTTACTTCACTTATATCAGGCATGTGTCACTAATTTTATACTTGTAAGAAATAAGTATAAATACACTTACACTTCTACAAATAAGTGTTGCAAGGATGGGTAGATCTGAGCATTTCTGCAACTATTTATTTCTAGTTTTACAAAATGTTACCAGGCAGAATTGGAAATTTTTTTTTCTTGTGGGCTAAATCCATTTTCCAAGCGTAATTTGATTTTAAAAAAATAGAGAATCATAGAGCTATTTTTTTTAGCCAAAGGACATCTTTCACTATGTACAAGATGGCAATATGTAAAAGAGCTTGTTTATGATCCATGAGAGATTTATTTAAGTATTATAAATAAGGGTATAGAACTTTAAATGTGGAGGTTTAAAATTTGGTTTATAAAACCATCTTTAGAAGTTTTTGATTAACTAAAAAAAGGTACTCAACAATAAACTGCTAATAAACACCTGAATAAATGTCAAAATCACTTAAACATATACTTCCATTTAAAAATCTATTTTCATGTTAAGGAGTTTTTCAATATTTGCTTAGTATTAAGCTATGGTTTAAGCATTACTGAGGGTTCAGCATTGTTTTGGCACAATCCCCCTTCTGGAGGCAGATTTTGCAGGGCCTGAGAACTGCATGGGAAGGATGCATTATATTCTGCTGTATCATATATAATACATCATATATGATACTGGGACATCATATTGTCCCCTCTCTTATCCACACTCACCAGAAAAGGGTCCTTGGCTGTATCAGGTACATTTGTAAATGGCTTCCCCTAGTCTGGTTGCATGGCAATCTTGTAAGAATATAGCCAGGACTATTTTAATTAACAATTTTTTTTTTTAATAACTAATAATTATTTTCTGCTTTTCTGATGCAAGGAAACAGACTTTACATCCTTGCAGTACCTGCTTACACTTTCTCCACTTCTTTCTGCAGCACCTTGTAGTTAACAGCAGTTATTTCAACAGAGAACCAAGGCATAACCTTATATTTTGCAGTTTAAACAAGGAAGTAAAGGAAGTAAATACAATTTGTTCATGACAGTACTCAGAAATTTAAGGGGAAATACTTTGTTGTTATATTGCTAATTATATGTTTATGACACGTTTAAATAGTGGACCTAGATTCATTGTAATCTCTAAGGGGACTCCAAAATGCTGAAACACACTGGGAAGCTCCATCAACTGCTATTAAATATTTCCAGTGAAACAAAACAGATTCCAACACCATTTTTTAGAACCACACATTCAAATACTACTCTCATCCTCCCTTTGTTAGTGTATGTTAGGATTCACTTATTTTTCTACATAGTAATGGAGAATATATAGTCAATATTTTCATGCGGTAGAGAGAGTATAAACTTTCTATTTGCTAGTTGATAAGGTATCCACCATTAAATAAAGAAACCTCTGTCTTCCAGAAAAGTGCAGACTTTTCTATGTTTTAAACCATCTCTGACTCCAAGCATATTTTTATTAATCACTTCAGGGATGAAATTACAGTTTATCTGCCCTGTGACAAGCTCCTGCTTCTGTTAGTGTGGGCACTGATCATAAACTATTTGTTTATGGTTAAAGCTGTTAATAAGTACACTTATTGTACTTATATTAAATGTTACTGTTGGTGTCCATGTCTAAAAAAGGTCACAGTTCAGCTCCTATTGGACAGCAGCCCTCATTAGCAAACCTATATCTATGATTCAGTGTAATTGTTTAATATTTCCTGCTGCTGATACTGCTAGCTCATAATTTTTGTCTATCGCCCAGCTCTTAAGTGTAATTTCAGCATTATGCCTAATTCAATATTTTGCATATTTTTCATTCTGGGATGCTTTTTCAAATAAAATTATAACTTAGAACCTTATGCATCTTTTACAACTCACAGTTAAAAATTTGGGGCTTTCCTAAATGCAAATTCAGACACTTTACCTCAGAAAATATCTGACTAACTAGCATTTAACTATGTTTCCTGTTTATAGAAGGTGATATCAACATGTAAATTTAAAATGCCATGCATGAACAAAAAGGCCACATTCAATACATGTTAAGTATTTGTATGCAACCAGTGTGGTACTCAATATCAAGTGCACTATTGGAATTGCAAAGATGTGGAGGTATAAAGAGTTAGTATTCAAATAAATAGTGAAGAGCAATTGTCTCATATACAGAAAACAATCTCCAGATCTACTGTAAAACAGTTATTTAATCCCTGCTCCAAGAAAGTCACTGCAGAATGTTACCTACACTATCTTCTATCCTTAAATCCCTTGAAGCCTGTGAAGCTAGGTAGATTAAACCTTTCAGGGATTTGGGAACAGACACTGGGTTCAATTCCTTGAAAATCTTGGGGTTTTTCTTTTTTCTTTTTTTTTTAGTTAAATGGACTTGCATATTCCTGTCCCTAACAGATTTTCTAGGTAAGAGCAGCTGCAAAGGATTAAGCAAAGGGGTAAGTTTATATATTTTAAAAACAAAGATTTATTAAGACTTTTCAGAATTGGTGTGGACTGTTGGACGCTTTGACAGATTGAAGTGATTGGATTCCCTAGAACTAGATATCTACATCAGTTATTCTACAGCATGATGCAAAACTATTTGTGGGAGATTCTTCTGTATGTGTGATTTTCTAAAGAGTAAGTTTTCAATAATTCACATAGAAATCCAGTATTTTCTGCCTTCTTAATATTTACAACTCTGTAGTTTCCATCACATGCAACTCTCCCCTCTCTGCTCTGCCTCATCTGGCAAAAGACACCTCTCTCCCACATGTATCATCTCTTCCTTCTCCTCCTTCTCCTCCTCTTCACAAGACTGCAGCAACATCTGCCCTGGCACACTCCATTTCTCTCCTGGTTTGTATTCACACTCATGATGAGGTCTACCCACTCTCCCACATCTCTGAAATTCATTCCTAGTCTCAGCTGTTTCCCCTATACTTTGCAGAACTCCTACTGTTGTCTAAGACAGCCTCATTCAACCAGGACCACATCTTTTCTTCCTTCCAGCTACTGACTTTTAGGGGTCGCTAAATCCCTTCCTCTGACATAGAACACTTTACCACTGACTCAGAGGAATTTAGCAAGCTAGATCATTTAGACTTTTCACCATGCCGTTTTCCTTCAGACAAAATAAAAGTAAAAACCACTGTGATAATATGAAGTAAGAAGCACTGTACTGGAGAAATGTGATAAGGCTATATGGGTATGTTGTATGCATACTTTAATTTTTTGCTAATATCAAAAATACTTGTAATTTTTCCTTCAGTAAATATGTGAGAAAATCAGACAGATTATTTTGGTGGATTTCCATTATATTGTAAGGAGATGCTAGGTCAATTTCATCTGCATTTACAAAATGAGGATTTAGCAAGCCAACTTTCTTACTTCAAAACAAGCTACAGAATTACTAATGCTTTTAAAAGTACACTGCATGTAAGCATTCCCAGTTTTACTGGCAGAAGTACAAGCATGTGAGCCACTATACATATCACACATCACAAAGCGGACATATTGCCATAGTACAATCAAACGGTTCATCACAATTTCTTTATTTTACTTTTCACTACAATTTTGTGAAGCTAATCAATTATTGCAAAGTTTGATCAAGATATTTTTTCCTGTACTTGATACTTTTATACATATAATAGTACTACTTTGAATGATACATCAGTTTAATTAGCCTATAAAATCTGTGCATGATGAAGGAAATATTACTGTTTGTTATAAAGAAAAGATTATCAGATAGATTTGCTTTAATAAAAAGCAACTTTTAAATTAATTGTAAACTACAGCCATAATTAAACATTAGGAATACAGACATTTCGTACAATACAGAGTTAACTGAAAAGTCTGCCTTTAAAAGTGACATTTACTAGACTCTACCTAATAGCAGAGATATCACAGTGTGATGCATCAGTGAAGATCTGGCTGCTTGTGGTAGTGATATGATATTGAATAATATCCTACTACTGTTATTTTATTTCTAGACAAGAATAAGCTCTAAATAATATTGTAGACAAAATTTTTGGTGTTTACAACTTTTGCTTTCAGTCCTCACATCTATTTATCTCAATTTCTTGCATAATTATGGTAAAGGTACTGGGTGTGTAAAAAGACAACACCAATTCAAAAAATACTTGAATAAAATATGTTGGAAATAAAAACTGCTATGACAACAACATAGCAAGCATAACATAAAACATCATAAATAAATATTACAATGGATGTTGGTTCTGAAAAGGGGTTTTACAATGCAGATTAATTTTTGGTAGCTACTTTAGACAAGATATTTCACCAATGAGAAGGTCTTCCAAAAAAGAGCAAAGAAAATCTATGTTTCTACCATGCCGAGAAACATAATCTTTTGGAAAGGAGTAAGGATATGAGAATTACTATTTAAATATATAAAAAAGAAAAAGAAAAAGAAGGGGGGGAGGGGGGGAGCCATCAGGAAAGACAGTGATTGTGAATTTCTCATGAGAAGAACTCCTTTTTTGTTTCTGAAAGTATATAAATAATATTATGTAAATATATAAATAAAAAATAAAGAACATATAAATCAATTAGTTATCTAAACTACCTTTTAAAAGCACAGAAATTACTACAAAAAAAGCCCCAAAAGCGAATAAATTTTCCAATTTCCATTTTTTTTCAACATTTTAAAGGGCAATTTTATACTTTGACAATTTTACCACAGTGCAATGGAGAACAGCAGTATCTGATTGAAACTTCTCAGAGCTAGGTTGCCCAGAGAAGCTGTGGATGCCTCCTCCCTGGAAGCTTTCAAGGCCAGATTGGATGAGGGTTTGAAAAACCTGATCTAGTGGAAGGTATCCCTGCCCATGGCAGGGGGGTTGGAACTAGATGATCTTTAAGGTCCCTTCCAACCCAAGCCATTCTATGATTCTACCAGAGCTAACACAGTTAATACAAATAAAGCTTTAAATATCCTGAAGCCTGTGTACGTGTTACTTCAGAAGTCCTTTAAAGCAAACTTAATAGACATCAACTACAATTGTAATTATGTAAGACAACTATTTTTTTTATCCACAACACTTGGCTAACCTATCTGAAGGGAAAAAAAAAAAAAACAAAAATAAATCTGGAATAATTTTCCTCTTTTTCTCTCATTGTTTAACAATTAGCTTCAATTGTGATAAATTAACATATTTTAAAGGAAATAGACTTTAAACTACTTCTAGTTTCTGTGTGAAAATTATTATTTGTACATAGGAACTAATGTATTAGAAAAAAAGATTCTAAAAGAGTGTATTTGAGCAAACAATGATTAATGCAGACTGTCAACACAATGTAGTTCAAATCGTTTCAGTTCAAAAAATAAAGGGAACTCTTGATAAAATGCAGTTTAAGATGAGCATGAATTGAAAATATTGTCATTCATCCACTTTTGGTTTTGCATTAAGTTTCACCTTAGAAAGAGTTGACAAGGGTAAGACTGGTGTTTTGCCAATTGATTTGAAGTTTACCACCTGGACACAAAAAACGCATATCAAAGAAACTTTATTCAGCTCTGCCTTTGAAATGTTCAGAAATTAATGTTAAATGCATGTAGGATGTTAGTACCTCCATCAATGCCAAAAATATATTTATCAGTGTCTAGTAACAACAGTCAGCTTTCTAAAAAATATGTAATTTTCAATCACACTGATAAGTCACTATTTGTTCTAAACATGAATTGCAGAAAACAGAATGGAAATTCACAACTCTTCAAATCTTCTATTTGATCCTTAGACTGATCTCAGCAAAGAATAGCTCCCCTTTGCAAAATTCCCAGCACACAGAAATATTCTAAAACTCAGTCAAATAAATGGAAATACACTCATGCACTCTGTAGACCCTCAGAAGAGCACTATAAATCTTCATGAACATTTCAAAAAAGAAAATACTTGATGATTTTCAAAGATAACTGGTCTATCCTTGATTTAAAGTCAGACAGATGGAATGAAAAGGATGTGCAATCTTATCTTTAAGATCCTTTCTGATTTTTAGAGAGTGCTCATTTCTTCCATGTAGAAAGTCAGCCTCTTTCAATGCTCTCAGTTTGATTACCAACAAGTTAAGGCACCAAAAACATTTGTCAGTTGAGTGCTAGTGACTAAATCACTACTAACTGTAATTACTAGTGATCACAATTCACTGATTTCTGTTAAATTCACTATTAGTGAATTGTAATCCTTAAATATATATCAGTTATGTTCTGAAAATATTTTGTAAGAATTCTTGTCTTTACACTGTCCAAATATGACAGGAGTGGTTTTGTGCCTGGGCCAATGCAGTTCACTTTATGTCTGAAGATTTTGGTGAAGTTATATGTGACTGTGACAGAGGTATAAAGGGGGTTAATACTCTGCAATGAGGAAGTCTCCAGGTTTTCTAAGGTGTGGATTCTGGACACTGAGATGACAGTTTTCAGAGAAGATAAAATAGCAGGGGGAGATAGAAATAGATTTCCAGCATGAGGTGGTTGTTGCTATGGCTTCAGGCACTCACAGCATGCAAAATGTACAAAGTTACCATCTGTTCTATTGATCTATTGAGGAACAGGATATGATTAGCTTTAATATCTCTTCAACTACCGCTGTCCTCACATTTCTAGACTACAACTTCCCATTACAAATATAAATAATTTTGCTGTAGATGATGTGCAGACATGCAATATATGCATACTCCAATGGAAGTGTACTTCTGGCTCATCAGAGACTGGGGGCTGAGGAATACTTAGGTTTTCTTTTTTCCCTTTTTTTTTTTTCTTTTTTTCTTTCTACTAAGCTTCTCCGGGGAATGTTTTACTTCAGGTGGCTGATTTGATGAGAGCTGAGCAGGTCACACTGCTGAGAACAGGCTTGTGAATTACTGTTTTCTTTAAACAATAAAAAATGTCATGATTTCACTGTGGAAATTTAGTAGGAGCCCTGAAAGAGAATCAGAGGCAGTTTGTGAAAGAGTGCAAGTAGATACAAAGCCCTCTTGTTCCTGATTACCAGTTACAGCTCCAGGACAACTTATTTTTAAAATTACTGAGGACTGGATCAAGTAGAAAACCAGATTCCAGCACTCTAGATAAGCAACAGGTTCTGAAAACCAAATCAGCTGAGTAGCAATTCAGCTTTCTCCTGTATTTGATAGGGCTATAGGTTGAGGATAACATGCTGCCCTTTAACCTTATGAATTAAGAAGCAACGTTATATAATGCTGCCACCTAATATTTTTCCTCACAGTTCCTAGAGAAGGGTGAATCTGGAAAATTTCATTACAGTCCTTGAAACTCTAGCAAAATACAATGACTTCGCAAGCAAGTTTCATCATGAAACAACCTGACACTGTACTGTTTATGGCAAGAGACACTATTGCATGTCACAGAGGATGCCAGCCAACAGATTTCAGGGCTCAGAAATAATTACAAGGACTAGGCAAAATGAGGGAGACAAAAAGCAACAAGAGATGCTGGAGAGGAGTCCTTTATACCCTTCAAAAAAAGATTTCTTCATCAGACATCCCAGTAAAGAAACAGCAGTTCTTGTGCCAAGCTCATGAGCCTCACTGGCAGCCTACATGTGGGCACAGTATTCATGATAAGCTGAAAACAGGCAGACACATGCAGAGTAGCTAGCTGTATGGAGCAGATAACAAAATGATGCCACAATGTGTTAGGAAACATGCTTTAGGAGACAAGTCCCACATGCATGAGCTGAATGCTAATGACCAGAACGCATTCCTACATCTCCCAGTAATCACAATGAGCCACTGCGTGAAACTACTGGCATTATCATAGAATCACAGAATGGTTGAGATCAGAAGGAACCTCTGGAAGTCATCTGGTCCAAGCCCCCTGCTCAAGCAGAGCCACCTAGAGCCAGTTGCCCAGGACCCTGTCCAGACAGCTTTTGAGAATCTCCAAGGTGGGAGACTCCACAATCTCTCTGGTAACTTGTGCCAGTGCTCAGTCACCCTCACTGTGAAAAAGTGTTTCCTGATGTTCAGAGAGAGCCTCCTCTGTTTCAGTTTGTGTCCATTGCCTCTGTCCTGTCATTGGGCATCACTGAAAACAGCCCTGCTTTGCACCCTCCCTTCAGGTATTTGTATACAATAATAAGATCCCACCTGAGCCTCCTCTTCTCCAGGCTAAATAGTCCCAGTTCTCTCAGCCTTCCTTCATAGGAGAGATGCTCCAGCCCATCATCTTTGTGGCCCTTCGTTGGCCAGTCTTCAGTAGCTCCATATCTCTTTTGTGCTGGGGAGTGCAGAACTAACACATTACTCCAGGTATGGCCTCACGAGTGCTGAATAGAAGGGATCATCTCCTTTGACCCGCTGCCAATACCTTCTCTAATGCATCCCAGGATGCCATTAGCCTTCTTTGTGGCAAAGACACACTGCTGACTCATATTCAACATGGTGTCCACCAGGACCCTGAGGGCCTTTTCTGCCAAGGTGCTTTCCAGCTGGGTGGCACCCCAAGGGTTGCTCCTCCCGAGGTGCAGGACTTTGAATTTTCCCTTGTTGAGCATCACGAGGTTCCTGACAGCCCATTTCTCCAGCCTGTCAAAGTCCCTCTGGATGGCAGCATGACCCTATCAGCCACTCCTCCCAGTTTTGTATCATCAGCAAACTTGCTGAGGGTACGCTCTGCCCTACCACACACAACATTAATGAAATGTTAAATAATACTAGACCTACTATTGACCTCTGAGATATACCACTAGTTACTGGCCTCCAACTAGACTTTGTTCCACTGAGCACAACCTTCTGGGCCTGGCCATTCAGACAGTTTTAAACCCACCACACTGTCTGCTTATCCAGCCCATACATCAACAGCTAGTCTATGAGGATCTTACGGGAGACAGTGTCAAAGGCCTTACTGAAGTCCAGGTAGACAATATGCACTGCTCTCCCCTTGTTTACCAGGCCAGTCATTTCATCATAGATGTTTGTCAGGTTGGTCAAGCATCACTTCCCCTTGAATCCATGCCGACTACTCTTTGTCACCTTCTTGTCATTCACATGCCTGGAAATTGTTCCCACATTTAGTTGCTCAATCACCTTCCCAACAATCAAGGTGAAGCTGACTGTCCTGTTATTCCCTGGGTCCTCCTTCTTGCACTTCTTGAAGACAGGAGTTACATTTGCTTTTCTCCAGTCTTCAGGCACTTCTCCTGGTGCCATGATTGCCGTGATTGATCAAAGATTATCAAGAGCCTCACAATTCCATCAGGCAACTCCCTCAGCACTCATGGGTGCATCCCTTCATGGCCCATGGACTTACTTCTGTCCAGTTTGCTTAAGCATTCCCTGACCTGATCTTCATTCACCAGGGGTACACCTTCCTTGCTCCAGGCTTTCCCTCTGGTGTCTGGGACAGTCTTGCTAATAAAGATTGACACAAAGAAGACATTCAGTACCTCAGCCTTTTCCATGTCCTGTGTAACCAGGTCCTCCATATCATGGAACAATGGGCCCGCATTTTCCCCAGTCTTCCTCTTACTGAGTAGAAGGGGAACTGTGTACTTGTAGAAGCCCTTCCTGTTGTCTTTGACATCCCTGGCCAGATTCAATTCCATTTGGGCTTTAGGTTTCCTAATGTCGTCCCTGGTTCCTTGGACAATGTTTCTGCATTCCTGCCAGTTTACCCATCTTTGCTTCCACTTCCTGTATGCTTCCTTTTTGTGTCTGAGTTTGTCTAGGAGCTCTTTGTTCATACATCCCATCCTCCTGGTATTTTTGCCTGACTTCATGTTTATTGGAATGGAACTCTCTTGAGCTTGAAGGAGGTGATCCTTGAATATTAACCAGCTTTCCTGGGCCTCTCTTCCCTCCAGCGCCTTATCCCATGGGACTCTTCTGAGCAGATTTTGACAAGGCCAAACTCTTCTCTCCTGAAGTTCAGGGTTGTGAGCTTGCTTTTCACTATCCTCCTTGCCCTAAGGATCCTGAACTCCACCATCTCATGGTCACTGCAGCAAAGGCTGTCTTTGATTTTCACATCCCCAATGAGACCATTCTTGCTGGTGATTATGAGGTTCAGCAAACCACCTCTCCTCATGGGCTCCTCTGTCACTTGGAGGAGGTTATCCAATGTACTCCAGGAACCTCTTGGATTGCTTGTTCCCTGCTGTGTTGTCCCTTCAGCAGATATTGGGGTGGTTCAAGTCCCCTGTGAGGATCAGGGCCTGCAAACATCAGGCTGTTTCTATCTGTCTATAGAGGACCTCATCCACTTGTTCTTCCTGGTCAGGTGGCCTATAGCAGACACCCACTATAATGTCACCTTTACCTGTCCTCTCTTTAGTCATAACCCACAAACTCTCAGCTGGCTCCTCATCCATCCCCAGGTAGAGCTCCTTGCACTCTAGCTGCTCTCTCACAGAAAGTGCAACTCCCCTTCCCTGTCTTCCCATCCTGTCCTTCCTAAAGAGCCTCTATCCCTCCATTGCAACACTCCAGTCATTATATTCAATCCGTTTCAAGACTGACACTGAAACAGACGTCACAGACAGCCCAGAACAGTTTCCAGGCATGACAGGTTTGTCTTGTTTGCCAACAACTGATAAAACACCACTGAGACCAGAGCAGAGTTCCATGCATGCTATTGGAATGATGCATGAGCAGCTGCAGTGCAGGAAGATGTCTATACAGGAAGATTTTATAAAATCAACAGTCTTCAGTGGTCTGTGCTGAGCCAAAAACAAAGAAAAGGACTAGAAATTCAGTGTGGTCAAATCTCAGGTAGCCTAAGATAAGCCTAAAGATAAACCTAATTCAGGAAATCCCAGAGATACTCCTTTGTCCATTTCCCTGTCAATGAGTTCCACTATGATCATTGGCACAGAGCAGGGTGAGTATTTAAGAAGACCAGTTTACCCAGAACATGGGAAAATGTGGGTCTGTGAAGACAGCTATTAACTCCAATACTATGTCACTGATGCTGGTATTCATCCTGGCAAAATTACAGGTGGGGCCCTCTGGAGAATGGCCATACCTACCAATATCCTAGTGCTGAACTGTCATCCAGGTGTGATAACTGTTTTAGGCCTGTTTGTACCCTGTATGGCTGACAACTCAGTACTTTTGCATATGTGTGTACATGAAAGCACAGTATGCAGTGGGAACTAGCACAAAAGGAAGTATTTAAAGACTTAAGGGTATTCTTTCCTTCACTTCCAGTACAGCCATTTTCATTTTAGTGAAACCAACAATTGTCTTGGGCAATACACCATTATATAGTCTGGGAACTGTCCTGATCAAATAGGAGAATAAAAAGGTGAAATTCACTGCATAAGTACAAGAGAGGGAAAAGGTATACTCATGTAGAAAAAGGATATAAGAGATCACTTACGTATGTCAACATTTTCTAGATTCCATTAACAGCCAGAGACTGGTTGACAGATTTTATTGTCAAAGTATCTCTCCTCCCTCACTGTACTAGTATCAAATCAAAAGATTTGTATGACAGGATACTTTTATGACAGGATAATACTTTTATGACTGGATAATTTTAAGAAATTTTCCATGCACCTAGATGACCTGTCAAGATACCTACTGCTCACGAGAGGTGACCGATAGCTAAGGAAATGGTGCTGTGTGCAAAGCGGTCATCATTTCACTAACTGCAATGGGTAAGAATTAAAATAAAATTTCTTCAGCTCAGCAAACTTCCTAAATATGTCTTCAGCTTGCCAGGTTCTGCCAGACAAGACAACCTTTCAGGAGTACCTAATTACAGGTGTAAATAAGAACACAGAGAAGACACTGGACTGCTGATTAAGGGTTATGTCTTGCTAAGCCTTATGATCATATAGGTTGCAGTTCTCCAAAGCCTGGAGTATGGGTATCAGCACATCACTACACACAACACTTGTATTTGCCATGTTGTCTGGTAGCCATATTTTCATCAAACTCAAAGAGTATGTCACAGTTACTGTTTGATGTTTGAATCTGCTGGTCCTAAACCACTTGACATGAAAGTATGAACCAGGAATGGATATCTGATGAAACCTTACCAGGGACCAGATCTCTAAGCTGTTCCATTTTCTTAAAGCTGGAAGTTGGCTTCTCAAAAGAAGAAAATGGAGAATGCAAGGGTATGTGGAAGGAGAGTGTCTGCTCCTTGACGTGTATCTGGTCAAGGGCTTTTTCAATGCAAAGAGGGATAATGAGAAAAGGAGGAGGCCATAAACAAGAACATACGGACATAAACCTGATGAACAAATGATAAAGGAGGTAGTGATGCGAACAAAGCCGGTCAGCCGCCCTAATTGGTTAAGGATATGTGAAGTGTGAGAATTTTTATTTTTCAAAACAATTATCTGACTAAGTACCTTGTCAAATTGGGATCATAAGAAAAGAGAGGTAGACAACATACAGAGACATAAAACCTGACCAATTAGCATTAACAAAGACAATAACCAGAAATAAACCTGGTCAGTTGCACTAATTGATGAGCTATCAAGAAACTGCTGGCAAACTGGGACTTTGCTACTGAGAAAGATGTAATCCTGAGGTCCAGGATGTCGGCGGGGGGTTGCTGGGACTCAGCAAATGGATGAGGGGGAGCGGGAGCAGGTAGGAACAAAACAGGGTGCAGACAGAAAGGAGTCCAAGAGGGTCGAGTGTAAAACAGCGCCGGTCCATACTCTTGTCTGGCTGAGCCCTGGGCCTGATTGCCACAGTCTGTTCTGTATTCCTGTATCTTCTCATTAAATCTTTTCTTAACTGTCTCTCTGTGTAGTCTCACTCTCCATCCTGTAGCAATGTGTGAGCTAAGCGCCCATGAGACTTGTGTGTGAGTGAAACTTGGTGCCAACTACTGGAGTCAGACTAGGGTTGTAGGCACCCCTGGCCTAGTGTAAGGGGTGGGAGCCTTTAACCTCCAGCCACTGGGGTGGGACTGGTGTGTGTCCCCTGAAACCCAGCCATCAGGGGACTGGCATGAGTGAGGTGAGTGAGGGGCTCAGCACTAGTGGCTGGAGTGGTACCGCAGGCCACAGCCCATGTGCCTGGTTCTGGCTGCTGGGAAGAGTCCCACTGTCTGTATCTTCCCCAAACTTGGTGTGCGTGGGGGTTGTGTATTCACTGACAAACTTCAAGCCGGACTAGCCGATGAGCCAGGGGAGCCCAGCTTCGGGCCAGGGTATCAGGGGGGTGGAGGGTCAGTGCTGGTAAGCCCAAGCACACCTGTGAGCATGGAATGCCTGGAAGAGTGTATGAGTGCCATGTGTTTGCCAGTGAGCATTGAGCTGGACCAGCCAGCAAGTAGGGTACCCATGGGGAGGGTAAGAGGGACAAGGCGCCATACCAATACTTCAAGGGATCCGCAAATGTGCTTGTGCACTGAGAGAGTGCTCTGTGTGTGCTGCAGTAGTGACCTTCTGCCTCTGCCAGCCTAAAAGGAGGAGGGGACTCGCCTGTCTGTGCTTGCATTTTATGCGAGTGCAGTTTGTGGGCGCTGTTGAAGGCAGCACCTTGTCTGTGGCAGCCTCTGTGACCAGCTGTATCAGTGTCATCGTGTGCCTCTGTGGGAGTCCACGTCCATGCCTGGGATACGTGCTTAGCTTCACCACTGGTTGAACCAACACATGCAACAGCGGCAGTTGCGTCCCTCAGCCTGGGCAGAGACCATGGGTCTCCAGGCACACCTGGCTGGACTCCAGCTGCTCAGCAGGAGGGGTCCTGAGCTAGGGCTGCTGGAGGCAGCAGCCACCCCTAACATCCCTTAACAGATAATAGTGCTATTTTCCAGCCCAGTTAAAGTGCAAGCCTCTGCATGTGCAAGGGTAAATACAGGACAAAGGAAAGAGAGGTCTAAAGGTTTCACCTTGTATTTCTACAGAAAGTGTGAAAGTCCATCTACTAGCTTCCTAAGGGCTTAGTAATATATATTGCAGAGATCAGAAAAGCACACAAAGACTTACCAAAACAACTAAAATAAAATGGACATCATATTTTCTCGGTTTGGTATTTATGCATAATAAAAATAAAAGAATTATTATATTGGGCCAAAAAAAAAAAGCTTCATCTTCTTTAGTCATCCCTGAATAATCAGTAACAGGAAGAGCATTAAAAAAACCTAAGTACAGAATATTATTTCCTCTGGTACACTGTCTGTTTCAAGATTTCCCAGGTAAAGGATTGTATCCTTATGTTTGCATTTAATAATGCTTAATGGATATTTTTCTATAAATTTCTATAAATGACTTTCTGAACATACTTCTCCTTTTGTCAAATACAAGTTCTTGCAGCTTTATTATGAAAAAATACTTTATTTTGCTTGTTAATCCTGCTGTCTAACCCTTTTAGTTGCTACAACCTAATTATTACTCTTTATATACCTCTCCATGGCATTCATGACTTCATGCATTTCCCAATATTTTTCATCCACACTTTAAAATGTTATCCAACATTGGATTCCCTCAGCCATTCTCGTTACCCTCTTCTGCTCTTATTCTCTTTTTACTGCACTGTCTGTGAGAAGGGGCTGACCAGAAATGCACGTACTTCTGAAGATGGAGGCACACAATGTCTTTCTACAATGGCAGAATTTTGCTCTCTAATCTTATGCTAGTAACTTCCAACATCCCTTTAGCCTTTCTGACTATACCTGAACAGCAAGGTGACGTTTTTAGAGAATGTTTAATTCTAAGATCTCTTTCTAAAGTAGTATTAGATAGCTTAGATCCTTCCTTAATCCCATTTTTTTTGAAAAATATACTTCAGGGATTGTCTGACACACCATAAACATAAGTGAAGTCTTGACCAACACTCTTATGCAGAGGGTGTTCAATTCATAAGAATTGCTTTTGTGTCAAGGGAAACGCCTTTGCTGAGTCTGAAATTATTCGCTGCTTTCATCAGGGCCCATTTTCTTAGCTTCTCTCTTTGCAGCAGAAACAGCAGCCACAGAACTCCATAAACCTTTGCAAATGCTAAATCAGAACTAGGTAAAATAACTGGTTCTGAGCTGCAAAGACACTTTCCTTTGCTGCTTCTGTGTGGAAACCCCCCCACTATTCATGAACCAAAAGAAGCCATAAAATTTCTAGTAGGGACTATCTCAAAACAGTCAGCATTTACTGGAGCAGAAATCAATAGCAGAGGGGAAACCTTTAAAGTATTGCTGAAGTAAATGGCTACTAGTAACAGCAGCAATGGGCAACAGCCTCTCCCCCAAATCCTTGCTGCTAATGCTTGTTCCCTTGAGCTTGTACCTCTTGGGTAGCTATTTCAATCCATTGATCAAGATCCAAAGTCTTCAACCATCTTCTCATTTCATCTTTACTTGCTAATATGTACTGCATTTCTTCTTCCTACCATGTGTATGGTATGTTCATGAAAACTTCTACTCTATGACGACACTGTGCTGCATTATTTTTTTTTTTAAATATGCTTTAAGACTTTGTTTAAAGAGTCAGAGCCCCATCTTGCAGAATATAAATCAAAGGGAGTCTTGCCACTGAGCTCTAAGAACCAGAGCATAGAGCCAGTGCTCAAAATTACTCCTTTCAGAAAAAGGTTATTACAGAGGTTGGTGCAAATGTACATGTAGGTTAGGTGTCTGAAACTAGCTTTTGAAGTAAGTTTACTGTTAAATGCTTAATGTATTCAGCATCCTGTTCCCTCCTGCTAAGGGTACTTATTAAACACTTTTAAAACATATAATAATAGATTTAATTTAAAGAACTCTACAAGTAATTGTTTTACCTTTCAAAAGTGCACAATATATGCGTCCTATTGTGGTTGTCGTTTTGTTTTTTGAAATAGATGAAGACGTGCACATATGCTGAACCTTGGTATTTTTCATATATTCACAGAATCTTAGGTATAGGGTTTATGTGGCAGGGTTTTGGTAGCGGGGCGGGAGAGGGGCTGCAGGAGTGGCTTCATGAGAAGAAACCAGAAGCTGCCCCCATGTCAGACAGAGCCAGCTCCAGCTGGCTCCAGGACTGACCCGCTGCTGACTAAAGTTGCACCAGTCAGCAATGTTGGTGGCGCCTCTGTGATAACACATGTTTAAAACGGTAAAAAACACCATGCAACAGCAGCTGTGAAAGAGGAGTGAGAATATGTGAAACAACTCTGCAGACATCAAGGTCAGAGAAGAAGGAGGGGGAGGAGGTGCTTCAGGCACCAGAGCAGAGATTCCCCTGCAGCCCATGGTGAAGTCCATGGTGAGTCACATTGTCCTCCTGCAGCCCATGGAGGTCTACGGTGGAGCAGATATCCACCTGCAGCCTGTGGAGGACTCCACGCCACAGCAGGTGTGCATGACCTGAAGCAAGCTGCAGCCCATAGAGAGCCCAAGCTGGAGCAGGGTTTTGGCAGGAAGTGCAGCCCCTGAAGAGAAGCCCATGAAGAACAGGTTTTCTGGCAGGACCTGTGGCCCCATGAGGTACCCATGCTGGAGCAGTTCTATAAGAACTGGATCCTGTGAGAAGGACCCACGTTGGAGAAGTTTGTGAAAGACTGTATTCTATAGGTGGAACTCCACGCTGGAGCAGGGGAAGAGTGTGAGGAGGAAAGAGAAGCAGAGATGGTTATGAACTGACCGCAACCCCCATTCCCCACTGTGCCACTTGGGGTGGAGGAGGTAGAAGGAAAGCGTGGGCTGAAGGCGTTTTTAGATTGTTCCTATTTCTCATTATCCTACTCTGTTTAATTTGCAATAAAGTAATTTCCCCAAGTCAACTCTGTTTTGTCCACAACAGTAATTGCCAAGTTTTCTCCCTGACTTTATCTTGACCCATGAGCTTTCATTGTATTTTCTTCCCCTGTCCTGTTGAGGAGGGGGAGTGATAGAGCGACTTTGTGGGCACCTGACAGCTAGCCAAGGTGAACCCACCACAGTATTGTTTGCTGAGGCTCGAAGGGACCTCTGGAAATCCCCAGTCCAACCCGCTGGTCATCGAGATTGCATCACTCTCTGGATGTGTCAGGTTCTGTGTATCTCCAAGAATGGAGACTCCACAGCCTCTCTGGGCCACTTGTTCCAGTGCTTGACCACTGGGGGGGAGGCAGGGGGGAAGTGTTTTCTTCTGTTTAACTGGAATTTCCTGTATTTCAATTTGTGTCCATTGTTTCTTGTCCTGTCACTAGGCTCCAGTGAGGAGAGTCTAGCTCCCTCTTCATTCCCTCCTGTCAGGTATTTATACACATAGATAAGAGCCTGAGCCTTCTCTACTCCAGTTTGAACACTTCCAGCTCTCTCAGCTTCTCCTCATTTAAGCCATGCTTCAAGCCCTTAATAATCCTTCTGACCCTTTGCTGGACACCCTTCACCATGTCCCTGTCTCTTTTGTACTGAGGAGCCCAGCGATGGACACAGCACCCAGATGTGTCTCACCAGGACTGAGGGGAGAGGACAGGATCACCTGCCTTGACCTGTTGGCAATGCTTTTCCTAATGCCGCTGAGGAGGCTATTTGCCTTATCTGGCACATAGTGCATTGCCAGCTTATAGTCAGTTTGTTATCCACCAGGACCTCAGGTCCATTCCTGCACGGTGTCCCTTTTCTGGAAGGAAAAAAGAAGGTCACAATAGTTTCACAACCCTGTGTAGACTGAAAAGGGGAGCAACAGAACTTGGTCATTCTGTCGATGCAAAAAGTAGGCTCAGAGACTCACTATATAAACTGGAAATTAAAGGTGAATATTTTCATGGTGTCTTAGATTAATCTTCCCATGCTTTATATTTTGTGCCCTTATTTCTCCATTACTAGATTCACACAAGCCATATTTGCCAAGTACCCACAAATATCTAACAGCAGGTTCTCTCAGGTCAGAAAGCCAGAAAAAAGCTTTATAATATTATTTCTTCACAGAACAGTAAGTAGATTAAGCATTGCAGATAAAATTTCTATAATTGAATATGGCTAAATCCATGAGGTGTACTCTCCTTCCCTTGCAGAACCAAACAAGATGCCACTCATACTTACCATCCACAGGGAACACAAATTGTTTTATGGCAAGAAGAAGCGGGGGGGAGGGAAGCAGTATCAAGAAAATAACTTTCTTCATGAATGATCTAAGTTTGATAGAGGTCAAACTGTTTGTAACCTGCCAGGAGAAACGTAACAGCCCCACTCTCTCCTTTGTGACTTAATGGAAACTGATAGATACAGACGTGTCTGGGGTTTGATACTCATATCATTTACACCGGGACATTCAGTAGCAGCTCTGCTTTAGCCAAGGATTATACAGTGTGACAATTTGAACACAGCCAAGATTCTGCTCTCTCTCAGGAAAGCGAGAAGGAGCAAAAGGGATCTTTCTCTTTCTGTTACTTTCTGAGGGGAAAGGAGACAGTCTGTCAAGGAACACGAATAGCTTCCAGGGCTACGGAAACTGAAGTGATTGCTTCTTTTGAGCAGACATCTGTCTTTTAAGGGTTCATACATTATTGAGAGTGAGACGTGGCTGAATGAGTTTAGGGAGGAGAGTTAATACATGGCAAAGCTGACTAAGTCAGGCTATAGTGCATATAATGTTCTACAACATTCCGTTCATCCAGCCAGAAACCCAAAGAAATAAAATGTCCAATATATTTCACATCCCCTCTTGGGAACATCATGCAAGGGATCACTGTAGTGGAATGGGAGCAGAGACTGAATTTGAGAGCAAAGATATTCCTCTTCTGCTCTTTGCACTTGTTGAAAATATGTGAGACATGCAAGTACTCTGTTATTATCTTTTAGCTTCCTCCTCACAAACCCCATACAACAGGATCTTTCTTTCAGGATATTAATGGCCACAAAAACATACCTTTAGCTGATGAGCTTCCACTTCTGGTCTAAACATTTTAACCACAGGCTACCTGATCCAGAAATGGAAACATCCTTCCCGTCTCTCTAGATGCATCTGAAATGTTTTAGCTGCTTCCTCACCCATGCACAAACTGAAGTTAAGCAAAATCTTAACCTCAATGTTTGTTAGAAGGCAATGGCAGACACCTTGGACTGCAAAGTATCTGCAGCACTTCAGCTGTGCAGTGATCTCCCACTGTTTCCAGTTATCACTTAACAACCTGGTGTGAAAGCCCCAGCTCCCAACACAATACTTACTGATGTCAATAGACAAAAAATTCTTTACTGCCCCGCTAAAGGAGTATATAGTTGCATAAGCATACTTGTAGGTACTACTGTTGCAGCAGTGCCCTGTGTAAGGTTAATTCTCTCTTCCTTTTTTATGAATATGACAAGAGACACAGCAGTATAAAAATTTTAATGAGGCAGTTCTGTCTTTTATTGCAACATGAAATGACAAATCTCTGCTTATTACATACTGTTGAAAATCCTTATTTTATTGATGAGCATCATGTAAAACAAGATGTACTAAATTACAGACCAGAAGCTGTAAATTGCCCATGAACTATTTGAATCTAACGCTATGAACTGAAGAGGGAAGCTAGAGAAAGACGTTGAAAGTCTGTCTGCAAAGTGTCCCCTTTATACCCATGACCAAATAACACGGGCAGAAAGAGAAAACATTAAAGGAATAGTACAGGTGCTGAACCCTGAACCTCATGACTACCTGTTGCATAGTGGTGTAGCCTGAAAGAAAGGACAATACAGAAAGCGAAAAATAATACTGAATTAGAGAAAAAAAAGAAAAAAAAAGAAAAATACAGGTGATTTATTCTGATTTTCTTTTTCTAGAGGATGACTATGTTTGAAAACAAGAAAGTGCCATTACCATAGTGACAGCCTTCAAATCTTGTACTCCATTTCTTATTTAACTCTTGCAGTTCTTCAACTTCTCTTTTGATTTTTTGACATGCACATGTAACTGGACAGAGTCGCATCAGGGCTACTCTTGTCTTCTCAAAATCTTCTCCATTCTATAAACTTCCGCTTAATAACAGAAAATTCTGCCAAATTAATGGTGGATTACCTGTGCACATCTTTCTCTGATGTCTCTTGCTGATACTGTGTCAAGGCTGCTAATAAATCTTTTTTCTTTACATTTCATACTTTAAAGAATATTTGGCATTTTGGTACGTTATACAAATTGCATCACTCAAACTGGAATATTTAGGTTTTCTCCTCTGCGTCTGAAATCCTCCTAAAATTCTTTGACCAAGTGCTCTGTATTCGTGATTCCTTCACCCACCTTATCTTACTTCATT
This sequence comes from Ciconia boyciana, assembly GCF_034638445.1. Lineage (NCBI taxonomy): Eukaryota > Metazoa > Chordata > Aves > Ciconiiformes > Ciconiidae > Ciconia > Ciconia boyciana. Next base: position 51,195,913 of record NC_132937.1, read on the forward strand.
CTTCCTTTTGCTTATTATGCATATCAAACTGAACTTTTCTTCTTGAGGCAAAAAAGCTATCTTTTATACTGCATTTTGCATTTTCATTTGACCTGACTTGAAGTTACTTTATAAGAGCCTTCAAATCTTTCTCCCACTCACATCTCAACACCTCTCTTCAAATGACTTCCTCACAGTGGGAAGGTCTTCCTCAGTGCTGTAAGACACTTCACCTGCTCCTTCTAATTATTCTCCATAAACATTCTCCCATTCTTCTTATCTCTTTTAACTAAATGCCTAAAGAAAATCAACCTAAACTATCCACTTTGCTTACACAGCTGTAGCACCATTACTACCACAACATCCGAGCATCTTCTGGCAGCTACTGCTCATTAAACAGAAGATTAAACTGCAGGATGCTGATGAGAAAATTAAAGGACAATACTAAGACTTCACCTTTTCACCATTTCCCAGATCTTTGGCCCTTTTACATTTGGACCTGACACAGTCGTATTCTATCATTCTTTTTGCACCTTACCAGCACTAGAATAAATTAATTTTAGTTGTAAGTCTCTGACTCAGAATTCTCAATAATTTTCTTTTAAGAATAATTAGAAGAATTGGGTATCCAGTTATAAAAATCTCAGTTAAAACATGGAGAGTTGTTACTGGACCCTAAATTATGTGCAGAAAGCATAACTGAAGTATTTAATGGGGCTTTAAAAAATAAAGTTTTAAGCTGTGTCACAACTTTGTCCAATGTCTACTGTACACAGGAGTGAAAGGGCAATTTTTACTACATTTTAAATGCCACATCTAACTCAAGGAGATGGGACACCCACTGTTTTTTGTCACAAAGAAGAGATGACCTTCAGTAGTCTGTAACTTATTCATTGGAGTGTTTCAGCATGTGTTATCAAAAGCCTAAAGCTATTGCCAAGATTTTTCCTTTAAGAAAGTGCTTTTAAAAACCCCTCCTCTCCTTCAAGTCCCTTGCATCTCTTAGATTTTGAATATTGCTATCTGAAATGGATTTCAACACCTAAACTTTATAATTTAGTTTTCTTCTGAGATCATTCATAATATGGTGATGAAAATAATCAGATGCTTGAAAAATAATTTGTTTCGTGGTTTGGTTTGCTTTGGTTTGATTTGTACTGCAGGTAGTAACTTCTGTTGCTTCAGCTTTAAAATGCCTTTTTTTGGGGGAGGGGGGGGAGAGGGGGGCGGGTGGGTGGGTATTGTTCCACAGTAGAAGCAGTGTGCTCTCAAAAGATAAAGCTTGGCATGGAGAGTAAGTGGCTGGTAGACTAGAGAGGAAGCAGCAAATACTGGACTTTAATGATTCAAATTTAAAGATACTGTGGCAACTTACTGCTATTCTACTAATGATCAGCTTTAATGGCCTTGAGGGAGATACTGATTTTCATGCTTTCCTTTCTACTGAAAAATGTCAGAAAGAGATAGCTGACTATATGAGATGGAAAGAAAGTATAACAATGCAGAAAATATAGAAACTGCACAGCAAGTATAAAAGATACTAATAAAAAAAAAAAGACCACAGTAAATGAGGCATAAAAAAGTTGATTCCAAACACACTCCTAGAAAATCTGTCAGTGCTTCACAGCTGTCAGATTTCTGTGTTGCAAGTTGCTCTGTTATTCTGCAAGCATACGGGAGGAATAAGGAAGAGATGAGGGGGCTTTCTACTGCACTAAACTTGTGATGGTTTCCCCAGAAAAAATAGTTGCTTGACTAGCTGCACAGACAAGATACAGAGCTATCATATCCACAAATTTTATGGATAAATATCCAGGCAACTTAAAGATTTTATCATCATGCATATCAGAGATCCATCCAGTACCTACTCAGCTTTTTTCACTCAGATCTAGAAGCAAAATTGAGTTTCAGTAATTAACATATGGAGAACTAACAAACAGCCCATACAGAAGGCAAAATCGGGACTGTATGACCTAAGGAATTTACATTGTAAGAACATAAAATATACCTAACATTATATTAAGTCATCATCAGAGTTGGTATCCGAAGGCAAGACTGATGCCATGGAGATGGTACCATGACATATGACTCTGCAGTGAGATAGCAGTCTCTTCACATATCTTCTTCATGTACTGCAAAAACAGATAATTTCTTCCTTATTTTTCAAAATTAGTCTTAATTAAAATGCTCTTGTTTCGTGGCGCTTTTTTTCCCCACAAATAAACACATTCACAATAATGGTTGTCTTTTGCAAATTTGTTCAATGTTTGCTTGAAAGGTAGCCTAAAAAATGATTTTAAATTTATTTTAGAGTCCTAGCTCACAGATAAATTGTAGTTTGGTTCACTTACTTATTTTTCTTTAAAGACAGTTTTATCAGATCTCTTGTCTTAGTTTCTCATATGCAAAATGCTTATAATAAAAGGAATAACAATGAATAAGTTCATCAAAACATGTGATGTATTCTAAATTTTTAGATCTAAGTTTTTAGATCCTGTCAATAACAATGGTGTTTTATTGGCTGATGTAATAGTTGATTTCTTTACTGACACACAGAATAACAAGAAAATGATGAAAGTGGCACAAGCTCTCTACTTCCCAATTAAGAATCCTAGTCATTTGTTTAAATTATGCTGAAAATAACTAGAGGTTAATAATAGGGTGAATTCTTAATTGCAATTCTTTCTTGCCTCTTGGCACAGACAATATTCATTGTTATACTTTAATTTGCTACATCAAATTAAATTCTTTGTCTTCAGTCCAGAATGGTCTTTATGTTTGTTTAATGACACTTGCTTCTTCTATCCACAGAGATATTTGGCTTACATTAAGAGAAGCTATTATATAATTCACCCTGTGCTCCTTTAGTAACTATTTAGGTGCCTGTCAACATGAACACTCTGTTCGCAACCAGCAAGTAGGTAAAATAAACCCTGAGTCAGATTCCCTTCTTGCTTACCATGATGTAAATCAGGAATATATTTGTTGAAATCAGTGAAATTACAATTCTGTAAAAAGAAACAGTCTAAAAGAGGAGAATTAGTCTGACATTTATCTAGTAGTATCAATGTAATTTTTACACATAGGATTAATTATGTTTTAGAAGTAGACCTCTTCCATGGTTTCAACGGCATGACTTTTCAAAGGAATGTCTTAAATACACCTGTTCAAGACAAAAACTATGCCTTAGTCACTATATGTGTGCACAGTGTGGGGTATGACAGAACTGTGCTCTCACCTGGAACCTCCAATGGTACATTAATACACTTGCGAACAATAGGCTCAATCTAACCTATCAAGAAAAGAAGAAAAAATACTTTATAACCTCTCAGGAGAGCTTTGCCATTACAGAAGTCTCAAAACAACCTGTCAATAGGCACCTGGAAAAGTTTTCAAATAGTCAGAAATACTTTGAAAACTTTGCAAAAAATCAAACCAGTATTTTTGTGGACCTAATTTCAGGGAACAAAATTAACTGCAGCTAATTTTATACGTGTTTTCACAGTTCCATTAGAGGATATTAAGCAATTGGAACAGTTCCATGTTTTAACTAAGAAACTGTTTATGCCAATGTTATTTTACAGGTTGGATCAGGGAAGAAAAGAGTTTAGAAAGCAGTGCATAAGATTGCCTTGCCTTGAAGCAATTGGATTTGATTAATTGTCTCAGCATTACTGATGAAAACAAATGCCTGTTAGGAGCCCACTAACCTAAACAAGAGTGGCACATGAAGGATTTTGTCAGTCCATAGACAAGTGCCAGACCTAATGCCATTAGGGAAAAAGGGTTCGATTCAATTTTTATGCTCGATCTAGATTTGATGGCAAATCATTAACACTCAGGACTACATATCTCTTGGCATATAAGACAAATCATGGAAAGGCTTGATTTGTTTGCTCAAGGTTTACTGTGTGGTTACTGTGAAACATTTATTCTATTAAAAAGGGGATGGCCAGGAAGCACAAACCTCTGTTTGCCTTGCCCTGGCTGAACACAAAAAAACATCTGGTATTGTAGGATGGAGAGACATCCCTTCCCTCTCACCAGCTGAACATAAACAGAAACAACAGCTCTGGAGAAAGACAGCACTCAGATGTCGCATAGAAGTGTATGGCATTCTTGCAGCAAGAATCTGAGCTACCTGTCAAGCCTAAAGTATGAGAGAAAAAACCAGTTTCCTAGGGACCCAGAGGGGACTGGGTAGGTGTTAACCAGGAAAACACCACAAGATGCCAAACTGCATAGCAGAACCAGAGGGAAGGACAAGCCCTACAAGGACAGAGCAGACAGGGAACATGGGACTTCTTTTCAAGCCTCCTGTTCAGGTTGCTTCAAGGCAGCACTTAAGGGTTTGCTCTCTTTCAAAATTATTCTATTTTGATATAGTATTAAATAATTCAAATAAGGCAGAGATTTAGAAACAGAAGCCTTTTCTCTGATGTATTCACTTCAAAAAAGGGAAAAAAAAAAGGAAGGAATATCAACTCCACCTTGAGGATCACAGGGTCTCATCATAGTATAGATCAGCAAGGGTTTTATAAAGAAACAAATCCATCAACTTAACAATTGGTCAAAGCATGGGAGAGATGTCTTCACATCTCTGCATCACTACAGACTTCTTTTGTATCTAAGGACAAATCACAAAGCTTCTTTGTGCTTTGGGTCTACATTTCTAAAAGAAGAACAAGTAGCAGTTTCCCTCTTGCAGAAGTTTGCCTTTGTAACAGTTTGTGGATATTGCAGCAATGGTGACCACATTTATACCATAAAATCGGCAGGGGAAGAGAGATGCAGCTGAAGCTGAAGAGAATGGGTGGGCCCTGGAAGGACAAACAGGAAAAAGTACACTGACTAAAAGTACATTGGCCATAAAAGTACACTGGCCATAGACTTTTGAAAGTTATCTTGTCTATCAACTGATGATTAAGTATTGGCAAATAGCTTCAGGTTCAAAACTTATAAAAGTGTAACTTTTCATAGGAAACAGGTTGATTTTACAAATCACTGAGAGAAGCTATTTTAATCAGAAATGGTGTGAACAACACAAATATGACTATTCTCCTGAGTGCTATCACATCCCACTCATTAGTACAGACTCTGCCAAGATGTGTTTTAATGGACTGAAAAATAATAAGTCCACATTAAGTTTTCTATAAGAAATTAAGTCCCTGACTGGCCCTTGGGACTTTCTTTGTTCCAAGCACTTAGCTGACAATATTTCCCTCAGTGTTAATTGCCTTTCGTGTACAGTCAACTCGTATTATTATTCACTATTTTCATTATTGCAGAGCCAAAATTTCCAGTCATAGACAAGGACCTCATAAAACTAAGCACTACACAAGCATTATCGAAAAGATGATCTCTTCCCCAAAGAATTTCCATTCTAAATGTAAAACATCAAACTGGAAACAAGGGATCTGCCTAAATAGTCAGTTTGCAGACAATTTTAGCTCACTCTGAGAGGATTCTACTTGGAAGCTGCAGGCAAGAGGAAAGCAAGCGGTGGGCAGTAATAAAAAAGGGGGATGGAAGAAGACAGCATTAGTACCCTCTGGGAATTGAAAAAATTCTTCCAGCTCTGCCATTTTGGGAGTCATTAAAAAAGATAATTTTAATGTGTATAATTAGGATAGAAGGTGACTATTGCAGGTGTTGGAAAATCTTTTGTGTGCTTACAATGGACCTTTTACTATGGTTATTAAAGATGTTATTAAAGAAACCTGTCAGGCATAGTAAAATTGAAGACTAGTTTCAGAAAGACAGAGACTCATTCACATCACCATTGAACAAAGAATCTGTACTCCATAAACACTGAACCATGGAGAGGTCAGCCCCACAGAGACATGTGTAACAGAGAGACTGATGGAGTCTGCAGCCAGCAGGGTCTAACTGGTTCTCCGAGAGAAGGGGAGGTACTAATGAGTATCTATACTGGGACTGAGAGACATGCCAAGAGTAATGAAGGAAATATACACATGGCCTTTTCCTTTAGGTATTTGTGTCTCTGTATGCTATTTATTTTTCAGCAAAAGAAAATGTGTCACTGCCTGTCATCACTATACATAATCTCCAAAAGGAAAATCATATAGGTAGGTGGTCCTTCCGGATAATGACATTAATCACCTGGATTCTGAGTGGGATAATAGCTTCAACCTTCCTCTCAGTCTTTGAACGGAGGAAATGGGATGACTGGAAGGGGATTTTAAGGGTGCAGCCTATCTTGGGTTCTGTTTAGTAAAATGTACCTCAAAAAAATGCTGATGAGAGACTGCACAGCAATTCTTACAGGAAGCTGTGATGTATTAGCAGTAAAATTTCATTTACTGACAGAGACTACCTGATGAGACAGATGTCTGAGGTTCAGGTCTGGCACCATAGAGAATATCTGCCCAGTGAAGCAAAGAAAGATATCACAGGATGTCTAAAGTAGAAAGCATTTAATCACCAGCACCCCACTTAAGAAGCCAGAACTATTAAGTTCTGCTTTCTGTAAGCCAAGTATTAATTACTTGTATCAAATATTCTCATCACTGTTCAGAACCACTATTTTAAAGTGACTCATATACTTTGTTTTCTCAAACTGTCTACCAGTTCCTCAAGTACACTGTACTACCCCTCAGACCTTTTTCCCAGCAAAAAACAATTACAACAAAGCAAAAAACAAAAAAATTGTATTAATTGGCATAAATTCATGACAGAGTCACTAGAAGATTTTGATACAATTCCATACTGTGATGGTGATATCATCTGCTTCTTGGATTTCTCTTCCATGGATCTTTGGCACAAAACACAATTTAGACTGTCTTTCTGTAAAGCTAGAAGAATAACTGAACCTGAGCTTAAAAATTGAAATCCAAACTTGATGTTCCCAGATGGGTCCACATGGGCTTGGATGAAACACAGGTTATTCTGGTTATTGTAAAATCTTTTAATAATTAAATTTTCCATTTGAAAAGCAAGGAAAAAGTTAATAATCTTCCTTTGGAAAGAACAGTTGAGATAAAAATTGAGAAGACACTAAATGCCAATTGCAAAGTACCTCAACACCACACAAAGAATACATAGGGAGCACAGCATTGTCACCTACTATTCAGAAAAAGTTCTTTCATATTTATTTTTCCTGCATATTGTAACAATGAAAAATCACTGAAAAGAGTGTTCATAGGGGCAACATGCTTTAAATAAATCCTACAAATTCTCAAAGGCAAACAGGTTTTGATCTACGAAAGGTGAGCACTACTCCAGAAAACATAACCTTAGAATTACACACATACATCTGTGGAACAAAACAGTACCATGTGATTCATGTAGCATATCAGAAGGACCTACTAAGACTGAACGTTATGCACAAAAAAAAAAAAAAAAAAATTGTCTAATAAATGGCTCACAGCCTACAAATCTAGAATTATTCACAGAGAAATTTTTTACTTACAATTTACTCATGGGCTTGTTGTTCACTGAAAGAGAGAGTTTAATTTGTCAATTATTGCTCTCAAATCTTGTTCCTCAGGTGGCCATTGTTGTTTGTGTAATGAGTATAATGCTATTAGTCAGATATAAACAAGAGGCTATAGTTCTGAAATCTTCCCACTGGAAAAGAAAATAACAGGCTATTTCATTTGAAGGAGACAGCTTAGAACTATGTTATTTTCTGGAAAATGTTATTACACAATAAATGAAAAATCAGTAAAATGATTTGGAAATATAGAATCCTTAAAGCTATACGTTGTGAACAAACTTTCTGCACTGAACTAAAGAATGTACCTAAATCTACTTGTGGATAGTACACAGCATCTGATATGCAAATACTCACAGGCAGCACATCTTCTCCTTCTGCTTTCCAGAATATAGAAAAAAAAAATGTACCATGCTGTTCAGATAAACATCTCTTAGCATAGTTATAAAGCCATATATTATTTGTCTAACAAGTGATTTATTGTGTATGATCTGAACCTTGTAATAAGCAATTGCCTGTTTTGTTTATTTGACTTTATTATATCATCTAGGGTGTAAACAGAGCATCTACATTAGTATTCTATTTATGAGCAGGTTTTGAAGTGAATCATCCGCATTACCTCTTTGGAGCACATCACATAGTGAGATTATAGCTTACAAACTGGATTCCATTGGTATTGAGGGAAATCAGAAGATACACTGCATCTGCTAATGGAAGTTTAGAATATGGTATCAGTCTAGAACCAGTCAGAAGTAACATCATCAAGATGCATACACTATAGATGTCAGATCCTCAGCATCAGCCTGCTTTGCACTACAGATTTACTCTTATTTGCAATGTGTTACTTGCTAATGTAGACATACCCAGAGACTGCCTCCTTTAGGTGGGGCATAACCTAGAAGTAATTTAGATTAAGAAATTACAGCTACTTTGCATTGTGTCAAATTGGAAATGATGCCTTATTTCTTTATCTCCAGAAACTAATCTGATTTGGCATAGAGGCAGCATTCAAAGATTTGACTCAGTAAAGCAGGGTTGCTGGCACCCAAAGACAACAAATTAAATGAATTGATCAGTGTTACTCTCCAGACAGACAAATTACAGATTTTGGGTTGGGAACATTCTTGGATGTATGAGCTGTATAGGAATCTTCTGAGGGTAATGTGATTGCATGGGAATAAAACTGATATGTATTTGCCTTAATCTTCATAAAAGTCTGAGTTCATGAACAGAGATAATGTTCTGGAAATGAGATGAGGACTTGGTATTTCTGGATTTGGTGAACTGCTTACTAATAGGAAACTTTTACATGTCAGAGAGAGATTAGGCTCATATGGATTGCTCAAATAATTCTGATGTGGAGAATCTCAAGGACTAAATACAGTGAAAGCAATTTTCCATTCCCTAACCCTTACATGTCTCTGTACTCAGACTCCAACCCCATGGCTGGAGTAAATTCCAAGCTGTAGCTGGCTGGACGGTGTGAGATGCCTTCCTAGTGATACTAGTGATTCTTCATTTACACAGATCGTTTCATGAGGTACATGTTTGTGTGACAACCTGACATTGCTTAGTCCTACTGCCTCTGGGGAAGAACCAAACAAATTTGTTAAGAAGTTCCTTCTTTTCACTCCGTAGAATAAACAACATGGACTATTCTGGCTCCACCACAAATGGTAAATAGGAATTAAGAATTTGGTATATTTTAAAATTCTCTTAACAAATCCATTACTAAATCTTTGTGTTCTCTCTCCGTTTATCTCTTTTAGCATGTAGGTGTCAGGAAGCATGTGTATTTTCAATCATTTATCTTAAGGCAGTGTATGTAAACACTATAGTACTTCTCTAAGTAATGGTCGAATCATTCTATTTCTCTATCAGCTGTACCTTTCAATGTGCTAATCAGGTTAACACGGTTTCTATGCTGTGATTACTCAGTACTTTCTCCTGTAGAGTTCTGCACTCCACACATAAAAATATGTTCACAATGCAAAGTGATTGGCCAAAAAGTGTTCAGATGGGTTCCAACACTGTGTCTTTCAACATACAGGTTCAAAATAAGTGAAGAAAGGGCTTCAGGTTTCAAGTCAGTAACTATGCAATGTAGGGGAAAGGCTACATACATTTTAATAAGTACCTATAGCACTTCAGCAGCCCTGCCTAACACTTTTTTACTTCCTCTTTCTCTCTTTCTTTTCAGGTGTCATTTGTTAATTCTGAAACATTTTTCTCTTTTAATAGACCACTTAAATATTCTCCATAAAAGGGTTATTGTGAGCAGATACGCTGTGAGTCAATGATACTATGCCTGACCTATAGTACTGTATCATAGGCCTTTACTTTCTAATGCACAAGGAAATTTGGTTACCATGGCTATAATTACCGTAATTTTACAGCTGTTAATTTTGTCTGTAGCATTCATTCCCGTAATCTACAATGTGAAACAAAAACATTATCCTCATTCTGTTTCTGGCAAGAACAGAATTATTATGAAACTCCTAAATGTCATTTTTTTTCCTTTTTCACTGAATCCCTCCAAACACTTTCCTTCTTATTAAAATTCAAACAGCTGTGAAATGGCCAGACAGCAAGAAGATAAAAGCAAATGTGAAGCGACCTTCATCCATGCTGAACAAATAGAATATTATAAACAGGCTTTCCAGTTGAAGTTACACAAAGCAAATTAAGAAATACCTAAGGCTATAATTTACTAAAAAAATGTTTCCTAAATTTCTGACAGTTTCATTTAACCGACTAATTAAATTTGCTTGTAGGCATTTCAGTGAAGCAGTCTTATAACTGCACTATCATTTGGAAAGAAAGTATAACTGACTTTTCTGGGGAAGCATGCTTGTTATGATCTATGTCTCCCATCAAACATTTGGCTAGTATCATATAGTGATACTTTATTGAATTAAATGAGAATGCTAAGCTTTCGTTAAAGGTGATTTAAAAAATACACATGCTAACAGTAATACCAGATGATATATCGAAATACATGTTGCCAAGGAAAGTAAGTGTTCAGGATTTCGAATTGTCCAGTAGAGGTGTATTTTCTAGGACTAGTAAAAAAAGTGAGCAGATTATGAGCTTAATCCTCGCTGATATAAATCAATGTTCCCACTGAAATCAGTACACTATCACCTAACTGCAATAGCTAATGTACATTATAATCAAATTATATAATCACAGTTTATTATTTCTGTAAATTAAAAGCTTAAAAAATTTTAAAGTGTGCATCTTTTTACAGCAAATAATTTGATCTCTATGATAAGTAGTTTGCAGGAATTATGTAAACAAAAAGCTTTCAACCAAGAATAAAAAATCAGACAAAAAATCCTATCTTTCTTGTGTGCATTTCCCCACACATGTACACACAAGAAGCAAAATAATCACTAGAACAAACAATAAAATTTAGTTTTCCCTCCCACATTGAGAATAAATAAAATAGAGCACCTTCATCATTCCACAAAAATTCATGACAGAAACTTCGAAGTAATTTTGCAAGCATGCAACCTACAGGTGCATTAGAGAAACTGTACCATGAAACAGCCTACAACCTTCTATAATTATAATACAGATGAAATCCTGGATAATGGTCAAAACTTTGAATTTTTCTCTTTGTTTCTTTGGAAACAGCTTAGTATCTTGCCATATAAAATAGAAAGCACCTGACAAAGTTTAATAATAGTTTTCTTTCATTATATCTAACTATGTTTTTCCTTTCAGAAAAAGACATTTAAAGAGAAAATGTTGAGAGCTACAATTATGTGATTATTCTACAAAACAGCAGTCTCTTATAGGCGACAGTTGAAGCAGAATTTCTGTGTACCCAAGGCAGTTCACAAAAAAATGGAAATAAGAACAAATTACATTTTTGTATGTGTGATAAATATATAGCTTTTTTTTTCTCCACACCAAAAAAAAGTTATTACAATTAAAACAGCATAAATTTATATTCCTGGATAAGATATTGTGTGCTTTGCAGGATAAAAACAGCACACATCATTTGTCTGTCAACTGAGTTAATCAACTGATTCAAGCAAGATTTCTCTGCAGGAAAAGTATTTTAAATCCATTAACTTGACCTAAGGAAGGTAAAATAGACAAATTTTATTTAGCTCTCTGGGTCCATGACTGTGTCAAATCATTAGGTTTCCATGAGTAATGCTCAAAAATGCTGTGCAATCTCCCTTCCACAATCCAAAATTTACATACACTATTATACCACTATTTTAGTAGCCATGGCATTTTAAATATTGTAAAATAAAATGTTATAAGACAATTTATTCTTCAGTAACAGCTGCTCAGTTTCAAGTCCTAGACTGCATATGACATATTTTATTCCTTTTCAGCTGCAGGCCTGCACGTGAAAAACCTGTTGCTATTGCTGCTATTGCTGCCACCATAGAAGTCATATGCTTGCAAGAGACAATCAGGTATATGTTGGTACAGCTGAAGGGGATTGTGCAGAAAGTAGCTCCAAGCCACCTTTGCTTCGCTCTACTCCACACTCATTGGGAGCAGACAGTGGTCTAGTGTAGGTTAGAGTGGCTTTGAGGTGTTTGAAATCTGACCAGCTAGATACCTGAGCACAGCCAGAGAATGGAGTATGGCAGCTCTGGGACCTGCTGCCTGGGCTGGTGCCTTCTCCCTCCCCTGCTGTACTTACCTATATTGCCTCTATACTCAAATGTAGACTTGGTAAGGGTCTTTAGTCCTTTTCATGTGACGTACTTAATATCAATCAAGCTGACTGTGCTCTCCTGAAATGGTTTATTTAGTGAGGATGAAGTTCTCTATCTTTTATTTTCCAGGGGAAATTAGTCTCTGACATAGTTCAACAGCAACCCTTGGATATCGTATCAGACACAATTTTTAAAGTATTGACTTAGAGAGGAGAAAAATGTATGACGTGCACTGAATCAGATTTGTCTAGAAAGATCTTCTGGAACTCCTAGTCAGAAGACTGGGAGGGAAAATCTGAAATAGAATAGAATAGAATAGAATAGAATAGAATAGAATAGAATAGAATAGAATAGAATAGAATAGAATAGTTCAGCTGAAAGGGACCTACAACAACCATCTAATCCAACTGTCTGACCACTTCAGGCTGACCAGAAGTTAAAGTGCAGTATTAAGGGCATTGTTCAAATGCCTCTTAAACACTGACAGGCTTGGGGCATTGACCACCTCTCTAGGAAGCCTGTTCCAGGTTTTGACCACCCTCTCAGTAAAGAAATGCTACCTAATGTCAAATCTGAACCTCCCCTGATGCAGCTTTGAACCATTCCCATGCATCCTGTCACTGGATATCAAGGAGAAGAGATCAGCACCTCCCTCTCCACTTCCCCTCCTCAGGAAGCTGAAGAGAGCAATGAGGTTGCCCCTCAGTCTCCTTTCCTCCAAACTAGACAAACCCAGTGGAAGATGTCATGGGAAGGTATGTCCCCTGAGATTGCCCATGGAATCAATCTGCATGCAAGCTCATCATTGCTAAACCAGATCTTATAAACTTAAGTTCAGTTAAGAAATGTTCTGTATGTCTTATGCAAGAGGGTTTTTTGATGGTTGGGTGGGGTTTTTTTGGTTTTGGTTTTGTTTTTTTTTTACTAGGAAGCACACACTCATTATGTCACTGTTATGCCTCTTCCTATGTTTTTGCACCAGCTCTATGATCACTGAGCTAATGAAGATTCCTACTTTCTCAAAGTCTTAGCAGTGGGAGTAAATCACGTGCCTAAACATCAGTGTCTACTGCCTTCAGGAGTCTGAGACATCTGCCTGGGGTTAACAAGTTTGACAGGACTTCCACTCACTCCAAGAGGCTTAGTTAGAGGGTGGTGCAATCTGCTAGTCTTGAAGTGTGGGCAAATGCCCATTGCCACATTATCTACAAAGCACTGAAGTTTTACCCACCTTGGTTTACTCTTCCCCTCATTTCAGGCTACTTGCTCCCCTCAGAGATGTGCTGGCTGAGCTGTTTCCTACCCTACCTTGAAGCAGGCTGGGAAAAGTTCTGCTGGTAGACCTAAAATTACACTAAGCACCCAGTTATGTAAACATCTGCCATGGAGTCCATGACCACTAAGTGCACAAGGGGGCTAAATTAATAGGGCAGTCACTTCAAATCAAAGATGTTAAAAGCCTCCCAAGTCCCAAGCAGAGCGCCTTAGTGAAAATGCTATAGGCATTTAAGAACTTTGTAAAAATTTGACCCAGATTTCATTCTAGACAGTATCTTTATTTCTCATAGATTTATTTAAACTATAGATCTACAGGTTGTAATGATACTAAGAGATTACACGGGCTAAAAAAAAGCAAGTGGGTAAATTCATAGAGTTAAAATACAGTGAGCGTTATCACATACGATGACAACAGTCCTGATTCTGAAAGCCACAAGTCACTGGAAAGGAGGAGAGTGTTCTGGGTTAAAACTACACCATGCTTTCCTATTCTTACTCTTTTCCTTAAGTCATTTGTTATAGACATAATTCTAGGCCACAGATCTTTGGTCTGATCCAGTAGGGTACTTGCACATTGTATTAAATCTATGTAGTCTGAAAACAGATACAACAGAAGTGAGAATATCTGTATTTTAATGTACAGCATCTTTATGATCCCTGATTACTAATCACACTTTAATTAGCTTATGGTACTGATCATCTCTTTGCTGTCCCGATTTCTTAAATTTCACACCCTCTTTTTCCAGAGGTTCTTAACTAATTTTGTTACTGGAACTCCTTCTGTTTTATATTCACAAATGCTAAAATTTGCCTTCATTCCATTTAAAAACAGCTTAATTAAGCCAAAATCTGAAATAAATAATAATTTATTTTTAAAAAAAACCAAACAAACCAGAAAAAACAAAAACAAAACCATTTCTTATCCCTGTGTGTGAATAGGGCCTGAGCAATACTGTTTTCTGGTCAGAGTAACTTACAGTAACATTTTGTGTGAGCAGGAAAATGAACCTATGTAAATACCCATGTTACTACTCATGCTTTTTTTCATCTTTGTGCCTCTTTCTTATGTCATGGATCAAATATTCCAAGTGAAAAATGAAAAGCCTTATGGGACTTTCAGTCTTGAAACACTTATTTGAGCAACTGAGTAAAACATTTTTAAAATTATGGATAGTCTGATATGTTGTTTTAAACATAGCCTGCCTTTCATAAGTAATTTTTCTAGGAAAATATCTTTGAAATGTATTATAAAAGAGAAAAACATAAACACTTTAAGGTGAGGATTTCTACAAGAGGTGGATGGACTCACGGAGTCTGAAAATTTCACAGAATTGGCAAAAAGAATAGTAATATATAGCAGAATAAAAAGATATGGTAAGGTATTAATGTGGTGACTCTAGTTCAGCCATTTTTCTAGAAGGTTGCAAAAAAAAAAAAAAGCAAATCACTTTCTTGTCACTGCAACTAGTTATAGAGAAAAGAAAGATAAAATATAAGGGCATGTAGTATATGAATCCACTGATTTCAACAGTTTCCATAGCTATCATTTCTTTAAAAATTTATGTTATTACTGCTTTTCAGTATAGAGTTGCTTCTGCTATGCCCTGCCAGGCTGTTGGCCTCCTCAGCTGTTGACCCTGGATAACTGAAACAACTTTCAAATAACTTCTTTTAAGATGTCCCAGCTAAGAGAGAAAGAGACAAGGACTGAAAGAAATCACACCTTCTCCAGTCTTGACGGCAATGTTCAGTATAAAAATCCATAGGGATAGGAAGAAGAATTAGCCTTAAGACAAAGCCATGGTCTTAAGAGAATTTTGAAATCTCCCAGAACAGCTAGTTGCATGGAGTTGTGATACTGTTATCACTTACTCCATACCAGAGACACTAAGAAATGATGATCAGTTTTGAAGCAAAGTTGGTTACTGGGCTTATGATGCAGAACATATTTTTCAAAAGCAAATGGCATTTGGGCCACATCTGCATATGCTGTGCTGATACTCTGCTGTGATCAGATTCTTGATAGATCTTGATATAACAAGCTTTCTCCTACTTTATGGTAGTTTCAGATTCCATTCTCAATTTTTATCTGAATATGACAAAAGGAACTATTCTTCAGCTGCTATTTTAAGTTTGATACCCTGTATTTAATGCTTTTAAAAAAAAATCTGTAAGCAGAAACAGATACATCCATTTTCTGAATAGAGGTATTACAGTACCTACACTTATAAGTAAACATATATAAATTTCCATATTTTATACACACGTATGTACATACACACACATATAAACATATTTATGCCCATATGTATATATACATAGACATTGTATTCCCATGAACACACAAACACTGCATATCTGAGTAAATACTGAAGAGTTGCTTTATCAGTTTATATTTTTTTGTAGAGTTATAGGTAAAATGTGTCTCCTGAAACTGTAAAATGGGGGTGACTGATAAAAAGAGAGGAGAGGAGTAAGGTAACTCACCCATCTGTGAGCCTACTCAGGGTAGATACAGAATATCAGGCCAGGTGAAGGACCTCAGAGTCTTTCAGTCTCTGTTTTCAGTTATTCTGTTCCACTGCTACAGAGTCTGATAATGAGAATATCACACAGTGAGGGAAACTGCATTTTGAACATGTATTTTATCTATATAATAGTAAAATTATTATTTTGAAGAAAACTGTAATTAAGAGGACTTTATAAAAAATATCAAAGAGCTGGTAGGAAGGATACATACTGTGTGCATCTCAAGTGAGTTTGGAAAATTATGATCATTTTAACAGTGAGAAGATCCATGTGAATGCAGCTTTTTATATATTTTACCTGCTGCTTATACGTTTCTAGTTCATTCAAAAAGAACAGCAGTCAGTTGCTAAAGCAGTTCAAAAAGCCAAGTGAGCTGTAGCTAAATTGGCAACTGAAGAATGACTTTGAGTCACTTCCATAAAGGTCTAAAACTTCCTTTTAAAATTTAGCCACAAATAGAAGGAGGGAACCAACATAAGGCTGCTGACACAAAGCAGATGAACCACAGGGATAAGTCTGCCATATAGGCTTTGATCACAAAACTCCATATAAAGCACAGAAAAGTTTCTAAAAGTTGATGATCTCAGACCTCTGGCAAACACATAGACCAACTGAAAAAAAGTAATTGCCTACAAGTGGTCTGAAAAGGACTAGAAAAGAGTGGGAAAGGGGAATCCAGGTCACAAGCCTCCACCCTGGTATTCATCCCTCACCAGTACATTGGGAACCACCCAAGGCACCAGCACCTGCACAGATCCTGTCATGGCTCAAAAGCCAGTAAGACAGAGACAATTCTTACTCACCTGTATAATCCCTGTAGACTTTGAGAAGACACTTTCCTTGTTGAAGTTCTGTTCCTAAATTCATTTTCTAATGCAGATAAAACCTTTGCACAAGGAGTCCATGGGGGTGTTCCTGAGGATGCAGTCTACAGCCTGAGTCCTGTTTTGAGGGCAGATAGCCCATGAGTGCATACAAAGGCAAAAGTACCTAAAGGTACCTATAAAGAGAGCTTTAAACTACAGTTATTGGGGAAGGGGATGGAATTTTGAGTAACAGAAAATAGCCAGGGGCTGCTGATGCATTAGGCACCAAGAGGGGAACACCTGTGAAATGCCTCTGTATTGGGTTTACATGGCATGGTTTTGGTAGCAGGGCGGGAGAGGGGCTGCAGGTGTGGCTTTTACAAGACACCAGGAGCTGCCCCCATGTCAGAGAGAGCCAGTTCCAGCTGGCTCCAAGATGGATCTGCTGCTGGCCAAAGCGGAGCCAATCGGCAACTCTGGTGGTAGCACCTCTGTGATAACATATTTTTAAAATGGTAAAATACACTGTGCAACAGCAGCTGTGAGAGAGGAGTGAGAAAATGTGAGAGAAACAGCTATGCAGACACGAAGGTCAGTGAAGAAGGAAGGGGAGGAGCTGCTCCACATGCTGGAGCAGAGATTCCCCTGCTGCCCATGGAAGACCATGGTGGAGCAGATATCCACCCTGGAGCCTGTGGAGGACTCCATGCTGGAGCAGGTGAATGTGCCCTGAAGGAAGCTGCACCCTGTGGAGAGCCCAAGCTAGAGCAGGCTCCTGGCAAGGGCTGCAGCCCATGGAGAGGAGCCCATGCAGAAGCAGGTTTTCTGGCAGGAACTGTGGTCCATGGGGGACCCACACTGGTGCAGTCCATTGCTGAAGGACTGTAGCCTCTTCTTGAAGAACTGCAGCCCATGGGAAAGACCCATGTTGGAGAAGTTTGCAAAGGCCTGTATTCTGTGGGAGGGACCCAATACTGGAGCAGGGGAAAAATGTGAGGAGGAAGGAGCAGCAGCAACAAAGTGTTATGAACAGATCGCAACCCCCATTCCCCATCCCCTTGCGCTGCTTATGGAGGGGAGGACATAGAAGAGTCATGGGTGAAATTGAGTCTGAGAAGAAAGGAGGGGTGAGGAGAAGGAGGTTTTTCTTTTGTTTTTATTTCTCACTATCCTACTCTGCTGTTAATTGGCAATAAATTAAATTAATTTTCCCCAAGTCAAGTCTGTTTTGCCTGTGACAGTAACTGGTAAGTGATTTCCCTGTCTTTACTTTGACCCATGAACTTTTCCATCCTATTTTCTCCCCCTGTCCTGCTGAGGAGGGGGACTGAAAGAATGACTTGGTGGGCACCTGGTGGCCAGCCAAGGTCAACCCACTGGAGCCTGAAAGGAATTATGGTGTGTTCCTCTGAAAAAGTGACACAGTTGATAGCCCAACTGAAATGCCTCTATACCAATGCACTTAGCATAGGTAACAAACAGGAGGAGTTGGAAGCCACTGTGCAGCTAAGAAAGCTATGGTCTAATTGACATCACTGACACTTGGTGGGACAAATCACATGACTGGAGTGCTGCAATCAATGGCTATAAACTGTTCACAAGGGACAGGCAAGGAAGGAAGGGTGGAGGGGTTGCCCTCTATGTAAAAAAATGGATTGACTGCACTGAGCTGTCTTTGAAAAACAGCAATGAATAGGTTGAGAACTTATGAGTAAAAATTAGAGACCAAACTAACAAAGGAAATCTCCTTGTTGGCGTTTACTACCAGCTGCTTGATTAAGGGGAGGATGTTGATGAAGCATTCTTATTTCAGGAAGAATCATGCTCACAGGCTCTGATCCCACTGGGGGACTTCAATCACCCTGACATCTGCTGGAAGAGCAGCACAGCAAGCTGTAAGCAGTCCAGGAGACTCTTGGAGTGCACTGAGGATAATTTCTTAATCCAGGTGATAACCCAACCAGAAAAGAAGTGTTACTTGACCTGTCGTTTACCAACATAGATTAACTAATTAAGGATGTAAAGACTGGTGGCAGCCTGGGTTGCAGTGATCAAGCCCTAGTGGAATTCACAGTCTTAAGAGATATGGGCCAGGTGAAGAAGAAAGTCAGGACGCTGAATTTTAGGAGAATGAATTTTCAGTTGTTTAAGGAATTAGTGGATGGGACCCCACGGAAAACTGCTCTCAGGGATAAAGGAGCAGAACAGAGCTGGCAGCTGTTCAAGGACTTTTTTTCTTAGAGCACAGGTGCTCTTGATTGCCATGTGTAAGAAATCAGACAAGGAAGGCAAGAGATCAGCACGGCTGAGTAAGGACCTCCTGGTCAAACTAAAGTGTAAGAAGGAAATGCACAGCCAGTGGAACCAGGGACATGTATCCTGAGAAGAATACAGGGACACTGCCCAGATGTGTAGGGAGGGGATTAGGAAGGTTAAGACACAGCCAGAGCTAAACTTGGTGAGGGATGTGGAGAATAAGAAGAATGGCTTCTACAGGTACATTGGTCAGAAAAGGAAGATTAAAGAAAATGTACCTCCCTGATAAACAAGACAGCAGACAACTGACACGGAGAAGACTGAGGTACTCAACAATTTATTTGCCTCAGTTTTCACCAGCAATTGCTCTTCCCACATCTCCAAGGCCCTGAACTTCAAGGTAAGGTAAGAGAAGATCAGGTTCAAGATCACCTAAGGAACCTGAACATGCACAAGTCCATGGGACCCAACAAGATGCATCCCAGGGTCCTGAGTGACCTGGCAGATGTAGTTGCTAAGCCACTGTCCATCATATTTGAAAATTCATGGCAGTTAGGCAAAGTCCTCAGTGACTGGAGAAAAGGGAATATCAAACCCTTTTTTAAAAAGGATAAAAAAGAGGACCCTGGGAATTATTGACCAGTCAGCCTCACCTCTGTGCCCAGTAAGATCACAGAACAGATCCTCCTAGAAGATATATCAAAACATATGGAAGACAAGGAGGTGTGTAGAGACAGACAACATGGCTTCACTAAGGGCAAATAGTGCCTCACTAATCTAGTTGGCCATCTACAATGGAGTGACTGCATCAGTCAACAAGGGAAATGCAAGTGATGCCACCTACCTGGACTTCTGTGAGATCTTTGATACAATTCCCCACAACATTCTTACCTCTAAATTGGAGAGATATGGATTTGATGGATGAACTATTCAATGGATGAGGAATTGGCTGGATGGCCACATCCAAAGAGTTGTTTATAGTCAACGGCTCAATGTCCAAGTGGAAGCCAGAAACGAGTGGTGTCCCTCAAGGGTCCTTACTGGGACCAATACTATTTAATATCTTCATTAAGGACATAGATAGTGGGATTGAGTGTACCCTCAACAACTTTGCAGATGACACCAAGCTGAGTGGTGCAGTTGATACACCAGTGGGAAGGGATGCCATCCAGAAGGACCTTGACAGGCTTGAGAAGTAGGCCCACGTAAAGTTCAGCAAGGCCAAGTGCAAGGTCCTGCACCTGGTTGGGGCAATCCTTAGTATCAATACAGACTGGGGGATGAATGGAATGAAAGCAATGTAAGTACAGACTGGGGGATGAATGGATTGAGAGGGGTGCATGTTGCCGGACATGAGCCGGCAATGTGCGCTCACAGCCCAGAAAGCCAATCGTGTCCTGGGCTGCATAAAAAGAAGCATGGCCAGCAGGTTAAGGGAGTTAATTCTCCCCCTCTCCTCCACTCTTCTGAGACCCTACCTGGAGTACTAGGTCCAGCTCTGGGGTCCCCAATACAAGAAAGATATGGATTTGTATGCTGGTTTTGGCTGGGGTAGAGTTAATTTTCTTTATAGCAGCTAGTATCAGGCTATGTTTTGCATTTGTGATGAAAACAGTGTTGATAATACAGGGATGTTGTAGTTATTGCTAAGCAGTGCTTACACAGAGTCAAGGCCTTTTCTGCTTCTCACACCACCCCACCAGCGTGTAGGCTGAGGGTGCATAAGAAGCTGGGAGGGGACACAGCTGGGACAGCTGATCCCAACTGACCAAAGGGCTATTCCATGCCACATGACATCATGCTCAGCAATAAAGCTGGGGGAAGAAGAAGGAAGGTGGCACATTCCTAGTTATGGTGTTTGTCTTCCCAAGTAACAGTTACGCGTGATGGAGCCCTGCTTTCCTGGAGATTGCTGGACACCTGCCTGCCCATGGGAAGTAGTAAACTAATTCCTTATTTTACCTTGCTTGCATGCATGGCTTTTGCTTTCCCTATTAAACTGTCTTTATCTCAATCCACGAGTTTTCTCATTTTTACCCTTCCGATTCTCTCCCTCATCCCTCCAGGGGCGAGTGAGTGAGCAGCTGTGTGGTGCTTAGTGGTCAGCCGGGGTTAAACCATGACAACCTGTTAGAGCCGTCCAGAGGAGAGCCACAAAAATTATCAGAAGGATGGAACACCTCTCCTATGAAGAAAGGTTGATAGAGTTGGGGTTGTTCAGCCTGGAAACAGAAGGCTCCGGGAAGACCTTATTGCAGTCTTTCAATACTTAAAGAGGGCTTATAAGAAAGATGGTGAGAGACTTTTTACAAAGGTCTGTAGTGACAGGACAAGGGGCACTGGGTTTTAGTTGGAAGAGGGTAGATTCAGATTGGATACAAGGAAGAATTTTTTTACTATGAGGGTGGTGAGATACTGAAACAGGTTGCCCAGAGAAGCTGTGGATGCCCCATCCCTGGAAATATTCAAGGTCAGGTTGGATGGGCTTTGGGCAACCTGGTCTAGTGAAAAATGTCCCTGCCCATGGCAGGGATGTTGGACTAGATGATCTTTAAAGGTCCCTTCCAACCCAAACCATTCTATGATTCTATGATTCTAAGGCTGGCAGTCTTCCACTGGATAGCCTGAGCCCAACACACTCTCTGTCACTTCATGGGGAATCAAAATCAATCATAGAACAGTTCTACAGCACTAGAACCTGTATGATAACACCTTCAGATGTGGCGTTTGCATGACCAAGGGAGAAGCAACAATATAAACACATCTGCTTCTGCAGTTGGATTACTCACACTGAGGTTAGGCAAGCCTGAGTACTATCAGTAGTTATTAATCACTCAGAAAGGCTACAGTGAAGACAAACAAATAGAGGAATTTAGACCAAAATATAAATTACAATAAAACACTCTAGATTAAACAATAGATACCACCAGTATGTTACATCAATAACTTTTAATTGAATTCTCTACAGCTATTTGTTCTTTGATCTAAGCACAGTGATAAAGCCATTGTTATTTTTAATTTAATTGTGTTAGTGTTATGCTAAACTCACATATACCACATAGGCACATTTGAAGACCTATAATCTTTGTATGCAGGGATCACTCCCTGTGAAGTGCTGCTTGTATAGCAGCACTAAATCACTGTGTTATGTTGCAAATATAAGGAACTAGGCTGTTCAAATTAGAATTGCAAGAGGGAATTAATTAGTAAATAATTCATCTATGAAAACAACACAACTGCCACACCCTCGGTCTTAAGAAATGATAAGCATTTTTGAGGATGAAATCTAGACTTTTTAGACCAAATTTTGGTAGGGATAAGTAGCCATAAGTACTGTACAGTATTTGGTATTCATACCAGCATAACACCTACTTCTACTATTTTCTGTACAAATACAGAAAATGTAGTTTACTGCTATTTATAAATATTAACTATTCACTCAGAGTCTTGCCCAAGACTGAACTCGTTTTATTTGCATAAACCAACGTAATTCAAATATGAAAGATATGCCTGTGAGAAGAATATCTGTCCATTCTAATCAAGGATCACAGTAACCTTTTTAGTTAATACAACACTGTAGTTTCCATGACGCTTTTGAATTGGGAGTCTCAGGTAAAGGATAACCCTGTTCTTCTCCAAACTTGCCTACAGCAAACTTGCCTATTTGTACATGCCTCCTTTACCATAATTCATTCTTAAGATGAATGCTGCCATTTACAGAATCACAGAATCGTATAGGTTGGAAAAGACCTTTAAGATCATCAAGTCCAACTGTAAACCTAACACTACCAAATCCACCACTACACCATGTCCCTAAGCACCTCATCCAAACGTCTTTTAAATACCTCCAGGGATGGCGATTCAACCACTTCCCTGGGCAGCCTGTTCCAATGCTTGATAACCCTTTCAGTGAAGTGAAATTTCCTAATATCCAATCTAAACCTCCCCTGGTGCAACTTGAGGCCATTTCCTCTTGTTCTATCACTTGTTACCTGGCAGAAGAGACCGACTCCCACCTCTCTAGAACCTCCTTTCAGGCAGCTGTAGAGAGCAATAAGGTCTCCCCTCAGCCTCCTTTTCTCCAGGCTAAACAACCCCAGTTCCCTCAGCCGCTCCTCATAAGACTTCTGCTGTAGACCCTTCACCAGCTTCATTGCCCTTCTTTGGACACGCAAAGTTACATTCCCACTGAGATGTTTTACAGGTCCTTGTAATGGGTCTCTGCACCAGAGGTATAGTCCTCTCTGAAGGAAAAGTGTGTGAATACTGAAAAATTACCTAATATTCTCTCAAGGTAGGTTATTTCTGTAAGTGAGTAGCCTTCTAAAAGGAGCAAATAAATAAAGAAACAAATTAGTAAACAAAAAAAATTTAAATATTTGCAGACAAAATTGCAAGCAAAATTGGATATAATTGTGCTAAAATTATAAAATTTTCTATTTAATTAGAAAACATTCTCAAGCAATATTAACAGGATATGAATAGTTTCGCCTCCTGCTGTTTCTTGTTACTGAATCACTGCTTTTATCACAGAATCACAGAATGGCTGAGGTTGATGACGTCTGGAGGTCATCTTGTCCAACCTCACCTGCTCAAGCAACGTCACCTAGAGAAGGTTGCCCAGGGCAATGTCCAGATGGCTTTTAAATATCTCCAAGGTGGGAGACTCCACAACCTCTTTGGGCAACCTGTGCCAGTGCTCGGTCACTGTCACAGTGAAAAAGTGTTTCATGACATTCAGACAGAACTTCCCGTGTTTCAGTTTGTTCCCATTGCCTCTGTCACTGGACACCACTGAAAAGTGCCGGGTGCCGTCTTCTTTGCACCTTCCCTTCAGGTATTTGTACACATTGATGATATCTCCCCCGAGCCTTCACTTCTCCAGGTTAAACAGACCTGCTCTCTCAGCTTTTGCTCACATGAGAGATGCTCCAGTCCTTTCATCGTCTTAGTGCTGACTAAAGGGGAAGGATAACCTCCCTTGGCCACTGGCAACACTTTTCCTAATCTAGCCCAGGATACTATTAGCCCTCTTTGCCACAAGGGCACATTGCTGGCTCATGTTTAACATGGTGTCCACCAGGACCCCCAGGGCCTTCTCTGCAAAGCTGCTTTCCAGCCAGTCAGCCACCAGCATGTACTGGTGCATGGGATATTCCTCCCCAGGTGCAAAATAAACTATCGCTTCTGTGAAATCAGTATATTACTGCAAAATTTGGCATGTCTTGGAGAGGTAATCTAACAGAATAGACAGTCCAGACGCCTGTTCCATTGTTTAGAAAATTTAGACTTCAAATGGACCTAAAGTTTGAGTATTGATGTTTCATGGTAAGACCAATGTAGAAGAATATTTTGTTTGCTTTATCTACTTTCTAAAGATCTAAACCCCACTCATTTCTCCAATTTCACAAATCCATTATTTAATTTTAAAATACTGCTTTGTATATTGTTACTTATTTCAAGGCTGAACAAAAGACTTGTCACCATTTTCCAACATCTAGATCATATAAGAATGGTATCAAATTGTTTTATCTTTAATTGAAATGCACTGATACTTCCAGATTTTCTGTTTTATATTTCCTAAATAATTATTATTTCCAATATTTTTGTCACACAAATTTGTCTTCAAATAATTTTTCACTAACTTCATGCACTGTTCTGCTGCTTTTGAATATGCTTTTTTATACATAATGTATTATGATTATATTCCCTCATTTTTGCATTTTAGTTTACCATGCTTATATTATCTCAAGTTCAAGTCTGAATGCTTCATTTGGTCTTGGTTTCATATTAAAAGAGCCAAAAAACCTTTCGTAGCAGCTTTTGCAGATATGCACCCTTTTTAGTCATTTATTGATTTTTATTGCAATGAACATTAGTGTGATTGAAATTTGTTATCATCAGCAACTGCTACATGTACTTGAGCACTTCCTGATACATTCTGTCAGTTCTACAATAGTTCCCATAGTTTCCTCTGATCAGTTTAAACCAACCTGTGATTTCATTTGAACTGCCTGGGCTTCAGTAGCTACTACCTATTGGAATAGGCTGAATTCACAAATCTGAACCCGAGTTCTCATTTCTTCTGTTTTATTCCTTACTCTGCACCACAAAATGACTAGAAAACAAGGTCATGAAAAATGTGACATAAGTATCTCACTGAAATGAACTGAAACTTGTATTAAGGTATTTGTTTATGCATAGTTTCCTGTTTCTTTTTTTCTCCTTTTCTCCTTTAGTATTCAGTTTGAGATTTCATTCTTCTCTTCCTTGTGATCATTATTTCCCATTAGCAGTTGTAGTTATAAATCAAAAAGGCATGGACAAACTGCAGGAACCTTGGAGTTAGGGAGCAGGAGATAGATAGATAGATTACCTACAAAACCTGCTAACTACTTAATTAAAACAAAAGAGATTTGTTTCTTTCAGGATTTTGTAGTCACCTATTTAGCAATTCAAGTAAATGAAACTTCTTCCAACATACTAATAATCTGAATGGGGGGTGCAAAACTAGATAATATTCTAGATGTGATCTAATGGGTGCCAAGGAAGATAAGTAGCTCCCTCAATCTACTTACTGTCTATGTTTCTGATCAGTTTGCTGTCTACCAGTATCTCCAGGGCCTTTTCAGCAGAGCTTTCCATCAGCCAGTCAGTGCACAGGCAATGCAAAGGGCTAGTCCTTTTACCATTGCAGGGGCTTAGTCCATACCTGACACAGACCTCTACATTTATCCTTGTTCAGTTTAATAAGATTCCTTTTGGTCCATTCATCCATGTTGTCCATGGCGCTCTGAAAGGGAGGTTTGTCCTCATGCATAACAACCATACCCTAATTTGGTGTCATCCACAAACTGTGAGGGTACGACCATTGATTAACACATTGAATGGGATGGGTTCAAGACAGATCCCTGAGAAATTCCCTGTAATTGGCCGCCAGGTAGAGTATGACTCAGCAACCACTACCCGCTGTGCTCAAAAAACCCAGTCTTTTCATGCATCTAGTAGTCCAGCTATCCAAACCACAGTGTTCCAGACTGAATATAAGGGTGCTGTGCTGAACTTGTAAAAATCTTTACTATAAGCAATGTAGAAAACCTTCACTGCTCTCCCCTATCCACAGATCTAGTCATTTTAACACAGAAGGCAACCCTGCCAGTCAGGCATGATTTATCCCTTCGAAATCCATTCTGGCTATTCCCAAATGCCATTTTTTTTCTCCTGCATGTGCTCAGAACTAACTTATAAGAAAATCCACTTTATAGTTTCCCCAAGGATCAAAGTGAGACTCTAATTTACTGAACCTTTTTACATTGCTTTTTACATTTCTGAAGATGGGTGCCTCATTTGCCTTTCCCCACTCATCTCCACAACCTTTAAAAAAAGACCAAAAGCAGCCTAGCAGTGACCTCAGACAGCTCTCTCAACAAGATTAACTTTTGTTTTTGTTGTGGTTTAACCCCAGCAGGCAACCAAGCACCACACAGCTGCTCACTCACTCCCCCCCCAGCAGCATGGGGAAGAGAATCAGAAGACTAAAACTGAGAAAACTCATGGGTTGAGATAAAGGAGTTTAATAGGTAAAGCAAAAGCCGCACACACAAGCAAATCAAAACAAGGAATTCTTTCACTCCTTCCCATCAGCAGGCAGGCATTCAGCCATCTCCAGAAAGCAAGGACTCCATCACACGTAACGGTTACTTAGGAAGACAAACACCGAACTCCAAACATACCCCCCCCTTTCCTTCTTCTTCTGCTAACTTTATATGCTGAGCATGACATCATATGGTATCGGACAGCCCTCTGGTCAGCTGGGATCAGCTGTCCCAGCTGTGTCCCCTCCCAACTTCTTGTGCACCCCCAGCCTACTCGCTGGTGGGGTGGGGTGAGAAGCAGAAAAGGCTTTGACTCTGTGTCAGCACTGCTCAGCAATAGTGAAAACATCCCTGTATTTTCAACACTGTTTTCATCACATATCTAAAACATAGCCCCATACTAACTACTATGAAGAAAACGAACTCTATCCCAGTAAAAAACAGCACCGTTTTCTGTATAGAATTGCTTATATAGAGTGAGGTATTTTTGAGATCAGTTTGGCCTCGCATACCAACAGGATATGCTAGCATTGGGCTATAGGGCTAAGCACATAATTAATGTAAACTGTTGCCTTAGAAGAGAAATAAAATCTAGGGGAAAAAATAATAATAAAAAAAACCTAATGAGTTCTTGTTTTACCTCCCCCCACTGCGCTTTGTTAGAGGTGTAGAGGAGAAAGATTCCATGCAGACATGTTCTGCTTTTTAGTATAATTCAGTAAAATCAGGTTCCACAAAAGTTCAATGAGAAATTGGTTTCTATGCTCAGATTTGCAATAGTACAGATGTAGTTTTCATTCAATATTCTTATCTAACCATATTCTTTTAAATCACATGCAACCACATTTCTATCCTTAGATAAACCTTTACTGGCAGCTTATTCAGTACAATTAACATTAGCACTGAGAACATAATACTGGTGATTTTATTTCCTGTCTAGGACACAGATTCCATTTTATTCTCCTAAAAATTAATACAATCTCATGGAAGAAATATATTATGTCAATATTTAAACCAACCCAAAGCTTTCGCATAAACAAATATTATTTATTTCCTTGAGTATCCTTAACCCTACAGATTCCCATTGATAATCCTGGAATTCAGGATTCAGGAGGGTTTTTTTATTTAGATGCTCCAGCAATTTTGTCTTTTATTTTAAAATATGTTATATCTCCAAACACATTACAGCCTACACTGATAATAGTTTATAAATAAACATTGTTACTCATTTGCATTTTGCAACTCCGGTAAAAGATGCATTAGCCTTCATTATTCTGTTCATGAACCTGATGATAATTTCTACATTGTCTTTTTTAATTGCTTTCCAAGTTCACAGCTCTTCTTCTACATAATAATCTTACATTTACATTGAATTCTTTATCCTGAAAGATACCAAAGCCCTTCAAAAACTGTGAGCTGAATTCTGTCCTCAGTTTTATCCAAACACCCACCAGCTGCAAAGGAATGGAAAATCTCTGAGGAGATAATTTGGTAACTTGAATAAAAGAAAATTGATCACTTCAGCAGAAAATACAGAACTAGTCCAAACTGGTAAGAAGTGGCTTCCTGTAATTTAATTTGTTTTTCTTCTGGGATTGCTCATTTTTCATAAACAGGTTTCCCTAGTCAGCTGGAAGTTCGTACTAAGTGCAAAGACTGTACTTATTAAAGACTGATTTCTGTTCTACTTTCACACGAGTTTTCACTGAATTGCTTTATCTCTGTGCTTATGTTGTGTTTTGTGGGCTTTTCTTTCCCCAGAGTATTTCTTAAGGTGGTAAGTAGGCCAAATAACATCAATGTTCCAGGTAATCTTGAATCTACCATGTTCAAGGTGGATCCATCATGTTAGCCATCATATTACAGGTTTTTGCCTGATCAGAGTGTTCTGGTAGCTTTCACAAATAATATTTTATATTCTTGTGCCCTCTAAAAATATTTTAAGCATTATCTAGCATGCATGCTCTAAGTTCCTATTTCCAAACCCCAGTATTTGAATTCTGTGCAGACTAAAAACTCTGCATGAAAATTAAGATTCTATTACCATCCAAATTACAGATTCTGAACACTGTTTTTTTAATAATCAAGTGAACCAAGTAAAATAAAATAAAAATACTAAAAGGTTAAAGGAATTGTCAATTTATGGATAGTATGGAGCCTGGTGAGGAAAGCAAATCAGGTGTGTATTATCTGGGGATTTTCAGGATACAGATTTCTTATTTTTTTCTGTGTTTTAGTTTATAAGTCTGTTTTATCAAGGGCTTCTTCAAAGGCTTTATTTCTTCCTGCATCTTAGAAACAAATAAGTGCTCCTTGCATACATATTTTTGTCTGCACAAGGATAGGGAAGTGTTGAAGATGGTCAAATGGAGCCATGTTTAGAAAAGTGATGGCGAAAACTGAATGTCAAATGATATCTCTAAAAGAAAAACTGCTTTTTCACCAAATATTTTTCACCAAACTTTTGTACTGATTCTAGACTACTGCTTTCCCACACTTACAGATCTACCATGCAATACAAGTTTCAAAAAAACTTTATAATGTATACATGAGTTTTGCCCTGTTTCTTACAATATTGTGGTGACCTCTAGTCTTGGTATATCAGGAGGCTTTTTTTAATCAGTCACACCAAGTGCAAAGACAGATGGCAAACCAAACAAAAACCCAGTAATTATTCTCTATAAAGACAGTACTCTGATTTTTAGGCATTTTCTTACTTTCCTTCAGCAAGAATTCAGTTACAAACTTTCTGAACGTTTTTAAAGAACGTGCTTTACAAAATATTCTGAGAATGTGTTTGATCTGATAACAAAAGATCACAGGCCTCAGAAGACAATGCAATTGTCAGGTGAATAATGGCAAGGCAAAACTTTTTGCCCACAGAAGATCTGTATTAAGGGGGGGGGGGGAGGGGCAAGATCTTTTGTCTTAACGTAAACGTTCTAAGAGAAGCAGTGTTTTAATTTCTTACAGTGTTAATGGTAGTCTTTCTTTGTGCTCCTCTTCTGATGTGTGGGACTTCTAAATCTCCTTGACCTTCTAAAGAATTTAGAACAAACTTTTTGCTTGCCAGCACAAACACTTTTTTTTTGCCCAGTATTGCAGAATCATGTCCACAAAACAGGAATCAAAAGAAAAATCACAAGACCGAGATGCTCATTCAAGTTTTGTTACAAAACTGACTGGAAAGGTTATTAACAAACATGTTCATAAGTGAGTACAAATATGGACAGAGCTTCTAGATATTCTCAAGGTGGCTCAACTTATCCCCTGCCTCTGGATTTGAGTATCTTCTCTCAGATGTATTGATTTTAATTCTAGAAGTCCATTCACGTCAATTTTTTTCTTATCATGAGGGACACATATATCCCAACAACTTTCATTATATAGGTTGTTACCCTTGTTTTTTCTTAATCATTGAATGACAAATTACCAATACCCAAATATCTTTAATAAGTATGGGATATGAAAGTAGGAACAGAATAGGTTTTCAATGGACAAACTGACATTTGTATTACTAGCTAAATGTCTCACTCCTCGCTGAATAGTTCTTTTGATTTTTACAGGAAATATTCTTATACCTTTTTGCATGAGAAATAATTCTGTACTTGAACGTGCAGCTGCTGTTCATCTGGGCTATCTTGTTTCTGATGCTCAGGAGAGAGCTGCCACAGATCTTCAGCTGTGTAAAACCTTGAGGGGCCACACATGCCAAAAAGAGAAAATGTAATTGCAATTCATATGAGACTGTGAAGTGCTAGTATAAAAGGTCACAGCACATTGTCATTTATTCCTGAGTAGCTGAAGTCTGGAAGGCGAATCCTCTGTAGAAATATAGAGATGATTATACCCTAGAACAATAAGAGAAGGATAGGAGAGATCACAGTCACTAGAGGAAGGATCTCAGAGGCACAGAATGGAAGAAGCTGTAGGAATTCAATTATTATCCACCATCACTGGAGAGGTCTTCAAAAACCTCTGAGGCAAACAAAAGAAAAGTCAGCTCAGACACAGATGTCCAATACACTCATTAATTTATTGTGCAATGACACAGCCAAAATAATTTCTCTGTTAGGGCAGTCCACCATGCATATTTGTGCTAGGGCAAATGGCTGATTGAAATCGCGTATGAAACAGAGCGAAACTTCCACTGTATTTCACTCACCTATTATGACGATAAACCCCTTTATACATCTTCCTTTGTTCCCACTTACCTTGTCAGCAGCTTCTTCTACTGCATTCCTGGAGATATTGAAAGCAAACAGGCTAGGAAACCATTTACTTGACAGTTTTCAAGTCTGGTACTTGTTACTTCCCTTGGATGGAAACCCACAACTCTTAAGGGGCCTGAAGTCTCATGAGAGCACCAGATTTCAGACAGAGTTCAGCCTGCTTTTCAAGCTAAGACATCACTTCACAGATTACATATCAGGCAACTGAGTTACATACAGTTGAAATAGACTGGGACTACACATTTTCTTTTGCCTTTTGTAATGGAAAATGAATCAGATTGTTTTTAATGGGTCAGAGGATGTGTAAGGTACTCCGCTAAAAAAAAAGTAAAAGGATGGAGAGGGTAGGAAAAGACATTAGATTAAGCAAAAATTACCAAGTTTATCCTAATTCTTTTTTTTTTTTAGTTGCATATCGTCAGCAGTTTGGTTCCTAGAGATTTTAGAGATACCTGATCTCTGAACAATTTGTCTTAAGTTTGCCTGTGTGCAGAAGTGTTAATAAGAGTTGCAGGAAGGAGACAATCCTAGGTAGGAGAAGGCAATAAAAAAGCTTGCCCCACTGCAATATTTAAAAGCTGGAACAGTCCATTTCTCTACTACAAGGTCATTGCTTATAGCTGTGTTGTAAGCAGCGCTTATATTTTCTGCGCTTATATACTTCTTACCTTAGTTTTGGAATGCCAGGATAAATGGGGAATCGGAAACTACAGAAGTGTCATTCCCACTTCCCTTTCATAGTGCTTCCTCACTGAAGGTTTTCTTCATACTTTTCAAATTATCTTTGGCTAAGGCTCTGCCACCATGTTCCAAACTTTTATAAAGGTGTCAGCTGTAAGAGTCAGGCCTTTCAAACCTTAAAGCAAAATCTAGACTTCTCTGTTTGAGTCAGACACTTTTAAGTTTGTCTTTACATTCATAAGGGGTAGAACCACTTTTTTTCGAAAATAAAAACAAAAACTGTAATACTTATGCTTTCACACCAACTTTTAAGTACTAGCTTTTGCAGTATAGTCCTTCTTTCTTAACCCGATCCTGAATCTGACAATAGTAATATTAAAGATTACCAACAAGAGCAAACTGATAGACATACACATTCCCACATATCACTTCCTTCTACGTGAAATACCAACAAGCAATATAAAGCAAAAACCTGAAATATGAATTTGAGCTTTTAACCATGACAGAAGTAGAAAATATTAAGAAATATAAAATTGCCTTTGCATGCCGAAACCTACCTCAAAACCTCTCATACAATTGACTAAATGACTAAATTGATTAATCTGCTTCATACTGCTGTTGTACAGATACTAAGAGTGTTTGTTAAAAGCAAATTAATTTACTGAGGTGTTGGCATAGGGCCGCATTCATGTAAGGAGTCGAATCAGACAGGATGGTCAGTCACTGGGCGGTGGCAATGGGAGTCTCTGCTGTTGTAAAGGTACTTGCAGTGGCACCTTCAGCTTGACTGGCCCATTGACCACTCCTCTGCTCAGTTTTTATAATCCAGCTGGCCTGTCGTTCTACATGACCATTCCAGCACATGCATAGAACAAGGTCATAGTATAGGAACATGGCAGTAATTCAGGTTAAATGGAACCTGAGGAAGTCTCCAGTTCAGCCTCCCTCTCGTTGTCCTGGATATGAGGTCAGACTAGGTTGCTCAGGTTTTTGTCCAGTCGCTTGAAAACCTCCAAGAACAGAGACAACACAAACTCTCTGTCTCCTCTGCCCTGCGGCTTGACTGTCCTCTTGGTGATTTTTTTTTTAGATCCAGCCTGAGCCTCTCTTGTTTCAGCTCATGCACATGGTTTCTCAGCCTTCCATCATGCCCTACTGTGAAAACCCTGGCTGGTGTCTCCTCAATCGCTTGTGTGTCAGTGCCACAGGGCTGCTGCTAGGTTCCCCTAAAGCCATCTCTTTTCCAGGCTGAATGATCACTGGTCCCGCAGCTCTCTTCACAGAGAAAGGGCTGCAGCCCCCAACTGTCTTGCTGGCCTCCCCTGATTTTAGTCATGCTTATTGATGTCTTTCTTGCATTGGGGAGCCCAAAATTGCAGGTAGTAGTCCATATGTGGTCCAATGAGTCCTGAATAAAGGGGCGTGATTCCCTCCCTCAGTAAGGAGGTCCCTGTTCATACAGCAGAGAATGTTGTTGGCCCTCTTTGCTGCCAGGACACACTGCAGGTGCATACTCTACTTGCTATCCACCACATCCTACAAGCCTGCTACAGGAGAGCTGCTCGTCAGGCAGTCAGTCCCCAGACTGTATTGTTGTAAAGGGGTTTTTTCCTTCCCAGATGTATGAGTTCTCATTTATCTTTGTTGAATATCATTAATTTCCTGCCAATCCATTCCTCCAGCTTGTCCAGGTCCCCCTGGACAGCAACCCTGCCCTCAAGCCTATCAACTGGTCCCCCTCGTCTGGTGTCTACTGCACACCTTATGCACAAGCATTCCATAAACTCCTTCAGGTTACCGATCAAGATGTTAAGCAGGACCAGTCCCTATGTTATGCCACTTGTTACCAGCATCCAGATAGAGTACAACTCATTAGCCACTACCTGCTGAGTCTAACCATCCAACAAGATTTGTACCCATCTGGCTGTCCTCCTATCCAGACCATGTTATCCTAACTTGGATACAGGAATACTGTGGAAGACAGTGTCAAAAGCCTTGCTAAAGCGGAAGTAAATTATATCAATTTCTCTGCTGCTGATCAAAAATCTAGTTATTTTATCACAGAAGGCAATCCACTGGGTCAAGCATGATTTACCCCTGATAAATCTATGCTGACTGTTTCCAGTGACCTTCTCCTTCACAGGCATAGAAATGTGTTTCAATAAGACCCACTCTATGATTTTACCTGGTATTAAAGTTGGTTGACTAGTCTGTACTTCCCCAGATTGTTATTTTGGTGCTTTCTGATAAAGAGTGTAATATTTGTTTTCCTCCAATCATCACAGATCTCCTCCAATTTTCACAGTTTTTGAAAGATGTTAAAGAGCAGGCCTGTGAGGATATTGGCCAGCTCCCTCAGCATCCTTGGATGCAGCCTGTCTGTACCATGGATCTACTATGGATCAAATTCTCCCAAGTAACCCCTGACTTGATCTGCATCCACTTTCTTCTCCTTGAATCCCTCCACTAGTATTTGTTGGTAAGACTGAGGCTATGAAGTCATTGAGTACCTCTGTGCTATTTGTATCCACTATCATTAAATTACTCGCCCCAGTCAGCAACAAGCTCATCTTTTCTTTGTTAAACTTTTTATTACTAATTAGTCACAGCTTCTTGCTATTATTGTTCCTCTATGCAGATGACTGGCTGGGGAGTTCCTTGACCACCAAACAAATGAATGACTTAAGAGCACTGATTGTTCATGCAGGCATAGACCTGATGTCCAGAGTTCCCTCACTTGTAAGTAAAAAGCAGCTTGATTTTCACACTTAGACTTCACTTATAAATAAATCCTATAACTCGTGCCACATTGCAGTCATTCAAATACTACATAAACATATCTATGCTTACTGAAAAATGTAATTGTTTTATTTCTATTGTACTGTATCTGCTGAAAAAATACCATTTTTATGTGGTGAGCCATGCCACACAATGAAGGAAGATTTGCTTTCCAAATTTCTTTACATCTGAACATGTTAACAATCAAATCCTGGCATGTCCCTAGGGCAATAAATGAGCAACCTACTTTTAAATGCTACTTTACAATGTCCATTATATTATCGAACAACGAATTTCCTTAAGCATGTGTGCTGGTTTTGGCTGGGATAGAGTTAATTTTCTTTATAGTAGCTAGTATGGGGCTATGTTTTGGATTTGTGCCGAAAATGGTGTTGAAAATACAGGGATGTTTTCACTATTGCTAAGCAGTGCTGACACAGAGTCAAGGCCTTTCCTGCTTCTCACCCCACCCCACCAGCGAGTAGGCTGGGGGTGCACAAGAAGTTGGGAGGGGACACAGCTGGGACAGCTGACCCCAACTGGCCAAAGGGATATTCCATACTATATGACATCATGCTCAGCAATAAAAGCTGGGGGAAGAAGAAGGGGACATTCGGAGTGATGGCATTTGTCTTCCCAAGTAACTGTTACGCATGATGGAGCCCTGCTTTTCTGGAGATGGCTGATCACCTTCCTGCCAATGGGAAGGAGTGAATGAATTCCTTGTTTTGCTTTGCTTGCATGTTCAACTTTTGCTTTCCCTATTAAACTGTCTTTATCTCAACCCATGAGTTTTCTCACTTTTGCTCTTCTGATTCTCTCCCCCATCCCACCAGGGGGGAGTGAGTGAGCAGCTGTGTGGTGCTTGGTTGCCAGCTGGGGTTAAACCACGACAACATGATAAATACACATACCATCATTCACAACTGTATGCTTATGGACACCAAATTTTAAGTTCTAATTCAGTCATATGAATCGTTTGAGTGCAAATTGAATTTTCAGATATCTCTTGCATCTGTATATTGAAATACTTGGTTATCGTTTTGGTGTTTTTTGTTTAGAATCTGACAATACAAATATAGCTCTTTGTCTGTCTTGTTCTCTCACAAAATTTGTAAAATACCTGTATTTCTAGACACACAAGTGTGACAAGTTTAACAAGTGTAATACTGGACCCCAAACCATCATCTTTGGGCAGAATAATCCATGACAAAGCAAGCCAAAGATAAAGCCATAGGAAGCTGAAAGAACAAAAAATTCATATACCTTATGTCACCTGCTCAGTATTGTTGTCAGTAAGGCAAGGAAAATATTAGGATACATAACGTATATAAATATGTTTATGGTTCTATACAGTCATACACAATACAGTAACTGTGATCATGTATCTAATTACATAAGCTAAAAATAATTGGAAATTCTTCTTTATAATAGAATTAACATAACATTTATTACTTGTGATACGTTAAAAGTTCTAGTTAAATTTTATTTAGACAGATATATTACATAAAAAGGTAAATGGTAATTTATTTTCTGTTGAAAAGAAAATAAGAATTGCATACAAAAACTGTCTCAACCAGAAAATAAAATGTGAAGTGTTCAATCACAAATTGCCAGGCTGAGTTATACCAGCATCCTAGGGTATAGCATTAACTATTTCTGAAGGAAAGAAAAAAAAAAGCATAAAGCAAAGAGATCTAGAAAGATTTTTCTTAATCTTTCTTAGTCAAAAGTAGGACTTCAGCCCAAATCATTAAGTTTCGTATCTATCTGAAGCCTTATGGCCAGATTTTAAAACATACATATACGCTTATTTTTACCACTTGAATTACAGACATTTATGTAATGATGGCAATAAAACCAACAAAAAGCAACCTTACTATTACCAGTTCTTGTTAGTCCATACTTCTCTGAACCACACTGAAGGCACTTGATTTCTTTACATCTTCTGACGGTGAGTAATTAACTCTCATAATATTTTTAGTGATCAGTATTATCATCTGTATAAAGACTTTATTTAATAAATTTTCACAATGACTTGGCTAGCATATATTGTACTGTTGCCCTGTAATGGCTAGACTATAAGAAACTGCTCAGCTGTATAAATCAAATCTTAGTTGCTTACAGGTATCTTTTTCCCCTTAGCTAAAATAGGTAATTTAGTATGTTAGAGTAAAAGTGATGGACTCCAACCCCACTGTCATTGTGAAATTCCAAGTGCCTGTTGTGTGGAGAACAGTGATATTAGCAGTGAGACACTAGCGGGCTGCATGCTTTTTAGAGCATTGTTTCTTTCTGTTATTATTCCAAATGACATTTGTGCTCTCGCAGATGACCTACCTGTTCAGGTTTGTGGGCGTTTTCATTTCATCTCAAGCATCACTACTGTCTTCAAGGCAGCAAAGAGTGAATGAATTTGTTCCTTGGGCACTGGTTCATAACTAAACACTTCTCAAACTCTGAGATGCTTGGTAATGTGAAGAGCTCTTAAAAGTTACATAATGAGTATATAAGAAAATCTGTAGTTTACAGCATAATGCCTGTGCTAATTCAGAAAACAACATGGCAGTAGTAGGTCATAGAAAGCAGACATCTAAGACTGGTAAATTAACAGATATCAGGTAATGATTGTATGCATACAATTATTTTTAAAAAGCCATTACTCACTAGAGTCAATGAAGAAATGAACTGGTTTGATTCAGTTTCCCATCCCCTGATTTTCAGCTGTGTCTCCAGAAACTACCATTCTAAACACAAATCAGCATTCTCGTTTTCAGTTACTGGAGTCACCTGCAAATTTGGCTATTTACTCTATAGCCTTTTTCATTGTGATAAAACCTGGGCATTAATGCATATGTATTCAGCCCATATTCTAAAATAAGAGTGCGCATAGCTTCTGTGTAAACTTTTGTATCCCTTTCACCATTTCTTTGTTAACTTATATGTTATTTACTTTTGAGCCATAGGCTTCCTTATTCTAATTTATTAACCACTGAAAGAATTTTGCTAGTGCTAGGACTGCAGGATTAGGTCCCATTTTTTAACAAATGTCCCTTATAAGTTATCCCTCCTTGCAGTTCTTACGTCACTTCTAGCACTGCCAGTTCTGTGGTTTTCTTTATAAACGAAGGACAACCCCTTATTCCATTAAAACCATTCCATTGGCAAAATTCCTGCTGACTTCAGTGGGAATAGATTTAAACTCTTATGTCTCAGCTGTCAAGCAACAGATAGCACCTATACTGATAAACACCTATTCTTTATTTTTTTTACCTTGACAATATAAGCAGGTTAATAATGTCAAAGTAAAAGCTAATGGCAATTCAGGTTGATGACACCACCACATCACTTTACTCTGTAACTGGCTGAAATTTCTATTCTTCTTTCTTTTGCTTTTGCCACAAATTAGGTATTCCAGAGTTCTGAAATTAACTTACTGAAGATTAATGTTGCACTTCTTTGAAACTCTAGCAGTGTTATGAAGTTGAAAAACATGGTACCAGGAATTGTTTTACCATTTGAGAATAAGAATTATTTCTGTGGCAGCGCCTAACACGTTATGGCCTGGTCCGGCATAGTCCTAAGTACCATAAGATTTTCAGCATATTCATCACCAAGTGAAATCACTGAAATATTAAATTAAGATCAGATTAAAGAAATCTGCTTCGCACAAGTATTTGCTGTCAAACCCCAAGCAATTTAGGGGTAACATACTGGCCTCCACACAAAATCTCATTCTATGCCTGAGTTTTATAATAGCACTCGATAAGCAAAAAAGTCATGAACGTCTGCTAAGGTGATGACTGGCTAGGTGGAGAGCAGTAGATGTTGTTTATCTTGACTTTAGCAAGGCTTTCAACACTGACTTCCATAACAGCCTCACAGACAAGCTGATGAAGTATGTGTTAGATAAACGGACAGTGAGGTGGACTGAAAACTGAACTGCCAGGTAAAAAGCACTGTGATCAGAGGCACAAACTCCAGCTGGAGGCCAGCCACTAGTGGTGGATCCCAGAGGCCGATACTGAGTCCAAAATGACCTGGGCTATGGAGAGAGTGCACCCTTAGCAAGTTTGCATATAATACAAAACTGGGAGGAGTGACTGATACTCCATGGCTGTGCTGCCATTCAGAGGGTTATGGACAGACTGGTGAAAAGGGTTGGGAAAAACCTCATGAAGTTCAGTAAAGAGAAACGCAAAGTTCTTCCCCTGGGGGGCGGATAACCCAATGCACTAGCACACACTGGAAGCTGACTGGCTTGAGAGCAGCTTTGCAGAAAAGGACCTGTGGGTCCTGGTA
Organism: Ciconia boyciana; assembly: GCF_034638445.1. NCBI lineage: Eukaryota > Metazoa > Chordata > Aves > Ciconiiformes > Ciconiidae > Ciconia > Ciconia boyciana. The sequence goes on from NC_132937.1 coordinate 51,234,493, forward strand.
GATGCCAAGCTGACCATGAGCCAGCTAAGTGCTCCTGTGGGGCTGGGCTTCCCAGTACAACAGAGACACGGACATAATGGAGTGAGTCCAGCAAAGGGCCACAAAGCTGATTAAGGGACTGGAGTATCTGTCATATCAGGAGAGGCTGAGAGATCTGGGATTGTATAGCCTGGAGAAGAGAAGGCTCAGGAGGACCTCATTCATGTCTATAAACACCTGACTGGGGGCAGGGGTGAGCAGACAAGATGGAGCCAGACTCTTCTCAGTGGTGCCCAGTGACAGGACAAGAGGCAATGGGCAAAAATTGAAATACAAGAAATCATCCTGTGTGCCACATTGAGCATGGGCAACTTTTTCCAGGGCACAGGCAGGCATGAATTAGGCCAAGGTGTACAGAACAATGCACAGGCTAAAGGCAGCTAGACCCACTAAAATTGTTTAAGAATTACATCATTTTCCTTATTCTAAAGTCTTATTCTAAATTCTTATTCTAAAGAATGATATAGTCAAACTATATCATTCTGCAGATTTTCTTTCTCTAACACAAAGGAAGGAATGCTACTTAGTTTATCTTTACATAGTGACAGAAATGTGCCTCATGTAGACATATCATTTGAATATTCTATGTTAGACGTTTTCCTTTCCGGTGAACATGCTGCTTTTTTAATTGCAGGACTCAGTGGTCAGTCAGATCTTATGTCACTGGCTGCTTCAGATCAGAGAAGTTTTCATTTGTAACTTTTTACTGTCCTTCTAAAACACCAGGATAGTGCTAAAAGACTGAATGCTAGTCACACATTCTCTCCATTTTTCACTATTTTCTGGAGAAAAAAATCTACTGCTCCAAACTGATTATCTCAATTTATCCTGTTTCCATCCCCACCCCACCCCTCACTGCAAGATTCACAACCATCCTCACCACTTGTGGATGGACTTTAATATAGCTTATGAAAGATACTTGAATGGTGACACATGACATAAGGAGAAATGTTAGACTTCAGGACTTTTTTGTTTGTTTGTTTTGTTTTAATGAGTATCTACAATGTGGCTTTAACTCTTATGATGTCCCTGGAACTTAAAGTTTGCTATGATCCCAAGTGGTAGGGCATTTATCTGAAGTGCCAGGTAAAATTTTGCTAATTTGCTATGTGCCTATAACACATACACCTTACAGATCTCAAGATTATAGCTCAAGAAAAAAAGAAAAAATCACATCCAGGAGATATAAAACATGAACATGAACTGCAAGGCCAAAAGTCTTGCTCAGTAATGGAAACATGAAAAATATTTACAATCAATCAATCGCTCACCTACCTCTCTCAAAGGAGCTGGTATATTAAGTATTACATTCCACTGTGCTTCAAACCAGCTTTTTTAATACTATTCTCACAGTAATCTGCTCTACAAACACAGAATGTAATCAGCATTTTTCTACAGGGGAACAGAACAACATAATAGTATCAGGCCTTAAACAAAGCTGAATTAACCACAGTGTTCAGTCTAAATTATTCCACATCTTGACACTGTTAACAAAATGACACCCTGTAGGAAGCTATTGTATGAGGTTTTTCTGACTCTAGGCATTTTCCTTGTCACTAGGATGTCTTAGGTTTTGCCATTTGTCTATTGATAGCCTCTGCTGACAGTTACAGTCCAGAGCAATAATGTTTCAAGCAGCTAGCAACAATGGTAGCAGCATGGAGTATGCTACATTTGATTTTCTTAGGTATAACTACGGAACAGATTTATATTGAACAGAAAGTTTCAATACAGTGAAGAAGGATGTTGACAAAGAAGTCACAAATTTCTGCATAGCAATTTTAAAAGAAAGTATCAAGACTCAAATCTAAATTTTCAAATTCATTTTAGCTGAGATTTTAATGATGGATTACCTGATACTGGAAAGAGTGACTTATGAAATAAAAGTATTTCCGAGCTTTGAAAAACATAATAAACAAACAAACTAAAATTACTTACAAGACATAATGGCGGACTGCAAATGTGACTAAAAATTTCAGCCTTGAACAGAGATGGAAGAAGCCTTTGCTTTTTTACCAGTGCAAAACCAAGATGCTTTTCCCTGAAATCTGGAGTTGTCAAATGACAGTTTTTACCAATAATTTTATCTCTAATATATAATGTTCATCATTTGAAAACAGGGTCTTTCAAAAATAAAGTTTCTTAAAGCCCCTTCAACTTCACAAATACATACTTGAACTATCTCCAGTGCTGATAAACACGGCTGTGTGGAAATTGCTCAGATTCTTCCCTTCTTTCCACCTTCCCCAGTCCCTCCCTTGAAAGATTCCTCCTTAAAACAAGGATCTAGGCACTGACTGCTGGCATACCCTGTGAGACAGTACACCTCTCACTATACCCACGGGAATTCACTGGGTAAGTGAAAAAAACCCCAACCGACCACAATTTATATTTTACACTGTCCTACAACTAAGCATTCCATGTTGCTATGAAGTTTGGAGAAATAAAGCAAATCAATGGTCATTTTAAAAGGTTAGGAAGTAATTGTAGTACTTAAACAGGGTAAGATTGTATCTGACCTCCACTTGGCCATACTGTCTATACAGATTGGATCATAGGGTTCATTAAAAAAAATCCCATTTCTGCACTCTGTGAAGGACCATTTCTGCAGGCCCTCCACTCCTGGTTTTGTGTAGACAAGCAAAATGTCAGAGATAAATGGTATATCTACAACTCACATAAGGATACAAATAACAGTCATATAGCATCTTCTTTTTTCAGGCAGACTTTTATTTATGTATTTATTTATTTATTTATTTTATTTATTTATTTTGCTGTGGGCTGGAAGAGTGGCTAAGGAAGTGGAAGAACTGTTTTACCAGCATAGCACTGTCAAACCACGAGATGTGAACTGCAGTCAAACTGTTAAGGCAATAAATGCCCTAAATCCTTCCCCTAAAGTGTTGAAAATCTAAAAAGAAAAACGAGTGCATTAGGATGACCTAAAGTTCATTTTTCAGCTGCATAGTCCAGAAGTAAATGCTTTGAAAACAAAATAAAATAGAAATCTGTGTTTAAGCGGAAATGCATCTGACGCAACACAAAGCAACACCAGCAACTTATAGGTGAATCTCACAGGCTGCTGGATGCGCTGGCAGTAGTTCAGACATGAACGCTAGGCACAGTGTACCTGGTAGCAAGCCTACTAATCTTAACAAGTATCTAGAGCACTGTTTGTCTTCTCTTTCAAAACTACATGAGAATAGATTGAAAATTTTCATGCACAAATTTTATGCTTTGAGCTTTTTGATCTGTTTAGGTGGGCAATGTTAATCATTTTGCTTACAAATTCTACTTGCCAACAGTGAATTTTGCTTTCATAGCCTGTACAATACTGTTTTCTATTTTATTCTAATCGTATTTATTGGACTTTTAGGTAACTGACAAAACATTTTAAAACAGCACCTGCGGGAGCAACAGAACCAGAAAGTTCCTAAATCATCTGGCTATCAAAATAAGCAACAGACTGCCTATGAAACAAATCAACAAATTCCTATGAGATAAATCAACATGACTTAGCTGAAGAGCAGTGGTGGTGCATTAGTGAAGGAGCAATTGCATTCCTCTTGTAAGTGTACTATAGTAGTTTGCAGTAACAGCCACTGTAATTCCAGTATTATTCTGTAGGTTTCTTGTTTTGACTGGGATAATCCCTAAGAGCACCTCATACTTCTTGGTACAAGAGAATAAAATAAAAATGACAAAGAGTGTCTTTATGAGGCATGTCTTTATCTCAAGTGATATAAAACTGCACATTTCACACTATCTTCAGGGAATAGTGACACCACTGTATTAAGTGTTTAAGTTCTGCAGACATACATTTAGCATGGGATATTTTATTTAAAATACTCTTTAAGTCTCAGTCTTCTACACCACACCTTTGCAATACATCAACTATTGAAGATCGGATATAAATACCTTTCTACTGAAAAGAATACTGAGACCACCTTATACCAAAAGAACATGACAAACACTTCTCAGTAAGCTTGGAAGACTGATAAAACAGTTAGTATGTGAAGAAGACAGATTAACTAGTATGGTCATTATAAAAAATCTCCTCTATGACCTAATAAGAGTAAAAAATAACTTTATATATTCAGCCAAGATGTGGTGAAATCCAAACCTAAGTTATATTTAGAGATTTCGTTCACAAAGGAATCTTCCCTTAAATGCCTGAACTACTTTACTGGTAAATAGGTGCATAACCTTAGAGCTATTTCTTTGACATTTCTTCCTTTTCTTGCAGTATTTTCTGATTATGCATTTTCCAGCAATCATGCACTAGACATGAACAATATAGCTGTCTTCCAGTTGTTTTAATTTTCTATGTATATTTCTGCTCATGAAAACCACTCCTTGGAGTCCTCAAGTTCTTCTTCTTGGTGGTACAACTTGAACAATGAATACTGCAAATTTCCAATGAGCATTAAGCAGCCAAGCTCAAGTTTTCACATAAGTCATAAAATATGCCATGTTACTGCAGTAATCCACAGTTAAAATAGAGTAACAGAAAATATTGTTTTGCCCTTGAAATTCTATGGCATGTAAATGGCAATATTACCAAATATTACTAAACTTGAAGTTTTTTAAAAAAACAACAAACCTGCAGCATAATGTTATTCTATTTATAGGCTTTTCAAAAGCACTGCCTGCATAGTTCTTGTGTGTGTCACAAATGTCAATGACCTTAGCCTTACAAAACCCTTCCTATCAGAGAAGTATTATGATTAGCTTACAGATGAGGAACTGAATCATGACAATCGTTAAAGGCTATGTCTACATTTATAAGTAGTACAGCATGACAAGAGTGGGTTTGTAGACCAAAACAGCTGGTGAGGAATATCTGACATGGACACTAAGTGAATTCCTGGAACCACTGCTAGGTGAAGAAAATTACCTGGAGTGATGCTAGTACGATATATAAATTTCAAAAACAACTGAATTCTACGGGCTTTGAGGCAAGCCTGATGAGTTGTATTCTGGCAGAGATGTTTCTAGCTTTTCATTTAATACACTTCTTGCTCCAGTTTTCTGTTAGATGACCCACTAAGTGCAACCTTTATCTCAGAGTCTTTTCTTTTCTGCTCCTGCTCCATGTTGCAATATTCTTGTGCACTGGTCAGGTAATGGACAGTCATCTCCTCATGGGAATGATGCCTGTGGCTGGTGAAGAGCAGACCAGCAAAAAATAAATCTAAGGTGGTTTAGATGTCTCAAGAGAACAAGGGATGGAAACCGATTACAAGTTGAACTGCATTAGGTGCACTCTTGCAAGTCCCTGCCCAGCTCCATTTCACCCAAAAATTTAAATCAAATTCATCCAAGAAGTATTCATTTTGTGCACTTTTAAGAACAAATTGCTCCACAATGCAAACCACAGGATACCAATTGCTGTTTCAAGAGGGCACGCCTGATCTCAACCAAAACTGTACCATAAACATACCCAAAGTGGTTGCGTGCCACAAGGCTGTTGCAGTGCAAAAAATTTAACCTTCATTACATCCTCTGAGTTTCACTCTAGAGACTTCACAGTGAAAGCATTTTTCCTAGACTGATATTCAGATCCTTTTTGAGTGAGAATGTATGCCAGCTCCAGATCCCCCTTTACTCCACAATCTGGGCATGTAGCATATTCAGGTATTCTGGTGCTGTGCAACAGCTTTTGTATGCTACCTGTCATCCTGGAATACACAATTCTGTTTTAACCATTAATATTTTTGTGGGACCAAATGCACCCACAGACAAAATAAATACAATAAACTCAAATATAGAGGAAGTTTTACGATTATTTATGAACACAGAATAAGGGCTAATTAGATGTTCAAAATTATTATTTTACTTTTTGGAATATGCAGACAGAAGTAGACAAAGAAAGGAGGGGTATTATTAGAGTTTGGATTATTATGGCCTGGATAATTAGAGTATGGTAGGGGGAAGCAGAAAAAGGTTAGAAGAGGAAAGATAAAAGCATGATGTAAAGAGATTGTCCAGGACATTAACATTTCTGAGAAATCCTCATGTGTTCTTGGAACATAGGTCCAGCACTTATTTTCTGAGTTCCATAACATGAGTTGCAATTTCATACTGCTAGGACAAAGCATCAGACTTATGGGAGATGTTATTCAGAAGATCTTTTGCTTCCATTCCTCTTACCTTCATGCAGCTCTTGCATTTTATATTTTCTCAGGGTGAGACTCTGCAGAGCTCACAAGTGAGGTGAGTAGAGGCAAAACAAACAACAACAGCCAAACCACCACAATAATTAGTAAATCATAGTAAATCGTCCAGTGTGGCATTTCTGAAAGAGTAAAGGATCCACATCTAGAAGGGATTAGTGCAGTGGAAAGTTAGGTGTCCATCAAGCCCCATCCAGATATCACTAGTCCAGCTAATCATCACTTAGGAACTATTAGGTTGACAGCATGACCCCTGTCAATCACAGCTGGTACAATGTAGTGCTGAAAATGGAGCAGTCACTAAAGATGGCACTATTTCTAGCTAACCTGTTTTGGCAGAATGCGTGCATCAACAGACTGAAATGTCAGAGAGCTGAACATGATGTGGGTGAACGTGAAAAAGCAGAAAAGACTGCAGAGAAAAAGGAAGAAGCCAGAAGAAAAAATGAGCAAGAAACAAATACAAGGAAGAGCAGAAGATTAAATATATGAATCAATGTTGCAAAGAATATTCTTAAAACACGACAGGAAGTTTGCAGCAGGAATATAGTTAAATCAGGTTGCTGTAGCAGGTAGGATAAGGATGAATGGAAACTGATCATTCAGGTTATTAAACTCTTTATGTCACAAGTGCCCTTTAATCAATTGTTACACCACCCAGCACTCTTCATGCTAACTACAGCCTAAATAACACTAAAGGATGGAAGGGAGGCAATAGACGTTCCAGGTCTGAAGAATCTGGTACCCTATGGTCAGACATGCACTCCACTGAAGCTGGCCATTAACATATCCACAGAGCTCATAACCCTGAAATACATATTCATACCTCTGTCCCACTAACTAAAGTTCTAAATAATATTAGTATTATAGACATTTTGCATGTTCAGTAGATGTTCCTGTTATATGTCATTATTACCTATTTTCACTTACATTTTATAAATAATTTAGGTTTGAAAAGTTGAATCTTGCTTTTGTGTTGCCTTTGTGGTTACTTTCAATTGAGGGTTAATCTTTTTTCTTTTTCGTGGTGCGGAGGGTTCACTCTGGGTATATCTATGCTTAATTCTTACACACTTACATTTAATACAACAAAGCAAAGAATGTGCAATAGGCATTAACAGTAGAAAATTATTGAGGGTGCAGATAAAATACTCTAGATATCTGCACAAATGTGATGCTTTGATTTTTCTAAAAGAGAACAAAAATAGGTCCCTCCTCTCTCTAAACCAAAAATATTGTCAACAACTCGGTTATTTTAGAAGAGTGAAACATTCCAGAATGGCATGTTTACAGCAAGCAGATTAGCTCAGACCTCTTTATTTCCGCTGCTTATTCTGCATCTATGCTTTGTTTCTCTTCTTATTTCTTTACCCTATTATGACAGCATAACATGCTCAGAAAAGTGTATGGCAGGTTTTTCAGTGACTCTGTTGGTAGAGCTTGGTTAGCCAGTCCATGAAAAAAAAAAAAATCTGTTTAAATACAATAGTCATGGACGTAGTAGGTAATTCCTTCTTGGTAGAGACAGACTATTGAAAAGATCCTGCAGAACTAAAGGTCTTTGAATAATGTCATGATAACAGTAAACTACAACCTCCTGTTATAACATAATCTAGAATTTCGCACAGCTAGAAATGTTATCCAGAACTGGTTTTGTACTAGTAACTACCATAACTACTTTTAATAGCTTCCTTTAGCTGGCAGTTACAGTTTCTGAAAAGTAATACACACAACTAGATGCCCTGTGTAAGACAGAGTGGAGTCCGTTACTTGTCAGGTTCGTGTCAAGTGGGAGCACAATCATGGAATCACTGAATCAGAAAATAGTTTGGTTTGGAAGGGACCTTTAAAGGTCATCTAGTCCAACCCCCCTGCAGTGAGCAGGGACATCTTCAACTAGATCAGGTTGCTCAGAGCCCCATCCAACCTGACCCTGACTGATTCCAGGGATGGGGCATCTACCACCTCTCTGGGCAACCTGTTCCAGTGTTTCACCACCCTCATTGTACAAAATTTCTTCCTTAGATCTAGTCTGAATCTACCCTCTTTTAGTTTAAAACCATTACCCCTTGTCCTATTGCTACAGGCCCTACTAAGAAATCTGTACCTTTATTTCTTATAAGCACTCTTTAAGTACTGAAAGGCTGCAATAGTGTTTCCCTGGAGCCTTTTCTTCTCCAGGCTGAACCACCCCAACTCTCTCAGCCTTTCCGCCTAGGAGAGGTGTGCCAGCTCTCTTTTTTGTGGCCCTCCTCTGTACCCGCTCCAACAGCTCCGTGACTTTCCTGTGCTGAGGACTCCAGAGCTGGACGCAGTACTCCAGGTGGGGTCTCATCAGAGCAGAGGGGCAGAATCACCTCCCTCAACTTGCTGGCCATGCACTGTCAGAGCACCCTCTTAGTTACAAGCTGTAGGAGTTAATATAAAATTGTTAGACAGCCTTGTAGCTATTTTGGCTATTTTTATGCTACCGCCTCTTTTTAGCCTCACGTTAGCGGCCAGTGTAAGCTTTTGTACTGCTCTACAACTTAACTTATCCACCAGGAGAAAATATCCCAAAGAGCTGTGGAGAGCTATGATTCCCTGAGGTCATACACAGTGATTACAAACTCAGACTCATAAAAAGTCTGAGTTTATAGGAGCAGCAGTCCATCTAAATTTAAAAGGCAGCTGAACCGCGGACTTCAGAAGGGGAAGAGGTCCTCTAGTCTTGACTGTGAGCACCAGGGACGCCAGGCAGGCAGAGCTGCTGCCCCTGCTGCCGCGAGGGCCGCACGCTGCGGACGCGCGGGGGGTTTCCCCTGCGGGAGAGCGCCGGGCTGGCGGCGCCGGGGAAGAGCGGAAGGCCGCGGCGCAGCAGGGGCGGCTGAGGCGACAGGGGCTCCGGGGGCGGCTGGGGCGGCAGGGGCTCCAGGGGCGGCAGGGGCTCCAGAGGCGGCAGGCCGCGGGGGCCCGCCCAGGGCGATTACCGGAGCAGGGTCGCCACCTGGCGGCCAGCGGGCGCAACGCAGGCGGGGCCCCCGCTGCCGCCCACCCGCTGCCCTGGGCGCGCGGGGCCCGCGGCCGTTACGGCCGGCCGTTAGAAAGGAGGGTTCGCCGTCTGCCTCCCCTCGAGGGGGACCAGCGCTTCCCGGGGGGGGGTTAGGGTTTGGGTTTTTTTTTTCCTTCTCTTTTTCTTTTTGTTTCACAGTAACATTACATCATCCTTTTTCTCCACATGGAAGTCGCCTGGAAATAGCATTTAAAGACTCGCCCTGCTGATTAAAATTCCTCCTTTCTGTTCTCTGTGTTCTCCTTTTATATAACCAGTGCATTTGGACACTTAAATGTGTCAAATGGGAGGGAGATTTCTGCTTGAAAAATACAACCGGTTTATTTTGCCATATTCAGCAAACAAAATACACACTCTTGGAACAACACACTAGAACAGAACAAGCCACTGTTTGAGAGGTCCCTTTGTTCTTTTGAATCCTAAAGGAAAGCTTCTGATAGGAAAAAAAAAAAAAGAGACCTGCTATCATGAATGTCAATTCACCTTAAGAAAAGAACTGTGCTCCAGCACCGTCTTATTTTAGTTCTATAATACAAAAGTGCTGCTAGCTGAATCAAATTTGGTTCAATGGTTGAATGTCTTTAACAAGGTTTCCACTATCATCTTCCCTGCAATACAGCCAGGCAGGAACCATGATGCACAGAGCATGAGCTGTGGGAGAGAGGCAACGGGTAAAGCGAGCGCAGCTCTGCGAATCTTTTACAAGACTACTTTTTATGATGTACACATATTTCTGGGCATACAAACAAAGCGTTAAATACTCCCATTCCTTTAAGGATTCAGTGCAAACAACTATTGATACACAAGAGTTAAAGGAGCAAATAAACTTAATTCTCTTTCCTTAGAACTAACGACATTACAGCTGGTATTTTGATATGTGCATTTCTGATCACATGACGGCATTTTCTTAACTCTTCATGGCTAATTTCTTCTGATGTTTAAGTTACATTCTAACTCTAACCCTTTCCACTCTGAGAATGAAATAGGAGAAAAAGGCGATCTCATTTATGTCTAAAGCATTTGTTATACTGCAACTAAGTCAGTACTTTACAAATACATGATATAGTGGACGTTTAGTGGCTGTTAAATTTTAACACTACACAATGTCTGTTTGCCCATACAACTATGACCTCTAGTCACTAACTTACAACCTAGGAAATAAATCAGTGAGTAAGAGAGACTATGGCAGAAGTACTGATTTTACTGTAATACATTGAGCTTCTAAAAATAGACTATACCCATGCTCGCATCAGATAACTCAGCACGACATGGTTCCTACTTAAGCGATTAAGTAATTCCTAATAGCTTGATTTTTATCAGTGTGTGTTATTTGAGTAACTTGAAATTCTATTTTATCCTGCAGCAAGACCAAAATAAATACATAAACATCTCAATGAGAATAATAGTATTTTTCATAGATTGCAATTTCTGGGAAATTTTGAGAGGAAAATTGAAATGTTTCATGTGGATTCAGTGTAATGTTTCATGTGGATTCAGCTTGATTTGCATTTGAAAAATTGCCAGAATGTTTCAGGCCTTTATCAGGGTAACTGATAATGTGGCATTTAGGTTCTTGGGCTGAATCAATTTGAGAAACCACAAGATTTTCATTCCAAATAAGCTCTGCTTATGACACATCCTGGAAGTTTTAATTTTAGCATCACATTCCTTATCTTTTTCCAGTTTGAGCTTAGCTTTCCATCTGGACTATCTTTCTCATGAGGTACCAGTAGCAAGTTATAGCAGAGAAGATAAGTGCAAGCTGCATATCTACCAAAAAAATTCCAGTGAAGTCCGTCAACAATCAAATGCCCTTTGTTAAAAAAGTGGCACTCTCCATCCAATGTCCAAGCTTGGCTTGTCCATCTTTTCTTCTCTTTAACACTCTGCTCCGTAGTAGCAGCATTTATACATTCACAGATAATCTGAGCAATATGCAGAGAAAACAACCTGTTTGCTTTGAAAATAACCATAGTATTTGATAATCCTTATGGGAGAAGTAAAGGATGCTGCTTACTCTACTGAATTTGATTTAGCTTTTGTGATGATCTACTATCTATTGCAGTCAGCTTTTCAAATTCCCTGCTGAGCTTCTGCATAATTTTTCTAGCCCTGGTTTGCGGTTTCTTATTAGATCCTCTATGTCCATGCAACTTGCACAACAGTTCTCCCCTCAAGAGTTGTCAACCCAGTGGCTTTCAGATGCTTAGTGTTCTGTTGCAACCTGAACATGCTTGTCCAAAAGGACACTACAATGGTCCAAGACCACCTGGCTTTCCTGAGTGGAAGCCAAACTACTTGCTGGTACAGCTATTCAAACACATTCTTCTTCATGTTGATTAACAGATTAGTTATTTCTGCAATTAATGCACTGTACTAATGTGTTGCTATGAAAGCACTGTAACAACATGTTGCCTGTATATAGTACATTTTTTCAAGTAAGGTACAAGAAGTAAGTTATCTGTGAAAGAGTAATAAATAATTGAAATAACGGCTATTTTTTATTATTATTTGAGTAACTAAATCAGTCCTTATATCTGTATTTCTGCTCTAAAAATGGTGGTGTTACTTCTCAGAATCAATGAGCCCTGAGCATTCCCACAGTTATTGCTGAAGGATGGCCAAAGTGCATTTAGTTTGCCCAGTACCTAACATAATGTTGCCTCTTACTGGTCAGTAGTCAGGAAAGTTTCATAAGGCATACGCAAAAGCAGATACTGATTCAATCCCAGTTCAGTGAAAGCCTCTCAAACACAAAATAGATCTTTTCTATTCCTTTTTTTCATATGCAGCTCATATTACTTGATTCAATTGTTAATTCAGAGATTAGCAATACCACATGAGTGCTTCCACAGGAGCGTGGTTTATGTTCACAGTAGCATTCAGAGTAGTGCAGAGACCCTTTTTTTCTGATGTCAGTGTCAACCATACTCTACTTCATAGGCTAATGGACAATAGTATATACTGAGAAATTAACTTTTTTTTTCTCAGTCCCCTCCTCTGCAAACTCCTTAGACAAACAGAATCTAGTGTGAACCAGCAAAACAAGCCTAGGCAAAACACACAGAAGCACAATGGATTTTTATTCTTTAAAAAAAAAAAATACAGCCTACAAAATATAATAGATCATTGTAAAAGCTGAAACAGATTTAGTACAGTAAGCAGCACTACAGCCTTCTCCCATATGGATTAGCTAATAATATGTCTTGTTATTTTGGAATCAAACAGGTTGTTTTCTCTCCATATCACTCAGATTGGTGGTGAATGTACAAATAGTACTACTATGGAGCTCGAAGGGAAGGAGAGAAAAAGAGAAGATGGATATCATTACAGAATTCCTAACATCCTCTTATTATATTTAGCCCAGTGGGAACTCAGTTTTTTAAATTACTTTGCTGTTTTTCAGAATTGGACCTACTGAGAAAATAGATTTTTTTCCAGAACTTTCACGAGTCTCAGACCTTAATGTCAATCTTCAGCTTTCAAGAATCACAGGACCACCTCTGAAGGTATCCGAGTACTGGAAGGAAAAGTATATTTTACAAATATAAAATACTCCACAAATTTTTGTGCATCCTGAGCCCCCTCAAGCAATCCTGTATTTCTGTGAGCTACTGACAAATTTGCATCATTTTCTTCAAGATAGTCTAGCTTTTCTTCCCAGATTATGTCTATCTTTCCCAGTACGGAAGTTCCTAATAGATCTGAATGAATGGGAAATTTCTATATAGTTCTATTTTCTACCTAAGATTGGAAAGAGCCAATTAGGTCACTGACTTGAGACTTTGACAGCCTCTGATAACTAGGGAACAGATGTACAGAAGGGTCCCCATATACACCTACCTACTGAGGCCACAGCACTCTGTTAAAAAACTAAGACTTTTAACACTGAGGAACAAATGTCTCCAGGACTACGCCTCTTGTGAGTAGTGAGTAGAGAAATTGGAGAGTAGAAAAAATAGGAAAGCAGGACCCAAATTCTATCACTGTTCATTTTTCTGCCACTCTTTGAGAAAGTGGAGTGTCCCATAATCACACAGTACCCAATGCTACATATTTGTCATTTAAAAAAAAAAAAAAAAAAAAGGCAGCCACTGAAATTGTGAGCTGTAAAGGTTATAGTGTTATCTCCATAATGCTATTTATTGCATCTTTCCCCACTGGAATTATCATTTAATTTCCATTTTAATTTATGTCACTGCTTTTTATTCACCTGATGTCCTGATACCAATCATGGCAAGAGTTCCATCTTTTTTACAGTATTTGTTTTATATTCAGTTTTATATGGTGCAGAACGCATTCTACTTCTTGTATTTCATTGGTCAAACTCCTTTCATTACCAATATTTTAGTTGTGGTTTTTTTCTTTTTGTCCTGGTTTTGGCTGGGATAAAGTTAATTTTATTCCTAGAAGCTGGTATAGTGCTGTGTTTTGGATTTAGCATGAGAATACTGTCGTAACACAATGATGTTTTAGTTGTTGCTAAGTAGTGTTTACACTAGTCAAGGACTTTTCAGCTTCCCATACTCTGCCAGCAAGGAGATGCACAAGAAGCTGGGAGGGAGTATAGCCAGGACAGCTGACCCAAACTGGCCAAAGGGATATTCCATACCATATGACATCATGCTCAGTATACAAACTGGGGGCAGTTGGCCGGGGAGGCAGTGATTGCTGCTCGGATACGGGCTGGGCATCAGTCGGCGGGTGGTGAGCAGTTGCATCACTTGTTTTTCCTGAGATTTATTTATGTCTCTGCATTACAATTTATTATGAATTATTATTATTATTATTATATTTTAATTACTAAACTGTTCTTATCTCAACCCGTAAGTGTTCTCACTTTTACTCTTCCAATCCTCTCCTCCATCCCACTGTGGGGGGGAGTGAGTGAGAGGCTGTGTGGTGCTTAGTTGCTGGCTGTGGTTAAACCACAACAGTACTTTTGGGCACCCAACATGGGGCACGAAGTGCTGAGATAACAACAGATCTGACCAGAGCGTGTTAAAACAAATTTGTGATAACCATTCATTATATTAGTTTAATAGTCGCTGGTCACGATGTTGATTCATTTACTCTGTGAGTCGTTGTGCTTGTTCTCAGAGTTGTATTATGTAACACCTTACTTGCTGTACGCGCTCCCTCTGGTGCTGTTTATCACCTCTGCAAGTTGGATTAAAGTTATCGCTTTGCTGTACTGTGTAACACTGGCTTATGGCATGATAAAATTCTTGGTTGTGAGATTGTACTCAGGACTGCTGTCATCCCCGTACTTTGGGAGCCATCTCTCAGAAACTATTAATAATTACACTTTTTAGCTCTTCTCGGACAGCCAATCTGCGGGGGAGACACCTTCCTTCACCTTCCCCTTCTCCTCCAGGCTGATTACAGAATAGCTCTTGAGAACTGTGAATATCCTTGGGATGTTCAAACCAGCATGTTCCTATTACTACGTCTCCTGAATATGTTTCAGGCCTTCTTGAAGGTTAAGCAACTATTTAAAAATACCACCTAGAGATCTGCCCCAAGGCTGGATAGGTATGAGTGGCAGAGTGTGTGGGATAGTATGGGCAAGTACCTAGGACAGTGGACACCTCCAATGTTTTGGTACTTTACCCCTGAACAAGTGCAGAATCCTGAGAAACTAGTAAAATATTTGGAAAGAGTACGCTGTCACCCTGGCAATTTGAGAGAGACATGAATCTGGATGTGCTGGGGCCTGGCCCATGCCTACTGACCCCTGTTCAACACTATTCAGTACACTCATGAGGAAGAGAAGGTCTCTGGATCTGATGACAAAACGACAGGCACTGCAGCTACTCCAACCCTGGTGACAGGCACTGTGGCTACTCCAACCACCGTGACAGGCACTGTGGCTGAACCAGAGAACCAATCTGTGCCAGTATCAGTTGCCCCTATACCTAAGAAGAAATACTGGAAACAGAAGTCAGCTCATTTAGTGAGGGATGAAGAAGCTTCTTCTAAGAGGGAACAGGAGGAAGAAGTGGATGAGGCAGACTACTCCAAAGCAGGGCCATCACAAGAACAGGAGAAGGAAGAGAGGTGGCCGCTGCTCAGGGAGGAGGAAGAGGAAGAAGTCATAAATGAGGTGGTAACCACCCAATCCCTATCCCTGAGTGAGCTGCAAGATATATGAAAATAATTCAGCCATTGTCCAGGTGAGCACATTGTCACCTGGCTGCTCCAATGTGCTGGGATAATGGGGCCAGCAGCCTGGAATTAGAGGGTAGGGAAGCCAAGCAGCTGGGATCCCTTTCTAGGGAAGGAGGCATTGACAGAGATTGGAATAGGGGCACAAGCCCTCAGCCTCTGGAGGTGACTCCTGTCAGCTATGAAGGAAAGGTATCCTTTCAAGGAAGATGTTATATGTCACCCAGGCAAGTGGACTACCAGGGAGAGAGGTAACCAGTACCTGAGGGAATTAGCCATGCTGGAGGTGATTTATGATGGCCTGGACAACAAGCAGTTATCCAAAGATCCAGATGAAGTCAAGTGCACACAACCCATGTGGCAGAAGTTTGTACAGAGTGCACCATCATCGTATGCAAACTCATTGGCAGTAATGACCTGGAAAGATGGAGAGGGACAAACGGTGGATGAATTGGCTAGCCAACTCCGGCAATACAAAGAAAGTCTCTCTTCCTGCCTTGTCTCGGCTGTGGAGCAATGATCCCGGGAGTTATAGCAACTCAGAGGATAGATCCTACTCCCCACCTGTGCGGAGCAGTATCTCAGCTATTAGGGGTAAGCATTCTTCTGCTCAAGAGGGAGGATATAGTGGACACACACCACGGGGAACCCTATGGTTTTACCTGCGTGACCACGGAGAGGACATGAGGAAGTGGGATGGAAAATCTACCTCAACCCTAGAGGCACGGGTACGTGAGTTGCAAGGAAAAACAATCACACAAGGGGGTTCTTCCAGGAAAATTGCTGCACCAGTCTCCAGTGGGCAGTTCCCCAGACAGAGTAGAAGGGCTGGTCTTACTCCTGATCTTAATGAAGGGACTTCTGATTTGCATTTACAAGAAGCGAGTAGCGAATATATGACCAGGACTAGAGGAACCCTGCCTCCAGCCAGGTGGAGGAAAGGGACACCCAGGGTTACTGGACTGTGTGGATTTGATGACCTAGCACATCAGACCCACAGGAGTATAAGGCTCTAGTAGACACTGGTGCACAGTGTACCCTAATGCCATCAAGCTATAAGGGGGCAAAACCCATCTGTATTTCTGGAGTGACGGGGGAATCCCAACAGACTGAAGTGAGCCTAACTGGGGATGAGTGGCAGAAGCACCCCGTTGTGACTGGCCCAGAGGCTCTGTGCATCCTTGGCACAGACTACCTCAGGAGAGGGTATTTCAAGGACCCAAAAGGGTACTGGTGGCCTTTTGGTATAGCTGCCTTGGAGACGGAGGAAATTAAACAGCTGTCTACCTTGCCCGGTCTCTTGGAGGACCCCTCTGTTGTGGGGTTGCTGAGGGTCGAAGAACAACAGGTGCCGATCACAAGCACAACAGTGCACCAGCGGCAATATTGCACCAACCGAGACTCCCTGGTTCCCACCCATAAGGTGGTTCGTCAACTGGGGAGCCAAGGAGTGGTCAGCAAGACTTGCTCACCCTTTAACAGTCCCATATGGCCAGTGCAAAAGTCTAATGGAGAGCGGAGACTAACAGTGGACTATCATGGCCTGAATGAAGTCATGCCACTGCTCAGTGCTGCCATGCTGGACAGGCTAGAACTTCAATACAAACTGGAGTCAAAGGCAGCCAAGTGGTATGACACAACTGACATCGCTAATCCATTCTTCTCAGTCCGTTTGGCAGTAGAGTGCAGGCCACAGTTTGCTTTCACTTGGAGGGGCATTCAGTACACCTGGAATCAATTGCCCCAGGGGTGGAAACACAGCCCTACCATGTGCCATGGATTGATCCAGACAACACTAGAACAGGGTGAAGCTCCCGAACATCTGCAATACCTTGATGACATCATTGTGTGGGGCAACACAGCAGAAGAGGTTGTTGAGAAAGGGAAGAAAATAGTCCAAATCCTCCTGAAAGCCGGTTTTGCCATAAACCAAAGTAAGGTCAAGGGACCTGCACAGGAGATCCAGTTTTTAGGAATAAAATGGCAAGGTGGACATCGTCAGATCCCAATGGATGTGATTAACAAAATAACAGCCACGTCTCCACCAACTAGCAAAAAGCAAACACAAGCTTTCTTAGGCACTGTGGGTTTTTGGAGAATGCACATTCCAAACTACAGTCCGATCGTAAGTCCTATCAAGTGACCGGGACGAACAACGATTTGATTCCCTGAGCAAGGACAAACCTTTGAACAAATTAAACAGGAGATAGTTCATGCAGTAGCCCTTGGGCCACTCCAGGCAGGACAAGAGGTAAAAAATGTGCCCTATACTGCAGCCAGGGAGAATGGCCCTACCTGGAGCCTCTGGCAGAAAGCACCAGGGGAGACTTGAGGTTGACCCCTAGGGTTTTGGAGTCGGGGATACAGAGGATCCGAGGCCTGCTGTACTCCAACTGAAAAAGAGATATTGGCAGCATGTGAAGGTATTCTAGCTGCTTTGGAAGTGGCTGGTACTGAAGCACAGCTCCTCCTGGCACCCCGACTGCTGGTGCTGGGCTGGATGTTCAAAGGGAGGGTCCCCCCTACACATCATGCAACTGATGCTATGTGGAGTAAGTGGGTCGCACTGATCACACAATGGGCTTGAATAGGAAACCCCAGTCACCTAGGAATCTTGGAATTGATCATGGACTGGCCAGAAGGCAAAGATTTCGGAATATCACCAGAGGAGGAGGTGATGCATGCTGAGGAGGCCCCACAGTATAATAAACTATCAGAAAATGACAAACAATATGCCCTGTTCACTGATGGATCCTGTTGTGTTGTAGGAAAGCATTGGAGCCGGAAAGCTGCTGTATGGAGTGCTATATGACAAGTTGTAGAAACTGCTGAAGGAGAAGCTGAATTGAGCCAATTTGCAGAAGTGAAGGCCAAACAGCTGGCTTTAGATACTGCTGACCGAGAAAAGTGGCACGTGCTCTATCTCTATACGGATTCATGGATGGTGGCAAATGCCCTCTGGGAGTGGTTGCAGCAATGGAAGCAGAACAACTGGCAGCATAGAGGCAAACCCATCTGGGTTGCTGCACTGTAGCAAGATATTGCCACGTGGGTAGAGAACCTGGTTGTAAAAGTACGTCACGTAGATGCCCACGTACCCAAAAGTCGGGCCACTGAAGAACATCACAACAACCAGCAAGTGGATCAGGCTGCTAAGATTGAAATGGCTCAGGCAGACCTGGACTGGCAACATAAGGGTGAATTATTTATAGCTTGGTGGGGCCACGACACCCAGGCCATCAAGGAAGAGATGCAACATATACATGGGCTCGTGATCGAGGTTTCGACTTGGCCATGGACACTACTGCACGGATTATCCATGAATGTGAAACATGTGCTGCAATCAAGCAAGCCAAGCAGTTAAAGCCTCTGTGGTATGGAGGGCGATGGCTGAAATATAAATATGGGGAGGCCTGGCAGATCGATTCTATCACACTCCCACAAACTCGCCAAGGCAAGCGCTACATGCTTACAAAGGCGGAAGCAACCACTAGATGGCTGGAAACATATCCCATGCCCCCTGCCACTGCCTGGAACACTATTCTGGGCCTTGAAAAGCAAGTGCTACGGCAACGTGATTAACTGAACTGTATTGGTAAGTACGGGACCTGGGTATGACATAGATGTTATAGAATAAGGGGTGGATACCGTTGTGGTTTTGGCTTGGATAAAGTTAATTTTCTTCCTAGTAGCTGGTATAGTGCTGTGTTTTTGATTTAGCATGAAAATACTGTGGTAACACACTGAAGTTTTAGTTGTTGCTAAGTAGTGGTTATACTAAGTCAAGGACTTTTCAGCTTCCCATACTCTGCCAGCAAGGAGGTGCACAAGAAGCTGGGAGGGTGCACAGCCAGGACAGCTGACCCAAACTGGCCAAAGGGATATTCCATACCATACGATGTCATGCTCAGTATATAAACTGGGGGTCGGGAGGGGTGGCCGGGGGGCAGCGATCACTGCTAGAGGACGGGCTGGGCATTGGTCAGCGGGTGGTAAGTGGTTGCATCACTTGTTTTTCCCGAGTTTTATTTCTCTCTCTTGTACTATTACTATTATTAATAATAATAATAATAGTCATTATTATATTTTATTTCAATTATTAAACTGTTCTTATCTCAACCCATAAGTGTTCTCACTTTTAGTCTTCCAATTCTCTCCCCCATCCCACTGAGGGCATGGAGTGAGTGAGCAGCTGTGTGGTGCTTGGTTGCTGGCTCGACTTAAACCATGACACTCTTGTTCTGCTACTTTTAGTTTGCTAGGAGTAAATGTGGTCAATGATTCCCAACTCTATGATACTAGTGATCATACGGGTCTTTACTGAACAGTATTCATTCCTGAAGGTAAAAAATGCTGTATCCAATACAAACTACACTGACTACACTCTGTGTGCTGGCTAAATAATTGAGGAAAGCCAGTGACTGAAATATAGCTTCTCTTTTGGCATTTGCAAGTTATTTTCAAGCATGCAAACTTCCTTCAAAATGTGTGCAGGTAGAAGGAATACTGATGTAGCTTTAAGCCCTGTCCACACCATGCTGCATAAGAGCTTGAAAACAGGAACTCTTCTTTGCTTTCATAGGATGCCATGCAGTGAACATCCTTAACTTGCAAACTCTCTCCTTTACCTTTTCCTGGTGCTTTGTAGCTCCACATTTATCCTAAGCAAAACACTTGCAAAATCCTGCTGTGAGAACTGAGGGTAGTTAAAATATTAACTTAAAGTTTTTAGTGCTTATCATATACTTTTCATATTGTTTCCTTTTGGATTGTGTTTGTCTTTTTTTTAAAAAAAAAGCCAACAGTTTTGTAAAATAAATAAAATTCACCTCCACCAATAAAATCCTAAACTGCTGTATTTGCAAAAATTAGGGAAAGAGAAGGAGAGAGAGAAATGTCATTTACAATAACAATTGTCTGGTCTAAGCTAATATCATTTACTGTTCCAGCAACTTAGCTGCAGACTGGCTGATTTCTAAAAATGCAATACAAAAGAAGAGAGAGGGAGAAATAAACCCTTGGCTCAGTAAAAAATCCTGCACTGTGGGTTTTGACAGAGTTTAATAATAAAACTGAGACAACGTAAATCTGGATCTGAACGTCCTGGTTTTTTGCAGTTTAATTTGCACACTGACCCTTTAAACTCTGTTCCAAGTACTATAGCCTTAGGCACAGCCACAAGGCATAACCATCCCCTGTAGTGTGACTTCATCATAGGTTCTCACCTCCCTGCCCAGCCAGTCCTGAAATAGCTAGTCATTTTTCTTGCCCCACTTTTAGTATGCTTTCATATATCCTAACATAATGAAAAGTAGCTGCTACTGCTAGCCCTTTATACATAATGAAATCCATTGGGGAGGTGAAAATAAAGAAACTTTGTTGCTTTCCCAACTAAAATTCAGACAAAAAAGTTTTTAAATAAGGTTGATTTCTCCCCCCACCAAAAAAAAAAAGAAACATAACTAAAATCATTCTGCTTTCTAGATTACAATAATTCCTTGAGCTATTTATAACCCGTTGTTGAAGATTTATGCTATGGTAGAAAGAGAATTTAAGGACATTTTCAGTCAGAATGTGGATCTGAATGAATCTTAAATCTCAAACTTTTAATCGTCAGACAGAATATTTAGCCAGTAAAAACATGCTATTTTTAATCTGACACAAGCTTATTCACTGCTAAAATAAAGAAAATAAAATTAATGTAAGCCATAAAACCATTTGAAATTGGTATTAATATTTCCTTCTTTATATAGGTCTGCACCTTAGTTAATTATTTATAAAAGATACAGGGTTTAATTTTTATAAAGTATCTTGTGTTTTCAAAAGAAACACAGAATTAAGATAACAACTTGTGCTGACCTTCTCAGTTCTATGCCCTATTTGTAGTATAGATTTATGGATTTTTAAGGCCAAAATTGATATCAGTCCCATTTCCAAGTGGCTTAATACACACCAAGCAAAATAATGAATATCTGTTCCCAGGAATCACATTAAGCTGCTGCAATTAAACAAGAAATCTATGCTCTTGACTGCCTGAAATATAATCAGCAAGGCCTACTTAAAAATATCATAGTCATAAGCTCAGAGTTTTTTGTAGAATCACGATGACAATCAGCAAAATTATGGAACAATGTTCTGTTCTTACAACTGCAGTGCTTCTCTGATCATGTCAACTTAAAAAAAACCCAAACAAACAAACACACAAAACAAAAAAAACCTGAAGAAATGCTGCTATCAGAGAAATTGCTGGGGAAAAATAACAACAGTCATAGCACAAAACAAAACATCTACTTAACATTAATTAAAGCTCTGTGATCAACAACTTCATTGTTATTTTCTAAAGCATCTGTGCCCATTCACTTGTCTTTATTGTTTGCTGTCTTCTAATTTTGCGTCCGTTCTCTGGACTCCTTAGAGCCATTATCATTCTGTTGGAGTCAAGCCTGGATTCTCATCGGAGACCATGCTCCTTCAGATAGGAAACCTTGTTGTCATTTTCAGTGTAGTAACCATGTGAGCTTGCCAAAAGAGGTTATCAGATAAATCCCCCCAAAGCCTCATTATCTGCTGGACAGAGAGAGCTGAATCCCACAGTTCTACTCTGCAAGGTTTGTCTGACATCAGAACTTCAGTCTGCAGACTCCAGCAACTACTGCTTACATTACTGCTTGTAACTCTAAGTAAGTTTTGGGAGAGTTTATGCTGACACAAGTTACTATTTAATTACAAAAGCAGCAACTTCCCATTGATTGCCTTTCCTTTTCATTTTCCTTTTGAGACTTTCTTCCTGCCATGCCACTCTTGAAGATGATTCATTACCAAAACTGCTACCTAACTTCAAGAAAAGAGAGAAATGGCTTTCTTTTCCCATTATTTATGCTTCAACACCACTACATCTCAAACTCCTTTGTTTTACATACGAGGCATTCATTACTTCAGTAATCATACCCAGAAAGGGGTGATTTTTAACTATGTGACAGGTTTGCTTGGGGTAAGTTAACTGAAATTTGGGTGCTTCTCAGGCCTGATGAAAATCTACCTATAAATATAAAATACTACAATTCAGGTTCTGGAATGCTGTGGTTAAAATACTCTAGAAGATCATACTGTCTTGTTAATACATGTCAAGTAATTTCTAGGACTTTTTACTTGTTTTTCTTTCTTTCACACAGAGAATAATTAGAAGAATAAAATAGTATCTTTGATACAATGTATACAGATTTTAGGTACAGTTTGAGATATGTATGTCCACCCAAAATATTCATACCGGCCCAACCGAAAGGGTTAAATCCCTGACAATCCCTGACTAAGACCTTACTGTGATACATAGACTTGCATTTTTTTAGTTTCACTCGCATCCTTGTTCTCTTTTGTTCTCTTCCCCTGCAAAGATAGTTTTGGTTACCTGCTCAGCAGAGTTGATGGTGGGGACATTTCCTGTGACTTCTTACCCAATAGGACTAAACAGGCCTTGAGCGAGCTCGTTAGGCTTCCTAATTAAATCACTGATAACAGGAACTCAGGGCGATTGTGCCAAAGATAAGCACCAAAGAACTAGCTTAAATCGACCCCCTTGTAACATTCCGAGGCCGAAGGACTGATGAGCTAATTCAATGACTATATATGGACAAAGGAAGCCCAAAGTTCAACTAACGGACAATGTGAGGAAGACTATGGAAGACCACCGGGAGGGTGAAAAGACCCTAACCCTAATTTTACTGTGGATGCTTGGACTATGTAAATGAATTCCAGGAACTCATCACCATAAAACTGCCCTTTTCAGGAAATCTGATGAATATGTATGATTTTTCTGTATATCAACTGATGTGTTGTGCTAACCTGGCAGAGCACTTGTGGCGGAGCGATCCCCAGTGCTGCCCAGTGCTGCAATAAAGAATACCTGCTTAATAGTCATCCCGACTACTGAGTCCTGATTTTGGCTTTCCATGGCAACACAACTCATCGAAAATTAATATCCCAAGCCCATAAAAATCGGTTTGTGTTCTATACTAATTGCTACCTATGCATGTGTTTTGTTAAAACCAATGCCATTGTTGCTCTAGAGGGGATATTCCTCTAGCTCTTTAGAATACAGACCATATCTACATGCAGCTGAAATGTTCAAGAGCAGTCTATAGTACAAGATACTCTGTGGGGCACCTGCCAGTTCAGCCATTGAACTGACTTGCAGACAAAGCATGTACACACAGCCAATAGGTGTCTTCAGCACACACCACTGGGTGGTTTCCAGAAGTAAACACTGACTATGATTGCAGATGTGGGCAGTGAATTCGCCTTGAGAGCTGTCACCAAAACATGATATAGAAAAACCCCATGTCTCCTAGCTTGCCATTTAGCAATGTCTTATATGGCACCACCACTCTTTCAGTCTTCCTTCCTCCGACCCACCTCAGATTCTCACGCTCATGGAGTAAGAAAAGGAAATAAATGAAACACATAAAACCATGTGTGTGTGTGCATGTGTGTAATATTCCAGAGCAAGCAATATTTGAAAAAGCAAGGCAAGCAGAGGAATAGTTTAAAAGAAGATATGCCTCTCAGATGTTCTCAATACACTACAGTGTTTCCTCCCACTTGCTGCCGTATACTGCTGTTCCATCCATCCTTTACTTTCTTCTTCCTGATGAATTTCATATCCTCAAACCACAGCATTACATTGTCTTACCAATGCCATTATAATGCCTAAATTACTCTTCCAATAACTTGTTTCTTCCTCCCATAGCTTCCTCAGAAGACAATGGAGAATTAGTGCATATTTTCCTACCTCAGAATAGTTATCTTTGCATTTTAGCAGAACATTATGTTTTTAATTGAACTTGGGCTAACTTCTAATGGTTACCTTAAACAGAACCTGGATATTGCTAATTACCTCATAACATGACAGTGTAGTCCTGTCAGTACCGTTGAATTTACACTCCAGTAACACTTACAGGCTAACGTGATACTGATGACACTTGAAAGATGTTTAGCTCTCCCTTTGTACATTTAATCTACCTTTCACCACAGTGTTTGGTATTCCCATGCCTTACCTTCATCAGAAGAGAAATAATTTTCTTCTACATCCTATTTAGGGTGCTTACTGAAAAATTATGTGATTCACTATAAACACTACAAAATAGAACAGGCTGTAAAATCTATATACAATACTAGAGATTATTCTTAGCATATCAAAGAGATGCCACACATGGATTACTACTAAACCACATAATCTGACACTAAATTACTCTGATGTATTTCCCCCGCCATCCCCTGCCTTGGAATTTATACCGTGAGGAATGACCTATCCTTTTACAAGTTTCTACGAAGAGTTTAGCAGTTCCTGAAGGTCAGTTATGGTTAGGAGAGGCAGGAGGAGGAAAACTTGTATTTTAGAAGAATTCTAGGAATAAGATTAATTTAGAAGACTTCTAGGAACTGGATGCCTGTGTTTTAGTTTAATTCAGGCTTCAGATTATTGTATAAACTGGGGTGGGGAGCAAAATACTGGATAAACTATGGTTTAACTCCAGGGTTCAGAAATGGTAAGGTAAAGTCTATAAACCATTATGATTCTAAAAAGAAAGCATTGAGGGCAGGGTAAAACCCACTAGCTTTTGAAATTGTGAGTGATATTTTCCCTGTGTAAGTAACAGTTTGTCACATTTTGTTTCATTTTAAATAAAAGCAAGGCTTTTAAATAATCTCAATGCTCAAGTAGCAGTACCTTTTTTTTTTCTGGAAAATGCCAAATATTCCAAGAGTTGACAACACTCAAATCACTTCCTCTCTAGCTGTACCCCAGTGACTAAGACTGAATGTCAACTACTTTCTGGCTTTAGTTTCCAACAAGTTGAACTGTGGCTAATTTTAGATGGTAGAGGTGCAGTATTAAACAATCAAGAACATGTTACACAGCAGTCAGTTATGATAAAGAAGACCCTGTAACACAGTTTTGTGGGCAGGGATAAGCTTTGAATACTTATGTGTCTGTTAATAATAATAGTAATAATGATAAAAACAACAACTGGCAAATAAAAATAAAGGTTTCAGTAGGGCTTTTAGTAATGGAATAATGATGTGCCTTGAATTTGTGAAAACTGCAAGCTACACTTCTTAATAAATTCTAGGTTTAATATATTTTTATTGCCTTGTGCCCTGAGTCATCAGTGTTACCTGCTCTGTCGCACCAGCGACAGTTGTGCAGCAAAGTGCAGCTAAAAAGAGGAGTATCTGCCAGATTATATGACTCCAGAAACCCCAAAGCCTAATAATACAACTGAACCAATATTAACAGTAGTTTTAGCTATAATAATGCACTGTGCCTTCAGTCTGCTAGAGGTGCATGAGCAAGTCAGTATAATTAGGATGGTTTGTGCTCCTTCAACATGCTTCTTAGAAAAAAAAAAGGCTTAACCTGACATTAAGTATGCACTTGAGAGTTCATGCCACACGTTCTTTTCATGAAGCCAGGTGTACTGCAGACACCCTGAACATCTGTTACCCTTTGCGAAAAACCCAGCTGGGTATACTTTGTATCTGGCCAAATTTAAATCTATATCACTATTTTCCTGTGTCTATTAACTGTCATAGTTTCGTGGCCAACTGGGAATTTTCAGATTATTTTAGAGAGAGGTTTGGCTCTAAACAGAAAAACATGTTTCCTACACCTTTCTTTCCGTAAGAAGAACTGTGGCATTTACGGTACTTTTATAGTGCTAGGGAACAAACTTATGGCCTAAATCACCATACCTTTATACCTTACCTTTTGTGACAGGTAACGCTCCTCCCTCCCCCCCGATAAGATCGGTGCTTTTAACATGGCGATCACCCGCGTTTCGCGCCTCACTTTCGCGCCTTTTGTGCTCTGCCGTGCCCCCAGGCACGTACACACCGCGGGAGGGGGAGCAGGGAAGGCGGGACTCCTTGGTCACCTGACAGGGTCCACAGCCAGTGAGGAACCTTAGCTCGGAGAAGCTTCTAGATAGTGACCAGTTATGACCACAGCCCAGATCTGACACAGGGTATAAATGGGGCGCCGCCGGAGACCCCCTTTGAGTGTGGTTTTCTGAGAGGGGTGGGCATGTGTGTGGGACTTCTTCCTCCGGGTTGGGATACACCCTGAGGAACCTTCCCAGGACTGAGTGCCCTCACCTCCTCTGGTGAGTGATTTCTTCTGGATAGATCCTTGAGTGAGCCACAGCACTCCCACCCTCCCCTGCCTTCCGGGTGAGCGTTTCTATCTTCTGGGTACCCACTAGAGAGAGTTTTGTGAGTGAGGGTGTGTGTGCACTTTGGATCATCATTCTTGTGTAGTAACAATATGCCAGCTGACACCTCGAACCTGTTACATGTTAAACATTACTGGAGTGTTGATTGGTTTGGGTTTACCCCATTTGTCATTGGTTTCTGTCGTGTGGTTTTGGCTGTTTTGTGAAATAAAGTTGTCTGAGCTTGTCTGTCACTTGAGTTGGTTCTAGTGTACCTCTGTGAGGCCTTTACTCCTAATTTTGTCTATAAAGTGAATTTAACTGTTTAGTTTTGTATATATTTCAACACTTAAATTTAACTTTTTTAACACTCCAGTATTTATTTTTTTATTGTATATCTTCAGTTATATATTAACCATGTATTTTAAGTCGAATTTGAAACAATAGTTGTATCTCCCTCACAACTCAGGAAATAACTTTAAAGGTCTTAAGATGCAGAAGACTTCTAGAATTGGACTGTCATGAATAAGGTTGTACTAATTCTGCTTTTAACAATATGTGTTCCAAATTACATTATTTTTGAAAGGAGTTCTAAGGCTGTAGGAAGGAAACAATCCACAATATCATGAAGTTGAGGAAAAAGTTTATCCATTTTCGGTACAACTGCCTCACCAAGTATTTAATGCACATTGATATATCATCTTTCTTATTCTTCTCTTTGAGAAAAGTAGTAACATTGGATGATCTTGATCCCTATCATCAGGTTAGAGGAAGATTAAGGCAATACAATCCAACATCTGAAGCTGTTGCCACTTCTAGAAAGGCTATTTGATTCCTTCCCACCTAATGATAGGTTCTTACAGCAAAATATTAGCACAGGAAAAAAAGACATTTGGTACAGCAAAAAAATCCACCAATCATCTTACTCGTTGGTTTTTTAATTCTCCAGCCAATCTTCTCTCTCCTTCAAATCCCTAATAACTCCTTAAAGCACTACATACACTTTTCCTGAATAATTGCAGGTCTCTCAGCGATTTATTTTACAGGGTTTTTTGGGGGAAGGTAAGGTTGTATAGCGTACAAGGCTGACTGAACAGAGATTCCTTCTGGCACTCAGTGAGTGTAGATGAGTTCCCTAGCAAATGATGACTATGGTCTGGAGACACATTAGCCTTTTACATTTCTTCTCAGCCACCCATTTTTTTCTAGGTAATGAAGGAAATTGAGAGAGGCAATTGTTAAGGCATGGAGAAAAACACTTCTTGACGGCCACAGTTTTATTAGTTAATATTTTGGTAGTAACAGAATGACATTAGTAGTAGTCCCTGGCTTTCGGAATCTCAAAAAGTATTAGCAGAAACAGCACCTACAGAATCCTAGGAAAAGAGGATCAAGTTATTCACAGATACGTATTGCTCCTTTGATGAACAGCATGGAGATCTGCTACCCAGGTTCTTTGGCGATAAGTTATTCCAACTGGCACCAGGACATTTAAAGATCTGTTTCTTGATCTACTCTAAAATTTGTTACCAGTCACCATATAAGATCCAGTCTTCCATCAAAGAAAGCAATGCATGCTTGACCTCTCACTGGTGTTGCAACACTCATCCGTTTAAATTTATTGGAACTTGGTGATGGAAACTGCTTGTGTATCGTGAGAACACTGCTACTGAGAAAGGGCATTCTACCTGCAGGGTTTCAGAGACAGGTGTACTAATTTACTATACTAAATTACTAGTCCTGCAGATGCTCTTTGCCCTCCTCTGCCCCCAAATGATACCATAACATGTTGACACAACAAATACAGTATATTAGCTCAAATATTTTCAGTGTTTAGAAAAACTTTGGAATGTGTTTCTTCTAGTTTCTGCAAGTTACCAAATGATGGTAAAGTTACCACTGTGAGACTGAAAAACCCTAATGAAGACAAGGAAAGAATCAGAACTCAGAACACATTCAAACAGACAAGCTGGCAAACAGACCACAAAAAAAGGAGCTCAATATATATTATATATATATTGTAATATATATATTGTAATATATTGCTTACAATATATATTACATTGTAAAGAGATGATTTTTTATGATGCAAACTGTTTATTTATAATGAGAAAGCTACTAGTGAGGAATTACATTCTACCTGCAGTGTTTCACAGTCAGGTATAGTAATTTACTGTGCTAAATTATTAGTCCTGCAGATGCTGGGTCCCCCCCGCCACAGGAAGGATACTGTATTGTGGCACATTAGGTTTTCGTGATACGTTATCTCAATAGCTGTGCAGGTCCTCTTCTGATTAGTGTAACAGCCTACATATAAATAAGTCCTGTTACTGAAATGTCTCATCAGAGATTTGTGCAATAGTTTGTCATAAATGTGGATACTTTACAACATGGTGCTAAGGATGATTAAAATGATTACATTCATTTGCAGACTTCCATTACACCTCTTTCTCATTCTTAATACTAGAACCACCTTGGCTGAGAAGAGAAAGAAGAGGAAATGTTCAGTGTAAAGACTGTTAGATATCTCCAAGTATTACATTTTCCCAAATGATCTTGTAAATTGCTATGTAGTGAAACCAAACTTTTCATTTTTTGGTCAATTTAAGATTAATAAATAGCACAGCAATGACAAGGGAGCTAAAAAATTCACACCTCGGAATTTCTTCAGACACTAGTCAAATATTTTAGTGTGTCCTGCTCTAAAATACATGTAAAGTAAATGATGTAGGAAAATAGAGCAAATCGTGAGTTAAAAGGTAGTGTTTTTTCCTTAAGCAACAAAGGAGTCCAACAGGTGCCATTAAATGAAAAAATCAGATTCTGTTCTCATTCAAGTGGATAAGACTGCTGTTACTGCAGCCTTACTAGTATGAAAAATAAAGTATTCTTCACCTGCAGAGAAAAATAAATCAAAAGTTTTTGATTAATATATCTTCAAGACATTCCTAAAAAAAAAAATATAATTCTCTGTGTAGTATCCCAGTCAGGTAGAAATTTGGGGCAATGGTAGAGTTCAAACAACCTTGTCTGTGTACTTACAGGACTCTAAGAAAAGTAAACATTTAATTTGCTACAGTGGGATCAGCCATATAGTAACAGCTAACTTATAAGTGCTTGTAAGAGATTCTTCTGAGTCAAAGTCCATAACTTCTATAACAAATGGGCTACCTCACATCTGGCCAGGGTATTTACCGCTCAGAATCATCAGATCTACTTGTCAAGTGTTGTACTGTTGACTTCTCAGCTCTACACTCAATCCAGTCCTTTTGAGGCTTGTCCATTTCGTTACTGATAGTTATCACATAAACTGTGTACCACTGCCTGTTCCAGACAAGATACTTGTTACTGTTTAAGCTGCACACCTAGCCTGTGCACATAATGTGAACAGATCTGGATTACCAAAGGTGGTGTATCCTCATCACAGAAAAAAAAAAAGAAAAAAAATGTATTCCTGCCTGTCTAGTTGAAAAACTTAAATAAAATCTGCCTGCTTATTTTTTTCTAGGAGTGATGACAAGATACCCAGAAGTGGCTTAATGTGGGTTAAGAGAAAGAAGGTGATAGGCACTGCTCACTGCTGACAGCTACTGATATATGCTGCGCTAGAGAAGTCTAAAGAGTTCTCTAACCCTTAGAAAACTAGGACTTAGGTGTCAGGAAATTTTATTGAAAATCTTAGACAAACTTTTAAGGTTTGCACTCTGAGCTTAATTTCTCTTGTAAACTTTATTATGAAACCAGCCTTTGCTGTTACAAATTATTTTAACATTTTTGTTTCATAAAATAGAGGAATAGTTTAAGAGCATTGCCCCACATATGGAACACTACCTTAAAACATCACCTCACAAGAAACTTTATATTATATTTAAATTGAACCTTCATAATAAATAAGAGAATATACATTGTAGGTAAATGTAAAAGCAGAAATTTCAAAACAATAGTTTAGTTTTAAATTACTTTAGATTCTTGCACATATACAGAATTGAAAGCAAACCTGATGCTTCGCAAGTTCTGCGGCACCTGTGTTAAACCAGAAACACAATACTTCCCTTTGAGTGTTAGCCACCTGCAAAATGCCATTGACCACAAGCAGCTGAACTTCAAAGGAGCTGATTCTGTCCTACTTGTCTGCCACAAAGTTTCAGAAGTGGCCAGAGAATTTTCAAGTATTCATTAGAGAAATTTATTTTCAATATCTTTTCTTGACTACTCATTCACCTGTGCTCCATCATCTCTTTGTGTATATGCATGTTCTCACACAGGCAAACACAAAACACTTGCGCAGCTCAAATTCAAGCTTGAAGTTTAAGATAAAATTTTCAAGGTTACTTCTTTTTCCATTAAGAATGCTTATACAGTTACATTAGTAGGTTTAAATGAAAATCAGAAATTGTCCAAGGAAAGTTTTCTACCCAAGGGGAAAGCTTCTTTTCTGGTTCTGTATTTTAAACCTCATCAATAAACACTCTGTTCCTTTTGAGTTGCCTGAGTTCGGCCTGGACAAAAATATTCAAATGAGATTTGAAGAAATTTCTACTCCTTTGTCTAGAGGTCTGACAGCATTTTATGACAGTTGAGACTCCCACACCCAGTAATCTGGACAAATTGTATAGATTAATTCCCCAAATTACATTCCTTTTGCAGTCTTAAGTAATTTAAATGATGCTTTACCATCTCTTCTAAACTGTGTTGTGTTTCTTTGCACTGTCAACCACTTCCTCTACACTTAGGGACAATTGTATTACAGTAATCACTGTGAGTGTGTACACACCAATAGCTCTCTTACCATATTGAAAAACTTTCAGGATGCTTAAGTAATTAAGGGGCTGATTGTAAAAGAACTGCTGTGTCTGTGCTGCTTATCCAGCTCAGCGACATCATACTATGACATTGACTCAGTAGTTCAATTCAAAATAAGAAATCCCTAATAACTTAGCCATATCCTTTCCCAAAATGCTTTTTGTTTTCCCTTGTGTTCTCCCATTAGAATACCACAACACCTAGTAGTTTTTATTAGAAGAACTAATGAGATCAGAGCTTGAGACCATGTGGCTGCAAGCTGTAGTATGTGCCAGTCAATTCATACAAGTGTTCAACTTTCTCTTTGGGATTTGAGGTCAGTTACAACAGGAAGAGAGGCAGGAATAGGGTAAAAGTACATCAGCTTCGGTGCCTTGTTGGCCCGATAACTTCTTTCAGAATGAATTTTGCTGTAGAGGTAAGCAATTCAAGGTCAAGTCAGTCACAGAATTTTGTATCTCCAGAAGAGTAATTCTAGGGAGAAAAGCTTCATGCATGCAGAAGGAAATAAATTCTGGCTGAATGATTTAAAAGCTTTAAAAGGTTAGAATCTAAAATTCAAGCAAATAGATTTTATTGCATCTCTTGTATGTTTAATAAAGGAAATGGTAGCTCTTTGGGAAAAGCACTAGCAGGAAAAGGCTACACAAATTTTATACCTCCCTAAATCATGATGGAGTATGACTCAGACATCCTTTAATTTATATTGGATGACCTACTCTGCTGCCCAGGCATTGAAAGTGGGTCTCAGTCACTGGGACAGAGGTTGTTCTGGGCTAAAAGGTGTAAATCCAGCTGAATTCATAGAGCTTTCCATGTTAGTGTAAATCAGGAATAATTGCCCCTGAATATGAGGCCAAATGGCACACAGATTCATAACCAAGAACATAATTTGACCCACTGAGAATGTGACATTTTCAAAATAGTAAAAAACACTGAAATTATGGCCTGTTCCTTTGATTTAAAAGACTCTCTGACAATTAATGTGTCATAGGAGCACTATGACTTTGCCCTGGTCAAAAGGGAGTAACTGAGCATAATGAGCCATGGCCAACAGGACATTGCAAACAAGAACTGAGCATGGGTGGTACAGACCATGGATCAATAAATGGCAGAAGAACAACACCTGAAACTGCTGGAAACACATAGCGTGATATCATCACACACTGATCTGGCTGGTGGCTTGAGACAACACCTGGCTATAAACCCCTCCAGTAACAGATATTGGGGAAACAGTGACACATAGCTGTCTAATACCACTTGGAAGAAGAAGAGCCAAGGTGCAACCGTTAACACGTTGGTGCCAAGACCCTGTCCAGAGCCCACCATGGAGCAGCTGGAAAAAGTGTCATGTTTCCTCCAGGCTCAACTGTGCAAGCTCACTGGCAGTCAGTTAACAGTAAGTTCATGTGTGTGTGTGTGTGTCTGTCTGTGTAAAGCTTTCCCTCAGACAGCCTGTCCCCCACTTGATCCACTTAATAAACTGAGCTTAGCACAGTCAGATTGTTTGGTGTTCCTTTTTCCCCTCATTGCTTGCGGCATTTAAAATGTGGATTACGTAAAGGAAAAGAGACTAAGGGGCAACCTTGTCCTGACTGGATCAGTATTATATACAGTACTATAGCTCAGCTAGGTGAGGTGCATACGTGTATTAATATCAAATGCCTTGGAACTTAATTTCGTTACCTTTATTCTCTGTTCTATCTCTCAGTAATTTGCAAAATAAAGCACTACTTGACATGAAAGCACCAGACCTGGCATTTGACAGAAGAATGGCTTTTTCAGAGAGGCAGTCACAAAGCTCCTGATCAAATACCAAAATATCAGTATCTTTCTGTAGGAATTTTTAATCTCTTTTTTTAAAAAAAATCAGCCCTATTTGGGGGAAAAATTTATAATAAAAACTAGTTTCATATATTTGGATCACATTCAGGAATAAAATAAAAGTGGTTGGAAAAAATAACCAGGAATCCAGAAAATCAGTTCAGAAGAAGTGGAAAAGGTGAAGCTTTTATAATTTCAGAGGGATTTTTACTTTTATTTTTTTCTTTGTGTCATGTATGGTTGTGAAATCCAGAGCTAGTGCAGAATAACAGGATATGGCAATCTCTTTATTAATGGAGGAAAGAAAGAAAAGGTTTCTAGAGTTTGCAAGTTACATTTATTTCACTTTTTTCTCACACTTGGTGTGAAACTATTGTTAGTAAATATCCCTACTTTTCTCCTGCATACGCAGATAACATCAAAATTTAAATGGGAATTCTCGCCCCCCAAAATGTAGAGAACTCTACCCTGCAAAGTTGTATTTCCTCAAAATGTTACTGATCTTCACTCCTTTTTCTTGTTCCTTAGCGCCTTTAAACATTCATTGATGGCCCTCAAGGCAGCCTGTTTTGCTCATGCCCTGTGACCAAATGGTTAGATCTTGTCAATAATGTAATGTTTACGGTGCAAATTTCCGGGTTAGATGCATTACCCTGATGTAAGAAGGTACTTACAATAATCCACCTTGAGGCAACCTACCTCAATCAGGTAAACTATGAGATCCTACTATGTGCTTCTACACTGTATCTTCACCATAGTTTTGCATGGATTTATACTTGGTTTGACCGTTCCTTGGCTTCACAAATCTGTGAGTTCTCATTGACTCGCTATAGTATGAGGTACTTCCAGATTTATGGGATCCCATTGCTAGAGTTCTTAAAAGTGAGCTTCGGGGTTTTTTATGGGCATACAAATCCATGTATTAACCATCACCAGGCACAATATACTGCATTTAGCAGGTGATACATTCAAATGTGCATTAATCTTAAGTAACCTTTCCTGAGAAGGTTTTGGATCACCGTTTGCTCAGACAAATCTTCTTAGAATTAGTGAAGCTGTTTGATTATGAATGTTCCCCTCTGTAAAAGAGAAGGCCTAATAACCTCAAAACAGATACTAATTCTCTTTAATGACCATTTCATTTTCACGCGGTTTTGTTATGGAAATGTGACTTACACACTCACATTTGTGTCTGTCACCTAATAAGGCTTCAATCCTATTTAGCAACTTCAATCAAATCTGAAAGAAACTCCTCTTATTTCTCTTAGAAATAATTTACATTAATGCCAGTTTGGGAAAAGTTGGGGGGATATCTCTTCAAGAGAGGGTGGGAGTGTCCTTACTGGGAGACAGGTGAGTTTAGATTGCAGGTTCTTTGTGGCAGCAGTGAACTGGCCAGCCAGCAGCCACATCCTGATCTACTGTGCGCACCAAGTGCTGTCCCTGCCTAGTGGCAGAAGGTGAAAAGGCATCTGGTTTTCCTGTCTGGGGGGACTAGAGGGTAAAAGGTGAAAACCCATTGAAAAGCAGATGTGGTTAGTTCTAATATTCACAGAAAAATCTTAATTTAAAGATCATTTTGTCTCCTGTGTGCATTAAGCACTTGGCTTCTGTCATCCTTATTTGGTTTATTCCTGACTCCATGTAGTTATTCCCATGTGATTGAAGTGGGGAGATAATTGAGATATGACATCCCAACCCTAGAGATCCAAAATGCTGACTAATATGCTTTCCTTACTGTACAGACGGAGGAGAAGTAACAGAAGAGGACACCATAGACTCTCCTGGTGACAGGGTGAACCTCAAGCATTAGTATCTCCCCATTGCTATCCTCCCACATACTCCTGGAAGAAAAAGGGCAGAATCCATCTTAGTAAGGTTGAAAGAGCACCTGGTGTTTAAAATGGGAGTATAGATATAAATCTTTACAGGTAACTGTATTTCAATAATTTGCTAGGGCAAACCATACTTTCAATGGTAAGACTGTAGGTTAACTTTTAAGCTCATTCTTTATAAACAAACTGCTATTAATAAAACAGATATTTACATTCCAAAGTATGAAAGATGGATCCAAATCAGCTTCATGGTTTAAAAGTCATTTGTATAATTCATAAGTCAGTGACAAACCTAATGAATTAGTCACATAACTGGCACATTAGAGACAGAACTTTAAATTCAGATGCATGTTTTATTTAAAACTTGATGTGCTATATAAATAAATCATGAAAATGTACTTCTGACTCAAACAGTAAATAGTAATGTAAAGCATAGCAGCCTCTAGGAAAAAATGGGGGACAAAGGGTGATTGAATGACCTTGTGTTATTTGGCTCACACAGGCAAGTGAGAGCCACCAGTAGCATTTTCAGGGCCTTGTTGCTTTCTGCCAAGTTACAAGAGTGACACATCAGTTGAGGCTTGACTGCTAATAAAAGGTTGTTTAGACTCAAGTTTAAGGTAAGCAGCAAATATGGTCTACTCTGTATTAGGAATAAGATGGAAACTTTTATTCCTTGATTGTGTGAGTCCTCACAAGAGAATTTCAAATACCTTTGATCACAACTGCTCTGATCTCCTTTTTCACTTGGCTTCTAGAAATCAAAACGGACAACATTGTAAGTGGCACAAGAATAAACCACTCATGGTAAACCTGCTTGGTAACAAATTAAAATGTATTACTCTGAATGTGAACAACTTTGGTAAGAGCTGGCAGATTGGAGGAGTTTTCAAGTGGAATGCAAAAAGGAAAGAGATGAATGACATACAAGGGTAGTTTTATTTTGTCATTCAAGGAGATATTTTTATTTCTTTGGCCATATCTAAACATCTAATAAATTCAAAGTTAAAGAAGTAATGAAGTCACGTACATGCAGAGTCACCCAATTACAATTATGGAATAAAAAAAGGCCCTGTGAATGAAGTTTTGCTTTTCTCAACACCACTGAACTTTCATATCTTTAACATAAGTTGGTAGTTTGAACAATAATGGTACAATTTATCTTCTATACGTAACTCCAGACTCACTCAGTGCCAGTAAAAAAACAGTAGTATGCCTTTGATGAAAAGAAATGCCCAAGCTCACTGGCAATAAGCAACAGCTGCAAAGTCCTAAAAGAATATATCTCTGTTAGGCATATGCATGCCTATTCTCCACCTACTCCTAGATGAATCAAAGCCTCTTTCAGATCTCTTGGGAACCAAGTGGCTCTTTGTACATGAAGATTCCTTGGAAGTAGAGAGGGAACCCATATCTGTAGACAAAGAATGTGTTGGTAGATTCAGGAGCTCAGAAAGAATTGCCACAAATGTTTGTGCTGTACTAGGTGATATCAACACCAATCTAGGCAAATTTTTGTGAGTTAAAATTTCACTTAAAAAAATGATGTATAGGACATGCTAATTGGTGATTGGTAGTAAGGCTTTAAGTTTGTTTCAAAAAAGAAACACTGTCTAATTCTATGTGCTCTCAAGTCATTAAACATCTGTTCTAGCCTTGCATGAATTTAATCTATGATTCTGAATCTCCCTGCTTCACATATGTGATGTCTCCACAAATTATCCACACTTCTAATCTGCAAATTTTCCTCTTTTCCTTCCCTAATCATGGTATAGTTTGTTGTCATCACAATCCAGGAATGCTGGCTCTCGGCTCCTCCTCACAGCCCATAAAACTTGTCCATTAGCGGTCCAGAGGTCCACCTGTTTCCTTATCTTTTAATCCTCTTTACACTACCTTCCTGACTTACAGCACATGCTGGAGATGAACTTTCTTTTTACTTCTCACAAGCCTGTGAAAATCACATATAAGGGAACTTTATATGCACTCAGGTTGAAGATGAAGGGAGGAAGAGGGAACAAGAAGATCAAGGAGGTGCAAAGGCATTAGGTATTAGCTGCTTTACACTTGTAAGCCATATTGTAAGCCTCAACAAGAGACAGCCCTTCACCCTCACTTTGCCAGGGTTCTTAACCTTTTGCTGAGAGATGAAGAGGAAACACGATGTCCTTACATTCAGGAGGATAACAAGTCCCTTTTTATATGTAGTAATAACGATTGGCAGCCCTCAGTGACTGTGAGGAAGAAAAAAAGGAAAGGGCAACCAATACGAAGGGAACGGAGTAGTTCAGTTGTCAGGACTGCTGCCTTTTCCCTGGAGACACATGCAGAAGTCTGAAAACAATAGGCAGAAATCTGTAAAGCCAGCAGGTCTGAATTTATGCCTGTATTTATAAGGGACCTACTGCTAATATTACATGACAAAGACCACAGATGCTTTCCCTTTAAGATATTTCGTGTCTGCAAACAGCAGATAAGGTCTCTGTTCAAAAAACCTCTGTGAGGGTAAAATAGAACACTGAGTCAAACTTTCTGGGTTCATAGCTCTGTTTCCATTTAGCCCAAATGCTGGAAGAATGAGACATAGTTATGAAGCCATCACTACAAATAATAAGAATAGTAGTTAGATTTTTGTTGCTATTGTAAAGTAGTTATAACAGAGTAAGTGCTAATTAACACAAAAGTACCTAATTCTAACTTAGATCTTCAAAAGCTACAAAACTGAACTTTTTTTGTGTTTTTTTGATTCATTCATTTGATCTAATCATAAGAGTACCCCATGTGCCTGAAAGGAGAGAGGAAAACAGTCTTTTAAGACTACTACATACAGGAAAAAACCTCCAAGATTGAAAACTAATTTAAAAGTTTCTGCACCTCAAGAAAAGTACTTTGCTAACAATGTACAGGTAAGCACACAACATGACTAAGTGAAAAAAGAGGGAAAGGAGTGCTATAGCTGTTGTATAGGTGTAATAAATTCAGGTCAAGGAGCAATGTGTATTTATCCAACTTTTGGAAATGTCTTTTATGACACTTTAATTGCATATAAGATAATGTTTATGGAAGCAAATTCTTAAGGGACACCAAAGTTATATGATTAGGCTGAAACAAAGACTGTAAGTTAAAACAGGAAGAAGATCTTCAGAGTTGAAATTGAGTAAGAAGCATTGGGCTTGGATCATCTCGGACACAAGCCTGTTTCAGTTAACAAGATACGTTAGGCCCTCAAACCTGGAGAGCTCATCAAGCCACATCCATGTCTTCATATGTCTTGACAGAAGGGTCATGAGCTGTACATGGTAACGAATAGCTCATTATCTGTATATCGCATAAGACCCATCTGGTCAATCATGAATCATCTGTTTGAAAGAATGTGTTCATATGTCTGTCTGCTTTACCAGTAGTCTGGCCACTTCCTTCTCTAAACTCCTCTTAGACTTCTGATCCCCCAAGCAATTAGATGTACAAGACTGGAGAGGCAAGTGACAAAAGTCAATGGGCCCAAACTGAAATGAAAGAAATTCCATGTAAACTTGTATCAGGCATAACTGGAAGATTTTGGTAGTGGGTGAGGGGCTGCAGTGGTGACCTGTGCAGGAGGAGGTGTGGGACTGCCCTGAGCCGGTCACAACCAGTTACCGATAGCTCTGCTATGGAGAAAACCAACCTACTGCACACCTAATTGTACCCGTCAGAGGAGCATATGGTGACTCTGCAAAAATATATTTAAGGGCAGTAATCTCTAGAGAAGAGAAGGTGCAATAGACAACACCAAGGTAGGAGGGACACCTGAGTGGGAGCAAGGGGAAATAGGGTAGGAGGGGCAACATATCAGGAGAGAGATGCAGAAGAAAAAAAGAGATGTCAAGGAGAAAAAAGAAGGACAGCAGAGTAAGAGTCTTCTGAGCAAGGGTGGAGGAGCAGCCTGAGTGGTCAGGAACAAAGAGAGGCTCAAGCAAGGACTAGAGCATAGATGCCTGAGATGGACTAGACCAAAGATACACCTGAGGAGGGACTAGAGCAGAGAGATAGCTGAGCAAGGGCTGGAGCAAAGAGACACCCAAGCAGGGGCAAAGCGAAGAGACAGCCAAGCAAGGCTAGAGCAAAGACATGCCTGAGTGGAGGGAGATTCAAAGCTGGTGGGGGTTTTTTGGTCCATGATAACATAGGAAAGGGGTTTTTTATTGAGGGCAAACAGTGCAGATCTGCAGAACCCAACTGGCCACAGCCCTGAGTAACTTGATCTAGTTGGCCCTACCTTATTCAGGGGACTAGACTATAGAGAACTCCAGTGGTGCCTTCCAGCCCCAGCTGTTCTGATTCTGAGACACTAGGGGTTTGTTACCAACTTAACCACAGAAAGCTCTTCTTTCCAGAATACTTCACTAATGCCTTTTTAAAATAATTCTGACAGTTCCCAATAGAATTGCAGATCTGTGGTAATTGGGAAATACATGAACATAGGAATGAACAGGGCAGTTCCTGTACTGCAGACCTTCCTTTTTGTACCTCTGATCTTGCAGAAATAGCATTGTTGAGAGATCTGAAGGACTACAATCAGGTAATGTGGAAAAGTGGGAGACAAAGACCATTCAATATGATGGGAAGGGAATGGCTAGAGAAATGTCACAGCATTATTACCTAGAGAGGATAATAATGCTACATGTTTACTTCAGCTTATCAAGCACTACTGGATCTGGATGAAGTTTCTGTGGTAGAAGGACAAGGGAGAAACTCAAATGGGTTGTTTCTAGCCAATGTAGTCATCTCTAGTGTCCTGGAGATTGTTGGGAGGAGAAAAGTTCTGTGGGCCTTTAGGACAACAGCAATACCCAGGAAGGATGAGGCAATGAAAGGGTATCAAATTAAAAACAACTTTGCAAATGGGCAAGTTCCTTGAGAAGAATTGTACTTGTGGAGATAATCTGAAGTCTGGGCCTGACTAAAAGATAGGATTATTGCTGAAACTAAGTATGTTGGATATAGCTCACCATCCTATGACTCATTTTTTAAAGGGGCTACTCTCCTATTTCCTAATGCCATTCCAGGACTCCACATAGTTCCTAAATTATCCTGGTGATTTTCTTTATAAGCGTAAAGAAGTGTTTGCCCAGATTAAGTTTGACTTGTTATCTGTTTCTTTTTGTACTGTGGATTGATGGTATGATGCAAACTAATAGGGAAAAAAATAGTATTTTGGACCATATCTCATCTTGGATACCTTTCCTCAGACAGTCTAACAAATACCTCCCTCCCACTTCTGCTGTCTAACTCTTCACTCAAGACTCAAGGAAAGAAAGTTCACCCATTTAAAAATCTGCTCCATGGTTTTACAGAGCTAGGCTGCTGGTAAATAGTTTCCAGTAATTTCAGGGAGAAAAATTAAGGCCAGTGAAATTAACCACCAGAAAAATAAAACTCCATACCCATATTTCACTACTTCTTTTCTTACTTTCAACTGATTGCAGCATAAGCCTAGATAATTTTTATCTTCCAATTAATTTAACATAAAATGTAAGCAATACTAGGAACAATCTCACACAATCCTGTAAATAATGACTGCATAAAACATACATAAAACATGTGCAGGATGATACATGGATTTAGGATTCCAGTGACTGTTTCATTAGCTGTTTATTACTATCCAGACAGTATTTGTAATTTTATTATAGTTTTGACTATATACTGGTCAAACAGTTCCATGTAATTTCTCCTGATGTGTAACAGTCCTAAATTATTGTATAGTTCTTGTTTGTTTGTTTTCCTTAACAAGTTATTTATTATATAGTAGAAGTCTTTTGTCACTATCTTAATTTATTTGTTTTACTTTTTAGTTTTTAATAATCAGCTTAGACCAGTATATGATTCATATTATCAAACTCAGGAAGCGTTTCTAAAGCCTTTAAGCATAGTAGTGCTGAAAAAATAAGGCTCAGTTTAAAATGACTGTAAAGATTAATCTCTCCATAAGCCTTCAAATCAA
Organism: Ciconia boyciana; assembly: GCF_034638445.1. Classification (NCBI taxonomy): domain Eukaryota; kingdom Metazoa; phylum Chordata; class Aves; order Ciconiiformes; family Ciconiidae; genus Ciconia; species Ciconia boyciana. Next base: position 51,275,580 of record NC_132937.1, read on the forward strand.
TAGCATCGATTTCAAGTTAAGGCTTTATTTATCCCTGTTATTTCCTTTAGTAAAGATCTACCAGTAATCTAGCAGCAAGACATAAGCATATAGAGATAATAATATCAAGTCACCCTTTTTTTCTTTCTAGTATAATGTCCTCTCCAGCACTCTGAAGAGGACCTGTCCATGAAGTAGGAGAATTTTTCAGCAGAAAAGTAATATTTGTTTAAGACAACTTAAGTAGTCACCTAATCAAATACTTTTTTATATTCTAAATGCTGTTATTTGTATTAAGGTTATCCTTTCAGTAATAATTAGTAATTAGTACACAAAAATTGCTGGTCTGTAAAAATGAGCTGTTCTATTGATGTGAACAGCAATCATGTCCCATTGCACTATTAGAATCATAGAATAGTTTGGGTTGGAAGGGACCTTTAAAGATCATCTAGTTCAACACCCCTGCCATGGGCAGGGACATCTTTCACTAGACCAGGTTGCTCAAAGTCCATCCAACCTGACCTTGAATATTTCCAGGGATGGGGCATCCACAGCTTCTCTGGGTAACCTGTTTCAGTGTCTCACCACCCTCCTAGTAAAAAATTTCTTCTTTGTATCCAGTCTGAATCTACCCTCTTCCAGTGAAAACCCATTGCCCCTTGTCCTGTCACTACAGACCTTTGTAAAAAGTCTCTCTCCATCTTTCTTCTAAGCCCCCTTTATATATTGAATGGCCAAAATAAGGTTTCCCCAGAGCCTTCTCCAGGCTGAGCAACTCCAACTCACTCAGCCTTTCTTCATAGGAGAGGTCTTCTAGCCATCTGATTGTTTTTGTTGCTCTTCTCTGGACCCATTCTGAGAGGTCCATGTCTTTTTTGTATTGGGGACCCCAGAACTGCATGCAGTACTCCAGGTGGGGTCTCACGAGAGCAGAGTAAAGGGTGAGAATCATCTTGCTCGACCTGCTGGCCACGCTTCTTTTGATGCAGCCCAGGACATGATTGGCTTTCTGGGCTGCAAGCACACATTGCCAGCTCATAGCCAATTTTTCATCCACCACTATCCCCAAGCCCTTCTCTGCAGGGCTGCTCTCAATCCATTCATTACCCACTTTCTACTGATACTGGGGAATGCCCAATAGGTTGACCAGCAACGATATGGATGGCCCCAGCCCTTGAAGTGCTCACGGTCAGGTTGGATGGAGCTTTGAGCAATCTGATCTAGTGGAAAATGTCCCTGCCCATGGCAGGGGGATTGGACTAGATGATCTTTAAAGGTCCCTTCCAACCTAAACTATTCTATGATTTCCCTGACTCAGATGCAGGACCTTGCACTTAGCCTTTTTGAACTTCATGAGGTCCACATGGACCCACTTCTCAGGCTTGTCAAGGTCCCTTTCAACCCTGTCAAGGTCCCATGGCTCATGTATTGTAGCATACTTTTCTTCCTTTGATGCACAGATAGAAAATATGTTATCAGATACAAGAAGTTGTCTGAAGTAATTCATCTATGTATAGGTTATAAGGTCAGAACACTGGTTTCAGCTAGTTTGACCTTTTGCATAACACATGCTTTAGGTGCTCTTCACATCAATTCTTATTTGAACTGGAGTTTAGTTTTTACATAAGTATTTTGTCTTGGTTTAAAAATTACTTGTGGAGAATTCGTTGCAAATCATGCAAGTAGTTTTGTTGGTTAACAATGCTAATTAAAATGTGTTTTATTGATGGAGTAAATTTGTGTAAATTTAGCTTAAATTCAATTTACTAGGTTGACTAATTCTCTAATATCATATTTCTGTTCATGTAAGTAATTACAGAATTTTCTTACCTCCATATTGTCACTTTATAAGCTTCTTACACATTCAGTGATTTGATTCATATCTGTTTTCTCACCCTTTAATTTTTCTTCTGTGTCTTTATGAATTTTCTCTACTAATTGTGACCATCACACCTCAACTGATATATCCAAGAACAGTCCCACCATTTCAAAATAGAGAGGTAAGAGAATCAACCTATGTCTACCAAGACTGTTGTTTAGACAAGCAAGGGTTACAATAGTTTTTTGGGCACAGTGGGCATTTGTGGTCAGCTTTTATTTACTTACCTCCTAATCTTTAAGAATTACTGCTTCCCAAGATGGAATGCCTCACTCACAAAAGAATGGCGTATGTTCTTCAGTCCTATGCATAGATCTTGCATTTAGCTGTAGTTCACGATCTACTTTGTAGATTGACTTGTCTTCTTAATTTTGCCCTTTTTTCCTGACAAATCTTGAGTCATTTATAGACATTATTAATGGTGATTTACCATTCTCTTGTATATCTGCAATAAAAATGTTAAGCAGTGAAAGGCCAGAATAAAGGTGTAGGATTCCAGTGGAAACATGTCTGCCTGGTTGTGTCTGTCTATTTGACTTCACATGTGAAATCTGTCAAATAACCTGAATGTCTGGAATGTTTTTCACTGTGCTTTTGCATGACAATAATGGATCATAACATGAACAAATACAGTAACACTAAGGAAAATAATTCATTTTCTCGGTTGCTGATACAAAATATTGTTAAACTAGTTACTTAGATGACATAATTGACAGCCAATATGCTTGAGTTGAACTATAGTAGTGCAGTGGCAAAAATCTTACAATTTCTCACTATGCTAACAGAAATAATTTCCTCAAACCAAGCAATCACAATCAAGTTACTGCTTTAGAAGTGAATAAATATAACCATCATTATGAAGCAGAATATTTCACAAGACTTTTTTTCTCTTGCGTATTTTTTCACATTTACTTAATTTAAATTTGTTAAAGAATTCTTCTAAACTGAACTTTTTCATACTTGAAAAGTATACCCAAAAGAACATTGAAAATGGGATTTTAATTATTTCCTTACTTTTCTCACATGATAGAGCCAATGTGACACTTCAGACAAAAACCATACTAAGCTCTCTGTGTGCTATTTGTAGAAGCAGTTATTTTCATAATTTAGAGTCACATTAAATTGTATTTTGATATTTGATACATGTGGTAAGCTTGATCTAATTCAGAAAAGTACTTTTCTCTGGATCTTACGGTACTGAATAAATTATTCGCAATCACCATTAATGCCAGTACTTCAGGTATAAAATAATTGAAGTATACCTCTTCAATCAGTTTATGGTAGAGTACTGCACAGGCATAAAACAGACTTCCTGATGTCTTATAGTCAGATATAGACATAGTAATGCATAGAATATTTTTGCCTGAGTATGGCAATTCTTTTTTCCTATTCAATTTGAGATCACCACAGATGAAAATGCAACTGGCTGATAGCATTTTGTGTAGCTGATTTTCTATTTTGTCAGTGCACAAGGTAATTTTTTCATCATTCTTAATATCACAGGGCATCTTAGTAATGAAGGATTTATTAATAAACTGGCAGCATCTAAAATAAGGTTTGAAATGAGTAATGACAACCTATTTTATTTTTGGCCATGAATAAAATTTTCTATTCTCTTTTTGTGTTAAAAAAACAGGACTCCACTTAATTATATAATCCAATTCACCTCTATGTTCCTCTGGCTTTGTATTACCTAAATTACACAAATGTAAATCTTCAGTAATTTAATGACGACTAAGGGTCTATAAGCCAAAAATAACTTAACAGGTAATATTTTTGTAACCAGAGTGCAATGAAAGATAAAAGGAGATATTTTGCTTCCCCTGGACAAAAAAGGGAAAGATGTAATCCTTTGCTCTCCTTAGCACGACACCTTTTTCACTTGTACTTTGTAGCATGTTTTCAGGGGTGAAGAAGTTAGACTGTGCTTTCAGGAGGAATACACTCCAAGTACTCCAGATAACATTTTGACTGTGACACACATCCAGACTGCACAAGTACCATTCACTCACCTGAACTATGTCAGCCTGTATACCAACACCACCTATCCAAATAGTTCATATGCAGCAAGCACATATTTCAAAAATCCATGAAAGTCAGTGGGATTTAGAGATTTGGATAAGCCCCTGTATGGAGAGTGGCCATTGAAATTGTTCAGTCTGCTTACTAAGCAGATGTGTTTAATATTGTCAAATGGTTCAAGGCAATTACCATACAATTTGAAACGTTGAAAAACTTAGTCTGAGGCTTAAAAGAAGAAGAAAGAAATGAACAGGTAGTTAGTCTACAATTTCAAGGCATTTGCAATGCTTTTCATTTACATGGCCAGTGGCTAAAATGCAGTTATAGATTAATTAAATGGTTATTTGCATAATACTGTTAAGTAGTGCCATTTTCCCTAATACTATTTACAGTGGTTTGGAGATTTGGTTGTGAGTTTTGTTTGTTTTTTTTCAATAAGCTGTGAATAGTGTATTATTCACTGGTGTTACATGCACTTCAAAGATGCCAGCCCAATATACATAGAGCTATGAATCCATATATATATGGACTTGTAATTTGCCACTGCTTTCAGGTTATGGATTCTCTGTAAGGGAAAAAAGGTCTACATTAAAGAATTAGCCTGCTGAAAAACTAACAGCGTTCTGAGATCTAGTCTTTGTACATATAGCACCTGATCATCTGTTCTACTATGAAAGGCTAGACAGCTAATGGAGAAGGAATCCCAGAACATAACAGGAGAGGAAGAAAACTCTTTAAAAAGTAATGCTCTGGGTATAACTTTATTTCTCACTGCTAGAGAAATTTTGTACCAGAGGGTAGACCCGACATTTCAGCCACAAACAGCCTTTCTCAGGAGAGTAGTTTTTATTCAATAAAGGACACAGCTTAAATTTTGTAAAGACACTTTTACTTCATAGAATCCCTGATAAAGGTCATCTGTGTCTGAACTGCTACCCCCACTTGTACACGAATGATGTGGGGATAATGTAAAAGACATTATGAGTCAAGTCTTCTTATAGCATCCATAGTCCTTAAAAGTGAAGATACATGGCAGAAGCCTTTAAAGCTAGAGACACAATAGTAATATAAAGTAAGTATGAAATCACATGGAATAACTTAACTAAGTATATATAGCATACAGGTGTATGGAATATTTGTTTTGAAAGCTGTTCAGATTCTATTTTGGTTTACTTTGGTAACTCCATTTTCTCCATGGTACTACCAGAGCAATAGCTGATGGCTGTCAGACAGTAAAAGAAAATAACTTTTCAGACAACTTATAATATGTCTAAACTAAATCTGTGAACTGCTAGTACATATTTCTCAGCATTGATGCTGCATTATATCTTTTACAAAAAATTCATCAACAGAACAAGTTTTTGCATTTTGTCTATATGTTATTCACATCATACTAGGGTTTAATTTTGTGTCCCAAAATAAAGATGACAGTTAACATACTGGTTATTTATTGTTAACACATATGTGTGCATAATCTCTGATATCTTCCAAGCACTAAACGTTAACGTGATTTGATTTCCAGCTGCCAATCTAACAGTAAACTACAAATATGTTGTGTATTGTCTGCCCCAGTTATTTCTGTAACTTCACACATCTTCTACTCCCCCCCCCCCCCCCCCCAGCAGACTCTAAATGCTTACTCTAAATGCTTACACAATTGCCTCCATTCTGTGATTATTCTTTGGAACACACGTGTACATACATAACCAATATTAAAACAAAACAAAAAAAAAAAAAAACAAAACCCAAAACCAACCAACCAAAAAAAAAAACAACAACAAAAAAAGTTCAAGATTTTGTGTGTGCATGAGAATGAAGTGTATTTAGGACAGAAATTAATGATTAATCAGTTGAGAATTCTGCCTTATTATTTTTAAATTAGTTTATCTCTTCAGGAAATTCTTAGGTGTGCAGGAGAGTATGACAAAATGTGGACTATCACTCACCAGAATTGCTCAGTTTTGTTTATAATTAAACTGATGTATGTACGGAGGATCCTACCATTGGACTTTTAACATGTTGTTTGTCAAGGGAAAGTGAAAATTCCCACTTGTCTGTCCGTAGCCTTCAACATGGTCTCATTATCATGAAATCTCATTATCTCATTGATATTCTGGAGAGCAAGGGAAAATAAAATGTGTCACAGCTATATTATCAGTATGATCCTAAAGATTAAAAACCATTTTTAACTGATTACTTTGGTAATGGCAGAGCATGTACATAGGTACTTACACACATCCTTTTTCCAGTAGAGGTATCTAACAAGGAACTGTAGATCTCACGAGAATCTTGATTTTCATTAAATTGCCAACCTTTTACTGTTAAGTATTGAGATTCGTGTGACAAACATATCTTAGAAACCAATTTTCATTTTAATCTAAAGCACTGTTTAACAAAAGAGATACAATTAAACAGTCATACATTCCTAACTGATGGAAGAATATGACATCAATGAAACCAAGCCTTATTTGGAAATGAGTATAGCATTGCCTTTACATCAGTAATTTAAGAAAAAAATTAGCCATTCCACAGGCCACCATTGTATGTAAGCAAACAAACCTTGAATGAAGAAAAATGCCAAATCCAGTCCTCAGTACATAACTAATGTTGAATTAATAGAATTCAAACTGTGGAGTCTGTTTTTGCAGGAGTGAATATTTACCCCACCCCATCACACAAATGTGTATGTATTTCTCACATTTGTATGATGTCTGGGCATTTTTTTGTCTGGGCATCATACAAATAATGAAGAAATGCATCACTTAAGAACCTGCATGAAGCAGAGATATATTATCACTTGATTCCTTTCTTAAGCAAAAAGCTAGGAAATTACCATATGGGCTAGGCTGCCTGTCATGGAAAAAGAAGCTGCTGAATCTTAGTTAACATTCTTAGGCAAGATTTCTTCTTTCTTCACTCACCCTCCATACTTTTGCAGAAGGCCAGCAAAAGCATCCAAAAGAAGATATAAAATATTTATCTTTGAAACCTATAAAATCCATAAAGTATTTTATGGGAGATAAAATAGTAAATATGCTGAAAGAGTGAAAACAACCCTATGCACAGGGTTAGCCCAACATGCAATCTTTTGTGTTACTTTAATGACTTAAGTAATGACAAGACCCCGGCTCTGACGACCTACACATTTAATGCCAAATAAATACTCACATATTTCAAAATTTTATTTTAGGTCATTAAAGATATACGGCTTCTTCTTAAACAAGAGCAAAATAGAGAAATCTCACACCATAGCTCTAAATATAGATATTACAATGAGGACTCCAGTGCCAAAAACAGGACAGCTGCTAACCCATCATCAACAGGAGGCATAATCAGTTATTCACCATGTCTTCTGTAATAAAACATCATTTAAAGCACAGAGATTTTTGTGCAAGCAGATGGAAGTGTAGAGGATTTGTGGAGCAATCAGAAAGCAAAAGAGGTTTAGATGCAGCAAAAAGACTCTGAAAAGATATGGGAAGGCATCTTGGCCTGGGAACAGTCCCTGTTACAATTTCAAAAATATAAACATATATCCACAGACACACACACATATACAGGCCTGTGTGAACTGAAAACTTGATGCAACTTTAGTGCTCATGAAGCTCTGTCCTTTGTCTGGTCCCAAAAAGTTGAACTTGGATTTGAGAACTGGGTTCCTAATTACAAAAACTGAGGGGATGTAAATATTGTTAAGTGGTGCTCCATGCCAGACTAGCTAAGTTACAGTGAGTGAAAGTCTTGTTTAAATAGAGTTTGGTCATGTCCCTGAGGTTGCATTGTTCTTTTAACTGAACTTCCAGATTTCTCAAATCCTAAGTACACTGAAGTGCTGCCAGTTGACTTACACAAGCCTGGCAGGTAAAAAAAGAACGAGTAGCTGATTGGTTGGCATTAGAAATTAGCCTATGGTCCAGAATCTTTATACCCAGAAGTCATCATTTGGCTGATTAAATTTTGGCCTGCATTGAGACAGCCCTAAGTATCTTCAAGCCAAAAGCATAAGGAAGAAGTACTGGCTGACTTGTCCAAATTCAGCCTGGAGAGAGTAGACTACCCTATGTCTCCAAAACTTAAAAGAGAATAATACCAGCAAGTGGACTAACTGGAAGGTGTCCCATCAAAACCAGCCAGTTTGCAAAGACAGATGGTACAAAGGAAAGTGGATGGCTGCTCATTTTCAACATTTAGATGTTGAAAAATAACTATGGTTGCAATGCTTGGTAACATCTATGAATCCTAAAAAGATTAGGGCTGTGCTGTGCTTTGTTCAAAACTGACAGTGTATGCATGTGCACTCCCCTGATTCCAGCTCAAAGACGTAAGAGAAGGGAGGCTTCAAGGGCAGCTGTAGATCCCAATTAAAAAAAAAAAAAAAAGAATACAAAAGTGATACTGTCTCAAATAGGATGTTATATATCAGAGTTTTTCTTTTAAAGCCACTAGACATTTGGCAGTACCTCTGTCCTTGAATGTTTTACTTCAGACATATTAATAGAGTAATGCTTTTTAAAAACCATGCTGACACTTCACCTATGAAAATCAAATCTCTTATCAGGTGTCACAAGGTCTCTAGAAGGTGTTTCAGGATACTGCAGACTGAAACAGAGAGAATGCCAAGTTTATTATCAATAGTGTTACTAAGTCAACAGCATGCCAACTGTCTAGACAGTAGCTGTAGTCAATTTTTGATGGATGCCATGTAAGAGTTAGGATGTTAGAGAATGCTGAAAGAACAAATATGAGTTTATAAGCTAGATTTAAGAAGTACCTCTCATTATGTTTCCCTTCTACTTCTAGGCAAGAGATCTAACTTCCACTGTAAGCTAAAACAAAATAAATACCTATTATTGTACCCTTTTGGAACAAGAAGCTGAATTCAGCCTTTCATCACATTCTTCTAACTGACATTTAGAAGATGCCTTTGGCACCATCAGTTAACTTTTCCAGTAGAAAGCATGCAGTAAAGTCAAAGGGTAGGAATTATCTGATCTGTATTTTATGGATAGCTACTTTTTTCTTCTTCAGTGGGACGAGAAAAGTTCAAGGAAAATGATAAATCTGGCTGTGCAGGTTACCATTTCTGCATTTGCAGTCCACCTCTGTGATCACCCACAGCTTAAGTGTGTGCTTCTTGCAGGTTCTTTCCAGCCTACAGCTAGGATCCCGTAGGCTTTCTGCTCACTGATGAGCAAAAGTAGTCCTGCCTTCCCATATTGAGATTGTCAATGAAAAACAGTTGTCTTAAAGAGCTCTGTGTTCTTCTTCCTAGTTTCCTTGTTCTTCTTCCTAGTTTCCTTAAAATACTTGCTCAGCAGTGTTTGTTTCAACTATGGCAGAAGGATCTCAAATGGAGGAGGGAGCATGCGATAACCCCTATGTTCTTAAGGGAGAGCTTCTGTCTCTGCTATTCTTCCGCTGAGCTCCTGACAGAGGTTTGCCCCTCTGCAGGTGTGCTAGCCAGAAGCAGAGGCCTTAAAGAGGTCATAACCTAATTTCAATCCCTCCCCTCACTTTAAGGCTATTTTGTCAGCAGTTCCATGTCCTTTCAACTATTTAGAGTAGCTGGAATGCCTTTCATAATACAACTTTTTTCAGACATTGGAGAAAAGAAAATTTTCCTGTATGACAATATGTTTCTGGTACAACTGTCAACCAAATGACTTTATTTCTATATAAAGCAGTATAATGAAGGGGTTTTTTTTTTCCTTTTCTTTGGCTTTGCTTGTATTTTTGATCATGTGCTTTGTTGATATCACGTATTTTTAAACATCTCATGTTCCATTACCTATGCTGACAGTTGCTAATGCATGGGAATTATAAACCACTTACATTCAAGTTAATTTTTTTGAATCAACTTTGTATCAATGTTCCTAGTGTAAGATTACTACATTAGTCATTTTCTCTGGTCTGTTGTCTTTCAAAAAATGTCTATTAAGTAATTTGGAGAATGTGGATTTATGAATGTGCATAGGACATTAAATCTCAAAATAGCAAATGTGAACAAGTCAATGGTAGTCGATATATAAACAGCTGGCAGACGTAATAATTCAGGAGCTAAGAACTGATGCAAAAAAGGGTGGGGTTTTTTGTCTTTCTAGGAAGCACAAAGCATGTTCACATTTCCCTTGCATGTCTTTATACCAAAATAAACCTTTTTTGACCAATATTTTATGTTCAAAAGAGACATACTTGTAAAACCAAATAAGGACTATATTGCATCACAAAGGTATTCAGAGCAATGTTCCAAACCCTGTTTCAGTCATGATCTTTCTGCAATCAAAATGTAAATAATAAGCTAGCAACAGTAGTAATAACACAAGAATTGTAAACAACCATAAAATCCATGATGAAAATCCTTTTTATCTATGAAGGTTAAATGTAATGCCATGTAGATATAGATTTCCCACTGTCTGTGTTTACATCATGGGTGTCAGCATACTAACGCAACACACCCCCAGAAGCAGAGGTTGGGTAAGCACATTGCAAAGTTCCTGGGAAGTAGTCTAGCCATGACTCCAGAGATCTGAATCGGACTTAAATGCTTTCCATTTCTTTCCAGATATGTGTGCATCTGGTTACAAAATGAAATGCCCTGTAAATTGTTGATTTATCAGTTCAGACTGGCACTAGCTTAAGGTTTCTGTTCCAGAGATTCTGACACTGTCCAGTACCCTGGAAAGGAAAAATATTGGAATAATAACAAAACCAAAAAGCTTGCTGATAATTCTTTATCATTCTGACTTGTGTCATATGAATAGTTTTACACATGTAAATATGTAAATTATTATGCTTAATCATGTCTCATTTGGAAAAACTCTTCAAGATGGACAACTGGTTACAAAGAATATAAAATAAATGCTGTCCTTGAGTATATATGAAATGCTCTGCTATTTGATATGTCTCATTGGGGCTGTCTAATTTCTCCCAAATGTAGTAGCATTTGACCAAATGGTCCCCAGATCAAAATCCTGTGTGAAAATAAGAAAATTAAAATATAAACAAGGAGTTTTTCTCAAGATTGACAGTTTCTGCATCAGAAATTTTTTATGCATGTGAAGACCAGCCACTGGCTCTCACCTTGTCCCTTATGCCTTGAATTTCTCAAGATCTATGCCTCACAGAGAATGGGATCTGCAGAGAACAATAATAAAAACAGTACTGAATATCAAGGTAGGTTCTCTATGTGGATGCAAGATTAACTTGGTGAACCAAAGAGATGACCAGGATTCTGTAGAGCTTGACGTGTGGAAGACAGGTTCTGTGGGGTCTATTATCAGTACAGGAAATTTATAGCTTTTTCCCTGTACGTTATATATGTGTTGGCATGTGAAGAGACCCTAAGCTTTTCTTATTGCTTCTTACTTAACCATAAATTCTATTCAGATTTGTCTATCTGATTATTACTACAATGGCCACAACCACGTTGACCTCCTACTGACTTCAGCTAGCACTTTGCTTAATTTTCAGAAAATCAAGGTTGAATTGTTTCAGATGAGGCACACAGAGAAATAACAATACTTCAAATTAAATTAAGTTTTTAAAATTGAAGTTGAAGTCATGCTTTCTAGGAAGACCTAAGAGTAGTTCCTTTGAAACAGCTTTTCTTGTTTTGTCTTGTAACTCTTTGATGCATTACTGGTGTCCTCATTTTTTTTATTAGTTGAATTTATTAAGTCATGGTCACCTAGTGATGAGATCTTTCATCTATTTTTTTGCCTATACAAGCAAACATGATGAATTAATTGATGAATAACTGCCTAGAGAATTAGCAAGAGATGCTTCTTACATCTTCTGTAATTCATTGCTCCAGCATAAAGAGATTTCTTGCTTTATTTTCTACTCTCACACTTACTATGCTTTGCTTTTTATTTTGGCAAATCCATGCATGCATGGCAAGCCACACCTTCCACATCCTGTCATTCATAGCTTTAAGGGTGTTATCTGTCATCTCAGCTATAGTATAAAGGTCAGAGTTTACATATTACATCTCAGCATGTGGATCTGGCCCTGTCCTAGATCCAAGCTCAAATGGAAATAATGAGGGAACTTTTTTATTTGCAAACAAAACATGTTCTTGTTTCCTGTTGGACTCTGGGGAGCTTTCTGAAGACAAATACAGAGCTATAATCACTATCACTGGAAGTGAAGGGAGGGAAAACAGAGGGAGGAAGGAGACGTAAATTATGTATTTAGTTGAAAGAATTGGAACATCAGGGATTGTAAAGCAAATCCTTTCAATGCTGATGACTTTTAAGTCCTTTCTTCTTTTCCATGCAAGTATGTGTGTGTGTGTCTGTGAATGTCTCTCTCCTTGTTTTATAACAGAAAGGCCTGGTCTAGGGAAAAAAAAAAAAACAAAAAACAAAACCAAAAAACTTGTTCAGATTTAATCTGAAATGGTTTACGTAGCAGCACTACTTTATATCTCTGTTTCATAACAACAGTGTCAGGGCTTGCATACAGCTGGTTTTCTGGGTCAGCAAAGAACTGAAGAAGGCCTAGAAGTTTATCAAGACAGAACATATTCATGCTAGAGTACAGAGGATTCAGCTTGCTGCAAGAAGTCAGAAAAGCTGACAACGTTACTGTCTCAGTAACGATAAGAAGCAGCTGGGGATATGAAAGCATTTATTTAGTGGTGGTTTGAAAAAATGCCCCATAGAGCCAGAAATCTTATAAAACTGTAGGAGATGTTCTCTATACTTGTTTTATCCAGTCATTTGATTGGTTATCATTTTCTGTACACCATAGGGAGTCTCAAAAAGGAGCCTTTATTTACTCTGAGACGAAACCAGACACTGTTTATGACAGTGAGAAAAAGAGGAGATTCACATTTTACACAGAGCACATTTGCGCATACTATATGCTCATGTCTTCAAATTGTGCATGTTCACAAGGTATGTTATCATTTAGGATTTCCCAGTGTTTTAGTTTAGAAGGCTTTATTTAGTTTCTTAGTTTTAAACTATTTAGTTGGAAATTTTTCACAGCAGTTGCTACTGTTCTTGGTTTTTCATAGCAGTTTAAATAAAATGTTTCATCCATATCCAATAAGGAAGTTAGAAGGAACATGGGTTTGCTCACATTGAAACATGCTAATGCTCATTAGAGAAATGCTGCTGTCTTTGCACTGAAAAGCTTTAATCTGATGGAGGCGTCATCCACCTATTAATGTCGTGGGCAGGAACTGTCATTGAGATATGATGGATAAACCTTTAGACCCCTCCTTGAGATACTAAGCAAATTTAACCCATAAATATGTGCCTGGATAGAAGCCAATTCATTTTTAGAGTCCAAACTCTCCAGATTGCATATCCTGAGCCTGCTTCATTCAGTCATGCAAATAACCTACTCACTTTGTAGATGAAGAGTAACTACCATGCTACAGGATTATGACTGGCATACTTATCCTCTTCTGCAAAAATTATTCCCACAGACATTGCTGTGGTGGCACCTTGAAAGAATAAAAAGCCTAAATTCCATCTATTCTCAATTTTCCATCCAACTGTCAGCGTATAGGAGAAGTGACAGGACAAACTTAGGGAAGAGGAAGACATGCAGAGGTATTCATGGAGATGACAAGAAAGAGGGCAAGGAATGGCAAAGAGACAAGAAGCTACTATAAAAAGTAAAGGGGCAGAAGTGGGAGTGGACACTGTGGGACTGGACATAGATATTGCATATCCCTGATTTATCATTAATTCTGATTTATCCTGATATATTCCTCATTTATTATTACTTACTAGCTACCATGAACCATTAAGAAAAAAAATGGTAACCTGTTATTGTTGTTTTATTAGTAGTTTGTATTTTGTTTGCTGGCTATATTTATTATCCAAGCACAAAATCCAAACTTGCTGTGATCATCTTATTTTCATATATTTGTATACATAAGAAGAGTTCCAAAGACATTTTAAATAGTTTCTGTGTTCATTCAAGAAGCCAGTCAAGAAGTATCTGAATGAAAATAAGAAAATTGTAACAGAGCAAAAAGGATATGTGAAATATCCAAAATTCTTTTTTGTGAAGTGTAAATTTAAGCACATAATAGACCGTTTTGTTTGAGCAAAGATGGCACTGACTGACTATTTTCCACATGCTCTTACAGAGATTGTGTCTGGCTCTGGGTTCCACAAATTGTCAACTTCTTTCTTGAGCTGTTTTGACCCTTTCACATATACTACCTCCACAGCCCATGGGATTGACATTTTCAAGTGGAATTAAGTGCGCTGGGAGTATCACCTTATTGCAGACATTTTAAAAAGAGAAATTTGGCTTAATTAGTGTCTTAGAGAATAAATACTGTATAGGTACTTAGCCATTGATGTCCTTTAATCTCTGTCATTTTGGGATGACTGCTTAGCGATTGACTTTTGCAGGGGGCAGAGGGGGAAATAGGTTGTTTTTCTGTTTGTTTGAAGAGATCTAAAAAAAAATAGAAATAGAGGTGCTTTTGAATTATACATTTCACCATGGCTGGATTTAAACAAAAAAAAAAAAAGGTTGGCAGAAAAATAATGCAGCTACAATTTGAACACATTTTTTCTAGCAATATTGCTATGCATAATATGAGATAGAAGGAGAGAATATTCTTTACATAGCCTGCATTATTGATATTTACCTTCAATGGGGTACTGGACGGATTTTTACTTTTCAAAGCCACTGCTGTATTTCTGTTTTGACAAGATCTATGTGACTGAGTTAAAAAGTTTAATTTGATTGAAAGTGTGTGCAATAAAGTTTTTGTTTGTCAACATCTTGACTGCTTATATTTAATTTCATCCCATTCATTCATATGGGTATATTATCTGCATGAACATTTTATGACATCAAGATCTATTTCTTTTCATTGCTCCAGCAATTGCATCATAAATTATCATTAAAGTCCAAGTAGTGCACAGGATAAAATTCTCTTTTATTAGTATTAATCTATATTTCATTAACAGCCATAATTTCAGTGAGAGGAATAAATTACATTTATTTTAACTTGTATATCAGATCATTTCCTGTTGGTTTTGGCATCACAGTCAGAATTTCTACTATGTTATTCACATCAGCACAATAAAATGATACTTAAATATCTGTAAGGTTATTATCAAATAAACTTTGCTAGTTTACATAATTTCTAAAATCTAAAATTTATTTTCAATGACTGTTTGGGGAACACTGATGCTCCAGCACAAAATTTCTATCTAACAAATAACAATATTTGAAAGCCTTCAGGAAGTAAAAGTGGTATATCTGAGTCAGGTTTGGGACTCATTGAGGAGAGATGATGCAGTTTGCAGGTGGTCTTGGATATTCCTAAATGAACCTTTTCATTGCACAAGCTATTCTGTGGGTTATAGTCATAAAAATAGTTAGCAACCAGTCAGCGTAACAAATTTTTAGGTAGTGGCCTAAAGAATTTAATATATGGACTCTAATTTGGGCACTAATGCCATGTATAAGTTCACCTGTAAACAGGAACAAAAGTGAACATGCTGGGCAAGAGACAGCATCAGGAAAGCAATGCAAGGTGGTGTCTTGTCCTTCATGCATGTTTGGGAATTAAACAGATAAAACCGAGCTACTGTGGAGTACTTTTTACTAGTTTGAAGTTAAAAAAAATCTTGAGGTTTCTATTTAAAAAAAAAAAAGAAGAGAGCAATCCTTTCCAAAAAAATTTGTTGATTAGAACATGAAAGCTTCTTCCATTCTGATGGCCACTGACTATAAGATTTGCCTAAAGAGTCTAGATTCAACCTCTCATTCTGTGTGAGGAGAAGTGAATTCCTATTTCCTTTTATCCACAAACCAGCTGAACACCATAGTATAGGACACTCTGCCCTGGGGCTTTTGAACTCATGCCTCCTTAAAGTCTTGCAATATTTTTGGTGTATTTAATACCAGCTGGGCAAGAGAAAGAAAATAAAAGCTTAACTTTCTACGATAATCGCTAGTGGGTAAGAAGCTGATCTTTAAGAACAAACTTTCCTAATATTTTAATAATTTAACTTAAAACACTTAAATATTAATTGAGAGACTGAAGTATATTGTGTCTCTCATCCAGGTGAATGTCCTAATATGTAGACTTAAAAAACTATTTTTCTGTCTCTCAGTCAGGAAATATTTATCATTTAAGGTACAGTAGCATCAACTGTAGGGGTAAAGGATGGGGCTAAAATCCTTATCAGGATATTTTATTTTCCTTTGATGCTCAGTTCCTAAATACTTGACTATACCATCTGAGTTCCTGTTGTGATCCCACCTTTGTGCATTTGTATGCAGATTCTGATCAGAAAAACAGTGAAATAAATGTGCAAATTAGGCATTCAGTGTTCTCATAGACTACTGTGGAACTTTGTTCAGTTTTGAAATTATGCAAGCTATAAAAGCCAATGCTGAACTGCGTCTGTGGAATAGAATAGCCTGATGTCAGCATTTAAATGTCTTATTTAATTTTTCAAAGATTTCAATATACCAAAACATCACTGATTTTATAAGCCCTATGTGACATCTGTGGGTCAATGTAGATAAATGAAAAAAGGAATCCAAAGAAAGTGAGAAGTAAGGATTATTTTCAGTCAAATACCACCTCACATCTCTCCACTTTCTATAACGACCTGTTTTCTGATGCTAAAATTTTAATGGTTACCAACAAAGGAGAATGGTTTTTTTTTTTTCCACTTTCTTTTTTTTTCCAGTAATATTCTACTCATTTGCCAGATATGCTACTCATACTAGCTAATTCCATAGGTAATTTCGAAGCCTTTTACTACATCTTTGTTAACTTTTTTTTTCCTTTACTGTGAACATATCACCCTCCACTACAATTTATAAAGATTACAAAATACAATTACTAACTTTTCCTGCATATGCTCTATCACTGTTTTGATTCTGACTTTTTTGTTTTATCTAGTTTTTGCCCACTAGCATACTGTAAATTTATTTTCATGGGAAGCAGGGGGCGTTTTTTTTTCTATTGTTAATTTCTATACTACCAACGCTATCTCTTCAGGTGGTTGCAGGTACAGATAGCAGAAGGCAGTGACAATCTTCCTACTAGCCTGGTGCGTGAGCTTGCTTTGCTGATGGTTTTATCTCATCTACTTGGAGCCATACCACGTTATTAGGTCATTGTGTACTTACTCCCCTGTGACAAGATAAATAAACACTGTCCACTGCCAGCCTCCGTGCTTCAGAGTTCTTAGGATGGTTCTCTTGGAAAAACAGCAAACAACAGATCATATTTTATTTTGGAGCTGTGGAAGAAAGGGATATAGCCAGTGTTTACTTTAAAACAATAAATAGTTTTATATTTGCTACCCTGATTTCTAGTAAAACACTTTCTCGTTATTACTTTTTCTTGTTGCACTGATGAAACAAAGCTCAATATCAGCTAGTTCTCCAGTGTTCAATGACAGCCGTTAAAAGCAAAATTCTGAGATCAGATGGGTTAGAGGCAAACTAAATGCTCTGTCATTTTCAGATAAGGTTTTTCACAGGCATTGCTGTGCTCCCCTGAGATGACGTCTAAAGCCAACCATCAAGGATCCTTGATTGTTAAAGTGAGAAAGAGCAAACTGGCTTGATAAAGATAAGATTATAGTGTCTCAGATGTGAAACCTGAAATAGAAGAACAAAATTAAATAAAGCAGAATCTTGCACAGAGGATTTTGAGGTTGACTTAATGGCATGCTATCACTTTTGCTGTGTTTAATACTCTTATGAGCTTACTTAGTTGCGCACGCAGTGTCAATTCCATTCAAAGCAACCTTTATCACAATGCACCAGTTAATTTTTGTCTTCAGTGTACAGTAATTGTGCTGACATACTGCAATAAAATTATTCAGTACACTTATCTGAAAATGCCACATTACACACATCTGAATTTAGTCCTTTCATTGGTATGATCTCAAGATACTCATTTGAAGATGGTAGTTGAACTAGGAATTGTAACATTACTTTCACATCCCAAGTAATATAGCGTGCAATTTTGCACTCTGCCATCTACCACTGCTCAGAAAATTGGAAGATAATCTGTTCTTATTGAATGCAATTTGTGCTGCATTTGGACAGGTGCTATAGATACACCATTAAAGACCAAACTTTACTTAATTTTTGCTAAAGAAAATACAGACAGCTACTAAAAGTGTTGCCTGTATATGCTGGTAAGAGCTTAAATTCCTTTTTCTTGCTGCAGCAGCCAACAATGGTAAAGGTTAGAAAATGAAACTACTAGTGTTAGATGAGAATATCCTAAAACTCTTGTTTGTTTAAACTTTTATTAAAATTGTTTATAGGAACCAGTGGTTTAAAGAATTATTTATTTATTCTAGGAAAAAAAAACCCTAATGTATTTAAATTGTTTAAAAATACTGTTTTAAATGTGTGAAATGAGACAAATTTGCTTTATAATAGTAGTAACTATTTCTATGAAAAGGATTAAATGTGTTTTCAGTGATAAATACCTGAAATAGGAAGTAAAGCTGTTCGACATTTCCAAAATAGGTTTTTTTACCTTGATCTCATTGACCGGTCAGCTTTTCCTTTACGTTAACTTAAAAAAAAAAAATCATATTCATACATAATTTGAGGCCAGAAAAGTCTGCCAAAACCATTTCTGTCCTAATCTAACTGACAGATATTTTATCACCTCAGGAACATTGATATCCAGAGTTTACTCTTCTATCTCAAAGATAATATCCTGAACTTTTTGATGCTAAAGATCTACCAAGCAAAGAAGATCCTAAAATAATTTCCTTTTCCTATTATAATCTCAAGCTTATTCAATCTTCACCTTGCACAACCAAAAAGAATCAGAAAGCAAAAAATAAACAGATGTGTCATAACAAACCAACCAATGAAAAGTCCTGGTGAGAAAAAGCAGCTTCTCTAAATCTTTGGACTTCTGTCTCTTTCTGTGCAGCTGAACTGTTTTGGTTCATGTGTGGGTAGAAAGGAACATCGACTTTTCTCTAGCAAAGAAGAAGCAGTATTTTGGTAACTCCCATTGCTTAATAGTGTTAATTGTGTGAATTCTTTCTGTTTTCCAACCGCATCATACAGTTCCCTGGATTTACCTAGCTTTAAATAAAAGCAGATATGAGAAATGGTAGAAAGGTTCAAGGTTTACTCATTTCTGCAAACCTAATTTCCACATATTCCCAGTTGCCTGTTAGCATGTAACTCCACTTTAAGTCTTCAGCATAAGGGGTTTCTTAGGCAGCCAAGGTCAGACTCTGGTGCTGCCACAGCTGGGAAGGGGATATGGCTAAACACTCTAATTCTTGCATCAGAAGTTTATCTCTGCTAACCACAGCAATACAGCCTTCTCTCCCTATGGGTGCTGTAAACAGGCTTGTTAATTAGTCATCAATATCTGTCAAATTGTTAAACAAACAGCAAACACCCAACGGTAACAGTACTGAGCTAAGGAATTGCTGATGAGCCCCTGACTTCAGTAACTCGTTATCTGAAATTTAGAACATCTTTTCCTCTGCTGAAGTCCTGTGGCAGAGTTTCTGTCTCCTGACTGTATAATCAGGTGATTAGTGGTGAAGTCCTGACTGAAGCATTCTTCAGTGAACATTCAGCTGTGCTAAAAGCCAGAAAATGTTTGCATTTCACCACAAACCCAAAGTCGTCAGTCACTCTTCGGTAACACAAATCACTGTATTGATGGACCAAATGACTTGGCTTTAAAATCTGCTGGGGAGAGAAAGGAAGGCATCTTTGCCCAACATTTTGTTTTCAAGCCAGTTTAGAAATGCAACAGGAAGCTGCCTTTTACTTATTGATGCTGGGTGAGAAGAATTGGTCTGCCAAATGGCAGACTCACAATATACACTTCTGGCAATCTTTTGCCCCTTTTGAAAGTATGTTTCCAAATAAAATACAAATCCTCACCTGCTACTGCAGCAGTCATTATATGAACTCCAGTAGGCAGTTTTATAAGTTGGGAGCCTGGACACTTCCTCAGGCACCCTCATGTATTAACACAAACACATAACACTGTACAAGTGTGAATTTGTGATTAACTCTTGTGGTAAAATGTTTAGTGATGCTTGCAAGAAGGATGGTGTGTCATGCTAAGTTGTGTTACAGTTGAGTTCGAAAGCCATTGAAAGTACTTTCTTTCTGTTCAGACTGTGTAAAAAAAATCAGTGTTCAGTAACCATCTAATGTCTCACTCCTGGTGGCATGATTTACTGCTGTGCTCTGTGAACAGAGAGTTTTCCTGGTAAGGCCCGAGTTTTCCACAGGGGACACACAATCCAGATGAATAATTTGCTGTTGGAGTGAATCCGTTTTGCTAAGCACAATAGGATTGGAGACATCTGGGCCCTAATCTGAAAACCACTGGGGTCAGTGGGAATCGTTCCAGTGACTGCAGCAGTCTTTGTGTCAGCTGCTTGATGAAATCTTGATTTGAAATATATTTGTCTGCATTGCTGATTTTTAAATCAGTGTTTTTGAGGGAAGGGGAAATATTAATAACTTGCCTTGCTCTTGTGGCTAGAGACTGTGCTAAAAATGTCTTCTCTCACAGCCATTTTATAAAAATTCCATAAAGAGAAGACCTGCAATTATTTTTTGGTGAAGTATTATGTGGCTGACCAGTTTTATAGACTCCAGCTAGACTAAAGGAAACTGAAAGACCCAGAAAAGCATAGCTGCTTCTCTACACATATTTTGAGCATAATGTAGTTCATGACATCTGGGATTTTCCTGTCAGTCTTTCAGACCCTGACACAAAAATATTGTTAATAATTGCAAAAAGAAATATCCCCTCTGTCTGCAGACTGCACACATTAAAGAAAAAAGAATGCAACTGATGTCTTTATAACAGTAGCCCAGGAACATTGTGACAAATTAGAAACACATTGAGGTGATTATTTACCAAGCGATTTCTTGGATGCTACGTGAGCAAACAGGAGAACACAAGAAAAAAACAAGTGCATATATATTTTTACAACAGTGTGTTCCTGAAATTATTACAGAGACAATAATACCTTAATTTCAGGTTTTGCATATATCTGATTAGAATCAGCTACCTTTCCCTTGTGTTGGAGAGCATCCCATTCTATAAGCTGTCTCAATGATGATTTTGATGAGTTGTCAGAAAGCCTAAGCACACAGGAATGCCATCTTAACTGTTATGTGAGTGAATAGTGTCAACACTGATAAATACATCATCTTCACATTGGCATATTTAGAGATGGGAGCTTTAAATGCGAAGGAGAAGAGGAAAATATTCCTAATGGATAATATATTGGCATATGTAAAGTAGTGCATGAAGTGAAACACAGACATATTTCCCCACAGAGACTGTTGAAAAGATGGGGAGGAACTTAGTGTTCTAAATATGTGATCAGTTCAAAGACTTGTTTGTGGCAATCAAGTGTATGCCAATACAGGAGGAAGATGTGTAATTCTAGGTCAAGGTTAATGGATACAATTGACGGTTGTTTTTTCTCATGTTTGCATTACCTATAAAAAAATCCTTCGTACTCCTGTCAAAATAAAATCTTCTAGAATCTTAATGATGGCATTGCTAATGTTCTTCTGTGAAAATATATCACATGCAAATCTTTCTCCATCCTCTTCATGCCTAAAAGTGTCACTCCCAGGCACAAATTCATAACACATTATACCCTCCCCTCCTTCACCTTCCAAGCACTTCCCTGCCAATTAATTAGTCCCAGTAGCATACTATCACAGGCCATCCAGTTGCTTCTGTCTCCAAATAAGATACGTGACATTAAAGATTCCTTTCTTTTCATATTTGTATTCATCTATCTATCATACTCTGGTATTAGGTAATCTATACACATCTGTGAGGCAGGAGTGCCTTCACTATCTGTGTAGATTTTCATGGATAAATCACTAGGAATCTAAGGTGATAGCCATGTTAGGAAATGGGTGTCTTTTTCATTAGGTGATATTCCTCAACTACAGCTAGTAGAACAAGCTATTTTGTTCCTCTGTCAGGTTTATACCTGTAGAAGGGTTCACAATAAACCAAGGGACTTCCTGGTTGAGTAAGGCAAAAGTAAGGACCAACTTGCTTCACCAAGGAAAGGAAGGAATATGATATAAGACCTGGCTCAACAATGTGTAGGCAAAACTACTAATGACTTCAGTAGGCAAATATGTCATTTGTCTAAAGAAGCACTGCATATGTAGCCATTTTAAGGCATTTTTTTGCTCAGAAGAATTAGAATGTAGCCCTGTACAGAAGATAAAAATGAAACCAACAAAACAATCATGCCCTTTTCAGCTCCCTGCAGAGGTAAGTATGTCTTTCCACTCTGCACTGAAATGAATTTCATCCATTATGATTATTTCTTCACAGGAATGAAGATCCCCTATACAAAATGAAAGAAATAGAAGAACTAGTTCATAAAAAGCATCTAATTGACATGTCCCATGGATTTGATCTCATAGAGTTTGTTAATATAAGTGAAGCTATAAATGGACATATGCAAGTTTTTATTTGAACTATAAAATATGTATTATGTCATAAAGTACATGTATATATTTTGTTACAGTGTCTATTAGTGCTATCACAGGAGTAAAGGAAAGCGTTTCCTGAAGATGACAAAGTATTTACTAATTCCCTACTAGGTTTTGAGTATTTATTTTGCATATATTTAGAAATGCAATATCTTTGCGATGGTGGTAATGTAAACATTGCTGCATGACACACAAAGCAAGAAACAAGTAAGTAAAGCACATTGGGGGAGGGTGTGTGGGGTGACATCAATGTTTTCTGCAGGAACTTATACAAGACAAGATGACTTTGTAAAAGATAGCTTTCACAGAGCAGTTCTCAGATGCCCCAGTCTTGGTCATATTTTTCTTAAGCTTCTTCCAATCAGAGTGAATCCTGAGTAAGCATGCCATCAAATGGTAGCCATTGTCATTTGAAAAAGAGTCTGGAGAACGAAAGGATGCCAAACATTAATGTGTCTCTACATACTCAATTAAAATACGATCCAAAATGAAAATGGATTTTGAAGCATCAGCAAATGTCTGCCAAGAACTTGTGCCAACCCACATCAGCTTTGTCTCTGTAATATTTACTACAGAGAGAGAAAACACATGTGACCATGAATGGTGTCTTGTGGGATTCCATTCCACAGCTGTTCTTTAAGGATTTAGATAAAGTATGTCCTTCAGCTACTACTAGTTTTCAGGAATGCCTGTGACTGTGGTTCAGGCTATCATAATACCTCTTTGCTACTATCTTTGATTGCACATTGGCATTTTACAAAACACAGAGATTGAAAAATGGGCATCATAAGAACCAACTTTTCAAAGAACCAATGTTTCTAATCACTGTTACCCTGTAATTAAACTCATTTGTGCTGTTCTCATTTGAGATGCGTGTATAATTATTGTTCTTATTTTACAGCCTCATTGTAATTCACTTTGCCTATTTTTGCTGTTTTTTCAAAAGCTGAAACACAGTTTTGATATATAATATAATGGAATAGCCATTTCATGTGACAAACATTTGTGAATCTGCAGGAATAGAAGTACTGTTCAAAAGCCAAATAGTAACTTTCAGAACAACTTTGCTAAAAGGAAAAATAATATAGAGATTTCCTAAGACTTATCTAATCTATATGCTTAATCACAAAAACCAAAGGGACATAACCAGTGCATTGCCTGTGTGCTGGCATGGGTGGGTCGATGGG
Organism: Ciconia boyciana; assembly: GCF_034638445.1. NCBI lineage: Eukaryota > Metazoa > Chordata > Aves > Ciconiiformes > Ciconiidae > Ciconia > Ciconia boyciana. The sequence continues at coordinate 51,299,151 of NC_132937.1, forward strand.
GAGAGTACAGCGGAGAAGAATGGCAAATGAGGGGAGGACAGAAGATTGCTCATTCATGCCACAGACCCCAGTCGTCTTCTTCTCGTCTTCCCGTCTCCCCAGTACAGGTCAAAAGTGACTCTTTTTTGTTTATGATAGTAATTAAACATTATTGCTCAAAGGTCTTTGAATATAGTAACTGGATATGATGGAGTAGAAATGCACTAATGAAAACATCCTGACCTTAAGTGTCAGATTTGGGTGCTATGGACCCTGATATCAGTTTGCTGGCTTCGACTTTACGTGGGGAGAGAATTCATGTATCTCGTCTAGGCAATGGAGACCATAGCATGGGGGTTAGGACACTCAGAATTTCAAGCTGCAGGAGGGATAAAAATTAACAATTTCCTTGCTATTTCAGAAAATTCTCTAAACACTAGGATATCATGGAAGGAGAATCCTGACATTATCTTTAAAGGAATGTAACTGATGCTACACTTTTAGTACTAACCACTGTAGCTGGGATTCAAAGTCTATTAGGCATCTTCTGAGAACTACCAGAATTCATTATCTGGGACTATCAGCATACTTAACCCTCTCAAAATTCAGGTGTTTCTGCATAATACTACCCCCAAATAACTCAGACAATATGTTTAACATGATATTTCTAGGCATCTTTCTTTTTAATTACATATAATGAATAAATGTTTAGTCACTGACCCTTTGACAAGCACAAGCCCAAGTCCTACTTAGGTACTTCAGTTCATAATTGGCAGTTGCCTTTACTGACTCCATAGAATATTTTCCTGTGAAATAATATAACTTGTTCTTCCTGAGTATCAATTACTTTTGAACTTCAGTGGATGTCCCAGGTATAAGAGTTACTAGTTCTAGATATTTCTCAAAGGGTTTTGTTTTCTTTCTAGGAAGAAAAGGTGGCTTTTGGCTTTATACAGGAAAGGTACTTCTTTCTTTCTTGGTGAAGATGGCATAGCAGTAGTTTTCAGAATGGCCAAAATTAGAAAGGAAGACAATTTATTACCTGCAAGCAAAAACAGTGTTTGAGGAAGGGAAGCAACAAGCTTCTAATAGGGAGAACATAAATAGACTCAGTGTTTCCAACCTTTCTTTCAAAAATAATGTTTCTTCTTTGGCTATTGACATAGCCTGTCAATATGAAAAGCAAACACAACCAGTGGTTTCTACCGCTCATGGGTGAAATTATGGGAGTGCTACAGGACAGCAGTTTAAGCCACTGAGCCTGCTGGTGAAATTAATTCTGAAAATAAGGGTAGATCTTGCGAGGCAGGGTAAATACATGAAGTATTGCATAATACTTTTATGTAGTACATAAAACTTTTATGTAATACATAAAGCTTGCTTTAGGAAAAAATAGTATTTCTATTTGTAACAGCATGCATACAGCTTCTGAAGCCACCCAATTAAGTAGAAGACATAGTAAAACTATCCTCACAATTCCAAATACTGTAAACTGCCATTCACAAGGAAAGGGAATAATATCAGCCTTTTATTAACAGAAGAGAATGGAGAATTCAAATGGCAATCAGTACTTAGGCTATTTTCTTTTCAGTAAGAGAATAAAAAAGTTACTTTTCTCCTGCACTAGGAAGTAACTTACTATCAGCTGAAAAATCAATGGTGTGCATCTTGTTACAACAGAAATTGAGGGTATTTTTAATGTGCTATTGGGGAGTTTAGTGGTATGCAGTTTATAGAAAAACACTGGATAGCTGGTCAAACATCAAACGCCTTTGATGTACAGAAGGTATAAATCTTTGGGGTTTAATGAAACTGAAACTTTCTGTGTAAGACTAGGATTATGCATTTCTAGTCTTAATGAAGACCGTGGTGATATAATCCAACACAGTGTCTTATATTACCCACACTAAACATAAAAATATTTTAAACTGCTTTTAAAGAGAAAATGAGTTGGTTGTTTTCTATATAAATGTCTCTTCTCCCACATGGATATTTGGAAAAAGTATTAATTATTCTTTCAAATTTGTCAGGATGGTTTTTTTTCATGAGCACAGTAGTCTTGAACTTTTTTGATATGTCTGTGTACACTGAAGATTAAATAAACAAACTAAAAATACATTTTCTTTTCCCTCAAGAAAGTGAGAGGGTTTTATTCTATAGCTTTCATATTCGATACCTATCTCTAATTACACAGTTATGCAAATACTGTGGGGATAAACTAGAGCACATATATAGATATTGAGGAGGAATCATCTGAGGACCATCCTTTAAGACCTGGGCCACACAACAATGGGGAAGAACTAGTTAGAATTAATGTAGGTTGTCCTTGTCTGATTGAAAGGTCTTCAACTCCTGCAAAATTATTTTTAGGCCAACCAAAATATTCTCTTTAGCTCTGTTAAAAATGTGCTTCTAAGCTTGTTATGCACAGCCTGAAGGGTCACTATAGTGGCTGACATTGTGACTATTTTTTTTTCCATCTATTATTCTTACTGTTTTTATTTTTGGCAAATTCCAACATGAAATACCTTATGAAACTTGAACTAATAAATATTAAATTTGAAATATTGAAGTGAACTTTCTGTTTTTCCTTCTGACTTTTTTTCTTATCCCGTGGAACTATTTATTAATTTGATTTTAATATCAGCTTTTAGAACTTTCCATCCAGCAAAATTAATTCAAGGGTGGAAATTGTGTCTAAAAGCTGGTAAATTCAAAGAGTGGATGCATGTACTGATGAAAATAAATTTTCACCAATAAAATTTCTCCAATAAATTTTACTGGAGAAATAAAAAGCTATACATTTGAAGTTAACCTACTGATTTGGAAAAAAAATATTAATCCGTATTCAGTAATTTTAAAATACTGAAACTGTCATGACCTAAAGGGTTACCGAGCCTGTGGGTATGTACAGATCACAATGGTGGGTTTGTATGATTCCATAATGCACGAGGACACAGAGGTTTTATTTCTTAAATTTCTTTTTTACAGATTACTACAAATTACTATTAAAAAAGTGAGTACACTTATGATTAATGAAGTGAGTATATTTCAAGTTACTACAAAATTACTACCAGAAAAACAAGTACATATATTTCAATAGTAGCAGCAAGCATATATTTCAATATTAAAGGTTACTACAAAATAACCGCTAGCAAAGCAGCAAACATATTCATACTTAATTACTTGTATTTTTATATATATATATGTATATATATGGCGTTTTTTATATATATATATATATATATATATATATATATATATATATATATATATATATATATATATAAAATCATTCACCAAACCGCTTCCAGAAGCGGGGCCAAAACCACTCCCAGAAGCGGGGCCAATCAATGACAGGAAAAGTCTCACTTTGAAGATGATCATGCCACTGAGTCTGGAGTCAGCCAGGCATCCCCAGCAGGGGTCCAGATCTCCTATCTAGGAGATCTCTTGAAAAGAGAGGCTCTGTTTTGGGTAGAAAGCAAGTAATTTTTATATGGCAGGGATGTAAGTGGGTGTAGAACACCACCACTTTCAGCAACCAATAGACATTGCTAATTCTATATTTTTTTATGACAAGGTTACCCGCCTAGTGGACGAAAGGAAGGCAGTGCATGTGGGGTTTTTTTTATTTTAGCAAAGTTTTTTATATCATCTCTCACAGTATCCTTCTGGATAAAATGTCCAGCATACAGCTAGGTATGTTCACAATAAAATGGGTGAACAATTGGCTCAAGAGTCGGGCTCAAAGAGTTGTAGTAAATGGGGTAACATCTGGCTGGAAGCCAGTCACCACTGGTGTTCCCCAGGGCTCAATTTTAGGTCCAGTTCTCTTCAATATTTTCATCAATGACCTGGACACTGGAGTTGAGTGCACACTAAGTTTGCCAACAATACTAAATTAGGAGAAGCTGTTGATTCCCTTGAGGGTAGAAAGGCCTCACAAAGAGACCTTGATAGGCTGCACTAGGCAGTCACCAACCGTATGAAATTAACAAGGACAAATGTCAGATTCTGTATCTGGGATGCTGTATTCCTGGGTGTATGTATTCCTGGTTGATGGTAAGCTCAATATGTGTAAACAATGTGCCCTGGCAGCCAAAAGGGCCAGCTGTACTCTGGGCTGCATCAAGGACAGTATAGCTAACTGGTGGAAAGAAGCAATTGTGTCACTACACTCGGCATTGGTGTGGCCTCACCTTGAATACTGTGTGCAGTTTTGTGCTTCACGATATCAGAAGGATAAAATATATTAGAATGTGTCCAAAGGAGGGCAACAAAGATGGTGAAAGGACTAGCGGGCATGACTTATGAGGCGAGCAGCTGAGGGTAATAGGTTTGTTCAGCTTAAAGAAGAGGAAATTAACATATATTAACATAATATATATTGTTAAGCACACAAAGAAGAAAAACATCTGCAAAATTTTCAGCAGGACTTATCCAGACTTTTATTAAATAGTTTTCCGATATAAAAGTGTCTTTTAGAAAACATTGCATTTCAAATTAAATTCAGGAGATTTACTTAGCTTATAACATATTTAATACTTTTCCTCAGTTTTCAAAAAACATTTTTCAAATATTTTTCCAACTTTCATTTTTAAGTATTTTACTTTTTTCATTACTTCCTCTAATAAATACAGCAGTGTGCAAGGGTTCTTATTCTTCTTTCATTTTTCTCTGTTTTGTTTTCCCATTCTGAACCTTTCAACAGATCTTCAGAAATTTTACAAAATAGCAAACAAATATGAGAAGGTAACTTTGCCCTTTTTCACAGATGAAAATATTATAAATTGTTGCATTTTAAGAAATGGAATACTAGAAAGATGGTTAATAGGACAATTACATCTAAATCTATGAACAAAGAAACAGGAAAAAAAGGTAATTTGAATTTTTTTTCTTTTCTTGAAGAATCATATTGAAGCTTAGACTTTAAGATGTTTGTCTGAAATTTTCCTCTGGCTTTTTTTCTAAATAATGACGTAACATTCACAAAATCATGAAAGCCATACTTAAAAGTGTGTACAAGAGTTTGCAAATTATCTTGCACTTGCAACCAGCATTAGAAATCTACCATTCATTGACAGGACACACTTAGTGTCCTGCTGAGCATTGCAAGCCCTGTGGAATAATGAATAACAAGTCTAAGGTGGTCAAACTGTGCCTGCAGCTTTCCTCACAGGTATTACTTCAGTTCATGAATTATCTTAGTGTTTCATGAGTTATTCATTACTTTATTAATTAAAAACATTGTCAATTATTTTAATATTATTAATGTGTGATACTCCTGGTTGGCTTCTGGCCACCTGGTGAAATAATGCTGAATGTGGTGCATCTTTCCTAGAGATTTCTAGAAGGCTGAAGGGAAAAGGCCTGAAGGGACCTTATAAAATAATCTTGCTTAATTTTTGTTCTAAACTACAACTAGCAGTAGCTGTCATTTCCAGTAAAAGTTTGTCTAACCCAACCTTAAAAAAATGGAGTCTTCACAACCTCATTTTCCAGTTTATCCCAATCCGTCAGTACCCTTACCATTAAGAAGTTTTTTTCTGGTGAAAAACATGTATCTCTTTTGATGCCCTGTAAGCTCATCATGCTCACTATGGTCATGGAAAAAAATATTTTCTTCCTCCCTGTACCAGTCTGTATTTATCTTTTCAGGTTTTTTATTCTTAAACCTAAATAGATCTTGGAACAGTTTCTCACAAATCATGTTTTTCACAGCCTCAAATTTTTATACTTTACTGTCCTTCTCTAGAGTCTTCATGCACATTTTTCTTGAAGCATGATGCTTTAAATGGGACTTCCTACTCTGTCTGAGGCTTTAACTTTTATTAAGGAAGCTACTATATATATTAAGTACTTACCGAGTCAGAGCCTTGTCTCCCATGACCCCAAGGGAGTGATCAGACTAGTGGAAAATATTAACTCTCTTTTTTAATTGTTTCTTGTAAACAGTTTTACTGTTGCCTTTGTTACTGCTGGTTTCTGTAAAAAAAGGGCTAGTATGGAAATACTGGGCTTGCCCCATCTGTCTTAGAATCTATGCTTCCTTAATAAATCTTAAAACTGTTTCTGTATTTCTTCACAATATTATGATAATTGTTTTATGTTTGTGACTCAATAACCTTGGACTTTCTTGTAAAATTTCTGTTTAGCCAGTTGTTCCCTAACCTCTATTTGTGGAGATGATTAATTCTATTTTAAAAACATTGAACATTGCATTTATCCCTACTGAAACTAATCCTGGTTTTACACTATTTCTGTAATCTGTATTGTTACTTGACAGTCTGCCCAGTTCTGGAAAAAGCTGAAAATACATTTGAGTACGGTTTACTTGAAAACCTATTTAAATATATGCCGTCCTCGATCCATCAAAAGGTTAATGAAAATCCTGCATTGCACCATATGCAAGTCAAATTGCTTTGTAGTCTTATGAAAACTATCCCTCCAAAAGCCATTGATAAATGCATCAGTTTCCATACATTACCTCTTTGGAACTTACCTCATGACTCTTAGTGTTGCATAAGAGAAAATGAGCCACAACATGGCAATTTTATTATGCAGAACTTGTCTGCTGTGTGTAGCAGAACTTGTCTCTCCTCCAGGATCAAATGAAATCATTTTAGGAGTGAGAAAATATGAACTATAAGGAAAGCTCAAACAGTTTGACATTACTCTGTGGAAAGAAAAACATTCAAAGTACATGTATCAATCTTCAAGTATGTTCAGGGCTGCTATCATGAGTAAGGCACTAATCTCTTCTCCTGTGGTAGCAGGTCTTGAAGGAGAATGGACTAGGTCTTTTTTTATACTTGTTTGCACCCTGATTTCTTTAATTCTTTTTTTTTAGGTTTTAAATGCTATAATTTCTATAAACAACATGAGATCTGGGAAAGTGATGCTCATGTATCTCCTACTAAGCCAAAAAAGCAGGAGTTAAAGTCCCATTGATTGAATGAAAGAGGTTTGTGAATGGATGAAAAATAATAACAGCAGTAAAGGTATAATATGAGTCAATCCTGCAATAATGGAAGTCTTCGTTCTCATGTATATACAATTTATTATAGATGGATATAAACTTAGCTTTTTTGTCAGCTTTATGTCAAGTTATTTGATGTCCTCTTAACAAAAAAGATCCACTTCTTTTCTCCTTGAAAAGAGCATATTAAGGTTATAAGAACTGTAGAATAGAATACAGTATCTATCTAGGACAGAAGAACTGACAATTGACATATTTTATTATTTAAAATAATGTCTCCAGTGCTCCATTTTAAATAAAAAGTAAACTAGCCAAATGAATGAGAAATATGAAATATCAATTTACATAACTAATTATGACACTCATATATACCCAGTAGTATGCTGACTCTGGACCTCAAGGGTATGAGAACAAATTGTTTCATGAAGTTCATGCTTTCATTTTGTGTTCTTAAGGACCCTGATGTTGGCACTAGGTTTCGCAGACTTAGAAAAGGATTAGAATTGATCAATACTGTAAGAGCATGGGAAAGATTGGTTCAGTGATTAATTTCATGTTAGACACATGGGAACAAAACAGCTGAGTGTATTTGTCTCCATAATCCCTTTTCCCAAATGTAATTACAAATTTAATTGATCAACTCGTGTGTTTCTTCTGAGCTAGTAGAAGACACATTAGAATTGCTAGGCTGTATAATAACTTAGTACCGATCATCAGTCCTCAGAGCCAGAGGAAATTAGTTACTAGAATTGTATTTTAAAAGAAATTTAAAAATTTAGAAAATTTTAATTGACTGTTTTCCAAAGACAATGTTACTTCCATTAGAATGATGACTTCTATAATTTCTAGCATCTCCTGTGTATGCTGAATATCTCCAGTCCCTCTTAGGAGGACCATTTTTATACCATATATTGAATACTTACTGAGTCAGAACTTTGTCTTCCATGACCTCAAGGGAGTGACCAGACTAGTAGACAATAATCACTCTTTTTTGTAATTAACTGTTAGTTACAAAGTGAGCTTCTACTCTTGCCTTTGTTACTGCTGGTTTCTGTGAGAAAGGTATAGAGTAGGTATAGAGGACCACAGGTATTAATGTAATATGAAGGGAAATGCCATTCTGAATCTTATAGCTGGTTGCCTAAGTTTTTGAGATGAACAGAGCTGAACATATTTCTGTTTTCTTCAGGGCTTCCTGTTGGCTATGATCTGATCAGTGTATTTGCTTTTACAAAATCTGTTCTGTGACCCAGGGACCCTCATGGACTGTATGGGCAGAATCAGTCATTCACCCCAAGACTTCTTCCTGTGGCAAAAAGTAATGCAATGCAACAGTCTGCTCTGCAAATGTTGAAGGCTTTTTGTTGACCTAGCTCCTACCTGTTTCAGATACCGTGTTTCCTCCTACAACTCTGTGAACAAGCAATGCTTCACCAGAACTCTGGAGCTGTAAAGAGCTTGAATGACTTTGTGAAAAAGGTGAGAGTATGTCTAAGACTGAATGACTTTTAGATCTAAATCCAGAACATACTTTTTCAAAATATAATTATCCATGGAAGAAAAGGCTTGGATAACAATAAAATAATCCATAACTTCGGAATAGAGAGAATTAAAACACTGTTTTCTTCACTGCATCCTGTATTTTTTTCCTGTGATTGTGTGATGATATGTGCCATGAAAGTACTCAGCATAGACAAATTAGGATCAAGAGAAACCCAGAAAAGTAAAGCCTGCATTAATCAAATTTCCTAGAAAGGGATCTCATTTTAATGATTGATTCACAATCACAATAGGAATACAAAAAGAATGGAAATTTATTCAAAGCACTAAATACTTTTTAAAAACTGTAGAAGGATACCTGAAATCAATAACTTCTTAACCTTTTCAGAAAAGTAAGATAGCAATTAAAGCAATAGTCAACATAAAAATGCCATCTTAAAAATGTTCCAGTTTACATGGCATTCCATCTATCGACAAACCCAGGAAAAGAAGGATTTCATGATATAGATCAGTTTCAATGCAAGTCTACTCAGAAGGTGTGCAGGTGAACGTTTATTCTCTGGGCAAGCAGACTGTCACATTCTATATTAAATTCAGTTTATAAATGTGCTTAACAGTGTGGTCTAACTGCTGTCAGTTTAGGATTCCATTTTTAAAGACAGCTACCTGATGAAATAGAATTTAGAGTGTTTAGATTTAGGTTAATGATAAAAGTTGCTGTGTTCATCTGACACAGTAATGGCTCTACCAATTCCCTCTATGGTCACCATTTACATCTGGAAGAGCTCTAAGGTAGCTTTCTATAGAAATGCAACTTGTAAAGTTACAATTTTCTGATGATTCAATGGATCACAACAAAAATATAATCTTAATAAAACTTTAACATTAAATCTAATTAAGCTGATATCAACTGATATCAGCTCTGATTAAGCTGATTTTTTTCCCTTAAAAAAAAAAAGGCATAAAAACCAAGTAAATGAAGTCTAGCTACAGAGGTGCATTTGTTCCCTGTACTTCTTTTTTATTTTTAACAATCATGGTATAGCTCTTATGATTATTCTAGGATCTAAACTATGAGAAAAGAACAAGAATATTTTTGTGCTTAGACACATTTGCTACTCTGAAAAATCCAGTTTGTCTGCTAAGATGAATTGCTTACCATATATATATGAATTACACTTTCACTGGCACCTTGAAGGAGAAAGAAATGTTTCCAGTATCTGTAGAAAATGCACTCTTTGATGTGCTTTGGATGAAGGGCAAGTTGTCTGGTTCTGGTTTTCTGCTGCATCAGCATAGCAGGATTATATTAAGAGCAAAGCTGTCTGTGTTATTGTTATTAGTATCAGGAAGAGCTCAAAAGATATGAAGTTTAGGCTGGATTCATACAAGCTATTCAAGCTTTCCCTGGACATCCAAATGATTTGACTCTGAGATTTCCTTGTCGGAGCAGTTTCATCCCCTAGGAAAAGTTATGATTAAACCTATATATCTAGACCTACTCAAGGGCCATACAGACTTACCACTGCTGTGGTTCCTTTGTAAAGAAGAAGAGCAGAGACCTGTCACCCTCATTGCTCTTTGGAGACAATACCAGATGATACACATCTGTTAAAATAGTAAAAAGATACTTTGGGGAATAAACCTGTGCCAGATGATCACAGAAGTAGCATGTGATCATATAATTAAAAACCATATTGAATAAAACATACATATCAGGAGCCCCAAATGTTCCTAGAAACATTAATTTTGGAATTTCTGAACTTCTGAATGCTTTACTGCAACATTAAAATTCTGTCAACATCATTTTCATGTTACTGTGGACAACAAGGGGGAGAAAGTGGAAAGGTGAAGAAATAGTATGCAATGTCTTTACTGTAACACCAAATAGCATGATAAAGCTCTTGGCAGGTTTTTACAGTATGGGTTTGGTTTTGGTTTTCATTTTTGCCTTCCTGTTGTGAAGAATCCTCAGTTTGTAAGCAAGCTGATGTACATCATGTGCACATTTTTGACTTACCTGTGACGGGACAATAATGACATTTGAAATAACTGCTGTTCTGACTCACTCTTCCCCTCTTTCATGTGCTTTCAGTGTGTCCTTTTATGTGGAAAGGGAATTTTAATGGATACTTTTTTTATTTCTACTCACCCAGCCTTAAAATAAAACTATCAATTGGTAATGTGAAATCAAGAAATAACCAACACTTCAATTCTGAGTCCCTGATAACTTTGCCAACAAGATTTGCAACACATCAGAGTGAAAATATTCAGGTGAAAGCACTTTTCAGCAGCTAAAACAAATTGCTTCATATATTTGTTAAGTTTTTGTCATCTTTATTTCTCATGGTCAGATGTTTTTCTCCAGCTCACAGTCACACTCTGTTTTGACAAGCTGCCTAGCAGGTTCTCATTTTCAGGAACAATTATTTCAGCTAGGATTTCATTGTAGCTGAAGTAAGGCAGAGTTTCTCCTTGTTCTTTTGTCCAAGTGTGGGCATGCTCTCTTGTATGTGCATTCCACAGTGCAAAGGTGCACTGCTCTGGACAAGTTGCTTTTCGTTAGCAAAATGTGACTTTATAGTAGGTGAGCCAAACCCAAAGCAGAGACGAAGAGGGGAAGAAGCACCGAACACACTCACACTGGAGTGCAGCTACAGCCATCTGATGTCTTTATTAAGCTGTTCCAATTAAGCTGTTTACCATGCAACACTTTCAGCTGCATTTTTTGCAAAGCTAATGATCAGATCTTAAAGTATGCTTTTAAGTTCACATAATAAAGGATGGAAACTTTATTATCTTGTTTCATCCCATGCACCCCATGCAACCCCAAAAACTGTAAGAAAGGAAAACTGATAAAAGTGCTTGTCAGAAAGGTCAATGTAGCCATCCAAAACTGATGCTGATTATTTGGGGCTGGAACAATCCTCTGTTTGTATGAGGGCATTGAATTCTCATGAAGTGAGATAGAAAGTCTCCTCTGTAGGGAATCTGATTTTCTAAATACTTTTTTTTAGCCTAGATGAAGTCTGTTTCTTCATCAGAGAACTTTCTGCTTCTTCTGATCTTATTCTGTAACAACACTTAGTTCAAAATAATTGCCAAATATTTCCTTCAAATGCAGGCATGCATTTTTCACTATGAAAAGGGCAACATATTGTTGTCACACAAGAGATCTACAAAGCAGTAACCACCATAACAGTTTCCTGAAAGTCTTTTTACCCCCATATAATATCTCTTATTCACCACTGTGTGCAGTGTGAGCATGTACAGCCTGGACCACCCAGACTGAATGTTGAAATAATGAACATTTATATAGCATGGCAGATCAAATTATGCTTCTGTACGGGACTGAAGGCTCTGATGCACTAGTCTTTCCAAATACTAAAGTGCAGAAAAATCTCCTTCAGGAGAAAGAGTTGACAGTGAAATGGCATGGCACAAATCAACATTTCAGACATTGGGAAATATTTGGACCTTTAGGTGAATTTTAGCCATGACCTGTAAAGGGGAGAGCTTTGTAGAGCTGCTGCTGCAATGGCATCTCATGACCAGAAGGTCTTCTGCTGTAATGGTACAGATGAAATATCGTCTCCACATTTACTAATTCAATGTCTGTCACCTGAGCAGAGTGATGCAGCCCTGGAACATGCATAGGTGGCTGCTGAGTGGAGGTCCCCTGGCACAAAACACTCTTTCTAGGAGTCAATGGTCTATGCTATGGTGTAGGTAGAGTTTCAAGGCAATTGAAAATGGGAGTTCTGGGGGGACCTCCCTTCCTGAGCCACTGCACTGCCCAGCTTGGGGAGCTGGAGGCTCATGTTGCCCTCGCTCGCAGCCACCAGAATAACAAAAGCAATTGAGTGAGCATCCCACCCACATGCTAATCTTTTGCAGCTCTGCAGGCAGCTTGTTAGTCATTACAGTGATACAACTTTTGATCTCTATACAGCCAGTGACAAAGCATTACAGGCTTCCTGTTCAGACCTATCATAGTGTGTATGTTTAACTAGCAAAAAGAGTGTTTAATGCACAGAATCTATACAGGAGTTTAACTGGCAGGAAATACATTCAGCATGGTAATTCTTATGAACCAAAAGAGAAAAATTTAACTTGTACATATACTGACATGTGAGTTCAATGCAAGAGGCTGAGAAAATTTTCAGGTACTGTGAAATGAGTTACATTCTGTCACTGAAGCCTCATTTGAGTTGTAAACAGTCCTTGTTGCCATTTCTATACCTATTTTCAAGTCAGGTAAGGCTGTTTCTTTTCTGAATTAAGCAAGCTTTGAACTAAATCTGAACTAAATCTGCCTTCTATGAGCTCTGCTTGGGCTACACATCAGCTACTAAGCCACTGTGTAAATTATATTTGAAACCATGAATGAAAATCAAAAAGTACTGGAGCATATTATTTCTTTGCTTTCTAGATCTGGTTATAAACTGTCTGTTTAGGAACTCCAGTTTTGTAGCTTAAATTCTTCTGCAATTAACTGAGATAACAAAAATGTTATAAATAAAAAAAGAATTCATTTGAGGGGATAGTTCTACTTTCTGAAGGATTTTGCTAGTAGTAAAATAAGTTGGAACTAGTGCTTTTAAAGTGCCACACATGCATCAAGGATACATGATCCCTTTCAGCACACATACTGATAAAAAGTTAAGACTTTAGCCTTCCAGATACAACACATCAAACATACTGAATTTTGGTTACCACCTAATGAAGTAATATCATTTTTCAATTAAAATAAAAGCAATCTTGACAATAAACTGTTGATTTTATTCCACAAAAGAATTTATGATATGTTATTATTTCTCATGTTACTTACATAATTCACTGTACAAATAGTTAATTTGCATTATAAGGGGCTGACCAAATTTCTCTCTGTTCTAGGAAATAGTACACTGATTTAATCAGAGTTGGAGAGTATAAGAAATCCCTTTTTGACATATTTTTTCAGCCTGCACATCAATATCGGATCACAGGTTTTCCCACACAGAGTACAGGCATATAGAAAATATATGCATATAGTATTGTATGCGATGTTCAGCAAAATGCTCACCAGCTCCAGCTAGTAGCATAATATGCAGTTAATATCTATATAATCATCCTAAGGTATACATTATTCCAGCTGGTATTCCACTCACAAATGCGGAATCAATATACACAGTAAATGCATACATAAACATATTTTTCTCTCTCTCTCTCTCTCTCCACACAATCTACACACACACATATGGATACATACATACATATGTCCACAAACAGTAATGGTATATATTCCATGACAGAAGTCTCACCTAATAGTAATCTAGCCATTCTTTTATAATCTTTATTATTTGACAGTTTATGTAATAGTTTCAACAAGAAATGTGTGAGATCTTTTATTATACAAGCAATCCCAGTGTGTCATGACCTAGTACACTCCTCCAAAGAAAAGTGAAGTGCAAAGAAATGTAGTTCAGCAGAAGCTGTTGTATTAACACAGTCAGGTTTGCCACTCAGCTTGTTTACACGAACTTGAACTGGCTGTAAGTCAAAATCATAAATCAGGCAGCAGTATTTGGTATACTTAAATTCTTTTCCTCTCTTGCTTTTAAGAAACAAGCATATCTTATTTTAGAGTTCCTTTTCTGCTGTTAATCAGTTCTTCTTTCTGGAACTATTCATAGCCACTTGCCCAAGACAAATTCTGGGAACAAGAGAAAATGTAAGATTCAGTTCGTATTCAATGACAATTCGGTCACTGAATGACATCCTGAGTCAGAGGGCCAACAGAAGACTGAGCTGTCGCTTACAAACCAAGAAAAATTCTCAGTGACCTTCAACTGAAATAAATACAAACCAGAGACTTTTTTTGTTATTGTTGTTCTGGAACTAGTCAAGACTTTTTTTCTACATAAGAAAAAAATGAGCTTCAGAGAGAGAAGCAATTTTAAGTGCCTTGCTTCCTTTATTATCTGTAATATAACTTGCTTTGACATAAAGTAAAACTATAGTTGACCACAAGCAAAAGGTTTGCAAAAATCAATCATTTTCCATAGGACTAGATACAAAACATTAAAGTATATCTGTAGTTCAGGAAAAGAAAGTTTTAGGAGATTAAATATTGATCAAGATGGCAAAAAACATCTACCTGATAATATTTTAAGAAGATTTAGACTTATTTTTAATTCTTGAGGAGAAAACCAGGGAAAATATTTAAAGAATTTTGTGGCAGGATTATTGGTATTTCTTTCATCATGAAGGTAACTGAAACTCCTAAGAAAATAAACTTTAATCAGGATGTTTTCTGTATGTTAACTGGAAAGGATGTGAAAAACAAGTTTAACTAGGCATTTTCTGAGAGCCTAGTTACAACTATTAGTGATGTACGCTTTCCTTGTTAATTCAAAATAGTTTGCTCCAGTGATCCATAGGTTACATATGAAAAAGAATTTGATTAAAATGTACGTTGTCATTTTGCTTTTCCTGCATATGGTAACTTCAAAGCATGGACAACTTTGAATAAAACTGTTTTTTCCTACATGACTTCTGCCACGTGTCAAGTTTGATCAAACAACAGTGAAGCACGTTTATTAAGCAGTGACCAATGTGTTTCCTAAAAATATACAACAAATGACAGAAATGTGAGAGGACATATTTCTTTGTACTTCCCTGCTTTGAAAGACATTAATTTTTAAAATTTATAATCTGTTTTTAGGATTATTCCTCTGAACATCCCTTAAGGTTGCCTAAAGGATCCTTGGAGCCTGAGTATAACCTACCATGTTCCCCTGTAAGCCAGTGGAGAGCAGAGATGGTGGGGAAATGTGGATAAAAGTCTATGAAATCAGTACAGCATAATCAAAAAGATTTTTTCTGAAGGAAATCTCAAATGAAAAGAAATTTAGCTGTAACAATAACTTTTTGTCTAATATCTGCTTTAAACCAGCTCTACAAAATTTGTCCTGGATTTGATCTAAAACAAGTGGCAGAACTATTTAATTTTAAACACAATAAGAAGCATTTTCAGGGTCCATTGTATTCTGACCCAATTTTCAGTTTGCAGCCAAACTTTACATTTAAGATAAGTTACTATGCTTTTCAGTTCCATCCTAGGATAACAGGAGTCTAGCAAAAGTGGATAGAATCCTGAATATGAAGATAAGGTAAGGTTTATTTTGATTAATGAAAAATTTTAGCTGAATTGTTGTTTTCGTCTTCATTTGTACGTTTCTGCTAATTCAGTAATAACAATGGCTAGGTTTGATTCATCAGAAAGAATTATTTTTTTTTTAATATTTGGCTGATGTTATATGTGAATGCTATATTGATCTTTGACCCCACACTTTTGCTGAGCTGGGCCATGCTCCTTAAAGTGAACACATGTGTTGATATTTTGTGGGGGGTACTCTTGTGACACCAAAGAAACCTGCATGATACTCATCCAACTACAGTTTTTACCCTTTTTTTTTTTTCTATAGACCTTTTTTCCTTCTTTTTTTTTTTTACACTTATTCACAGTTGACCCAGTATTTTTGATGCTGTACAAGAATCAGTATCCTAGACATCCCAGGGATTTGAATGACTAGTATAATGCCTGCATGAGGGATGAGAAGCAGAAGGATATTGTTGAACCTTTAAAGAAAGGTTGACATTTTCCTGGCCCTGAGCAGCTCTCTTCAATATTGAAGCTTTTGCAGCTTTCAACCCTTTGATTTATGAGCAAAAGTGTAACATGGCCATCATGGAATCATAAAAGTCCTCTATATCTTTCCATTCCATTTTTACTTAAAGAAAAAAAAGTTAACTCCTTTCCTGTTCTGCCTCTTTCTGCTTTTTTGGATATTTTTCTATTTTCTGAATAGAAGATTATTCAGGAAATATTTTATTTTTGTCAAAATATTATGAAGACTTTTAGATGTTAACTCTCATTTTAAAAAGTTCTAAAAAGATTCCTGGACAAGGTTTCAAATTCTGAAGTCAGAAACTTAAGTGCAAATTTAAGTGACTAAGTGGTTAAACTAATAGCAATTTTATTGAGAAGAGAGGCCAATAAAGAACAACTTTGAAAATCACAAAACATTAAGGTAAGTGTGACAAATGCTGAAAATATACTGAGTTCTCTACTGGTTTTGTAGGATACACCTCTCATGGGGTTTCAATCCACCTAAGAACAAAAAACATAATTAGAATTAAGCTTACTTAAGCTTACTTGTTGAGTGTAACTGTTTCTGCTCCAAGTAGTCTACAGGACTCTTTTTAATGTAATCCTTCATTGCTGGTAATAGTTATAGCAGTATTGCTGTACCGCAGCAACAATAAAATGTGTTTGGACTTTTTAATAGATGAAGCATTTGTTATTTTTTCTTAAGGTTTATAGTTGTTCTTGGTTGTAAATGATGTCTACAGACTCATGCAGTTTATCCCAATTGTAATCTCACTGCGATCAACAGTAAAATTTCCATCAACTGCACTGAAGGCAAAATGAGACGAGTCCTAGCAGAGCGTCTCTATGGTCAGTGTGAACGCTTTATAACAATTACATTAATTATATTAATTACATTACCTGCATCTGTGCCTCTGTTCACAATGAAAAACAAGCTGGTCTTGTCCTAGAAATTTAGTCCTAATTGGGCTTATGCTAGTAAATCCTGACCTTCAATTGGATTTACTGATTTTGGTCTAACCTCACGCTAACGTTCAAACTAGGCTGAAAAGTAGGCCGACTTCTAAAAGTGCATGCAGGCCCTGATTGGAAATATTTATTCCTTTTTTTTTTTTTTTTATTTTGTAAAGAGAAATTGATAAAAACAACCCTTCTAGCTGAAGCTCACCTTATTCTCCTTTGTTGATTTTTCAGAAGTTGCCCCTTCCAAATCACTTCTTCATTCAGTCTTTCAAAGTCTAGCAATATAAAAAGATTTGAAAAACAGCTTTCCATCATCCATGCCTCTTCTAATATTCTAGTAAATATTCTAGGCAATATAAATTAGCCTGCAAATTATATCTGAGATACATGATAGAGCAGTTATCTTCTGAACATGTTCCATTATAAACTATCTCAAAGCAATTCAAACATTGCTCTATACATCAAGTAACAAGACTGAGCAAGATACATACAGAAAAGCCTCAATGTTTAGTATGAGCCATCATACCATATACAAGTGTCATTAGATGTGCAATTTTTTCCTAATATGCTGTTAACTTGGATGCTTTCCCAGACATCCAGAGAGAAAATCAGATACATAAATTCTGATGAAGAACAGTTTGAAAAGTTCTTTGTTTGAAATTCTTCAAGATTTCTAGATTTCCTCCAATACCCTGCCTATTGCTACCAATAACCCATCCATACTATAAGGTAAACTTTTTCAGCAAATATAACAAGGCAGTTAATGAGTTTGAGTAGTATGAGAGTTAACCGAAGTTCACAGAAGTCAAAGGAAACACCTTATTGATAAAAATTTATTTGTAACACTTCCAAAACCAAAAAAATATTATACTGCTATATTTCTCCGATTCTACAGAGCCTCTTAATATCATGAGGGTGAGCTTGGTACAAAAAGATGGCAATCAGAATAATTGAAAAATAAAAAATTTTTAATAAGACAATAAGACAATAATATCATAGATCTTATCTTATTTCAACTGAAATTCTGAGATAAATTTCTTAAGACCCTACCCAAAACCAGAAATCTTTATTTGTATTTAATCTACAGCTGAATTTCTCACAGGCAATATAAATTTATTTGGATATAATATTTGAATTTGCCCATCTTCCTTTCCTTTCAATGTTCCATTCTATCTTATCAAGTTTTTTAGATCTTTTTCAGACAGATTCACTGCCTTGTATTGACAATTGCTTGTTCCCAAGTGAGTTAACATGCTCTTTCTCTTTTTCATTTTGCTTCTGACTCCTTTGGGCAAAAACAGTGCCTCCCTATCACACTGGAATGTCAAGAGAATTTATTAATAAATTAAATAATTTGGATTGGGATTTCTAGATATAAAACACTGTAATCATAGCAGTTTATTTCATACACTCTTATAACAAAATGAGACCTTGTAAAAAACCAAAACCATGAAGGGTTATCTTTAGGGGGAAGGGAATGGCAGTTTTATTCAAAAGTTTGTTGTCCTTGGCTACTGACATGAGAGAAAGTTTGTTTACAGAACTAGATGATATTAAATGAACATCAAGAAAAACACTACCTGATTCAAAGTCTCTGAAAAAAAAATTGGAATGAATGCTTATATGACTACATAGATCACATAATGATTCAGATAATTTATAAGATAAATTCCTTTTTGAAGCTCTGATCATAAGGGAATTTCAGTCTCAGATATGCAACATGTAAATAGGATTATGGTAAAAAGACTTGATGACTGAGTAGGAGTTGCTGTAAAAGGTGAACCAGGGGTTTTACATTTTTGCCCCTGATTTGAATGCTATAGCTCATACTTTAAGTAAGACACTTGTGCTGTAAAGAACAAAATAATGAAGACAGAGAGAGGGGCCACAGCGTCAGCCATAACATCTTTCTAGCCCATTATCTGCTCTAACTATGGCACCCTGGAAAAACATAAGAACAGGGCAAAACTATAGTGCTATTTCTCCAGCATCTTCCCCCTCTGGGTTGCTTCTTTTCAGGTGCTTCCTGATCCAGATACATCCTGTCATTTTATATAACAGCCCTTGAATTTTTTTCACCATGAATTTCCCTCATCGCACTTTCTACACCCATGTTAATTTTTAGCATCTGAAATGTCTGTTGGCAAGGAAATCCACCACTTAGTTCTAATAACAGTGTAAATAAGCACCTCCTCGTGTTTACTCTGAACCTGCTATTTTCTAGTTCTAGCTGATGTCCACGCTTTATCATATTTGAAGAGACTGTGGATACTCCTTCTCTTTCCTATGCTACACACAACTTTTGCATCCTGCTGCTTCTCCCTTTTTATCTTTTCTAGACTGGAAAATGCTAATCTATTCAATAGCTTCTTTAATCATTCTACATGTGGAAGGCATTTTGTATCTGTGATTTTCTTAACAGCACCTCTCTATTTTTTCTTGTTCTACTACATCCTTTTTCAGATAGGATGAGAAAGGAATGGGGAGAGAGATGTGCATTGCACTGACCACATGATTGCACCATGGACTAAATTGTGTATAAAGATGCTTTTCATTTTGTTTCATGTTCTCTTCTGACAATTCCCTATATTGGGTTTGTTTTCTGGGTGGCGATGAACTCTGAAGAGCACACAAGCACAGAGGGCTGGAAGGTCAAGTCATCTTGGGAGTTAGACCCTGTGATTATTTTGGTAGTGTGTGTCCCTGCACCAGTGCTCAGGCATCCTCACCGATGCAATCTCAAAATACAGATCCTGTTCTAACTCATCTCAGCCTGTGCTACAGCTGCTGTTTTGCTGAGGTCTTTCTCTGTTAAAGAGCAAATCAGAATCTTCTGTTTTCTTTCTGCCATTCCTCAGTCTCTCATTTTGATAACTTTAAACACCTGAACTCTTAAAATATCTCAGTTTTATGAGTCAATAGTCTCTTGCTAAAAAAGCATTTTCCCCTTGACATTTTGGGATATCTTTCCTGCAACCTGTCCAAAACCTTTTTGAAAGGTGAACCTCCATAGTGAGCAAAATTCTCACTAATAAAACCCCTATTCAGTAATGATCCTTATTAATGACTGGTTTTGGAAGCTTGTCAATTAATTACATGGTTAATCAACTTAAATTTTTTTTTGTTATTTTTATTCATGCAGTCCAGCACAACTTGTTTACATCTTGTAGTAAGTCAACATAGCATACTTTTACCAATGTTAGTTATCTTCACTCATTAAACCTATTTTCTCAAAAACTGTAATGAGATTGTTGAACTAAATCAGTTCTACATAAAGCAATGTTGACTGACGTTAAGTGCCTGTGTATAAGAATTCATGCAGAAAGAAAGATGGAGGGGCAAAAAGGGACAGCAGAATGAAGGGAGGGACAGAGATACCTGGTATCTCTTAGCTCTTTAGGTGAATATGTAGCATAGATTTGAAATAAATAGGAAAAATTGTTTGAATAATGCATTTGTAGCTTGTATTTATAAGGCTAACTCCATCCTTTCAGCAGAGTTTCACTGCTTTACCTCAATTGATTATCTAGCTTTATACAGTTAGGCTTTGGTCTTGCTCCTGTTGGATCAGTTTCTTGTTGTATTAAGTCACAATATTTGTGAAAACTGTCTTTGGTTGAAAATGACAACCAGATGATAACAAGTGAAGTCTGCAAACTGAAAGTATAGTCTGATAATTTGGCAAAAAAGCCCAAACTACTGAGGTCTAATTCTAATTTTAGGCATGAAATTTTCCTAATTAAAAACATATTAAGCATGCATACATACCTTATTTATAATTTTTAGTAAAAATTTAGAATTTTCACTTGATAAAGTAACTATGAACAAAAATGAAAACTAGTCCAACCATTTAGGTATTAGAATTCTTTCATTAGAGTCTTTGAGTAGAAAACTATTTGTGACTGAGATGTTGTGAATTTTTGCAGCAATGGTTTTACACCTAAGGTGTTGTTTTCTTCATGCAGAGGCAGCAATGTGATGGAAAACAGAGACAACAGAAACTTATAAATTTGACGAAAAATAAGCCTTAAGCTAATTTACCACAAAATGATTAATGTCTTAAACAGGATTCAGAGGTTTCAGAATTAATCACTTCATCAGCCGATTATAGAATACTTAATGGGAGATGTAATTGTAAAGAATAAAAATGAGTAAAATAAAAATGTTTGAGTGAATGTAATCTACATCTGAGGTAATAGCTATTCTGTAAAGGCTAATCCTGTCATTTAGGAGATTCTCATATGTAATTCTTCAAACCCTGTGTTTGATCAAGATAATACAGTTTTGATTGTTTTTTTTCTTATTACATACAGTATTCTTGGATTGAAGATTGGGTTTATAGATAGGATTAGCAGACAAACACATATTAAAAAAGTCTCTTGCACCAAACGGATATTCATAGACCTGGGGCTAAACTGCAATATTTTATTCTTTCAGATACTAAAGTTAGTATGACAATGTTCATGGTCCATTTCTGCAGCAACACTTCTCAGACCACTCCCACTGCTGTATTAACTTGCTTACTTTTCCATGTAAGGAAAGTCCACCCCTTCTTCAGCCTTCCTCTCATCTGGTTTTAATGCTCTTTTTAAATTTATTTGATACCTTTGTTTTCATGTATTCTAACCATCATCTCCTTTCCATAGCTTCTGGCAGCTATATTTGGCTTATTGTCATCAGAAATGATAAAGAATTCCCATTATTCATTTACAATGTTATCTTCAAAATGTTTACAGCGTGAGATCTTATCCCTCAAGTTTTCTTTTCTTGGTGATTACATGTAAATCCATCACATCCATTGATATTTCATCTTTCCAACAATTATTTCCTTTTTAATTTGTCTTTCTAACATAAAAAAAAAAAACCAATAAACTTCTGTTTGCAATCTCAGTGCTCCCTCTCCACTGCAGCAATGTATATTAGCATGATGCCTCCCTAGGTAATACTCCTAATTAAATGCTTATGAACATTAACTTGTTTAACTAATGTTACCAAACAGTTTCTGTGTTAAACTGCATTTTATCCTACTTGTGTAAATTTATTCCCCCACTGGGGCAGATATCCCAAGCATCAAATCTTGGAAGACTATCTTTTTTTAACCAATATAAAAAAAGCTCCATGTATTTTGCATTTTGAAGGAACTACAGATATGCTAAAAAAATAAATAAGCACACTTTTATCTTTTAAGAGAAAACAAATGGCTTTGGACACATCTAAAATTAAACTAGACCAGCTCACAATGTCTGAACCTCATAAATTGTCTGTTTGATCGTTTTCCGTTTGGTAAGGCTAAGAAATGACAGACCTGTGCCATTTTGAGCAGACATGTTGTAATTTTTTGTTCTTCACAGTGAAAACAAACAAAAAAAGGAAAAAAACTGATTTATTTTTTTT
The DNA here is from genome assembly GCF_034638445.1 of Ciconia boyciana. Lineage (NCBI taxonomy): Eukaryota > Metazoa > Chordata > Aves > Ciconiiformes > Ciconiidae > Ciconia > Ciconia boyciana. The sequence continues at coordinate 51,321,623 of NC_132937.1, forward strand.
TCCAAACAAAAATAGCTACTAAGTAGGTAAAATCTTTATTTGCACAGTTCTTCATACAAGAGTTCTTTATGGTTCACAAAGATACACCTGTGGAGCTGTGCAAATAAATGTTTTTTCAGCTCAACAATAATACTAGTTTTAAAGTAACAATAAAAACTTATTTGTACAGAGAGTAATACAGTCCTCTCCAATGGGAGAAGAAATGCCTATGTGGGATGTTACTGCCTTCAATGTCAAGCAGGAAGGATTGGATTATGTGAGAGAAAACCCGTGACACAAGCTCTTTGGATTGTGTTCTCTTGCCTGCTGGAATCACTGGCATACAATCTTTGACAGTTTACAAAAGCTTTCAGGAGGATAACCCTCTTCACTCCTTTGGTCTGCAGCACTGACTATGCATTCCCTGTCTAACCCATGCCATTTTTCTGCTCAGTTTCCACAGGAAATAGAGTGAGCTTTTCAGCAAGGAGGAAAAACATATTTTAAATTTTATACAATCTGAAAAGATATTAAAGATTGTTTTTTCCCAAAGGGAATTAGTCAAGTTTATCAACTTTTTCCCTCTTTAAGATTCAAAATTGTTTCTAGAAGCTTAAAAAGACCTAACAATAAAAATCAGAATTCCAGAAAGGACACCAGAAAGATAGCAGAAATAGTGAGACTGGCTTTATAAAAATCTGTATTTGAGATATTGTTGCCAGTGTGTTGGCAGAAACATCTCTGATTGTCAGAAAAATCATTTTATTGACAGGATAGGATAGCCACAATAAGTGTCATGCAGAAAAATCAGAGTTAATGGTCCACCATGAAATATTTGTTTCAAAGGAGAGTTAACACTAGCAGCTCAGGTGAAGATGGGACTTGCATACCAGATATCTCAAAAAAACAGCCTCCCAGCTGTGTATAAGAAATACAAATTACCTGAATTCATGTTTTCTTGCACAAATGGCCAAGTGGGTAAAATATAAACAAACAGGATAAAGTTTTGAAATGTTGAGGATGTAATCAGATAACAGACAAGATTTGGGGCTGTATTCACTCACAAGACAAGTACAAAGATAGCCACTTTTGCACCCAGAGGGTTTCATTCCAGGCCAAATTCTAACATAAAATGTAATTATCTGATAATTGCTTTAGCAGCCACAGGCCCACTGCCTTGGAGGTCACATGTATCCCCACCATTGCTAAATGAGAAAAAGCATGATATGAATAGTCACAAAGACTGAAAGAAGAACTGACTAAGGATTAACTGGGAACTGAATAGGGCTTAAATGAATTTCTGTTGGTGAAGTGAGCTGAAGCTGTATGGAGACTCTGACTTAATACACAGACTGGATTGGGTTGTCTTTTATTACTCCTAAGTAAACATGGGCCCTAAAAATCATCACAGATTTGTGATATCTTGTGAGGTCAAATGGGAACTTAAATTGGTAGCTTTGCTACTATTTATTTTCAGTAGGCTATAAAAACCCCTCAGCTTTGAACACCCAAAATTCCAGCAGGAATCATTCCTGAAATGAACCCATACCTAGAGTCTAAGAACTAGAGGTATAGTCAGTAGATTTGGAAATTGCATTGATTTCAGGCTTGTGGATGTAGGTGAATAATAAATAGCAATATTTTCCAAAGCTTATGAACCAGCAAATGGTCATGAATTTAATACTGTATTTGCTGCCTGTTTTCTGGATAGACAACAATACTAGCCATTCACAAGTCTGTATTTACATTTTTCTAAACTGAATCTCCTTAATGTATTTTCCTGCCAAACACTTATACACACAATAGTACAGGGTTCTTCCGTGCACCACCTGAAAAAAAGCCTGCATCACAACATAGGCATTCATTCACTTGTTTTTCAAGTTGTTCTTGACTAAGTAGAAAAAAGAGCTATATTGCCTAATGACTGAAAAGCATTGGCTAAACCATCAAGAAAGCTGTCAAGAATTACATCATGTTATTCAAGGATAGATGTACAAAGCTATTTTAATCCCTTGAAAGTGCTGATCCAAATGACAACTGTTAAAGCCGTAAAGGAAGTTTTGAGCTCTGAGTGCACTAAACTGTACATTTTGGGTTGCTGCATTTTGGTGTTGCTTTGAGCAAGTATTCTGTTCAGTGGGTATAATCTGGGCACACACAAAGTATATAGAATTCATGTTTCCCTTCCTGATAAGTTGAACTTTTGTACTGGCAAAGCCATTCTCTCATTAAGAGAACATTGACAAGTGCAGTTGGTTATCTGCCTAGGTTCAGTGAGATATGAAATATGGGTTTATTTTTCATTTTCTTTTTTTCCAAGTAAAATATGCTGCCCACTACCTACAATCAAAACCCAACCTAAATATTCAAAAGCTCTTCCCTAACATTTTCTAAAAAGGAAGACTTCTCTTTAGGTGGGATTTGGGCTGAACGCACACACAGTCTCACCTAAAGTTTATTCCTGAACAGAAACCGAGAGCCCAGACTTCAAATATTACCTTATACAAAAGTGCTGTTGGTCTTTCTAGGAAAAGGCCTAAAAGAAATAAAGAACATAAATTGATCATATGTGTTGGACTGAAGGCAGGAATAGCAATTAGAAACCTTGTTTTATGGAAGGTAAATTTTACCCTGAGCCTTTCTGCACCACTAAATCCAGAAACGAGCTTTGTGTTGGCACTTTATACTAGGCTGATTTTCACCTAAACAAGCATGTGCAGAGAAGCAGAATAAAGGCAGGAAAATAGCTGCTCAATGGCATGAATCTCTTCTTTCCTAGCAAGTGTAGGCTCCTGCAACCTTACAGGCCCTCAAGAACTATTTTTTTTTTACAAAGGAATCTCAAGCAGGTTCAAAGTGACAAACATTTTAAGAGCTATGAATTCATTTAAATTGTGACGAACATTTTAAAAGCTATGAATTCATTTAAATTGTATGTGCATCTTTTATCAGGGCCAGCATCTTTCACTTCCAGTTTTCACTGTGGCTTATATTTCCTGTACTTAAAAATGAGCTCTGTTCTGAAGTTTGCATAGTACATTATGTACTTGATGGATCAGGTTCACACTGAAGTCAACGAATTTGACTCAAGGGAAAGTGATAAACATATTTTCAATAGGAACTATGATGAACATTGTTATGATGACATAGTTCAAATTCCCTGAGAGGTATTGTAAAGATAACCTATATCTCAGACAAACTGAACTTTGAAAGTACCAGTGCTTAAAAAATAAGTGCTCAGTAAGTCAGTATCACAAGGTGATCAAGAAAAAAGCAGAAACCTACAGAGGTTTTGATATATGACTGGAGCAGAAGAAGCAAAGTTTGAAGGAGAAGAGCAAGAAGCAAAAGTTACTGAAGGAGAGGAAGGAAGCCGTGGTCAGACCATATAGGGGAGAAAGTGAGCTTTTGGTTAAACTTCTGCTTTGATTACTCTCATACTTATTTAATCTTCACAGGTTCTGAATTTGCACAGGTACTTTTTACCTATAAGCACAAGATATAAATGCAAAACTGAAGTCCATGAATGGAGGCTATTTTCCTTTTTTTGCACTTTAGGAGAAAAATTACTTACAAACTAATATATTGCATTATTGAATTCACTAAGTATTGTGAGGAAACAACATGATTGCCATATGCACTGTGTTTACTAGATAACTAATGAGGGAGATGTTAGGAGGTGCTAAATCTACTAAGTCCCAGAAGAATAAACTTCTTAATCTCTGTCACTCAAAAAACAGCGTTCTGTTCCTATTCCCTTGGGTGGTTATGACACTGGATGATTCACTTTACCTTTTTGTGCTTCAGCGTCCCTACCTATGACATCATCTCTAAAGCTTTTCAAGATGCGGTGATAGGAAGAGCTAGGTGGTATTGCTACCAAGCCCCGTGTTCTGCTTGGGGAAGCGTATGGATCAAATAAAACAGTATTAGTACAGAAGGAGTGTTGAGAAGGATTTATTTCTGTGATGTTGTAAAATGTAGACTTCTCTGCATCAGTTTTTTATGTATGGCTTACTTCACTGTCCTTCCTTGTAAACAATGAATTTTCTGTAAGTCATTTTGCACTGGGGGGATGGGGGTGGTGTGTGGTTTGGTTTGGTTTGGTTTGGTTTGGTTTATTATTGCCATTTCCTCTATTTTTCTCTTAATAGCTTAGTCTGTTTAGGAGCTCAGGAAATTTTATGGGGGTGCAGACTGGGTTTTTTTGTCTTTTTAATCTTGAACCTGAGGCATTTACACCTGACTATCCAATATTGGTGAAGTGGTGAAGTGTTGCAGGATGTAGCATTGGAGATGCAATACAGTTTAGTTAGGCTGAAGTCTTGTGACAGATCACAAAGTAAAGCAAACATGTAAGTATGCTACAAGGATAAAATTGTCTATTACAGTACTGTAAAGCCCAAAATGCAGTTTAGAAAAATAATCATGTCTCTTGCCTTCCTTAAATCTGAAAAGGATGAAAGAAACTTGACAGCACTTCCTTTGCCCATTTTTAGAATAGCTGATCCAGAAGACAACGTGCAATTTAATGCTCCTAGTTTGGACTAATGTCCACACACAATCCTAGGAAAAAGCAGAAAAATCTTGCACACTCTCTATGGTATAACAAAACTTGAGTTTGCCAGCATCCATATGGTCTTTGTGTATGAGATTAACAGAATCTTCATTTTGAAAGCCTTAAGAAAACTATGGATTTGCCTTGGAGCTGTATATATCTTCCATTCCCTCTTCACAGTCTCACAAGGCCTTTTCTTTTCCATTTCTAGTTTCACTTTAAGGGTTGAAGTACCTTTTTCCATTTGATTTGCTGTCTCAAACTTTGCTAGAGCAAGGTGTAGGCCCTCAAATAGACTTCCACTAATTTTCACCTAATTTCTCACCCTCTTGTCTTTTAGGGAATTGCAAATAGTTTCTTTTTTCATTCCTCCTAAGCTCTCTGCTTATTCACAATAACTGCTTATTCACCCAGTTGGGTTTACACCCTCCCTGTAATCTTTTCCCTTTCTTGGGATACACAACTCCCAATAGTTTTAATAGTTTTACTGGAAGAAATTCCAGGCCTCTCTCACATTCAGGTCCCTGAGCTCTTCAGTCCAATTGACTTTACTAACGATTCCTTCAGTTCATCAAAGTTTGCCCTCTTTTAAAATCCAGAACCTTAGTTCCATCTTTTCTTCCCCTGTAGTCCAATACGACCTCACAGCTGACTATGCCCTATTCTCTTTTCTCTGTTTCTTATGCTTTTTACCAACTTTTTGCTTTCTGTTCTTGAGTTTCTTAAAGTATTATTTTCTTCCTGACAGATAGTAGTGTAAAGTGAGAACAAAAAGGGGTCGGTCGTCCTTTGGAAAAGTTTTCAAGGAGAGCACAGGGGAGTTCTATTTTAAGGGTTCTTTTTTCAGGTATCTATAAAGACAGAAAACCTTTGACCAAAGTTATACAAAAAGTCAGAAGTTTTTTCTGTTGTAATATGCTGGGTTTTTTTCTGATCACACATCTTTCCAAAGCTTAGTTTGTATGCCAGCCCCTTTGATATAGCACATCATGCATGGTACTAAGTGTTCGCCAGTGGGAGAAGCTGCAGGGTGAAGATGCCCTACCACATACCCTAATCCTGCAAACATGCACTTCTCCTTTGTGAAGTGACAGATTTCATTGCAGTTTTTGCTGACAAATATTTCAGGACTTAAACACATACTAATGTTCCTTGGGGTTGCATCTCTAAAGGAACAATTTGTCTTGCTAAAACAAAAATTATTATTGTCTGTAAAATTAATACAATACTTTTATCCATGACCTCCTGATGATCTCTAAAGGCCTAATTCTGAGCTCCTTTGGCAAGCCAGGCTCCTCGGAAGCAAAGTTTATTGCCTCTCTGGCTAACTGTCTCTCTTTGGTATATTTATACGAGTAATTGGCTTTACTTTCTTGAGTATTGCCCTTTCCCAGACATCACTGTAGCCTGAAAAAGTAAGTCTTAGCAAAAAAAAAAAAAAAAAAAAAAAGAAAAAAAGAAAACCACCTGAGTTAAATCATCTGAACAAATTAGAAACCATACCAAGACTAAAATTTGTGATCTCTAGGTACAGCTAGAAGGTGGATGCTGTTGTCCTGATGGATTCCAAAGATATTGGCATGTCTCAGCTGAAAATGTAGTTATTTTGTCTCTAAATTTCTATATGGTAAATTGAGTAGCTTCTGAAGAAACTGTTGTTTTCTCCATAGAAGCCTTTGTATTTAGGCTAAAGCTAAATGGGCCTGAATTTACCACTCTTGGGATGAAAGGTCCTTTTTATTTCATTACTATATTACCAAGTAAATAATTTAAAACTATCTTTCAGATTGTTTCTGGCTTGAATCTCATAACATACAGTAGGAGTCTAGTTATGCTCAAAGACATTGACAGATCTTTTTCAAAATGGTCTAAAACTGCCACCTTCTGGCTGTTTTCATTGCTTCCTATACTAGCCGAAAGCAGAGCTACATTTATTCTTTGGCCATAGCTTGGAACCCTGATTGCTGTCAGCACAAATAGTATAGAGAGCGAAATACATAAGAATAAAGCACACTTACTGTTTTTACTGTTAGAGAGAGAAGATAAAAATAATATCAGTCTATCAGATGACCACCCAGGAGTTAAAATCTTCTTGGTCTTTGGAATCACAGGACATAGCCTAGTATCACAGGCTCTCAATCAATTTTTCTTTTACTACACATACTCTTTCTCCCTTTACACATATTACTAGTACCCATTTCTTTCTGTCTGCTTTTTGTGTGATGTTCCTTCCATCATTTTAGACCATCCATTTTTCCATTCTGTTCCTTTGTTAGGCTGGTCTCTGTGCTTTTAAGGCCTTGTCTTCAGTTTACACAGATAGTAAATGATAGAATACATTGTGCTTTCTGCAGTGATATCATAGCAGGTCACTGAAGAAAAGAAAGCAGAGCACATTCTTTCAAAGATGGTCAGAATTGTCAGAACTGTTTCTAATGAGCAGCCACAAAGTGTTTGGGTTTGGTTTTTTGTTTTTGTTTGTTTGTTGGGGGTTTTTTGGTTGTTGGTTTGTTTTTGTTTTTTGTTTTTTTCTCTTTTCTGGACAGATAAAATTGGACCCCTAGCAGCAGTGGAATTTTCTGGCTTAGTGTTGGGATGACAACGTGAAAAAATTATGTCATTAGTCATTGTCTTTTGTCCGTAGGGCAAGAAACAATGCCATACCAATCTGATTAATGGAGTTACCCCACAGTGTGGAACAGAAGTTCAGTCCCCATGCACAAGTACATTCTGAAGATGCTTGGGTTAGTCAGAGCTACTTTGTGCAAAGATTTCCCCAGATTAATATATCTAACTAATTTAAGTGTTTTTTCTTAGTTTTTGGAAAGACTACTGCTGTTGCATTTTGATTTTGCCACATCAGCTTGCATTTACTAGAATACTAATATCTAGAGTTGCCTAAGAAACATATAGTACCATTGAATTTAGCAAATGAGTGCGAACTACATTAAATTAGCTGATTTTTACAATATGCCAATATTCTGCTGAATCAGAATATACAAAAAAATTCTTTTTATACAAAGAAATTCCTCCTCAAGATGAAAGAGCAAAGAAAAAGCTATATAGTACATTACCCATAGAGTTCATCTCCAATTTATTAGACAAAATTCCAAAGCAGAAATGGTCATACATTATATTTTTCAGAAATGGACAGGTTTTTCCAGAAAGCTTCAATGTTTTATTTAAGATACATATCTTGTGGGCAAGAAAGACAGACATGTAATATTCTTCCATTCAGGTATTCTTCTCTCTCCTTCATTTAGCAAGGTCTCCCATGTAGGCAGCTAGTTTCTTCATTCACAGCAGTATAATTCCTTTGGAAAAAAACAAAACAAAACAAACAAACAAAAAACCAAAACCCTGGAAAACCCACAACATTTTAATTTTCTACTGAAATAACAGATTGCCTTAGTGCATGCATTTCTATCTCTAGAAAAATATTGGGTGTTAAAGTAGAACAGAAATATCTATAGAATGGAAATATCTAATTTTATTTTTCTTTATTATGTTTTGGTTTGGTTTGGTTTGGTTTGGTTTTTTTAGAGATCAGTCTGAAATTTGACAAAAGAATTATAATATTTAACTCATCAAAAGATGGAGGAGCTACTCTTTGATGAGGAACTACAAAAATACACATTCAGTTCCTTCTGTTTGAATTTTCTGTCAAGAAAAGAGAATGAATAACCTACTGCTGAAACTGCCATCTGTAAACACACATACAAACAAACAATAAACCACTAAAGAAAATTGCTTACAAAATTACTGTTTTCTTTCACAATATCCACCAATACACAAAATCCCACTGTAGGGAGGCTAATTTTACTAAATTGAATATTTTGACTGTGAAAATGCAAGTGACATTTCACAATATGAATACATATTCTTTCATTCACTGAGGGATGGTAAATATTATGTCACTTAAAATCTTCTGTACAATCCTACAAAAATATGAAGCAATACAACAGCAAGCACACAAAAGTATACAATTCTTCCAACAATCTTCTTTCAGGTGTTTGATGCTTGTCTGTTTCCAGTCCTCCCATTTTTGTTTCGAATAACCTACCTATAATTTTCAGTTGCAGGAGAAATTTTATTGTTCAGTTTATGTGGTTTGCTAGGCTTTCTGTGCAACAACAAAGCATATCAGAAAAGGAATATTTAACTCCCTGCATGGTATATTAGTAGGTTAGATCTTTCCTTCCTGTTTAGAACATTGTAATGCTACAAAAAGAATAGAAAAGTGGAGCACTTCACCATAGTTAAGCCAGATGAATAATAGCCTGTATATTACCAATATTAGAATTAAATTAAGGACATCAGATACCATGGAAAACTGAATTAAATTGATTTCTCTAGCAGTGGCTAGGTAAGATTTGCCACTACATCTAAATGGATTGGTTTAGATTAGGATCAGAATAATCACACTGCAGCAAACATCAGAGCTGGCTCAGATCAGTATTCCACACCAGTTCTGTATCTACTCATGTTTTAAGTAAATAAAGTAAAATAGTAGTTAGAAAACTGAGGGGTAGAGGGTTATCCCATTATTGGATTATTTGAAGTTTTTGTCTAATTAATCTAAGCCTAAAATTTTTCAATTTTCTGATTTCTACGGGCGTGTTTATTCCAAAGTCAATAAGTAAGAGCTTGAGAAGGACTCAGAGCAGAGCTGGTCAGACAACGTTAGCTTAACATTCTGTTGAGACGCGTTGCCTAGCAAGGACAGAGTTTAAAGCATATCATTTAAATTCACCAAAATCATCACCTATTCTTTATAAATTCACTTACATTTTGTCAAAACCAAAGTCTTTAGTAAGACTGAAACATAACATTTAAAATTCCCTGACCATGATGTCTTTCAGTATCAAATTGAAAATTATTTTGTATTCCATAAAATTACATGAACACAAAAACAGCTGAAATGAGAATAAAATGTTTTAACTAAGCAAGAAAAAAACCAAAACACCCACAACATAAAACCCAAAGAAACCTTCAATTTTCCATAGGAAGAATTAATATTTATTGTTTTAATTCTTTTTCAGAAATTACAGACTATTGGTATGAGGGGATTTAACCCTTCTTTCAGAAAGGAAAAACACTTATCAAAAGGAAACACTAATCACCCTAAAGAAGTTATTTTCCACACCTCCTATTGAAAATGTTTTTGCTTAGAAAGGAAACAAGCAGACACTATATAAGAGCAAGAGAGAGGGGAAAAGAGTAAAAAGACATTAAAAAGTGACTTCACAGTATAGTACGTGGGTAGGAGAAAACCTGATTTCTGGTCCTATTTTGAAAATAGTTTGTATCTATTATATGCACATAGTTACTGAGTAAAACACAGGCAGTGTTCAAACCACTTGCACTTACAGTTGGAAGGTATAGGATCACAGGACAATTCAGGCTGCTGGGGACCTGAGGAGGTCTCCAGTCCCAGCCCCTGGTTCATCCAGGCTCAGATGTGGGCTCAGACTGGGCTGCTCAGGGCTTCACCCAGCTAGGATGTGAAACAGCAAGGGATGGAGACAGCCCAACTTCCCTGGGCCCCTGCTCTACCTCTGGGCTGTCCTCATGGGGAAAATGCTTCTCCTTATCTCCAGCCCGAGCTCCTCGTGTTTCAGCTTGTGCCTCTGCCTCTCGCCCTCCCACCATGCACCCCTGTGAAAAGCCTAGTTGCATCTCTTCCATCCCTTCTCACCAGTGCTGGGGATGCTGTTGGGTGCTTCTGAAGCTGTCCCTTCTACTGGCTGAACCAGCCCCAGTCCTGCAGCCTCTCCTCACAAGGCAAGGGATCCAGCCCCACTGCCTTGGTGACCTCCCCAAAGTCCTGCCAGCTCATATACATTTTTCTTGCACTGAGGGCCCAAAATTGGACACAGAAAGGATATCCTGATGTGGTCTGATGAGCACTTAGCAGAGGGGACAGTCCCTGCCCTCCCGTGGCTCTCAGGTCCACACGCTGCTCACACCACCCCAGGCATCACTGGCCCTCATTGCTGCCTGGGTGTGTGGCTGGCCCTGGTTCAGCTCACTGCCTGTTAGGGCACAGGGCCATCCCCCACAGCTGTTCCCTGGCCACATCAGTCCTAGCCTGCATCCCTCTGCCTTCCAGTGTAGGTTTTGGCCTGGTCCTTGCTGAATTTCATGGGGTCCCATCGGACCCTTCCTCCCCTGTCTACCTTCACCTGAATGGTGGCCCAGCCCCTGAGTGTGTTGACCAGTCCCCCTTGGTGTTATCTGCAAACATGATGCAAGGGCCCTCTGTCACCTCCTCTGGGTCACTGGTAGAGTTCTCAAACATGATAGGTCCCAGGACTGACCCTACAAGACCACAGTCTTAGGACACAATCCATTAACCATGGCCTACTGAGCCCGAACATCCAATTGTTTCTTTCACCCATCTGATTGTCCTCACATGCAGAGTGTAATATGCTAAGTTGGATACAAGAATATTGTTAAAGACAGCCTCAAAAGCCTTACTAAAGCCAAGGTACACAGCATCCAGTGCTATCCTCCCATCCACAAATCCCAGCCTTTTTATCACAGAAGACAATCTTTCTCATTATTGTCTGCAGCAAAGAGAAAAAAGTGAATCACAAAAGCTCTCTCAAGGGCATCCATCCTAATTAGTGCATTCCTGGCTGAATCTTGACCGGATGAACACATCTTCCAGACCTCCTGAGTAAAGACTTTTAGTGGGTTGTATTTAATATCACCCTATCATAAACATTTCTTACTAGCATCTTCTCATTCAGCATCCTGGATGACACTGAAGTGACTGTAGGTAGACCTGAGAAGTATTACAGAACTTAGGTGCTTAACTCAACACCATCAGAGACCAGGTTTCTGTTTGGCTTCCATTCTTAATTTCCAAAAAGAGCTAATGAGCAATTTGTTACGAACTAATAAGTTGTCTTCCACCAATTATTCTACTGCATGATCTGTAAGTACTGATATCCATAGTGCTCTTTCATTGAGTGTTGAATAATCATAATTTATCGTGAATTTACTGTGTCTGGTGCATGCAATGATTGCATAGACTAATCTATTTGCATAAGCATTCCTTTAATTAGCATTTCTGGAGAATTACAATATATATATCCTCCTTCACATGTTAAGCCCTCGCAGGAATCCAAGACTAAAGCACAGAGCTGATAGACTAGAAACGTGATGGATTCCGAAAACACAACAGTAGGGATTGAAACGCTTCTAAAATCCTTCTGGCACAGATATTAGACTGAAGTGGGAGTTCTGTGTGATGTACTCTAACTGGAGGATGACACATAAAAGAAGCAGTATGGCAGTGGCAAACACTTTGACAGAAGAGGACGGGTGGCTTGTGGAGCTTGCAGGGGAAATGTTCTCTGAGATGATCCAAGGAGAAGACCCAGGGTGTCTGTCACTCAGTAACTTCTGCTAACTTTATACCCCTGAGCCAGGCCCAGCTGGGAAAATACATTATCAGGTATTTGTCTTATGACAAAGAATTTAATTGCTTTGTTTTACAGAGAGGAATAATAAGCTCATTATTTTTAGAAAGCATTGTTTCAAAGGGAACTGTTGTAAACCTTTGCAGGTGACTTCATCCTAACTATAATAAATGATATGGAGTCCTATTTACAAGTAGCCGAGAAAACAGCATGATACTAACTTGCACAGCTTCCGGATTTTTGTTGTGTTTGTGCTATCTGGGTTTTTTTTTTTCCTTTCCTTTCCTTTTCTTTTCTTTTAACAAGTGCTATGCAACAAAGAAACCCTTCCAAGAAAAAGAAATAAAAGTAAATGTTCTTTTACTACTGGCCTCTGTTCTACTCCTCAGCAGCTGAAGAGCAAGTCCAAACAATAGACAAGGAGGTGATGCTGCCTAACACATATACTCTGAGATAACACTTTTCCTACAGCAGCATCACAAAGTGCCATTCCAGTTCTACCTAAACAAAGATTTCAGGTCAGATCCTCATCTCATATTTATCAGCCTAACTTCAGTTACTTTAGCAAGTTACTTAAGACTATCTAAGCATGGAGTAGACTCTGATTAGTCAAGTGCTGTTCAGTGTTCATTCTGTTTCATTTATGCTATTGTTTCCTGTGAGAAGTGCCTGCCTGCTGCATGAGTTTGTGATCCAGTACCTCCTATGCAGCAGTGCACTCTTCCTGTGAAAACACACACAGCATTTAGCTTCAGTGAGCATAATAAAAAGACTAAGAAATGTGTTAGCTCTGCTAAGGGCATCCTAGGCAGCTGATTACAGTGGGATGTTTTTATTAAGGTGTGATAGTTGGCATCTTGCTACCCAAGGAGGATTTCACATGGCATGTAAATCCTTAACAGTTTCAAATTATCTCATTTTTCCCCACTTATGGCAAACAGTCTGGATTTAGAAGCTCTGAATATTTGTGTGGAAATAAAAAATAGTCATCCACAGTCTCCCAAGATGATCAAAGAGGTGAATGTGTTTTCATGCAAATATCTGCTAGTAGCTTCCATTAAATATAACATTCTGTTGGATATGGAGTATTTTAGAAGATTATAATACACTGAAACATGACTCAAACAAAAATGAACCTGTTGTTTAGCAACTGAAGGAATGCATTTACTTTAGGAAAAATAAACCACGCATGAATATCAGGAAAATGAACAGTGATTGTGTGTGGAGTTTTCCAGGCTAATGGGCGTACTTCATGGCAGCTTATTGAGCTCATAAATCCCTCCTGCACAGACCAGATAGAATTGTGGTATATGAGGAAGAAAGAGAAGAAGAAAGGGAATGAAAATATTTTCTCCCTAGGTCACATTACATTGAATGCTATGCTGTGACCAGAGATAAAGAATAGACTAGAGTCTAATAACAGGGAATTAATTTTAACCATTGTAACATACACGCATAACGCTGTGCCTTAAACATTACACCAGCTGCTGAATTATGTTTGCTTTTAAGTTGTCAGCATTGAGACCCAGCCATGTTTGGGTATCAAGTCACAGATTCCTTTTGAAAACACTCACATTAGAGAAAAAAAACTTTCTACTGTGGAAGTGGTCAAACACTGACACAGGCAGCTTAGAGAGGGTGTGGAGTCTCCATCCTTGGACATATTCAAAGCCCAGCTGGGCATGGCCCTGAGCAACCTTCTGTAGCTGACCTTGCTTGATTGGTGGTGGGACTGTGCAATCTCCAGAGGTGCCAGCCAGCCCCAGCCATGCTGTGATTCTGTGGTGCTGCAGTATGCATCACCCGTATGTGCCTGATCCACTGGGTCGTCTTCTTTACCTTCATACCTTCAACATGCTGCTTGTCAAACCTTCACATTAGTATGAATTCTGGATCTGGATTTTAGCTCCTCAGGGCTGTGCAGCAGAGAAAACAAATAAGCACAGAAGCCATAATCAGTTCCTGTATACCTGTTACCTGTCAAATTTATGAAAATAAAAGCATTGTTGGACTTTCTTCCAAATTCTGCATTTCTGTATGCACTATGAGCTGAATTTCAATTGGAATTTGAAGCAGAATTTTATCTAGTCTGTTTTCTGCATGATTTTTATTTTTTACCATGCTTTTGAGGTATTTTTATGGATTTTCAAACCTGTGATAAATGCTTCATCAAGACTACATAAGATAACGACAAATACCAGGCAAGTTACCACAGTGCAAAATTGCAGGAAGTCTCTCTTCTTGTAACATCTCTCTTGGGAGCCAATATTTCTCTTCCTTGCCAATCTATCTCCTCCTATAAATAAATGGAATATAGTTAACCTGCATTGTGCAAACCTTTTCAGTTTTTTCCCCTGAAAATTCTATTTTGTCAATATATTTGTCTTGTGGTAATGAGACAAAAACTGTTCTATTCATCAAGGCTCAAACTTTTCCTACAACATAAAGAAGTGCAGTCCACTGCAAAGAAGATATGCTGAACTGGTAAACTATACTTCTTCCATTTCATAATTGATGAAACTTGGTGTTAAAATAAATCTAAAATAAAGGCCTTGCAAAAAATGTGTCAAAGCACCAAATCTGGTGTTAGTTTCCTTTTTATTCTACTCGCCTTCCTCTTTCTCACACCTATAGCAGGAGATCTCAAATACTAATTGAACAACAAATTTCAGAATAAGTATAACATTACGAGTTTTGCACAGTGGGATATCACTGTTGGATGGTCAAGTGAAAGGAAATAAATTAGCAAACTGCAGAAATGCTTGAGTTCCTAATGTATGTAGGCAAATGCTGTGAGAGATATATGGCTAAAGAGATAGTGTCTAGGTAAGATATGCAAAAAAAGAAGACAACTTTGGAGCATTTCTCAACTGCAGACCATAACAATTCTGAGGAACTGACGAAATGCTTATCCACCTTGGATAAGGAGTGTGACTGAAGCACAGAGAGGGCTCTCTTCTTATGCCCAGTTTGAAGAAAAAATATAGACTGCGTCAATGCTAGGCTTTACCTAGGCTTTAAACAGCCTTTGCTTCCTCCTTTACTTTTTGGCTGTGTTCACCTGCTCCTTTCTATTATCATTCACAAGCAGAAATTAATTCAGCCAAAATTATCTTGTGTAAGGTCTAAATGTTACTGGGAAGGCAGAAAGTGTGTGTAATACAGTATCACACAGCCAAAAGAAGAATAAGACAGTGACCTTGAGAAAAGAAGTGATGGCTCCAGTAAAAAAATAAAGATAACAAAGATCCACATCTAAAAGGAAACATGGGTCTGCAGGGACAACTGATCCTCCCAGAAGCACTCCCCAACACCAGCTGGAATGAATCGGTCACAGGCAAAAATGGGTCATAAAACAAAGTTCTTTAATATCTCACAGCAATATTTGTACAAAGTACAGAAAGTACTGACTATGAAGAGAAGACACCTAACTACAGTTTCTGTCCTACCTTGTATCAGCTGAATACATGGAAAATATTGACATCTTTAGCAACAAAATAGCTGTATTTTTCCAAGCCTCAGACAAAACTTTCTGAGGTATTTGTGGTAGTGCAAACTAGAAGAGATATAACACAGTTATATTTTCTCACTTTCTCTCTGTACGTATCTAAGCAAGATAATGTAATACTAGCTTTCAAAGGTGTAAGATAACAAATACTTAGATTATTAATACTTAAAGTCATCAAATTACTTCATGCCCAGCTTAGCTGAAGTAGGCTGCTTTTTGCAGTACTGTGCTTTAGATGTAGAACTGTATAAAGATAACAAACGCAATAATAATTTTCCTTGTTGTGCAATCTCTACTGGAAAAGTACCCTAGGGCCTGAAGAACAATCATAACCTGTTTTGTATGAAATAAAATAACCCCAATTTTATCAAAACTGTACAGAGCTTAAAAAGAAAAGCAATCCTCAGGCAAAAGGATACATTTAATCCATTGCTTTTATTATCTATCTTCACATCCTCAGACGGTACTATTTCTGATTTTTGAAATTGAACATGAATTCAGCTCTGCAACTGTTATTTGTACACAGAGCATTAGGCATCTAGTCATAGATATGTTCAGGAGAACTACTTGTTGGTTATATTGCAATTGGTATGCAACAAAACAGCCAAAGCAAGTCCAGTGGGGGAGATGTTGAAGAAAATCTTTTCACATGTCTGGCAGCTCACTTAGTGATAAGGATCAGGTGGCTTCTGTCTCATTTATGATTTCAGGTCCTTCCTCCTCCTGTTCATGTGACTACTTTGCTGCAGAACAAGCTGCCTCTTCTGATTCTCTCTCCTGCTCCCTCTTAAGAGAAGCTTCTTCATCCCTTACTAAACAAGTTGACTTCTGCTTCTACTGTTTCTTTTTACTTATAGGTGTGACTGATATAGTTGAGGGCTGGGTGTCTGGTTTAGCCATAGTGTCTGTTGGTATGTTTTCAGATCCAGAAACTCTCTCTTTTTGAGGGTGCTAAATAGTACCGAGCAGCGTTTGGTAGGTGCTGGCCAGGCACCAGCACGGTATGGTAAGTTGCGCCTCTCTGGAATAACCAGGACATCTTTTTTCAAACATTCTGTCACTTCATCAGGATCTTGCACTTGTTCAAGAGTGAAGTTCCAGATCATTGGAGGGGAGAAGGGGAGAAGCTTTCTAGATACCTGCCCATATTCTCCCACATGTCTTGCCACCCATAACCACACTGCTGCAGGGGCTGGGTCATATTCCTAAATGGCTTGTTAACCTTGGAAAAAGCTGAAACAATATTCCCAAGAAATATCAATAGAAGTATTTTGACTACCCAAGGATGTTCAAGATACTGAAAAGTTATTGTAATGAGGGAGAAAACATCACAGAACATGATGAAGGTGCCGTTCTGTATTTCCTCCACAAAAAAAACTTTCAGAGAAAGAAGTATAATAGTTAATTGTCTCCAGGAGATGGTACCTGAAGTACAGTAATGGTTTCAGTACAGAACCCAAATACCAGATTAAGCTCAAGGCCAATGTTTTAATAATAAATATCCCAGGCAAAACATCACTAAGCTCTACAGAGCACAGCAAACTGCAAAACCCAACACCAATCTTTAACATGTACAGCAAAAAAAAGAACATGGCACAGATCAGATAAACAAATATTGAGAACAGATGAATCAATATTCTGACCACCAACTGTTAACAGACATTACTTCCTTCTAATAAGCTCTGGTCAAATCTATTATTATCTCAAACCCTTCGAGCCCCACATTGGGTGCCAAAAAGGACTGTCATGGTTTAACCCCAGCCAGCAACCAAGCACCACACAGCCACTCATTCACTCCCCCTCTCCCCTGGTGGGATGGGGGAAGAATTAGAAGGATAAAAGTGAGAAACAAATTCATGGGTTGACATAACAACAGTTTAATAATTAAAAAGAAATAATAATAATAATTTTAAAAAATTGTAAACAGAAGAGGAAAAAAAAACAAAACAAAACAAAAAGAGAGGAAAATAAAACCCAAGAAAGACAAGTGATGCAAATGAAAACAATTGCTCACCACCAACTGACCAATGCTCAGCCAGTCCTGAGCAGCACCCCCCCCCCCCCCAACCTCCTCCACAGTTTTATTGCAGAGCATGACATCATATGGCATGGAATAGCCCTTTGGTCAGTTGGGGTCAGCTGTCCCAGCTGTGTCCCCTCTCAGCTTTTTGTGCACCTCCAACTTATTCACTGTCAGGGCAGCCTGAAGAGCAGAAAAGGCCTTGACGCTGTGTAAGCACGGCTCAGCAGTAACTAAAACATCAGTGTGTTGTCAACAGTATTTGCAGCACAAATCCAAAACATGGTCCCATACAATCTATTATGAAGAAATTTAACTCTATCACAGCCAAAACCAGTAGAGTGTCAAAATAAAGCCACAGCTTTTTAAAGTGTTTTGCAATTTGTGCAAGTCACATTATATTCACTACAATTTCATACCTCTTCCATAGTCAAATCACTGTCCTTAAAGCAAATGGCTTCACTCGTCATTTGGTATAGAAAGCATGTTGAAATTGTGAGGCAAAGTTAGTTGGGTATAGCATAACTATGATATTATGTATGATGTAACACATATGCCAAAGGCATAATCTATAAAATAGAACAAAGCTCTTACCACTGTGTTCTTTTGCAACTGTAAGACGCATAAAACAATACGCAAAATCATTACTAATGTCCTTGTGGTCTTGTCTGGTCCACTGAAAATTATGTAGTTTCTATCTCTCCTGGAGAATCAGTATCCAAAAGCAAATGCATGGGATGCAAGAGCACTCCTAAACAGTTTGCTGACGGTGTTCTTTTAACTAGATACCCCACCAGTTGATATAGGAAAGATATATTTTAAATGCACACATGGAATTTAATTTATGTTCCAGACCTACAATCTAAAGGGGCAAGTATAACAGAGCAGATGGATAGAGAAATGGAATGAAGAGCACTTAATATGAACATGAATTGCAATAGGCTAAATACATGATGACATATAAAACTCTCCTTAGGAACCTAAATGTCACAAACATTCACATGACATATGAGTGAGCATGGTTTGCTTCCCTCAGAACACAACACAGAATGAAAATGAATGTCATTGAAAGGCAAAAAAGTCCAAGAAAAATCTGCATGTTCCTTAAAAACAGATAACCGGAGGGGCCTTGAATAACACAGTCTAGAATGAAACACGTCTGCTCTTTACAAAAATGTGTAATGAACATTTAAAACAAAAAAAATTTGTCAGGTCTTGACGCTACTGTACATCACTCATCTTGAAAGCTGTACAGTATAGAATAAGTTATCTAGAATTATTTTAGCACTCTGTCAGTATGTAGTCATCAAAGATTCATTATTTCTTTCATGAGGATGATGTTTTATTAGTTCCTAGGTATAAATTTTCTTAAAGACTTGTAGCAAAAATATGTCACAGAAATATAAAGTATTATTTTAAAATGAGTTAGAAGTTTGTGTACCACGGAAGTTTACTCCATAGAATTTTTATCATCTATACATTTTCTTATTACTCTGAAGCCAGGATATATTTTACAATAGCCAAGCCCATCTATATCACAATAATTAAATAAACAGTTGTTGTATTCAGCGTTATGCCAAATTACATTTGATTTCATGCTACAGTATTTTATTTGATTCTCTGGCTTTCAATGAAGACAGCTCTAACAGAAAAAAAAAATCAAGATTTTTTTAATTGGGAATTTTTATTAGGCAATTTAGAATTATGATATACAGACATTTTATAATACTAGGGATTTTTAATTTGGAAATACAACATTGACTTTTCCAGCAAACTGAATCACATTTTAGAGCTTGCTAGTTCTAAGAAAGTGATTGATCATTTCCAAAGTTTATTGCATATTTTACTAAAAAGAACTGCTGTTCTCATTTGAAGAAGGAATATACAAATATTCTGTCCGAAGTGGGATTTTATGGTTGAGTGAGATACACATTAAACCAGTTCTTTCCAATTAAAAGGTAAACTGTGGCTTTACTGTAAGCAACATACATAGAGCAGTGCAAGAGTAATTCTTAGATGGCTTTTGTCCCTGAAACAGCCTGAATCTTGGTTCCTGGCCAGTTGTAAGAAAGAGAGATTCTTGACCCAGGCCTCTTCCCAGCCCAGAATACCTGTGTAATTTGCCTACTATCTGCACAGAAAGAAAACTATGCTGCTGCAAGAACTGCATTTGCTGCCCTTGTTATTAATCAAAGCACCTTACTGTTCAGATTAAGACTGTGTAGCAGAATGAGTGCCTGACCATACTCAGGTAGGCATATCAGGACTACATGAGGACACACGCTGCCGTGAGGACTGTACAATCTGTCACATTGGACATGGGCTAACAGTTTCAAGACGTACCCAAAGCTAGTACAGACCTCTTGTCTTTACTTTTAATTGTGATTTGTACTGTCCAGAGCAAAGATTTTGTAAGTGGTTTTACTCATGCTGTGTTGTCATTTATATCTCAATCTCAGACTAATTCAGAGGTAGCAGTCACATTGCTAACATGATTAATATTGGGCTGGGATGGGAGAGATTAAAAATTTTTAGATTCAGATTTTGATCGGAGATATTCAAGACATGGAATTCATCTATCAGCAGAATCTACAAGATATCAAAATGTTTTCCATATATTTGAAAGTATAAATACTCCTAACGTTTTGTTCTTCTCTAATCTTTATAATTAATCTTTTTCCTGAACTGAGGACACAGAGTCTGGTGCAGCAAGAAGTTTTATTTGAATGACTCTTTCAATTCACTTTATGAAGGGATTTTAATAAGGCTTATGGTTTGAAAGTGGCTACCTTGTGCACTGTTACAGGACAATTATTACCAAAAGGCATAGCACTAATGAATTCAGAAGGAATTAGGCTAAAAAAATAATACAGGCTATTGCTAAATGTATACGCTTTATTAAGTAAATAGCATTAATAAAGAAGTGCCACAGAAGCAAAGATAGCAATTACTCCAAGCCTGTAATTTGTACAGGAAGTATTTCAAGTTTCAGTATGTAAGTCAGCCTAGTTTATGTTGAACACACTCTTATTGCAATGAGGTGATTCCACAATCACAATTTTCAGTGCCAAGTGAAATTCATCACCATATAAAAATAAGGCACCTTCTGATTATGTCACTGTTTCCTACAGCTATTAAACTTAAACAATATCAAGAGATTTAAAATTGTGCAGGAATATAAGCAAATTACTTCAATATACAGGGTGTAAAATGCAAACAACACTTAGTACAAATTTGTTGTGACAGTGAAAGGTGAATCAGAGAGTGAAACTTATGAAAGCTCCATATAATTTCAAATTTGTTTTAAAAATTGTAATAAAGAAAACTCTCAAGCCAGCTTTTAATGACCATTTCTCCTTGAACTAGTCAAATGGAGTTTTCTTGAGTGGTATGCAGGTATACACCTTCACTGAGGTTAAAGGAATTCATACGTATCACTTGCAGTGAGTCGGTGTTTAAGAGATGACACATTCTAACCACATTTTCCCGATTACAAAGAATGCATTATAATTCAAAAGATAAAAGCATTGTTTTCAATGGAACACTACTTCTAAAGCAACCAATAACAGCTAATGGAGAAAGAAATAAAATAAAAAGATTTGTGCAAAACTTTGTTCAAAGTATTAAAATACTGAAAGTTTTACACTTTGCATGATTATACTTTTATACATTTTTATACTTATCTATTCCATCCCACAACTTTTGAGCCTCTACTGAAGTTTCTTCCATTTATATGCTTTCTTCCTCGTATTCAGGGATTTATTTGCTTTCGTTTCAGTGTTCCCTGAATTCACAATTTCTGGTTTGGGGACTATTGAAAAGTAAGACAACTTAGAAAAAAATCAAGATGAGACAAAAAAATGACCCAATTAAAAGAAAAATATACAGGCAACCGATTAACGAAGAACTACAATAATTCTGTGCAAGCTTCATTATTGAATTTCTCAGCTAGAGTCCCTCTCCAAAAGAAACCCAGAATAAGCTCTAAAAAGATACCTCTATATGAATTTTCCTGATTCTATGCTCCTCTTCTCCTCAAAAAATTGCTCAGAATAGAATAAAAATCAATACTGTAACATCTGCATTGAAATGGTACAGGGCATCTGAAAATGAAATAGTATGCCTCCCAGAGAGAACGACCTAGGCAACAATCCTCAGATCAATTCATAACTAATTTGCTCAAACAACTGCTTTTCAGCAGTTACTGTCCATGATTGTACATGAGCTATTTGCAATGGGAAAGGAATGTGGGAGGTGGAGGCATGTTAAAACTTCAGCTGCAGGATTAGAGGCAACAAGGAAGAGAAGAGGAAGGGGACTCCAGACCCCTACTAGCCCCAGGCCAGTGCTTAACAAACTCCAGAAAACTGACAGAAAGGCCAAGGCCCTTAAGAAATAAGGCACTTTCACAGTGCTGTGTAGAATAGCAGAAAATATAGCATATGGAGAAAAAAAATTTCCTTACTTCAATTTGAAGGACAGCACAACATGGTCCATGAAATTTATGGGATCCACAAGGGAGGCTGATGCCAGGCATTTACATTAAAGGTCACATCCCAGATGTGCCAGGTGGGCCTGAAGCTACACAGCCTGAGACCTTACACATCATTAGAGTGGCTGCAACACCCAAGGTACAAGAGGGCATCCTGGTGTCAGACAACGTGATCACACAGTTAACTCACCACCCAAACTGACATGATGGCAGGAAACTGTACAGTCAGAGACTTTTTCCTTCTCAAAATATGGCAGGGTAACTAAACTACTGTTGTGGCTTAACCCCAGCCAGCAACTAGGCACCACACAGCCGCTCGCTCGCTCCCTCCCAGTGGGATGGGGGAGAGAATCAGAAGAGTAAAAGTGAGAAAACTAATGGGTTGAGATAAAGACAGTTTAATAAGTAAAGAAAAAGCCGTGCACACAAGCAAAGCAAAGCAAGGAATTCCTTCACTACTTCCCATGGGCAGGCAGGTGTTCAGCCATCTCCAGGAAAGCAGGGCTCCATCACGCGTAATGGTTACTTGGGAAGACAAATGCCATCACTCCAAAAGTCCCCCCCTTCCTTCTTCTTCCCCAGCTTTATATACTGAGCATGACATCATATGGTATGGAATAGGCCCTTGGCCAGTTTGGATCAACTCTTCTGGCTGTGCGCCCTCCCAACTTCCCATGCACCTGGCAGAGCATGGGAAGCTGAAAAGTCCTTGACTAGTGCAAGCATTACTTAGCAACAACTAAAACATCAGTGTGTTATCAACACTGTTTTCATCCCAAATCCAAAACATAGCCCCATACTAGCTACTATAAAGAATATTAACTCTATCCCAGCCAAAACTAGCACAACTACTAAAAACCTGTGAGACTTGCAGAGCACTGCTTGTAGGGCTGTCACACCTGCAAAACTGGAGACCACTGTGACTCTGAAAAGCACAGAATTGAATTGCATTAAAACTGTGCCCCTTATCCTGACTGTAACAGCAGCACAAAGGATTCACAGCATCCAGAGGCCCAACTATTTGCTACAACTTTTAAAGGATGCTGTGCCCCCCAACAAAGCAATCCTTCCCCAGTTGCCGTCTGATGACAAGACAGGCCCTCCAACTAGCCCTCTGAGGCAATAAGAGACAAAAACAGCAAAGAAGCAGGGCTAACAACCTGGATTATAGGTAAACCATGCTGTTCACAGGACAAAAAGAAGAGGCTCCATTGCATGAAGGACATGCACTGGAGGAACAGTCCACCTACGTTCTTGTATTCTCTTTCTCGGCAGATCCTGTTCCTGCTCTCTTCTTCTCCAGTGTATTTGAAATTGCTAGAAACCAAAGGATATATAAATGCAAACAGTCAAGAATATCTTGACCTAACTCTCAGCTGAAATCTATTACCCTAATCATCCTTTGACCTTAATCATCCCACTATTATTGAGAAGTAGCAAAATCCTGTGTAGCACTTAGGTCCTTGTCGTGGTTGAACCGTGGTAGGCAGCTAGGCACCACACAACTTCTAGCTCATCCCCAGCCCCTGCAGTGGGATGGGGGAGAGAATTGTAAGGGTAAAAGTGCAAAAACTCATGGGTTGATACAACTGATATAAAGACAGTTTAATATTTTTTTTTTAAAAAGGAGGTTAAAAAAAAAGAGAGAAAAAACAAACCCAAGAAAAACAAGTGATGCAAAAGAAAACAATTGCACACCAAAAACTGACCGATGCCCAGCCAGTCCCTGAGCAATGTCAGCCACCACCAACCTCCACCCGCCTCCAGTTTTATTGCAGAGCATGACATCATATGGTATGGAATATCCCTTTGGTCAGTTGGGGTCAGCTGTCCCAGCTGTGTCCCCTCCCAACTTCTTGTGCACCCCCAGCCTCCTCTCTGGTGGGGCGGGGTGAGGAGCAGAAAAGGCCTTGACTCTGTGTAAGCACTGCTCAGCGATAATGAAAACATCTCTGTATTATCAACACTGCTTTCATCACAAATCCAAAACATAGCCCCATATTAACTACTATGAAGAAATTTAAATCTATCCCAGCCCAAACCAGCACAATTCTTAATCAGCAGAATCTAATTTCTGTCCTCTTATCTGAATCTGTGTAAATATACACAATGAAATAAATTTGAGCACACTATGGCCTAAACTCAATTAAGAACACCAAATATTTCTATTAGTCCCATAAAACGGACCTGGTTACAGGCATCTTCATTACAGAATTATGCAGTCCTGTTCTCAGAGGATCAAGAACTGGAAACAGTTACTCACCCTGCTTCATTACATGGTGACCAAGCAATTAAAGCAAGCAAAGAGAGTCTCATATTATGACAACAGAATTATTATTGCAAACATCTTTGCTATAGTGTTTTCAGACTCCAGACTGCCACTGCTTACAAATCCATAAATACATTGCTGAGCCTTTATTACTGCATACTGCCAAATTAAAATAGTGCTGGTTTTGAAGCCAGTCCATACTGTGCTCTCACTACGTTGCTTATTTTTCCAAAAGTTTGAATATTCCCTACACTTTCCATTCCAGTTATCTTGTTTTCTTCTTCTTCCTCTTTAAGAGTCTTTTCTCCCCCAGGATCTTTGGGAGTTATCTAAGATCCCAGGCCAGCCACTTTGGCTTTTCCACCCACCGTTCCCTCTCCAACACCACACTGTGTCTCAGCACTTCCTTTTGTATTCCGGGATCAAAGGATAAATCAGGTAGGAAGGGACCTCGGAGCTGTCTGATCCAGCCTCATGCCGAAAGCAGAGGAAAAAATAAGTGATGCAGCTGCTCACCACCTGCTGACCGATGTCCAGCCCATCCCCAAGCAGCGATCACTGCCTCCCGGCCACCCCTCCTTCCCCCCAGTTTATATACTGAGCATGACGTCGTATGGTATGGAATATCCCTTTGGCCAGTTTGGGTCAGCTGTCATGGCTGTGCACCCTCCCAGCTTTTTGTGCACCTCCTTGCGGGCAGAGTATGGGAAGCTGAAAAGTCCTTGACTTATAACCACTACTTAGCAACAACTAAAACATCAGTGTGTTACAACAGTATTTTCATGCTAAATCCAAAACACAGCACTATACCAGCTACTAGGAAGAAAATTAACTCTATCCCAGCTGAAACCAGAACAGTATCCACCCCTTATCCTGTAACTTCTACGTCATGACCAAGTCCCATACTTTCTAATACATTTCAATTAATCACCACCACTTTTCCTGTCTTTTAATATATACACACAGATATCATTCCCCTGGTCTATGGGCCATCCCTCTAAAATGCCTGTTGGATTCATTTATTCCATGACTTTGGGTTCCATCTGTCATAACAGTCTTTCAGGGCAGAAGAGATGGTGTGTGGTGTTGGACTGTTGCATGCTGAACTCAGTTCTGATTCCATCACTGCTGCACTTTGTTCGGTTTCATCAAAGTTCATTCTTCATTAATCTGTGTGATTCTTACTGTAATACCATTGATATGTCATATAACAACTATAGTAGTAATGACATACAGCATTACATAGCAGTTAACATCATAGAGTTTAAATCATTGGCTATTCTCACCCAAAATCAAATCCCCTTGAGGTACACAGCAGACTTCCCCATGCTCCCGCATTACCCACCAAGTGCATCCAGGTCCTTGAGCAAAAACAATCCCACAAATGGGTTTTCCTTTGCCCGAGGCAGGAATAACCCAGACTGTCTTCCCCAGCATATTTTCTATGTGCACTACAAGGACTTTATCCCCTTCTACAGTACATAAAAGTTTTGACTGGGCAGGGCCAGCTTGATTGGCAGATCCCCTAGAGATGACTAACCAGCTGTCTTTTGCTAAATGTGTATCCCAATGGTTGAATGTCCCACCACCCATGGTCCTCAATGTAGTCTTTAACAGTCCATTGTATCGTCCGATTCTCCTGGAGGCTGGTGCATGACAGGGGATGTGATATACCCACTCAATGCCATGCTCTTTGGCCCAGGTGTCTATGAGGTTGTTTCGGAAATTAGTCCAGTTGTCTGACTCATTTCTTTCTGGGGTGCCACATCACCATAGGACTTGCTTTTCAAGGCCCAGGATAGCCTGGGCCTGAAGGTGTCATGGGCCCACCAAGCTATAAATAATTCACCCTTATGTTGCCAGTCCAGATCCATCTGAGACATTTCAATCTTAGCAGCCTGATCCACCTGCTGGTTGTTGTGATGTTCTTCAGTGGCCCAACTCTTGGGTACGTGGGCATCTACGTGACGTACTTTTACAACCAGGTTCTCTACCCACGTGGCAATATCTTGCTACAGTGCAGCAACCCAGATGGGTTTGCCTCTACGCTGCCAGTTGTTCTGCTTCCATTGCTGCAACCACTCCCAGAGGGCATTTGCCACCATCCATGAATCCGTATAGAGATAGAGCACATGCCACTTTTCTCGGTCAGCAGTATCTAAAGCCAGCTGTTTGGCCTTCACTTCTGCAAATTGGCTCAATTCAGCTTCTCCTTCAGCAGTTTCTACAACTTGTCATATAGCACCCCATACAGCAGCTTTCCGGCTCCAATGCTTTCCTACAACACAACAGGATCCATCAGTGAACAGGGCATATTGTTTGTCTTTTTCTGATAGTTTATTATACTGTGGGGCCTCCTCAGCACCCGCCACCTTCTCCTCTGGCGATATTCCAAAATCTTTGCCTTCTGGCCAGTCCATGATCAGTTCCAAGATTCCTAGGTGACTGGGGTTTCCTATTCAAGCCCATTGTGTGATCAGTGCGACCCACTTACTCCACATAGCATCAGTTGCATGATGTGTAGGGGGGACCCTCCCTTTGAACATCCAGCCCAGCACCAGCAGTCGGGGTGCCAGGAGGAGCTGTGCTTCAGTACCAGCCACTTCCAAAGCAGCTAGAATACCTTCACATGCTGCCAATATCTCTTTTTCAGTTGGAGTACAGCAGGCCTCGGATCCTCTGTATCCCCGACTCCAAAACCCTAGGGGTCAACCTCAAGTCTCCCCTGGTGCTTTCTGCCAGAGGCTCCAGGTAGGGCCATTCTCCCTGGCTGCAGTATAGGGCACATTTTTTACCTCTTGTCCTGCCTGGAGTGGCCCAAGGGCTACTGCATGAACTATCTCCTGTTTAATTTGTTCAAAGGTTTGTCCTTGCTCAGGGAATCAAATCGTTGTTCGTCCCGGTCACTTGATAGGACTTACGATCGGACTGTAGTTTGGAATGTGCATTCTCCAAAAACCCACAATGCCTAAGAAAGCTTGTGTTTGCTTTTTGCTAGTTGGTGGAGACGTGGCTGTTATTTTGTTGATCACATCCATTGGGATATGATGACATCCATCTTGTCATTTTATTCCTAAAAACTGGATCTCCTGTGCAGGTCCCTTGACCTTACTTTGGTTTATGGCAAAACCGGCTTTCAGGAGGATTTGGACTATTTTCTTCCCTTTCTCAACAACCTCTTCTGCTGTGTTGCCCCACACAATGATGTCATCAAGGTATTGCAGATGTTCGGGAGCTTCACCCTGTTCTAGTGCTGTCTGGATCAATCCATGGCACATGGTAGGGCTGTGTTTCCACCCCTGGGGCAATTGATTCCAGGTGTACTGAATGCCCCTCCAAGTGAAAGCAAACTGTGGCCTGCACTCTACTGCCAAACGGACTGAGAAGAATGGATTAGCGATGTCAGTTGTGTCATACCACTTGGCTGCCTTTGACTCCAGTTTGTATTGAAGTTCTAGCCTGTCCAGCATGGCAGCACTCAGCAGTGGCATGACTTCATTCAGGCCATGATAGTCCACTGTTAGTCTCCGCTCTCCATTAGACTTTTGCACTGGCCATATGGGACTGTTAAAGGGTGAGCAAGTCTTGCTGACCACTCCTTGGCTCCCCAGTTGACGAACCACCTTATGGGTGGGAACCAGGGAGTCTCGGTTGGTGCAATATTGCCGCTGGTGCACTGTTGTGCTTGTGATCGGCACCTGTTGTTCTTCGACCCTCAGCAACCCCACAACAGAGGGGTCCTCCAAGAGACCGGGCAAGGTAGACAGCTGTTTAATTTCCTCCGTCTCCAAGGCAGCTATACCAAAAGGCCACCAGTACCCTTTTGGGTCCTTGAAATACCCTCTCCTGAGGTAGTCTGTGCCAAGGATGCACAGAGCCTCTGGGCCAGTCACAACGGGATGCTTTTGCAACTCATTCCCAGTTAGGCTCACTTCAGTCCCCAATATAGTTATCTGTTGGGATTCCCCCATCACTCCAGAAATACAGATGGGTTTTGCCCCCTTATAGCTTGATGGCATTAGAGTACACTGTGCACCCGTGTCTACTAGAGCCTTATACTCCTGTGGGTCTGATGTGCTAGGTCATCAAATCCACACAGTCCAGTAACCCTGGGTGTCCCTTTCCTCCACCTGGCTGGAGGCAGGGTTCCTCTAGTCCTGGTCATATATTCGCTACTCACTTCTTGTAAATGCAAATCAGAAGTCCCTTCATTAAGATCAGGAGTAAGACCAGCCCTTCTACTCTGTCTGGGGAACTGCCCACTGGAGACTGGCGCAGCAATTTTCCTGGAAGAACCCCCTTGTGTGATTGTTTTTCCTTGCAACTCACGTACCCGTGCCTCTAGGGTTGAGGTAGATTTTCCATCCCACTTCCTCATGTCCTCTCCGTGGTCACGCAGGTAAAACCATAGGGTTCCCCGTGGTGTGTATCCACTATATCCTCCCTCTTGAGCAGAGGAATGCTTACTCCTAATAGCTGAAATACTGCTCCATACGGGTGCGGAGCAGGACATATCCTCTCTGAACTGCTGGAATTCTCGAGACAGTTTCTCAGCTAGCATGTGCGGCAGTTTCTCCACGGCCGAGTGTCACGGATGGAGTGAGAATGCACTTCATTCATAAGACAGAACCAAAAATATACTTTATTGATATAGAACAGGGAATTAACAAAGTTCAATGCAGCAGTGGTTTAACAAGATTCAGTGGCAAGGTGCACTTGACTATTTACTGCATAGAGGACAGGGTCAGAAAAAGCTGTCAGGGAGACCCTCCCATTGAGTCATGAGATTCAGAAAGGACCCCCTTGCTTTCTAAACTCCTTCTCAGAGAGGAGTCCAGGTGTGGCTAGATCCAATCCTAGTCCCAGACTTGGTCAACGGTTTATGTCTAAAGGATTATATATGCGCAAGCAATCCTTCATATCACTTAGCTAAGATTTCAAAGTTTAGCATGCTGTTAGTCACTTACCGAGGATCTGTTGCGGCAAGGAATCTCTCAACCTTGAGGAGTAACCTTGAGAGGCGTCCCTGCTCAAGGGGAGATCCTGACGTGCAGCCCGCTGCCGTGCAGGAGAGTTCAAAGGGCTCTTTGGCTGCTCACTATTTATGGGGGTAAGATGATTGACTCATAGTCATATTTGCATACTGACCACAGATCTTAGTTTCTTCGCTGTGGTTAGGTGGGCATATTGCACAATAGCCCTTGGCTATTGTGGTGTTATCTGTCTCCCAAATCGACTTTGGACTGGATGCAGCCATCATGACCAGATGCATCCATTACAACCATCGCTGGTGGTTATCACCTGAGCAGGGTTACAGGAAATAAAGGTCGTGGGCATGGGAAACACACCATCACACCGAGGTGCAGGCGCATAGGGAGGAAGAAAGACATTCTTCATATTGCCAGATTTGGCCAGCCAATTCATCCACTGTTTGTCCCTCTCTGTCTTTCCAGGTCATTACTGCCAATGAGTTTGCATGAGACGATGGTGCACCCCGTACAAACTTCCGCCACATGGGTCGTGTGCACCTGACTTCCTCTGGACCTTTGGATAACTGCTCGTTGTTCCAGTCACCATAAACCACCTCCAGCATGGCTAATTCCCTCAGGTACTGGGTACCTCTCTCCATAGTGGTCCACTTACCTGGGTGACATATAACATCTTCCTTGAAGGGATACCTTTCTTTCATGGAGGAAGGACAGGTAGGAGGAAGGAACGTGGAAGAAGGACAGGAGTTGCCTCCAGAGGCTGAGGGCTTGTGCCTCTTTTCCAATCTCTTTGTCAATGCCCCTAGAAAGGGATCCCAGCTGCTTGGCTTCCCTGCCCTCTAATTGCAGACTACTGGCCCCATTATCCCAGCTTCAGAGCAGCCAGGTGACAACATGCTCACCTGGACAAGGACTGAAATCTTTTTGCATATCTCACAGCTCACCCAGGGATAGGGATCGGGTGGTTACCATCTCATTTATGGGTTCTGCCTCTTCCTCCTCCTGTTCTCATGATGGCCCTGGTTCATCTTCATCCCTCACTAAACGAGCTGATTTTCTTGTGTATTTCTTCTTGTGTATAGGGGTGACTGATACTGGCATAGGTTGGTTCTCTGGTTCAGGTGCAGCACCTGTTGGGGGAGGTTGGAGTAGCCACAGTGCCTGTCATTTTGTCACCAGATTCAGAGACCTTCTCTTCCCCTTGAGGGTTCTGAATAGTGTTGAACAGGTCTCTGCAGGCATGGGCCAGGCCCCAGCACATTGCAGTGATTTGTGTCTTCCTAGAATTGACGGGGTGACAGCATACTTTTTGCAAATACTTCGCTAGTTTTTCAGGATTCTGCACTTGTTCAGGGGTGAAGTTCCAAAACACTGGAGGTGCCCACTGTCCTAGGTACTTGCACATACTACCCCACACACCCTGCCACTCATAACTGTCCAGCCTTGGGGCAGACCTCTGGATGGTATTCTTAAATTGCTTACTAACCTTAGACAAAACTAAAACAATATTCCCAAGAAATACCAATAGAAGTACCTTAACTACCCAAGGATGTTCAAGGTACTGAAAAGTTACTGTAATGAAGGAGGAAACATCATAGAAGAAGGTAGCAAAGGTGCCATTCTGTATTTCCTCATAAAAAACGTCTCAGAGGAAGAGGTATAATTGCTAATTGTCTCCATGAGGTGGTACCCGAAGTACGGTAATGGCTTCAGTACAAAACTCAAATACCAGATTAAGCTCAAGGCCAGTGTTTTAATAACAAATCTCCCAGGCAAAATATCACTAGGCTTTACAAAGCACAGCAAACTGCAAAAGCCAACACCAATCTTTAACATGTACAGCAAAAAAAAAGAGCACGATGCAGATTGGATAAACTAATATCGAGAACAGATGAATCAATATTGTGACCAGCAACTGTTAACAGATATAAATTCCTTTAATACACTCTGGTTAATCTGCTATTATCTCAAACCCTTCGTGCCTCACACTGGACACCAAAAAGGACTGTCGTGGTTTAACCCCAGCTGGCAACCAAGCACCACACAGCCACTCGCTCACCCTCCCTCCCTCTCCCCCGGTGCGATGGAGGAGAGAATCTGAAGAGCAAAAGTAAGAAAATTCATGGGTTGAGATAAGAACAGTTTAATAATTGAAATAAAATATAATAATAATAATATTAATAATAATAATAATAATAAATTTTAATGAAAAGGAAAACAACGAGAGAGAGAGAAAAACAGAACCCAGGAAAAAACAAGTAATGCAACCACTCATCACCTGCCGACCAACGCCCAGCCTGTTTCCGAACAGGAATCGCTGTCCCCCAGCCACTCTCCCCAGTTTATATACTGAGCCTGATGTTATATGGTATGCAATATCCCTTTGGCCAGTTTGGGTCAGCTGTCCTCGCTGTGCTCCCTCACAGCTTCTTGTGCACCTCCTCGCTGACAGAGTATGGGAAGCTGAAAAGCCCTTGACTTAGTATAAACACTACTTAGTAAGAACTAAAACATCAGTGTGTTACCACAGTATTTTCATGCTAAATCCAAAACACAGCACTATACCAGCTACTAGGAAGAAAATTAACTCTATCACAGCTGAAACCAGGACATACAAGGAGTGGCTAAGGACTCTAGGTTTGTCTAGTTTGGAGAAAGGGAGGCCGAGGGGTGACCTCATTGCTCTCTTCAGCTTCCTGAGGAGGTGAAGGGGAGAGGGTGGTGCTGATCTCCCTGGTATCCGGTGATAGGACACGTGGCAATGGTTCAAAGCTGCATCAGCGGAGGTTTAAACTGGATATTAGGAAGCATTTCTTTATCTAGAGGGTCATCAAACACTGGAACAGGCTTCTTAGAGAGGTGGTCGATGCCCCAAGCCTGTCAGTGTTTAAGAGGCATTTGGACAATGCCCTTAATAGCATGCTTAAACTTTTGGTCAGCCCTGAAGTGGTCAGGCAGTTGGACTAGGTGATTGTTGTAGGTCCTTTCCAACTATTCTATTCTATTCTATTCTATTCTATTCTATTCTATTCTATTCTATTCTATTCTATTCTATTCTATTCTATTCTATTCTATTCTGTTCTATTCTATCCTATCCTATTCTATTCTTCTGTTTTATTCCGTCTTCAGATTGAATGGCAGCCTAGACCTCAAGTGTGTCACTGGTGTAAATCTGAAAATACCAACTTGATTTCATCTGCAAACTTGATGAATAAATAAGGACAGATGATAAATACAATAAATAAATAGGACAGATCCCAGGATAGACCCTGTGGTACCCCATGTATTACCAGCATCCTGATACAGTATATTCTATTACCTACTGGCCTCTGAACCCAAACATTCAATCAATTTTCCTCCATCCAGACCCTCGTGGGTTAATGCTGACTGTTTCCATTAAGATTCTTCTTCTTCATGTGCCCTGAAATGGCTATCAAGAAGACTGGCTCCATTATCTTCCCTGTGACCAAATTGGGGCTGATGAGTTTGTAGTCCCTAGCTTCTCTTTTTGCCCTTTTTTGAAAATAGGAGCAACATTTGCCTTTATCCAGTTTTTGAGGACTTTCCCTGATCTCTATGACCTTTCCAAGATGATGGCCTTCTGACAACATCAGCTGGCTCTCTCAACACCCTTGCTTGCAGCTTGTCTAGTCTCATGGACTTATATAGGTCCAGTTCTCTAAAGTAGCTCTTGACTTGAACCTTGTCCACTACTCATCCATTTTGTCCTGGAACCTTGTCAGTAGACTCAAAATACTGAAAGGCCTTGCCTTTGAAGACCAGGGCAAACAAGGCAACTAAACTTATCTGCATCTACTGTTTCTAAATCACCTATTCAGCAGAGGGACCACAATTTCCCTGTTCAGAATTTTGATACTAATATAACACTAGAAACACTTCTTGTTGCCCTTTGTGTACCTTGCAAGGTTGGAATTTAGTGGAGCTTTGGTTTTCCGAACACCGTCCCTGTGTGTCCCTGAAGTGCTGCTTCTATATTCCTTCTTTGTTGCCAGTCCCTGTTTCAACCTCCTATACATGTTTCTTTTCCATCAGAGCTGTTGTGAGTTTCCTGTTTTGCCACATTTGTTTCTTGCTGTGCCTATCCTTTTTTCCACTGAAAGGAACCGTTCTTGCTATTGGAGAATGCTGTCCTTAAGACCTGCCAGATTTTCATTGTCCTTCAGTGCTGCCTCCCATACCAGTTCCCTGGATAAGTTGAAATGTGATCATTTGAAGCCCCTGGTCTTTGCTCTGCTACTCATCTCCTTTGCACCCTTGAGTATTTTGAACTCTGCTATACCATGTTCACTACAGCCAAGGCAACCATTGCTACATCAACAACCAGTTCTTCCTTATTAGTTGATAGTATATCCAACTGTGCATCAGCCCTGATTATCCCATCCAGTACCTGTATCAAGAAGGTATCTATCTGTGATGTCCTCCTGAAATCTTGACTGCTTACACCCAAGAGTTTTGCCTTGCCAGCTGATATCAGGGAAATTAAAGTCCCCAGTGAGAACGAGGATTTGTGACACAGACTTCCTCCAGTTTGAAGAAGGCTTCATCCACCTCCTTACCCTTGTTGGACAGACACACTCCCACCATGGTGTCACCATTACTGGCTTGATTCTCTGTCCTGGCCTCATGAGCTCTCACCCTGCTCTCATCAGCTCTTGACCTCTTCCTACACTGCATCTCTTCCCATCTTCATAACCCTCTGCAAAAGGCCCATCATATTGAAGATGGTCACCAAACCTCACTTGCTGTGGCCATGTGGGGTTTTATAGCTGCTGGAGGAGGAGGAGGGAGAAACTTTCATGTGTAATCATAACAAGTGTCTGCTGGTGCACTGACTGTACAAGCACCTCCAATTGTACAGTCACAGTAGACCTGTAGTGGCCTGTCTATTTATCCACACTCCTTCTCAAAACGTCAAATAAAACTCCCAGACAGCTGCTGTACAGTGATTCTGGCTGGCACTGCCCATGCCCACAGCCTTCTCCTCCTTAGCCACATATCTGGCAGAAAGAGTAGCTGCCCAAACCTCTCTACCATCAGCCTTTAATTTTAAAGAGAACAAATTGCAGGCAGGTAAGTAAAAATTCCTCTTATCCTGTTTTCTTGCAAGCTCTGAAAAGATACAAATAAAAAAAACCCCAAAGTACTCCAGGCATTATACACAGCACTGCCTAACTGCAAGACTGTGGGATCTGGGGCTTGTAACTGGTTTTGCAATAATCTGTTGGATGACTTTCTTGGTTTTTTTTTAAATTTGCACAATAATCAGGAGTTTGCCTCCTTACTTTCCTTAAATTATTTCATTGCTACCAAATGGGTAATCTCTGCTTTGTCTGAAAGCCCAGAATTATGAAAAAAGGACACTGTTTCATATTTCAGATATGAATTTTAAACCTTTCTCTCTAAATTCTCTACTTATAATGTAAGCCTTACAATCTGGGACTTATCCCAGGTAGGTAAGAAAGGAGTACCTGGAGAGATTAATAATTCTACTTTAGCACAGAGTTCTCCATGCTTCCATATTTGCTAAACATGTGGTTTTGTCTCAGTTTGAAGTATATTATTTTTAAAATTTAAAATATTTTAGTGAGAATAATTCTGGGGGGGGGAACCACCAAGCAAAACATGAGGAATAGAGACAAGTGCCACTGGAGATGTAGACTGACAAAGATTGGGAGTAAAATCCTGTTTTCTCACTTGGTTCCTCACCCGGGCATTTTACAACTTTGTGAATTTTCAGTATGGTGTTAAAATTCCTGCAACCTGACCATTAAACACTTTATTTTATTGAGTTTCCTCTACACTGAACCTTTTATTTTGCATTTGCTGAAATGCATTTTCCATGACGACCATGGTGCTGAAGGAAGAGATACCTTATTTTCAGAAGCACCTTGTCTGGTTACGTATGATCTGCTTCTCCACTAAATGAAAGAACTATTCAACATCTGGTAATTTTGTCCCCTGAGAAATTACACTCAGTAATTAGATGGGATTGGGGTGGGGAACAGTTGTTTAGTTTTGGCTTAGGTATGGTAAGTGGGTTGAATTCTTCAGGTTTTTTCATGTTAGGCTTTTTTACTATTCCTGAAATACTTTTTTTATCTCTTGCAGAACTGGATCAGAGTATGGCTCAACACATAGACTTGTTTTCCTAACAGGACTTCAGATGGGACTGAAATCTGTATGTGTAATACCCCATAGAGCCTGCTGGAAGAATTCAAATAGAAAAACATTAATTATGAGACAAAATTATCACATGTGTGCATTCCAGTGTCAACATTCATTATATCTATATTTTTTCTCTGTTAAAATATCATGACTCAAAAATATGTATTTCATTTCTGTATAAATGTAAATAAAGGGACAGTCTAAATATAGCAGGAAAATGATACAGACGCTGAAATATTTAGACAATGTACCATCTGTTTTTAGTTGTCTTTCTGTTTAATTTCACACTGTAATTTTAGATAGAAGTGAAATTGTCACTAGAATAAACAAGTATTCTGTTTGAGGCACACTCATAAGATGCTGTTTTGTCTCCAAAAACCTGCACATTTCACAGATGAGGTACAGTAATATCTAAAAGGCAAGTAGCTAATTCTTTAGCAGGATGCAGAGATTAAAAATAAAAATTTTTATGAGATATAGTTACAAGAAGAGTTTCTGTATTTGTAAAAGGGTTAACAAGCCCCTCCTATCCCCTCCATTGTGCCTATGCAGTCCAGCAGAAAAGCCCTGCTCCTCATCTTCTCTATGACTTGAGTCAGGGAGTTGTCGTCAGTGGTCTCCAGGAACCTCCTGTATTGCTTATGCTCTGCTGTGCTGTCCATCCAGCAGATATTGAGGTGGTTCAAGTCCCCCATGAGGACCAGGACCTGTGAATGTGAGTCTGATTGCAGCTGTCTGAAGAAGGTTTCATCTACTTTTCTTCCTGATCAGGCAGCCTATAGCAGGCACCCACTATAGTGTCACCTATGCTGGTCTGCTCTTTAATCCTTGCCCAAAAGCTCTCATTGATTCATCATTCATCCCCAGGCAGAGCTCCATGCACTCCAGCTGCTCTCTCACATAAAGGACCACTGCCCATCCTTGTCTTCCCAGCCAGTTCTTCCTAAAAAGCCTGTATCCATCCATTATAGCACTCCAGTCATGGGAGCCACCCCATCATGTCTCTGTGATCCCAACAAGATCATAGCCCTGCAACTCCACATGGATCTCTAATTCCTTGTGTTTATTCTCCATGCTGCAACCATGTACAGGCACTTCAGAGAGGCACCCCAGCATGCTGATTTCCAGAAAGGCTCTGTGTTTTTCCCCCTGTAATGATGTCATGGAGGCACTTCCTTGCTTATATGCAAATGTTTGAGGTGGCTCTGCTTAAGCCCTGTTCTGCTGATTACGTGTTCCCTTTTTTTCACATCACCCCAGGCCCTTTGCTTGCCAACCTTGTCCGTCACTCCCGCACAGAGCTGCTGGTAACTCTCTCCCTTCCCCATCGTTCCTGGTTTAAAGCCCTTCTTATCAAGTCAGACAATATGAGTTTCTACTCTGCTCGGGAACAGAACAGCAGCAGAATCCAGCCAGCGGCGACTCATCCAGTAGAGGTCACCCTCCTTCTGCACTACCTGAAATATGCTGTCACCAGCACCCTGTCCCTGCATTTGGTGGGGACCAGCTGCCACCCTCTCACGTAAGAGTTGCCAGTACTAAAGAGGGTACAGAAAAGAGAGAAACTATGATCAGACCCTGGGTTTTAGCTGACATTCAGAGTCTTGATGTCATTCTCCCCTTTCGGGGAGGATGGGGTGGGATGTTTGTTTTGCTTTTACTTCCATGGTTCGCCAGCTAATAATGGAAGCAAAGAGGTCTGGCATTCCAAAACCATGTACACAAGATTGTGTGCTTTAGCTACGTGAAAATCAAATATTTGTATGTAAGAAAGAGGAAGCTCTTCAGAGGTATATACAGGGAAAAGAAGAAGATGGGACAAGTCTGGCTGGTACTTGCTGACATTTGCTGCATTAGTGTCTGCTGCTGTTCAAGAAGGCTCTAGAAGTCATGGCAGTCACTGTTGTTGTGTCTAGGGACAATCCATAACTTCCTGACACCCTTTCTCATTGCAGGGTTTCAAAGGCACTGGACTAAGTAGTCTCTAAAAGCTGTGAAAGAATAAAGGAGAACTATTTAAAAACAATACTAAGTTCATCTTTGGTGAAGTGACTGCTGAAAGTGTTGATAGAAAGACAGAATTCCTAGTTCTCAACCTCACAAATATATTGATATGGCAACCACGTTGTTTTGCTGGGCTTCTCTGTACAGTACCCATTCTCTGAATGCCACGTTTTGCTGTTAGTGGGTGGAGTATACTATAGATGGTCACTGCCTTAACCTTGCAAATTTTAATCATGTTGGTGCTGTGTGAACTGCAAAGCTGGAGACCTTATCACATGTAAATATCTGCTTCAGACATCTGCTGTGGATAAAAGCCCCACAATGGGACAAGAAGTGCAATATCTTCATGGCTCCTTTCTTCCACTAAGCACTGCTTACTAAATGGTGAATGACTAACCTATACAGAAGTTACCTTCAGTACAGCTTGTAGAACTGGGACTTGCAGGTCTGTAAATGGCTTGAAAGACTACTGCAATATGGAGGGCGCTCGGTACATAGTTTATTATTACACGGATTTTTCCACTCTTTAATTCAACTCCAGAAGATGACTCGGAGAGAAATACCTCACCCCTTTTCACTCCCGAGCACTGATTTGCAAATCAGCTATGTTCAGAGACAAGCAGAAATGCCCAGTCTTTGGTATTGTCTTCTTAGAATGAAAAGAAACTACCAACTGAGAATGTTTAATGGTCATATTCAAAGATTATTTCTTTTACATTCTTTCAATCTATAGATGCCAGGCAACAAAGTACCAATTCAAACTGCAAATCTCTTGTAAACTTGCAAAATCCTAAGGAGCTTAGTCTCCCATGTAGACTTCTTTGCATACAATGCATCCTCCCTTAAAAGAGAAAAGGAGCATTGTTAGCCAAAAAAAAAAAAAAAAGGCAATATCCATGCTAATAAACAAGAAAATCAACATACAAAGACCCCAAATGTTAAGCACTGGTCGAGATACTGAAGCAGCATTTGTAGTGTATGGTCTTCGGAAAATATATTAGTTGCAGTAAACAGATAAAAAGAGGACTGGAACAATAAAAAATTAGCTTTCTCCTTTCCTTCCTTCCTTCCTTCCTTCCTTCCTTCCTTCCTTCCTTCCTTCTTTCCTGCCTGCATCCCTCCTTCCCTCCTTCTCTTTCTTCCTCCCTCCTTTCTTCTCTCCCTCCCTTGCTTCCCTTCTTCCTTTCCTTCCCTTCCTGCTTTCCTGTAGTATAGCAGCTCCCACAGGCAACAAATCTTGTGTGCAAACTCATCCTTGATTAGAAGGTCAATAGGTGATTAATTTCTGTGAATGAGCAGCACAGAAAAAAAGGGCTGAAAAAAGCAAAACTGGTGGTCCGTTCAGTGGCACCAGTCCGTACATAAGGACCTCTTAAAAGGAAGCAAATCTTCAGAAAAAAAAGTGATGGAATAACATTTCACATTATTTCCCAAGCCCTATCAGCAACAACTTCACCTATGTCTTTACACTTAAGGACATGAAAGTATACATACAATCCAAGCTTTTGTTTATTTTTTAGTTTACTTGTCAACATTTGACCTAAAAAATCCAAATACTTTCAAGTTAGACTTTCTCTGTTAGAACCTGTTTTCGCTTATTAACAACCTACTGATTTTTTTCTCCACAGATTTCTGTTAAGAATAGAAAAAATTTAAATAAATTATGTTTATATCCAGGTCTACATTTAGTAACAATGTAAGATAAATTATTTTCATGATATAAAATTCATTCTTTATATTAAAAAATAGTTAAAAATTATTTTATGCATAAGGAACAGTCATAACATTTTAAGCTTTCTGATGCCATGGTAGATCAGGTAATGAAGGCTATTTGGCTTTCCTTTTAACTTTCTACATAATTGCTCTTATTTTCCATTGCAGAATATCTTTAATGTGTAAACCATTATCATTTATTCACTTACAGTTTGTATAAAAGTAGAACTTTAATATCTTTAGCTGATGATCTCCATATGATATGAGACAAACACAGTATGTCCTTTATTCACATAGCAACTCATGATATATTTTCACAGAGTGATTCTGTATTACTTTGTGTCACTTGATCGGTCACTCAGCAAAACTGGGTTGCTAATGTCATCAGCAGAGACCTTTCACTGCTGTTCACCAGCTCCAACTTCTCTTGCCAAAGTTCTTATCTGTCTCCTTTCATTGTTTATCATCAGCAGAACTTTTTCTTCTTTCTTTCTTTCTTTCTTTCTTTCTTTCTTTCTTTCTTTCTTTCTTTCTTTCTTTCTTTCTTTCTTTCTTTCTTTCTTTCGTTTTTCTTTTTTTTTAATCTTTGGGACAACTGAAATTTGAATCAGTTTCTCTAAGTTGACAAGAATAATTTTTAAATAAAGCAGAGCTCTATTTCTTCAGCATCATGGCCTTCTATAGGACATTTTTTATTTGACAAGTGTCAGTTAAGTCCAATACTTCTTTTTGTCTTTAACCCATGCACCACCACATGTAGCCCTGTGGGCCTGTTTCCCACAGATGTGTGGCCGTGACTACATCTTACCTGGAATACTTTTAACAACAGACTTTTTTGGTTGGAAAATTACTGTCTTGTTGAGGTGGAAACATTTTATGAAGACACATCAGTTCCAACAGAGTTTTTGACAAGAAGCTTTCCTGACCAAATTTTTTCAATCAGAAAGAGAGAAAGAGAGACCTGAACTGAGAAACTGATGGCTTTATGTGATAACAGACTTTTAAAATTTTTCAGCTTCTCAAAAGCAGCCAATAGTTCTGGTAACTCACAGAATCATTCCTGTAACAATCTCACAATGAGTTGCATATTTCAATGGATGTCTTCCACCATTGGTCACAGGCAAAGCAGTCTAAAGTTAGAGAATTTATTTGACATATTGTCACTCAGTACAAACCTCCAGTCACCAACTCAGGAACTATGAAAAGCAAAACATGAACATAAACATTTACATAAACACCTACATAAACACCTATCTTCTCCCCATTTATAAGATTTCCCACATTTTCACTGCAGGTTATGCCTCCAGCTTAGGTGACAGGCAGCATGGGGAGTGAGGCTGTGTGCCTGATGGCTCCTTTTACCCTTGGTCAGGGTCTCATGCTCCTTTGATCCCTCAGGGGTGTCCTTCCTGCAGCGTGGGTCATCCACAGGCCCATCCGGGATGTCTTGCCCTGGCATGGGTCCCTCAGGGGTGACCTGTTGAAATGTTAGTATTGATGCAGTCTGTGCATCTTTTTTTCCTATTCCAACTTTATCTTCAAATTTCAGCTATAAGGCATGAAATGTCTTCATGTACTAAATTAAGGACCCTGTGTAGCAAATTTTAGGTTGTAGTCACCATCCAATTAAATGGTCCCATGAAAAAATTACTCATAAAAGTTGTTTAGTTTACCATTACAAGGCATGCTTTCTTTAACAGTACATTCTTATAGGTTTTTCTGCTTCCTTTCTTCAGGAAACCTGGCAATAGCACTAAGGAAAATATGGTTAAAAAACAATAGGTGGGTTTTTTAATATGTTTTCAGCCCATATTATCCACTCGCTAAATTCTTCTCATTTCTTCCATGCATCACCAACAACTTTTTTGATACAAAGCTGTGCTCCTAGAACTTTACATAGTTAAGATATCCTCAATGCCACCTCCAGCAATGACGTAATCTGGATGATACTAACTTCTTTAAAATGCAATTGCTCCTAGCTTCCGTAACCAACCATGTATCAGTGATCTGCTTCTGTTGTATAGCATTTCCTCTATCTTTGGATCATCCCTGCTGTCAGGGAATAACTTATTTTCTTCCAGATATTTGGGTGATATCAAAGTGATATAAAAGGCTGATATCAGCTTGGAAGATGTACTCAAATAACATACTTGGAGATGAAGAACAAAAGCTGATGTATCTAATAATTTGGCCAGTTTTAAGCAAAGATATTTCACCTTCAACTTTCATCCGCCATTCTTATTTTTTTAATAAGCATGTGTGATATAAAGGTGTTTTCCTTCATAGTTATGCTTCATACAGGCTACATCATAATTTGGTACACATTGCCAAGCTACTAGATTGCATTGTTATATCTTTTCCAAGCATTTATCTTAGTAGCTGAGCTAGGTAGAGTTTTTAGGAGTATTTGGAGTATTTGAAACTTTCTTTCTGCTGCATCTCCTGCTGGAGGTGCCTCTGTCTACACATAAGACACAGCAGAACAGAAGGCTCACCTCCTTTTCATCCACAATAGTACCCTCATGACACCAAGCTGGTGTCAACATCAAGGTTTTGGCTTTTATGATCACAGGACCTTTGAGGTTCAAGGACTGCTGGTAAGTTAAGTGATAGCTCTGGCAAAGTGGGGCAAGAGCACTTCTGTCAAGAGGCAGGCCAACCTGGTCAGAAGAGCTTTAAACTAGGACAATGGAGAAGTGAGATTGCAAACCACAGTCAAGTAAAGAGATAAACAGTAGAAAAGGGTGGAAAGCAAAGGGTGCAGAGCAATGGTAACAAGAAAGACCTAAGGAATGACAAAACAGGGTGGAAGGGGACCAACCTCAAGTACATGTCCACAAATGTAAGCAGCCTGGGAAACAAGCAGGAGTGACTAGAGCTCCAGCCACACAATTGGGATGTTGTTTGAAAAACTAAGATATGGTAGGACAGCTAGCACAACTGCATTGAGCGATGGACAGGTGCAAGACCTTCAAGAGAGACAGCATAAGGAGAGAGGCTGCCCTTGCTGTGACGGAGCAGCTTCGATACGTGGGGCTCCTTTCTGAGATAGGCGAGAGGTGAGGTGAGAGCTCATTGGGCCAGGTCAGGGGATCACGCCAGTAAGGGTGACACCATGGTGAGGTTGCGTCCACCCAACCAGGGTGAGAAAGTGGACAAAGTTTCTTCATACCATAGGAGGAAGTCTCTGTGTCACAAATCCCAGTTCTCATGGGGGACTGTAACCTCCCTGACATCTGCTGGCTGGCAGTGCAGTGAGCTTCAAGCAGTCAAGATTTCTGGAAGGTGTTGGGGGTCACGTTATGATCTGAGGTGACATACAGCTGGATCTACTGTTCACTGACAAGGGAGAATAGGTGGTGGATGTGATAATCAGTGGCTGGCTTGTCTGTAGTGAGCACGATATGGCAGAATGGTTATGAAACAAGTTCTAAAGCAATTTAGTCTTCCAGAAAACCATGACAGTATCAGAACAAATAGTGCAAAGGTATGTGTTAGTCTGTGAAGGCAGCTGACTTTTTTACTCTGAAAAATTGCCAAGTGATTACATAATTAGAATGATGTGCTCAGGTCATGGTTTTCAAGATCTCCTAGGAACCACATAGGATTTAGAAGAGTGAAATAAAAAAAGAGGTTCAGCTTGGAAGAGGATTTCTTTACATGTAACAGTCAAATGAAAAGTCTGTAATCTGTAAGGTACTGAAATGGCAGGCCTCCTTTCTTGCTCTGCATGTGCACATGGTGTGTGTTGGATTTTTAATAATTGTTATTTTAACAGCAAGGATTACTCCCTTGAGATCACATCAGAATCACATGATACAGATTTTCATTTTCTTTTAGTGCATTTACAGCTATGTCTAAATGAAATTAACTGTGTTGACTGCTATGTATGAGATATAAATAATCCGTCTTTTTTTTTTGCAACCAAAATAGGGCAGTAGAAGAATATTTTGGGCCAAAGACACTGTGGAAGTTCATGCAGATGATTTTAAGGGATAAACCAGTATTGATGGTGAAAAGAAAAAAAATACCTAAGCATATATACCTCAGTATTAACTTAATGTTAACTCATGATCAGTAAACAAATTCTTTAGTAACTGCATCAAAACAATACGCAAGCTATTTAATGATCCCTCACTTGACTTGGCAGGGTGCTTGCCCATAGAGAAAGTAGTATCTACTGTAACTACATAAGATGGACCACATAATTACAGTGGTTTTGAAATAGATATTATTAAAATAACAATTCATAAAACATATAAAATAGTAAAAAACTTGAAAATACAATTATTTATGCTTACATATGAATACATTATATCTCTATATGAAAGGTTTTAATTGTATCCCTAATTATATCCCTAAATTCAATAAAGTCTCAAAAAGTGTTAAAAATCTTGAGAATCATAGAATCATAGAATGGTTTGGGTTGGAAGGGACCTTTAAAGATCATCTAGTCCAACCTCCCTGCCATGGGCAGGGACATCTTTCACCAGACTAAGATGCTCAAAGCCCCATCCAATCTGACTTTGAACACTTCCAATGATGGGGCATCCACTTCTCTGTGGATGCCTGTTCCAGTGTTTCAACACCCTTATCATAAAAAATGTCTTCCTTATATCCAGTCTAAATCTACCCTCTTTAGTTTAAAACCGTTGCCCCTTGTCTTGTCACTACAGGCCCTGGTAAAAATTCTCTCTCAATCTTTCTTCTAAGCCCCCCTTTACATAGTAAAAGGCTGCAATAAGGTCTTCCTAGAGCCTTCTCTTCTCCAGGCTGAACTCTCTTAGCCTTTCTTCACAGGAGGGGTGTTCCAGCCTTCTGGTTATTTTTGTGGCCCTCCTCTGGACCCTCTCTAACAGGTCCATGTCTTTCTTATACTGGGGACTCCAGAAGTGGATGCAGTACTCCAGGTGGGTTCTCACAAAAGCAGAGTGGAGGTGGAGAATCACCTCCTTCGACCTGATGGCCACACATCTTTTGATGCAGTCCAAGATATGATTGGCTGTCTGGGCTGCAAGCACACATTTCTGGCTCATGTCCAATTTTTTATCTACCATTATCCCCAAGTCCTTCTCTGCAGGGCTGCTCTCAAGCAATTCATCACCCAGTCTGTACTGATATTGGGGATTGCCTCATCACCTGGTCTGTACTGATATTGGGGATTGCCTCAACCAGGTGCAAGACCTTGCACTTGGCCTTGTTGAACTTCATGAGGTTCTCATGGGCCCACTTCTCAAGCTTGTCAAGGTCCTTCTGGATGGCATCCCTTCCCTCACGCATATCAACTGCACCACTCAGCATAGTGTCATCTGCAAGAGTCATTGAGGGTACACTCAATCCCACTATCTATGTCCTTAATGAAGATATTAAATAGTATTAGTCCCAGTATGGACCCTTGAGGAACACCACTCATCACTGGTTTCTGTTTGGAGTTTGACCTGTTGATGGTACTCTTTGGATGCCACCATCCAGCCAATTTCTTATCCATGTAACAGTCCATCCATCAAATCCATATCTCTCCAATTTGGAGGTAAGAATTTTGGGGTCCATATCAAAGGTCTTACAGAAGTCCAGGTAGATGACATCAGTTGCTCTTCCCTTGTCCACTGTTGCAGCCACT
The DNA here is from genome assembly GCF_034638445.1 of Ciconia boyciana. NCBI lineage: Eukaryota > Metazoa > Chordata > Aves > Ciconiiformes > Ciconiidae > Ciconia > Ciconia boyciana. Next base: position 51,366,390 of record NC_132937.1, read on the forward strand.
CCATTGTAGATGGCCACAAGATTAGTGAGGCACAATTTGCTTGCTGTCTCTAATCACCTCCCCATCTTCCATATGCTTCAATATAACTTTCAGGAGGATCCGTTCCATGATCTCACTGGGCACAGAGGTGAGGCTGACTCATCAGTAGTTCCCAGGTTCCTTCTTTTTACCCTTTTTAAAAATGGGTGTGACGTTTCCCTTTTCTCCAGTTAGTGGAGAATTAGCCTGACTGCCATGACTTTTCAAACATGTTGGAGAGCAGCCTGGCCACTATGTCTGCCAGTTCCCTCAATACCCTGGGCTGCATCTTGTTGGGTCCCATGGACTTCTGTATGTTCAGGTTCTTCAGGTGGTCTTGAACCTGATCTTCTCTTCCAATGGATGAGACTTCATTCACCCAGTCCCTGTCCTGAGGTTCAGGGCCTTGGGGATGTGAGAAGAGTGATTGCCAGTGAAAACAGAGACAAAGAAATTGTTGAGTACCTCAGCCTTCTCCACATCATTGTCACTAGTTTTCCTGTGAACAGGAAGATTATTTTCATTTGTAACGTCTAAATATTTATTTGTGTTGACATCCAAACAGAAATTCAGGATAGAATTTGAACTGTTGGACACAATGCTATTCTTCATCTTCTCTAAGATAGCACATTTGCCTTCACTGGTTTGACGCAGCTTTCGATGCAGGGAGGGTTTGAGTAGGAAGTTGCAGCAACATAAGTACAAACTAGGATACGTTCATTGATAACACCACTAAAGCTGTTTTGGGAAAATCCTGTCTCTACAATTGTGGTCTAACCCCAGCTGGCAACCGAGCACCACACAGCCACTCACTCACTCCCTCCCAGTGCAATGGGGGAGAGAATCAGAATGGTAAAAGTGAGAAAACTCGTGGGTTGAGATAAAGACAGTTTAATAGGTAAAGAAAAAGCTGCACATGCAAGCAAAGCAAAACAAGGAATTCATTCACTGCTTCCCATGGGCAGGCAGGTGTTTAGCCATCTCCAGGAAAGCAGGGCTCCATCACGTGTAATGGTTACTTGGAAAGACAAACACCATCACCCCGAATGTCCCCCTTTCCTTCTTCCCCCAGCTTTATATACTGGGCATTCCATATGGTATGGAATATCCCTTTGGTCAGGTGGGGTCAGCTGTCCCAGCTGTGTCCCCTCCCAACTTCTTGTGCACCCCCAGCCTACTCATTGGTGGGGTGGGGTGAGAAACTGAAAAGGCCTTGACTCTGTGTTAGCACTGCTCAGCAATAATGAAAACATATCTGTATTATCAACACTGCTTTCATCACAAATCCAAAACATAGCCCCATACTAGCTACTATGAAGAAAATGAACTCTATCCCAGCCAAAACCAGCACATTCTCCACCTCTTATTCCATAGCATTTACGTCATGCTCAGGTCCCACTCTATCCAATATAGCCTCATTAACACACCCCTTCCCATCCTTTGATACAATACACAGATATCATTCCCTTAGTCTATGGATTACTTCTCTGAAATGTCCAGAAATGTCCACAAAATGTCCATTGAGTTCATTTAGTCCATGACTTTGGGCTCCATCTGTTATGGTGGTCACTCAGGACAGGAGAGGTGGTGTGTTGCGTGGAGTTACTGGGCACCAAAGCCAGCTCAGGTCAGGTCACTGCTGCACTTGCACTGGTTCTTGTAAGGCTTCTCCTCCATTGGTTCAGGTGGTTGCTGCTATAGTAATTCCTGCAGCATGCAACTCAAATCCTGGGTTACAACAACTTAAAGGTATTTCCATTACAATCTTCACCCGTGGTCCCTTTGGGCCAGGTTATAGGGTTTAACATTGCAATGAACTCCTTCCCTCTCTCCTAGCCTGGCTAGCAACAAGGGGTTCCCGCTATAGTACTTCCCATACCATGCAACTCAAATCCCAGGTTACCACAATTTAAAGGTATTTCATTACAATCTCCACCCCTGGTCCCTTTGGACCAGACCATCAGGTTTAACATCACAATGAACTCCTTCCCTTGCCCCTGGTCCGGCTTGGACTTATCCACAGACTGCAGTCCCTTAGGGGAGTACCTGCTCCAAGTGGAGCCTTATCTACAGCCACAGTCTCTCCAGGGGTACGCCTGCTGTGACATAGATTTATCCACAGCCACAGTCACTTTGAGGTGCACCTGTTCCAGCGTGGCCTTCTCCATGGACCACAATGACTTCAGAGACATACCTGCTCCAGCGTGGCCTTACCCACAGCCACAGTCCCTTCAGATGTAAACCTGCTCCAACATAGCCTTACCGATGGCTGCAGTCCTTCCAGGGGGACTCTGGAGACAGCCATGTTGTGGGCTTATCCATGGCCACACGCTTTCAGGTGCTCCAGCATGACCTCATGCACAGCCACTGATGCTTCAAGGTGTACCTGCTGCAGCATGGACTTACCCACAGCCACAGATGCTTTGAGGTGTACCTTCTCCAGCGTGGACTTGTCCTTGGGCCACAATCCCTTCAGAGGTATACCTGCTGCAGCACAGACATAACCATGGCTACAGGCACGTCAAGATGTACCTGCTCTGGTGTGGGCTTATGCACAGCCACAGATGCTTCGGGGCATTCTGCTCCCACGTGGGTTCATCCATAGGTCACAGTCCCTTCGACTCAATTTCACACTGGAGTTCCAGCCTGCCCAGTACAGCAGCACACAAACAGCAGCGATGCCCTGGCCATCTGCCAGCCCACACACATGGCCATTGCTGTTATCAAAAGGTACCCAGGCACAGCAGTCAGATGATCAGCAGTACAGCAGTATACCAAGCAGCAAAACCAAAAAGCAGCCACTAATGAGCACGAGACTCTAATGTACAGTAAGGCAAGCAAGCCCCATGGCAAGAACAGGAGCCTGTCAATAGTTAAACAGCAATAATAGCTATAATTTCCATCTAGCGCATTCCAATCAAACCTGTTGTTATCTCAAACCCTTTGAGCACCACATTGGGCGCCAAAAAGGACTATCGTGATTTAACCCCAGCTGGCAACTAAGCACCACACAGCCACTCACTCACTCCCTCCCAGTGGGATGGGGGAGAGAATCAGAAAGGTAAAAGTGAGAAAACTCATGGGTTGAGATAAAGACAGTTTAATAAGTAAAGAAAAAGCCATGCCTGCAAGCAAGGAAAAACAAGGAATTCATTCACTACTTCCCATCAGTGGGCAGGTGTTCAGCCATCTCCAGGAAAGCAGGGCTCCATCACACATAACAGTTACTTGGGAAGACAAAAATCCATCACTCCGAACATGTCCCCCCGCTTCCTTCTTCTTCCCCCCAGCTTTATATACTGAGCATTCCATATGGCATGGAATAGCCCTTTGGTCAGCTGGGGTCAGCTGTCCCAGCTGTGTCCCCTCCCAACTTCTTGTGCACCCCCAACCTCCTCGCTGGTCGGGTGGGGTGAGAAGCAGAAAAGGCCTTGACTCTGTGCCAGCACTGCTCAGCAATAATGAAAATATCTCTTTACTATCAATCAACACTGCTTTCATCACAAATCCAAAACATAGCCCCATACTAGCTACTATGAAGAAAATGAACTCTATCCCAGCCAAAACCAGCACAACAATGAATTCAACTAAATGAGCTCAGGAATACAAAAGCATTGTTTCAATTTTTAAGTGTCTTTACTGGAAAAAGAATAAAGTCCACACAGTATTTCATAATATCTATAAGTATGACTTTTAACTGCAATTATAATTGTAAAAAGCTTTTTTTCTCTGTCTGATTTGGAAAATGTATTTCAGTTATGTTTATATTTGTTTAAAAAATACTGAGAGACTTTTGGTTCTGTCCCTCCAGATTCATAGTCATATAAGTATTCTTTGTTGATACAAGAAACGTATGTAGTTACTTGTCATGCAAGAATTGCTGATTTGCATGAATGTGTCAGTCTTGGTCTCTTCTGATGTCTTTTTGTCTCGCACCGACTTTTGTCTTTCTGTCTCACAGCAGGTCCCATAAGAAATTAAATGTACTTTTCTTTTTGGTATTCTTGACAAGAAATCCATTTGCTTGCTTCTATAAGAGATGATGTCCTTGAGTAGAATGAGCACAGTTCATCATTCTGTTCCCCATTGAACTTATGATCTTGAAGTATTCTTGGTCACAATGACAAATCCCACATGGTAAGATTAGAAGATTGATTGTAATATATTGATAGTAATCCATTGCAATATTCAGTTTTCTTCATGAAGAGTAATGTAATTACATCTCCACTGAAAATTAAAGTTTTTATTATTGTTGTTGTTCTTGCTGTTGTTATTATTATTATAATTATTATAATATTCCATGTATTTTCCAGTATGATTATTACACTGGAAACAACAATGGAATTCTTCTTCTCTTCATTTTTGTTACTTCTTTGAGCAATGAGTATGTTTGAAAGCTGATCATGCCGTTCATACATTTGACAACTTCTAAAGCTAACATATGAGCTCTGAATACATTGTAAAAATAGCCCCAAGCAGCCCCATTTCACATAGGAGCAGAATCTGACTTTTTACTTACTGGTTGGTTTCATCCATTACTTTGATTCTTTTCTAAAATATACACAGCTCCTTTGTCTGTAATGTATTGTATTACACATTACAGCTTTATTGAAATGCTGCTTTGGAATGACAGTGCAAAACCAAGCTGTTAATCGAAAAAAGTTTGAGGTCTGAATGCTCAATATCTCTGAAAATCAGACCTTCAGTGTTGTTCAGGGAAAAGAGTAGTATAATTCATGGATTGAAATTAAAGTAGACCCAGATAACAAGCAACCTGTAATCATAGTTTAGCCAGGCTCAGTTCTTTCACTTGGAAAACAGTGCTTATTTTCCACCCATGAGATGACCTCAGCGTTGATGATGATTACTACAGAGACCTCCTCTATGGAAAAGAAGTCAGATTTTATCATAGGGTATAAAACAAAACTCTTTGTTTCAAATGCCCTTTCATAAAAATAAAAAATTTCCACTGCTTAACTTACTTTTTAATGAAAAGGTCTATTTCACATGTTTCCTTTTTGGTGTTCTGCAATAAACCTCTTCCGTGAGATAAACTCATGACTGGTGTCAATGCCTGCCCATATCTGTCTTAATACCTGTAAGAATTCCAATCTCCTACTCCAGCCATCACATGACCCAAAAAAACCTCTAAATATTTAATATCTACAGTGAACACATATAATTTCTGCCAGTGTTCAGGAGTTTAAGACCTAATGTGACATTTACACAAAATATAGGAGTAAAAAAAGTAATGGGGCAATCAGCAGTTTTAATTTTAAAACTCTGAAAAATTTCATGATGGAAAAAGAGACAAAACTTAAAACCACTGCACAAAGTTCCAATAGCTTTTCACCAAATCAAATATGTTCTAAAAGCTTTAAACCAAGATGATGTGTATTTACCAGGAATTTTAGCTTGCATTGGATTCTGCTGCTGTTTAACATTATTCTGAATCAATTTATACAGAATCTATACACGTTAGAAAAAAAATTGTTTTTTTTTTCTTGTCTTACTTTAGATCAAGGAAAAGCCTTACTTAGTTTCTAACTTTATTCTGCTCCTGTCAGGTGAAAATAATCACACAACTTATTTTATCCTTTTTCTTCTTATCCTCTTATCCTCTTCTTATCCTTAATAGTGGGATATTTCAATGTTTATAGATTCCAGTGGTTTCTCTAAATAAATTCCCCCTTTTTCAGGTCTCCTCTCTGGGAGATGGATGTGCCTAGAAGAAGATATCACATGCATAGTGGATGGGAAAGCTGAATGCAGGGAAGCCTGTGCTGCTGACAGCTGCTAAGCTGACACCCTTGTAAAATCCAACATGCCTGAGTTTTTTCTTATACTTAGATTTGAAAATAGATATGGCTTAGTTGTCTGCTTCCTCAGTTTCCTAAGCGTTTGCATCAAAAACTGTTTGTGAAAGAGGGTCTGCATATATTAATTTATTATTCAGATTTGTTTTCCAGCTACACAAGCCTTGAGCAACATGCTTGCTGAGGAACACAAAGCAGGACATTATATGGGGGACTGAATATAAATAGTTATCTTTTTCTTCTTGCTCATGCTAGGACCTGCAGAGGACCAGCTTGTTCTCTCATTCAAATGAGATTTGCCTCAAGGGTCTCAGAAAGCACCACCATTAACCTCTCAATGTGGACTTTATCATGATGCTTTAATAAAGTACCTATTACCCCACTACACTCTTTACACTTATTTTAAATGTTCTTATAAGATTTTGCTACCCTAACAGCAACTTTTTTTTTTTCATTTGCACATATTGTTCACATCAATCACTGCCCCTATTTTAAAAGAGTATAAATATTCAGCCGACTGTTTGAGTTTATTAATTTATTCAATTTTTATTTTATTTATTAATTATATAATTATTATAATATTGTTATCATTCATCTATTTACTCATTTTAATCTTTCCACTATTACAATGCGGTTTAGGTGAAAATAAGATAATGATACGTATTTCATTTCTTTAAGACACATAGTCATAATTCCTGACAATTACTGAGAATTAATTAGATTTTGCACAATGATAATGAATTACCTTGGTAAAGACAATCCTTGCTGGAACTATTTGTTAAGATGCAATCAATTTGATCAGGGACATATAAATCTCGTCTCACTTCATCTTGTATAAAACAGAAACAACTTCCCTAGAATTTCACAGCTGTGTAAAATATGAATTTGTCATATCACTGATGCCCAAAGGAACTTAGGCATGCTGAAATGACCATTCTGAGGAATATTTTAATGATGTAAGTCCAATGAATGACACCTCTTTTTTCCTGGGCATTACTTGTATATTATGAGTAGAAGATGATAAAAGTGTTGTTTACATCAAAAGTGTGGGGAAAAGAGCAAACTAGTCAGTCTTTTTTCTTTTAACTCAAACATTCCTAATTTTTAATATGTTTTATGTGACTTCAAATAAAACTAAGAAACATTCAAAGGAATTTCTTCATGACTAGATGTATGTATAGCTTCTTATCTTAAGAAAAGCAGCTCTACCTTTATCAACGTTTCTAACTCAATACAGGAATTCATTATAGAAAACTGGGTCTCTTCCCCAACAAGGAAGCCTCTTGCAGTTGGACCATTCCCAGATAAAGACTTGGTCAATCCCCTGTAGAGAGACCCACACAGAAAAGAGTAGCCGCTAGTGTACTAACTGAACAACTGTAACACTGAAGTCTCATCCTACAAGCCTGACACCTACCTGCTCTTTGAAAACTCTTGTACCACTTTCTCCATGAGTAAGTGGCTGTCATCCTCCAGCATTCAAGACAGAGAGCCTTTCTGGGCCTTACAACTCATCTTTTAGACACATCACAAATTATTACCAGTGTTTGCTATTTAGTAACACTTGGGAAAGCTTAGAAAATCCTCTAAAATTACTAACCTGGTTTGGAATCCATGAGTTGAAATATCAGTGTATTTTCTGGTTTTAGGCTGTTCCCTTTATCTAAAATAAGGCAGTACAAAGTGCAGGCTTATATAATAATTATGATCTTTTCCTTCTATGTATTTGATGTTTTAAAGTATGTCTTTTTAAGTTTAAATTGTGGGTATTATCTGTCATTATCATAGCAATAAATAGCTTTGTAGAGAAAAAAAAAAAAATATTGTCATCTATTGCTATTATTCAACATTGTAGTCTTCAAATAATACTTTTCCAGGACCTTGCAAAGCGTATCTCACAGAATCTCAGAATGACTGATGTTTGAGAAGACCTCTGTGGTCTTCTGGTCCAAACCCTCTGCTCAAGCAGGGTCAGCTGGAGCTGATTGCCCAGGACTATCTCCAGGCAGCTTTTGAACATCTCCAAAGATGTTCACAATGTTTCTGGGCAACCTGATCTAGTGCTCAGTCACTCTGACTGTAACAAAGTGATGTTCAGAGGGAACCTCTTGTGCTTCAGTTTGTGCCCATTGCCTCTTGGCCTGTCACTGGGCACCACTGAAAACAGCCTGGCTCTGTCTTCTTTACACCCTCTCTTCCCTTCCCAAGCTATGTACATACATTGATAAGATACCCCAGAGCCTTCTTGTCTCCAGGCTGAACTGTCCCAGCTCTCTCAGCCTTTCCTTATGGGAGAAAAGCTCCGGTCCCTTCAGCATCTTCATGGCTCTTCATTGGACTGTCTCCAGTACGTCCATGTCTACCTTGTATTGAGGAGCCCAGAACTGGACACAGGACTCCAGGTGTGGCCTCATCAGTGCTGAATAAAGGGGAAGGATCACCTCCCGTGACCTGCTGGCAATACTTTGTTTAATGCATCCTAGGATCTCATTAGCCATCTTTGTGGCAAGGGCATATTGCTGGCTCATATTCAACTTGGTGTCCACCAGGACCCCTAGGTCCTTTTCTGCCAAGCTGCTTTCCAGCTGGGTTGTCATATTTACTAAGCAAACCTCATTTAATCATTGATTAGCCAATGATATCCCAAACTATCACATTGTGGTTATGATGCAAATCTTCCATATACCACCATACTGCCTGTTAATAAAGGGACCAAATATTTTACCTTTTGCAAAAATGCTAAGACTACATCTAGGTTTGCAGCCTCCCAAAGCATATTGTAACTGGTTTTACTAAAAGCATGGTTTTAGTAAAAGTAAGATACTAATTGATCTTCATGAATAATTACTATTATTGCAGATAAACTTATTATATCTAATGTTAAAAACATAATTTAACAGGAAAAAACACTTTTAATGTTTTAAAGAGTCACTTTGTATGATCATTGTAGGGTCTAATTGAAATTCAAAAATTTTTACACATACAAAAGGATGTCGAATGTACAGTGTAAGTACCTGTCAGTAGGATTTGTTGAATGAAACTGTTAATCAGGAGCTCAACATCCAATTCATGTCAGCTAACTTTAGTCTTCTACACCCAAATTAGCTGTGTGGCTCTCATTGCAGGAAATGGTGGGAAATAGGTGTTGTTAGAACATGATTCATCTGATCTGTTTTATACATTTATTTTAGAATGAGATACACTGCATTCTGAAAGTAGCTGTTTCTTTCTGTTGACTGTAAAATGAGCCTACAGTGACTAGTTCAGATGTTGACATCCACAGCTAGACATTATAAATCCAAGCCCTGGTGCCTGATGTATAATAGCCATCATGTCGAGCCTTAAAAGGTATTTCTGTTCTCTTATGTATAGTGTATCATTGTCTTTCAATTCAACCCTTAAAAGCAAAAACAGTCTGAAGAAATAGATAATCTTAGCAAAACATACAAAATCAAGACTTGGATGCTTTCAAATGGAAAATTGCTTTCTCTTTGACCTATAATACAGAGACTCCAAAATTCAAGCATGCTAGTAGCTCTCAATTGTCAAAGCCTTCTTGCAGAAATTGCTGATCACTGATACACAGCTAAAATTGCCTTTTAGTACCAGCTGAGCTTCCAGACTAATGCTGAAATACAGCTATGAGAGTTCATTGCAATTTGAAGGGATCAGGGCAATGAAGCGGAGGTGCTCTGAATGAAATCTGTACCACTTCAGCAATCCTATTTCCAGGACATCTCACTGAAGAGGTCTCCATGAAGTGGAGGAGAAAGTCATCCATACCTCTTACTTCTTTCCCTTCCCCCCCCAGCCCCCGCTCCCTAGATACTCAATGGCATGTTTTTGGACAGGTGGGTAGCAGGCCCTATTCTCTGTCACATTGATTAAATTGTTTCTGACAGTATCTCTAAATTCCTGTTCTTTCAATAAACATCTTTTCTGAAAGATGATACAAGATACGGTTATTGATCCTCTTTTTATCTCTCCAGTAACAGTAAAAAATACATATATAATTTACATTTATCTAGTTTCACTTTTTCTGACCATGTTTATTTATAAAGTCAGATGTAAAAATAATGTGTTCAGTGAAATATTGTGAAAAAGCCTTACCAAAGTCCACCCAATCATCCAGTCTTCATTTATTGAGCTAACAATATAAATTGATTACATTATTCCTGCATGTGAGCAGTCTGTTTTAAGGACTTTTGCTGCCAAAATGACGTCATTGCTTTCAGAGCACTCTCTGGCCAAAGAAGTCCAAGGTAACTCGTTCCTTTGGAAATGTCCCGGTGAGCACAACTGCAAAGCATGTCACTTTTTATTTCTGAAAAGTTGTACCTTTTTTCTTTCTTTGACTGTCATATCTTGCCATAACAAGTATTAAATGCAAATATATACAAAATTAAGAGTGCTATATTTAGTTTTAAAAGAAACTGATTTCTTTAAAATTTTTACATCAAGATTAATTTACAGCCTCTTTGACAAGTCTGTCTTTCCTAATGAGATTAGCCATTCTTGCATATGTCACATACACAGAGTTGGGACAAGAATTGTTAGGTATTTTTAGGTGATATGTTTTATTTCTCTTTATAGAAATGACAGTGTTTAAATACATTGTCTGTGTATGGCTTTATACTGGACCACGGTAACACTTTTTTCTGTAGGAGAAAAAAATCTAGCTTTCCTCAGATTCAGTGAAGAGTTTTCCCTTCTTACAAATTCATTATGGATTTAATATATCTGCTGTAGATGGTCAGTGATAGACTTGAACCTTGCTTAAACTCTAATTCAGCTTTTACATTACTGAACAGCTTTTCAAATACTGGAATCACATCACTAAATCTGACATGTTCTCAAACATTCAGTTATTTTTAAACTAGATATTACTTTTTCTTTAATTGAAATAATGTTATTCCCAGGGGTACACTCCCTTATAAATATTGTGTTTCTCTATCAGTAGGGCATAATGAAATATATTTGTCTAAATTAACCCAGTAGTTACTACTACTTATTCTGGGGACAACAGTGAATAATACTTAATGCAAGTTGAGAACCAAACCCTCTTGTATTGCACATGGACACATTCTATATTGTTTGCAACCCTTACTTTACAATTAACCATTTCACAGGGTGACAGTTACAGAGATTTTTCTCTTTAATATTAACACATGATGTTTTCATATTGGAGTGATATTCAAATGCTAAGTGGTCTTTGCAAATTTCATGTCAACATTTTTTCATCCTTTGCATTGATTTCTCTGCCCTATCAAACAAAAGATAATTTTCTTCCCTTGAAAGAGCCTTCCCTGCCTATTTACCTCCCTACTGACCATGTTTCATTCACTACTGGGAATGACCATGTCACCTATTTTTATCTGCCCACAGGGTCAGACATCATTTTCCTTCTTTCAAATGCATTCTGCATTTCCTTAGGCTGTCATTCAGACTTGGCAGGATCACCTATACCCAGATATAATATTTTTTCATTGATTTTCTTCAAATTTTCCTAGCTGCAACGTCTGCTAAAAAGTCTAGTAACAGCTAGTCTGCTATTCTGCTGAAGCTATGCCCTTTTAGCATGACAAGTATTGTCCTGTGTGTTTTTTTCTGTTTCTGTACACCTACAGTTTCTTATCTTACGTCAGGTTTGATTGTGCCCTGTGTTTTTTACAGTATTTTACACCATTGGTTCCTAGGCAAAGCTTCTAAATGCAATACTAATAAAAATTATTTGATCAATTTAACAATGAACCCAGTGCCACCCACACCCTGCCTTAAAAATGCAATATGAAACGTGATTGATACACTTGCAGTCTTATAGGAGGAAGCAGTATAGATTAAACAGTGAACTGAGCGAAGAACTTTCATCTGGAAAATGAAAGACATAATACCTCCAAAATGCTGCAATGCATTCAAAAAGCCCTAGAAAGTGTAAAGAAACTGCAACATTAGAAAGCAATTTTATTCTTTACTTTTACTAGTAGAAATGTCTTCTTTGTTTACTAGATTAAATTTTTGGGGAGGCCGCCTTACATTTCTTGCATTTGACAATATTTTGTTTAGACATGAGGTCATTGTTTTCCCTGCATTCAAGTCTATCCCTAGATGAACAGGAAATGTTCTTTACATACGTTGAAAAGTTGTGTTAAATGCATGTATTTCAATTCATTGAAACAGGATGTTGCTGGTGCTAAGATCTTTGCAAGATTCAACAACAAATAGGTATTCCTATTACAAACAAGACTGAAAATTCTGCAGGGTATTGTTTCTGCTTGAGATTCCAACAGGCTGGAAGTATGCTGATGGTGAAAGAGCATGCAAAAGAAAAAATGAGGATGACTAGACTGGTCAACCTCACATCAATCCCATGAAAAAAAAATATAGAAAACTTAATAAAGTATCTTGTTAAAAGAAGGTGGAATATAATTATTGGAAGTCCATATCGATAAAATAATCTTAAAAAGAAGATTTTTTTTTCTTCCAAAATCTATCACAAGCATATTGACAAGTTCATTCAAAAAATGCAGATAGATGTAAGCAACAAACTATGGCTAAATGTCCTCTCTTTTATTTCTGATACAAAATCAATGACAGAAAGATTATTACCTAAAAAGATCAATTTACTCTGAAAAACTGAAAATGTATTTACAGTACTCACCCTTCTTAGGAATATTTTGTTCAGCAAATAGCTCAACATTGTCTAAAGTTATATATGTCTGCCCTCATTAGACACATATTTGCCCTACATGCTTGTTTGATCCTCTTGAGTTCTTTGCTCAGTCATTTTCTTCAGAAGTTATCACAGAGCCTTCTAGTCAATAGAAAACATTATGAAGTTTTAAAGGATTTCTGTGACATACCAGTAAATCTTTCTGTGTATTGGAGCCTTTAGTGCTCATGGCATTTAGAAGTAGTCTGTGATCCTTGCCTGAAATGCACATAATGCAGTTTTGACCATTAGTAGTGGAATCAGATTTCATAGTTGTTTTTTTCTGCAAAGTGAGACCCCCTAGGGTTTAGCTTTAATGTGTCCTGCCTCATTTTTAAATCTTCATTCAGTTAAGGATTTCTGAGCAACTGGTGACAGTTCCACTATAAAAAATACTTCATCATGTTCTCTTTTATTAACTGCCCACAGAACAGAAGGTGAGTCGGCATTTCTTTCTGGTTTGCTCAGGGAGATTTTCTTTTGACATACAACCAAAGTAGAACCCTAAAACCACCTAGACAATGCTAAGAAATTGAGTAAGTGTGTAGAGAAGTTAAAACTGTATTCCTAGCTTGTTAGATTGTAATGTATAGAGTTCCTACTGTGTTGCAGTGGCTAATACGTTTTTACAAAAGAAACAAGTTTTTTCAGGCTAATAAGATAGTTCATAATATACAGTAGGGGATAATATCAATATCCTCTACAGATTATCAGGTACATCAAGGGTTTAGATCTGATCTGTGACCTTGATGCTATAAAGTATTAGTGAGATTTTTCAGGACTGTTCCGTAATGAAATTCCCAAGGGCTTTAGTTAGAGTTATGGGACTTAGTACTCCTTAACATCAGTTCTTAACATATATCAACTTCAGTCACAACTGGAATGAAACACTGCCCCATTTTCAGAACTAATGACTCAGTAGCAGCACTATAAAACAGTCTGCATGTTGAAATGAACTATCCTATTTGAAAATACTGAGACACATTAAATGGGTATAATACAGTTGTCCAGACTAGTGTTGATCAAGGACTCCGTCATTTTGTTGCAAAAAAGTGTCACTAGAACTTTGATATTCATAAATAACAAATATGAACTTCAGTTTCAAAAGGGATCTGCAGATATTTCTTCCAGTAAGTAAAAAGTTCGCTCTGTGCAGTGGCAAAGGATAGTCTTAAAGGACAGACTGCCACTGTTATGTCATTAACATTATCACTCACAGCAGCCTCCCTTGCTTTTTCCCATACATTTTGACTAAGTTGTGAGACATGATCTAAGGTAGCTGTAAAAATGCAAAAGAATGCTTTTTATGGCCATATATGGTTTTCAAAAATAATAACAAGTACCTCTTTTTCCTCTAATCAAGAATTATTTGACACGTCTTTTAGCCTTGATTTCCAATGCACCAGCATCAACTTCTAACTTAGCAACTGAAAACACTTCCAAAGACATTGGCATGACAAAAAATATCACAAAGTTTAATTAACACCAGAAGATCTTCACCCATTTAACCCATAAAAGTTATTTTCATCAAAGCTATTAAGCTAACTCATAAAGCTTGGCAGGGGGGATTTAACATTCTGTTTCTTAGAGAAAGCCATTTGTGGTTTCATATTAGGAATTTCTGTCAATAGGGATGGACCTGGTCCACAGTCCAGCAAAGTCAAAAGAAAGACTGCTATTAATTTCAGTGGGCTCTGAGAAAAGCATTGACCCTGGAGACAGTAGCTATTAGTTAATTGTGTCTTCTCTATAAATAGCTAAGTGTCTTTCCTTGCACTGAGCTTCTGTTTTCCACCTACTTCGCAAATATGTCAGTAATTACTCTTTAAAGATAAATTACAAAGCAATAATATATTAGGTTGGTACAATAATTCTCCACAAAGTATTTTTATCTGTGAAACTTAAGATATTGATCATTATTACCCAGCGCACTCATTATTTGCTTCAGACCAGAGGCTATGTGTCTATCAATGGTAAAACACAAATTTAAGAAAAATTAATCTTCTGCCAGTATTTTTTTCATTTTCAAGGCCTGGAACAAAATGCCGCATGACAGTAAGTATAATCCAGCAGGTTTTTTACCTCATAACATTGGAAGATTGTTTTTCAAGCAAACAACAAAAACCATTTCAGCAAAGAGGAAAATACAGATTCAGTTTCTTGAAGCACAGGGGACTTGATTCTCACTAAATATAAATCACTGTGGCTTGTTGGACATCAGTGGCCACATCCTGAACAGTATAATTTGTTGGACCTATGACAGTTTACCCCAAACAATGATCTGGCCTCTTATGTCTTCAATTTCATCGTGCTTTATAATGGATAAAATGTGTTAGACAAACACTATCTTCGTCCTTGAAGATGATTCGATCTGAAAGGGCAGGAAAGAGAATAATATAAATCAACAGAATCATCTAGCTTGTTTTGGGTTTGTTTTATTTCAGATTTGTTTGGATTATAGGTTTTTCATTGCTGACTTTTACATCAGTAGCAAAACTCCCATTTACTTCAGTAGCTCAGGATCTTGCCCAGAAGACTTCTACAATAAAAACAAAGCATATAATGCTAGCCCTCTTGATAAGAAGCTCCTCAGAGTGGGGGCAGAGGAGAAGGAATTTCCTGAATACTGTGTTGGCAGGTGGATAGAGGAGAGCATGGGGTAGGGTGGCAGGTGCATGGCGCTGTTGGTGATGGACACCTTAATTCCTGTAAACTCAATCTCTGTGTGCAGAGACACCCCCCCGCCAGGCTTCATTGACAGCCATTCTGGGTTCAATGACCATATGAAAGTATGTTAGACAATTTCCTATATTAAAGTTCAGAGTTTTACGTTGCCCAGCTGCCGTTGCAGTGTGCCAGTCAAAACAATATCTTCACTGTATACGCTCACAACACAAAGCCAGCTTTAATATCAATTTTGGCCCTAGGTCTATAACATACCTTAGTTCCTTCCTCTTAGGCTGCTAAAAAAGTCACATTTAATCAACAGTCACTTACAAGTAAAATTCATGACTCCAGACTCATTGTATGTATCACTCTGTAAATTCAGGAGGGAAGAAAAAAGAAAAACCCACTTTTTCTACTTTCTGGAAGCTCTATCCAATCTTGTGCCTTTGTCAGTCAACTGTTTCTCTGAAATACTGCTCTCAAATCTTACATATATCTTCAAGAGGCAATAGTGATGTGTGTTATTTTGGAGCTATTTCGAACTCCTAGACAAGTGCTACTTATTTTCATTTTATGCCTATCTGCAACACTCTTCTAGGTCTCGCTCATTTCTCTGTAGGCAGTCATTTGTCACCTCTATTGCATCATTTTGAAACTGCAGATCTCTCTCTAGGCACTCGACTGTGTTTGGTGAAAGTAATAAAGACTCCAATCACTTATATAAGTTTCCCTGCTGAAGGTGAACTCTTGAACTACAGACAAAGACTAATTTTTCTGCACTTTGCTTTGCAGAAGCCACTGCGGGGCAATTTCATCTTTCAGCCATACTTAAGCTCGTTGATATCATCCCAGAATAAGAAACATGAAAGAACATGGAGAACATGTTGAGAAATTATTAGCATTATTATGACATGCATTTAAGTACAGTGGCTAAAACTTTTGTTTAGTTGAATGGAACAGTATTTAACACATTTTATGAAGTAGATATGACTGAAATTACTTACTCTGCTTTAAACTGTTCATAGCCTATGTGAGACTAATTATGAAAATTTGGTACTTTAAGAAAAGCAGTACCAATTAGTCTCAAATATGATTTGACTTGATTTAATAATTTTTTTTTTAATCAGGTTCTCCAAAACTTCAAAGAAAAATCTTGTCCTTTGCCTTATTTATTTTTCCTATATATGAATTTATAGTTGGTCCAGCTTTCAAGGAAACTAGCATAAATTTTCTCCCAATGAAAACAGAATTAGCTTTATTTGGGGGGGGGGGGGGGAAGTGGTTAGTAGGAATCTGAGAAAAACATTATTCAGTCTGCTGCATGAAGATTATAAAATTATTGCCCATAAGACAGATGACTCGTTAATGCTACTTTAATTATCGTTAATCCAGATTTCTATCTTACAGTAGAATACAGTACAATATCTACATGTTTTCCAGAGAAATTAATAATATTGCTCTATGTACGAGATGTATCTTAGTACGTATGGGGCTTTCAAAATCTGACACAACAAAGGGAAGACCGTAGGAGGAGACTAAACAATTTCAGGAGTGTGTAGAAGCCTCATGTATAATCCAAACCATGCAAAAAAGTCTTTTTATTTCTATTCTTTCAGAATGGTATTTCCAATTCCGTAAGGTTGCACTAAGTGGAGTTTCGTGTTGACCACTGGTTTGACTTTCAATTCTCTAACAAAAAGGGAGAGAATATAGACTAGGACAATACATGATAGAACTAACTGGGAATCACTGCAGTTCCTTGCAACAGTAAGTATTACTTTTGTGGTGTTCTAGTCAGCAAATAAGCCTACTAAAGGTTAACCTGTGCAAATGAGCCAAGTCTTCATTGTAAATTGCCACGCTCCCTCAGGCTCACTGTAATTCTATCTGTTATTAAAACCAATGGAGTTATGTTGATTTGCTTTATCTTAGACTGGAACACTGTCTTTACCACTACAGCAAAATGGTTATTTAACAGACCACTAAGGTTTAAATGTTTGTAGTTGCACTCACCAATTCTAGTTGGAAGTAATTTGCTAAAACCTGAAGTTTGTGCAGCTAGGAGAAATGAGACTTTTATGTTTTCCTTATGATTATGTACCTTTACAATTTGGATGATAAATATCAGTAAGACCACCTTTTATCAGTTTCACTGCGTGGGCTGATCTGAGTAAAACATTTCTAGCAATAAGTTTCCCATTGGTTGTGCTTCCAATTATAAATAGAAATTTATCTGCTTTACATCAATTAACATCAGTGTTGTTTGTTGCCCTGTCATTTCATAATTTGTTTATAAATTCATACTCTTCTGCATCCACATGTTCTGCTAATGAAACTGCAGCACCATTTCCTGAAATCTGGATAATTGCTGTAATCTCTGCAGCTGTCTACCGATGTCTTGAGACATTAGTTTTGACTGCTTATTGCTTATTATATGCTAGAAAAACAGTAACATGATAGGCTGTTCTTTTCTTTTCTTTTTTTTTTTCACTGCTTTTCAGGAAAAAAAATTATTAGGTGAATTTTGTTCTCCTTCACATTAGCCTTGCTTTGTACTGTTAAGATGCACCAGCTAAAATTAGAAGAAATAGCCTAAACCTCAAAATGTAATGTGCTTATTCAAATATGCAGAACTGAACAAGCCTATGGCAACTGAAGAAGTGCAAAGGAATGGTTTACCTGAATAGACAACCTTGTTCCACTATATATTTTCTATGAGTTTGGTTGATAAGGATCTGTTTCCTGGCACTGACCTTTAGTGATTCTTTAAGGTACTGTTTCACAGGAGTAAAAATATGTGAAGCAGTATCATTACAATCATATGTCTTTTCATGTGTTCAGGAATGGAGCTTATGAATGAATACTATGTTCTCATACTCTAAACAAACAGATGTGTGTATTCCAGTTCTGGACTTTCTGCCTACTTTGAAAATGCACTAAAAAGCCTTTATCAGTAGGCTGCTGTAGGAAAGATGAGCATTTCATCTCAGCAATATCTTCTATTCCACATCCAGCCTTATTTCAGAGAGACAGTGACCTTGGTTAACTGGCCATGTGTGGTATTCAGTGCTGTCCTTCAGTGCTGCCTAGTTTGTTGGTCTCAGACATCTGTGACAAGAGATGCTGAACTGACCCAAGATGAAAGCATTTGAGTGCAAAAAACAGCAGACTCTTCAGAAGTCTGTTTACATTTCACTGTAAGATCTATGAACCTAAGCAACCGGAGAGAGAGCGGGTGAGGATTTTACAAATTATTTAGTGTAAAGTCTGGGCTGCACTTGTGCAAGTGATGACTGGAGAATCCCAAGAAGGGAGAGGTTGAAAGCTTATATTTGATTGAAGAAGAAGGATTTCCTGTCTGCCTTGAAAACTTAATTTTCACAACTGGTGTAGTACCAAACAGTCGGAGCAAAGGGGAGCAAACTCTGCCAGAGGTGTTTTCAGAGCCCATTGCACCTAAGCACTGGGCACAGGAAGAAGAAATGGGAGGTGGCAGTGGTTGGAGATTCCCTCCTGCAGGGAATGGGGCACCTGTCTGCTAACCTGGCATGTTGTCACAGGTGATTTGTTGATTGCTGAATGCTCAGATCTGGAATGTTGGACAGATACTGCCAAGGTTTGCCTGGGTCTCAGATTAATACCCCTTGTTGGTCATCTATGTGGGCAACAGTGGTGCTGTCAAGGGACACCTGGACTAAATGAAAAGGTACTACAAAATTCTGGAGGCAAACATGACTTCCAGAGGTGAGATTTGACAGCTACCAGTGGAAGGCTGAGTAATGTTCACCTACATCCTACAGATGAAAATGAAAGGCTTGAGTAGAAAAGGGCACAACTTGTAAATTAACAACTGGCTGAAGGGCTGGTGTTACATACAGGCAGCACTTTGGCTTTTATGGTCATGAGTCCCTTTCTGAGGAATTAAGACCACTATCAACAGATAGGATCTGCTTGACAAAGTAGAGTAAGAGCATCTTTGTCAACAGGCATGCCAGCCTGGCAAGAACGATTTTAAACTAGGCACCAGGGAGGCTGATGATAGCTGTTTTCAATTAACTCAAGAAGCAGAGGTCATAGGTGGTATACGCAGAGGGTGGGAGCAAGGCAGTTTTTGAAAAGGATAAAACAGGTTGAAAGGAGACTCACCTCAAGTGCCTGCACACAAATGAACACAACCTTAGAAACAAGCAAGAGGAGTTAGAGCTCCACACGTGGTCACAGAGCTATGCCACCACTAAAATGACTGAGACACTCTGCAGTCATGGAGTTCTCTGATGGTGGGATACAGGCTGTTCAGAAAAGACAGGCAGGGATGACAAGGAGGAGCGCATTGCCCTGTATGTGAAGGAAGAGTTCAAATGTATGCTTTTTAATGGGATGGGTTACAAGCTATGTGGAAGCATGTGACTCAGGTGCAGGCCAATAATGGTGACATCATGGTGGGAATGTATCCACCCAAATAGGGGGAAGAAGTGGGAAAAGCCTTCTTCAAACCCCTGGAGAAAGTCTCTGAGTCCAAAATCCTGGTTGCCATGGGGGACTTTAACCTCCCTGAAATCTGCTGGCAAGGCAGCATGGTAAAAAAAATTTCTCTATAAGATTTCTGGATATCAAGAGTTTATCAAGCCCACATGTACTTGATGGGCCAAAAAGGGCTGGCACACAAATGGATCTGTTATTCACTAATAAGGAAGAACTGGTTGTGGATGTGATAACCAATGGTTGTAGTAACCATGAAACAGTGGAGTTCGAGGTCATAGGAGAGAGAGGAATGAGAGCAGAAGAGCACAGACCCTGGATTTGAGGAGAGCAGACTTCGGATTATTCACAGAATTGGTATGGCAAGTGCCACTGAAGGCAGCACTGAAGGACAAAGAAAATCTGGCAGGTCTTGGGGACAGCATCCTTCAGTCACAAGAGCCATCCCTCTTGATGGAAAAAGGAATAGGCACAGCAAGATACCAACGTGGCAAAACAGGAAACTCACAACAGCTCTGATGGAAAAGGAATGTGTATGGGAAGTGGAAACAGGGACTGGTAACAAAAGAGGAATGTAGATGAAGCATTGCCTAGGCATGCCAGGATGGTGTTAGGAAAACCAAAGCTCAGAAAAGTTGAAACCTTGCAAGTCACATCAAGGGCAAGAGGAAGAGATTCCACCTCATACTGACAGTAAAAGGCTGAACAAGAAAAATATGTTCATGCTCTGGTGGGTAACAAGCGGGGTACCACAAGGACAATCCTGGAACTTGCATTGCTTGACATTTCTACCAGTGACCCAGAGGAGGGGACAGAGGGCAAGTACATCAGATTTATAGCTGACATCAAAGCGGGGGCAGTCACCACACTTGAGAGCCATGCTGCAGTCCAGTAGGACCTGGACTGGGGGAGGAAGGGGCTGACAGGACCCCATGAAATTCAGCAAAGATGAGGCCAAGCCCTTCCCTGTGAAGGCAGAGGCTTGCAAGGGTTCAGGCTGGGGCCAGCAGGGCCAGGGAGCAACTCTGGGACTGTCCTTTCTGCCCAGCACTTGTCAGATCCCTGCATTAGAATAAGTTCAGAGGTGGTCACCAAGATGGTGAGGCTGGAGCCCTTTCCCCACACGGAGAGGCTGCGGGACTGAAGCTGTTTCAGCCAGGACAAAGGACAGCTTTGACAGCACCCAACAGCAGCCCACCAATGTTGGCTTCCAAAAACACAGGACAGGTTCTGACCTAGAGTAAGGAAGAAAAAACAGCCACCTCGAGGACAGCCCAGCAGTGGAACTGCAGCACAGAGAGGTTGTGCCATCTCCATCCTTTGAGTTTTCCAAGATCCAGCTGGATACAGACCTGAGCAACCTGTTCTGAATTCAGTGTCAACTCTGCTTTGAGCAGGAGGTTGGACTAATGAGACCAAGTCCCTTCCAGCCTGAGCGATCCTCTCATTCTGTGATTTTGCTCCCTTGGCACCTAAGGTCTAGACAGCTACTTCTGCTTCTTTTGTAATTCTTCTTAAAAACATTCCAGCTCAAATCACTGGTAATATTAAATTCAACAGTTGGAGGGGGAAAAAGTGAAATTTCACATATTGAAACATCTTCTTGACTGCCTATAATGTCTCTGTATAAATGGGTGTCACTAGTACAAAAGCTAACAGGATATTAGAAGAGCAAGAAAAACCAAGTAAGGGTTTGTAAGAAATACAGATGAGGAAAAGACCTGAAGAATAGACAATTTAATCAGAAAAGGACAACAGAAGTAGAGATGAAGGCCTGATTTTAATCACGCTTTGTACTGTGCTTTATAAACCATTAACAAATTTGGCTGAGGTTGTGGGTGATACAGAACCAGTGCACTGAGTGCATATGGCTAGCTGAGCACTGCACTCACATGTGATATTACACTGGCATTGGCTTGAGATGAGTCAGAAGTGGAACTAAGGATTCCACTGTGGAATTGAGTGGGAGCACCAAAGAGTGGCCAGAAAGGCCTAGGAGTGCCATAAACTGAAAGAGGAAAGACATTATTCAGGACCCCTGTAGGGTCAAGCAGTAAGAAACAACCCGAGGCCCCAAGATAGGTGCTTGCGACACAGAGGAAAAACTCTAGAGCATAAAAATGGAGCTGTCAAAATAGAAAATGAAGAGTGGTATACTAGGAAGAATGAAAGAGAAAGAGCAGATCTAGAAGAAGACTGGAAAAACAATACTTTTAAAGTGAGTAGGCTGGCATTAAGGCAGAAAGAAAAAAAAGAAGTGCCTCTGATCCAAAAAAACATAATCATAGGATCCAATACCACTACTGTATGCTGACAGCTTCTTCCTAATGATGTGGATGCATGTGACAAGGAAGTCCTTCATTTTGGGCTGGTACACATTCATCAATGGACACTAACCAACATGAAGTGTGGGAAAACTTGGCTTGTGCTATGAGCGGCCAGACTTCATTTTTCCGCCTTGGTTCACACACATCAAGAGATATTTCTTCAAAAGTATCAAATGAAAAAGTGGAAGCTGAGAAAAAAAAAAAAAAGGAAATCAGCTTTAAAATATTTGGGTTGTCAAACTCAGGACCTTGACATTTACTCAACAATGCATTCGAGTCATTTGAAAATGTGCTGTTAGTGCTGTTACCACCTATCTGTGCCATCAATCTCCGTGCGCTTATCAAAAAGCCCTGCTCCCTTTACGATGTGAGATATTGTCAATTGCTTCCAAAGTTTGCCTAGTTCATTTCACATAAAATTCTAGATTTCTTTAGCTTACTGAAGTAAAATGGAATGATCTTATAGTTAAAACTGTAAAATCTATTCAAATGTGTTCATTTCTGAAATTTCTTTCCTTTTTCCCAAACCTGAAATTTATATAACTTTTTGCTTTTTCAGAAAAATGCTTTTCAAAGAAACATCTTACCAGAAATCATATTAAAATTAATGATCCAAATGTTTGTAGCCATGCTATCTCTTGTAAAAGATACTGCTGGGCTCACTGTGAAACTGGTAGCATAATCAAGACATTTAATATAATCTATGGCTTAAAATACGATACTTTTCCTGCAGACATGAACATCTGTTTGGAGACTGTTAAAGCACAAACCATTACATTCACAACTTTAACAAACTTCTATTGCATGATCTCACATACTCTTTATCTATTTCAGTTATCTAACCATGCACCATTACACTGTGATGACATATATAAATAGGTAAGCTGAGGGATGCCCAAGCACAGCTCAAGAGCAAGCACAGTGCAGAGTCCCAGATTCTCCGCCTGGGTAGCACAGAGCAGCCGGCACGCTTACAGCACAGTGACACCCTCGCAATGATGGGGACATAAGGCTGGAAGGTGAAGGTGTCAGGGACGAGCAAGGGCTGGCTGCTCCCCACAGGAAGGGAGCCAGGAGCCAAGGGTGAATGCCAGCCAACCTGGACACAGACAGCTGCTGAGCAGCTGAAACATGGCTCAGGAAGAGACAGCAGGGACAGCCCCTGCTAAGAAGCAGCTCCCCAGGGGAGGACGGCAGCCCAAGCTTCTGGCTTCTCATCAGTGATGCAGCTGACCTTCAACTTGTCCTACTGAGCATGACGTTGAGCCCCTTAACTCATCCCATTGAGACCCCCATGATGGGGTATGTACCCAGGGTGCTGACAGAACATGGGATCCTACTCAGATTTTTCACAAACATTTCAGAGGTTCTGCCAGCTTTACTGGAGGAGTTGGTCTTCATTTTTTGCCTTGTAATGTCCTTAGGAGAAACTCTGCAACTTCAGTTGAACTTTTTTCTTTTTTGTCAGGAAGAGAAGGAGGAATGGTTAAAATGACATTGTTTCTTTAACTGAATGTGAAAGCCTCGTTTGGTCAAAAAAAAAAAAAGAAAAATGTCATTTCATATTTTCCAGTATATACATCACAGGTTATGACACATCTGAAGAAATACTGACATTTTCAAGCTGAGGTAAAGGTCTTGTAGTACTATGTGATCCAGCAGCAAATTCTAGCATACCTGCCATCTCAGGTAATTCCTTTCCATGAAAAATGCAAGTTTACTTTTAAAAATGATTGACAGAAGTCTCTTTTTTCCAGTACTCTTCTCCTGACAACTTGCCTGCACTTTCAATAAACCTTATTTTATTTATGTGTAGCTACAGAGCAAAGCAAAAGTGAACCATCTGTGTTAACAACAATGATATTCTCTTTATAAAACCCTATAACTGTATATCATGTTCAGTGAATAGAAATGTCAGTTTTATATATAAATATCTGAAATTGTATTTCCCAGTTCAAATGAAAAGATGACAATGGCTTCTCATACTCACTTTAATAATTTTAGAATCTAATGAAATAAAAATCACTTTCCTTAAACTTTATTATATAATACATATAGTTTCATTCTGGAAAATTGTATTTTCACATCTTCACATCTAGACACAGATGAGGGTTAAATGTGCTCTGGTAACTCGCTTTTCACAAAGA
Organism: Ciconia boyciana; assembly: GCF_034638445.1. NCBI lineage: Eukaryota > Metazoa > Chordata > Aves > Ciconiiformes > Ciconiidae > Ciconia > Ciconia boyciana. The sequence goes on from NC_132937.1 coordinate 51,390,553, forward strand.
GAGATCCCATGCAGCATTTGGATTCATATGTGAACCCAAATTTTCTGAACATTTGTGTTTGTACTGAGGTGTTTAGATATAGGAAACAGAAGGTCAGTTCTGACTCATCTTCAAAGCCCCCACTTATCATGTAAGTGATATTTAGCTCTGCTTTTTTTTATAAAAGCAGCGTTATTTTCTTCTACTGGGAAGGAAAAAGAAATTCAAAACAATTCAAAGCTGGCTCTGTAAACTGAGGAGTTGGCTTATTTTGTGGAAAGATTGACTAATGATTGTACTGACAAGGAAAAAGAAAGGAAAAAACCCAAACAACACTGAAAACTAACAAAAAGAAGCTAAGGCATTTAAGACCTAGCCAAGATCCACAGGTGATGTAAATTATGGATCAGTTTATACCAGATGAAGATGAGGCTGTTGGTTTCCAAATTCTCAGAAGGTTAAGACTGTGATGATGAAGGTTACTACAGTTGTACCTTCATTTCAGATGCTCATTTTCCCACTGTCAAATTCATCCACTTGACCACTCCTATATTCAGTTCACAAACACTTGCAGTGTGGTGTCATCACACTAGAGATGATACACAAATAACAGTAATAACACTAAACTACTTCCCATGCAACTTAGGCAAAGTTGACAAAATCTAATTTTTTTAGGGATCTATGTGTCCTGAGACTGGGGAATAAAAATCTTAGTGAGCTATAGTAGCTCTCAAAGTACATCATAGTTTAAAGAAGTTGTAGAACTTGGGCAGTCAGTAAATACCATAGGGTAGCTCCTAGAGAACTGATGGTTGACTGTATAGCTAACAACATGAGGTAAGACAGAACCAGCACATCAGCTTTCGTCACCACTCAAGCACAAATAGAACTGGCTATATTTTTATAAGATTTTCCAGTAGGTTAGGCCATAGGCCACAGCTAAACCTCATGTGGCTGTGTAGAGACCTGTTCTCAGCATGAAGAACTAATGTTTACACAAGGAAAATTGTGCAAACTATATGCGAATGTCTAGCATATTAACTGTCTTTGCAGGGCTTTTAGTCCCCCCAGGCAATTAGTGAGCTAGTGGTTCACACACAGACTTTTTCCTCATTACCTTGCTTATGTAGACAAGCCCTTTTTGAACAGAGCCACAGAAACACAGACGTTGTACATTTGGATAATCTCCAAGGTCAAATCTTTCCAGGCACAGTAGGGGAGCAGGAGTCTCTAAGGGCAAGAATATTAAAAAAAAAGACTGTAAAAGGGATTGCATACCGCCAAACTGTTTAGCAAGATTTTCAGCAGGAAACCCAAGGGAAAATATGGGGGCAAAGAAGGGAAATGATCCTCAGCTGTGCAGCTCTAGTAGTCTGCTGAACAAAATTCATAGGTGCTGGCTACACAGAAGGCTTACCAAAGGTTGACATCATGTCCACCATTATAAGGGGAAGTTTTATCATGCCAGGTAACCCCAGGCAGTGTATCCGTTTGCTCTTTTTTACTGAGGCTTTGTCTAAGGAGCAGGATTTATCCCTTCTAAGCTTATTATGAATTTGCTGTATTTGCTAAATATTCATAGCTAAAACCTGTGTGCTTCTTCCTTGATCTGGGAGTTCTTTTCAGATAAAATCTCAAGAGCTTTTTTACTAGCTCTGGTTTACCTTCTGATGTGATAACAGTGAATTTGTGTTGCATGTGTCCCAATAGACATGTTCAAAGAGAAAAGGTTTAAGCTTGGAAAGAAGCAGGATACGGAATAAGCTAGTAAAGAAAAGAATATAGGCTCAAATAGAGAACAAAATGAAAACCAGAAAAGGAAAGAGTTTCATTTAAGTATTATCTAATATTCCTGTCTGCAAATGGAGAATGAATTAAAGATATGGAGAAGTGTACTAAAAGCCTTGATCCTACATTGAAGCAAGCTATAGCATGTTTGGTTATACAAGCCACAGATGGCAAGGTTCACTGCTGTGGTCCATGGCAGGTTGGCAAGAATAAACACACAAAAAAACTGTTTCTGTAGCCTGTCAGAATTGGGTGCACTCTCACATTTTGACTTGCATACAGAGAAGCAAAAGGAGTAGGTAATGCGTTTTCTGCTCGATGTCAGTTGCACTGTGGTTGAACCTTTTCCCAGAAAACTTGTTAATGTGTTGTCTTGGTGCCAGTGAAGAGGTTTCTTGACAAAATATTCTCACCCCACTGAAAGCCATCCTTATTAATGGGAGTAAGAGAGTAAGAGCTTGAATAAGGTCAGTTTTGCACAGTGGAAATTGTCCTTGCAAAGAATAGAGAAGCATTTTGTTCATTTCACAGGCTGTTTTTCTCTAATTTTTTGTCTCATTACCCTTCATAGCACCTGTTCAGCATTTAGCATTTCAGGATACTCCAGTATGATCATTGCCTTTTTATTTGATTATCAAAATAAATAGTTAAACTGAAAGCTGTAAGTTTAAGATTGGAGTGTTTCATTTTCTAAATTACTTATTTTTGTAACTTACTTCAGCCTGATCTTGAAAATGCCATTTGAAGAATTTTTTTTTTTTTAATGTCTGTTAAATGTGAATTTCTCCAGTGTTCTTTGACTGTTTTCAAGTGAGCCTTTCTTTCCAAGTAATTAAAAAAAAAACCCAACCTTCACAGTTGTTCTGTTTTGAATTCAAGTATTTGTCTCTGACCTTTGCTAAAACTTGTAAAATCACAAGGAGATAAGCACGAAAGAAATCATGTGCTGTTCAAGTACTTAAAGTCCAGGGAAATGCACTGAAGTAGAAAGGGGATTAATAGAAGGAGGGTGAGGCCAAGCCATACTGTGTTGGTAGAAGAAGGATTAGTAAGCAGACTGAACCAGGAGAGAAATTAGCAGTGCTTATTTTGGGTTAGACACAGCCGTAGGACGTGCAGAGATAGAACAGAATCTTAGCAGAGGAGAGGTACCAGAGAGGGAGAACAGGTACAATGCATGAAGCATTGTAGCTTCCCTTTCTGGTAGAGCTGCCATTAGAGAACAGCAAGCGAACACGGAGGGGAACTGTTGAGTAAAGAACAAGATACACTAATTAAATGCAGAAAAGAAAGGCATGAAGGGCGGGGGAGGTTCAAAAAACTGGTGTGTTACACAGGTTTTAGCATTTTGTGGTAGTGAGGTAAATCTGGTTGGCAGATGTACAACATGAATGAACATTTGGGAAGCACTTAGAAGTCAATGAGCAAATATAGCTCTAGGTAGTTACTATCTTTTCTGCAGATAATGAGAGGAAAGAACTTTAGTGTCTGTAGTTAGAGTTCTTGCTTTTCCAGTTAGAGTATTGAAGTGCACGGTTTGGAGGCACTTTCTGGGCTGGAAGGGGGAGCCTGGAGGTTTGTATAACTTGTTTTTGTTCTTTTCTCTTTCTCTCTTTCTTTCTCTCTCTCTCTCTGTAGAGGGAGCTGGGTGTCCCATCTCAGGAGAGGAGAAGTCAGCGTGTGTGGACCGCCGGCTTTCGGAAGGAGCCGGTTGTGCTGGATCCCGCCGTCATGCAGCTCCCCATGCTGCTGCTCCTTTCCCTGCCACTGCTTCTTAGCATGCTCGGCCAAGCTGGAGCTCAGTTCCCTCGCCAGTGTGCTACCGTTGAGTCTCTGAGGAGCGGCATGTGTTGTCCAGACTATTTCCCTGTGTTCGGGCCAGGTACTGACCGGTGTGGTGTTTCTACGGGGAGGGGCCGGTGTGTACAGGTGACTGTCGATTCGCGACCCCATGGCCCGCAGTACATCCATGATGGGCGGGATGACCGTGAGCAATGGCCCATACGCTTCTTCAACCAAACCTGCCGATGCAACGGTAACTTCTCTGGTTACAACTGTGGGTCATGTCGCCCCGGCTGGACTGGACCTACCTGTAGCCGACAAATCAATATAGGTAAGACCATCAGAAATATGACATGAAAGTTGCCTGTTGGTAGTGCTTGCTTCTAAATGTACTTACCGTATTTCTTTTCTTTAAAATATAGAATGTCCCTTATATTTATTTAGCAAATGTACATTGCCATAGGGATTATTAAGGCAGCCGCCAGATGTACCAAGCACCTACCTTTACTACCCAATAAAAGGAAGAAACAAAACCTGTAGGCTTTGGGACCAAGGACCAAGTCCATTAAAGAATAGAACATCTAAGTTGAAAAAATTGTATTATTTGGAATTATTTAAGAGTAAAACAATGTATATAGTTGCTTAGATGCTGGCTGGGGTTAAACCACAACAACATATATGTGTGTTTGTGAGTATGTCTGGGAATAATACATGTCTAGATATCATGTTTAATACCCTGCAACTACTTTAAGTGTGACAGCAGCTCTTTTGATTCAAAATCTCTTGATACATTTCTAAACTATGTACCTGGCCTTGTAAATTTTTACTTACCTAGTTGCTGTCAATGTCTTTAAAAACCTTAACTCATGACTATCAGCTGTTCAGATGAATCAGTACAGGGACTGGTGGGCCTTTCTGAGAGTTCTCCAGTTTCAGTTTAGTCCAGAATATCAGTAAACAGATGTCTAAAATTTTTTGAAGCGGTTATGAAATCCTTGTAGGACTGAAAAAATGCTGTATATTGCAGGTTAATTGAAAAAGACAAGCAGGCTTGGGGACAGATCCTTGTCCTCAAGTCAAAAACATCTGAATGAACAAAATTTCAGTCTTTATTAGTGAAAGTTTAAATGTGTTATTGAAATCCTGTAAAATCTATAATCCCTCAAATGAATGATGGGTTCTGTTGACATGAGAAACACCAGGTCTCTAGCACAAATGTGCAGTGCCTCTTGCAAAAACAGAAATCAGCACTGCCATTATTTTCACTAGATAGGAAATGCTCCACAAATGTGAGTGCATGTTCCAGCAAGGGTTAACAAAGGACCGCTTACGAATTCAAAATCTTAACAATAAGATTCCTTAAAAACAACTTATTGAGGGCTGTGGGAAAGACCTTAGGATTTTATTTATCCTTTGAGCTCCAAGAAGCAAACTAGAAAACAGAAAGTATGACACATGAATTGGATCTGCTAAGCCAGGTTGCACCGTCTGATGCTCTGGCCTGCTCTCATTAACAATGATGATAACTCTGAAAAATAACAAAGAAATAAATGTTAACACACACTAACTTAGCAAAGTAAATCTGGAGATAGACAAAAAGCATTTTTAGCTGATTTTCTAGGGTATACAGGAGCATTTTTTACTTTTCTTGCTTATTAAATCCTTTACAACTCAGTAAAATGCTAAGCAAATCAGATTTATCATGCATGACAACATGAGTTTAAATAGAGGAAATTAGCTTCTTATTATGCTTTAAGTTTCCACATGGAGGTCACCTCTTTTGTCCATCCATAGAGCTGGCCCCAGCTGCTCAGACTTTAGAAACAATTATTGGATTACTGCTGGCATAGCCATATAAAATATCTGTAAAATGCAGTTTAGTGCCTTCATATCTTCTAAATGCATGCCTAATTTTAATAATAGTCTGAATTTTTTATTGTGGTTCAGGCACATATTCTGAAAAATAAAAAGGTTAAGATGTCTATGTAAATGAAAATTAGATGGATATTTTTAGTGCGCTACCTAAAATCAACAACAAAAAACCCTTCAGTGACCAGGGCTAGCATATCAGTTCAGTTCTGCAAAACAGAAAAGCATGTTTCAGCATACAGAGTCCTTGGATGAAATTCATGCTTCATAAAAGTGTTTCTATAAACTTCAGTGAAGCCAAAATATCCCCCACTGAACCAACTTTATATAGTGAAAAGTAATTCACTTTTATTCTTCATATTGATTCATGCTGAAGACCTGTTGCTTCTCATCTGAACATACTCTATCACTCATTTGGGCAATTATGGACTTTGCAGTATTTTTTATAATGAAAATGAGTGCATGTTGAAGAATACCTGTGAGGACATCTACCCATGTCTTAGTCTAAACTTAACCTGAAATCTTCTGAGTCCAGGTGAAAGAGTGCTGGACTGGGACTGAGGTGATGTGGGCTCTGTTCCTCTTGCTGATATACTGGTATTTCAACAACTCAATTTTCTTCCTAGTTTCACTGTCTGTTTGCAGAAAATGATATTTTTAAATGGTTTTGAGATATAACTGCTAAAAAGGACTAATATATGGCTGTTGTTAATACTAGAAGGTAGTGACATTAAAGAGAGATGTTGTACTGTGTGAAATTCACAATTCACTGGTGAATCTGCCATTTTTCCTACAAAGGTTCAAGCATAAACAATGTACTTCTTCACTAAATTGTCAGGTGGTAGAGCTTCTGATTATTATAAATTGCTATATAGTATTCTTTTCTTGTAAAGTAATACGACAGGAAACCTTAAGTATATGGGATGAAGTTCTGAAAGGTTTGTGTGACAAAGAACTGTCTTTGTCATTTCTCTGATAGGATGGAAGGATAATCTGTAACAACACTTCTAAAAACACTAAAACCACAAGGTTTTGCACTTTATTTTTATTCAGCTCAACCTTTCTGATATTAAATAACATTTTCTATTTATGCTCAGTACTCTCTGAATTGCCCCAGTAAAAAAATGGATGAATGCTTGAAGAAAAAGGGACTTGCCCAGAATTATTAGGAGCAAAATAAATTAGTCTTGTGAGATCAGCCTTGAGTGCCTATTACTTTGGTAACTTGCTTTTTCTGTATCCTCACAGTCAGGAGGAATCTTTTGGATCTGAGTGCAGAAGAGAGGAGGTATTTTGTGAATGCCTTACACCAAGCCAAGGTGACAATCCATCCTGACATTGTTATTGCCACACGAAGACGTGAGGAAATATTTGGACCAGATGGCAACACACCACAATTTGAGAATATCTCCATTTATAACTACTTTGTGTGGTCTCATTATTATTCTGTCAGGAAGACTTTCCTTGGTGCAGGGCAGCAGAGCTTTGGGGGAATTGATTTCTCTCATGAGGGACCAGCTTTTGTCACGTGGCATAGGTACCATCTACTGCAGCTTGAAAGAGACATGCAGGTAAAGTTTGCGTTAATGCTGAGCCATGTGTTCATGCTATGTTTTGTACAGCTACAGAACTTCTCCCCGTATTCCAATAGGCAAAAATCATAGCAGTTCTTCCTATGCATTGAAATAATTCTGCTTCAATTTCAGTAACTCATTAGGTATACTAAACTTAATAGAGTGTATTTAGGTTTTACTGTCATTGTTATAGAGATGCTGAAAATAATATTTCAATCAGAGTAACGAAAAATGTAAAAGTTACATAAAAATCTCCTGTAAAAATAGATACAAATTCTAGATATATCCATAGAAGGCATTTTATTGGACCAACAAAACTTACTGCCAGTATTATTTTTAATATCAAGGCCCTGATTCTTGACTAAGTTAGACTAATCAAAGCAGCAGAAATTCTAAAGAAAAGTATTACAGAAATGGCTTGGGGATTCAGAATCACATTTTATTTGTATAATTAGCGTAACTGGTTACAGAAATTAGTGCTTTGTTACACTTTGTTCCATAAATCAGTGATTCTCTTGTTTCCCTTTCCATGTGCAGACCTATTCATAAAAGGAATACATTATTTTATGGACCATCATCCTTCTTAAAGAAGAGAGTATTAAGTTTTCAAGGTTAGGATTAAATAGTCTTTGAAATAACTTCAAGTGTTTCCACTAGCTTCAATGGATCTGCAACAGGGTGAAGCAAAAAATCCTTTCAAAACCTCACATTTGACATCAGTGGCATTTCATTGTGTGGAAGCCCTAAGCAGTTCTAGCTCTTGGTGATTTAATATATATTCCTATTTATGTTAGTAAACTTGATGATTAGTTAAGCTAATTTGGCTGGCCAACACCTCCTGGTATATAAATATTGGAAGTCAGGACACACTCTGGAACTGTTCAACTCCAACCCATACTAAACCAAACAATGACAATTTGAAGGGCCGGTATCCCTTTTCCTTGCTTTACCATCTGCGTAGTTGTTCCACAGTTGGCTTAGTTATTCTGCGTGCTACAAATGCTGCTGTTGTTGACAGACCATGAAAAATATTTGGAAAAATGGGGTATCAGTATTAAGTGATGTTTCTTACTACTCCCAATATGGTTTCATGGAAGAAGTACTGTCTTATTAATGAGGGAGATCCATGACTCAATGCAATAGTCCAACTATCTATTCTGTTGAACAAAGGCATCAATGTCAAAAACTACCAAAAGCTTTTATATAGATTTCATAGATTTTCCATAGATTTCCTCCCCTCCATGAGGCAGGACTCTGACTCTTACTAAGATGTATTTAACTGTTTTTTAACATCCTTCTGGCAGTAAATATTATAGCTGTTTGGGGCACACATATATTAACACCATATTTATGTGGTTTAGAACATGCTGCAGGACCCCACTTTTGGACTGCCCTACTGGAACTTTGCAACAGGACAAAACACTTGTGATATCTGCTCAGATGACTTGATGGGAGCTAGAAGCAATTTTGATGTCTCCCTTATCAGCCAGAACTCGATCTTCTCTCAGTGGCGAGTGCTATGTGAAAATATAGAAGACTATGAAACTTTGGGAACCATCTGTAACAGTAAGTATAACTGCTGGCAGACATTTGGAGAGGAAATCCTTTCAATAATAAAGAAATATACTTTACATTGCAATGGCTTTTCCCAGCCAAAATGTCTTAAAGTGGTTTTTGAATATTCTTGATGCAAGTTTCATCAGTCTTCTGGCACAGTACATACTTATCATCTGCCTTGCACTGAGGCACCAAGCAGTTCAAAATTTGATCAGGAGCTTGTAGCAGAGGGAGAGCTTTGACTTCCCTTCTTATGCAGTACCTATTCATCTCCTGTGCCATAAATAATTAAATCTGGCAGTGTCATTTCTTAACTGAAGCTTAAGTTTTCTTCTGACCACTCCACTTACCACCTTTATTGCATTCTGCTTCTAAAAGGAGAACATCTAATAAATCCCTGTGTTAACTATGTGGAGCATGTTTTGAATGTGAAGAATATTGAATCCTAACACATCTACCTCAGCCACAAGAGCTAAAAAATCCCAGCAAGATTCTTGTATATTCATCACCTTCAAGCCACAACTCAGCATCTTCATGGAAATAGGGGGAAAAATAGGGAAAAAACACAATATTGGGTTAGTCACCTACATAATCAGCTACAGTCCTTTCCCCAGATACTCTGTCAGGACATCCTTGAAACTTTTGTCCCACGTCTCATTAAGAAATCACATTGAAAAACTATAGAAAATTTTCCCAAAGCCCTTACAGAACCACAAATTTCAGTAAGAGGCTTCTAGATGCTTTTTTAAATCCTGGTGAAAAAGGTCCAGCACACAGGACACCATGAAGATTCAGATTCTTTGCCTGACATGAGGAACTGACCCATTCGTTCAGTTTAAGTGTCATTTGCGAGGAATTTTTTTTCCGCCATGGTTCAGTCATTAGAAGGATGCATTCTGTGGCCTACTGTTTTGCATCAGTATTCTTTTCTCTCTTCTCTCCACCCCCAGGCACTGAGGGTGGTCCCATTCGAAGAAATCCTGCTGGAAATGTTGCACGGCCTATGGTACAGCGTCTCCCAGAGCCCGAGGACGTTGCTCAGTGTTTGGAAGTTGGTGTATTTGACACTCCTCCTTTCTATTCCAATTCAACAGACAGTTTCCGTAACACAGTAGAAGGTAAACATGGCAAATCAAAGGACCTGGAACAACTCCAAATAAGTCAAGGGAGCAGGCTTGCCATTTTTCCTGTTGGAAGTATGAGTTTGGAGACAGTCTATTGGACACTAAGAACACATTGTTTTTAGCATTAAGTATTAGCTTAGTATTAAGGGGGAAAAGGCTCTGGGTAAAGTACTTTATAGCTTATGTCAGCTCTTTAAATGTGTAAGAGCCTCAAAAGTCTGTCACTGGTGTTCTAAGTAGAAACTAGCTGAGATCAAGTCCTTGCGACCTAGTAATAGGTTGCCATTCCTGAAAACAGAGAGCCCTTGCCTGCAGATTGATGCAACTGCATCCTTAAAGGAGGCAAAAAAGTGCTCAGAGAAGTTACTCTTGTATCTGAATTAAAACAAACAAAAGAAAGCAAAACAAATTGTAAGCCTTGGTAGACTTAATGAAATGGTATTGAAGTAGAAATTGAAGTCTGGGTACAGGATTTACTGCTAGACATGTTAGTCCTTCTCTCTGGGCCATTTAACTCTGTTCTTCTCTAAGCTCTACACATTTAAAATGAAATTTTCAGTCACTGGCATCTGAATACACACCCCCTAACACAGAAACCAGTCTAAAGAAAGCAGCCCATGCTGTTCAGCCAGTGTACTGCCAGCTGCTTCTTCACTTTAATAATCCTGAGTTCTTGACAGGAAAGACTAGGATTCATGAGAAAAGATTACTAAGTTCAGATCCCTGACAGACCTCCCGTAGATCCTCTGGCTCTTTTGAAGAGGCTTAAGTCCTACGAAGGGGAAGATCTGCTCCATTTGCTTTCTCTTGGAGAACAAAACCAAGAATCTGCACCAAACTTTTAAGTATATAGGAAAGTTTTGGATACTTACCACATTTCACAAATGGTTATCAATATCTAGGTATCTAAACATGGCTTTAGCCAATTAACTGTACAGACCCTTCTCTGGACAGTTTGGCCAGAGCTTGAAAACAGGAGGTTTTCATGATGCTTCAGATCCTGACACCTGACATGAGAGTTACAAGGTGTTGAGCACTAACAGAGTTACATAGGGTATCTTCACTGAAAAAAACAGAGCATGTGAAGCTTTCTGAGATGTGTTGCAGTAAGCATGGAAATGATGTGTGGAAACATAACAGCTGGCTCATTAGAACAGATGGCAACATATACACACTTAAGTCAGCAGTTAGAAAACACATGCAATTATTTCAGTTATGCTGAAAGATATGTAGGTCCCAAATATATACCCTTATTTTCATGCTATGATGTGGTTTATTTTGGCCATTTTTGCATTAGATCCCAAGAGCTTTGCACTCCACATTCTCAGCATTCTTTTGTAAAGGCTATTTTAATCTGCAAATTATGCATGCTAGGGACATTTCTCAAATACCAGTAGGGAGAGAATTTGCTGCTCATTTATGTTAAGAAAGGCAACACAATAACATGACAGCCTTTCAGAAAAAAAAGTATCCAGCTTGGACTGCAGCTTCCAAACAAAACCTTCACTGGGATTTTTTGTGTTCTTCTTTGTTTGTATATTCAGGGTACAGTGATCCTTCAGGGAAATACGACCCAGCCGTTCGAAGTCTTCACAACTTGGCTCATCTATTTTTGAATGGAACAGGAGGGCAAACTCATTTATCACCAAATGATCCCATTTTTGTCCTCCTGCACACATTTACAGATGCTGTTTTTGATGAGTGGCTGAGAAGGTATTCTGCAGGTAAGATGTGCTCATGGACAGAGGTGGGATGGGTAGTTGTCAGTCTTTGTAGTCACAGGAGCTCAGCTGCTCCATGTGGGACAACAAGATGCCCCTAAGCTTAGGAGAGAGGACTGGAATTTTAACAGGTAGTATAGTTAACAAAGACAAAGTAATAGCAAGCAAGCTCCCTTCCTCACCCCACTGACATCCATTTTCAAATCACTGGGACTTGGCCAGAGATACCAGGCACAATTCAGGAAAACAAAATGTACAAATACATTGTCTCCGCAGAGCAAAGACAGTGTAACCATGGAAGGTCCAAACACTTCATGGACATTCTGTCATTGTGTGCTGTAAATATCTATGTTTCTTCTTGTCAAACAAGATCAGATGCCATGCACACCCTCACGATTCATTTTGACCACCTTTGTGATTTACTACCAGCATTCCATAACCATTTCCATATCCTTTCAAAGGATGGTCACTGTTGCTGCCCTGCTTCTTTAACTCTGAAAAGAAGAGAGAAAAGGAGTAAGGGAGGAAGTGAAGGAGAGGGAGGAAGGAAGGACAGAAAGAAGGAACTGCAAGGAAAGAAGAACAAAAGAAATAAAGAAGGAAGGAGACTGGCATCAGTGAACTAGGCAGAGAATTCTGTGTAACCCCAATATCTGTGCATTAGTCTGCACAAAGCTGTGACTGTATTCGTCTTAGGACAATCCAGCCCCCTCGTCCTTCTTCCACCGAAGACAGCTGCTTCTGCAGAGGACAGTTGTTGCACAACTGAGACTCCTTTGTGCAGCTTCCACAACTTGCCTCATGTATTTTTCCCATGTCAACTATCAAAGAGCAATTGTATCCCCTTGTGGTACTTACATGACCTGTCACAAGCTTTTGCACTATCTTACCAAGATAGACTTTTTTTTCTTTTTTTTTTTTTTTTGCTTCGGCTGACTTTCTCCTGATCTACTATAACATTGCAAAAAAATTCCACTGGAGTTCATATCAACTGCCCTCCTGAAATGCATGAGAGAGCTCTTCATCACTGTTATAATCAGACAAAGCCAGATTGTAGCAAAAAGGTTTTCCAAGTCCTCCATATATACATATTTCTCCTTTTCCATGTGAGAAGAAATGAAAAGCCCAACACAGGCTGAAAGTTTTACAATTTACTGGTGGTTTCTGTTAAAAAACAGAGATATCATTAGTGGTCTTGCTTTTGGACAGAGCAGAGCCCTCCATTCTGGCTCTGTTATACTGGAAAACCAATCCTAGATTAATTTAGGTTAGGAAAAAAAAATGGAGGTACTCAAAACCTTGAGTCACTGTTGGAAAAAAAATGAAGTAGTGTAAATTACTTTGATTTTATTTACAGAAGTGTGATTTGACTTTCAAATTTAGATATCTCAACATATCCACTGGAGAATGCCCCTATTGGACATAACCGACAGTACAATATGGTGCCTTTCTGGCCTCCAGTTACCAATAATGAAATGTTTGTTACTGCACCAGAAAACCTGGGATACAGCTACGAAGTCGAGTGGCCAGGTAAACTGTCCAACCTATATGCTGCCTCTTTTTTTCTCATCATGTCTTTCTCCCTTTAAGTTTATGCATCATATAACAAAGTTGGTTCAAATTTCATAAACAATATTTAATACCTTTGTAAAGGTCTATTTCTTTTTTCTTGCTGGGCTTTCCAAATCAGTTGTGTTTGGGATTTAGTACAGCTAATAGCTACTGATTATAGATTGTTCCTGCATGAAGCTCCCACCATCCACTTCAAATTTTGGAGAAGTTCTTATTTGGATCTAAACCTTGCAGAAGGTCCTTATTCCTATATCATGTGCCTTCATTAAATCACTACAAAGAATGCAAATCCCTCACAAACCAGATAGCAGAAAAAAGGTCCAGGACTGTTTTTAGAGTGTGACAAGAGAGACTGAAATTTTCTCACATTTTGGAACAAATAGTATCAACCAAAATTTAAACTAGTTCTGCTTCATGACTCATTGAATAATGAGAGATACTGAGCTTCGGTCTGTCCCTCTGATGTTTATCCATATACTTGACATTTACTTTTAATAACTTTCCCTTTTGGTCTCCTTCTTCTAGGTAGGGCTCTCCGTGTCACAGAGATGATAACTATCGCAATAGTGACTGCACTGGTTCTTGTTGCAATTATCTTCGCTGCTGCTGCATGTATTGTACGTGCCAAGAAAAATAAGGATGAGTTGCATCAGCCTCTTCTTACTGACCAGTATCAGCATTACTCAGATGATTATGATGGCATACCAACACCGAGCCAGTCTGTTGTTTGAAGAGACAGCACTTTTTTGCATCTGACTGAAACTGTTTATTTTGCTGTATTTTGTAAATGGTGGTCATCCATCTGCTTTAAAATAAAGAGCATAAACTGTCAGCTGTCTTGATATGTTTGCTTCAGGCTTCACCTGTTTCATCACACCTAGGCATCAATAAGTCACCTTTACAACGCTAATTCTGTGTTGATTTTAATAGAATTCAACTAACTCTTCGGGGCTCACCTGCAAGCCTTTTTCATGCATATTTCTCTAAAATCTGGTAAAATTTAGTCAAATTGCCAATGTCATCTGACTTCACCTAGCCTTTATACCCAGAATACTTTTACGAGGTACTTTTCTGAAAAGGTCAAGTCTAGAATGGGACAGAAGCAGAATCCAAAATACAAGTAGACACCTTTGCTAGGTGAGTGGGAATGTGTTTCAAAACAGCCAGCGTGCCAGGCAGAGAGCTACAAGGGAATTCTGAGGTGAGCAGTGTTTTTGAAATCCAACTTTATTCACAGAACATAGTTTTGATCTTATTGCTGCTTTTAGCTGGATCTGTGAAAAGAGATTCACCACCGAGAAGCCACTCCAGCATTTGGACACTTCAGCTGTATGTTCAAATACAGCAGCCTGAAGGGGACATCCATTTGAAAGGATAGCTGGCAGCAGCCTTTGTTTTATTTTCATTTTGATTTTTCACTCTCACTCTCTTTCTCTCTCCCACTATCCCCATGGCAGGGCATTCTCCCCTGCAATGAGAAACCTTGCTTCAATTCTTTCCTGCAGGAATTTAAACCTGTATCTCTTGTACTTTGAGAGAAGGCCCTAGGCATCAGACTGTAGAACAGACTTGGAAAAATAGCCATATGCAACTGCTGTTTAATTTATTCAACATGAGCCAAAAGGAGAGCAACAAACTGACACCTGCCTTCACAGCCTGAGGCAGGGCTTGAGGAATCTGGCTTCAAGACTCACCTTCTATCTCATCATAACTGGTTACCAATAAATAATCTGATTGTCTTCCTATGATGGCTTATCAAATCTAAATTAGCAGTTATTAGCTGACATACAGAGATGTTCCTGGGTTCAGACTACTGAATCCCACATCATGTACTCAACCCTCTAATTGTCAGACTATAAAGTCAAGCTGTCTCTTGTCTCTCTGACCCCAGCTTCAATAGAAATGGCAAGTAATTTGGATTGAGCTCCTTCAGTCTGAGGCAGCTCTCCTAGACATTAAGTTATTAGGCAAAAGCAGGCATCATTTATCTCCTCCTTCCAGCCATGCCTTCTACGTGCTGTGTTAACCTCAGTGGTTTCAGTGAGTACCAGGTGTGCTCAAAGCACATTTACTCAGTTGCACAGAGATACGTAATTTATACATTGAGGATGATGTAAATAGGAAGACAAGTACTCTTGGCTAGGCGAGTGGAAGATGAGTTATCATCTTAACCCATCTTACCAAGCATGGGGCATGGACAACAACAAAAATTTACACACATAACTGATATTTAGGAAGAAAACTTTCACCTGTGGCACTCACAGCACAAAAGTAAATTAGACAAAGGTCTTTTGGGTTGCGCTCTTGGTTTTACCTACAGTCTAGCCAATCAGCATTTCAGGTACACAAGCAGCAGCTTGGATTTCAACTTAAATGCCTGTTTCTGCCATTCTTGCTTGTACTGAGTAGCAACTTAACAAGTCATCCACTTTAGTCATTTCAATGGATTAAAGCAGGGTGATCCAATGTACTTTGGATTGGGGTCAAGAGACCTGGATTTTATTCTTAGCTCTGTTACGGACCTGCTGAATGTTCTTAGCATATTTTTACCTCTGTGACTCATCTGAATCATTTATAAAATGAAGATAACAGAATTTCTTTTGTAAAGTGTTTTTACTTCAGTGGATGAAAAGAAGCATACAGAAGCTTGATCACAGAAGGAAAATGGCATAGCAAAATCAGATCTTGTGAAGAGGACGTTAGCCATTAAAGCCATTCAATCCTTAAAGCAAAAGCATACACTCACGTTTTGAGCAGGCCATAAGTCTTGTGGGTCAGAGAATGAGGAGACCTGCCTGTTAGTTACAGCTGCCACCCATAAATGAAGGAAGCAAGGTAGATTTTTATAACAGACTTAAAAAGAAAAGGAACAGCAAGCACAGGAATTAGAAGGGGAAGGAAAGTGGAGAACTGTGTGTGTGACCCATTCTTGATAAGAGTCTCACAAGTCCTTCTTTCTCTGGTCACTATTTGCAGTACTCTGAACTATGTCTGGGTGTGGAAAAAAGTTCCTGCTGTTCATTGAAGCCGCTTGGTGTTTGTTCCTGAGCTAATCTGATGGGGAAAAACTGGTTTTGGTTTGAAATCTGAAATGGCCAGCATTATGAGAAAATTAAGAAAAATAAATAAACACTAGAAAATTGAGTGTGTGATAACTATAGGCTTTCACTTGTTATATGCAGGCAAGAACAGGTAGCAGAAGTCAATGAAGAGAAGAAAGGAACTGAAAAGCTGGAAAAAACTGCTAACGGAGAAGTCCTAGGTGCAGCAATTATGAAGCATGTGATGTCACTTCTCCCCATGACTGTTCTTCTCATGAAGGTTTATTCATATAAGGGTTGTATAAGACAGCTGTAAAGGATATCTGGAAATGATAAGAAAATAGAGCTAAGTTCATGTTGAACTGATAACCATGCCAAAAGGAACTGTGACATAGGTAGCAAAGGGTTGGCACCATTAAGGAAAAACTGAAAGGAGCCTCAGATTTGGATATAAGCAGAGATCTCTACAGTGTTGACAGACAGAAATTCTCACACAAATTAGAACTGTGTAATTCGTGTAAAATTTGGAGATTGCTGAATAAGCGTTGATAATGATGCTAAGGGAACCAAAATCCATGTATACAATTGGTGACAGACCCTTTTTCCACAAATAGTTATTGGCCTAATAAAATGTCATATTGCTATTGTTTTGACTTAGATTGCAGTGACTGTATCACAAAAAAAAAAAAAAAAAAGAAAAAAAAGAAAAAAAAGAAAAAATATTTTTAGGCCTCTTAGGTGTCCTCTACAACTGGGGATGTTAATGATTTTTTATGGTTATTTGCCTTCTTAGCTCTCTAACAGTATCTAAGTTTGGCGTTTGAAATTTATTTCTTATAAAAAGCAAATTAGTAGACAGTAACCAGTGAATTCAAACAGTAACTCAGATTCTCTCCAGACAATATTAAATGAACAGAGGTTTTGAGAATATGCAAGAGAGAAAAGGAACAGGTCAGGAATTTTAGAAATAAAAAGAAAGCTGCCAAAGCTTTCTGGAAATGAAATATTGAAAAGGTTCTTTGACCATATAAATGAAAATGCAATAAATGCAGAGTCAAGATTAGCACTATCCAGGTACATTTTCCTATGTCAGTGATAGTCAACCTCCATTTTCAGTAAGATGAACTATGCTGGTCTTGTACAGGAAGAGTCAAAGACTTATGGAATGAGAGACAGAAATTGCCTTTTCCTTGCAAGAATTATAAGACAGAAGTTAAACAATATATCTGCATCAAGACAGCAGGTAATTTCCATCCAAGAACCTAAAAATTATATACGAAACTGTAAGTCCATCTGTAAGGTGTTTGAATAATTTTATCAGGTCAGCCGAAGTATTGTGCAATTGAGAGCAGCAGTATTTTATGGGGAAGAGAAAGTAGAAATGTTCTGTGCAACTACAAGCGTATTAATTTAGACTCAATAGCATGACAGTCTCCAAAACAAACCATGAAAATACAATTGGAATCAAATACAGCACAGATTTATCAAAGTTAGACCATGCTAGCTAGCTTAATAGCTTTCTTTGAAAAGATAATTCAAAGGTTTTATTTAGGAATTATATTGACGCTGAAGCCTTTAATAAAGTGCCATGTGCTTAAGCCTGAAAAGTTAGGAATTGGAATAGGATCTGCAGACCGGGAAGCGAGTTAACTAGAGGAGAGATGATGTCCTGGTTTTGGCTGAGATAGAGTTAATTTTCTTCCTAGTAGCTGGTATAGTGCTGTGTTTTGGATTTAGTATGAGAATAATGTTGATAACACACTGATGGTTTAGTTGTTGCTAAGTGGTGTTTACACTAGTCAAGGACTTTTCAGCTTCCCATGCTCTGCCAGGTGCACAAGAAGCTGGGAGGGGGCACAGCCAAGACAGTTGATCCAAACTGACCAAACGGCTATTCCATACCATACAACATCATGCTCAGTATATAAACTGGGGGGAGTTGGCTGGGGGGCAGCGATTGCTGCTCGGGGACTGGCTGGGCATTGGTCGGCAGGTGGTGAGTGGTTGCATCACTTGTTTTTTCCCTGGGTTTTGTTCCTCTCTCGCTCTCTTTTTTTCCTTCTCATTACAATTTTTGTTATTATTATTGTTGTTGTTGTTGTTGTTGTTGTTATTTCCAATTATTAAACTGTTCTTATCTCAACCCACAAGTTTCCTTACTTTTGCTCTTCCGATTCTCTCCCCCATCCCACCAGGGGGGGAGCGAGCGAGCGGCTGCGTGGTGCTTAGCTGCCGGCTGGGGCTAAACCACAACAGATGATGATACAGTACTAAAATAAGTACCAGAGCTACAGGGCTAGTCCCTATAGCCCTTTACTAGCAGAATTACAAAGACTGAATCAGCCTATTTAATTCTTTCAAGAGAGATGTTGCACAAAACCACACTGCGTGGATAGTCATCACCCCTAGGACAGTACTGAAAGAGAACATACAGAGGGATAAAGATAACCTGCAGAAATACCTTGTGAACTTTAAGATTTGAAGAAAGGTGAGAGGAAGTGAAACAGCACAGTAATGATATCTTCCCTCTTCCCCTACATTCCAGTAACATGAATTTCTATTCCCACATGCAAAATTTTCCAGTAAAGAATAAAAAAGCATTGCAAACAAGCCTATAACAGAAAACCTTATGCCACCAATGTGATACTAGTGTGAAAACAGCAAAGGCAGTTGGTCAGATGAGGTAGCATAGTTTGTTCAATAAATGTACCATATATCCTGGAAGTTTAAAAGATTCTGTAAGTTGGCTGCCCACAATAAAGGCAGCATCTGGGGAAAAATCTCCCTTGCAAACTGGGATTTCTACATGAAAAAAAATATTTTCAAAGACAGATTGAAGAATTTAGTGGAAGCTGGTGCGCGATTAGGCTGTCCAGTTATGTTCCTCTTAAATGGTGGGTAGTAAAATCATAACTTGCATTAACATCTGCTTTGGACACAAAGCTGAACTATTTTTGTAACTTAGAGAAACATTTCTAACCTCAGAAGTTTCACCTCTCCTATGTGTGGAAAGGCTAAGCAACGCTGGTTAATAATGGCTTTATGTTGACATAGAATTGGAATGACTCCCAAAACAAGATTTATTGCTGAAGTGTATTCAGTTTGTCACCTTAATATTTTTTATTGTCCAAAAAATGCCTCCCAGCTAAACATTTGACTACCGAAAGAATAATTTGACAAGGAAGCTTGATTAAAACTGAGATGTTTATTTTCAAAATATTAATTTGGAGCAAAATGTATGGATCTCCTCTCTCAAAACTGAATTTTAACTTGAAATCTCATTTAAACTCCAATTTAGAATGAAAGTGCTGGCTTTAGCAGATGCTTTGTTCAGGTGCTGTTTTATGGTAAAGGGAAAGGGAAATGGCATTCACAATATTTGCTTCTTGCTGCTCATTGGAGGGAATGAAAATAGCACAACTCCAACTAAAATAAACCTTGGATTGATTTCTGTGTAGATTTTTAAATATAGAGCATAGTGTGCATTGTTTTTTGTCATCCTGCCAATCCCCCCCTTAATGCCCAGAGGTATCTAAGGTAAGCCACTGCCAATTTCAATTATGTGCATCTCTTTTCCCCCTTCACCCCTCAAATGCTGGAGGCAAAGGAGGGGATCTAAACAGTAATTTTACAGTAAGTTAGGTTTGCATGCACATAGAAACTGACTTTAAGACCTTTGGCAATCAGTCAAGCATGGATTTGGATTTTATAACTAGTAAGAGGTCTTCAAGGAATAGGACTAGTATCTTGCTGAAGTCAGTACCCCTGATCAATACAACAGGGACCCATGGTCCTTTGCTTGAAGCAAAGGAAGCTGCAAGGGAAGACACAAGCAATGCTGTAGAATTAAACATCCTTAATTTGAGGCTGAATTGGTGATAGGATGACTGCCTAAGAGGATTTTAAGCGGTCCACACAACCTGTCTGTTTACTAGTCTTGTTAAGTTTTATTTTGCTTCAGTTCAGAAAGGTTGAGAGAAAACTACTGATATAGATAAAAGGCCTTGTGCTGAAGAAAATTTTTCCAAAGAAAAAAATGTCAAGGGAGGAGAGAGGAGGGAGAGAAAATGTTTGTTTAGAAGCTGAAAGTTGTGTTGTAGCTGAAATGGTCTCAGGCTATTAAGCTTGAAGTTTTCAGGAAAAACAATATCTCTCTCTAGACTACCAGATAATATACCAGAAAAAAAGTAGCTCCAAACAATATTGTTGCACCTAAGGCCTCCAAGAGGAATTTTGTCTCTTTGTATCACCTTCTACAAATCAATATATAGGAATGATTCTCAGTATGAGCAACATAGTTAAAGACAAAGAGTGAAATAGAATCAAATAGTATCGAGTGATTGAATTATTATGTCATGCATGAATCAAAAGTGAAGATGCTGGTTTCAACTGGACTTTGGATAACACAGATCATCTGTACTTCTTATTTATTAATTTATATGGCAAAAAAAAGTCACCCTTGATAATGCTTACTAAGCAATTGCATTTAATATGAGCATAAAACAAAAGTCTCCTGTTTAAAATAAGGTGAAATTTCCATTTTACGTCTCCTTAGGAACCGTATTTTACTTATACCATGGCTTCAAGATTGCTCGCAGTAAAATTCCCTTGTGCTGCGCCCACATCCAAGCAGGGACTACACAATGTAGGGCCTTCAGCCGCAAACAGGGTTTGCTGCTTGCCACAAGGTGGCACTTCACCAAACAATTCAAGTTGTTTTCTGACATGGAATAGAAACCTTCTCTACTTAACTAAAAAGTCACTTCAAGTTCCAAACACAATTTTCTAAGAAGGTATTTTGATTTGTGCCCCTCAACCTCCTATTCCAAGAGAAGTCTGGCTTCTTTTTCTTTGGGACACTATTTAAATTGTTGCAGCTCATTATTTTAAAAACAAATCCTTAACAGAAAAAATACATGCCTAACTGTCTCATATCTGCAATTATTGGTTCACAACAGCAAGTAAATGCTGTCCATTGGGGAAGGTAATTTTTTTTTTCCTTTTTTTTTTTTTTTAACAGGGCAGAGCAGTGATTGTCATATTGTCTTTTTTTATCCCTGCATCTACAAGTGAGAAAAAAATGAGGGCCTACTAAACACTGATACTATTTGACATTAGCAATTTATGATCTGAATTTGTCCTTTTAGCACTCCTAATGTTTTTCTTGTGGAAGTCTTGGAAGATAAATCAGCAGCTGCAGCAGCAGGGCCTGCAAAAAGAGTATCAGTTCTTCAAGTGAATAAGAATTCAGAAAAGTGATGCTGATAACAATCAAGCTGGCATAGAAGTGGCCAGATACAATTTTTTGAGCTGGACACCATCACTCAATAGCAGCCCCTGGCCTGGATTTTTACCTCAGTTTGGTTTGGGCATAGGTGCTGGCGGTAACCTAGAGCAACTCCAATGCTCTGGAGTGCATCTATTCCCTGAGGCTCCCTGCGGACCACCATGCAGCTCTTGCCACTGTGCCTTTCCCCTGTGGTATTCTCTGCAAGGGTGAGCAAAAGATATCGCAGTGGCACCGCATGAGAGACCTGTTCATCCATTCTTGAAAAAATGTATAGTAATCAAAGATAATTTGGAAACAGGCTAAAATTAGGCTGTGAACTACAGAAAAGAGGCTGAAACAGTATTTAACTGGTGGTGTTTCCTTTTTTGAGCAACTTTTCCACATGTTCTGTCATCAGTGTGAGGATTGTGTAATTACCTTTAAAGGGCTCTTTAAAATGTCTTTTCTAGGAATGGAGATTCGGGGTCAGAGAGGAGAGTACTTCACATTTCAGCTTCATCACAGACAGCAAGTGCTGTTTCTGCACAAAATTACCTCAAAACGATTTCTGATCTAGATGCAAATAGCCATACATTTTAATTATAGCTCTTACCCTTCAGATGTTAGTGAAGTGGCAGGAAAAATAAGGTCTGTCCTCTTAGCTATGGAAGATGAGATGAAGTAAAATGAGGGACAGTGAAGGATAATGACATGGAAAGCAAAGTTCAAACAACGTTCTTGGTAATCGATCAATAGTGGCTATCTGGCACAAATGCTGTGAAGCTTTACATCTCAGGGTCATGTCCTGTATCATCTTCAGGGGTTGCATTTTACTTGCTGTGGACCAGGAGCCTCAGCTCTGACATTTGCTTCATGCATGGGTCATGTGAGGCTGCAGGAGCTCCCCCGATGTGCCTGGTTGGTGTCAGTGGTTCACCCTCTGTTACTGTGAAAAGACCCTTCTTGTTCTGCCTCCACGCTCAGCCCTTATTCAGATGCAGCCCAGCAGTGCTGAGGCTAATGGGTCAGATCACAAGAAAAGAGAGAGTTTGCTTTTCAAATATGTCATCAGCCTGCAACTTGGAAACCTGTAAAGAGTTACTGGTGATACCAGTACTGGAGAGCTGGACAGGTCAGGAGAACTCCATAAACAGGAGGCCAGAGAAGAAAGTAATTATTGCTGGTTCATTCAGGAGGAAAGTTATCTCTGTCCATAATGTCTGTTCACTGAGTTTTCAAAGGACTCGTGATGGCTGGCATCATGCCTTGCTGAAAGAAGGCCCTCTGCATGTGGATAAACTTCACTTATTTGAGGGGAAACTTTGCCTTCTGGAAAAATATTTTCATCCAAACTTTTGATTTGAAAATTTCCATCCGAAGTAGAATAATCGATTGCTTTGCTGACAAATGAAAAAAAAAAGAAAAAAAAAAAAGAAGACAAAAAAAAAAAGAAGAAAAAAGAAAAAAAAAGAAGAAAAAAGGAAAAAAAATATAATTAAGAAGGATTGAGGGATGCGAGGCCATAAAGGGAAATGAGAGCTAAAACATAAATGAGTTTTGCTTGCTTTAATCAAGTTTTGGGAAGATGTTTAAAAAAGGAGTAATGAGTATTCCATCATGGAAATATTTGCCTGTATTTAAACTGCTGTAGTTTCCCTCCTGCATGGGTCTTTCTGTTCAAGTATCTCTTACTCTATCACTCTAGCACAGCCTTCTTTTCAGGATAGCCATCCCTCTTGTTTATTGTTTGACATCCATGTGTTTTGTGCAAATAAAATGTGCTATGCCTCCTAATAACTTTCTCAAAAGCTCCAAATCCAAACTGAAACAGCCTCTTCTAATCACCCCTTTCTGTGGGCAATAGCCTCTTCTAAAATCCCAAGAGGAATACACTGCAGCACTGGCTGTTCACAGGTCTTCCCCAGGAGCTGGATGTAGCCATCAGTGCAGCTCGTTTCCAGGGTTGCCTTCATGGTCAGGCCTTGGGACTCTCCAGCCACCCAGCAGCTCTGCAGGCTGGGCAGCTGTAGAGGGGCCAAGGTCCCCGAGCCCAGGGCTGGGGCCGGTGCCCTGTCCCCGGCGTGCCGTGATATGATGGTATTTCAGAACGCTGCTGCGGCTGGGGGTGGGCGCAGGGTCCCGGGGAAGGGCTGCGCTGCCTGTGCCTTGCACCCTCAGCTTTGTAGGTGCCAGTGCAGCCCTCCAGCCCTTTCTGCGGCATATTTTACTTCCTGCTTTTAACAAGCAGATTAACTTCAGCTCCTGTGTTCAGGCACTTCCAGGCACAGCTTCTGGTTTCTCAATTGGCTTGCACTGTGTTTCCACCCCAGAGAAGCGAATGGAGTCCAGTAGCTCTCAAATAAAATTGCATTACTGTCCCAGGTGTGCACAGTCTGGAAAAGAACAGGGAAATTTTTATCATCTACCACCAGGTGTTGGTGACATTGAATTTTCACTTGAAGCTACCTAGGGGATATGCTGCTGATAGTCCCTGAGAGATGGGTGCATTATAGATGATACGTGGAGACATGACTCCTTTGACGCCTGGGGAATGAGGCCAAGATGCCAGGGAAAAAAAGGGCAAGATCATGACTGCATTTTGGCTACAGCTTTGCTTCCTCCATAGGAACGAGGGTCTGAAAGGATATCTGTGACACCATAAAACTAGCCAATGAGGTATTGTATTTCCTTCTGGACTTGTACTTACTTCAGTGAAAAGGGTTTGTAGACCAAAGACTGTATTTTAAAAATAAAACAGAATTTCAGAATAACACTTTGTGGCCTCAAAAGCCAAATGCTTGGGTGACTATTTACTTGACAACACCATGTATTTTTAACTGAAGAGATAATTCCCTTATGGTTCAATTTTTTGAATGAATTTATCATTATATAACAGAAATGCCATTA
Organism: Ciconia boyciana; assembly: GCF_034638445.1. Lineage (NCBI taxonomy): Eukaryota > Metazoa > Chordata > Aves > Ciconiiformes > Ciconiidae > Ciconia > Ciconia boyciana. The sequence continues at coordinate 51,414,736 of NC_132937.1, forward strand.
CTGTCTAAGTCAAAAGACTTTCCGTATGTCTAAACAGCACATAGAGTCAGCCCATATAACCTCCACATCTCTCTGCCCCAGGCTATTCATTGTCACAGACCATGCTTCTGGACCTCTTTTCATGAAGCACAGAGGGTAACTTCCTTACAAAGCAGAAAGTTAATTTAAATTCTTTAATCTATTCCAGGGTTAGAATTTGTGCTGACACATTCTTCAACTATGGCTAGGCATGGTGTTCTTCCATCTAAAACCAATGATTTCAGACATCACCTTGCTAGATACAGGTTATCGGAAAAACAAGCGTAAGATAGAGTAGATCAGCTAGGGGAAAGGTTGGTGCCAGGAGATCTTCCAAAAACTGCAATTAGGGATCACGAAGACAAGAAAAGTTGGCTTGAGATATCTGACTGTATTGAAGACTTCACAGATCCACCCAGGGCCACCTGGCAAAATTTGTGTCTGTGGTAGTAACAATCAGCTGGCTGCAATTAACCTTACCCTGAAATCAAACCTAAATATGATCACCTGACCTTTAGGCTTAGTTACCTTGTCAGGCTGCAATCTGGGTCTTCTCCTGAGGCAGGCAGAGTTTAATCAGGATCAGGAAACACCAGGAGAGGTGATTTAGGCTACAGTCCCTGCTAGGTAACTGTTGCCATCAGGGGCTATCAATCTTCTAACTTGCCTAAGGCAAGCTATAGATTAACCAGTTCAAGCCAGTCGGAGGGGATCAGCTGGAGTTAGAAAGTTAGGCTTTGTACGGGCTGCCCAGATAAGTTTAATGCTCACAGTGGCTTGTCTTAACTAAGTAATTGTAGGTCTAGGCCACGCAAGCACCATCAGCTAAGGTAAAGCAATGGGGATGATATCACAGTGCATGTATATGTAATTCCATATTACTGCTGATAGGCTAAGTCCAGCAGGGTCAGACCTGCTCAGGGTATGGGGGTGGACACTGGTAGGGGACTGTGAGAAATGAGGATTACTTGCCTAAGCTGTACATCTGCAGCCAGTGCTGTAACTAGAGACTTTATTTAGACTTGAGTAACCGTGTACAGTATTCTAACTGGTTTGGAAGGCTTCCTCCAGGTCTTACCTCAATTTATAGAAAGTTGATGGGCTAAAGCAATGATAGTATTGGGATTAATATTCATGCTGGCAAGGAAGACAAGCAGTAAGAATTACTTTTTTGAAGAGAAGAGTTTTCAAGACTAGGTCTGTGCTTAGTGAAGGTGATGTGGAAGGGTAGGTGGCTAAGGTCATCAAGAGGCATTTAAATACAGATCATTGTGTTCCTGGCTCGGGTTGCCAAGTATATGTTAAAGTGGATGCCTTTAAGGGATGCCTTGTAGGAAAGTGCATACTAGGGTACACATAATGTCTGCAACATGTTTGCTAATCTGGATTAAGGTTGTCTGCCTAAAGAGAAAATATTAAATCAAATTAATATTAAAGGAAATAAATCAAATTATAAAAGCCATACGGACTTCCAGGTGTCACTGGTTTATTATGAGACTAGGGCTCAAACCAGCAAGGACTGCTCTGCTGGTTTGGCAGTCAGAATTTGGATTAGCAGAATTTGGTTTAGCAGCTGAAAATATCCCACAGGCTAAATCTACATTTTGGGTGTGTTTGGGTTCAGAGCAAATGACGCTGCTAGACCCACATAAAAATGGCAAAGAGAATGGCTGAGGCTGGTTTAGGGCTGACCATTGGGGCTAGGGATCAATCAAGGATGGAGGTTCAGACTAACAGGCAAAATGAGGTTGATGGGGTCATTGGGACAGACCTACAGACTATCCTGGTTGAACTTGCTGGTTGGATGGTGGCACAGAGCCACTGTGCTGAGGCTGAAATAAGGTTGGAGGTGTGCTGCATGCTTACTACAGTTGGAACAGATCTCCACTTCACATGAAACCAAAGAGCATCACTGACACAGAAGAACATTCTGGTTGACCTTAATGGACACTGGTGTTTGCCATTAGTTTGTTAATACTTAACAAGGGTATAAACTGAAAATCTTCAGCTGAAAATTGCGTGTAACCAAGTTGGGCATGTGTTAGAGTTTCGGTGTGCTTTACCTATCTAGGCAGGAAATAAATCGGCCTAGGAATTTTTTTACCCCTTGATCCCTGCCCATAAATGTTAGTGAAGTTACTGTTAAAAGCTGACAACAGGAAGACTATTGATTCCACTGTGTTTGTTCCATGTTAAATATTTTCCCAGTAGAACTGGGAGGGATGGAAAGCAATTCAAGCCACTTAAAATAATGAGCTATTTCCTCTCCTTCCAGCACTTAAAACAATTGTCTTGGGGGAGGGTAAGGAGTCATTCCTGGCAATAATTGAATGGGTTCTCTTCATTTTATTCCTTTCAAAGATATCAAAGTTGTCTGTACTAAATGATTCTTCTACAACTGGCAGCTTTGATAACACTGTTTACTCCCCATAATAAATAGGATCAGCCTTCAGCACCATTTTCATTGACATTTATCTTGTGACACTGTTTTCTATCAGTGCAAGGCTAAACACAGACCTTACCATGTTTGTGACAGGTCTTGAGCCTGTCTGCATAGCTGCTACTGTAGTGAATAAACATCTGCCCCCTTTATCTAATAAGCAAAGACTAGCTGACATCAAGTGGTGTGCAAAGGAAAAAAGGGGAGAGGTTGCACGAGGACTGTCTTTAATAAAATGTCAAAAGTGAATCTTTCAACAGCAAGATAAAAAGTAGGACAGCAATCGTGACCTCCTTTGCATGCACTTCTTGACCTCCCATGCTCTTCCACTGTCTGCCTGGGGAGGATGAGAAGCCTTGTGCTTTGAATAATGAGTGTGGTATCTCTGCTAGGAGAGCCCAGAAGATTTGTGCCAGGTCTGGGTTTGGATTGCTATCACCTCCCTGGGAGACTCTATTTATCTGCGAAACTCAGAGCTGGTAGAAGAGCTAGTAATATGCTCTCAACAAGAGTACTGCTGTCCTAGTTCAGAAGACAGAACCGTTCTGCTATTGTCTTGAAATTTCTGGGGAATTAAGGTTTGTCTTAGCAGCAAACCACACCAGCTAATACACATTATAAAATACTGCAAATCCAAGAGACTATTTTAGCTTACTTACCAAATCTATTTAATTCCTGAAGTGAACTTATATAACATCAGAATCCAGAGGATTTAATAAAAAAAGAATCCAATATAGTGTCTCAAAAATTAAATAGCTTCATTCACTTGCACTTCTAATGTAAGGAGGAAAAATCCTTTGTACTGGAATTTAAAATAGTATTTTTCAATAGAAATTTTTGGAGACAGACTGGAAAGTAACCAGTCCTTTAGAAGCTGTACAACTTCTGGCACTGTCAAAAGCATTTTGTCTCTTTTGAGTTTTCCTTCCACCCTCTACCCCTCAGCACTCCCACAGTGGATGGACACAAGAATGTTCTTGTTGAAAATTTGACCTGCAAAAGTTTCTTCCTGATTGCCAAGAATACATGAATACTCTTTTTTAGTGAAATTAAACGTGGAACAGAACAAACTCTCAAACTTTTGAGCTATTATCTAGGAGCCATGGCCCTGCAAGACCAATCAAAGGTTCTGAAGATGGAAGATCAACAACGAATGTAGAGATCTATTGAACCACGCTGCATGGAGGCACTCCAGAGGAAGGATTGAGTGGCAGAAGGAAGTAGTGTTGCAAATTATCAGCAGTTTCCTGGGGTAGGGGGAGAGGTAACAAGAAGCAAGGGGACAATACCTAAATTATGGAGTGCAGAAGATTTTACATGGATCTTTGCATGATGAGGAACAACCCTAAAAGTATTTAGACAGTCTTAATGGGTGTCTCAGTGTCAAGTTACATTCATGTGGTTTCTCTGCACTAGGAGTTTTACTGCTTGGACCTCAGTAGTTCTTTCATATAAAAAGAGATGAAGAGTACCCTCCCTAGAGATGGAGTTGATGCAGGCTGGGAAAAATATGTCTTAGCTCCTGTTGAGACTGTGTAAGCTCTGGTGATGCAGTTTTGTCCTTCATAACTGTGATTCTTTTTCTTTGAGTTATTTGTGCCTTGAAAATCTGACCAGCTTCTACTGTTAGGAATATAGCTAACCTGAGTATTTTTATTTTGAAGTCTAGAAATAAGCATAATGCTGATGATAAATATATCATTAAGAAGAAGCATCCTATCTTCCACTTCTTAACATGACAAATGTGTGGAATACCTTAAATCTATGCTGTTGGAACAACAAAAATAGGAATGAGCAGTTTGTTCCCTGTGCTTTTGCTGAAACTGAAAATATGCACCTTCACATTACTCAGTTTCATGTGATACAAAAGTTTCAGGATCCTGAATGTCTTCATGGTGCCAGAGAGTAGTTAAACATCACAATTGGCTTACAAAGCCACAAGGTTTTCTCTGTCCAGCCAAGCTGAACAAAAATAAATTTGAATGGCTTTGCAAATCATCTGTTCCTTATGAATCAGTCTAATAAAGAGAATCTTACACTACTGTTTGTTCATTGGTTAGATTGGCACAACCGTATGTGCTATTATTGTGGCTCTTCTTTGCATTAATGATCTCGCTTCCCATGCTTTCTCTTTTCATCTCTTGCTCCAGGCAGGATTTAACTATTTTGCTACCATTTTCCAAGTAAACAGACTTCATTTCAATATAATATGAAAAGATGCTTCCATTCAGGTCTCTTCGGGTGGAAAGTAGGGTGTGGTTTCTATAGCTTACCCAGTAAGTTGGACCTAACTGGCCTCTGCTTGAACCTAGGTCTATTTAGCTCCTTTGGCATTTCTCAACAGTATTAGAATGGCTGTAGTCCCAGGAGTAGTTTACTAAGCATATGAGCTCCTTTTAGCAATTCTTGAAGCCCTGAGTAGCTTCACATTGTCTGTAGTCCAATTCTGTGCCTAGAAGTAGTGATAGCCCTTTCTTAAAATACAGCCTTTCTTCACCTCTGTCCACCTTGGACAAAAATCTGCAAATTAATATGCAAACACTTACATTTGGTAAAAATGGCTAGTTCTTAAGAAAACTAGTTGGTTCAACTTCTCAGTAATCCACTGTATCCCAGAGGCATAACTTCAGCCTTTTATTCTTAGTTCTTTCCAGGGTCAAACCATGAATCCTAAAGCCACAGAATCCTTTTTATTTCTATAAATCTATTACAAACTCTAAACTGTTTCACAGTACTAAAACAATGAGTTCACCAGATGTCTGGCCATTTCCAATAGCAAGGCTGAAACCTGAAATAATACTGGTTTTATTGTAACACCTCCTAAAAGAGGAGGCAAGCTGCAAGGGGTAATATGGTGGGTCTTCTGTGCTGGCCAAGGAGAGTCAGTCATGGCAGTGACATGCCCTTTTGGCCTGCTGAGCACAATCCACCTGCAGCAACCTTGGGCGAGTTTATGTAGCTGGACTTCTAGTAAAACAGTAGATTTTCATGGCAGCTACTGAAATAAAATAAGGGAAATTTTGTGGTTGTTTTTTTTCTCCTTGTTTAACAGAGGAGAGGTAGAAGATATGTGAAAACTCAGATAAGAGGTATAAGAAAGAATCCAACAGTTTTCACCAGGCAGAAGAAAATGGGGGAAGGACCAGGAAAAAAAAAAAACCAACAAACTGACAAGTCCATTGTTTTACATTTGGATACATGCATTAATTTTTCCTCTCAGAAATTGTTGCTTCTCTTCTAGCACCTCTTTGCTTTCCAGGTAAAATGTGTATAATATACCCACAAAGCCTGTAGACCTGACTGTTGTTGAAAAGGATACCTTACTCAGTTGGCTGGCTTTCTCCACCCTGAACTCCTAAACCCCTCAATGATTTATGCTCCCTCATGTAACATGCTCCCTCAATGAGCACAGTGGCTTTGCTCTATCCCCTTACAACCAAGTGCAGTGAGAAGGCACATACACCATTTAGTCAGTCACTGACTGCTAGGACAGATCCTGATGTTTGCTTTCCACAAGTCCAAATCTGAAAGCAGAAAACTACTCTCTCCTTCATTTTTACTGAGCCCACCATGCTGACCTTCAGGAAGTAAGGGAAAGGAACTGTATGTACTGTATGCTGCAAGAGGAAAAAAAACCAAACAAACCTGGAAGTCAGGTGTAGATTAAGGACTGGGAGAGACTGAGTGGAAGGGAAGCAGGCAGGTGGAAGATGAGGGGGGAAAGTGTTATCAGATGAAAAGTGAAGGAGATTCTGAAGAAAATGAGTGCTGGAGACTGATCTGAAAAGGAGCTGGCTTTAAGCAAAGAGATGGAAAAGGAAGGGCTTCCTGGCCTTACATGATGGTTCTTAATGGTTGGGAGGTATACTGGGGAAAACAACAGCTGGCTGGGCTGTAAGTGGAAGACAATAAAGAAGGAGAAATAGGATATTGTTGGACTTGGACTGGGACTTGATTGGCAGAAGGGAAATTAGACATTCAGCAGTGAGCTCAGGACTAAGAGCAAGAAGAGTAAGACTGAAATGAGAAAGCTGAGAAGAGAGCAGGGACTGAAAGATGTGGGTGAGAGAAATAACGTTGAGTCAGGAAGCAATTGAATGGGGAGAAGTAAGACGTGGGTGAAAACAAAGCCTGTGATCACATAATTAAAGGTAATATTGAGAGTATACAGCAAGACAGTTTGCACTGAGCTGCACAGAGTTATATGTATTCTTGCAACACTTTCCAAACTTTTGAGAGCTTTATTTCTGAGACCACTACTGGAGTCAATATGTACTGTTTGCAGGAAGAGGTAATTTTGTTAGCAAAGAAAGAGGTGGCAGGGCTAAATCTTAACTGAAAACTCATGCTGCCTAGTTTTCCTTTAATTGCAGTTGTTATAGAAGAAAATTTAAATTTTCTCCAAAGACATAAATGTAAAGACACTGAGTTCCAATGTTATAGTCCAGGTGCTTTGAATGTTTTCATCATATGCTACAAGGGTCTACCATTTTGCCATGTATGCTAGACTTGGAAACAGTGAGGAAGAGAAGCTTGAAGGATTCATTTGCAAGAGTATGTTTATCCCATGACCTACCTTCCCAAGTCTTTTTACAGAGAAATATTTCTTACATACATAGTAGGAAGAGATGCAATTGCACTGTCGGCCATAATAATGTACAAAGTTTATAATGTAGAAAGGAAAGTTAAATCAAAGCAGCTGTTCTTCACAATATATTAAAGCACAGGACTGCACATGGCCAAGACTCAACTGAGTAAGGCTTCATTTGAGTTTGCAATGCTGCTGACACACCTCTGACAAGAAGGAAATTGTGAAAAAGACAGAGAAGGCGGAAGGGTAGCATGTTCCTAAATGCTCAGGACAAGTTCTCCAATACCTTTTGTGTTTTGTTTTTTGGGGGTTTTAGAGTAAGCAGTAAACAAAAAAGTGTATGGTTTCTGAGGCTACCCTACTGTACTGCCAGCCAACTCACCTGTTCCTCTTCTTTGCAAGTTGCTAAGGAAATTTCTGAGAAACCTGCTGGATTTTATTGCTTCAGTATAGCTTGCTAGAAGGACTGAAAGTTGTACTCATAAAAACTGAACAAAAACTGTTGCTGTATGCAAGAGTATTTTTGGCACTTGCCTGGGATACACTTGATGCTTTCATGAGGATACGTGAGGATTATGTGAGGAAAGACCTTGGTGTTCTGGGCCTCACAAAGGTGGTTGAGTTTTCAGTAGCATGGAAACTCCTTCCCTTTGTGGACAGAGATAGACAGATTATGTTTTGGAAGCAAAGCACCAGAAACTGAAGTAAGTTATAACCTCTGACAATAATAAGATACTTCATTATTCTACATCCAGATAAGCAAGAACTATCATAATTAGAATAAGGCTCCTTTGAAACCCTTTTTTCTTATGGAAGATTTATTTATGTCCTTAGGTTTTACTATGCAATTTGAAAAGCTTCTAACTGAGAGGCCAAGTTTAATTCACTCTGTAGATAGGGACATGATACATACAGACCTGAAGTGATTTTTCTCAAGGCCTCAGAATGCCTGAATACTCAACTAAGGCCTCCTGAATGCTAATTTGGTATTATTTGACTGTTTGTGCCATGCTGATCCACCCAGCTTTTTCCCCTGGGGTTTTTTCCCCTCTTCAGGACAAGAAATGATCCTCAGGTAACATTTCTACACCGGTATGGCACAGACTAAAAATTGTCCCCATAGATTTTCTCTGGCTAGTGTGTTAGATATCTTTCACCTGATCTTTCCACTGTGGATGCTGGATGCTGTTTTCTCAACTCACCACACAGGCTGAGATTTTTAACAGAATAAAACCACTGGTGCTCGTGTGTGTGTCCAACTCTGTCAGCAGCAGAAATGAAAATGGCTCCAGCAAAGTGATGGTGTCTGAAAATGCTGTTGCAATAAAATAATAACATTCCATTTCATAGCAAAAGCAGTTCCCATACTCAAGCTTTGCATTATGATGCATCTGTGATATTAGAAGGGAAGACAATCGAAAGATTTAGAAATTCCCCTAGGCAACTCTCACACTTCCTCCTGTAACTTGTCAAAACAGCAAAGGATGAGCATGATTCATAGGATGTTGTTATTCTGCTGCTTCCTTATGTGTCAGATCTGACTGCTTCTAGAATTTTAGTTTGCATTCTGCTGTGGATGAGATGTAACTCAATGCTTGGGCCTGATGTGAGGGTTTTGGCACAACTCTAGGAAAACTAGATGGTTGGAGGTTTTTTGTCCCAGTAAAAAAGGCTTCAATCTAGACTGTTGCATTGACTAGAGTTCTCTTGTCTATTTTATTTGTAAAACTGAAACACATTATTAATTTCACAGCAGCTAAAGGACTCTTCTGTTGGTGCAATGGGAACACAGTTCGTTGAAGTAGTTTTTTAATCAGTGGCTCACAAACCTTGGGAGATCTGTGGACTGCTTCTTTGTTAGGCTTGTTTTGCTAAGGAGACTGTAAAAATTACTGTCAGTAGATTTAAAGCTATTGTGCAGCAATGTATCTTTCTGCAGGAAAATATTATGCAGTTTGCAATTGGGAAAAAAGTTTAAACCACTGGACTTGGAGGTTGCTGAGATGGCTGCATGTTCTTGGGTGTTGCCCAAGAGTCTCCAGTGTTGCTTACAGCCTTATATAAATCAGTATAGTTACCACTGTAACTGTGAGACAGATGCTTACCACAACCTTTAAGGCTTTTATATTGAGCTTGACCCATAGGTGCAGTTCATTTTTCCAAGTATTTTTAAAGTAAAGGCTGGGTTGTATAACTGGTATCTACAATCTTTGCCCAGTGGCAGTAATGGCTAATGAAATCATGTATGTACCTGGGCAAAGCAGCAGAGAAAGAATAATAATGCTTTAGATATGCTTCTATATTCTCTATGTGCAATGATTAATGCCTCTGAAGTCAGTAGGGTGCATTAGTACAAGTTGCTGTGAACACATTGAAAAACTGGGCCTTCTCTGTATGCCTTTAGTTCTGATTCATCTGTGTTCTTCTACAAGCCTGTGAAACAGCAAATCCAGCAGTCTCATCTCCTCCCTTTAAACAAAGTCAAGAAAATACTCATCTGTGTTCCTAAATGCTGTTCCTTTTTCCTTTTTCTGCTCTCTTTTCCCAGCTCATGGCAAGGAGCTCAGGAAAGGGGATTAATCACTTTTAGAAGGCATTGCTGAGGCAATGTGTCAAGACTGATAGAAATAAAATGCCCTGCTCCTTTCTCCACCCCCATGTTCATGTTCCACTGTTCACGGGCCTTTAGGCGTAGGACAACCCATCGCAGCAGTATTCCTGCTGCTGCTGAGGTAACAGTTTTTCAGTTCAAGGTGCCCTTGATAGCCATTTCAGACTTTCACAGTTCTCTTTCTTACAGCCAGATACAGTCTTAAATTTGGGGAAAGCCTGTTTTGGGGTGAACTACGTACACACTGCATTGCCCCAGATGAAAGTTCTGACTTTGGTTGGTATGACCCAAACTTTTCCTGCTCCGTAAGCATGCACCAGGCTTTATTTTGTTAGTGGATTTGAGCAATAGTCACCTTGATGATGACTATCAATGGCTTCTGTTAGTCTGCCTGAGCTTACTCACCTGCAGTAGCTCTTCAGTTCTAGAGTACCTTCATTCCTCCTGGAGGAAACTACTTAAGAAGTTCAGCATTACCCTGCCCGAGCAGGAGTCACACACTGTGACACTGAAGCATGACCAATGAACATCCAGCTCAAACTGCCTCACCCTCCTCTGGGTGTTGGTTTGAATAAACAAATAATGACTGCTTCCTAGAAGCTTCTGACAAAGAACATTGGCATTAGTGAGATAACTAGTTGAAAGCAGGAAAGGCAGGACTCCTGCCTACCACACCCTGTGTTGTCATGTACCTGGAACTCTTTTAATGCTCCTGCAGCCTTTGAAAACAAAGGTCCTACTTCTGTAGCCCATACTTCCAAGGGAAGGTCCACTTACAGCAATTATTTACGTAAGGCTTATTTACTTCAGTGAGACTGTGGGATTCCTTCAGGAGCCAGATTACTAAAACCTCATCTCTTACAGTTTATTCATCAGAGCCCCCAGCTCCTTGGCATAAGCAATGCAAAGAATATTTTCTCCTCTTTATGCATGGTATTGTCTTTGCCTGACACTTAAGAAGAAGTATAATTTATTATTGGGAATAGTTTCCTCATTAAAAAAAGGCTTTTTTATTACATCATGAAGAATAACCCCTACAAACCTGGCTGTCCTCCAGGAAAGTTGTTTTTTTAAACCCTTACTCATCCACAGTCTGATATGACATAACTCCAAGTTAAATATCAACCAAACTTTTTGCTGTACTGTAGGAACCTGTCTGACACTGTCAACAGATTAAAGAAATAGAAGATTTGTATGGACCTAGGTACCTGCTGGCTACTTTCCAAGATATTCTTCCAGCATAATTTTTATAAAGGGGAACTAGTGATGACAACATCTGAGCACTCAGCTCAATATGGCTAAGCATTTTATGTTGGCCAAAGGTTGAGATCTGATTGCCCACCCAGTTAAGGGGAAACCTTCGGCAGTCTCTGGATTGGGCTAATCTTTACAATATCATTGAGTCAAATTCATCTTGGACTGCACTCTAGCTGAGGGAGGGCCTGACTATATGTGTCCCCTTTGGATCTGGCTTCAGGAAAATTCCTACATTGCAGAATCATATTACAGCTACTTTTGACCTCTAAGACATCTTAAAGACTTTCTTTAATAGGAATTGAAAAAAGTATTATAAAGAGATACATTATTATTAAAATCGATGATATAAATAACCTGAGCTGCTGTGTCTCATCCCTTAAGTATAACATCCCCATAAACAAATTTGCTTTTGTTTTGCTGTTCCTTTCCATTTTGAATTCTAGCACTCCTTGATAAGCACCATCTTTTATGGAAAGCAAAAGAAAGCATAAACTGAAAACAAGCCTCTTCCTTCCCAAGCTGCCTATTGTTGTCTTGTTTAATGACTTTTGTCCTCTTATCTCCCATGGGATTAGCCTCAGCAAACATTCAAGCGCTAAATCTGCAAAGAACTACCATCAAAATAAGGATCCTACCTTACAGGCTGGAAAGTAGTTAGCTGGTTGAACTACGTGCCCAAAGTTCATAAAATCAAGTTGACAAAGTGATCTTTGTAAAATGCAGGTGTGTTGCGTGATGGCACTATGGTTTTGTTTACAGCATTTTCACCCTTCTGGACAAAGACAGTACCGTGTTCCAGCCTTCATAGGTTTAAGGTGCCAAGAAAAACTATACACTGGAATCATTTTAGGATCACCAGTTTACTTTCAAAATGTTTAGCATAACATCCACTCTTCAATTTCTTATGTAAAGTCATGATTTGACCTAAGGCAAGTCTAAGGCAGTGCTCAGTAGAGTCACGTGAAGAAACTTTTATTCCTTGGCTCTTACACCCAGTAGGAGATGCAGATGAGATGGCGTGACGACAGAGAGCCTATCCAACAAGAGGCAGAACAGCTTCATTTCTTGTCCACAGAAGCATCCACACTTTGCTGGACTGAACTATCAAGACTTCCGGCCACAGAAAGAATGAAGTGGTTGATAGGAGGATTTAACAAGGCATTAAAATCACTGAATATGTCTATGTGGACTTTAAAAAAAAAAAAAAAAGCTAGCAAAGACTGATCTAAATGGCCTTATTTAGAGATTTAATGTAAGAGATTCACAAAGCTCTGAATCTCACCCAAAGAGTGGACAGCACAGGGCAGAAGAGAACAGGCTGACACAGGAGGACTACAGAGATGCTGTTCACCACAGCAGGGAGAAAATTTGTGTGGCCAAAGCTCAATTAGACTTCAAGATGGCCAGTACTGTGAAGGACAGCAAAAAAAGGCTCTTTTTAATATGTTAACAGCAAAAGGAGGACCAGAGATAACATTGGTCCGTTACTTGATGAGGTTGGTCACCTCACAAATAGGGACGTAGACAAAGCAGAGATGTTTAATGTCTTTTTCGCCTCTGTCTTAAACACTGATGATGGGCCCTGGGACCCCCAGAGCCCTGTGTTGGAAGATTGTGACTGGGGGAATGATAAACTCCTAGCTGACTCTGAACTTGTCTGAGACTTGCTGCTCCAGCTGGATGCACATAAATCTATGGAGCCCAATGGGATACATCCCAGGGTACTGAAAAAGCTGGCCAATGTCATTGTGGAACATCTCTCTCAACAGTCTTGGGAGTCTGGACAGGTCCCAGTTGACTGGAAGCATGGCAAATGTTGTCCCAATTTTCAAGAAGGGTAAGAAGCAAGACCCTAGTAATTACAGGCCTGTCAGTCTCACTTCAGTGCCTGGTAAAATTATGGAGATTTATTGAAAAACACTTGAGAGACAACATAGTCATTGGTCATAGCCAACAGTGGTTCATGAGGGGAAAGTTCCTTAACTAACTTAATTTCCTTTTATGACAAGGTCACCCATCTAGTTGACCAATGGAAGGCAGTAGATGTAGGGTTTTTTATTTTAGCAAAGCTTTTGATACTGTCTCTCACAGTATCCTTCTGGACAAAATGTCCAGCATACAGCTAGACAAGTCCATAACACATTGGGTGAGCAATTGGCTGACAGGTCAGGCTCAAAGAGTTACAGTAAATGGGGTCATATCAGGCTGGTGGCCAATCACTAGTGGGGTTCCCCAGGGCTCAATTTTATGGCCAGTACTCTAATGCTTTTAAAAATGATCTGGATGCAGGAATCAAATGTACATTAAGTAACTTTGTCGATGATACTAAACTAGGAGGAGCTGTGGGCTCCCTCGAGGGTAGAGAGGCCTTACAGAGAGATCTGGATAGACTAGAGAGCTGGGCAATCACCAACCATGTGAAATTTAACAAGAGCAAGTGCCGGATTCTCCACCTGGGACGGGGTAATCCTGGTTATATGTACAAACTGGGGAACGAGAGGCTGGAGGGAAGCGGCAAGGAAAGAGATCTGGGGGTTTGGGTTGACGGAAAATTTAATATGAGTCAACAGTTTGCCCTGGAAGCCAAAAGGGCCAACCATGTCCTGGGGTGCATCAAGCACAGCATAGCTAGCCCATCAAGGGAGGCGATTGTCCCACTCTGCATTGCACTGGTGTAGCCCCACCTTGAGAACTGTGTACAGTTTCGGGTGCCTCAATATAAGAGGGACATCAAACTATTAGAGTGTGCCCAGAGGAGGGCAACCAAGGTGGTGAAAGGTCTTGCAGGCAAGACTTATAAGGAGTGGCTGAGGTCACTTGGTCTGTTCACCTTGGAGAAGAGAAGGCTGAGACATGACCTCATGGCAGTCTGCACCTTCTTCAAGGGGGGCTGCGGAGGGGGAGGTGCTGATCTCCTCTGGTGACCAGCGACAGGACACGAGGAAATGGAATGAAGCTGAAGGGGAAGTTCAGATTGGGCATTAGGAAAAGGCTCTTCACCGAGAGGGTGGTCAGTCACTGGAACAGGCTTCCCAGGGAAGCGGTCACGGCACCAAGCCTGTCAGGGTTCAAGGAGCGTCTGGATGATGCTCTTAGTCATATGGTTTAGTTTTAGGTAGTTCTGTGAGGAGCAGGGACTTGCACTCGACGATCCTTATGTATCTCTTTCAACTTGAGATACTCTGATTCTAAAATGAAGATAGAGGATCTGTCCCACAGGACGAAAATACAATTTAGACACTGTTTGACGTACATGTTTTTGTTTACTTAAAGAGAAACCGATTTCCCTGAAATGCAGATTAGTCTACCAAATCTGGTAACCCTGAAGATTTAACAGGGTGGCTTTTAACATAGGCATATTTTTTTATCTGTGTAACTCAAGAGTAAACCCGTTGACTTGCATGCTGTTATACTGATGGGACATGAGAATCAGGCCATCAGATAGTAAAGCATAAATTCATGAATGCATAGGGTACATTATATAGTTTACTTTCTGAATGTTGCTCCTCTGGAACAACAGAAAGGACTTCTTTTCATTATTTTCAGATTATTTACAGTAGGGTTCGGGGAACTTTTTTATCAATAGGAACACTTTTTTTAAACTAATATGAAACTTTGGATTATTTCTTCTTCCATTTTCATTTTAAAAAGCTTGATAATTAACGTAACTTGAAATCTTAAAAAAAAATTAATCTTTCAGATCTTGTTTTAAAAAGTCTCTTCAAAAAGAAAGCTTGAATACAGCTGAATCATGGTCTTTTTTATAGGATGCTTACAAGACAACCCTCCTTTTATAGTTCAATATTGTAGCAACAGTAATATAAACTTAAACTTTTACTTAACAAGATGTTCATAGTTCACATAGGAAGAACTTCAACATGATCCTTGCTAATTTACAGAATGGCACAAATCAATATTAATATTTGAGGTTATAGAGAAGCTGTTCTCCAAACATCCACAGATTAAAATAGAACTGTACGACACATTTGGGGGTGGTGGCAGTAAGGAGGATTCTGATTTTGTGTGTGTGGCTGCTTTCGGCTTTCTTTTCTGACAAGAATATTGAAGTTTCTTTCTGTCATAACTAAACATTCCCAGCAAATATGAGAGACATAAATGTCTTTGCATATGTCTCAAGCAAAGGATTTCCAGATGGTCTGATTATATTGATGCAATAAGGGTCCTGGCCTAAAATCAATGCCCCTATAAGATTATCACAAATGTCTGTGGGATTTTTGTTTGACTGTACTAAACCATTGCAAAGTTCTCTGATCAATAACTCTTAGATTTTAAGACACTGATGAAATTATTTCACAGACAACATCCAGTTTGCTGTAACAATATTTTGTTTTCCCAAGCTCACCACACCACTTTTTCTGATTCTAGTTGCTATAAAGGACCTGGCACCCGAACAGAGTGGCTGGCCTCACTCTCTCAAGCCCCCTGACATGCATCAGCTACAGGTCCACGGATGGGGCTATTCACACCTCAAGTTTCATGCATAAAAGGTTTTTCCACGCTGTGACAGGTGTATGCAGCAACACCCCAGGCCAAGGAGCAACAAGGCACTGCCAGCACTGCTATCTGAACGGCCAGTGCATGCCTCGCTATCAGTTACAGCAACTGGCTCAGCTAGTGAACTTTGATTTTTAAAGAGGAGGAAGGGAGTACAATATTATTATTATTATTATTATTATTATTATTATTATTATTATTAATAATAATAATAATAATAATAATAATAATAATAATAATGAGGCGGGGAGGATGGAGGAGAATCAGCCTGCCTGCAATAAACCTGTTTGACAAGTGGGAATAACATTCACACTGTACTTATACCTATCCCTGTTAGAAAGTGATCTAGGGTCACAGAGCTCTGGAGACTATTTTCTCTTTTTTTCACTTTTTCTTTTGTCTTTTAATCTGTTCTTTACCCTCTCCTCTCCTCTCCTCTCCTCTCCTCTCCTCTCCTCTCCTCTCCTCTCCTCTCCTCTCCTCTCCTCTCCTCTCCTCTCCTCTCCTCTCTCCTCTCCTCTCCTCTCCTCTCCTCTCCTCTCTCCTCTCCTCTCCTCTCCCTTTCCTCTCCCTTTTCCCCGAGGGAACACGCTGTTCCCGAGCCCTGCCCGGGACCTCCCGGGCGGGGGGCCCACTCCCCGTCGTGCGGGGGCGCCTCGCCGCGGCCGCCGTGCCGCGCCTCTTCTCCAGGCATTACGGTAGGAGGGCCGCGCCGCGCCTCTTCCACCTGCCAGCGCGCTTTAAAGTTGCAGCCGGCCGAAACGCGCGATGACTCGGATCCCGCTGCCCGGGGCGGGCGGGCAGGCGGCAGCAGCCGCTGTCTCCCGCAGCCGGAGCAGGGCCGGGGCGCTGCCCCGCGTGGCTTACGGGGACTTTTTCTCCGTCGCTCCCGCCTGCCTGGTTTTGTCTTTCCACCCGGTGGCAAAGGAGGGCCGGGGAAGGGCGGGGGAAGGCCGGTTCGCCCAGGAAATTCCCATGTCTGCGGCGGGTCACCTGCGCGGCTCGGCCGCCGGCCCCGGCGCTGCCGCGGATTACCGCGCCTCCGCGCCCCTGCAGCGGCCGGGCGGCCGCGGGTAGTGCCAGCGCCGCCGCCGCGGGCCGCCCCGGGGTGAGCCATGGAGCCCGGCACCCCGCCAGACCTCCGCGACGTCGAGCAAAAGCTGGGGCGCAAAGTGCCCGAGAGCCTGGCGCGGCCGTTGCGCGGGGAGGAGCTCCCGGGACGCCCCGCCGCCGCCGCCGCGCCCGCCCGCGGCCCCGCCGTGGCCCCCGGCCCCCGCCGCCGCCGCGCCGCCGCCCTGGCCAGGCTGGAGACGAAACTTCACCTCCTGCGGCAGGAGATGGTGAGTAGCCGGGCGCCGGCCGAGGGGCCCTGCGGCAGCGCTTGGGGCGTTTGCAGCCCTCCCGCACCGCCGCCTCCCTCCCGGCGGCACTGGCCCTCCGTGGGCAGCGCTCCCCCGCAGGGCCGGCCGGGGACGGGGACGGCTTTCCCGCCGCCCTGAGGCCCGGCCCCGCTGCAGGAAGGTGGTGCTGCCCGCCCCCGGGAGCCGCCGCCGCCGCCGCCTGGCATCTCTCCGGTCCGGCCATGCCGCGACCGCCGCGGGCCGGTGCCGCCGGGGTGTTAGCAGGGAGGCTGCAACCTCGCTGCTGCTGCTGCTGCCGCTGCCGCCCAGGTGAGGAGGCCGTTCAGCTGAACGGCGTGCAGGGCGTGTGACTAGTCGGCTCTTTTTCTCGCAGAGTGGCAGTTAGCTAGTGACTCGCTGTTGGCTTCTGTTCCTCTGCCAGCTCCTTAAAAGTACTGAAAGCTGGTGTCTCAATAAACAAAATAATGCACTCCTCTCTCTCTGTTGTAAATGCATTTTCTGCATCCCACCTGTTTCCTGCTGATGACTTGGACCTAAAGAGACACTGGGTGTTTTCGGGCTGAAAATTTGGCCTGGTATTCAGTGACTCAATTTCCGGACATTGGTCTTCAGAGACTTTTTTAGTTCCAAACAGACAGTGCAGAAGATGCGCAGTAATTCTTGAACAAACAACTATTTATAGTTTGGCTGAGAGGGTTTTTTTGCCAGTGGTCTGTGATGGGACTGTGCTGTATTTAGTTCAGAACTTCTGACTTGTTTACTATCTTAATGCAGGTGCTTGTCCTACTTTGTATGTCACCATCTCAATAAATTTATTTTTTGATGATGTCATAAAAATGGCTTTCTTTTTTTAAGGCAAACCGAAAAACACTCTTTGCAAGCAAGTGAGCAAGCAACTAGTGAACACTCAGCAGATATGATTCTGACAGTGCAGAGTATTTCAGATGTGCAAGCACAGTTGTCTTCCATTTTTATTTGTGAGGTCCCAGAAGACTCTTTTTGGTAGCAGTTCTTTCCATAGCTTTTGCCACTAAGCTTATTTGAAAACAGTATGGAATTTGATCTTGTTGGGATGAGGATTTTGCTGGCAACATGTTGAGATGACTTTATGCAACTATCTTGGAACTCAGCTGTTTACAGCAAACAAAGCGATCTCATCCTATGTGAACAAGTATAATGCCATACCATCAGTCCCTGTGCAACGTTACATACGTATAGGCAAAAGGTGGGTGGCTTTGTAAAAGTTTTAAAAGAATAAGCTTGTTAGGAGAAAAGGGAAATCAATAATGGATATTCTGAGAGTTAATAGCCAAGATGGTGACCTTAATCTTGAAAGGTAATTTATAAGTCACAGTTGCTATTGTATGGCTTCATATGGTTTAAGAGATCCTACAAATCAAACTATCAATGTGTTTTAGCATAATGATCACTGTGAATTTCAGTTTTAACACTAAGTTCCACATTGTCAGCAATCTCATGTTTATTTTTGAATTTTAAGTTGCACAAGAGTTGGAGAGTGACCTGCAGGTAGCTTATAATGTAACACTGTTAGGGATGTCAGACTGCAAAGGAAACAAATAAGGTAGCCAGAGTTCTTGGCATGACTGCCTAGACATGTCATGACGGTTAGGCTTATTAAGGGTGGGAAAAAATGAGTGACTTGCCCTCATCACCCTTTCCTTTCAAGTTGGTCTCTTCACCTACTTTACACTTGCAAGTTTCATGTCACAATCTTCAATTTGCCTTTTCTTCCTCCTGCCACCCGGTTTCCTCCCCGCCCTCAGCATTAACGTGGTTTAGTCCCAACATCCTTGACCTCTCCTGTTCCTTGTCAGTTCAATGACTGACTGACTTTCACATCTGAACTCATTGCTCATGCTAAGTAAGGGGAGTTCTGTTACACACCCTTCCTCTTTGACTTCTAGGCTGTGTATGCCCGTTGAACCACCAATATAATGACTATTTTTAAAAGGTGAAGTATTGGTACTCTGTCTACATCTTTTTCGTGCTCTCAGCTGTCTTCTGTGATCCAGAGCAAGAAAGTGAACTATCTTCCTGGGGTTTTCCTCTACTCTCTTTAGCAATTAAGGATTTTCCTCTATCCTTAAAGTTTTTTCAGGTTATTAAACTGTCACTTTCCCCTCTGCAATTTTCTTTGTGACATTGTACAGATCTGATCAATTTAAAAACAATATCAGATAAAAATCACACTGTTTCTTTCTATGTTTCTTTCTCCTTTTTCTGCACATCATTCGTAAAACAGAGCCAAAACTTCTATCTAGCTTCTTATTTCACACCTCTTTGTAGCATATTATTCTTTGGCTTTGCTGCAAGGCCTAGGAGGCCTTGAACATGTAGAAAAGTAGTTTGTAGCTGCTGCAGTAGTAAACAGATGAAAAAATGGAAAAGATTAGAACATGAGAAAACCAAGTATCCATCAAGCTATCTTTTTCTAGTTGCGCTGTGATGGCAGCTTCTGCAGCCCACTCACTGAACTTTGGGTAGACACATCCGTGCTTTTTTTGCTTGCTTGCTTCAGACTTGAGAAAAACTTTTTGTAAGCATTTACAAAACAAGGTTATTCAGGCTCTTCTTTTCTAGTCATATAAAAAAACTTGACACTGGTTACTGTGCTGACATCTTGATCTTTGATGCTGAGCAGTGCTGTCTCATTATCTTCATGTATTCTTGTTTTTGTTAATGAAGATATTTTGGACAGATGTGGCTATTTTCTGGTTTGTTTGGTTTTTTTTAAACTTGGCTTTATACAAATTGTGCAATTATGCAGCTCAACTTCTGTCCTTTCCCACAGCTATTGTTTGTCACAATGACTGTGCCTGTGCTGACAAATTTCAACTAAATCTGACAAAGTGATTTTATAGATGTTTTGACTTATCATTGAATTTAAATCATGGTGATCCCAAAGCTCTTGACTGTGCTAAGGATGTATTTTACTGTTAACTACGTTTTCGTGTCTCTTTCCAACTCATAGCTACCGTAAAATACCTCTGTGTTCGCCTGACATCCTATTGTTTGGCCCCTGACAGTAAAGAACAAGGGAAGCATACCTGAATCTGTTTGTAATGCTTGGGAGTAGACACCAAGCCGTAGCTCAGGCAGTATATAATCCTTCCAGTGACCAGAGTAAATTCAAACATCCAGGAGTGGAAGTAGGTGAAAGTTTTTGTTCATTTAAAACTGGAGGGCCATCTCCTTTTCTGTCACTGCACACTTTGTCCTTCCAAAGAAATTGGTCTTCTGTTCTTCCAGCCATCTTGTATAGGAGAAGCCAGCGCTTATCTTGCTTCAGAACAAAGTAGCGATATCTGTTGGATGGGATACCTCTGAGGAAGAGAGAGATGGTGGAAGCTTTGAGAACTCTCTCTCATTGAGTTGCCATGTCCTTGGGCTGGAAGAGCATGAAATGGTGGAAGTGGTTACCCCTCCTGTGTCATCTGCTGTAGGGGAATGTTAAGAGATAAGCATATTGTTGTGTCAATATTGACTTAGACATGCTGGTTTTGACTGTGAGTTAAAGCACTTGGTGGATCAGTGATGTGTATGCGTGGCAACTGTACATCTGCTGGCTAAAGGCCTTGAGGCTTGCATCTTGCTTCCTCAGATCCTTTTGCTGTTCCCAGGGTATGGGTCTTTTCCCCTCAAGCCTGATTTTGCTGGTAATCACTGGAATCACACACCAAGCACCATGGAGTATCTTTCTTGAAATATGGACCTGCTTGGACAGGCCTCCTTCCCCTTCTTTACCTTCAGTTTTCCTCACCGAGGCCATGATGGAGACTGTGTGGGATCCTGAAGACCTTTGAGGCATGAGGCCATCAAGTAACAGGAGAAGCAAGATGTAATTGCCAGTGTGGATCAAAACACTGTGCTCTGGTCAGCCTAGGATGGGATGAGTACCTCCTACTAGCAGATGTGCCCTTCATTCAGTGTGAAATTTGTCAAAATGTTAATGTTAAACTCCTTCCTCCTGTGGTATTTTAGGTGGAATCTTCCATTGGGGGATTGATAGTAACCCTTTATAGCTGCAGCCCTGTTTTTGGTGTACCATGCTTCTGAGGTCACCATTCAATACATATGACTTCAATAGCTACACACTACAGTAAATAATCAGTGAGGTTTGTTCTGCAGTTCCCCTTCAAAAGCCTCATTTCTCCTTCACAAGTTCTGGGGTTACTCAAAGGGAGATTTTTGTCAACACCTGAAGAAAGAGTGCATTTTTTTTTCCTTTTCATTCAAAAGTTTCCCAAATCAACTTTTTATTGCCTCTTTGAAAGCTAAAAAGTTAAACAGAGTATAGTCTGCATTACATGCAATAAAAAAAGAAATAGCATGCTTTGCATAAAAATGTTTCAGGCAGAAAAGGTAAACTGTGTCTTGGAAGTGAGGGGTAAATGGCAATGCTGGGACTTCTAGATGAGATTCCTTCCAGTGAACACTGTTGATGATCAAATATTGTTAATGAGTTTGAAGGCCAAACTGGGTATTCTGAGTGCAGCACTTTTTAGGGTGAAGGGATAAAGAAATTGAAACAATCCTATTGCCAAGAAGCTGAGTCTGTCAGATTCAGGCTAAAGCTATTTGAGCTGGAGACATATGCCTATGCTCTCTCATTAGTTGAGTTTTCTTCCCCTTTGCTCTCCTAGTTCTATTTTAGTATAACTATTTTTAAAAGGCTAATTAACATGGAGCCCTGACAAAATGAAGCAGAACTAAAAGTACTTTTTACTGATTGGAATTAAGGCAAATATGATCATTACAATGCCAGTCCTTCTCTTATTCTTTGCTTTTTTTTTTTTTTTTAAACACATCTTTAGCGTGTAACTGAAGGTGCAGGTTGGAGGACAGAGCTGCTGTAACTATTCTACCAGTTCTTAAGAGTCTGAACAACTTCAGATTTGCTTAGATTTATTAGATCCACAGTTGTGGGGGGTCTCCCTTTATTAGTTTATTTAAAGGACCTTTTTTAAAAAGTTAACAACTGTGACTTGAAATATCTCTTTAACACATGCTGTAGGTACAGGCTGCTGTACATTCACTGTTTTGTATGATAACATCAATTGACGCCAATATCTGGTTCAGTGTGTCTAGTCAGCAGTGCAAAGCTGTGTATTAGATGCTGTTTTTCTATTAGATTAATTGGAATTTTTGCTTAAAAACTTGATTGAAGATAAAATCTTAAATATAAAATTACTAGTGGCTAAGCCTCAGGCCTGTGTAGGAGGGTTTGATTAACCTTGATTTCTTAGTGAGCAGTTATTCAGTGAATCCCTAAAGTGAGGCTGCTCTTAGAAGTAGAAAGAAGGCATAGAGAAATAGAAATGAACTTATTTCCCTAAGTTCTCCTGAAGTTCATTGAAAAAGCTGGTAATCTTGGATCTTGCTAACGAGTTCTCTCCTTCATACCCTCTAATTTGCATGATATGGTAGAGGAGTTCGTAATTTTTACATATAACGCAGATTGGGCAGTGACATCAGCATACTTGAGTTAAAAGGGATTTGTAGATTGATCCTTAGGCAAAATGATCAAATCTAGCAAGAAAAAATTGCAACTTAATTATAGTACCAGCACTTTGCCAAGTTTTCCATCTTTTCAGACCATCTTTGGAAGGACGAGGTGAACAAGGTTATTTAAATTAATGCATATTTAAACATATCTTTTGACTGGCAAATCTCACCCAGTGCCTGGCAAAAGGATTTGAATTGTGGAACATCTCCATGTAGTAGTCAGTGCTTATGGCCATTCTCATTCAGCTATAGCAGCCACTGAAGGGTTTAAGTCCCCAGGAAGTACAGATGAATATGTGCTTACATTATTAGCTACTGCTTGACCAAGAGTCTGTGAAACATTGCTGATACCTTACCTAGCAGCATCAGTGTGAAATACTTAGCAGTACAAGTGCTTCTGTCTCATGTATGGATCGTCACAGCGGTGTCGGGGACACTTCACTCGAGACTTCCAGTTAGACTGCCCATGTACAGATGAGACTTTTGCCAGCTCTTATTGCAAAGAATATATATTATCATTTCATGATGTTTCTTTCCTGATTACTTTGTTTCAAGGGTAGAAGAAGCATTTTGGCTTTGAAGTTGCTTTTCAAAGTCTCATTGCTGATAATTTGTAATGAAAAGACATGAAGACTAAACCCCTTCTGCACAGAGCTCTACAGTTCAAGTGACTTATAATAGCTTTTAGCAAATAGATTACAAACTTTCTGATGAAATCAGCAGAACAGCATGATTTTCACAGGATAGCCCAGACTAGAAGGGACCTTGAAGATCATCTGGTTCAACTTTTCATGGGAAAGGGAGCCTGGATGAGAATATTCTAGCACCCTGTCCAATGGCATCTTGAAAACCTCCAGTGATGGGGGCTCCACTATGTCCCTGGGGAGGTCGTTCTAGTGATTGATTGATTGTCCTCGCTGTAAAAAATTTATTTCTTATATCAAGATGAAACCTCTCCTGGTGCAACTTGTACCAGTTGTCCCTTGTCTTCTCCACGTGGCTCCTTGAGAAGGGATAGCCTCCATCCTCTTTGTAGCAGCCCTTCAAGTACTGGAATACTGTGATGAGGTCGTCCCCGCCACCCTCCAGGGAGAAAAGGCCTAACTCCTTCAGTCTTTCCTCATAAGGCAGGTTCTTCAGCCCTTCGATTGTCATCATTTTGTGTGGATACTTTGGTGTGGATACTTATGGCTAACAATAATTGAAAAGTACCTTTTGTGTGTGAGCAGGAAAAACTTGAAAAGCACAATACCAAATACATATATTGGACAGAGGTGATGGCCAACAAGTGCGTTTCTACTCTTCGATACTTTGTTTTCCCTAACAGTAAATAGTTAAAGAAAAAGAATACATTTTCAATTTATTTTTTAAGGGTTACAAGATCCTTTGTCTGTTCTCTGCCTTCAAGCTCAAAACGTAGTCAAGTTTCCACAGTGGACATGTTTATTTCCTATGTGTCTCATTTCTGTCCATGTCCTGGAAGAGAGGCTGGACACTGTAATTTGGAGCAAATGAGGATGAAGTTACAGGAGTAAAAAGGCAGAGGATCTCAGCTGTTGAAAAGCCATTGGAATTTAATTAAATTCGGTGCAGTTTCTCTCTTGGATTTTCACCTGCATTTATAACCATGGAAGTTGGGCATCTTACATGTAAGCAGTTCCAAAAGATGGTTCTCAGATTACTGTTAGTAAAGATGAAGACCTCTGAACAGAAAGTTATGGGCATTCTTATGATAAAAGGGAAACTTTTTCGTTGCAAAGGCAGACTTGTAGCATTTGTTTTCCAGCGCTTACTCTCATAAGTGGGGCTGCTAGTTATAAGCATTTGCTTGTAGTGGATTACTTTTTGCCTTCATTCCAGTTGTTCTCTGTGTTGATTTTTGCCTTCAACCACCCACTTATCCTTACTGTGTAGTAGGGCAACTGGAGTGTGAGATGGCATCAGTGTATTATTTAGCTTCTTAATCTGAGAAGTCTGTAACTATTTGGATAGCAATGCTAAGGCCACCTCAGATCAGAGACTGTCCCCTACACAGTCTGTAATCTTGTGTATAGATATTTTTAAATTCTTACTGAAACACAGGTAGCAAGCAGTGCTTGAAACTTTAGCATGGTTTTTGTGAATGCAAACCTTCTGTACTGGAGATATATAGGAAAGTGATGACTTTATAAGCTGTGGTGACTCAGAAATAGCTTAACTGAATATTACTCTAAAAAAACTGCAACAAAAATGGCTTTTTGCAGGCTTGTCAGAAAGCTATTACATTATTTACAATGCTGAAGGAACTGTTAATTGCAGCTGTTAAAAGCAACTAAAGAAGGAGGCAGGAGAAACTTGAATTTGGACTGAAGTGTGAGCATGTCCATCAACACAGCAATTTGGAAAAGCAAGATTACCCAGTTTTGGCCCATTAGTTTACTGAATGCTGAGGGGACAAAAAAAAAAAAACAACAACAACCCAGACCAAACTCTAAGACTTTTGTATGTCTGGTTTTCTTGTTAGGAAAGTCTGGATGTATTTTGGTCCCTTAGGCTGTTCTGTCTTGCTGCCCTGTGGCCTTGTATGAACTGTAGTTGTTTTCAAGCACAGTTTTGAAATACCATCCTTGTCATTGGATAACTTCAGTTCATGCCGAAAGGGAATCATAAGAATTTTAAACCTGTGAATCTTGGTCTTTTGAGCCATTTAAGAAAAACACTTTTTTCTGGCAGATGGGATAAGTTGTTCAAGGACTAGAGAAGGATTGGAGAGAGAACTGGATAGGAGTGACTGCTACAGAGTTTGAGGAAGAGGTTGAAACATTTGTTCTGAAATATATAGCTACAATAAAAGCCAAGGAGGAGATTAACAATTAAAACAATGATGTTTCTTTAATGAAGAAGATAAAACATTCCTGAACATCTGTACTTTGCAGTTAAGGATATGACTATGAGGGGCTCTTCCTTCAGCTGAATGGCTACAAACCAGATCTAGCTGGGAAACCTTCTGTGCCTGCACTCACCATAGTAATGCTGATTATGAAGTAGTAAGCCTTGCCCTGAGGGTAAGTCGCTTTCTGAGCTTGATTTTACTCTGTAACATGATGCACGGAGCCATGTGAGTATACAAATGGCCTTGGTATCCCTAGAGCCAAGTATGCTCTTATTTTGAGTCTACAGCAAGCTGTAGCTGTGCTAGGAGTAAAACCTAGAATGACAGAGACAATATTTTTGTATGCGTCCATTGAAACAGTTGCATTGTAATCCACATGGTATTGCTATTTCTTTTCCTGTGGTAGATAGGTGTCTGACTAGGATATTTAATTCAGTAGTTGTTGAATTCACAGCTATGTAGTGGCTTCTGTCAAATTAAAACATCACTAAGGATTGTGCCTGCAACATGTCTAGACTCTGTTTTGTAAAGTAACCAGTATTGGAGGATGTGGTGTGGAGAAAGATTTTAACTATACTTATTGAAGTAATCTTCCTTCTTTTTCACAGCTTTTAACATGCTTTCTCTTTGTTATCAGTTATTTACAGCTTAGGTGTCAATGCATGTCTTTCCATGTCTGTCTTTGTCTCTAGTGAGAGCTGGGTTGTGTCCAAAGTGACCAGTGGGCCCAGTAGGTACATCCTGAGATGTTCTCTTCAACAAGTTCTGAAAAGCTGTTCAGCCATGTACCTGAGCAGTTTGCAAGCTTCAAGGGATGCTTGACTGTGTTGGGGAAGTGTTCATGATAAACAACTGGAAGGAACCCTAGTCTGGAGGGTGACCAAAATACATCCAGAGGGTCTGTAAGCCACCTGGTATTACAGCTTTGTATAAACAACACAGCTCAAGTTTTTTCAAATCTAGAAGCATATTTGGGTGGTCAGTTATTTCAGAAATATCCTGTGCTGTGTTCCAGCGGTGAGTCCCTCTGGCTGCCTACCTGCAGATGAGCATGTGGAATAAAGTGTGTCTGAGGATTCCCCTCTCCAAGTTGCTCCAAAGGAGGTTTCCCTCCTTCTGTAAGAGGAGGTAAGGAGAGGACACTAGGGAGTATATATATGTCAGGTGTTAAAGTTAGCTACTCTGTTTTTTCAGAATATGCAACCTCTCCTAGAGCTTCTGTAAATGCAGAGAAGAGCAATACTGGCACAGCTATGCAACCCTGCTCTCAGCAATCTAATCCTTCTCCTCCCTCCCCACCAACCTGGCATTTTTTAATACTTATGTTTTGTCAAGGGAATGGTATGGCACATTTGTTAATTAACAGGAAACACTAGCTAAGCTGCTAGGAGAAGTTATCTGAATGTTTCATTTGCTGTGCTGTAAAATAAACTCCTCGCGCTACTGTATGGCCCCGTTGGGTGCAGTGTCAGGTGAAGTGAAAGCATTTACTGCCTGTAACAATGCTAAATTGGTATTTAACTACTGGGAGTTTCAGATTTTATAAACACTTCACTGGCTTAATTTGTAATTTTGTTCGCTGTTGTTAGATACCAGCTGCATTCATGACTAAAATGCTTCCAGAAGGAGAGTCATTTTACTGCATTGCTGCTATGGCCATAAAACCTACCTATCTCTAGGTACAGAAGGAAGCACACATCCAAGAATTATAATGTAACAAATGTGTTGAGTGTTTCGAAGCTCCCACGTTTTTATTCGGAGGTAGAAACAAAGGTAGAACAGCTCTGTTGCTTTGTATTTTTCTGAGTATTATTTTTTTCTGTCTTCCTACAGAATTTCCACTGGTTTAAGGAAATGTTCTATTTGAAATGATTGCACTGCTTTTTGTAACTCAGATATGTGCTTATAGCAAACAATGGACATGACTGTCATAATACTGAGTGTTTGCTGAAAAGATTTTTTAATCTACAGAGCTTCAGATTCTGACCTTGACCCTTCCAATAATTATAAATGACTAGGAAAAACAGTCCTGACAGCAAGGAAGAAACTGTGAAGCATTTCTATGTAAGCAGAAATACGATCTGCATTGGTTTGCCACCTCTTCAGAGAACTAGTGAAGTGAATATCTGGCATCCTTCCTGGGATGAGACTAACACGTATGTTTGGAAGGTGCCTGGAGAAGGCCTGTTCCAGCCACATTGCAAGCCTGAATTTGTTCTCTAAGTTTGGCTGCTAATATAGACTGTTTTCTCTGTTGCGCAAAGCCAAATGATGTGTGTTTAGAACAAAGTACATGATGATAAAACAGTGGCAATGTAGTGTTTTTATGTCGTTTGGTACTGAAGAATCCTTTCCATGGGCAGGAAGGTTTTCTGACTAACAGAATTTGGATGGGTCTGCGCAAAAACATGATAACTTCGAGAAGTCATTCAAGGAGTCATTGTAAACTCTGACTACAGACTATTGTTCTAGTCTTCTCACAACTACACAGTTATGAGAGGAGCGAACATGAAGCCAGAGCAATAATTTTTAAGAGGACTTTGCCTGATCCGTGACTGCAAGAGCATTTTGCCTTCACAGGGTGACTTCAACCACTGTAACTGTTAATGGGCTATCCATATGTCATAGGAGAATTGTGCCATACACTGAAATGTTTTAGGCTCAAGAGGTGGCTTGTGGCAGGTTCCTAGTGTTATAGGGTTTGTAGGAGAAAACTGTAAATCCTGCAACAGTAGAGGAGAAAGCCTCTTTGCAAGGGAAGAGCAGTACTACTAGCATGCCAAAGCAACAGTAATTTTCTTCAACTTCAAATGCCCATGGAATTTACATACTCCTTCATTAGCGCCTAGCACTAGTTGCTGTGACTGGAGCAACGGAGTGGAGGCACGGTTGCTGTTTTCCCCATAGGCAGATGAGGTAGTTCACAGTGACCACCAATTCATATAGCTGGGTATGCTTTCACCAGTGCAGGGCAGCAGTCCTCCCATTTCAGGGGAAAAAGAAATGCAACCCAAACAACAATACGATGTTTAAGCTTTTGTCATTTCTCTCTGTAATTTTTATTAATTGGTACTCCGTTGAAGTTTAATGACAAAATTACTTCAGAAGAGCCCTAACCAGCCCTTTTCAAATACAACTGTGCTTCTCCAGTCCCACTCTGTTGTCTCCCAGATTTCCTTATCTAGTTCTCTCACTTCCCAGGTCATTCTTGATTATTGGCAAAGGCCATATTTGTCTTTTCCTAGACATCTGGTGCAAGTCTTGCACCTTATTTCTGCTCCCCAACTAGCTTAGTAGCTAGTATTTCCTCAGTAGAAGGAGAAATGGGAAATGTAACCATGACCTTGATTCCTTCCCACTCTACTCGTACCTCTGGTAACTGCATTGCTAGTTATGATTAATATTCTTTGCTGAAATAGGATTAAGCCACACTGTCCCAGTAGTCTGCAATGTAGAAATCTTTGCTAAGAGCAGGTTTAGGTATTAAAAGAGCGATATAACATGAGCTAGAGTGGTGTAGGAGAAGCTGAGGTCTGTACCACATGATGTGGATGATGGTTATTGGTCAGAGGAGGGATCAAATAATATGGAAAGACTGATACCTAGAGTGCCTGGTTTTGCCCTGAAGTTTATAGTTCATGACTGATTACTGCTGCTACCTTCTCCTGAGATGTCCTTGGCTAGAAGTATAGGATTTCTGTTTATTTAATTTTTAATATATGCTTTCGCATTATTACCTGGATAATCATGCCTTGTGACCTCCAGAACGTATTACTGCGACGTGTTCTGTAGGAGCCAAAAGGGCTGAAAAGCTGCAGCTAGTATAGCCTGCAGCAGCCTGCTTGGCTAGTTGTGTTGGCCAAATTCAGCATTTCAGCTTGCTAAAAATGGTACTAGCCTCTCGTTTGCTTCTAGCTTTTTAACCTGGAGATTCCAGATGCAGGTTGGCTGCTAGCTGTTTGATACCTTCTTAGTGGGTGAGAAAGAACTGAAGTAGTTAACTATTTACAGATATCTGGAAGTTTGTAAGGGTATTTTTTGTTGAAAGATTAAAAATAGGCAATTTTGCTTCATTTTATCTGAAAGATCTCAAATTTGATAGTACATTCAGATGGGCACAAAACCTGTGTATGAACTATATTTTAGCAGGATGGTGATTACACCAATGGGGAGATTTGGATGAAGTTTTTTGTTTAAAAGAAAAAATAAGGCTGAATCTGAAAGGCATGCAAAGTCAAATAGTGCACAGATTAAACTTAAGGAAAAAAACCCAAACCTTATTTGATAAGATGTTGACTCATTTTTATTCAATAAATTTGAAAAGATTTAGCATTGAAACATGATGTTCATGAATTTTTCATAGGGAAAAAACCCCAGTGATCAGCATATCATTTTCTAACTCTATTAAAGCAGTTCTAAGAGGACATGTGATCACTTAGAATTACAAGGCTGCCTTGAAGTTCCTTTTTGTTCTTATTCAGATAAAACCTCAGTAAATAGGGCAGGAGTTTGCCGTTAGTAAAGATTTCATTGTTAGATTAAAAATATGCTTTTAACAGGACCTACCCAGGGTCAGAATTTGAATTCTGGGGAGATTCAGACAAAGATTTGAATTTTTTTTTTTAATCTTACATGTTTCCCCAGTGGTATTGCAAAGCAGACTTGAATTTCAAGAAAGTTCAGAGTTCTCAGTAGTAATGTTGTCGTGTCTCCTTTCTGATGTAATGAAACAAGTTGGGGGTTTTTGTTGATTTTTTTTTTCCTTTTAAAAGTAGTAGTGAGGCAAGGATCACTGTTTTCTCAGTAGAAGCAACATTTTCAAACTTTGGGTATACCTGTAAGCAAAACCCATGATCTTCTTTCACTTTTATTTTAGTTCTGTGCTTTTGAGCATACTTACACAGTGCCAGTATAAAACTAATTGATTTTAAAGGGATGAGCAGGTCTGGAGTGCTCATTAACCAAACCTAATTCAGAAATGAACAGATACTTTATTCGGTTTTGCACTGTATTTTTAAGAGCATGTTTTGGTCAAGACAAGCATAAATAAGGCAGAGAGTGAAATCCAATGAAAAAAAATCTAGATGTGCTATTGAGCCACAGTGCTGCCTCATGTTGGTGGGAAAGACACATACAGTCCTGCGTTGTGACTGGTGTCCAGAACATGTTATAATGATGCTGTGATGGTCCATCTGCTGTTACACTTTCTGACACCCACAGACGATTGTTACTGCTGCATATTGACCTGAATGTTTGCAGTGGTATTATCTTGTTTGTCAACATATGTGGATCCACAGTATGGATTTTTCTAGACATTTTCACCTCTGTCATAGTAGATACATTTCTAAGGTCAGATGCTGCTTTTATGACAGCAGTATGGGATATTTGGAAACATTCAGGAAAAATTTCCCATAGTATTAGAAGCTTTTTGCTCCTCTTAAACCCCTACATTTCCTCACTGCTCCCTTTCATGTTTATTCAAGCTTTAAAATATTCAGGACCTTCCTTTTATATTCATTCATCCTTCTGAGCCTGGATGTTTCTCTCTCTGAATTCTGTGGTGCTTCTGTATTTAAAGAGCTAGTTTAGCATTTATTTTATTTGGGCAGGAGGTGATGAAATAGGAACTTAACTAACTAACCTTTATTTTTTTTCCTGCTACTTGCTGTCTGATGTATAGCATGTTTCTCTCTGATAATTCTCATCACATCTACTTAGTAGGTATTTAAATTGTTTCTTCTTTTTCACAGTAAAATAAAAAATGGCCAAAAAACTAAAACAAACAAACAAACAAAAAAAGATTTTCCCCCTGAGAATTTTGTGTTACACTTAAGCATACTTCAAATAGTATAATGTTAAAAAAAAATTTTACCCTACTGAGTGAATGATTCATGCAAATCATTGAGATTTTACTAGGTATTGATGCAAATGGCAGGCTGCCTACAGAAACTCCACAGAAGAGGATCATGCACATTTCAGGGAGGTGGAAAAAGGCCTTGAGATCCACTTTTTTCATTACAGAGATAATGTAATTAAACAATTGCACAACTTGGTGGTATGTATTTTGCTGTCAAGTCTGAAGAGGATCAATTAGTATGTATAAAATAAATATATTAAAATAGGGTGTTATAAGAGAAATGTAAATCACCAATACTGTAATTTCCTATACCAGATGATAACCATACTAGCATAATATTTTGTTCATATATTTGCAAGAGATGTCCTTGAAACCTGTTCATTAAATTATTTAAACTCATTGCTTACTGAGCTAACTTGCTCCCTCATGAAGTTGCTGTGCCTCCTGATTATTCTGGTGGTGGCTCAGATCTGACCTGCCCACTTCCTTGCTTTAGCTAATGGATGTTTGGTAAGCTCTGCTTACAGAAGGAGAATCCTCTTCTGGCTGATTGAATCACACTGTCTCTTTCTCTTTCTCCTTCCTAGTTAAAAAACACTGTTCACAGAGCTGCGTTATGTTGCTGCCAAATTTTACAGAAGGACCTGTAGAAATATTTATCATAAGCATTTGGTGCAGGATTGCACTGGAACTGCAGCAGGTTGAAACAAGATCATGACTAGGCTAGAGCTTCTTTTAAAACTAGCAAGGTTGAGGGTGCAGACAGAAACTGAAGACAATGACTGCTCACTTTCTGAACAGCTCAGACTTTAGTGATTGCAATGAATGCTGCCTAAAAATCTGCTATGAGTGTTTTAACAACTTTGGAGTCTTCAAGAGAAACAAGAGTATAAATAATCTCTTTTGCAAAAGAAGGCAAAAAGTAAGCAATCAAGACTGCTTCTGTAACTTGCCACAATGTTTTTATTGTGACTCATTACAGAGGTGCAACTGAGAAGGGTCAGTGTAACTTGCTCAGTTTGCAGAAATAAACTAGATCAGCAAACTGCAACTACAAATCAACGATGGGTCACATAAATTTAGCTTCTGTATACATAGCTTTTGTACGTGTTCCCTCATTGTCTGAAGATTACTACAAGCCTGAAAAATATGAGGAAAGAAATGGGAAAATGTTCCAGCAATACATTATAACACAAGTCCATGCTGAAAGAAACCAGATGCACAAAAAGCTGTTAATCTACATATATCACTGTTGACTGAAATTTAATTTACCTAAATCAGTGTGAGGTAAATCACAGTTGGACATACATGGCATAATGATGAACACTGGAGCACCTGCCTTGACTCACTGACAGTCTAATCTCTGCCAGACTTGGGTCACCACATCCATTGTTTAGGCCTATGAAGAAGCTGAAGAAATGAGAGCTCACATACGTTATCAGGTTGATTGGCTTAGCTTGAATTATTGTCGTACCTGAATTAATCCAAGCTAGTTGTCTTTGCGCTGGAGTGGACGTGGAGCATTCCCACAAGCAGTTACAGTTCCACCTGTGTGTAGATGATCCCTTCCAGCTAAAGATAGTAAACCAGTGTTCTTGTGCTCTGTCACATAAAAGCTCCCTGGCTTTTTGGCAGGTGATGCTGAAGATTGTGTTCAAATTCAGAAGTCAGTCTAGGCATTCTGCTTTTTCATCTTGATCCTGAAATACCATTGCCCAAAGTGGCTTAATTATGTGAAGAAACCAATGCAAACATCCTGAATCAGTGGGACAATTTTCAAGTAGGTAGGAGGTTTAAAGTCATGCACATGCATATGTGCTAATGAAAGTAGGATGGAGCTCATGCACAGCCCATTAATCATCCTGTGTGTTTAAGGAGCAGACATTTGTCCCTTATCTGTCATTTGTGTTTTAATTTTAGACATGTTAAATGGAAAAAAAAGTATTTCTTTTACTCGCTGGTGTTGAGAAGTTATTGCAGTATCATTCTGAGCTTGCCAACCTTCAAGTGGCACACTTCATGCTTTATGGTGGTTGCTTAGTAAACAACACCTGTGTGTGACCACACTCATCCCTGTTGTAAACGTCTTAGCTCAGTGACGCCAATTAAGTAATGCTTGCATTCACATATTCTGAATTTTGGACTTTGAATAGGTTGCTTATGGTCTTTTTAGCTTGTTATTTATATTTTCTCACAGAATTGGTTGATGAGGTGTTATTGATGAGTTTTATATCCTTTTATAGCTGCTTACTAAATTTGTATCTTCATAATACTCAAATAATTCGACATTGCCAACCAATGTTTATTTTATTTTTCACACTCTAACCTTTCTCCTTGGGAATTAATTTTCTTAGTTACCTGAAAAATTGTTACTCAGTGTTTGTAATAGCAGAACACCAGGAGAAAGTGGAATAAGGTTAGCTTTTGTGAGGAAAGAGAATTCTCAGAATTCAAAACAAATTATTATTTGGACACTAGTTGTTAGATTTTTTTAAATTTTGTTGTTGTTACATCTCAAATGATTTCATGGAATTCATTTCCCATTCCGTGGGAAACTGAGGTAATTTGCCTTTAAAAAAAGAAAGGGGAGGTAGGCACATAACCAGGTAACCATAAAGCTGTTTATCCTGAATGACATGGGAAATAGAAGAAATTGAATGGGAAATGGAAAGCTGTCTCTGATGCACCCTCGAAAAAGGAAAACAGCAGTAGCATTAGTACTCCTGAACCATAGTGGTCACGCACACCTCTTTGGCATGGAAAGATTCTACTGGTTTGAAATTCTGTTTGTAAAATGGGTGATAGAGATGGGTATGGCAGTGTTTAACAACAGATGGAATTGGCTCCAGTGCCCATTTCATCTAACCTCTTCACGTGCTAATTCTCTTCTGCAAGACTGCTCACGCACTGAGCTTCTGAGTGGCTTTCAGTGGGGTACTGTATTTTGCTACTGTTTCCATCCAGCTTCCATTTATTGTGGAATATCTGTCCAAAATTATACTGCTTTAGAAACACAGATTCCATAGTAGCCAAGCCTAGATCAGTGTTTGAGTCCTGATCAAGATCCTGTGCAGAGCAGATCTTCTGAGCTGAGTGACTTAAATAGCTCCCTGAATCTATTAACCTGTAAGTTTAAGATTTTGTGTCTTGTAGTGACTTATTTCACTGTGCTCTGGCGAAAAGATTTGTCTTGAAGGAAATACCTGGTTATTCAGGCTCATTCATTTCCTTTCTTTTTACTAGTGGGCTCTTTACAGCACACAACATAAAGGTGTTGAGGAAAAAATGAAACTAAAAATAAACTTAGGAGTATCTTTTCCTCAGACCACATTTTATGGTTACCATTACTATCCCTGCAGACTTCCTGTAGTTAAAAGAAGAAGCAGCAGCAGCATGTGACCCCAGGAATCTGAAAGAAAGTAGTCTGCAGAAAGGAACTAGAGTTGCAGACAGCTTTGACAGATTAAAAGCATATATTGAACAGAATTTCTAGCTTTGTCATTTTTGGAGGGGAAGGGGACCCACTGTGTTTGGAGCCGACTGGAAGCTATGTCTGCAGAATGTGCAGCAGGAAAACACAAGTCCATTCTGCCCGTAGTCCACATGCGAGTGTGACTTTGATCCAAAAGCCAAGTGACCAGGCTAGGGACAGCTAATGCACTATTCTGGGTGGCTGCCAGGAAGCGATAATTGTCTTTCTTAACAGCCCTGGTCATTAAGAGTTTTATTCTAAAACCAATAACCTAGTCAAGTCCTTTTTTAAAAACACTGTATATATAAAAATAACATTAATATTTTTATATGTCTGTGTATACATATATGTACACAGATGTCCATATGTTTGTATATATATAAATTCTCTTGAATAAATTATGACAATGTTGCATAAGTTATTATGGAAGACCGTAAGCAAGGCTAGTTGTATAAGGAAGAAATATCTTGTTAGAACAACCAATATGAGAGGGAGGGAGGCACAGGCAGGTGTCTAGGCCAGTTATCCCTTCCAGACTGAAGATCTGGTTGTGTCTGAATGCTGATCTGTTTTGTCCACCTAGGCTACCAGACTGCATTACTTGAAAGATGCTCACTGTCACTTTAATTTCATTATTTTTTCTTGCCGTGACTAGGTGTTTAATGTTAAACATTTATGATCCTTCCTGGGGATCTGCACTATTGTGATTATACAAACTAAGCAAAAAGATATAAAAGCTAGCCTGTAATCAGAATTTCTTTTTTTCTTTCTTGTCACAATTAATTTCCTCTGTACACCACAAGTTTGTGCTGAGGACTGATACATGCTCACACACACCTTCTCTATGGTAGTGCTGTGCTCTACCTTTAACTCAAAATGCAGCTGTAGAAACTGTTCTGAAATACCTATATTAGCTATGTCACACTCTGTTTAGATTATTTCTGAAATGCACCTGTTACTGTGCATAATGAATGGAGCTGTCAAATATGATGAGATTTTATTGCGTTTGGTCCCTTTAGTTGAACCATCTTGGAACTGACTTTTTTACTCCAACAGTTACATGGGCTGCAGCTACATAAATGAGTACGAACTAATGTGATTGTGTCTGGGCTAAAGCAGGTAAGAGGCAAGAAATGTCGTAGTGACATTTTTGTGTTATCAAGAGTTGATGAAGTTAACCATGTTGAAGAAAAAAGACACTTGGTGGACTACTTTTTAATGTTTGCTTTAGGAAAAGCACACTCTTGATAGGGGAGACTTGGGACGACATTGTAGCTTGGAGGAAGAGGACTCAAGTACGCAGGAATGCAAAGAATTACTCCCAGTAAGGCTGTTCCACACAAATGCTGAAGCTGTGGGTCTATTTAGAGCAAAAAATGATTTCCTGTGAACTGAATCTGAAATATATGAGATGTCTACTTTATCTAAAAGGGACTGTTTCATTAGAGGCGTATTGGTGCTAGCTCTGTTAAACATTTCCTTAATCAGCCTTTTGGGAAATGTGCTGTCTCCAAGCTTGCTTATATTCAGCAAGTTGCTGAAGTCTGTAGTTGCATTTGAGACGTCGGGTAATTTGCTGCTTTCATGACAGCCTAGTTGCTGAGCAAATGGTTTATAGTGATTAATGGGTAGGAGTAGAGGAACTGGCTTGTGCAGGAGGGCTACGGAATGGTCAATCTGTTTTCAGAACCTCACATCTGAAACAATGATAGATAGGTAGTATTGTTAAAACTGTGAATAGTAAAGCTTTTTTGCACAGTACCAGGTTAGCTATGTTAAATCCTGTGATACTGGATTGAGGATAATTCATAAGTCATTCTGGGGACTGGGGAAGGAGACTGGGAATACAGATGAGAGTTGCATAGTCCATATATTACTAGCAAAGCTTGAAATATCTTTGTGTTGGGTTGACCCTGGCCAGTAACTAAGCACCCACCAGCTGCTCAGTCACTTCCCTCTCCCCCTCCGGTGGGATGGGGGAGAGAACTGGAAGAACAAAAGTGAGAAAAACTCATGGGTTGTAATAAAGACAGTTTAATAAGTGAAGGAAAGAAAGAAAAAAAACAAGTGATGCAAAGTCAGTCACTCATCATCTCCCACCAGTAGACCAATGCCCAACCAGTCCCCAAGCAACAGCTACATTAGAAAGACCAGACGCACGTGTTTTATTGCTGAGCACAACATTATATGGCAGGGAATATCCCTTTGGTCAGTTCTGGTCAACTGTCCCAGCTCTGTCCTCTCCAAACATCTTTCCCAGCCCCAGGCTACTTGCTGAGGGTGCAGAGTGAAAAACAGAAAAGGCCTTGATGCTATGCAATCACTGTTCAGCAACAGCTGAAACACTGGTATGCTGTCAACAGTGTTTTAGTCACAGATATAGAACACAGCACCATACTGGCTGCTACAAAGCATCCCAGCCAGAGCCAGTACAATCTTCTGCAGTATCTAACAGAATAAAAATACATTAAAATAACTTTTTGAACAACCATGCCAGGTCAGTGTAATTTAGGATATTGAGAAGATGGCAGCTGAGTATAGAAAGGACCATGTCCAGATTGTACTCTTGGCAAAACAAGATAGAGTCTTTGCTTCCTGAGAATACTGATTCCATTCCAGTCCATTGTGGATGAATGGTACAGGTGCTATATCTCTGTATAATTGTGGACTTGGAGAATAGCATAAAATATCTATTGTCTGGCATAACAGATCTTAATTTTTTTCTTCCTTGTTTCTCAGTTGAGTGAAGACATTGAAATTTTCAATATACTGTATTGTCTTTTTTGAATTAATAATCTGAAAGTTAAGATGTTAGTGCCCTATGGAAGAAAAAACATGTAATGTATGTGTATATATCAGACATTATGGCACACATATTTTTGTAGAGAAGTACACTGAAATTATATGCAAGGGAAAGTATCTTCCAAATGCATGTATTAAAGCAGTGACATATCTGCATGTAGTATGCTTGATTAGTACAATTAGAGGATGTAAGTACATGTGATAAAATATGACACAAATTACATGCTGGACATGGTATCCCTATGAGTTAATCTGAAATGACTGGCATCTTTTTTCCAGTAGTTTTAAGCACACATGTCCTATGTTGACACTATGACAAAAGTTCATCTAGGCAGAGGTCTTACACTGGAAGTGATGAAACTGGAAGTGTGTCTGTTGTGATGTCAAACATTTAGTAGTGCTGAGGTGCTGTTGGAAAGGGCTGGAGAGTTGATTAGGTCACAAACTAGCATTGTCTTCTCACAGAATGGATGGAAGTAGCTTCTGGCTCTCCACAGTTATTATGGTCAAACACAGAATCATCTTCAGTTTGTCAGACTACCTTTTCAGTATTTTTACTTGTTTCATGTGATGAATAGGAGGTCACACATTTTTTTTTGCCAATACTTGTGATGTTTCAGATGAAAAGAAAGAAGCAACAAATAAAACCCTTAGGCCTTACCTTTATGTGTCATCTCATTGTGGAAATTTGAGTAAAACAGTGGTTTATAAAGTTTGACTGTTAAGGAAAACGTGAAGTCAGTTAACTTAAATATATCTGTGAAATGCAGCACTGTAATATTCCACTGTGCTTCACCATTAACACTTCTGTGTGTGTGCATCAACCACCACAACTAAGTTGGAAAGTAGGACTTTGTGCTTAATGTGTATTTTTTATTTAGTTTTTTTTTCAAATTGTTGCTCTTTATGTTAATCTATAATAAGTGGTTGACTGTGAACTCATCACCTCCATCTAATAAGGGTTTAAATAATTTGAAATTTACAGTTTCAGTAAGTTCAATATCTCAACTCTCAGACATTTGTACAGCAGCTTGCAACATAAACGCAGGTTATTGTGAAAAAAAGTTAAAAGTCCACAAGCCTTTTTCCAAATGATGCACTTCTGAAAATTTTAGATCACCCAAGTAGCCATAATAAGAATAATTTGGGGTGAATGCTTAGCTGCCTGGATCTGCTAAGTAGCTTAGAGTAATTGTAAATGGAAATGGGTTTGTGTCTTGCTTCTCCGAGTAATGAAAAGCTATCCCCAAGAGTTGTCATAGCAGCTGTGTTTCTCATCTAAATAGTATTGTACTAGTGCGTGTACAAGTCTTGTCATTGACTAGCATTCCTGTTAATGGACTGCTTATGTAGCCTGATCAGGTTCCCACTTGAACTTAATTGAAAGTATTAGTATAGCAATACTTTTACTTTTTTTTCTTTTACTAATTATTTAAATAGATTTGTCCTAGGTGTGAAAAGTGGATTTTTTCTGTGATTTTTTAACCCATTCATTGCCTGCAGCCTGCTATCTAGAGTTTGATTTTGAAGGAAATGAGTAATTTTTTTAATCACTTTTGCCTTGTAGGTTAATCTCCGAGCCACTGATGTGAAGCTTATGCGTCAGCTACTCATCATCAATGAAAGTATTGAATCAATCAAGTGGATGATTGAAGAGAAGGCCATTGCCAGCAGAGGTAGCAGTTTGAGTGGCAGCCTGTGCAGCTTGCTGGAAAGTCAGGAGACATCCCTCCACGGCAGCTGTAACAGTTTACAAGACTGTAGTGATGGACTGGATGGAATATCAGTGGGGAGTTATTTGGACACCTTAGTGGATGATGTCCCTGGTCACCAAACCCCTTCAGATATGGACCAGTTCAGTGATTCTTCTATTATGGAGGACTCACAGCCTCTGCACAAGCATCCCAAAATTGATTCTGATGAGTACTACTGTTTTGGTTAATAAAAACAAGTTCCAGTGGGACACAAATGCACTTGTACTTATCCTTTTTCTTTGCTGCTATTGTATTTCATGTGCAAAACCCCCAAACTTCTCTTGGAAGGAAAACATAATATGATACTTTAATTCCACTTCATAACTTTTCTGTTGCTTCTAATACATTTTCTCCTTGGTGGGTTGGGCTTTTCTCCTTCTCACCTTTTCTTTTTCTTAATTTATTGTCGCAATTTTTCTTTTTTGTTTTATTTTTTTACAATGCTGTATTTACAGGTCTTTAAAAGTGGTGAAGGAAAAGCTTTATCTTTAAAATGAGACATCAGGGAATGAGAGCAACAATTTTGTATTTGATGGCAATAAAGTATCTTCTGATAAATACGTGTTGTGGTAAATTTTCTTGACTACCAGGTTTGGCCTTTCCAAAGACACTGTTCTTATTGAGCCTTAAATCTGAATCTTGAATACCTCTACAAAATAATTCTCCTTTTGTAAGCAATGATACTTGATTCTGTTAAGCCATCTTCACTTGGAATATAAAGTATCCTAAATTTTTCTGTGTGGGGTTTCTTTCTTCTTGAATGTTCTCATCCTTCTTGTCTAATTATGATTTTAAATTCTGGGCCTCATTGGTGTCTTGCAGTAATACATTCCAATACTGGAAGCTCTGCGTAAGAGTTTATTTCATTTTTGTGCTTCATACCTTTAATTTTCATTGAACCTTCTGTTTTATAGGCATAGTCTATATCTGTAAAAAAATGAAAGAGGCATCCCACATTGAAAATATCCAATTCTAATAGTTTGGATACTGAACCAAAATTCCTCAGCAGAGTTATTTTAAAAATGTAATTTAAAGTCTTGACAATTTTTACCTTGAAATTTTGAGGGATTTAGAGGGCACTGGTGAAACATTTTACCAGGCAATGTCCTGATTTGCTTTTGTATGCACACCCTCATCCTTAACAAGTTTACTTTGTTTTTACCAAATATTATTACTTGGAGTTCACTTTAAGCTTTTTGTGCCTACTGGTACAGCTGAGAGCTATGGCTAGTTATTAATATTGGAAGCATCTGAGAAGAAAAAGAGGAACAAACTCCTGTGTGGAAAGTCTCTGGCTTTGAGACTCTCTGGGCCATGCTTTTGTGCAGAAGATTAGGAGGCAGATTCTTCTTTTAATTGCTTCAGAATCATAAAGAAACAAGATTTTATCCTTCTACAGTAGAGAAAAAATAAGAATAAAAGAAATAAAATTGAACTGGACACTTTAAGAGGGTAATGAATGTGTATTTCCAGCTTACAGATAGTGAAAGAGATGTTGATACTTACACATCATCTAAAAGTGTCCTGTCTTGCCATGTCTGTATTCCTACTGCCAGCAAAGCATGAAATTCCCTCACTGAAGAAACTAATGGTTGCCAAGTATAGTACAGGCTCCCTATTTAAAATATCTTTTACACATTCTGATGGAATAAAGCTAGTATATGCAGCAGTTGACGTATGTTGGTTTGGTTCATTTTGGGATAAAGTAACAGTCAAATAAGGTTCTGCTCTTCCAAGCCATGTTTCCATGGACCTGCCTTGTCCAGTCTTGATCAACACCAAATTTGGAGAAAAGGTAAAAACTGAAGAAATTGAAAGTGGCAATTTGTGCTTTGTGGTTAGCTCCATTACTTCTCAATACAGTAGATGTCCATGGCCCTCAAAATGAAAAAACAAGATATGTATATTTTGCTTCGGACATCATGGTTTATTCAAATAGAATGAGAGTGAAGAAATGTGTGGTTACCAAGAATGAGGCTTCTCATTTCAACTTCGGAGATCAACCAGGATATTGCAGATAGCTTGAAGGAAAACAGAGGCGAGCCCTCAAATGACAATGCTGTGCTGACTTAATATTTTTAGGTTTTTTAATTCCTTTCCCAGCTTATGACTGCTGGACATAGTTTGAAAAAAAAAAGTTTGAAGAAAAAACCTTGGAAAAAATTATTTCTCAGTGTACCATTAAATAGAACATCAACTGTGAATTCAAAATAGCTTTTATTACTTTACTTTAAATTATTTGAATCTAGGGAACAGAACTAACTCCCTGGTGTTATACTGTGACTCTCTTGAAAGTTTTTCTACCTTTATTGCTTGGCGTGCAAGTTAAACATTGGGATGTATACTCCTCTGAATGTAATGAATGTGCAATATAGACAGCCTTTTCTTCTCCAACTGAGATTTTGGGCAGTAGGCCAAGACGCACATAAAAATTTTCTACTATGAAGAAAATTCAAAAATATTCTTAACGTACCTTCTCAAATATCCCCTAGAGCTATGGTGAAATTACTTCAAGGAAAATACAAGCTGTAGCTGTCACCCACCCACTCACAGCTGTAATACTGGATAAAGAGTAAATACATCAGTGATAGATTTATCATAGTATGATTAAAAAGTTCATTTAAATGGGAATCGAAGCTGGCAGAAAAAAATCCTACTACTAGAAGTGGTGAAATAAAAACTGTATGTGATTAGAAGCTTTTATTCCTGTATGTCTCTTGACTGGAAATGGAGAAAGAGTACAAATGACAAAATAGGCCAGGAAACTGTTAGAAGGAAACAAGAATTTCCAGTGTTGTGTTTCTCATATCCAGGAACACCAGGAACGCCTTGGTTTTTATTTTTGAAGCATAAAACTTCAAAGATTTAGGTTTGACTTAGATTCCTTAATTGCATTAATAGGACTTCATAGCCAAAAGATAATAATTTACTCTGACTTCCCACTTAAGACAAACCATGAAATTTTGTTATCTCCTAAAATGAATCCAATAACTTACAATTGAACTACAAGTTCACTATTTAGACAATGGAAAATGTTCAATGCTCCTTAAAAAAATATTCCCATTGGGTAATTAATTTTGCTTTTAAACAGTTTACATATTTCTTCCAGCTTTCTCTTGACTCGGTCAACCTTGGTCTTGCAAAATCTTTGTCCAGTAAAAAGGGATCTGGATGCCCTCTTCTAGCGTTTTGCAGAGCTGGGTTCTTTTTTCCCTTAGGTTTTCTTGTAATTTTTTTTCTGATTGACAGAACTAAAAAACAATATTCAGTAGTATAGGGCAGAGTACCTGAAAGCACTTTACAAAGCTATGTCTGTTTTAAATGGATAAAAGCAACAGATTTTTTTTTTAAAGTGGAAAAATAGCAAATATCATTCAGTTATTCTCTGTCATTTTCCACCATCTTGGTTCTTCTGTCACTTAGCTTGCTTTCAGGCATGACAAACAATTTCAAGACAATTTGTGAAACCACAGACAACAAACAACACCCAGTCCATTCTTATTTCCATACTGCTGAAGTTTTGTCTTTGAAAGACATTCCACTATGTAAGCTGTGCAATTCAGAGACAATATGGGACAGTCAAAAATATAGATTCAGTATACTTTCTGTTTTAAAATAACTGTTTCCTGCTAATAATAGGAACCAGCTAGTAAATTGATTTGCTCTAGTTCACAAACAAACTATTGAAGGAGGGGGGGGGGGGGGGGGGGAAGCTCAAACTTTTACATCTGAAAACTCTGGTGCTTTAAAGATTCTGCCAAGACAGTCTAGCTGTGAAGTTTTGTTGCACTTTCGAAAGAGCAATTAAATTCCTTTGAAATGTCTCTGCCAGCTGCCGGGTCTAGTATTGATCTCCAGGTTGCATGACTGTCTCCAC
The DNA here is from genome assembly GCF_034638445.1 of Ciconia boyciana. Classification (NCBI taxonomy): domain Eukaryota; kingdom Metazoa; phylum Chordata; class Aves; order Ciconiiformes; family Ciconiidae; genus Ciconia; species Ciconia boyciana. Next base: position 51,457,689 of record NC_132937.1, read on the forward strand.
AAATGCTATGAGAGGATGAAGAACCACACAAAAGCTCTTGGATCCATCAGTAGGCCAGAAATGTTGTATTAGAACACTGGAGACAGAACAGCATCTCTGCCTTTGGAAGGCACACTACCATTATCCTACAAATTGAAACAGGATGACAAAAAAAGGCAGAAATCTGGTGTATCTTCTGAAAATGAGCCCTGACTTTTGAAGGGAGTGGTAAAATGCTGGCAGTACTGTCAAAATGTTTGAAAGTTTGAAGTTTCAAAAATCTTTCTCCACATTTCCCTTTGAAAAAGAGAACTGGTTAGTCAAGGTGAGTTAAGTGCAGTCTGAAATAATGCCTGGTTACACCACAGAGCTGCATCTCATATAACCCTATATAATCCACTGAGAAACTGTGGGGTTTTTGTTTAGTAATCTTAAGCAGTTACTAAGCTGTCTAAAAAGCCTGTGCTAGTATTTTCATGTTGGCAACACTTCTGAACCAAGCCTAAAAGATGTGTCTTTGATATAAAGAATTAACATATACCCGATAAACATGAGATCAGTAGAAAGCATCCATCACCTTACAGCAAAGGGGGCTTTGTTTCACTTTAAATGTGCTCTGTTACAGCAAGTTTGTCTTTCTCAGAATAGCTACGAATTTACTATAGAAACAGTATAAGAGCATCCTGCCCTGAAACAAATAGAAGATTTTCCCTTACATAAATTTTAAAAAAAAGACATTAATGCTGCCTGCAGTTGACCTCTCCATTGGTCAGAGATTAAATTTCCCTCGTAAATATATCTAGAGTGAAAATAAAACAATTTCTTCTTTTTCCTCCATGGAATTTTCTATGCTATGGTATACCACTAAGATAAACAGTCTTTATGAAGTCTTTTTAAAAACGTGCTCTTCTATCAAACATGCCTGATCTTCAGGACTGACATTTCTCTATAGTCTTGCTTGGTTTTATTGGCTCAGTCCTGACAGAAAAAGATAGGGGCCAGCAGAGTTTTCAAATGCGCCCATTTGAAATGGGCCAGCAAGGCCAGCAGAGTTTTGAAATGGACCCATTCAAAAGAATGTTTGAAAAGATATGTCTTTTAGTTACTGTGAGGGGACTACATGATACAAATGTCTGAGAATAAATATCAGTAATACAGTTTATCTTTTTTTTTTTTTCCCCAAAAAAATTGGCTGCAGAAACTATGTTGGTATTCCTGAGCAATTATTTTTTTTTTTACCCCATTTTTATCTGACATCCATATGGACAGAAAGCAGCAGATTAAGTCCAAAGGTCTGAAATCATGCTTTTACCTGTGGACCGTAGAGCGTGCTTATCTTCAGTGCAAACTTGTCAGCGTTGCTGGGTCCAAAATTTTATAGATAACAGCTATAACATTATAATACATTAAAACCCTTTCATATGATCACTGTATTGACCAGCTTCTGAAAACCTGTGAGACCACTGAAACCTTTTTAATTTAGAAAGGATACTGCTTTGATTTTGTGAAGGAAAATGTTGTTAGAACAGCGTTAATTTTGGTTTATGAATTATGAACTCAAAGGACAAAGTATACAGTACAATTAAAAATCTTTCGTGTTAGGTCTATCTTGTAGTAGACTGTGCTTCTCTTCAATGTTTGTTATACCACTTGAAAATAAAAAGCAGTTTCCTTTTTTTCAGATGGCATTATGTGAGGTTTTGCCACAACTGTTCAAAGTTGTAAGAGCAAACAGTTGTAGTTCCTTATTTAAAAGAATGCACTAAAATAATGAGTTAAAAAATAGATTTTAAGCTCCAGAAATTTTAACTGTAAACTATTTATTGTTGGGCAATATGGCTCTTGCTACTGATTTAATTTTAAGGAAAAAAAATCTCATTTTTGACTCTTGAGTTCTTTTTTATTTACATTCCAAGTCAAATTCCAAGAACCAGCATTACAGAAAGAGAACAATAAAGGCTATGTGAGAGTATTTGTAGAAAATGACTTGGTTAATTCTTTGTTCAACTTTTACTGTCAGAAATGTTCCCATCATCTTACCAGATGAGTGTCTAAACAATAGTGTATGATTTATCAGGCAAATCAGAATGAAGTAATACAGCATAAAGTTGTACTTGTAATAAAGTGATTGTGTTGCCTTTTTAGAAAAAAAAAAAAATTCTCTAGGAAGGAAAGGAAAAGAGACAATAACAGAGTAGTTATCGATGCACCCAGTCCTGTGTGCATCCAGATGATAGTGGATCTCAGTATGTTAAGGACAGATCTAACCCTATGACCAAGCTTGCAGGAGGCAGCCTAAGTGGTTTGCACATAGAAAACAAATCTGAATGCCTCCTCTGCATTTTCCATTGCAAACCATTTTCTGAACTCTATCTGAAAGTGTTTGTTAAACCAAGGAAAAAAATTATTTTGAGCCTAGCATTTGGTAGTCTGGCTTCCTAGATTGCTTGTTCTACTCCTAAGACACACTAATTTCCAGGGGACTGCTCAAATGTTGAAGACAAAGTGCTACAGTTGTCTTAAAGTAGTACATGAATATAAAAAAACTATTTAACAGGAATATTTGGTACTTATTTTTCCCCTATCCATTTTTTGAGAACCATATCTTACTCATAGTTTGTACCATTTTTTTCTAAAAGGCAGGTTTTTCCTGTGAACATGAGAGAACTCTCCCAATATTTATACATTTTGCAATCAAATTCTTTAGGCTAAGTTATTAACTGCCCAGTTGATATCACAAATTATCAAATTAGGGAGAACCTATTCACCTTTTGTGCATCTCTGAGAATTTTCATTGCTCAGAAGACCATCTCTTTCCATCAGCAATACAGCACCCTTTGTTTCCTGACAACTGGCTATCACACAGTTTGCACAGTCAAGTAATGCTAAAAATATTTTGATGATGGGGGAGGAGAAGGGTAATTAAAATGCTCCTCGCTTTTTGCACAGAGAAGCTGTGTTTGGAACAGTGACATAATCCTTATGACAAATATGGCTTTCATTGTCCCACCCCACCTCCCCATTGCCTGAAGTAATGTAAATATTTGCTTCAGTCCCTGAAGCTACCCGAAGTCATTGCTGGGTCACTTTCTTTCTGGTATACAACATGCTGATATCAGCACAGAGATTTCCAAAATGAGCCATAGTGCTGTATGGGAAGCTACCAACTTGTTTTAAACTTCAGATAGAACAGATTGCTTCTTCAGAATACCATCATTAGGAAAGGTAGAGTTGAGAAAGGCTTTTACAAAATAATTATATTTTTATTTAAATTAATGTAAGCCTAGGGATTTCAGTCTTATCATTCCATTTGTCGTACTGTAGCTTAAATTACTTTGGCAACTGAAGAAAGCTGAAGGGTGAGTTGCAGGTTGTAACAAGAAAACTGTGATTTACTGATGACCCTTTTATGTGTAAGCATATGTAAAAGAGAAAGATAACACCAAAAATATTATGAAAATACTATCATGGTACTTTTTCCTCTGAAATTAATTCAAATTCAGAATATAATCTTGGATTTGCTGAAAGACTGAGAGAGAGAGAGAGAGAGAGAGAGAGAGAGAGAGAAGATCTCCAGGGAGTGTAGTTTCTTGGTGAACTGGGACACACAGATGAGGGAATGAATGAATATGAAGACAAAAATCTGAATAAACAGAGTAGGCCACTGATCCTAGTGAAGTATGAACTAGCAATGGTCCTGAAAGCCAATTAAAGTATGAATGGATTTCCAGACATAAGCCTTACAAAGGACAGGGAATTTGATACAGTATTTGTGAAGACTTCCTTCTGGGTAAAGGTTTGGCAGCTGTGGGGTTTGGGTTGAGGTTTTTTTGGTTCTTTTGTTGCTGTTGGTTGGTTAGCTCTTTTCCTTACTGAATGGTAAAGTAAAAACCTTACATTCCTACCAATCTATGGTTTAGGAAATCAAACATCTTCAATTTTTTCTGTCTGTATTTTCAAGTGCTTGGCTATCAGAGCCAAAAGAGGAGCTCCTCAAAAAGTTTCAGATTAGAAGGGCATTCACTGAATACTGCTAATCTGTAACACCATGACTGGAGTTGGACTTTCTGTTAAAATGCTGACATTTCTGTACCTTTAAATAAGAACACATGAAATAATTTAATATATATTTGAATTTCCTCACTAGAAAAATAAACTTGAAGCAGATTTACTGAGGAAGTCATTCTTGTACCAGGGTTTCCTTACATTTCTGCACAATGTGAATACTTTAATTTTTGCAACTCTCTTCCATAATACAATAAATTATAGAGCTTTTTTCCTCTTCCCTTTGTCATTTGGGCCAACAAAATTCTAGCAAGACTGTTAAGCTCTTTTATTTCATAAAGATGTAAGAATCATTTAGAAAGACAGAGAAATTTACTGTGGTTTTTCTCAAGGAGTTCAAAAATTGTATATGACTTACAAGGCAACATCTATGTCCTCAGATCCTTTACCATAGTAATTAGGGCAGTAAACAGTACAAGTTTCATTTACTCCACATTTCTAAGTGAATGTTAATCTTGATATTATGACAGGAATATTTAAAGCCTGAATTGCCAGTTTTTGCCATGTCATCAGGCTGATGAGCCATTGACAATGTAAACATGATATATTGCCATGGTTTAGGACCAAGTGGCATATGATTTAGCTTGGGAAATGCTTTCAGTGCGGCATCCTAGGAATGGCTGATTTGTGCTACCAATCCCAAGTTGATTTTTTGCTTCTATGCAGATGAATATTAATCAGATAGGAGCTGGGGTGGTATCTGGAATGTACAGTACACAGAAGGCTGTACCATTGCAGTCTGTCATGAATAATGAGCAATTCATTCAATTTATTAATGCTCTGTTTCCCCTTCAGGCAAATCATTTCACCAGTGTGTGATAATAAAGGGCTTCAGTCAGACACTTTTGACAAACTTGACATGTTATTGGACAGAAGCCATGTTCTCAGACACAAACACACGGCTTGCTTTGCTGGGTTTTCTCACAATCAGGCCTGGAAAAGGAACACACGTTTCTATCAGTGCCAGGTTATTTGATGCAAAACTTCAGAGGCTGTTGGCATGCATATGATATTGAAGAGAACTGTTTAGCAAGAAAGATTAGGAGTTGGAGAGAGGGGAAAAAGGATTATAACACAGCCAATGACAAAAGATTCTGGTGTTGTGTAGGTTCCAGATGGTGACTGAGAATCAAGAGCACAAAGCAGGATCAGTCATGAAAGACAGGAACCAGCAAAGCAATTGCATCTCCTTCATCCGATCTATCTCCTTTCCGCCGTTGCAGATCTCATGGCTATGTACACTTGTAGGGCAATCACAAGCCATCATTCCTTTTCACTGGCTGTTTCTACACATATAGGGGATAATTTCATGGACCCCTTAAAATGCTACAGTTTGTTTGCCTTTTCTGTCTCTTGTCCCAAACCACTTTCCTTTTTCACCTTGGAAAGAGCCTGGAAGAAACCCTAACCTGTACCTTTTAACACTCAGGGAAGGAATCCTGGCAGAGAGAGAACTGGCCACTACTCAACCCACCTCCCCTTCTCAGAACTGCACTGCAGGCTTTGCCAGCTGCTGATTTGTGTTAACCAGTACAGTAAACAGAACTTTATTAGCCAAAAAGTAGTGGTGAGGGGACAAAGTTTATAGGTTTGGTAAATCCTTAATTCAGCAACAGTCTATATTCTGATTATGTTTCAGCAGCTTGTAGGCACCCAATACAAAGTAGGGCGTTATTGTGTCAAAACATCACATAGCAGGTAAGAAAGGCTAGATTTTGCCATGAAGAAATTAAAAAACAAAAAGAATTATCTATGTTTTTGATATGGAGCAATAAGGTACAAAGGTTTGTCACTTTTCCCTGATGATGAGGGAAGTTCAAAGTACAGTTTGGAATAAAGCCCTACCTGAAGTCACATAACTTTATCAAAGACTACCTTTTCCTGTTGACAAAATACTGTTCTCTGCTGTAGGTATCTCATTTTCTAACAGGGCTTATGACTTTCATCCTCTAAGGGAAAAAAGTGATGTACTGTGTAAATCTTCATGTTTTCTCAGTTTTTTATCCTTTATGTGTAGAACATATATGTATATATTTTTTTCAGATGAACAAGTCATAGTAATTTCTTGGACAGTTATCCTCATTTTGGAAATTTGGCAGGTTTTTGTTCTGTGTACAGGCTCATTGTCCTTTTGGTGTTTAAAATTATTTTAAATGACTGACTCATCTATTTTTTTGGAGCATCTTGTTTCATAACGCTAAAGCATGAACATTGATTTCTTTCTTTTGTTGCTCTGTTTGAAGTTAAATAAGAATAATAGTACCATCTTCCCTTTCAGCTTCAGTTTCTTTACAGTTGAGAATGCTGATCATTGACAGTGATAGGGGACTTCCTTTCAAACTTCTGAAATAATGCTGTTGGGATATTTTGGCCTTTTTGAAAAACAACCAACATGAATAACATTTTGCAAATCTTGCAAATCAATCAGCACTTGTTCTTTAATTTCATTTTAGAAGTGCTTCCCAGGAGGAGGATTTGCTACAGTAATAAACTCAGTCATTAAGATTCAAATATGAGAAAATCAAGTCCAGAAAATATTGACTCTCTTGACACACAATGCAAAGTGGAAAGAGGTTACTCTATGCTCCAGCATAATCTTCTTAAAGAACAAGGCAAAGGACTATTTTGTCTGTTTTACCTACTTGCCCCTAGCTATCCTGGCAGTTCAATGAGGTGGAGAAACTTACTGTTTCATGGGAAAGCTCTAACAGACTTTCCAAACAAACATTACAAAGCTGATTCGTAGCCAGTCTCTGGCAAACCAGTTTCCAACTAGTGTTCTGCAAGCATAGGCATCCATTTCAGAAAGATACTTAAGTATGTGGTTAACTTCAAGTAAGTGAGTAATCTCATTGACTTCAATGGGACTATTCATGTCCTGAAATGCGTCGCTGAATCAGGAACTAAATCTTCCTGGTTAACCTTTCAGCCTTCACAGAGCTGACTGTGCAGACACTGAATCTTTCCAAATTAAACTTTGCCAAACAGTCTTCACTTGGTATCCACAGTTCATTGTTTTCACTGCTTCTGAAATGCCTCTGTAATCATCACATTACTGGACGATACTTCACCTTTCAGTTGTTTCCTTCTTAATCTTTACAGAGATCATCATGTAGCAATATTCTCTGATAATGCTGTCACTGCAATTGTGACCATACCAGGGTTCAGTCAAAAAGTAGGGGGTTTACTAGTCAGAGTATGATTTAGTTTTATTCTTTAAGAGCCAGTACTTGTTTTTAGGGGTGTGATAATCTTGGCCAACTTTTCAGTCAGTCTTTCTAAAAAAATAGAAAACATGCATTGGGCCAGGAGTAGGGGAAAATGCTAATCATTCAGCCATAGCTAAATCGGTACTACTTTATGTCATGGCACCTGCTTAAAATGTTTAAAATTTCTAATTTCTTTCTAAGCTTGCCAGATATCTTCAGATTAGCCCATGAAAAAATGAACTATCAATGGCTTTCTTTTTCTTTTTTTTTAAAGGGTAAGGGAAGCTGTTTCATCATACAGAGTAAAGACTGTACTTCTCAGTTCTTTCACTGAAGAGCAGTCCTATACATTGCTAGTACATACTCCTGTGAATTGTGTGCTAACATACTGTAGTGTTGTGTCTGAAGACATTACATGTGTTATTAAAATCCAGAAAAGTGAGAGCAGAAGAAGGAAGGATAAATCTATTTGTATTTCTCTAACTGCTCTGTATGGATACTGTTGCTAGGTCCCTATTATACTTTTACTGATATCCTCATTCCATGAATTGTCAACTGGTAGTGACTTAGGTTGGACTGTAGACAAAGGCTTTTTTTTGCTAATGCTTCTTTTCCTGCTGGAGTTCCATCGTTGTCTAACTACACAAAATAAGCAACAAAAGCCTCTTCTTTTTTATTCTCTTCTAAGGAGCCATGGGAGAAATACCTAAAGAGCCTATTGCTAAAGGAGAAGCCGCTGCCCGAGCACTCGCACACCATTCGGGGAGCGGCACACACACCGCCCGAGACTTCAACTGCTGGGACCAGAGTCCCTTCGCAGCGGCAGCTCCCCTGAGCTGGCGGGTGCCCCTTCCGACTCCTCACTCACACATACGCTCACTCCCGGGCGCTTCCTCTCCCCTTGGCTCAACCCGAGGTTTCCCGAAGCAGAGTCTCCGATACGACGTACGCCAGACGAATTTATGGATTGGTACAGCGGTGAAAACAGCTCGAGCTGGGTGCCTCCGGAGAGGGACCCAGGACAAAGAAACCCCTGGGCAATTATACCCTTACAATCTGAATTCCCCTCCCGTCAGGAGACAGTGTGGGCCAATAGTAGTATTTGGGTCTGGGGTCTTCCTGTTCTTCACTGGGCCCTTTCCTTGTCTCTAAGCAGGCCGATTCTTCTCTTATCTCGAAGATCGCAGTTTCTTCTAAGGTTGAAGCCTCCTTATCTTTCTGGTTTGCACCGGTTTTGGGGGCCTTCCTTCATGTAGCCAAGTAAAAGTTCAGTGCACGGTTGGTGGATCTAGGTGAAAGTTCTTGTGGCCTAAGACTTCAGCAAGCCTTGATACTAATGCTAAAGTGACTACTACCACACTATGAAGTCATGAGACTGCCACAGACAAAGGGAGAGAAATGCAGCAGAACGTATCCTTCTAATTAGGGATATACAAGAGAAGCAGTAGCGCTGTGGAGGACTATATATATCTTGTGATCAAGAAGTTCAGACATGTTATTGAACTTCTCATACAGTGTCCCTGGAGCTGGGTATGGATTAACAAAAGGAGATTCCTTTTTTCTCTTAAAAAGAGAAGAAAAACTTAAATATGTCCTAGCTATTTTCATGCTTTCTCACAGACCCTATAAACAAAAGATAGATAGATTTGGTAGTTCTAGGGATGAGGAAGCAGAAATGTATAGAAATAGCTGGCATTTAAAATGAAAATATGAGAATAAGTTCTTAGCATGAACTAGATCCTTCAAAAATGCTTGAGGACTAACCCTCTTTCTGTCAACAGCTACACACTTGCTCAGATTTATTTATCCAAATAGTCCCAGGGACTTTGATAGAATGACTTGTGTGTGACAATAAACAGCACATAGTATACCAAAGCTTAGTCCCACATAGTGTGACCAGTGTAATTTATTGTTTTCTATCTGTGATGCTATCTTTTTCTCACGTGTGTGTGTTGTGACCTCTAAAAATCATAGACCTGGTAGGGGAAATCAAACCTTAATCTGAGAGCATCAGCACCTAGCTAGTGCAAATCCAGAAGGTGTTGATAGACTTGGAGTCTATCAACAGTCTTTTTACAAAAAAGAAAGGAGAACCAAACCCTCATTTTACAGATCAAATCCATTTCTGTTATGCATTGCTTGTTTTATTTCAAATGGAAAACTATCTTGCAAGGAAAGTTCCAGCTATTTAATCCTCATTTCTTTAATATAATTCACTTTTTAATTAAAAAGGTGATTCATGCTTAGCAGAATCTGCATCTATTTTGTTTTCAGCAGAAATGCAAGATTGTTTAGGGAATACTTGTTTGATTCACTGTGAAGCTCAAGGACATTCAGACAAATGGCTGGACATTCAGACATTCAGGCTGGATCACATTTAATAGATTATACCAAATGGAATGCAAGAACCAAGAAACCTGTATAATAGGCTGTGGAATTAAATAAGTATTGACCAGTGCATAAGGAATCAATGGCTGTTGAAAAAAGAATGATTACAGAAGATTGCATCCCCTGGGTATAAGCATATAAGCACATAGGAGTGTTTGAGCTTTTGAAGCTTTGTTCCATTTAGGCACTGGAGCTCAACAATAGAAAAAAAATGTGGAATTATTATTTGATCTGATTGTTGCTCTCAATGAGAGGGAGAAGCAGTACAGGGACAGTTATTCTGGTCAAAATATGATAATATCTTTGTGGCAAAAAGTATGGGTAGCATAAATTATTTCAGAATTGTCTAAAAGATTACAAGGGCCTGATCTAGTCTGACAAGAGCTGGAATGTCTGTAATCTCATTAGGACAAAAACATCTATTTATACTCACTTCAGTCTGAAAAGCTATGTAGTAAAATGGCTCCGGGGGATTCCATGCTGATTACCTAGGAAAGGCTTCCAGATCATTGTGGAAGAACACAGAAATATTTTGAGCCAGCACCTCACAGAAGTGTAGGACTAAATCATAAACAGTATCAGCGTAGGTAGACAAAACACAATATGCTTGGCCAAAAAAGTGAAAATAGAACTATCATACCCTCTTCTCAAAAAATCTGGTGTAGCAGAGTCCTTGACATTTTTGTACTGCTTTTTGGAGATATTTCTGTATATGAAGTTCATATTTACATTTTCCCTATGGAAAGTATGTAGCCTGGTTCTTTCAAAAGAGTATGCAGCTACAGTCAATTATTTTTCAATGTGAATCTCTTATATGGTTGATTTACTTCCTCTGCCAACAGAAATAGATGAATCTTGATGTTCTTTCCAATATTATGAGATACAGTTTAACTACTTCTATTAAATTCAATGAGAGTTTACCTATGACTTGAATAAGTTGTCCTAAAATAAAGGTCAACAGCTTAAAATTGTACTGTCTAAAACTGAGCAAATAAATCCACATTTAGGAACACAAGCAAGTGGTCCAGCTTCCCAAAGCACTGAGCAGCAATGTGAAACTAAATGCTTATCACAGTTACACTTTCTACTTAGCAGAAAGTATTGCCAACATCTTAGCAGAAAGATACCAACACCTTAAATTCTCTGTGTCTGGAAATGTGTAGCAAGTGCATAAATGCGGTGCAGATAGTGAAGTCCTTGAATTCTATAAAGCAGGCCAAAATGCCTGTGCTTCACAGTTAGCTTGAAGATTTTGTCTCAATTGTATTCATTAGGAGTCCTACTAATATGGCTCTGGCTGCTTACTTAACTCTGGCTAGCGGCATGACTCATACCCAGATCGAAGATCTTTCCACTAAGAAAGATTAATTTTACCAGCCCTAAGTCCCTAGTGGTGACGCTAAGTTCAGAATGCACATTAACTTCATATTAATCAATTAACTGTGCATGTGACTGAAGAGCTTCATTAATGATTTAACTCCATCAAATTCAAAATTGACTTGGACTTTATGAGTGTCAGTTAAGATGTGGATATGACTTGGATAAATGGATCTGCACAGGAAGTTTCTACAGCCTAAATGAGTCCTATGGTAGAGATCTATTTTTGTTTCCTGGCTTGTTTTATAGTAGTCTTTGCTGAGAAACGCCAACTTTGCTACATTAAAGCTATTTATAAATCCAGCCCTAATTCAGTTAATGGTTTAGGTTGAACTGAAAGGAAAATTGGGGATCTCAAGAAAGTTCATTTTGACTTTTTGGAAGCACACTATTTCAAGTTTCCAAGCCAGCCTTAGAAAGGGGAATAAAACCCCATCTTCTGCATTAATAAGAAGGAAGTTCTTCCAACAGTTTTTCTTCTTGAAGTCCATTATTCAGCCTACCATTCAGATGTGAAAATCCTGATTCAGATCCATTCTACACCTGATTTCAACTCCTTTGCCTCCAGATACTTGAGTAGCACGGTTTATAGGTTAAACCAATCCCCTAGGAACTGATTCATCTGAACTTCAGTCTTGCTGTCAATAAGTATATAAGTATTTTGTACAAAATGAAACCACATCATCAGGAGAAACTGAAGGACTCATGCAGAATACCTCCTCACCTGTTTCTAAGGGCATTCTTCTGCGAAACAGCTAACCTTTGTCCTAATGTCTTCTCTAAACCAAGCTGAAAAGGAAGTAAAATTAAAACAATATTTCAAGCTGGATAAAATATTTAATTTGACCTAATTTTTTTTTCCAGTCTGACCTCTATACTAACACATCTATTTTTCAGAGGGTTTTGAAGTAAGATGAAAGAGGTCATCTGGAAGACAACAGAGAAGGTTTTTTCAAGCATATGGACATTATGAAAGTCAATGTAGAGCCAGATCTTCTATGCATCCTATTTATCTTCTTCCTTGGTGATAACAGTCCTGAAGTGTTTGAAGAATGTAATCGTATCTCCTCCTAGTAACTATTCAGCCAAACCAAGGCATTTATTTCATTTAAGCTTTCCTCATAAATTAATCCCTACAACCACATGTTTATTTCTGTTGCTTTCTCTGAAGTCCCTCCAGCTTGCTGAATTTTTTTGGCGCAGTGGTGCTTGTAACCATAAACAGTATCTATCTGTGGTGTGGTCTCCTTTATACTACACAGACAGGAGCTGTCTTCTCCCTAGTCCACAGTATTGTGCCTCTACATGCACAGCCTAAATTTACACTGGCATTTTTTGTTGCTGCGTTCGCTTGCAAGCTCCCTTATAAGTTGCTATCTGGTGTCAACCTGAGGGATTTTGGCTGAATCCTTCTGCTGCTAAATATCTGTGTTCCAGGTTATTTTTCACCTAGATGCAATAGGCTGCATATTTTCCAGATTTGACTTCATTTTCTTATTTCCTGCCCAAGCTTCTAATCTTTCTCATTTCTCTTCTGGCTTTAGTGTTCTTTTACCACACTAAACCTTATAATATGTAAATCTCATTTACATTCCATTTCTCATTCTTTTTAATTCATCAATAAGTAAGTTAAAGGAGACAAAATTTAAGGTAGATCTCTTTTGTGTCCACCACCCTCTCTCTCTTACTGGCTATTTTGCTACCTAAAGCATTATTTTTTTATTAACATTTTTGCTATAACCCCTAACAAAGTCTGAATATGTGCTGTCAGACATCTTTTTCTTGCCCAACTTCTTTCCTGGTAGCTGGTAAAATGAGAATTCAGATTAGTAAAATGACTTTGGAACTTACAGGCATAACTGTGTCAATGCACTCTACCTTGAGAATTTATATGTACATATTATTTTTGCATATGAGAACCCCAGAATTTCAAATTTAATTAGCTTGTCATTATTACTGTCATAATGCAAATGCAGGACTAGGGCACAAAAGACTGAAGCTGTGACTAACAGGAAATCTGGGTTTGCCATGCTTGGACCCTAACCACTACATCATATTTATGAACTGTGAGTTCTTGTCCTAAGTAACTCTTATAGAAATTTAAATAATTGGAGAGAATGGGTAATATGATTTCATTAAAATAAAATAATGAAACAGTTGAAAAAGATGTCCTGGAAAATGCAAGAATGAAGAAGCTTCCATTCCTATTATAGAGAATTGTTCCCAATGAGGTAAAAACTATGTATTCATATGTAGACAGAACAGTAATGTTACAAAAAGGTTTAATTTGCCCATTAACATTAATTCCAAGGCTTGCTTCAAATTATTTACTCTGTAATCACTGTGTTGTTGAAAAAGAAGGCTGGGGCAATGCAAAATCACCACTCTAAGCTATTCTGAGCAAGCATCAAAAGGAGTTTAATAACAATACTTGCAAAAACTTTGTAGATTAATAATAACCATGGAAAGACTTGTATTTCTTAAGGAATGAAAGACGGTTGATACGGCTTTACTTGGAATGTGGGAAGGTGTCAGTTTTATTAAGTACAGACCTGGATTTCACTTTCTTGTTAATGGAGGACCACTGATGAGATGGATGTCTGTGATCTGAAAAGGAAATAATATTTTATTTGCAATCTATTACAAATAGGATGGAGAAATATGCCCCAAAATGTTTTAGAGGCTTACTTAATCAGCAAAGAACATACCAAATGGTTTTCATCAGGAAGTAAAAAGAAAGGGTGATGCTTTAAAGTTAAATTTTTCAAGTGTAGATTTATTAGATAAGGGATTTTGTTTTGTTTTATTTTGGTTTTTTAAAGAAAAAAAAAGATAAAGCCTTGGAAACTTAAAGTGGTACCCCTAAAAACTGTAGTTCTGAAACCTTTCCTTAACTGCTACCATGGACTTTGATCCAAGGTGCCATGGATATTGCCAAAAACCTATAGCATGTCCAAAAGTACTTCTGGAAAGTGAAGACTTCTTTCCTTGAAAGACATTACTAATAGGCAGTTAGATGTTAGTGTGTTACTAGTACATACATACTGCATACATACATTGATGAAGGTATTCCACAAGTTCATGTTTACTGGAAAAGTCTGACCTTTCCCTTATGGGGTATCAAATTGCTGTATATTATTTTATCCTATCATAGAATCAGAGAATTGTTTAGGTTGGAAAAGACATTTAAGGTCCTCAAGATCATCCAAGATCATTGTTTAAGATCATCCAACCATTAACTTAGCACTGCCAAGTCCACCACTAAACCATGTCCCTAAGCGCCACATCTACACATCTTTTAAATACCTCCAGGGATGGTGACTCAACCACTTCCCTGAGCACCCTGTTCCAATGCTTGACAACCCTTACCATGAAGAAATTTTTCCTAATATCTAATCTAAACCTCCCCAGTGCAACTTGAGGCCATTTCATCTTGTCCTATGGCTTGTTACTTGGGAGACGAGGCCAACATCCACCTCGCTACAACCTCCTTTCAGGTAGTTGTAGAGAGCGATAAGGTCTCCCCTGAGTATCTGTCCTCCTTTTCTCCAGGCTAAACAACCCCAGTTCCCTCAGCCACTCCTCATAAGACTTGTGCTCTAGACCCTTCACCAGCTTCATTACTCTTCTTTGGACACACTCCAGCACCGCAACGTCCTTCCTGTAGTGAGGGGCCCAAAACTGAACACAGTATTCGAGGTGTGGCCTCACCAGTGCCGAGTACAGGGGGACAATCACTTCCCTACTCCTGCTGGCCACACTATTTTTGATACAAGCCCAGGATGCTATTGGCTTTCTTGGCCACCTGGGCACACTGCTGGCTCATATTCATCCAGCTGTCAACCAATAACCACCAGGTCCTTTTCCGCTTGGCAGCTTTCCAGCCACTCTTTCCCAAGCCTGTAGCGTTGCATGGGGTTGTTGTGGCCCAAGTGCAGGACCCAGCACTTGGCCTTGTTGAACATCATACAATTGGCCTTGTCCCATCGATCCAGCCTGTCCAGGTCCCTCTGTAGAGCCTTCCTACCCTCAAGCAGATCAACACTCCCACCCAACTTGTGTCATCTGCAAACTGACTGAGCGTGAACTCAGTCCCCTCAGCCAGATCATTGATAAAGATATTAAACAGAACTGGCCCCAACACAGAGCCCTGGGGAACACCAATTGTGACCGGCTGCCAACTGGATTCAACTCCATTCACCACAACTCTTTGGGTCTGGCTATCCAGCCAGTTTTTTACCCAGCGAAGAGTACCCCTGTCCAAGCCATGTACACCCGTCCAAGCCATCATCTCACCTGTTCTCTTTTTTCAAGAGATATTTTAGGAATTCCATTCCCAAGACAGTCTGGAAGCAGACTTTTTCAAAATCCACCAATCCTGCAAAACATTATGGAGACATAGAAACATCGCAACAGGTCCCTGGAATCTTACTTGGCTCCTTTGCCGGACTCCACTGGTTCGGGCTGCAACTGTGGCACATAAATGGGAACAAGGTGCCTTGGTAGTCTACTCCAGAAAACAGGTAGATGAGGTCCTCCTGTTTGCTCAGCAAGAAGTCACAGAACCAAAACATTTCCGGTTCAAAAAAAGAGTGTTTTCTAACAGAACTCGTCAAGAGAAAATGTTTGACCAGACCTAACAATAAATAACATTAAAACATACTTGGGTGCATTTGATTCTAAAATGAGTCAGAGTAGGGGAAGTTCAATCATGATATAAAAAATCTCGAGATATGTAGACATCGATTCAGGAATTCTGCAGTGAAAGATTCATACCTATTTTTCTTTAAACCAGTGCTATATTACTCAATGTGATTTTACAGAGTTCTTCACTGTTCTTGAGAAATGGTTTGTATGCTGTACTGCATGTCATAGATTTTAGAGTGTTTACTATAGAATCTAAACATAATGATTCTTTTGTCAAAATGTGTTAGATGCTTTTTCAAATATCCCAGAGCAATGGTCTTTTTCCCAAGGAATTAAATCTGAATAGTTTACAGTCCTGCTGATAGTTCCTAAAGGAAGGTCCTGAAGCTTGAATGCTTGTGTAACCAGCTCTGTCCTTAACCTTTTTTCAGATCTTGGACAAGTAGTTCCATCTCCAGAGCTTCAATGTGGTGATCCGTGTATAAGAGTGCATATCTGTAAAGCACTGTGAGGTAAAACTCAAAAAGCACTCTTTGTCATATTTCCATACGGATTTTCTCATTGCTTTTTCTCTTCTTGGCCTCAAAAAAACACCTGTGCTTGTTTCAGCATTGTTCTAGGTGTGCAGTGAGGCACTACCTTTTGGAGGATGCAACATACTACTGCATTTAATGAGAGGCTTTTGTGTGATAGGCAGAGGAAGGAAGCTCTTACTCAGTCCCATACAGCATCACAGTGCAAGCACAACTGCTGTCATATTCTTTTACCCCCTCCTTCCCACACATGAGGCAAGATGGGGTTTGGTTTGTTCTGCTTTCATTTTCAAAGGAAAGGGAAGTGCAAACTGTTTTCCCATGGTGTTTCAACTATGATAGTGCAGTGTGTAAAATTTCAGACCCAGTGCTCTGTGCTTCCAACTCCTGTGTTTCTCTTGCAGAAAGAAGAGATGTTTGAGGGAATGATTGCACCAGGTATGCTTACTGACATGCAGTGTTTTGTTTTTCGCATTTGTTTGAATAGCAATGTGAGGCCTCGTTGGGCAGTTTTCATTTCCACCTTGAGGGAGCAACCCCTATGTATTCAGTAAAGCTCTGATATGGACACCATCGCATCTTTCTTTCTGTGGCTCACATGAGTCTGGAGTTGCAGAAATATTTATAGCCTGCTCGCGAGGAAAGTGCTACAGAGTAACACTGTGGTCCTTTATAGACTTAACAACTTATTTTTTAATACTTAAAACAGTGCTGCAGAGTAGGATGATATCTTCACTGTACAAGGAGTCAGACCAAGAACGTTTTTGGCTCAGTTCACATATTGTGATTTTAAAAACATACCATAGAGTCAGTATAGCCTCTATTGACTGGGCAAACTCAGTTGAAAAGACAAATGGGAAATTTTCATTCAAGGAAGGCATGCTTTCTTAAAAGGTCCACCTTTTTTAAAAAAGTTGTCCTTTGATTTAAAAAGAAGCTTGAGAAACATGTCTCAAATATGGTCTGAGAACAGAGCAGTTGGAGAATATTAGGAGGAGGACGAAAATGCTCTTACCCTTTATAGCATCAGTGAGGCTATTACTGTGTCTGACAGACATATTTAAAAGTAATATATAAAATTGGAAAAGGTCTACTGAGATGGTCTGAAGTCTGAATAATGGACTATATAGGGTAAGATTTAAGACCCTTCTATTGTGGAAGATTTAACATATCAATCCATCAAATAATCCAACAGGAGGTTAGCCCATGAGTTCATCTCATTTTCAAAGTATCTACATAGGAGAGATTTATGGATTTTAGCAGAAAAAAAGCATAAAGAGATCAAGAGAAGGAAGGTGGTGCAGGTGAATGCAAACTAAAAATAAAGCACTATATTAACAGTGGAGTGGTTTCCCTGCCACCTGAAACTATTAAATCAATACAAGCTGTCTTTTCAAAAGATACACTATAGTTCAACCAGAAATGATGGTTTTAGTGCAAAAACACCAGTGTTATGCCGTTGCTCAGAAATTAATTTCTCCTATGTGGACTGGGAAAGTTTCAGATTGTACTTCACAGCTCAGCCTGTTCCACTGCCTGTGGCTGAGATTTCTTTACTCTTGGTGTGAGATAACTCAGGAAACAGAATGCCACAGGCCAGAAGTCCTACATATTTTTGCCATGCACAATGCTGTTTCTGACGTCTACAAGCTAACACTGTAGGTATGACACGGACACTGGGTGCTTTGCTTCTTGCATGTTACCTAGTAGGCATATCTTCATTTTAGAACAAAAGACTGGTCAAGCTATATGAAAGTATTACAGGTACTGAGACATCCCATGGGCTTTGGTCTCTTGAACTGGAGAACCTTAAGAATTAGCTCTCACGTCATTCAAGCTTGTATTCCCCAAAGCAGAGATAATGGAGGTGAAATTGTGAAAAAGCTGCTCTGAACTTCGAAAAACATGATTTACATAGTAGCAGCAGCATTGTATCCCAGGGTTTGTGTCCTTCCCAAACTGCTATTCATTTCCCCAGCAATGGATAGCTTCTTGTTATGTCTTAACCTTTTGAACAGCCTTAGGCTCCTCAGTGGCTTCCAGGAGGATTTATCATCAGTCTTTCCTTCACAATTAACACATTTCTGATGTTAAAAAACCCTCCATTGTTGTTACAAGAATAGCAGCTATATCACCTGTTAGAGATTTTCTGTTTATCAGTAGAGAGCCCAGAGATCATGAAGTATATGTCGTCTCGCGTGTTAGGAAGACTGAGATGCTACTCTGTAATAGCTTTCTTCAGCTACTGCTGTCATGGACATTTTGTACAAATACAGATCATTTAGAAAACTAATCTTGATAAATCAATTTTACATAGATTTTATTTTTTTATCTGTTGCCAGATGGTCTTTCTCAATTACTCAATTGAAAGAGAAATAAAAATGTTCTAAAAGACAATATTCCATAGCCGAGGCACATTAAAAAAAAAAATCATTATATCTCTTCCTTTATAAAGTATTTATTACCTAGAAGTTTGTGTTCCTAATCCTCTTTTTGTACATTATATTACAAGATTTTCTCTTTGTAACAGTTTGGACTAGAAGACAGTAAAATTTTCAAAACAAGTAAGAATTATTGAATTGCTGTTAAAATGAGTTGGTTTTAAGTCTGTAGATAATTTTAGTTATATGGTGGACAGTGAAGGAATGTGTAACATATATAGTGAATTAATACTGTATTTCTATTTGACTGTAGTTCAGATGTGCTTGGTGTTGGCTTAGTATTCCAAATCAGTAATAAGGATGTTAAAAAATAATAAACTATAATACTTAATTCCCTATTCATTTGTTCCTTTTTAATGAATGCTTGCTTGTAAATTGCTTTCATACGTGCAATTGAAGGCACAATTATTCAAGTCAGTAGACCAGATCTTTACCTATGAACAAGAAGAATATAGAGAGCAGAAAGGAAGGACTGCCAGATAACAGTGGTCTCATGAGGCTGCTATCACAGCTGTTAATCAGGGAGCATTAGGAAGACCTTTCCTCTAATTAATAAAGTATAATTATCAAAGTTGACATCCTAGTGGCTGGTGAAGGAGGTAAACAAATCAAGTGCATTGCATTCCAAGGTCCTAGGCAGGGGGTTTTCAATCTTGTGAAACTCATGATTTTAAGCAAGGTTATTTTAGACCAGGGAGAGGAGATAAAGGTACTTAATGCAGTTCTGTTTCTTGCTTCAAGGTTTATCTTTTCTCTCTGTTTCTCTTAATTGGTTTGATGTCACATTTACTTTGTCTTTCTCTCTATTAAAAAAAAAAGTATTATGCAGAGTGAAATGATAAACAATACAGAAATAATTCTTCATTTTAGCAGCTCCTTTGGCTTCCATAGTGACAAATGTTTCTGTTTCCTGCCAACACATTGGCAAGGAACAACAAAAATTTTGCTACCAATTTGTTCCAAGTTTACTCAACATACTCAGGATCATATAAAGAATTTTTTTTAGTGGACAGATTATGAAAACCATTCATCTTAACTTAGTGGAGAATCAAAAGTTATTTACTGATATAAAAGCTTTTACTTGATAGCCATCTAATAAAGGAGCAAGGGCAACTCCATTTCTTGTATCATTTATCAGTTATCTGTCTACAATGCTTTCTTCAACAAAAGTTTTAGAAGAGAAGAAAGGAAGTGGCCATACTCTCATAAACAGTTTCTTCCCTGGTCTATGTTCTACTGGCAGCAACAGGTATAGTTTTTAGATGATGTTTACAAATATGCATCGTGGTTTCATTTTATGCTAGCTCAAAACTAAGAACAAAGCCTCATCTTACTAAATGATGCTGTTATCATTTAGTAGTATGAATTTAAGTCTTTATTCCCTTCCTTTCCACATTGAAATGATTCGTGTGTGTTAACTCTGTCACCATGAGAAAACCTGGGGAGCAAAGTACTGTAGACATCCAGACGAGGTCAACGTTAAACTCATATCTGAGGTTCAGTTTACCTTATTTTTCTCACAATACACACCTAGGTGACTTGAGGATTTTAAAGTCAACCTTAGATTGAGATAATGCTACATATCTCATCCCTCCCCACCCCAAAATAAGAAAAAAGAAAGAAAACCCTGCAAGTATCCTGAATGCTGTGCACTTTGCCATAAAGACAGAGCCATAAACAAGAGTAATTTTAGAAGACAAACTCTTCATTTCCTGAGGAAATGGAAGCCTTCCCTGACAGAACTTAAAGAAAACTATAAATAAATTTGTTCTGAATCTTTCTTAGAAACAGTATTTGAGTTTTTCAGAATGTACACAATATGACCCAGTGGCCTGAAAGCTACAACCTCTGTCCCCACATTGGTCCACTTAACTTCAGTTAAAGAGTTACTAGTAACTTGTAAAACAGGACAGGGCTATTAGAGTATTGTGATGTTCATTAGCAAGGAATAGTCATATAAATTGTAGTCGTTGGTATAGGATTGGGGATATTAAAATATATAATAAATGGTATCTAACTTTATTACTTTCTCCTTGCTCTACTTTTTTTCTTGCACCCTATTGTTCTGTCATCCTTACTGTATTTGTGAGTCACTAAGGCTTTTTCATGTAGACAGCATTACGCTGTGAATTGGCATAACTCTGGTAAAAAAGACTACTGTTGATCCATGTCAGAGTCAGATGACATCTAAACCCATTTCAGTTTCCAGCATCTATGCAGTAAGGGCAATTCAGACTTGATAGATGTTTTACCTGACACTTCTTGTTTTTATCTCCAAGAAGCAGAACAAATCTGAAATCATTATTATTTAAAAATTCATGAAACACACCACCAGAATGGTCATTATGTGTTTACCTGCCTCAATGCAAACTACAGCAACCCTGAATGGAAACAGGACTGTTTATATGCTGAGGAAGAATGCTTAGGAATGTTTAATGGAGTGAATATCAAAGACAGAACGTGCTGCTAAGTGATTGTCCTTCCCTCCTTTCCCTCCTTTCCCTCCTTTCCTCTCTTTCTACCTTCCTCCTTCCTCCACTGCCTCCCACTCCCCCTCACTCCCTTGTATTGGTTTGCTCTAACTATTTAAATCAAGACGAGAGAGAGAAACTGCAGACCTTCATGCTTCGAGGTTACTTTATTACAGGTTGAAACAAAATCTTGGATGCCCACCTGTGTGTTAATCCTCACATCCGAAACTCACATGTGATAACCTGAAGAGCCCAGATTTGTTCTCCATGAGTAGCTGTCTGTAACTATTTTCTCTGTTCTGATTTATATATCTGTTTGTGTCTATAATTAATTCTCAGTGATTAGGCTAAGCTTAGGGTAGCAAGTAGTTTTAATTAAAAATAGATTGACTAGACCAATGAACTGTAACACAAAATCCTTGTGAACTAAGAGCAATACTGAACCTGAATAATGTCATTTCCTGTCCAACTTTTAAACAGGAATGGGTTTGCTCTTATCACTGATCTTTGGTTTTAGAGCACATGGAATGCATCTTTATTATATTTTACATTTTATAATTCATTCCTAAAACTCAAAATGTTTTGAACGTCCTCTGGAAGGCTGAATATTGCATTCCCCATATGTCACCTGCCTGTCATCTGTAAAATTGTGTTTATTTCTCCAACCCTGTTGTCGTGGTTTAACCCCAGCCGGCAACTAAGCACCACACAGCCACTTGCTCAGTCCCTCCCAGTGGGATGGGGGAGAGAATCAGAAGAGTAAAAGTGAGAAAACTCATGGGTTGAGATAAAGACAGTTTAATAAGTAAAGCAAAAGCCATGCACACAAGCAAAGCAAAACAAGGAATTCATTCACTGCTTCCCATGGGCAGGCAAGTGTTTAGCCCTCTCCATCATGTGTAATGGTTACTTGGGAAGACAAACACCATCACTCCAAATGTCCCCCCCTTCCTTCTTCTTCCCCAGCTTTATGTACTGAGCATGATGTAATACGATATGGAATATCCTTTTGGCCAGTTTGGACCAACTATCCTGGCTGTGCCCCCTCCCAACTTCTTGTGTGCCTGGCAGAGCATGGGAAGCTGAAAAGTCCTTGAGTAGTATAAACACAATTTAGCAACAACTAAAACATCAGTGTGTTAACAACACTGTTTTCAGCACAAATCCAAAACATAGCCCCATACTAGCTACTATAAAGAAAATCAACTCTATCCCAGCCAAAACCAGCACACCTGTGAAATGGCAAATAAGATATAGGTTTCTAATGCTACACAAGGGTAGGTCTGTTGTATAAGCACAACAACTAAAGCATAATATATTGCTACTTATTCAAAGAATTTTACAATATTAGAAATTCCAGTCATGGTAGATCCATGAGTCAAAATCTTGAAATACAAAAAATTACAAGACTAACAAGATTCTCTAGGTGATAACAACAACCACAGGTCTCTTCTGCTTCCTACGCATATCTGTATGCATCACATTTCATAAGATAATCATGTAATAACACAATGAAAGACTTTAAAAGTAAGTAAGAGCAATTCAGCCACCTCAAGGCAAGACAGAGTTGTTTTCCTGTTCACCAAGCTTTTATATTCACCTTTTTTCTTATCAGTTTCTGCTGTCTGCAGTTTCTTAAATCATGAGTCCTGGGTCACTAGACTCAGAAATTAAATGAGTAAACGGTAGTATGAAGATGTGGCCTCACAATTCTCCTCTACAGAATTAATAATACCTTGACCTGTACTTTAGCAATCTGAGTCAAATGGCCTGTGTTTAAAACAGAAATCACAGACTACGTTTTGGCTGTCATAAAAAGTCCTGGTTTAGGACAGGGATCCTTCTTGTAAATGTAATTTCAGTCTCCAGGAAACATTACTAGGCTGTTTTTTTCCTGCAAAGGATGTCTATTTTCTTTTTGTACCTAAAAATAAAGGTTTTGTGAATTGAGACTTGTAAGCAGCAAGTTGTATTCCTATCTGATTTTCACTTTTGTAATCAGTGAAGTTTGGTGTTTGTCAAATGTCACTTCCATTTTTTCTCCATCTAAAATGGATAATAGTATGCATGAGGATGCTTTTTGTTATATTTTTCATAACAAGAGTCTCTGCCTTTAGCAGGGGAGACCCTGTTACCAGTTAGCAGCATTTTCTGCAGGACATCAAGTAATGTGATACTGCAGCTCTGAGGTAGCAGAACTTGGTACAGCGCTTTCCACATTTTCTCTCATCTGGACAGTCACTAGTGATTAGTGAGTATCAGATTAAGTAAATTTTTGAAATCGTTGATCAACAGCATATTCATTTACAAGTATGGTACATCTTGAACTTGCTTGTAACATAGCCCTCGTGCTGGTTTAGATATTATAAAATTTACTCTGATGAACTAGAGGTGGGAATGAAGAATGTAGTCGTGATTCTGAAAGGGTAGGAGGAGAGCTAGAAGAAAACAAACTGACCAAAGCAACTGAAAATTGATGGCTGCCCTAACTACTAATGCTATAAAGCACTAGCTGTGTTTCAGACACGGTTTTACTGCTTTCTAGTCCTGCCAAGAATCATTACCTTATATGCATACTGTGTTTTGCCTCTTTTAATAAATACAATACCTGTGGAATGCAAACTACCCTTTATCTTTAAACTCCAGCAAAACATCTAGCTTTAAAATACTTGAGAATTCCATTTGTTTCTGTGATAACCTGTGAACTTCCAGGTGGCTCTTGCTGTTGCTGCTGCTAATGTCCTGTATCACCCCACCTCTAGACAAGAATAACTGAAATATTCCCTTCAGAATCAAATATATAATCAGGAAAAAATCATATAAGCTCCTATTAAAACAATTATTTCTTTCAGAACTCATTATCAGACATATAGAGGTAATCTATACATAAAAATAACGAGGTTTTAGTTTCTGTATTATGACTCAAACTGAGTCTTTAACCTTAATGAAAATTGTTTAGTATTAATATTAATGTTTTTCAACCTTTTCTGTTTCTCTGGATTTCTTCAGGGTTGGCCATGCTGATTTCCAGAGCCAGTGGCAAAGATTATGGAATTCTCATGTTTGTAGGCTCTCTTAGAAGACGCTAGTGTCATTACATACGGAATCCAGATGGATTACTGCTGACATGTTAGTACATTGGCACATGGTTGGTACCTTTAATAATATGACAGCAAGGAAGGTAATTTTTAGACAAGTAGATTTATTTACATGTTTAAGATGGATTTCGGTATTTGAACTCTGAAACAGGCCCCCAGCCTGTTGAGAAGCATCTTGATATGCATTTCTAAGAGATTTCAGTGAAATTAAGGACCACATTAAGGTCAAGTTAATCTTGAACACCTTCGTGAAGCTAGGCTGCACACTTTAAAAAATGTTACTATCCACTTAGATACATCTTTGAGTATTTAAGCACCCGGTAAGCATAGCCTTTAATTACTAGGTAATAACTGGAGGGAAAGAGTAAAGCACCCAGAATTTCCTTTCATTTTGAAACTACTTTTAAATTTATACATAAAAACACCCTCCTCCAAGACATAGCTTTGCACCATGCCTGAGTAGCTTCCCTTTGCAGCCCCATGAAGCCCATCTGCCTACCCCTGCACCATGAAGTGTTCCAAAAACAGTGACTTCAGGGAGCTCTCACATGCACCTCTTGCAAATTTACTTCTCTCTTTTTTCTCCCTTGTCAGTAACCTCACAGTCACCATTCCAGAAAAGAGGCAGTAATGCAAATTATATTCAAAGGAATGAGCAAGTATTAGGAAGGTAAATCTTTACCAAATGTCTTTTTAAGGACTCCTTCAAAGTATCGCTGTGTTTAGCTGTTTGGAGGTGCACCAGCCTCGTGGCTTGACAATATGACAGGAAAAAAACTGGTGTCATTAGGATAAATGTGTTTTTTCTTTCTTCATACTCTGCCTATAGATACCTAACTTTCACAGGTCACTGTGGGAAACTGGAAGTCTGAAAAGCACACAGCCTTGATACTCTTTTCCATTGAATCACATGGACTGAAACTCCTTTCTATATAAACACTGAAATACCAGAAAGGCCACTGCTGAAGAAGCTTATCCATCCTGAGTTTTACAGTGTCTGTCTGACTCGTTTGTCAAAGAGATTTGCAGATAGAAGGAAAACAGAACAATTTTGATGCCAGGTTTCTCAAAACAGCAGTCAAAGCAGTAGGGATGTATGTGAAATAAATCAGACCATGAAAGGTTTCTAACTTTTCCCTTTTCACTTTTTTTCCTTTTCTTTTCCAGTTCTTTGGCACATCTATGTCTCCTGAGCAGATTAAGTTTCAGATTCCTCAGTTTACATGAGAGGAAAATTTTCCACATAGAAAGGAGTTTTTGCAGTCTGCAAATGATGTGTATGTGACATAGTTTGTTTCTCCATCACTTGACAGAAGCCTGAATTTTATGAGTATTTTTTATAATGTAGCATTTGCCAGAGGTCTCTGGTATCCCCAATTATTGAAAATCTGGAACAGAGAGGCAGACTTTCAAGATAGCTCAGAAGCTAGTCTAAAACTGTGAAGGGAATGTCTCTGGTGTCTGAGAAAGGAGAAAGCATTAGGAGGAAATAAAGGAGTAAGCTAAGGAAACTTTCATTTTTGTCACTCAAGGTTGTCTGTCTAAAAAAATTAGCTTAGTCTGTGGTTGCACACAGCAGGGTATTTTATTATTTCACTGAGCTGAAACCAGAGCTGAGAGAGTTGTCTGGAGCTCATGCAACAATAAAATACCCTTTGATTTAAGAAACAACGAAGAAGGAGCTGATATGCCATGGGTTCAGAGGGCTGATAAGTGACCATGATGTTGTGGGAAAGTGTAGGATGGTTTATTCAGACATGGAGAGCGTGAAGCAGAGAGGCACTAGCAACATAAGTCAGGCAGCTGCCATGGATGGCTTGGCTCTCTGTGCTGCAGCAAAGGGCACAATAATCATGCTCTTCTGCCTGATAGCTGCTGAGTGAAAGACTTTGGGGTGAACTCAGGTTAAGACATGTGGGAAGCATCTAATCCTCTAATAAATGTATTGAGTAAGTCCCATGCATTGTGACCTCATACTTTGTATAGCAGTTTGAAAATACAACCTTCTTCTTGTGTGATTCTTTCTAATTTCCACATGTAATATCCATTAATAAACACTCTTTTATTAATATTCACATAGAGAAATGTTTCTCTAACTCTTTTCCTATGTACTTGTCTGTTCTGGGCTTAAAGAATGCAAACACAGTTAAGTGAACTTCTAATTATTGTAGTTAAAATTATAGCTACATATACAATTCATCTGCATAGCGTTCACTGTTCAGTGGCACAAAACTAATCACCAAGGTCAGGATAAAAGTGACTTAAAAGAGAAAAAAAATGACTAAGTGCCTGAGACCTGTTTCCACTTTGGGGTGATTAGAATATTCAGCTCTCACAGCTGGAAAACTAAAGGCAGAAGACAAAGTTTTACATCTGTTATGAAAGAGCTTTTCTTCTAACATGCTTTAAAAAAAAAAAAAAGTGGGGCATTCATTGAAAGTAGCAGAACCAGAATCTAGGACACAGCAATTACTGCGCTGAAAGAGCACTGATGTGGATGAAGTGCTTGGCCTCCATGTGAGCCAGTAGTGAAAGGACAAACATAGAAACAAATGTCTGGGTAGAGGCAAGGTCTGCATAAGCTCTAAAGTTTCTCCACAATAAACATCTTTGAAGAAATCTTGATTCTTTGCTCACTAAAGCAATTAATTTTAATGTTGCTTAACATAGATGTTTCTCTCCGTTTTATGTTATGCATTCTCCTTGTAGAAAAAAACATTAATGTTGGATAAAGGGCTGCAGACTCTGGTGAACCAGAGATTTCTGTGGTTAAAAAAAAAAAATTCTGTGAAAAATTTTCTATTCATCTGGAGTCCTTTCTCATCCACAGAACCACCAAGTCCAAGCACACTAACCCAATATTAGCACTCTAGGCTGTCTTTAGGATCTTTAGCACTAAAAAAAAAATCAGTCTTAATACATGATCCTGTTAAGATACCTCTGATTACATTGTTAAGAATGAAGATAAAAAGATTATTATATAGAGATATTTACAGGCTAAAACCACCACCTATGAAATCAGGCACCACCCATTTAGCAAATGTTAATAGATACTGGTTTAATGTATTTTGGGGGGGATACAACAAGCTATTGTATTCAATTCCTTCAACTGCAGTGATTTCTGCACATACTCACAGAAAATTTTTTGAGTATTTACCTAAACTAGTGACTATTTGTTCTTTTTTTATGAAATAGTTTAGAGCTTTATTTGTCAGCAAGTTCATCACAGGTTAGGTCCTCTTAACATTTTGTCTTATTACAGAGCTTCCCATGACAATGGGTCTGCAAACAGTGATGGTCTCCTACAATATATTTGACGTTTTATGCGTTCTGTATTTTGACTGTTGATGCTTTCCAGTTCAGTGTGCATCACTGAAGCTATAAACAGAGCAGAAAGGATGTACAGCAGAGCAAACAGCTAAGTGGACTATATAATCAAAACAAGAGATGTTCTTTGAAGGTACCTTGTGTTAAGTACTGTAGGGGCACCAGAATTGGACAGGCTTAATATTTTGCTTCAGTTTCATAAATAGGGGAGCTGAAATTATGCTGTGCATGCACATACGTATTTGCACTACACAGATGAAAGACAAACGTATGCCAATACACTGTGAAGATTTCAGAACTGTGTTTTATTACACAGACATACTTTTAGCCAGCAAATTGCAATAGTGTAGGGGAGCCTTTCAGCCCAATAGGGTGCATTCCTTTTTTCCTCAGAGATTTTTGTCTTTAGTAGATGACTACAGCATATTGCACAAAAACAGCATACCTTACTGCAGTGCAGATGTGAAGTGCCTGTGCTTTTCCTCAGCTGGCCACAGTCTCCAAGGTATCTACATGACATTGGGGAAAATGGCAGGCAGCATCAAATCTGGGAAAAATATTTGTTCTGCTTAAAGAAACCAGTAACTTTTGAGAGCTAGGCACTGCCTTATTAACTTTCCCACAAGCTGCTGATACATAAATCATTTTAGTTCTTGGCACACTGGAAAGATCATAACAAGCTAAGATCAACCTATCCTTTGTATTTGTGGATAGGTGTCCTATATTTGGGGTTAGGAGAGGGAAGAGGAGGATCTGATGGGGCTGAAAACATACAGACTTTTGGACAATTATTAGCCCCTTGAAAAATATAATGAAAGCTGAAGCTAGCTAGGCATCTTGGTGGATGTATTTGCTACATGAGCACCAGCTGTTTTATATAAGAATTAGAAGAAATTTAGAGCTTTAAGTGCACTTCAGTAATTGCTCTTACTAACTTTTTATACTGATATTTACAGCCATCATTATTAGACGTACCAAAGTTTAGTTTTTCCTGGGGAGTCTATTAAAAATAGTTTTGTTTTACTTTCTTAGTCATTTACATTTATCAAAGATGGCTAATGAAATAATCTTCCTTTCTCATCGCAGACATAGACCTTCTGTGATCAGATATTCATCAGAATACCAGCTTCATTGTTTCTGTTTGTTTTTACCGAGGCCCTGAGTTAACTAAAAAATGTTTCTAATTACATTTTAAGAATTCTGATAATAGAATTTCCAGCCAAATTCATAATGACCTTGAAAATGTTTCTGGCATCCAAGAAGAAAAAAAAAAGTAATCAAATACATGAAAGTTAGGAAAATATTATTACTTTTAACATGAAGGCATTTCATTTTCAAAAATTAAAAAAAATCCCTTTTTAATATAATTACTTATGACTGTCAGCTTGAAACAAGCTAGAAAGAGTTTGAATCTGGCTATATTCTTATTTAAGTAGCTTTAATCTTTGGTTAACACACATGCAACTTTGTATTTTCTCTCTTCTGAAATGCAAAGGCATGGAAGACCTAGGCACATTTCTCTTTTAGAATCAGAATAAAGACATATCTTTAAATTATGCTCATATTAACATCATTACTATTTAACCTTACTTTTTTTTCCGGGTTATATGTGAAAGGCTGATGTATTTCCTAGTAAGACTGCAGAAATTAAGACTGAAAACTAAATGAGTTTTTGTTCTGGCCACACAAATGCAAGGTCACAACTATTGCAATTTTGAGACACACTTTCGTCTTGTTTCAGTTTATCACTGTCACATACACTTATACAGAGCCAGAGCATAACATCAGCAGGACGTATGTAAAATTATCATTGATAGCTATCCTTGACAGGCAAAACCAAGCAGAGTATAAGGGAAGAGTATCAAAGCTATGTAAAGTGCAGTTTGGTCAGAGAAACTCTCCTGAATATAAGTGGGGTTTTATGTAGTTTGGGGGCAGAAAATACTATAAATCAAAATCTTTTATCCTTTCCTTCATTCTCTTAGTCATAACTGCATGGAATGTAATTGTCTCTAAGAACCAGATTTTGCCAGGAAGATGTGCAGAGGAAGGAGCAAAGGCTCCATGGGGGAAAAAAAGTTATCTACATTTTCTGGCAGTTAAAGAGTCGCCTAAGCTGTAGAGTTTGATCTGTAACTACCTTTATGTTCTTTTTATTCTTCACTTCAGTATGATACATATAAACAAAACTGTCCACCTTTGCTTTCAAATGAGTTTTGCCAGTGCTTGTCTTCACCTTGTTGCTATTCAGTCTGCTAGTATCTCTTTGGCAACGAAGCATCTGGAACCAAAATTAACATTGCTGTTCATTGAGATATTTATGATCGCATTTAACTATGCATAATAGCCATGCTGATCATGTTGGAAAAAGAGAAAAACCAAAATCTATTCCTTTGATTTAATCTGCTTTAGATGTGCATAACACAGGTGTATGCCAGTTTTATTTGTTTGCTAGGTATAGTAAGAAAATGCAGTAGGTGTCTATGTTGCACTGCAGTTTTGCAGTTTTATCATTTAACCCTTTTTAAGGAATTCTGATTTTAGGATCCTCAGAGTCACAGATGTTATCTAGCTTACAGTTTTCACTTTCATTGCCAAAGTGTGCAACTTTTGTAGAAGTGCCTATAGGAGTAAGAGTTCTGTATGTGCAGAACAGTTATTCTATTCCTCATGTTTCTGTATTTCTGCAGTGTTATTTTTGCTAGAACTCTTGGCAATAGTGACACAGCCTTGCTTTCTGGTTTGGTCTCATTTATATAGATTTAAGTTTGGTGAAATAGGATAGCTAATGTTAGCATTTATCAGTGGTTTTCAGCTGTCTTGGAGCTCTATTTTTTAGATCTCTTCTAGGCAAACTGGAAAGTTTGTGCATGATCAATAAACATTTAAGCAACAGTAGTTTATATTATTTTCTTTTTTCCCTCCAACAGTTCATTTAACATCTGAAGATGATCTGTTGTGGAATATCCTGATTAATAGAATCTCTGTTCATTTGGACATATGGAGCTCGGCACAGAACGAACTGCTTAGAAAAAGAAAATGCTGAACTGTATCTTCCTTCAGACTGATTTTATTTGGAGCAGCCAAATTCCTCTGTGCCTTTTTCTTAAAGGACATTATAGATAGATAGATAGATGGACAGACAGACAGAGAGATAGGTGTACATAATATATTACATATTCATTACATATGGTTATATATATGCTTATACACGTATAGTGGGACTGTATCCTCGTGCCTCCTTTCCTCTTGGCTGCCCACTACATTCCTCAGGAAGGCTGGCAGTAGGAAACAGTATGGAGGTGAAGACTTATGCTAAATTTCCTCCAAAGCCATTCCTGGAAGAAGTTTAAAGGAATTTAACACAGAAACTAATGCTGTCAATTTGTTAAAGGTTTGACTTGTTGGTTTATTTGAAAATTGAACTCTGACCCTTAGAGCAATAAGTGTCCTTCAAAGTATCTTTTCAGTAATTCATGGTTCAGTGGTCTACACCCCTAGGCATGAACACTTATATGTTCCATTGCATTCCTTTTGTTCTTCCTTCCACTTATTTTGCCGTATGGCTTTCAACATTATGGCTGAAGTGGCAGCTGATACCCTAACTAATTTGCTCATGGAAGTGGAGGAAGTCTTTGTTTACTCTATTCATGCTCATGCAGAAGCCTAACTTGGTTTGACTTCAGCATAGGCCAGGGTTTCTGATCAGTCTGGGAGATGGGACACTGTAGGCTGATGTGATCTAACCTTCAGTCCTTTTTCTGTTACCCTCTTGGCAATCTGCTGCTTTGTAAAATATGGCCAAGGGTGAATATTTCCTAAATGGCTCCCTCCTGAATTATTTACTCTTTCTAGATATGATTAGCAAGTTGTTAAAAATAATGATTATTAAAGTGCTTTCCTTTCCCTTCCAGCTGAATTTGTTCTATCCACATGAAATAACCTGTGATGCTCTCCATCTGCTATTTGGTGTATAGTACTTTATGTCAGCTTTGTAGGAAAACTGTCCCATAATCATGCAGTATGCCAGCAGACATCAGCAGTGATTCTTTACTAAAGAGTTACAGCATTTCAGCTTGGGGCTGGAAATTCTCAAGTCAAGTCCTTTATCTATGAAACCATGAAGATGATTCGTGGGACCATTTAAAATACTACTTGACTAGGTATTATAAAAAATTCATGTTAATTTGTGATATTACAACAATCTTACACTTAAAGAAACCAGGTTTAAATGTGAAGGGAAGACTTGCTGAACATGACATTTAAATACTGGTAAGAGTAAAAAATCTGTAAATGTAAATAAGGAAATGTTATGGATCTGTCGGGAGGGAGGGATGGGCTGTGTGATCTAGCAGTTTACCTGGATCTGCAATAATTGTAGTCAGTGTTTTGATAACGTTGTTTAGCATAGCCTGAAGTCCTATGTTTAGATGGCTCATCAAAAAAAGACATGTCTTTTGCTCCCTCTTTAATGTGCTTGCTGAATTCCTCAGCTTTGGAAGAAATAACTACAGTTTGGCCATCTTTTGTGTGTCCAGCACTGGAGTTAAGAAGATTGACTGATATTATTTGCAATTGACTTTCCCTAGTGCCAGTGTCCTACAGTGCAATGAAATCGGATTT
Organism: Ciconia boyciana; assembly: GCF_034638445.1. NCBI lineage: Eukaryota > Metazoa > Chordata > Aves > Ciconiiformes > Ciconiidae > Ciconia > Ciconia boyciana. The sequence goes on from NC_132937.1 coordinate 51,489,847, forward strand.
TCTTAGATAAGCAGAGTATATCTAGATCTTGCTTTTTCAAATTATTTTATATGTTTAGTTCATCAATATGCTTCTAAAGAGTCTCATTGACTCTACTAAGAAGTTCTTTATATGTTTGGAAATGTAGAATAGTGGAAGGAGCAGGTTCATTTGAAGTCTGTTCCTTTTTTGTAGTGTGTGTGTATATATATATATATATATATATGTATATATATATATATATATACACACACTAAAAAATACTTATTTATTTGTTTTTATTTATATGTATGTTCTGATATATGACACATAATGAGTTAAAGCTGTAAAGGAGAAACCCTAATTCATATTACAGCCTGAACACATGCTGTTACCTACTTTCTCTTGCCCCTCTCACTTCCTGCTATGTTGCGATGGTCTTTTTGCACAAACAAGCCCATTAGCTTTTCTACCTAAAGCATGAAATGTGCAAGGTGAAACTGAGCAACGTGCTGAATCTTTCTGATTTACTCCTCCTGGGAACTGTGCTGTTCAGTGTAGGAACTCCTATAGTAACTTTAACAGATATCAGCCTTGCTGAGGCAGAGTAACATTGCTGTCAGTGGCATGGATACGCCCCTAAGACATCCTCTCTTGGACATATCCTCAAACTCCCTAGGAAATTTATGCTTAATTGCTTCTCTGGGAGTTTCTTGTAGCTCACAATTTACACATAACTCACTTACTAGTTTTCCTTTTAAGTAGGTCTCTCTGATATTTACAGCCCTCCACCTCGCTATTGGCAAGGGTTGATATTTTTTGATGACAAACTTCATTAAGACTAGCCAGTGAAAGTAAGCAGCCTTGCTGTCGTGTAAGTCTGACTGACATCTCTTTGCAGTGTGGGAACAGTGTTCAGCCCTCTGCAGAGAGGAGGACAGCTGCTATCAAAAGTTTTTCAGCACGGTCCCTGCTAGCATGACTGACACCACACCTGTGCCTGCAAGCAAGCGCCTCAGCCACAGAGATGGCTCCTGGTGCGGTCCAGTTAAGGCTGACCCATCTGAGTGTCCTGGTTTTGGCTGGGATAGAGTTAATTTTCTTTCTAGTGGCTGGTATAGCGCTGTATTTTGGATTTAGGATGAGAATAATGTTGATAACATGCTGATCTTTTAGTTGTTGCTGAGCAGTGCTTACACAGAGTCAAGGCCTTTTCTGCTTCTCACCCCACCCCACCAGCGAGTAGATGGGGGTGCACAAGAAGCTGGGAGGGGACACAGCTGGGACAACTGACCCCCAACTGACCATATGAATCCATACCATATGACATCATGCTCAGTATACAAACTAGGGGAAAAACTGGCTGGGGGTCCACTGCTCGGGAACTGGCTGGGCATCGGTTAGCAGGTGGTGGGCAGTTGCATTCTGCATCACTTGTTTTATGTATTCTTTTATCATTATTATTTTCCCTTTCTTTTTGTCCTATTAAATTTTCTTTATCTCAACCCATGAGTTTTACCTTTTTTTTTTCAATTCTCTCCCCCATCCCACTGGGAGGGAGTGAGGAAAAAGCTATGTGGTGTTTAGCTGCCTGCCGGGTTAAACCACAACACTGAGCAAGTCAAAGGCTGAATGATGTCAACAGTTGTAAATGTAACAAGAGTCAGATGACCTTTGCAAAGAAAAAACATGGGATCAAACAGATTCCCTGAAGTCAATGTTACAATCTACCTTCACCCTTTATGAACAAAAATGTTTCTTCTAGCAGCCTTAAAAAGAAGCTCTTCAATTTTGTATCAGACAGTGAAGGCCACAGTCACTGGATGGTTTATGACAAGCAGTCCCTACTAAGACAAAATGACTGTCCAAAATTATCTCATAATTTCTTTAACTCCATGCTTACCTAGCAGAATGAACAAAGAAGAGGTTTTTCTTTGGATACCCACAATAAACTCATCACCAGACCATCATTTAGTACTGAAAATAATGGAGATTTTGAATCTGTATATCTACAGTCAAACAAACCCCTGTGTAGACCCAAACACCAGGACCTGCATCCATTCAGCACCAAATCCCATCTTTCTTTAAGTTAAACTGGCAACAGATAAAGCCTCAGAATCATGTAAGATGCTGATCAATCTTTTAGGACTGTTAAACCTCGTTTTCTGTGAAATTATGGCAAAGAGTTTGTTTTTCACAAAGCTGAATGCAGGCTGCAGGTTGAGCTGTGATACCTTCGCTGATGCCACTTTCTCTTCCAGATTCAGTTTGTACGTAACAGCAAAGATAAATGAAGGAGCAGGCACTGAGGTATTCAGGGGGGATGCCAGCTGTTTTCTGTTGTAGCACTTACTTTTTACTGTCCAGTCTGTCTTTCTTCTGCATTAATACCATATTGTTTTCCCCTTAGCTTAGCACTGGCTATATGGCAACATAGTCATATATTAATATAGGGCTTAAGTGAGCTAATAATTTACCACTCATACCACAGGGGTTAGTACTGAATTCTCCTCAGTGGCTTACCAATTACCTGTGGCTCAGGACCTGAACATTAGCAGGTTGGATTTCTTAGATCCAGCACTTTGCACAAGGGGTGGAGTTGATCTCACCCAACTTCAGCTGTGTAAAAGGAAGTTAACTACCTGGATAGATTGCAGTTTAGTCATTGGCAAACATCATATTCAGGATCCTAGTCATCCCAGCCCGAGATAAATCAGTCACAGGAGGTGCCAATCTCAGTGATTATCTCCAAACGACAACAAGATCTCAAGGTTTGGTATCACTGAGAGTATCTTGTCATCCTGGAAAGGTTCCCGAGTAGCAACAAACACAGGTCTACAGTGCCTTTGCAGATCAGCTTTGAGACATAGGTCTCAATGCACAGAAGTTCTGCTGCATCAGAAGGTCTGTGTCTGACAGTTTGTCCTCCTGATACACCTATCCTTAAAGTAACCTATGATAGCTTAAGTAACATTCAACTTTCAGTTTTCTAGCAGTTAAAAACATCTAAACATAGGGGCTGAAATTTTTTTCCTCTGAACTTTGGATGAGTGTGAAATAAGTTTTGCCCAGTTATCATCTCATTTCCATAAAAAGTGATTGTTTGGTGTCAAGAAATAAAATAAAGTTGTAAAGATGCAATGAAAGGCAAAGGTTTAATATACTATTCCCAACATAAGGCAGAACAGGTCCAGTTGATTTATAAAACTGTATTTACAGACAGAGAACAGACTGAGTGGGAGATCCTCTTTTTCCGTCAATGTATAGAAGAGCTGTATTGACATAAAAATATAAACAATTTCAGCATGATGTAATGGAAATTTTTTGAAAATTACTCCATTTTTATAAGATTTTATTTAAAAAGACTAGTGACAATTGCCAACTAAAACATTTTTAGATTAGCAAACAAATTTTCCAGAAAATTAAAACGAAAAAGTAAACAAATACCCTGAGGAGATGTCAGCTGCAGACAAGTAAAATGTTCAACAATTAAAGTCTTACATATGGATTTTGGAAATCAAGAAGCAAAAAAATAAACACAAATTGTAAGTAGCTACTAGTGATAATATATGCAGAGAGGAGGCCTTTTGGTTGACACAGCAGAAAGGACAATGCTTTGTTTATTTGGGCTCATGCTCTCAAAATGTTGGCTAAGGACATACATCCTTCCACCTAAACCTCACTATCAAAACTCCTTGTGTTCTGGAAAGGTTCAATATTTTAAGTAAATGTCTTCTAACACCAAAACACATGAAAAAACCTTAATGAAAAATATTAGGAAAACAGTTACTCATAGATCAAGACTTAAATATGTTAGTTTACACACAAGTGCTTGACAAACGGTATTTTGAATTTACTAAATGTCACGAGTGTCTTTTCATGGCTGCCTTAAAAAACCATACACTAGAAATATTGGAAAGCCATAATCATGGTGGAAGGCATGATGCTGGTGTCTTCAGATGAAGTTTCTTGAGCACTGAGATGCCTGGCCAACAGCATCAGCCTTGAACACACAACAAAAATGCTAACAGGACTAGGGCACCACACATCAGTGTTTCCCAATGTTCTGATTCATTTAGGACACATACTTTTACTAAGCTGCTTCTTGGTATTTACTGTTGAGCTCTTTTGCCATTGGAACTGCTTTAGAAAACAAATGTTGACTATGAGATCAGCAGACAGGAGGACACTGCTTCTTGCAAGAACTCTTGTAATATAAATGACCCTCTTAGCTGACTCTTCCTTTCATACCAACAGCTAATGTAGTACAGATGAAGCTAGTGGAAAAGAAAACCCATAGGATATACCACAAGGCAACTGTAACAACTGACATTTCAGATAAAAATGAATTTTCTGATAATCAGCCCAATTTATAATCTTGCTGGAATGTCCCCTCTTCCATCATTTGTAAACAATCCTCTGTCACAACTGGTCCATCATCTGCTGTCACTTGTATGTGTTTTTCGTTAGATGTTACCAGGATTTACTTCAAAAGGTAAACCTGCATAATGGGTTGGGGGAGGAATATAAAATTATTTATCCAAGAAGTATTCCCTCCCATTAACCACTTTCCTACAATGAATATATTTTTATTTACTGATGTCTGGAATTGTTTCAGGGACTCATGAATTGTAATCTGAATACTATCTGAGTAATTTGAATTATCTTTCAGGACAATCTTGATGATGTTCCTTTCATCTTCATGCATTTTGTGCTTAGAATAAGTATGAAGATGCCAAAATGAACGGGAGTACTGGGGAGGTACTAAGACCCATCCTTACAGTCCTGTCAGACAGACAGACATTCCAGTAACTCTTTAATCTCCACTGTCATAACCCAGAAAACATTTTTAGGAATCAAGGTCTGAAAATTCCTAGTATGTAACTTTTCAAAGGTTGTGAGAAATTGATTGATGGACCTCTTCAACAACCATCTTCCTCATAACTCTTACTATAACCCCTTGACTGAGATGGAAGACAAGTTGTAGCAACAGAATTATCAAACCACACAGAAGTAATGGTCAAGCTCTGTTTGATTTTCTTCCCTGTAGCTTATTGAGGTACGTCACTTGAGAGCTCGGTCACTTCCCAGGTCATTTTGTTGAAAGAGTTCACCAACAGTCTCTAGATTGAGATCTGCCCTTTTTTTGGTCCTAAAAATAAAACTGTCCTGTGACATTCTTTGGAGCTACAACAAACTCTAGGTTGACAAAGTGGGAGGGTCACCTACCAGGCTAAGAGAGATATTCAGCTTACTTTATCAGTGGGTAGGGAAGTCATGAAACATGAGCTTTGCTTGAGGGTTACCCCCACATAGTTCCTTAGCATCAGCCTTCAGGTTCTCGTTACTTCAGACCTCTGAATTATTTGTGTCATCATCAGGGTGTAATCAATCTCTTCCCTCCAGAACTGCCTGCTGACTGCCTTCCCTCCCTTCAAAAGCTTAATGTGCCATCACTATATTACTGAGAACAGAAAATGTGCACCAAAGAGAAGCTATCACACAGAAAGGCTCACAAGACAGAGAATAAGACACTTCATTTTGTTTCTCAAGTTTCACTGTATAAAAGATATAAAAGCCACTGGAGGATGGTTCTTGATACTTCTCCTGACCTTCAAAATGTAAAGCCTTTTTTGAAGCCTTCAAAGTGACTGAATGCTTCTGCAGTAAAATTTATACTAAATCTTAATTACAGTTCTCCTTTTCTTTCAGGGCTGTGTGTCAGGAGACCTTGAAAGCCAGCAAGGCGCATCTACCTAGCTCAAAAAGGGTTAGCTTTTTAGAAGACAGGAGGCTTTGCAGTGTTTATTGATGCTCTGATCTGAAACTATGTAAAGCACTTCTTCATTGCAGAGTATGCAATTTTCATTCAACCTAAAATAAGTCATTGTCCATATTTGTCAGGCCATACAGCTACACTCTTGGCTAATTGTCTCACTTCAAGGCTGATCTATGGCTAGACTGCTAACGTTAATGATACCCAATTCTCAGGATATAACTTGTGAGTTGATAGAGCAACCTAGGGGCAAAGCATATGCTGGACTTTCCAAGGCAGCGTCAGCCTTGCCATTATAACCTGATGTTGGCAAATGGGAAGGTTAAAACTTTCCATGCTTCTCTGACAGTTTGCATGAATGTATGAAAATCTACATTAGTGAAAATGTTTCTTCTATTTCTGAGAGTTTATGAGGAAAAATGAACTAGCTGACCTGACTTATGTTTGGGCCTTATATATTTATGTCATTATCTATCTATCTATCTATCTATCTATTATCTACCTATTTCATTACATCTGTATCTCTAGATATCTAGATAAACAGATAGGTGCAAACATACATACATATACACACAGGTACTTACGTATGTATGGCATCTGTGGCATCAGACAGATGCCATACCCGTCTCTCAGTCTGTCTGTCTATCTATTTATCCATTGTCTATCTGTCAATATAGAATATATTTACATAAAACACATATTCAGGGCCTTGGTTTTGAAGCACAGACATGCAGTTTGGTAGGGGTCAGATGCTTTCTCTGAACATCCTCTTCAGCAGTTTTAAGACTAAATGAATTTGAGTCATTCACTCTCTAATCATTACACTAGATACCTCTTCAAATAATAGAGCAGTAGATGATAGAGGAAATATCTCCCCCTCCCCCATTTAAATTTTGATGATGTGGTGGGGAGGAAAGAGTGCTAATTTGTGGAAAGCTGGTTAAACATATGCCTTCCAAAGGCTATGTATAGAGTGAAGACACGTACGGTCAGTCCTGCATAAAAGGGTTATGATGCTATTCAACTTCCATTATTTTAGTCATGAGTGGGTATTAATCAGCATTAATTTACTTCCTGAAGACATGGTATGGCAAGGAGGGGAGGGTGGCTGGAGAGGGTAGGGAGAAGAGGAATTCATGCTTTTCTAGACAGAAACTGTTTGGTCACATAATTTTTACTCAAGTTCATTGTAACTATAGAAAAGAAAGCTTATTCTGAAAGATGAGTCTGAAGGACACATGTGAAATAAACTGCTGTCCGAAGTGAGTAAAACTCGTGCTTTGCTTTTTGAGCCTAGTATAACAAGGTACTGATTACCTCACCATGAATTCCTTTGTTTAGTGCTGCTTAAGCAGATGACAGTCCTTTCCTTACCACCCCTGCTTAAAAAAGCTTAAGTTCAACCAAAGAAGAGAGAGAGAAAAATGGACTTCAAATATCAAACACACAGTGGTTTCTAGGGAGAAACAAAAGAAAGTATTAAACATTACAAATAATTTTTCATTTTATAAATTTACCCCTCTGATGCTTTCCTAGAATCCAAAAGTCCACTATTCTCAGATCAATACAAGCAGTCAGATGAAAAGCATCCAAATGCACTTTCCCTGGTGTACTATGTATATGGAAGATAGATTTTCACTATGTGCATCATAGCACATCCTGTCATGCAGTGAAAGCAGAACCGAGCCTGTTGTGTTTGGTGCCACACAAGGCACTAACATACTGGTGATGGCAGGCAAAGGATCCCACACTGAGGAATATAAGCACCTAGCTATCAAACTTTCCAGCATAAAGAAGGAGTCTAAAGTTCATTTTGTATAAGTTGTCTTAGAAAGCAGAGTCAGGATGTCCAAGGGTAAATGTAGAAATACAACTGTATTTTCCCATTGGAAATATCAGAAACTGTCACAGCAACTTTTTTCAGACAGATTTTTTCTTTTGTTGCATTTATAGTATCTTCAAAAACTGTTCACAAACAGTTACTGTGGTATATAAATCCTGTTTTAAAAAAAAAATCCTGAGCTTTGCTTGGCCTTATATACAAGTAGTTTGCTATTGCTTTGTTCTCCTGAGAACTGTATGTATTTTGCAAATCTGAACTTGGGTAACAAGTGCGAGTCAGACAAACACAGCTCAGGCTAGTGGACCTCAGTGAGGGAAAGGATAAAGGTAATTTATAAATTGTAAAGCTAATTAGGAATTGAATGTAGTGTAAGGCACCAACAAGACTAGAGTGAAAATGGAACCAATTTATTCACATGTAGAATTCAACTTACCATCTAAAGACAGAAGACTTCTGGGCTTGCAATTCTCTAAAAAGAAGGGAGAAAAGACATCGGCTGAGCCCAAAGGAAGATTTAGTCTAAAACAGCCAGAGCTCAGTTAAGCTTACTGAAAATAAGAGGAGGATCACACAGTCATGAGTGGTTGAGGACTGCAGCCTAAGTAACCACTCTCTATCAGTAAGGCTACTAGCAAGAAATGGATTTCAGCCTTTTAGATTTTGCACACAGTTTGATTTTCCTTGTAAAAATATGTATCGTGCTTGTTTTATAGAGAATTAAACCACAGTGAGATACCTGCTCACAAACCTAAGGCTCAGTAGCGGCAAAGTGTTGATACATATACCTGTTGTTCTGCCTATGATCCTACAGGTGTAAACAGGACTGACCTACACCATTACTGATGCATTACTGATGTCATCATGACATGAATTAAGCATCTAGAGTGGAACGGAATTAGAATTCTAAAGTTTTCCTTCTTCTAGGCCTCAGATATGTCTCACGAAAATTCAGAACATTCTCAAATTTTAAGAGTTTCTCTGTCCTCATAGCCAGCAACAGATTTCAAATTCCCCTCTGCAATAGCATGTACAGTCACTGGAAGTTCCATGGAAGTTAAAGGTATTTAAATAATTATAGTAACTCCTACACTGACAATAAACACCCAAAAAAGGGACAAGCAACTGATGTAAGGCAATATAATATTCACTGATTGCTTACAGTAAACATGGGACAAAACTTTCTCCATTAAAATGCAATCACTTTGTTTATTCATGTTGGGCATTTGGACCCAAGTTCTGCTATGGCTTATACTAATATAAATTTAAACTAAATCCCATATGAGTGCTGTTTATACAAATTCACACAAATGTAATTGAAGGTGAAGTTTACCTGGCCAAACAGATTTGTTTGGCCTCTGAAGTCTGGCTGTCTCCTCAGATCCTTCACTAGGTGTGATATGACTGGCAAAATCCCATGTAAAGGCTGTCAAGAATATAAATAAAGCATGTGGAAGAGATGACTTCTTAAATGATTATACCTGCCAATACCTTGGGTTTGCATCCATTTTGGCGTAAAGCCTAATATCTTGAAGCTTGGCTTCCAGTGGCAAAGTATGTTCCTCCCCAAATACTTCATCATAGTGATTTCCATGTAAAAGCATGTATTGTATTTTTTCTGTGCTATTATAAGATCAACTCAACTCCAGAATTAATAACCCTTTTAACGTAGAAATTTGATTTCAGCTCAGAAAAAAAAGGCGAGGGAAAGCAATTCATCTGCCTAGAGAACATTTCAAGAAAAGACAGTAAGTTCAGGGCTTACTGTACTTTCTGCTCTTCCCCTACTCTTGCAAGAAGGGAACACATAAGGGATTTATATGTAAAATATGAGTCTATTATTTCCGCAACAATAGCCTTAGCTAAGGCTACTGGCCTTAGCTGCAACTAGGTCTCTTGGAAAACAGCTTAATGCAGTTCTATCTCTCTTTTGGTGATTTAAACCAAGATTTTCTCCACTGTATCACTAAATCCATCGATCCATATCACCAAATACCATTAGCAACATCAATAGGTATAAGTACCTTGAACAAAGAATTCATCCATAAAAGCTGCCAACCTACATCATGGTTGTGCTGTCTGCCTTTGCACCAGTGCTTCTCCCCCCACCAAACATGTCACCATACTGAGCTGGATCTTCCTTTAGTCTCCTGCTGCCAATCCTGCAAGAAGACAATAAGCCTAGTGCTGAAATATCTTACAAGTCACTTGTGACTTTTTGTTTTCTTTTGTTTCATTTTTACTTTAGGGCAGTGTCCGAGAGCAGCAAGATACTTTTCTAAGAAGGAATGTCTTCACTTCAACATAAGAAATATCAAATTATCAAGTATGTGGTAGGAATGTTATTGCTGTGCTGAGGTAAAAAAATACTGAAGTCTTTGAAGTAATTTTGTAAAAACCAGTTGAGTATTTAAATATCAATTACTACTTAACCACCTGAAGTACCTTGGATAGTTTAAAGACTTACCATGTTTCCCAGCCTTAAGCTATTTGAGATTCAGAGTGTTTTTTCTCATTACAGTTTACCATATGGTGACTGGTGTTCAGCTGTTTTCCTACAGGAAACCGGAACTAAAATTAAAGAATGCTCTAGCTAGTTTGGAAAACAGGAGTGCAGTTACTTCTTGTACAGCTCTTTTTACTGGAGATAGATTGTGAACTTAGTTTACTGCCTCTCCTACAGATGGTTCTTTAACCTACTTTCCACAATTAACTTGCAGAATTCAGAGACAGAGGTTAGTTTTAAACTTTGGTGTTTCACTCTTAAACACACAAAGAAGAAAAGAAGCTCATCTTAAACAGGGCCTAGTTATTAAGTCCCAGTGACAGAATTCAATGTATTTCAGTTTTCACAACTGAGGACTTCTGTCTTTCATAAGTAAAAACAGGATGTCTGGTTACTTTCATTCCTGCTCTTGTGATTTTCTCAGCAACATTTGCTGTAGAAACACACTTAAAACTCACCGTCTAATATCTGTAAAAGAGAAGTAAGCGGAAATAAGATTCTGACTCATGTTTAAGTGACCATCTGATTTAGAGCAATTCAAAACTTCTTTTCAGAAGAACATTTCCAGTATCAGAACATTGTCATGATAATGTTGCATGGGACCTTTGTGGCAGAAGTCTAAATTCAGCATTACTTTGATTGTGATTACATTACAGGAATTCTTAAGTAACAGAATAGAAAAATTTGGAATACCAAAATATTCCTTCCCCTGTTTTCCCCATTTTGTTCCTCACCCTGGAGTGGTCTACACAATATTCCTTTCTGATGGCTTTTTTCAAAGACTAGATGTATGCAGTAAAAAATCTTGAAAAATACTGCTTTCTTCATTGACCCATATGTTGACTAGTACAATCTCATTTATCTCCTGTGCTTAAAGAGAGGAAGAATTAGAATCTCTATTCCATAAAGTAGGATGATGAATGGATTTGAAAGAAATCTGAACAACCCATACACTTCCAATCTGTTGCATTAGTCACTGTTTGTAGTTCAGTGTGAGCTTTTTCAATCTCATCAAAGTGAACCATAATATGTTCACACTTGGGAATGAATGGAGAAAATGGAGATACAAAAGAAAAAATATAAATCTCTGGCAAGCTTAGCTCCCTCTTTGCTCATACTCTTTATCCCATCCCAGTTATATTAAAAATGTTTCACTTCGTTGTAAACACTGGACAATGAAAATTGTCAACCTGAAAATACACATTCTGCATTTCCTGCAGTCTCAGATATGTGATAACAGTAACCCTAGGCCAGTAATGTATTCACATCAGCTTCTTTCTTTAGCCACATAACTAACCCCACTGAAACAAGTAGAACTACTTGCATATTTAATGCCTTGTTGGATTCCCTCCAGTATATGGTAGTTGTCTTTCATCATATGCTAGCTAAAGGAATATGCATACCACCTTAACTCTACCTAAATTATAATGCTAGCTTGATTAACCTAAAAAAAAATTAATTCTGCTGTGTATGGAATCAAAAAGACATAGGACCATTAGTGGAGACACTCGTTGATACAAGGCAATATATGAAAAGTTTACATTTAAATATCTGTCTCTTTGTTTGATCTCCGAGTCTAATTATCCCACCCACCAGAAACCCAAAAGAAACATCTGGCTTTGTAGTTTAATAAGTCTCCTGACATCTTAGCCTTCTAGACAGGGAAAAAGTGCATTAAAGCATGTGCAAGTTATTTCAAGTCAGTTCAAGCTAAATATTAGTGTCCCAATGAGTTCTATGTGTTTCAGTTTTGAAATACACAGGTATTCAAATTAAATAGCTCCAGGATACATGCGCAACACTTCCCTTGTCTAACTCAAAGCCACTGAGCTTCCAAAGTGGGCTCTTTAGAGAAAAACTCTCATACATCTTCCCTTTGGAGTTTTGTTGTGGACTCTCTGGGGCTCTCTCAGCTCTGCCCTGTCCTAGAAGCATTCCTAGCATTTCTTCTGTCCCAGAGGAAGTGGAGTACATCTCACAGATTCTTTGAATGAGGAACAGAAGATCATTTCACGATTGGCTGCGTCAATTGGAAAAGGGATTCTGCCCAAACCTGTGAGAGTCCATGCGTGCACAGATAACCTGGAACTGTTTAGGTGCTCTGTAAGTCAGTCTTCATTGCCAGTGCTGTTCAACCTTCCAGAAGCTACTGCTTTGAGGAACTGAGACACAGTAATCAGCAAGTTGCAATGTGTTTTGAGTAAAGCTTTACCAACTTGTTCACAGACTGTTGGAGGACAACTTTTCAGGATTCACACGTGTACTGAAGCAGTTTAAGCATGAAACCTTGGTGTGTTTTTACAATGTATTTACATACCATAGCACACTATGATGCGTTATATGATTACAAAAGATGCATATATATATGATTACTATGATGCATATATATGATTACAAAATGCGTCAGAAACAAGTTTTTTCAATGAGGAAGGCTCTTGCTTATCCACCCCAAAACATATTAAAAAGATAAAATAAAAAAACACTGTCTAGAAATGACATCTCTGAAACACAGATTTAGTTTAGAATTGCAACAGTAACCTAGAATAGTAATTCTGAAGACAGGCAGTGCTTTTACAGCATTGTTTCAGTATGACTGAGGAGATAAAATAGAAGCCAGCAATACATAAGCAGTTTATTGGAGTCCATCAGCCTGAATTAAGACTCCAGAGAACACAGATCTCTGGCAGCCCCTGGGCCAGGATATCCCAAAAGCTAACCAACCTGCTGTCCATATACCATATTCTGAGCTCTTCTATCCCTGATTCACCTAACTGTATGCCATATTTAGACTACATTCTGAAGAACAATGACAGTATACCAATCATAGCCTAGGAACTCCCTCATAGAAATATGGTGCTCTGTAGGGGAAAGGAACTGTCCCCCATCATCTGCATTAAGAAAACATGATGGGAAGCAAGTTCTGAATCACATTGTGCTATTCAGAAACTATTATGTGTAGAAACCACACGTGCTGTTATTTTGTAACTCTGTTTTTATGTACGAAAATAAGCTACTGAACTTTTACTTTACCAGAACAGGGTCATGTTGTTGATCTTTTCCTTACTCCTTGTCCAGTGATAAGTCTAATCACTAGGCAATCACCAATAACTAGGATTGAGAAGAGCATGCTCTTCCTTTGGAGCAGTAAGCCACAAAGCAGAGTCATACAGAAAAATTTTTGCCCCTGCCACAAATCTATGAAAAATGTAAGTGTATGATTTTATTGTGGGTTCACCCTGGTCAATGGCCAAGCACACACAGAGCAGCTCATAGAAACGAGGCAAGAAGACTCATGAATCAAGATAAAGACAGTTAAATAGATGAAGAAAAAGCTATGCGTGCAAGCAGAGCAAAATAAGGAATTCATTCACTACTTCCCAGTGGCAGGCAGATGTTTAGCAACTTCCTGGAAAGCAGGGCTCCATCATGTGTAACGGTTACTTGGGAAGACAAATGCCATAACTCTGAATGTCCCCCACTTCCCTCCTGTTTCCACCAGTTTTTATTGCTGAGCACGGTGTCATATGGTATGGCATATCCCTTTGGTCAATTTGGGTCAGCTCTTCTGGCTGTGTCCTCTCACAACATCTTGCGCACCCCCAGCGTACTCTCTGACAGGGCAGAGTGGGAGAAAGAGAAAGCCTCAGTGCTGTGTAAGCACTGGTGAGCCACAGCCAAAACACTGGTGTGTTATCAACATTGTTTTAGTCACAGATCAAAAACATAGCACCATACATACAGACTGCTATGAAGAAGGTTAACACCATCCCAGACAGACCCAGTAGAGATTTCAGCCACCCAGTAGCAGTTACGACAAAGAAGGGCAGTACTGGCTTCAGTGTAAGCAAAACAAAAAACCCCACACACCTCATTTAAAGGTGAGATGAGAGAGAGATAATGGTAGTTGGTGAGCTGAAAAACTTAATAATTACTCAGACCACTAATCAACTGTCTCTGAGAACATTAAAACAAACCTTTTGGCAGAGGTTAGGTCTAGGAGCTATCGGTTGTCTAAGGCATTGAGAAACAAGAGCAAGGCATGCTACTGAAGCCTCCAAACCCCAGATGCCAACTGTTTTGGAGAATGCTTTCATCATCATTCCACATAGCAGTTCTCCTAGGACACTGTCATGGTAGCATCCCTGGATATGAGCACCAAGCGCAAAGGACTTGCTCCTCTGTGGTTGCTTAAATACAGGCAGAGAACTGTATCCAAATTGAATACCTGTCAATTAATGTATAAGGGGTGTTCACATAAACCCACATGATCATGTTCTCTATACTGTACATTGCTGTGTTCCATCACTGAGAGACGCCTGAGTCTATTATGTGCTTATGGAGTGAAATAACTGCTCACTTGTGGCAGTGTAAGTAAATCTGAGGATCTTGCAATAATCTGTTTCTTAATTGTTCAAAAAAGACAAAAGACTACTTTTAGCTTTAACACTGAAAAAAAGCACCTCCATATTGAAAAATGGAGAGTAAATAAGTGCTTTAACTGTGAGAAATTGCCATGAATTTTATACAGTCTTTTAAATTTTCTTCAAAAGCCAAGAGGAATATCAATTCATCATTTATAAGGCAGATGACATTACTTTAATTTGGTGTTTGGAAAAAAAAAAGAAATCTTGGGTAGGGTTGGGTTTTTTTAATTCTTTAAGTAACATTAACAGGATATTCTGGAAAAATATTTTAAAGCTTTAGAGGTCTCAGTTCCTCATTTTTCTAGATGAGATTTGCAGTCAAACTATAGGGAAAACACAAAATTTCCATGACACAAATTTTCCATTACTAAGACATGAAAGGGAGTTTTACTTATAGTAGTCCCGTAGTATATACTTTATTCTCTTGAATGATTAGGCTTTAGTTACCGTAGCTTTGTTCCTATTCAGTTCTGTTGGATACAGACATAAAACCAGTATTTCCATTTTTAAATTATAAGGCTACAGTCCTGTATAACAGGTACTCAAACAAAGCATAATAAATTGAAGGTTATGAAAAGTGAAAAGTGTAAGACAGGCTTTTCAAAAAGCAAGTAAAAAAACATGAATGTTAGAAAGAGCTTTTAATTTTAGGTCTGAATCTTTTATCAGCATAATTCTAGATATAACTTGCTTTAGGTCCACATTTAAAATTGTATGGTACCCACATTTTCACCTTGTTCTAGCTGCCTTCTCTGCTAGTAGAAGACAGACAATTTATGCAAAATAAAATCAAAACATCATTTGGCAGTGGCATGATGAGAAGTTTCTGAAGCATGTTTGTCCAGGACAAAGCCACCAAGACCACAGGGAAGAAACACTTTACAGATTGTTTTGCAGAAAGCAAGTACAGCTTGATATAGTGCGTATAAACTCCATAGGGTAGTCCTTCATGCTCCCAGGGGCAGCTAGCTGCCATGTCCTCCCTTCCTTCCTTCCCTCCCTCCCTGCCTCTGCAGCCAGTGGGCTTGTCCAAAGTCGAATAGACATCCAGCAGGATGCTCTGGAAGACCCACAGAGGGGAAACGGACCCGTGTGCTCCTCAGCAGCTCCTCAGGCAGCTGGCCAAGGTTCAAGGCTACTTGGGAAGGGCGCAGTTGTTTGAGGGCTGAAAGGCAGAATTTGCTGGAAATGGGTCATCTTGGGTCAGTTAACGTTTTAGCCCAGTTCTGAAATGAAGCTCCCAGGGGAACTGAGAAGCAGAGCTGAGAGCCAAGCCTTGATTCACTGTGTGGAAAGGCAAACAGAGAACTAGTCCTAATTAGATAATGGGAACCCCTCTAAATGACCTGCCCATATGTTGCTGCACAGATCATCTATTATTAAGTAAATATGCTCTCTGGGATTTGAGCTCAAAAACAACACCAGGTAGCTATTTACTAGTGAAGAGAAGTCATACAGTCAAAATTTACGGAAGTCAGGTTATATAATGTAAAAGCCATGATCAGTTTGCTGTTTAGGCAATAGTGGACTGAAACTCTGTTATTTTTCCTATACGTGGAGGGCATGTGCTCAGAGGATTCATCTGGAGTCACTAATAGCAGGACATAGCTGTTGCAGGGTAAGAGGGGTGGAAAAAAAAGCACCATCCACTTCTAAATGCATGTTATAGCTCTTTTGGTCTTCACCAGCATTATAGGGGGTTATCTGAGCACTAACACTATTCCAGCTTTTCTGTCCAAGGATCTATGGTGTCATATACAGGCACAGTTTACTGCACAGGATTTAAAAGAGCGTGACCAAAGCCGTAATTCTTTGCAAAGGCATCATCTGCAAAGCAGAGCCCCAGTTCCCAACTCAGGGCCACTTCAGGACAACTGCAAATTCAGTCATGTGCTCAGGGGTAATCTGAAGGTAATCACGTGAAGGCAACTCAGACTTTTAAACTGTGCATCTGATGTCATGAATTAAACCTAATTTACTACCAGATGATGGAAGAGTAAGCTGAGGTCAAACACAAGCCTTCATTTTCATCAGAAGTCTTACGAAGTCAACAGCACTGCCCTTTCAGTGAGCCTCTTCCAAGTGAACCAGTACCAGAAGCTGATGAAGAGATGTGAGCAGCATGTTGTGGTTGTGGCTGCATTTGAATTCAGACACCCTTCACCCTGAGGCTTGCAACCCAGTCCTCATACCTGAGCCTTGTGAACAGTCCTGGTTCCTTGCAGAGTTTCTTCAGCTTGCTATGGAAAGCCATAAACATCAAATACAGACCCAGCATTTCAGGTCAAACACAAACCTAAGTAGCTTCTTAGGGAGTCACTGTCAGCAGAGCAGGTGCTCCTGAACATGTTGCATACTGACTTCCTTTGGTCAGCAGCTTCAGCCACAGGACTGTATCTGAAGTCAAACATCCCCCTACACCCCTAACTGTTACATAGCACTCATCTAGACCAAGAAGAAGCTCAAAGGCTGCTTAGGCAAGGCTGTGATTTTTAAAAAGCTGGATAATTAGTCTTGGTGACAAATTGGTGAGAAAAGAGAGCTGGCATTGGCCCTGCTGTTGCCTGTCTTGGAACAGAGACAGGCACTGGGGACAGAGAGAGCGAGCCACCAGTTGAGATATCCCAGCTGCCCAAATGGTTGATCTCGCCCTCCCTGACCCAACCTGGCTGTCTGCACTGGAGGCTGACAGTGGGGTGGGAGACGGAGGACTCTTCCAGTGGAAGAAGCCTCCGTCTCTCACCATTGGCAGAAGCAGCAAGTCTATGGGGTGGTGCAGGACCTCTGCAGCTTGACAACCCTGCCTGGGCTTGGACTCTTTTTCTGACTCTCCTGTAGCAGGAGCAGCCTCCCCCTTCCCTCCTCACTCATGTGACAGCCAAATAGGACCTATGGGGGGTGGTGGAAGAGAGAGGGAGCTATCATCCTGTATTGGGTTTGCATGGCAAGGTTTTGGTAGCAGGGGGACTACAGGGGTGGCTTCTGTGAGAAGCTGCTAGAAGCTTCCCCCATGTCCGATAGAGCCAATGCCAGCCGGCTCCAAGACAGACCCGCTGCTGGCCAAGGCTAAGCCCATCAGCGGTGGTGGTAGCACCTCTGTGATAACATGTTTAAGAGGGGGAAAAAACTGCTGTGCAGCAGCAGCTGGAAGAGAGGAGTGAGAATATGTGATAGAAACAGCTCTGCAGACACCAAGGTCAGTGAAGAAGGAGGGGGAGGAGGTGCTCCAGGCCCTGGGGCAGAGATTCCCCTGCAGCCCGTGGTGAAGACCATGGTGAGGCCGGCTGTCCCCCTGCAGCCCATGGAGGTTAATGGTGGAGCAGGTATCCACCTGCAGCCCACGGAGGACCCCACGCCGGAGCAGGTGGATGCCCAAAGGACGCTGTGACCCCGTGGAGAGCCTGTGCTGGAGCCGGCTCCTGGCAGGACCTGTGGACCCGTGGAGAGAGGAGCCCACGCTGGAGCAGGCTCCTGGCAGGACCTGTGACACTGTGGAGAGAGGAGAGCCCACACTGGAGCAGGTTTGCTGGCAGGACTTGTGACCCTGTGGGGGACCCACACTGGAGCAGTCTGTTCTTGAAGGACTGCACCTCATGGAAAGGACCCACACTGGAGCAGTTCATGAAGAACTGTAGCCCGTAGGAAGGACTCACATTGGAGAAGTTCATGGTGGACTGTCTCCTGTTGGGGGTACCCCACACTGGAGCAGGGGAAGAGTGTGAGCAGTCCTCCCCCTGAGGAGGAAGGAGTGGCAGAGACAATGTGTGATGAACTGACTGCAACCCTCATTTCCCATCCCCCTGCACTGCTGGAGGGGAGGAGGTAGAGAAAATCAGGAGTAAAGTTAAGCCCAGGAAGAAGGAAGGGGTGGGGGGAAGATGTTTTAAGATTTAGTTTTTATTCCTCATTATCCTACTCTGATTGTGATTGGTAATAAATTAAACTAATTTCCCCAAGTTGAGTCTCTTTTGCCCCTGACAGTAATGGGTGAATGATCTCTCCCTGCCCTTATCTCAACTCATGGGCCTTTTGTTATATTTTCTCTCCCCTGTCCAGCTGAGGTGGACACCTCAGGTCCCCGCCAGGCTTTGGTGGGCACCTGGCATGCAGCCAGGGCCAACCCACCACACATCCCTTTTCCTGTCCCAGGAGAGCTCCTAAACCCATCCCACTCCACAACCCACAAAATTCTCACTGACCGTTCCCAATCCTCAGCACCTTGTGAAGTGGCCATGTGTGCCCCCACATCCCTCTTTTTCCCACCCAGCCTTTTTCCCTCCTTCTCCAGGAACACACTGACTTGCCATCTTTGAAGAATAGGTACTGATGTGTTATTGGCAAGACCAAAATTCACATTCTGATGGCACATAAAAATTCCTGTGTAGTTTAGAAGTACACAAACCAGCTTTAAATGGAGTTTAAAGTAGTAATACTAATGGTGTTGTGACTGCTGATGGGGTGTCATGGTTTAGCCCCAGCTGGCAACTAAGCACCACGCAGCCGCTCGCTCACTCCCCCCCGGTGGGATGGGGGAGAGAATCAGAAGAGCAAAAGTAAGAAAACTCGAGGGTTGAGATAAAGACAGTTTAACAGGTAAAGCAAAAGCCGCGCACGCAAGCAAAGCAAAACAAGGAATTCCTTCACTACTTCCCATGGGCAGGCAGGTGTTCAGCCATCTCCAGGAAAGCAGGGCTCCATCACGCGTAGTGGTTACTTAGGAAGACAAATGCCATCACTCCAAATGTCCCCCCTTCCTTCTTCTTCCCCAGCTTTATATACTGAGCATGACGTCATGTGGTATGGAATAGCCCTTTGGTCAGTTTGGATCAACTCTCCTGGCTGTGTCCCCTCCCAGCTTCTTCTGCACCTGGCAGAGCATGGGAAGCTGAAAAGTCCTTGACTAGTGCAGCAACACCTAAAACATCTCTGTATTATCAACACTGTTTTCAGCACAAATCCAAAACATAGCCCCATACCAGCCACTATAAAGAAAATTAACTCTACCTCAGCTGAAACCAGGACAGTATCCACCCCTTATTCTATACCATTTACGTCATGCTCAGGTCTCACATTATCCAATACATTCTCATTACCCACTGTCACCTTTCCCATCCTTTGATATAATACACACATATCATTCCCTTAGTCTATGGACCACCCCTACAAAGTATTTGTAAAATGTCCATAAATGTCCACAAAATGTCCACTGAGTTCATTCAGTCCATGACTTTGGGCTTCATCTCTTATGGTTGTTACTCAGGACAGGAGAGGTGGTGTGTTTCTTGGAGTTATTGGGCACCAAAGCCAGCTCAGGTCAGGACACTGCTGCACTTGCACTGCTTCTTGTAAGGCTTCTCCTCCATTTGTTCAGGTGGTTCTGGCTGTAGTAATTCCTATAACATGCAACTCAAATCATGGGTTACAACAATTTAAAGGTATATCCATTACAATGTCCACCCCTGGTCCTTTTGGGCCAGGTTATAGGGTTTAACATTGCAATAAACTCCTCCCCTTGCTCCTAGCCTGGCTAGCAACAAGGGGTTCCTGCTATAGTAATTCCCATAACATGCAACTCAAATCATGGGTTACAACAATTTAAAGGTATTTCCATTACAATCTCCACCCCTGGTCCCTTTGGACCAGACCATCAGGTTTAACATTGCAATGAAGTCCTCCCCTTGCCCCTGCTCCAGCTTGGACTTATCCACAGAAAGTAGTACCTTCAGAAGTAAACTTGCTCCAACATGGCCTCATGCACAGCCACTGATGCTTCAAGGTGTACCTGCTGCAGCATGGACTTACCCACAGCCACAGATGCTTTGAGGTGTACCTGCTGCAGCATGGACTTCATCCACAGCCACAGATGCCTCGAGGTGCACCTTATCCAGCGTGGACTTATCCTTGGGCCACAATCCCTTCAGAGGTATACCTGCTGTGGCACAGACATAACCATGGCCACAGACGTTTCAAGATATACCTGCTCTGGCATGGGCTTATCCATGGGCACAGACACTTCGGGGTGTCCTGCTCCCACATGGATTCATCCACAGGTCACAGTCCCTTTGACTCGAGTTCACACCGGAGTTCCAGCCTGTCCAGTGCAGCAGCACAGAAACAGCAGCGATGTCCTGGCCATCTGCCAGCCCAGGCGCAAGGCCATTGCTGTTATCAAAATGTTCCCAGGCACAGCACAGCAAGATGATCAGCAGTACAGCAGCACGGCAAGCAGTGAAAGCAAAAAGCAGCCACTAACGAGCCCTAGACTCTAACATACAGTAAGGCAGGCAAGCCCATGGCAAGCACAGAAGCCTGCCGATTAATAGCTTAACAGTAATAACAGCTATAAATTCTATCTATCTAGCACATTCCAATCCAATCTGTCATTATCTCGAACCCTTCGAGCCCCACGTTGGGCGCCAAAAAGGACTGTCGTGGTTTAGCCCCAGCTGGCAACTAAGCACCACGCAGCCGCTCGCTCACTCCCCCCCGGTGGGATGGGGGAGAGAATCAGAAGAGCAAAAGTAAGAAAACTCGAGGGTTGAGATAAAGACAGTTTAACAGGTAAAGCAAAAGCCGCGCACGCAAGCAAAGCAAAACAAGGAATTCCTTCACTACTTCCCATGGGCAGGCAGGTGTTCAGCCATCTCCAGGAAAGCAGGGCTCCATCACGCGTAGTGGTTACTTGGGAAGACAAACGCCATCACTCCAAATGTCCCCCCCTTCCTTCTTCTTCCCCAGCTTTATATACTGAGCATGACGTCATGTGGTATGGAATAGCCCTTTGGTCAGTTTGGATCAACTATCCTGGCTGTGTCCCCTCCCAGCTTCTTCTGCACCTGGCAGAGCATGGGAAGCTGAAAAGTCCTTGGCTAGTGCAGCAACAACTAAAACATCTCTGTATTATCAACACTGTTTTCAGCACAAATCCAAAACATAGCCCCATACCAGCCACTATAAAGAAAATTAACTCTATCTCAGCTGAAACCAGGACATGGGGTAAAGCTCTTCTTGGGTAAACCTAGTTCTGCTTTGCAGATCTATTCTGTGCAATTTCTAAGCCAGCAGTTGCAACTTTCCTTTCCATTTTGCAGTAGTTCTGATGGCTGGTCAGTTCCTACCCCAAAGGGAAATATCCCTCCGAAACTATGGTATAGTAACACAATGCTGGTGACAGAGTAAGAAATATCCCTATTGCTAACAAAACACCTTCTTTACTCAAGTTAGTCATGCTCTTATGTCTGGAGGAACTGAAAATGAAAAATCCTCGCACATGATGGACACTTTCTCAGGTGTTAGCAAAATATGTGTGTCTTTGTCTGGTAATGTTTAGAATATGAACTACTTTCTATGTTAGAGGACAGGGTGCTTGAAACTTCAGTAAATACCTAGGCCAACTTTGGCAGCTGAAAGTGGAGCCTCTAATCAGTTCCTCTGCATTAAATCACTGGTTAAAATTATCTATGTTGTTACTCTGTCCCCCATTAACATATAGGGATCAAAGAAGAAGAAGAAACAACAGCTTTAACAAAGTTCAGAGGAGCAAGATAGCTGGGTGAGGGCAAGCATCTGAACAAATTGCTATTTGTGGAAAGCATTAGCAGACAAAGAGGATGAGGACAAGCAGAAAGTACTGGTGGCAGAAGCATCTCAGATAAGAACCCACATTTCATACTCTGGGCTGAATTCAGGACTCTTCAGTCCTCCTCAGCTCCCTTCTGCTGCTGCCAGTAATGAGTGCTGTCACCTGTAGGTCCACCACTCACATAGGTGTTTAGGAGTAGCACAGCATAGCCAATAGCTTAAAATAATTTTCCCATCTTTACTGAAAACTTTCCTCATCTGATAGGTTCCCGCACCATCAGCAGGGAGACAGCTACCATTAGAAATCTCTGCAGCATCCTGGCAGGTCAAGCAGGTGGTCTAGCCACTGTCGGGAAAATAAGGTTATTTCTCTAATAGCAACTAAGGCAAAGAATATCCCTGTGTTTGCTGTCTTTTGTCATGACTTAGATGTAGAAGAAAGGCTGGGAAGGGAAAAGATTGTCAGAGTATATTTTACCACAGTCTGTTGCTGCTGTCCTCCTGGTAACAGTCCTGCTCAAGTCACATAAGAAGGACAGTTTCTATCAGGCTGGTTTGGATATGTGTGATATACAGGTGTTTATCTTACCTTGTACTCAGTGGGGAATGAATCATTCACTTCGACTCAATGTTTTTTAGTCATTCAAGAGAGGTGCTGTGTATTTCTCTTCTTTGCCAAAGACCAATGTTTAATAGATGTTATGGAACAGTTTGTGCCTTGCTCAGAGATTGTGAGATATTAAAAAAAGAGAGAAAGAGTGCAACTTAGTACTTCACAGAACAAGCTACACAATATATAAATGCTGTCACTACATTGGCTGTCAGCCCAAAGCAATAAGATGGAAATTTGAAACACTAAGAATGAAGTCTTAAAGTTCCTATTTGGTTATGCCAAAAAGCTGAGTGTACTTCATAAGCCCCAATTATGTAGTTCATCATACAGAAAACAGGACACGGAGACACTGCTCACAGCTGTAACAGGATGTTCCATCCATTCATCCTGAGTTTAACTCCTGAGTTTAGCTCCTGAGTCCAGCTGACAGTGGCAGAAAATAGATACAATTTTATATCACATTATGTTTTTACTATTCAGGGGGGCTTTAAACCATGCCTTTGGGCCAGTTGAAATTTCCTACTTCTTCTGCAGGCTGTACTGAATACCAGTCCCAACTCTTCTCAAATGCCTCTTCATTCAAAGTTTATGCCACATGGCTGTGAAGGATCATTATTTTCAAACTTCATTTCTATTATTTTTTAAAAGAGGTCCCTGATGCCCTTACAAAGGGAGACAAAGGTTATAAACAAATAACATTTAAAAAAATTTAAAAGCTCTTCCCACCGCACAGTCTAATCATTCTGGAAAATACATTGCACATTTATTAAATACCAGGTTTTACTCAGGGGAAATCTATGGGAAAAATAAGGGAAAATATGCTTTTCTGCCATTCTGCCTCTCCCAATAAATCAACATTAGCAATTATAAAAAGAGAAGAGCTATTAACCACATGCTAATAATTCTGCCTTCATTTGTAATGGAAATAAGTCTCATGCATAGGAAGATTTTCACCCCTTTTCATGCAGATTATGCATATTCACCAGTGGGAACTAATCCTTGGCAAACTTTCCCTGGAGAAATGTCTTTAGCCTGAAAGGCAGCAGCCACTGTGAGTCCAATCTGTTTCACCACAGCATTCCTATGTTGTCTGCTTGCAGAGCACCCGACTATCTAGCATGTATGGCATTAACCCACTGCAAATGGTGTTGCTGCTTTCTGTCCTCTATTTGTCTGCAGGCTGGGAAAATATTCCCAATGGGGATTTATGGTATGGTGTTTACAGCGTGTTAATGTTCTGAACCCAAAGGTAAGCTCAGCACAGGCTGTGCTGCTCTTCTATCTGTGTCAAGAAGTTTGCTGGAAAAGGACAGCTGTACTCTACAGCCCACTTGGTAGACCTGTTGTTAACTACCTCAAAACCCTAGCTTTGCTTTTTAATTAGTTCATGAAGCCCAAATGACCATGTGCCTAACAGTTTCATAAAAAAACATGTAAAAACTGACCATAAAGTCACAAGATTGAACACAACGTTCAGTCCTACTCTATTTATCTCTTTGTGGAATAGCTGCTACAATGAAGTGTGAAATACAGAACTAACAATAGCTCCAGATTTAACCATAACACACTGGCAATAACACTGTAGTTAGCCTGTTAACAAAATTTGAATTACAGATGTATTAACTTAAAACACTGAGATCAGGTCTTCCCACAGCAGCACTGCATCAGCAGCAGATACTGGTCACTTGAATTGCTTCTTTCGAATTTGCAAGGCCAGAAGTATGTTTTTAGTGGCTTGGCTCTGTTACAGGAATTAAATAATAGAGTAAATTAGCTAATGTGTGGCACATACTCTACATTTAACACCAGTGAAATTGCTTCTAATATACAAGCCAAACCTTCCACAGCCAGAGGCTACTGACTATGGTTTGCTTATTTGTATAGTTTTCATATGAAATTGCAGATAAGTTTCAGTGCTGCTGTGCTGATACACTAAAAACTGATGTTAAATACCCTGGCTATATCATCTCCATCACCATACAGTTTGCATGCATATACAAAGGAAGAAAATAAGGGGTTACTGTTGTCTATTACAGAAATCAACGTGCACATATTAGAACAGAACCTGATTCAGACTTATTCAGACTTATTTCTCAGTTTGTTACTCTCTCTCCCTGTGCAAAGCAGCATTGTACTTCATACAATAATGCAACTGAAATACCAGTAGTAAAACAGCCTTGCTCTTTGTGCAGCCCCCTCACTTCCAGCTGGAGCACATGCTCTTTTCTCTGGTAGCTCTTCACCCACACAGCAGAGCATTGTCAGGGAAGGTCAGAAGAAATGAGATGCCCCCATAGCACTTTCATCCTTGCAGCATTAAATTTGTATTAATTTTAAGTGTTTATTTCACATACAAAGTTTTTAACTGCAGAAAGTTTTCAAGTTGTTAATTTAGTTTAGTTCATCTACCCAGTTTTCCTTTTGCTTTGATTCTACAGCCTGCAGCCTAGCACTTAAATGCCCATTCTTCTTTCAATGTATTTCAGTAGCTTGTTTGTATTTTTATGTGTAAACAAATGCGCTCAATACAGTAGCTGGATTTTTTTTGTTTTTCTATCATCCTGGCTTTCATACAGGGCAGGGTCTCTAGGATAACAAGGTTCTCATTTTCCATAGATCTGCAGTAACAGAGATTTTATAAATCAGCGAGGGTAATACCACCACAACTGCCCCACCTGGCACACAGGACACTGGCTAGTGAGTAACTGCTTAACTTGTTAACAGTAAGATAGCATTTCTGCAAACCCAATCTGCCAACTGATATTTCAGAAAAGGGATAATTTGAAGACTAGGTATTTGCTCCACTTAAAAATATTTTAAAACCTGATCATTTTGTAATTCCTGGCAAGAGATGTCTCTAAGAATGTTGTGTCTGAGATAAAGATGGCAGACCTGAGATGCAAATCCAAGCACATTTCTTCATTCTCCTTTTCTCTCCCATACAGAGCTTCTTTTTTTCTTTTTTTTTAAAGACAAATAATTTTTTTTTTAAACATCAGGAAAATATTCAATTGTTTTCAATGAAACAGGACACTGTATTCCAATATGCCAGTCTGCAACCAAAAATTTACAAGCTCAATGTTATCAGTAGGACACAAGGTCATCAGCGGGAAAAGACATGATACCTAATAGAATCGTAAAAATACAGTTCCCTGTTGCTGTAGTGACAAGACAAACAGAAACAAGGCACTGAGAAACACTTTCAGACCGAGATTTCTGTCCAAAGGACACAGGAGGTTATTTGGCAGCTGTCTTATCATTGGGGCACTCTGAGTGAGATGGGAGCCTGAGCAGCCACTGCTCACAGTGGCCACACAACAAACAAATTACTGCAGCCAGCAGCCTTGGTGCCTTACAGTCATAACCAACAGCTGCAGGTAGCTAGGGCGATGAAATCTGTGTACAATCAAGAATTAGTTTGGATCTTGACATGCAATAATGAGGAAAAGGAAGCTGAGATGGAGCCCTGCAGTAGCTTGCCTTGCAGTCGTAATCTGGTGTAAATATCTCTGGGAAATGAAATTTGCCTGGTTTTCTTCTTTTTGTTCTTTTTTAACAATTTAATTATCAGTGTTGTCATTTTGCCTAGTTTGAAATAAATCCACCTTTGGGGGAAGACTGTTTAAGCCAAATTTTCCTTGTGTGCCTTGCTACCCGACTGATCTCCAGAGAATTTGCAGTGAGTATCTGACACTGGCATTTTTTTTTAAAACTAGTCATGTGATCTGTTATCATTTTGCCCAGTAAAGTCACATGGAAATTAAATTTTGTCATTTTACTGCAAGCAAACTATTTCAGTTTGAGTTTGTTTTTACTTTATACTTGTTTCTGCATTTTTATATTTGTCCTGGCATGCTTCCCTTAATCTTGCACAGATGTCATTGTGAAACTATTAAAACTACGTTTCAGTTACAGCTGACATTAATTTACAGAAAACTTGATTTAAACAGAAAAAGATTTGTAAATCAACCTGGCTCAAAAAAAAAAAAAATAGAGGAAGCTGGAACACTTCTTGTAGTAAGAATATGCTGGACAAGAAGGTTTGGTTTGCTAAACCTTTCTCTCTGACTTAGTGAACATAAAAAGTTCTGGACTCTGGACTCATGCTAACAAGGTTCTCCCATCCAGCAAAAAAAAGACCCTAATTAAGACACTTCAGGCTTTCACAGATCTTCATATTCCCAATGTGTTATTTAATTTTTCAACAGTGTGAGAAGCTGCTTCTATTATCAGAGTCTGAGAAGAAAAATGCACACAATGGTATATTTTGTGCAATTAATGTGCAAAAAAATGCACATAAAATGCAACAGTATTGAGGAAGTAGGTATATGTGAACTTTTCTGAAATTACTTAATAAAACCCTGAAAGTTGCTCATTCTTCTTTTCTCTCACCTCTTAATATTGCTATTCTAATCTTTCATGGTCAATTGCTATTTTAAAAAAAGAGAGGCAATAGATCTTCCTACTATTGCAGTTGTTGAACTGTCTGTTTCTAAGCAGTAATACAGAAAAGCACTAGCAAAAAATAAAATTTAAAATAATTAAAACCTCATAAATTTCAAGACTATCTTTAGCATGCTCTAAGTAACAGAGACTGTTTAGTGTCTTGTAATCCTTTCCAGATATTTTTAAAATTTACACCAGGCAACTTTAACAGCATACTTTATCTATCAGTTGTCTTAAAAAAGCTACGGAGCAATAGAAAGGACCTATAAAAACAAATAGGAAAAATTCTAGCATTGTGGTCTCTCAGCTCAGAGAACGTTATGGTGCCAAACAGACCCATCGAAATGACTGGGGTGGAGTACTCAATGGCATTCACACCAGCTTCAGAGAAAAAGAAAAAGAAAACCAAACCTTTGGGGGGCATGCCATCGATCTGGTGGCAGAACACGTAGCATGGAGAAAAAATGTCCACCAGCAAAAAAACCCCCACCTTGTCAGTGAGTGCAGCTGGTTGGGGGCTAATGGAATGCATTTCAACAGTGAGCATGTGCCAGTAGTTTTTCTGCTTGCAATTTCATGGGACCCTTGCCCCATTTAGCTGCCTTCCCGTTCTTTCACTTGTGGGCACATGTAGCGCATTTCAACCACTTCATCCATTTGCATCCTCACTTAACCCATGCATGTATCTTCCCCAGAGCATCACTTGCCACACTCCATGATCAAAAGACATTAGAGAGCTTTTGTCCCTTGGAGCCCCAAGTGTGCTCATTATATTTATGATGGAAACAAACTATCCCCAACACTGATCTAATTAAAAGACAGTCCTATTCAGCAGAGACTGAAAAGTAGCCATCCTAAAGTCCTATAAATTCAACAGACCACTGTTGTTTTAACGTATTTGCTTCAGTGCTCAGCTGAATAGGAAAGTCAGAGCTGGGGCTCTTACTTTTTCAAGACTAAGAAACCCATCTATTCTACATTTTAAGTAAGACTACACAAATACCCAAAGGTCAAAACCACCTTTCCTTTATATGTCAGATGCACTGTAATTTTTCTTTGTATGACAGAAAAGGAAATAGTCAGAGTTGGCTAAATTGCTGAAAGTCTGTAGCATATACAACTGTGTTGTGTTTCTTTCATAGGCAATGTCAGAGATTAAATGTACTGTATAAGCAAACTGATTAGGACCTGACCTGTTTCCCCTTAAGTAGCAAATCTGGTTTTAATGAGGTAACTCTAACTTCACTGAAATAAATTTTTAAAAATCACCTGGTTTTCCTTTCATTCATATTGCTTAAACATTCCTCCCATCTTTGCTCTCCATTGCTCATTTTGGTTCTGTTCCCTTGAAACCTTGGTTCCAGTGATAAATCACCTGATGCACAATTAGTAAAGCCTGCCATAAAAGCACAGTATTAAGCACTTCATATGGAAGTATTTTTTTGTGAATGTTTACAAGTAAAGTTTTCGGTTTGGGTAACACCAGACGATTTTGTGAAATATAAGTCAGCTTTCTGTAGTAAATCTGAAAGAGCCCAAAGTGGACTTCAAACACAAAGATGAAATGAAAAGAAAAACAAAACCAACAAACTCATGTGAGAAATTCAAACGAAACATTTCCCTTGATCCCATTTATTCACCAAGCCCATGTACGACTGTTCTTAAGATACTGTTGTTTTTCAGTCCAATCCATATATCCTCTTCTAGATTTGAAGGGAGAGAGGGATAAAACCAGGCTCTCCAGAGATAAGCCTGGGGATGGCATACCAATGTTTGAGGGACAATGTGCTAGCGAGGTCCTTCTGTCTGCCATCTTAGTGGAGGTAGAGAATGGAAATCTACACAGTAGCAAAGATGCAAGGGTTGTTGATGTGTTAGAAACCACAGAAGTGCCGGTGAACAGTCACATAAGAATTAGGGCTTCTCCCCCAAAAAAGGTGGCAGGATCAATAGCCCAACTGAAGTGCATCTATACCAATGCACACAGCACAGGCAACAAGCATGAGGAGTTGGAAGTCATTGTGCATCTGGAAAACTATGATATAGTTGCTATCATGGAAACATGGTGGGATAACTCGCACAACTAGAGCTCTGCAAGGGATGGCTATAAATTCTTCAGAAGGGATAGGCAAGGAAGGAGAAGCAGTGGGGTAGCTCTGTATGTGAGGGAGAGTTTTCACTGTCTACAGCTTGATGATGGTGACGATAGCGTCAAGTGTTTATGCTAAGAATCAGGGGAAAAGCCAACAAGGCAGATATCATGGTGGGAGTCTGTTACAGACCACCCAACCAGGATGAAGAGGCAGACAAAAGATTCTATAAACAGCAGGGAGAAGTCTCACGATCGCTAGCCCTTGTTCTTGCGGGGGACTTCAACTTACCAGATGTCTGCTGGAAATACAATGCAGCAGAGAGGAAACAGTCTAGGAGGTTCCTGGAGTGTGTGGCAGAAAACTTCCTGACACAGCTGGTGAGTGAGCCAACTAGGGAAGGTGCCCCGCTGGACCTCTTGTTCACGAACAGAGAAGGACTTGTAGGCAATGTGATGGTTGGAGGCTGTCTTGGGCATAGCGATCACAAAATGATAGAGTTTTTGATTCTTGGAGAAGTAAGGAGGGGGATCAGCAGAACTGCTATCTTGGAGGGCAGACTTTGGCCTATTTAGGAGACTGGTGACAGAGTCCCTTGGGAGGCAGTCCTGAAGGGCAAAGGAGTCCAGGAAGGCTGGACATTCTTCAAGAAGGAAACCTTAAAGGCACAACAGCAGTCTGTCCCTATGTGCTGAAAGATGAGCCAGCAGGGAAGAAGACCAGCCTGGCTGAACAGAGAGCTTTGGCTAGAACTCAGGAAAAAAAGGAGAGTCTACAACCTTTGGAAGAAGGGGCAGGCAACTCAGGAGGACTACAAAGATGTCATGAGGTTATGGAGGGAGAAAATTAGAAGGGCCAAAGCCCAACCAGAACTTAATCTGGCTACGGGCATAAAAGACAATAAAAAGTATTTCTATAAATACATTCACAACAAAAGGAGAGCTAAGGAAAATCTCCAGCCTTTATTGGACATGGGGGGAAAAATAGTGACAAAGGATGAGAAAAAGGCTGAGGTACTTAATGCCTTCTTTGCCTCAGTCTTTAATAGTAAGACCAGTTGTTCTCTTGGTGCCCAGCCCCCTGAGCTGGAAGACAGGGACAGGGAACAGAATGAAGCCCCCATAATCCAAGGGGAAATGGTTAGTAACCTGCTACACCCCTTAGACACACACAGGTCTATGGGGCCAGATGTGATCCACCCAAGGGTACTGAGGGAGCTGGCAGAAGTGCTCACCAAGCCACCTGCAATCCTTTATGAGCAGTCCTGGCTAACCAGCAAGGTCCCAGTTGACTGGAGGTTAGGAAATATGACACCTGTCTACAGGAAGGGCTGGAAGGAGGATCCGGGGAACTACAGGCCTGTCAGCCTGACCTCTGTGCCAGGAAGGTTATGGAGTCGATCACCTTGAGTGCCATCATGTGGCACGTACAGGACAACCAGGTGATCAGGCCCAGTCAGCATGGGTTTATGAAAGGTGGCAGGTCCTGCTTGACTAACCTGATCTCCTTCTATTACAAGATGACCTGCTTAGTGCACAAGGGAAAGGCTGTGGATGTTGTCTACCTAGACTTTAGTGAAGCCTTTGACACCGTTTCCCACAGCATTCTCCTGGAGAAACTGGCTGCTCATGGCTTAGACAGGCGTACTCTTCGCTGGGTAAAAAACTGGCTGGATAGCCAGACCCAAAGAGTTGTGGTGAATAGAGTTGAATCCAGTTGGCAGTCGGTCACAATTGGTGTTCCCCAGGGCTCTGTGTTGGGGCCAGTTCTGTTTAATATCTTTATCAATGATCTGGCCGAGGGGATTGAGTTCACGCTCAGTCAGTTTGCAGATGACACAAGTTGTGTGGGAGTGTTGATCTGCTTGAGGGTAGGAAGGCTCTACAGAGGGACCTGGACAGGCTGGATCGATGGGCCAAGGCCCACTGTATGATGTTCAACAAGGCCAAGTGCTGGGTCCTGCACCTGGGCCACAACAACCCCATACAACGCTACGGGCTTGGGGAAGAGTGGCTGGAAAGCTGCCCAGCAGAAAAGGACCTGGCAGTTATTGGTCGACAGCTGGATGAATATGAGCCAGCAGTGTGCCAAGGTGGCCAAGAAGGCCAATAGCATCCTGGGCTTGTATCAAAAATAGTGTGGCCAGCAGGAGTAGGGAAGTGATTGTGCCCCTGTACTCAGCACTGGTGAGGCCACACCTCGAATACCGTGTTCAGTTTTGGGCCCCTCACTACAAGAGAGACATTGAGGTGCTGGAGCGTGTCCAGAGAAGGGCAGCGAAGCTGGTGAAGGGTCTAGAGCAGAAGTCTTATGAGGAGTGGCTGAGGGAACTGGGGTTGCTTAGCCTGGAGAAAAGGAGGCTGAGGGGAGACCTTATTGCTCTCTACAACTACCTGAAAGGAGGTTGTAGCAAGGTGGGTGTCGGCCTCTTCTCCCAATAGGACAAGACGAAATGGCCTCAAGTTGCAACAGGGGAGGTTTAGATTGGATAACAGGAAAAATTTCTTCATGGAAAGGGTTGTCAAGCATTGGAACAGGCTTCCCAGGGAAGTGGTTGAGTCACCATCCCTGGAGGTATTTAAAAGATGTGTAGATGTGGCGCTTAGGGACATGGTTTAGTGGTGGACTTGGCAGTGCTAGGTTAATGGTTGGGCTTGATGATCTTAAAGGTCTTTTCCAACTTAAACAACCCTATGATTCTATGATTCTTTTCCATATCTCAACAGTCTTTTTTCCTGAGCACAACCTATTCTGAAAAATGCTTCCTTTTTTCACCAAGCTGTATTTACGCTAACGAGAGCTGGTAAATCTTCTTGCAGTACCTCTTGCCAACCTTCACTGGTTTTTTTAAGGTTTTGTGTAAAATTATCAAGTCAGAACTAGTCAAAAGGTTAAGATCAAGTAAATTTACAAGCAACTGCTGTTGCAATATAATCTGCAGGAAAATCTCTTGTATTTGAGTCATCCCAGCAGAAATCTAGATTTTCTGCATTAATTTCCATGGAATTACTTTTGGATCTACCCCTGACTCACAAGCATTTTACGTTGTATTTAAATGACCCACCAGACTGCGTTGTCTGATGCACATGGTCTGTCTGTCTATCTATCTACAGATATATAGACATAGATATGTGTGTATATATATATCACGTTAAGAATATTTTCAGATGACTATCCAATAGGTTTTTTTTAACACAATGATACTTAAATAGCCGTGGATCACCAAGATCCAAGTACTTTCAATGAACTCATACTCCATATGAATAAGAAAAGAAAGGCAGGAGGGAAAGATACAGTGGAGTGAGAGATATAGTGGAGTGAAATAGCTCAGAGCCATAAAAGGACTGTCCAGTCTAAATTTTAAGCATTGTTAACCTATTGTGGCCATTTTCAGAAATAGCTGTATTGAAAAAATTAATGAGTTTTCCATTCAAAACTTGCATCTGCCCTAACATGCAGGCAGCCTTGCAGGTACCATGTGTATATTTCACACATAAACATGCCCCTTCACCACACACTCTAAATTAAGAAGATGACACAAACACTCAGAGTGTCTCATTGTCCTTACTTGTTCTGTATAGTCTAAAGGAATAAAAAAATTTCCTTGTCCAAAGTTGTGTGAACATATCACAGACAACGCTGCCTTCCAATGAATTATTTTCTGCTTGAGAAAAATTGTTCCGTTTGGTTTGCAGGTTCTTCCCAACATCTGCTTTTAGTATAAAAATCTGTGGGCTTATTTGCCCCTTTATTTCCTCACATTAAAATCTTTGATTTTCTCATGCCTATTATGCTAGCAGATGTCATCTTGAATCAGAAGGGTCTCGAAAGTTGTGTTGCAGATATATTGTGTACATCTTCCAGTGCATTTTTCCACTGAAGTCACTTGCGGGCACTGTCATGTCCTGGCAAACACCAAAAAGCCAGTAGGTGCTCCTTTTCTGTAATCTGTGCAGACCAGTGGGAGTGGTAGGGTCTGTACTGCCACACTCCACGTGGATATAAACTCCCTTTTACAGTGTTTACCATTAGTGACACTGCTGCATTCCTGAAAGCAAGAATGAAAATGACAGATTTCTCCCTCACACAATACACTCAATGAGTTTTTGAAAGCAGTATACATGAATCATACAGAGAGGAGATGAAACTACTCAAGCGGAGCCCTTTCCCATCTAACAAGGACATAACAGAGTTGCACCTTGCCAACTGAAGTCCTTAGGAGACATACCAATTTAGGAAAGTGCAGCACAACAGTCTCTTCAACCCATTTTGGAAGAAGACTGGGAAAGACCATGACTATGCCCACTTCCACGATGAGAAGCCACTTACAGGATTATTTCAGAGAATCTCTGAGATCACAGTATCTGATCCACGAAGGCTTTTTTGTGAGGCTGTTCTCAGTATTCTCAGTGACCTGATATGCCTTACTGTAACAGGAACTAACTTCGTTTGCAAGGCCAAGGCCAGCATATCATGCAAAGCAGAACTCAGGAGCAAAGGAACAAAGGAGGCACCCACATGAACATGTATGCTTGATACCCATAAATATTGATAGTGCTCTCTTCACACTGCTGAAGTGTAGAAGTAGTCCTCATCTTTCAATTTAACATGAAAACTAAAGGTGGTATGAAATTCAACAACTGTGTATCCAAGGATACACAGGAAGTCTAGAGCATGAGGAACTCGGATCAGGTGTTTCTGAGTGTTGGCCCAATGTCTTAAGCCTAAATCCATAATCTGTTCAATACATTCATTTGGTTACAGGTAGTAAGAAACAGATCTTTTGACTCCTTACAGAAATAATTCTATACCAACAAACAATCTTTTTGTCTATTGATATCCCTTTCTAAGCAAGAACTTCTGAAAGAGAAAAGAAAGAAAAAACTAATCTTATTAACTTGGAAATTTGTTTTATTTCACTTGCAGATTTGAAGAAGACTTTCCTCTGAATAATGGGAACTCACATGACCACTCCAATTGAAGGAAAAGTGTATTTGTTTCTCTGCCTACTGCCCTTTTTTGCCTTATATCTTGACTGTGGTACTTGATGTCATGACTTTGATTTTTCAAAGTATTCTTATGTGGTCATGCACCAAAGGTTTCTATTGTTCTCCCAAACAAATTCCCAGAAATGTCAATGGTAGTTTAAATTAAAGAAAGGAGAACAGAGAAGTGCCCAGCAAAGTGGTTGAGTCACCATCCCTGGAGGTATTTAAAAGACGTGTAGATGTGGTGCTTAGGGACATTGTTTAGTGGTGGACTTGGCAGTGTTAGGTTTACAGTTGGACTTGATGATCTTAAAGGTCTTTTCCAACCTAAATGATTCTATGATTCTATCTAAGCAGGGACTAACCAAATGAAACAGGTCATCATTTCATAAAACTCCAAGAATAGAAGCGGTTAACAAATTTTATTTTCATTGACAATCAATCCTAGAGCAGCGTAAAAATTCTGGCAGATCCTCTCTCTAAGTGAGGAGGGCTTTCACAGCCTGACTACGTTATTCCTTTGTGTGTTACCAGTTAGTAGTTGCCTAAAATCAATATTAATAAAACAGTGTACAAGCATTAAAACCCTTGAGTCTGCTGCACATTTGCAGCCAAAAACTGATTCCAGCTGATTCCCACACTACACTGCTCAAGAGTGTTTTTAAGTCACCATTGCCCCTAGAGATGGCCATTTTCTGTTGTTATTTTGAATACACATGGTGATGTCAGCTGTTGGCTCAAAGATTTCTGCATTCTTTTGTAAGCTCCTACACAAAGGCTTTTGTGCTTTAAAATAGATGCCCAAGGGACTGTGTCATTCTCTCAGGAGGCTGGGCTAGAGAAAGCCAGATGCCTGCAGAGAGACTGACATCCTGGTGATAAGTGTGGAAGCTGTGTCCCTGCTCTTCTGGGAGACTCTGGGGAGTGTCTCCCCGCAAATCACCGGCTGGGTGGTGAGTTCACACACAGGCTTTCTCCACTGCGAAGAACAAGTCAAGCAGGTTCTGCAACAAGGGCTGCTTTCATGCATGACATTTACCAGCCAGCGATCCCACATACTAGCAAATAGAGCAGATCTTCCAAATAAGAAGTAGTAATCTAGACAAGCTAGGCCTCCAATCCTCTCCGTTTTAACAAAGGAGAAACTATTCATCTGCTTTGGATAAACAGGTGGATGGATGCTGGCTGGAAAGAGAAAAGAAAGGTCAAATACTCTCGGGCCCAGGACTAGAAAGTCTTTTGGTACAGCCAAAAGGGAGAGTTCCTCTGGAAATGATTCGGTATCACATTACTGCTCTTATCGTAGAGTTATCACTTGCATCTAGTGACATTTATTGAGCCCCTTCCAGTAAAATGGTCTAAGGCAAAAGAATATTTATCTTCAGGCTGGCAGAGGAAAGATGGCCATAACCAGTTTCGAGAACTGCCAGACAGTGGCAGGGCTCTCCCCCCTCCCACCACCTCATAGTTTACATTAGGTGGCAAATCTGGTCTCCCAGTGAGTTTTTGGCTACATCTCCAGTTTTACCAGAATAAGGCATCTGCTCTTTCAAGTTTTGTTCACATGAATAATATCAGTGTTGCCGGCAGGACTATTAATTACAGCTGAGCATTACTCACACAAACAAGATGTACTGGATTAGGTCTTTACATGACAATACCATGGAAACTCCAGTCTGGATTTGCCCAGATAAACACACTAAGGAAGCAATAGCTAGACAGCAGGCAGGAAAATATGAAATAAAATAGAAAAAACAAAAATACAACTCTGTATTAGGTAGTTTTGGTAGGATGTTCCATACCTGCTATTTCATAACCCACCTTCACCACCTTACAAATATTTGGCACCCTTCTCAAACCAAATACATACTGAATCCATACTGAACAGTTAAGACACAAAAACCACTCATCACTTGTCAGCAGTGCCTACGTGTAGGTACAGTTTTTATGAGCCCTAATAAAAAATGAACACCATAGTCACCACTGGTTAACTTTATGCAACAGCTTGGCTTTCTTCTCACACTGAAAAAAGCCTCATTTTATACTGCATTTGTGAGAACAGTGAGAACCCAGAACTTTTTTTCCTGCAGAATGAAGTTGTTAAGATTCTTTTCTTTCTACTTTTAAATGCACTTTACCTCACCTAAGTTATTAAGCATGAACATACAATATGAACACAGTCAAGTAGCATTCTGTCAGAAATTTTCAAAGTTTTGGAGGGTAACTTCATCAAATATAGGCCAAACAGAAGGTACCTGTTATTTCTTATCTTATTCCTTCTGTTTCTTACCGAAACATGCTAACAGTGTTAGCATCTGCCAACATCTCCTAAACCCTGGAGATGCTCGGAGGAGTTCTCCAGCCAGCATCGGTTCACTGTCACTGGGGAATAGTGATAAATTGCAGAGCATCATCACTGATAACAATGTCATCTTATCACTACATCGAATACTGGCGAATAATATTTGTTTGGACTACCACATGAAATGGTCAGCTGTGCCATGATTTGTATCATGGTGCAGTCTGGTAATTCCTATGCAATTGTACTCAGTAATCATGAGTTGGCTTTTGACTTGGAAACGGAGGAGAAAAGTGGTTTACAATACTTTTGGTTAAATACAATTCCAGCTCAAGGCAAGAAGTTTCAAGTTTTTCCCACTTTCCATAAGGAACGATTGTCACAGTAGGAAAAGCAAACATTTGTAGCTTGCCAGAATTAACATCACCTGGTTGTTATCAGTAAAATTCAAAGTTAAGCATGTGCACTGTTTTCTGCTACCGGTTTTTCAGGCCAGCTGCAGGATCAGGAAGACAACACCGCAGTGTGTCATATTTGGACATTTTCCCAAGGAACAAGAAAGGCCAGAAAAGACATCTCTCAGGCCATGCCTCATGAGAGGAATATAAATACATCCTTTAAGCACAAGATTAGCAGCAAGCCAAACATCAGGGAAGTGCAAAGAAGCAGTGTGTTCTGCATCAGCATTGGGAAGAAACTGAACTCACTTTCTTTCCTGAGAAGATCTCTTCTCATCTGACTCCTGAATTCTGGTATCACATTTACTCAAATCATCTGTGTGAAAGAGGAAGAAGGATAAAAAATAAGCTCTCATCAGCTGGGTTTCAAATCACTCAATGGCCATGCACTAATAGCACACATCAACCGGATGCAGCCAAGGTCAGCAGAGAAAGTTTGAACTAAATT
This sequence comes from Ciconia boyciana, assembly GCF_034638445.1. Lineage (NCBI taxonomy): Eukaryota > Metazoa > Chordata > Aves > Ciconiiformes > Ciconiidae > Ciconia > Ciconia boyciana. The sequence continues at coordinate 51,527,274 of NC_132937.1, forward strand.
TCTCTTGTGCCTTGAGCTTTGAGTCTGGCTCCCAAATGCTGTGGGCAACACACAAAGACCCAAAACTGTGTCACAAAATGCAGTCTGTTAAGAGATATTCCAAGCACCTCTGGCCATGACTGGCATATTTTTCTGCCACAGTGCAAAGCGTCACAGAAATACTGCATATTCCGGACTGACTCACTGCCTTGTTTGGCCTAATAAGGACAAACATAACCCTGAATCCAGAGTCTTGAATGTCATCTTCTCAACAACACAGCCCAGAATGTAGATGAGGGTAATGTGTTAAATCACAAACTCCAGATTTTGTCATTGCAGTATCTTTTTGTTTCGTGGGGTGAGGTGGACATGGCTGGGGGGAAAGACTTACTTCAATATGCAGGTATTTACTGCACCTTCTAAGCAATAGGGAGTATAAAGGAAATGTTCAGCAAATAGAAATGGTGAAAGTGGCACAGCTGAAATCCATCCTGGCTGTAATCTGCAGTGACAGCTTTCTGCTATGGATTTACAATAAATCATTGCTGTTTCTAATTTATTAATATATTTACAAGTCCAGATTTTTAACATTCCTTGTAGGAGTATAGATACATTTAAAAAAAAAAGTATTCCTGGGACATGCTGGGGCAGATTGTCTAGTCAATACAGCTACAGTAATTTATATTCAGAAAGATTTATTTGTTTATGCCTATGCTGTAATATACTCTACCAGCTTTTTTATCACAGGTATTGTATTTCAATTCAAACTTGGTTGCTGCTACTTTTATATTTCAGCAAATTTCTAAAAAACTGACAGTTCAATGTATAGGGTTCAGCTGAAAATACTCCACACAAATTAAAAAGTCAAGTGAACAGAAATGCATCATGCATTGCAACTTCATTTTAAATAAACAAATCAATGGTGTTCTGTCTGTGGCCTCAGCATGAAAGGTAATTGATGTAGGATAACAAATCAATGTCCCTTGACTTTTCTGAAAGTTTAACTGAAGCTCTCAATGGGGATCATTGGCACTGTTTTAATGGGAGGGATTACATAACATAATATGTTTGCCTCAATTAGTTGTAAACCAAGGTAATGGAGCATTATTAGTATACCTAGACACCAGGAAGACCCTAAAGTAACTTTGAGAAGGGAATAATTTGTTCAGTTAGACAGAAGCTATATTGAAATGAATATTTCATAGCACTGATACAAACAGGTGTGCATAACCTTCCATAACTAATTTGTCAAATATAATTTATGTGGTGGCCTTAAGCTAAAGTAGAACAGCCACCAGTAGCATGCTCAATTCTTTAAAAAGTGCTTGTTTCATGTGAAAGATGACTTTTCTTCTTTGTTGGTTTTAGCACTTACTTAACAAATCTTCCTTTCAAAATCCATCAAGTGCACTACCTGCATGAAATAAATTCATTTCCTAGAAGAAGAACAGTACTGTCCTTGTATTGCATGTGCACGTTCACATGCAGGTATCACCATGCTACACAGGTGATCGAACCATATGATAGTAAAGCATGGAAAAAGTACTTCCATCAAGTTCTGAATATCTACAAACTGGCAGATCCCAGCAATAACCTTGTTGGCCCAATTCACTAGGAGAAGAGGAAAACCTTTTCTTGCTCTGATCTATGATATGTGACTGAGCCAAAGAAGGAAGATGCAATTTCTTAATAGATACAAGTTACCAGAAAATTTAAAATGAGAACCGTTTTTTCCCCGGAAAAAAACCCCTAACCCTAAACAAAATAATAAGATCCACGGCATGTCTCTCAGATGTCATTTGGTTCTTTAAGAATGAAACACAACATGAATAATTAGTTCAGAGAGAGGCAAATACATAGGTGTATATAGACATACATAGACATTTGTATATATTTTTGCACATGAAACAGGCATAAATGAACATTTTATGTGCTTTTCATTACTCAAAAATGTCTGGTGGAGCTGAGCTGCAGTTTGACATTGAATTGAAGATAGGGGAGAATTTACTATTGATTCTACAAATGATCCGTGTTGTTCACAGGAAAGGAAAAGGGGAGTTCATGTAATAGAATTTTGAAACAGACTATGTAGAGAGCCCAATAATACAAATACAAGAGGCAAACCATGTTGATCACTTGAAAAATGTATGCAACCTATACTAAAATGAACAATCAGCACAGCAATTAACCTACCACAATAGCATGAACAAACATTGCATAATGCACACTGTAGCACAATGCCACAAGTCTTAAAGAAAAGCAATGTCACTGAAATAGTCACCTAGTAGAAGTCACTTTCAAGAATTTCAGCAGTGCTTTAATGCTGAATACCTCCCTATTCCTTGGGAAAGAAAACCTATGTATATGCGAGGGCCTGGGGGGGGAAACTTTCTGAGAAGTACTTCCATCTGTCACCTATTAGTTACAGAGGTCTTGTTCTGAGAGTGTAAGCATGCCAGTGAATCCAACACGATCTGAGTCACAGCCATCATTGGAACTGCATTTAGCAATATATCATGTCAATCGACATTTTGTTTTCACACAGCGGTGGGAAAAAGCTTCTCAGAATGGCCAGGCCTTTCAAGTTAGATTGAAAGATCTGGAGCTGAACATTTACATGAACGGACTATGGGTCCAAATTAAAAGCTGTCTCACTGAGTTGCTCTTTAACTTCCCAAATCTAAACCCAAGACCAATAGCTCTTGTTTTCTTCTTCTTCAGCCTGTAAGAATGAAAGAGAAAAGGTTAGACATACAGCATTATGAATAGGTCACGCTGAATTCCGAGAAGCACTGTACAAATATTAATCTATGGCTTCCTACCTATTAAATCCAAGCATGAAGCCTTTCTTGCTGCAACACTCTGAACTCCAGAGTCTGTATGAATGTAATATGTTTGTCACAGGTAACATAAATGCATCATTAGACAACTGTTACAAATTAAGTGATGGAAAAAAAATCAAGAAGCACAAAAATAAAATAGAAGTTATTATTTATAGCTGTAAATCACCAGGTTTGAAAAATATCATGAGGGACTGCTGAAGTCACACCACCTGTTTTAAATACATGAAGCTGGGGAAAACTTAGTTAATAATTTATGAAGTACTAACAAGAAGGAGAGAAGGAGAGAAAGCTGAAGAATTAAACAACCAAAAGAGAGAGAAAAAAAAAATAAAAGGAAAAAAAGAGAGGGGAGGCTATTTCCATAGAGTGATTTTTAAGTAAAAATGGCAGTTATTGCCATTTGGCTCATTACAGGAGTTTGCTTATTGACATAGTCAGAGATAACAACTCCTAACATATTTTTGCAGACCAAATATGTCTGCTGTTTCCATCCTGGAGTCATGTATTACCAGCTTGCTTCAAGCAATGTGTTTTCAGCAGTCAGTTCAGACATTCAGTGAATTCAATTCAAGTCCAGCAAAATTTTGCAAATAAGTAAACATTCCCTAAAAAAAAAAAAAATCTTCATTCAATTTGATATTTACCTTTTAAACAACGTTCTTCTGGGTGAGTCCAGTTGGGCTCCCCTTTAGCCATATGAAAAGACCCTGCAGGCAAGACAGACACAACTAAAAAATATGAAACAGCTGTTTCCTCAGTTGACACACACAAGAGAGGTAGGATTCAGGTCTTCTTGCCACCCTGATAAGGCATTCAAACATTCTTTGCTGATGAGGCAAGCATCAGTGAACTGGGGAGAAGAGCCAGTGCTGGAGCTCCCCAGGCCACATCCTCAGTGCTGCCGAGCTGCCCTCTGTCACCAGCTCCATCCACTGGTGACTTAGTGACACCAGGCAGTCCTTAGATTAACCTCTCTGCTTGCTTTCTTTAGACTTTACACTTCTCACATAGATGTCCTCCTTCTTGGATCCTCGCACACCTGATGATCCTGTTCCAACCACCCTCCCTCTGTCTGTAATCTTATCATCATTATCTCTCTGCAGACTTTCTTTCTGCTCGTCCTCGCACCCTCTTAGTGCTCTCACTTCTCTGAGTCAGAGTTGTGCAGCTGGGTGGGACCTGAGCTGGATCCTCATCTATTAGGGATCCCATGTCAACAGCAAGTGTTACTATGAGCCAGGGCTCCTCATCTGGAGCAGGCACCTATCCCCAGAATGCAGCACACTTTTCTTATGAGTGTCAGTGGACACATATCCAGATGTTTGCTTCCAGAAATCCTATCTGCAATTTTCTTCACTAGCTCATGGGAAGTCAAAGACCTGGGAGCAACAGAATCCCTTGGTAAGAGAATATGAAGTGACAGAAACCAGGCTGTACTGCACAATGTTCTTACTGAGACAGGAGGATGATCCCAGTGCTCAAATTCAGGTTTTAGGAATGCAAAATAAACACCCCAGAAAAAAGGCAAAAGTTTTTTGCATAATACAATGTTATTATTTACTTTACCTGGCAACCAAGACTGTACTAAAAATTCAAATGAGCTGTTTTAGAGACTTCAAATCTGTAGGAACAATACACAGTCACAATTATTAGAGGTAGGAGTGGCTGTATTTCTTTCTACTGACTCATTTGACCCTCTCAACTTCCTGACTTTCTTCTTTTTAAATGCCTACACTGTCCCTTTTCATGCATTTTGTGTTCTGTTCTATAACAAGACTCACAAGAAACTTAAATAAGCCAAGAGGAGAGAAGAAAATCAATCACCTGCTGAAGTTAAGATTTAAGGGCAACCAACTCAACAAGGCATATTGGTATAAACCTAAATGTGTGAAGAGAGTTCAGTGAAGCTAAAGTGCTTCCATGAATTGGAGACAAATTTCCAGAACCTCAGGAGTTTATTTAGGCATCTTATGACCCTTGAAATTAATGGGAAATGAGACCCTAAAAATTGCTCCATCCCTCAATCTATACAAGGAAGGCAGGCTAGGCATAGACAGCAATCTAAAACTAGGGTCATGTAGGAAATGAGCCCACCATTCAGTATGATCCCAGGGTGTGAGCTGCTATTTTTTTCCTAGTGATCCCTGTGCTGTTTTATTATTAACTGGGAAGACTTGCATAAACACAGATTCAAATCTTACACACAGAAACTGTCAGACTGAGTGCATGTGCAGACTGCCTGTGAAATCAGAGGCACCATTTCCTCTCTCTGCCAGTGCTGCTGCTCTGAAATGTAGTCAGAAACAGATAGACGCATTCACAAGGCAATGTTCAGGATGATTTCTGCCTCTAAGGAAATAAGTAGGAAGCATCAATGGTTCCCTTTACACAAGACTTCCAGGTTCTTAAGTGGAAGGCACAGTAAAGCCTTGTTGGACAGAACAAACCCAGAAAACAAATTTTCTTGGGCTGAATTGTCTCTTCCACCCCAGTGGAGATGTCTCAGATAAAGCACCTTAAATGACACTGTACAGTTGTGGTTAAGCAGCTCATTTCCACCTGTACCTTTTTTTCACTGATTTTCTGCAGAAGGTAACCTCAGAGGAAGGGAACTTCTTTAGTTTGGGCTCAAGCTAGAAATTTCCAAAGCACTAAGACCTTCAAGTTGAAAAAAGGAGAACTGGCTCAGGACAAAAAGTTGTACTAAATTTTATGAGAGTGAGAGAGAGACAGAGAAAATCCTGTTATGACCTCTTTTTCAAAAGCACAGTGCAGTAGCTAAGCATTAAATAACAGCTCAATAGGTTTTCATCAATGCAGCAAAATAATTATCTGGGAAAAGTTATATAACCTCTAACAAACAAGGGCAGAGATCAAGATATTTTTATATGTGGTCTGTAAGATTCCCTCCTGCATGAAATAACTTCTTGGATAGAAAAAACTCATCATCTTTACAGTGCTGGACACAAATGACCTATTATTTTAGCACCAATTAAGACTCCTTCATGCAGAGACTAATAGGGAAATTCATTATACAACCCCATTGGTTATTCTACTTCTCTGCAACAGGTGTATCCATAATTCCATCCTGAATTTCAGGGGCCAATTTAAAAGAGTTACTTTTTGTTCTTTAGTTGAAACAAAATACCATGGGCCTATCCCAATCTGTTCCACTAACTTTTCTTTTCTCTTTTTACTGGAATGTGTAATTACCACCTTTTAACAGAAGAGATACAAGGGCACAGTTAATCAAACCCACTGGTTAAGATCCAGTTAGCAGCCAAAGACCCGGATATGAATACAGGGCTGAACCTTGCAACAGCAGCTGTGAGTTTCAATTATTAACCCATCACAGATACTGCATTAAATAGATTGTTCCTGTTCTCAGCAACCATAACCAAGTCACCATCATACGGCAATTGTAAATGCATGTTATCTGAGCACTGCTGCTTACCTGGCTTTACATATTGCATCTTCAGGGCGGATATGGGAACAATTCTGGCACAACTTTCTATTTCTTTGGAGTGTCTCAGCTGAAGAGGTTTTATTTTCCTCTTGCTGAGGTTCTGCAGTTTCTGACGTTAAGCAATAGACTTCCCAGGTGAAATACTGCCTTTCTTAAAACCAGCTGGACTGTTGCAATCAGGTTCAGTGTGGCCAGGATTTATACCGCGGAGCTTGGGACCTCCCATTCAAGTGTGTGCAGAGCAATAGGTGCTGTTGCATATCCCAGAGCTGAAAGACCTAGAACAAGGGGGTTTTTCAGTCTTTCAGAAGGCCCTTGCCAGGTTTGGGGCATCTCTGCAGGCTGCATGGATAATCCGAGTTTAAGCCTAGGGCTGTGACCTGACAGAAAGAAATGTTTGGCTGCCGTGTTTCGGATGCTGTCCTGACAGTCATTTCCCACCACCTCCCTCCCAACCCTGAGGTCCTGACAAACTGGAGCTGCTCCTTGGGCTGACAGTTTGGCCACACTGGTAAAGGGTAACATATGAAAAATTCCCCAAATAAATAGCAAGATTAGAGCTCCCACCACCACTCAAATTTGTGTGTTTACTTGGAAGCATAACACCATGGGATTCTAGCTCAAGAACAGCTACAATGGAATTTTTAGCCTATATCTGTGATCCATTTTCTATGCCAGCCATATCAAAACCAAATCCTGTATCAGTTTGTCAGCAGCTGTCCCGAAGTCTTTGAAGACCCCAGATATGACCATGAATTTTTAAATCATGCTTCAAGTTTCCTTGAATATTTTGACATTTCTCTTGTGATGATATTTTCAAGACCAAATACAACTTCCTTGGTCAACTCTGTATCAGATCCAGTAAGTTGTTACAAACTTTTATATTCTCCCACTTGAATGCTTCTATTGAATCACATTTGCTCTGGTATTACAGCCTTTCCAGCCCTATTTACTATTAATTTACTATTAATTTACTGTTAAGGGGGGAGGACTGCATCCCCTTCCTCCACTGAACATCTTACAATAGTTTATACAGTTTAGATCCGCTGAACAACTTATATAGCTTCATAATTCCCTCTTTTATGTTAAGTGATGCAATTGGTGAGCAACACAGGCAGTCTCACACTCTACAAGGTGCCAGCCCAAAGAAAGTTTCAGTACCTTGCGTAGAGCAGGACATCATATCCTTTGTCATTAAGGCAGATGTGAGCTGGTACCTCCCCGGGAAGTGCTCCAGTGGTGCTGTTGGTAAACAGCTTAGGGTCAGCCCTTGTCCTTACTGTGCTGGGAAGTAACATGTTCCTGAATGAAAAGTATTACGTGCCTACCCTGAGGAAAATATTCAAGATTTTGGATCATGGAAGTACTGAGGTTCATAGTCTAAATGGGGTGAAGGGTGAGGTGAGGGGTAAGGTATAAGAAAGCAATTCAGTTAACTAGTGTAGGTGGCTAATTACTCTGAGAACGGTTTGTAAGTGGTCTACTTGTGGGTGTTTGATTTTTCCTATATTGTTGTACAGAGACATTTGGTAATCTCAGTGGACATACAGGTAACAAAATATTTAGACTCCTGTGAGCCAGAGCTCTTCTCAGTTAAAAAAGTGCCATTTCAAATAAAATTCCGCTTTTAAAACATTCCCCCCCCCCTCCCCCCCCCGCCGCGCCTGCCCCCAGTAAATCTCTCAGGGAAACACTACATGGTAGTTTCTACAGCTAAAATAGTTTTGGAGTTTCTTTGGTCACTTTGGCTGAACTAATTTTATCATCTGTATTCTCTAGTGGTCACTGCCACGTGGAAAGGATCTGCTTCTGTTGACATCTTCCTGCACACCAAGCACAACAAATGGTAAGTTCTCCCTTACCCATGATAAGTGTTTTGTTGTTGCTGTTGTTTTTGAGGAGGCAAGGGGAGTGGGGTCTGGGAGCTAAGATCATCTGTAACCAAGCTCAGCTTTCTTTTTAACTCTACTTACAGGTCACTGGCCATTTCCAGAATGCCAGCAGGCACTGTGTGGTGCTCTTCCAAGTCCGATGCCTCTGCTCTCAACTCCTCTCTGTCCCGCAAGGTGGGAAGCCCATGACACAGTGCATGCTGCTTCTCATCTGTCCGGGTGTGCCTGATCCAGCCCTGCGTAGTCCAGTAGCCCGCTGGCATTTACCCTGCCTTTGCTCTGCTGCGCCATGTGATGCAGAGCACCATGGGATGGCATCTCTGCTGACACCAAAAAACAGTACTGCTGATGGCAAACGTGTACCAGCTTATGGGCTAGACCAGCCCTGTTTCTCCAGTCCGAGCTGTAATGCCTTTTGAACAGAAGCAAGTGGCCCACACATTGTACCTGGCAAGCAGAGTCTATTATCTGGTCCTTTTCATTCCCCTAAAGCAAAAAGTATATCTAATATAGATTCTAGGTTTTAAATGATCATTATAATTTTTGAGTTGTCACGTGTTAAAATGCAACACTTGTATGCAGTAGTGCAAATAATACTTATGTAGTAAGACAAGATGGAGAATAGCTTTAATAACGTGCCAATGTGTACTTATAGCAGTGGAAAGGAAACTATTAAGACAGCTCCTGAAAGCAAACACTTTTAAGGTACCTGGAGTTGGGAGAAATTATGTGGATGTTTGTAACAAGTAAGTGTGTGAGGACCATTTGACTTCAAAGCATTGTGAGAACTAACTCACCCATTTTGTGCTCAAGAGAGTTTATAAAGCTTTATAATCTGTTTATGCCAGTTTATAATCTGTTTTATATGGCTCCATGTTTCTAAATATCACATCCAACAGCAACCAGATGAGGGTAAATACAATTAAAACAGTGTATATATACATATCTATATACACACATTTATACAAAATAGTATATATACACACTATATATGCTTTTATATATAGATATAGTGTATAGATATTATATTCTACATATATATTATATGTACACTAGTATAGTGTACAGTATAGTATACTGTAGTATACCTATAGTATATAGGTATACTACATGTACACTAAATATACACTATATGTACATAGTGTATATATATGTATACTAAATATACACGATATACTATATAATAGTGTGTATATATATACACTATATACTATTGTATATACTATATAATATTTATACTATATATATTTATATATCTCTCACAACTCTGACTCAAAAACCTAATTCAGGACTCATATCTTGCTACCTTAGAAATACTGAAGTGGAAACAAAAAGAGTAACCTGTGGTTTTGTGACCACTCACAGTGACACAGGAGAGAGAAAAAAGAAAACCTCTCCTCTTCTATGATGTCTCCATTAAATAAATGAAGCATAAGATGCCACATCAGAAGCTACTGATCACACAGGCAGCAATCTACTGAAGACTGTTCCACTTCACTAGATCTTCCCTAAACTGTTCCAGCGGTGGCTCAGTAAGATCTTCATAGCTAATCAGGGCAAAGTGACACAGAGCTAAAAACCCTTGAAAAACTATTGCTGCCATGTTCAGCAGCTTTTGAAAAGTGCAGAAAAGAAGGGAAGGGTAAGAAAGTCAAAATTTGTGTTAACCCAGCAGAGCCTACTGGCCCTTGTCCCGCATATCTGCAGTTACGATATGTGAAACACTGCCCTGCATCAGGGTGCAAAGCCCATTGCCTGAGCAGGCCACGAACCCCAGCGCATGGTGGGGCCAAGCTGGAGCACAGCGCTTGGGAAGTCCCCTAGCCCGAGAGTAGCACAGCACCATTCCCTGCCGGACAAACACACCGAGTTTCAGACTTTGGCAGCATTGACATCTGCACTACTTCTACCCACTGTGGGTGAAATACTGCTGGTCACTTCATCTGCCTGAACCCTCTTGCTTATTCCTTCACCATCTCTGACTTTCTGGCTAGAGCAGATGGCATTGATTTAAACCCACAAAGCTCTAAACAAAATTTGGGCTTTGCTGATTCTCCAGTTGCTCCTCCCTTTAACACTGCAGCTTTCCTGGATACAGAAGAGAGGCAAGTGTACCTTCTCAGAAGAAGTTCCACAATATAATGTTGCATGTGAGTGTCATTCCCTGTATAGTCCTTAAATAAGCTAGAATTGTTGATGGACTCAGTGTAACTGGTAGTAAGTATAGGTCCTAGGTCCAGTTCAAGAAGATGGTGACTAATCTTTGGCAAAGGCCAGGGATGCCACTTCCAAGATGCTGTTTATGATTCATCTTAATACTTGAAGCTGAGGACCGATTTGTGAAACTGAAGTGGCCAAGTAGTAACTTGGAGAGACAGACTCTGTATGTTGTAGAGATGTATATTTCAATGGCATTTCCTGAATGCCATCTATTATTTCCTTCCTAAAACATATGCAAAGAAAAAGGATTCATTTTTTTATGGCCGTAAAACATGGAAGCATCTATGTTGAGGACTAAAGCACATACTTAGCACATACAGGACTACAGCACATACTTAAATCCCATCACTCAGATGCTGTTCTGTATAAGAATGCACAAGCTTTACCTAAGCCACAGCCCAGTTCCTCCCTATTCACAGGCAGCCTCTTACATGCAAACACATTCATTACGTCCTTCATCTGAAACAGCTTAGACTTGGACCAGAAGTGAATGCTACCTCCCTTTATGAGGGCACAGATATCATAATAACAAATCTGTTGGTTAAAAGTTTCTAAAAATTATCAATAATTTTGGTTGCTAACAACAACTACCTTGTATCATCAAAACTTTATTTCAACTATATGTATTTTTGCCTGGATTTCCCTGCATTAGCACTTCAGTCTTGATCGGGAGTTTACTCCTAAAGTACATCTTTGACCATACTAATTCACCTCATGTAGTGAATCACCCAAACTGGACATCTTTTGGAGAAGGCTAAAGATGAAGCTGTGCCACAAGAGCACTCAGCTGAAGGAGCCACATGAGAACTAGTCCAGAATACCTACACTGAAAAATAAATACGATGGATATCAGGTCTTCAGAAACAACAGTTCCACCCTACAAATTAATTTCTTTGGAAACATGTACCTTGTAAATGCAGTCTCCAGTTTACCTGCATCACCTGTTGGAGTGCCTCTCCAAACCTCCTGGAATAATCAAGTCATAGCTGAACAGCATTGTGGCAGGTAGATCTCAGCAAAGTCAAGCCACAGGAATAACCTGAACTGGTAGCTGTGCCTATGTTTAACTGTATGACTTCTTCAGGATGATATCTGAAGCCTCCATCAAAACTAAAATAAACTTCTGAATTCCATCACATAGTCTGGAACAGCAGACAGTCCTTAACATATGGTAAGACTTTTCTGGCAATTCACATCCCATTTGTCCCAGATAAATAAAATTATTTAGTAAGGATTTTTTTTATATTCTAGTGGGGTATTTGAACAAGTTTCTTCATAAAGTTCATTAATTTATACCTTTAATGGGTGGAATTGTGTAGCTGGATTTGCATCAGAACTACACTTTGGCTTAAAAACATACATTTGGATGCAAAACGGGCACTTGCTCTGGCCCCTTGAAGGCCAGGGAGCCCTGATGCCACCCACTGGACTGATCATCCCTTAAAGCATTCAGACCATTTGTCAATTATTTGTCCATAACAGTAGTTCCAGAGGATGTTTGCAGCACGACTGCTGGAAACTTTCATTGAGTAGGTGGTAAGGAGTGTGTTATTTTTAGTTGATTTGGCTACAAGGTAAATTTATGCTTTACAAATCTGATTCAGATCTGCCCTGCTTGATTTAATCACTAATGCAAAGACAGCTGCTTACTATAGTTTCCTAAACTCCAGCTACAGGTTTTATCTGCTAAAGTAGTAATTATAGGTCTTTGGAAAAAGCAAGGAGAGAAACAATAATTATACAGATGGAGGGGGAATACTTTCTACCTGAAATTCAGATTTATTTTCCCACATCACCTAGCTTAGGATCCTATCAATAAAGCATACAATACATATACTACTTCTCTCTAGAACTGAGCTTGGCTTTAAATATTAGCCATCTTTAGGCTGTCTGCTGCTTGCTTGCAGCTCGCCTCACCTCTCATCTGAATGCCTCAGCATAACCTGAAGACAGCTTCTTGGGGTAACTGCACTTTGCAAAAGACACCTCCTTTTATTTTATTTTGTTGGTGTCCGTGCTTAATCCTAACTGGGCTTTAGGGATCAAAATGCACAAATCTGAATCTCTGGTGTGTCTGGGAGACGTGTGGAAGACAAAGTTTGCTGTTTAAGGAAAACAGAAAGGAGATTGCTTAGCAGATCTCCCCACTGATTCTTAATTGATAGAGCACGATTTTCCCAGTCTAGCTGTTGTCAGCAGAAATACGTAGGCAGGAAATTTCTCGACGTCTCTGAGCCATGCCTTACTCAGGCTCACTGTAAGCACTAGAAGAGTGATTACAGAGCACCAGAAAGGCAATGCCAAGACTTCCTGCACCTCTCCTGAGACAGGATAGCATAGCATGGGCTCCTGAAGTTTTCAGATACTTTTGCTCATCCTCACTTTCCAGTTTGTCAGCAACCACACATACCACCACTTATGCATTGTTTTACCATCGTGTGCATAAGTTTTACCACTTATGCATTGTTTTCACACACTTTTACCCTGCTTTTTTGGGAACCACATGGGCTGTTGACAAGGATTGTGTCTTTTCCAGCTTCCATCTCCCTCCTGCCAAGCACATTTTCTTAATTAAATAATGCTGGGCAGTGTACACAAGTGAACAATTACCCACACAATTTTGGTGCAAGCAAGTTTAAGACCACATTCACAGTGGAGAGGAAGTCGGGTTTAATCATCACTACTAAAATGTGGGAAGTGTGGGTTCGACAACTGTTTTTGGTCAACAAACCATATGATTTTATTGTGTAGTTGGCTTTCCTGGGCCAGGGCTTGAGCCTAGCTCAAGCTTTAATAAAAGGCACAGCTTTTGTGACAAAATGGAGGGTGATCTCCCTATTTCTGACCCTTCTTCTCTGCTCTGAACCTTCCTCACAGATGAAGACCGCATTACCCATCATTTTGAGACTGCACTGCATTGAAGACACAGCCTCAACGACAGCCTTAGCTGTGTTTGAGGACTGAATACAATTAACAAGGAGGATGTGTGACTTCCCAAAGACTCAGCAGCAAATAGGTTAAGGAAAATAAGTTTGGCCCTCCAGCTCTTGAGGTTGGTTTTTATTCTTTTGCTTCTGATGCTCGCTCATGTATCATTCTCATCTGGCCTTACCACTTCATCCAGGAGCTGGCCATTGCAACCCGCTTGACTAAACTTTTAGCTACCACAGTGTTCCTGGGATTTTGATTAATAGTTAATTCCCATGGCAAAAAGTCAATCAAGGAAAAATTTCCCCATGGTGATTTAAGCAGCAGTCCTGCGTAGAAGTGAAGTCATACCCAATGCTAATGCAACAGCATTTGAAACCAAAGGGGGAACCAAATGCCTCAGGTAATTTTATCATCTGAGGTACAGAGGTGTAAATATGAAAGGTCTCTGATGTAGATTAATAGGCATCACAGGTATGTAAATGATCTCTGAGTTTGGCACACTATAGAACTTAGTGTTCTTAAGATCTTAAAATAACCTAAAGTGTGACTTTACAACACAGAATAAACTGTTCTTCATTCCCTACAAAAACTCCATATCCTTTTAAAATAAAGGTTATTAGAAGAGAAACCTTGTAAATACTTTAAAAGGAGTATTAAAGATCAGAGTTTACTTCCTTGGAAAAATTCTTGCTTCAAGTTTCACTACAGATAAGAAATACTATCAGAAATCCAAAAAAAGAAATAAATCACCAGACTGTCTTCTCATTTTTCCTCGGCTGCAATCCTACAGCTCTCAGGAGTGGTAGTGGTTTATCTAGGCACCTGTGTCTTTACTTGCTTCTCTTCTTGCAGTAACTGCAGGTTCTTCACAAAGAATAGCACCCAACAGCACATACTTTTAAAAACAACTGGCTAGAATTGTCCGTGGGCAACTCAACTAAATTTTACGACCTGTAATAAGCTAAATGCATTCTGTCTTTTGCCCAAGTATATGTGTTGTATCTCTTTGCCTTTACTTAGGAGTCTTCCCAGCTCAGGCCATACATGGGCTTCCGGGCACGACCTCACTACTCCTCTAAACTTAAATGAAAAAGATCCTCAGTGCATTGACAGCAGGTCCCCAAAACAAGGACTCTTCCCCCAAAAGAGCTGTTGAATTACATAACTCTTAGTCTGCAGGGCACCATCCCCCCCCCTCCCCCCCATGAGGAAAAAATCAAACACTGAACAGCCAAGATGCTGCAGAAAGGTTTCTGTGATTCTACCATAACCTACCTAAAGGTTGCTTATGCACACACACACGCACACACACAGAGGTTTTACATCCCTCTTGGCCTTTTCACTTTCCAGCTGCAAGTTAATGGGTGTGAGAACAACGTCAATATGTGCCACTTTGAGAACAATCTTTTATGTAACCCAGATTAAAATTTAACTGGCCTGTTTCACTATGCAGTATGTGCAGCCTTTTAAACTGGATCTGATAAAGATCAGTTTTGCTGGAACTTGTTTTCAAAGCACTTAACAAAAACAGCTTCCCTGCCACTGGCACTTGGAGCAAAACAAATCACAGAACAAACTGTAAAATCTGCTGCATTTGAGAATGAAGTATAGTAGTAGTCTGGACATGCTTAGTATAGTTTTATACGTGCGATAAATAAATAAGGCAAAAAATAGGCTGGAAGGCTTTGTGGTACAATGTCAGTCACTAATCTTGTTTTAGCTGCACCATAATGCTAGTTCACCTTCCAGTCCTGCAGGTAACCACTTTGCCGGCCTGCCAACTGCAAATAGCTGTCCACTAGTAAAGGATGCCTGAAGCAGGCTGGAGGTGTGATTGACAACCCTTACTCAGCTCTGTGTTCGCATAATTGACTCTTATCACCAAGAAAGTTCAGCCCTCCAAGCTGTGGCTGAGGGACTGGTGTGGGAGGGAAAAAGAGGCTTGCAAAATCTTCATTTAAATTGTGGGGAAACAGATGATCAACCCTCAGTACTGTTAAATCTCTTATCTTGTTTAAACATACGCCTCTCACATACTAACGGGAAAAGGTGAATTTCTATGGAAAGCTGGTAGGTAATGATATTCTGGATGTACTGTATGTGTAAGCAAGCCTCAAAGATAGCCCATGCATCTCTTGATAACAGGCTGTCATTTCTGCAAGAAACAGCTTACTGGCTGAAAGAGTTCACACATGCATCAGCCCAGTCCGCTGGGAGCTCCTGCGAGCTTCTAACAGCGACAGCCAAGACTGCAGACCTTTAAGTCCCTGTACCTAAGATGAAGCATGCCTATAGCAAATAAGTAGCAATACAGTCGTATATTTTGATATCAGTCTGTTTAATACTTTAGAAGCAAGCCACAAGAGCCAGATGCTCTGAGCTGATTATGAATCTGTCCTTCAAGACAAGCATTTAGGAGACATTACTCTAGGAGTTCAAGATTTTCAAACTTCAAATTTCAGATCCTTACCAAAAACTCGAGACATGTTATCAAAGTAGGATGTGGCATTTGGGTATACAAACCCTGTTAATAAATAATAGAAGAATTTGTGATCACCTACACAGTATTTTGAAACCACAGTCAGGAATGCAGTTTTCCGAGGAGATTACCAAGTTTCTTTGCACGGCACCATGCATACCTGTGCATATTCCTCAGGACTGCCAGAAAAACTGTTCATGGATGTGCAGATCAAAAGTAGTTACGTGTATTAAGTATATGGTTTGCAAGAGGAGTGCAAAACCTATGAAAATGCACAGTGCAAGCAGGCAGTAACCCATGCCTTTCTCTTATGACCTTTTTGCATTCCCTAACCCCTTAGAAAAAACTTCATATGGGACTTCTTGAAAGGCTATCAGTAAGCAAGCAGAAGTTGTACCTTTGTTGCTTTTCATAGCAGAGATTAAAAACATCGGTTCTTGGCTTCTCACAGAGATGGTCAGTAACGATTTCCTCATTACCTTAAATTCTTCTTGGAAAGCTAAAATGCCAAATAATTTTGCAAGGGATAGAGTAAACTTCCAGAAAGTGACAGGCACAGATAACTTTTTACCCTCTCTGCAAATGAATTCTGTTGAGAATATGGTTTTGGAAGCATAATTTTGGAAAGCATATATCCCTATGGATATTTTTGGAGGCTTATTTTTACTTCAATTTTAAAGCGTTCATTTTGTGATGGCCAAACATTTTGGATTTATGCACATTTTGTTGAAGCTTGTGGCCTTCAATAAGGATCAAAAGTATTAAAAAGAGGGCTGGAGTAGGGTAACTGTTCATGCTACTTCTAGGGTTTTTTTGCTTGGGAATACATCAGTGTAAACATTTTAAATACAGGAGAAGTTAAAATAACTGTCTCCTGACTGAACAATTTCCATTAGGTTGCCGATCAGAGCTGAACACCAACCACAGACTCCAGTGGTTGGTAGTTTTGCAGTGCTCAAGTTTGTTTAAATCTTTGCATCCCATGCTGTTTGAGATTTACTTTGATTCTCTAGTGCTATCTAGCGGCTAGTACTGAAAATTATTAATGCATAGAAATGCAGCTACACAAAAGCCAGCATCTATGGAGAAATCTAGGTCCCTCTTCCATGACTAGTCTAACATCAAGGTGTACGTGTGGGGCTGGGTACTGTAGTCAGAGCCTCTCCCACAAAGCTTCAGCACCCCCAAGCTCCCAGACTAAGTGCTCAAGCTGAAACCAGCAGCTGACTGCATAAACACTTTCTTTTGTCTTGAAATACCAAAGAAACACTCATGCAGGCAGCTGGTTATCTGGACTGCTGGTGGCCACCTGCAGGCCTATTTGTGCCTAAATGGGTGAGCCCTTCCCCTCTCCTGTTCCCACTCACTTTTGAACTAGAAGTTCAGACTAGGGCAGTTCCAGCCACCTTTCACTACAGAGAAAAGCAAACAGGCTGCCAAGGCACCAGCAAATACCTTTGTCTCCTTGCTGCTTGTAGCCCGAGATTTTTTCTTGGTTCATCTTCTCCTTGACATTGAGAAGGAAACAAATCTAATTCAAGGTTGCCACTTTTGGGCTTGGTCAAAGAGGTTTGCTAGCTGGGCCAACAGATTCAAGGTTTAAGCTCAAGGCTGACTGTCAATAATACATATAGGTACATGAGTTCAAACTATCAACTGAGTAAAATTGAGTACAGTTCCTCTATATAAAAGGAACAGTCCTAGGAACACGAAATCTTTGACATGGGCTTAAGTAAAAAGCTTTTAGGAGTGAGGAAGTCTGGAGCGTATTCATACTTCATGATGTGCTCTTAGCCTCACAAACACTGCATCAGTATCCCAGACCCAAACGTTTCTCAACTTCAAATAGGATTTCATTGCCCTGAAAGTGCAAACTGGAATGTACTCCATTCTTAAACATGCCAGGCTAATAGAAAAGATGTACATTCACATTAGAAAAAGGTTCATAGGGAATCATGATAATCACAATCTAACGGAGAAGAAACATAATCCTTCTGCTGCAGTTTTTCCTGACATTAAAATACATCAAGTATTTACTCAGTTTTTAAAAATCCTTTGAGACCTATGGATAAAAAAGGGTTAGAGTGCCTATTATAATTTCTGCCATGAAAAAAAAAATCATGCCTGGAAGGAAATATCTGCAGGCTAATAATTAGCACTTACACGGTACTGTTCCCCAAACTACATATAGATTTGCATATATACACATGCATGCGCATGCACACACACGCGCAAAGCCTTTGACATCCTCCCCTCACACATAACACCCCTCCTCCAACACACACACAAATCAAACGAGATGGGAGCAGGGGAAGTACAGACAGGAATGGGTTGGCTGCTGACAAAATAAATAGCTTTGAAGAGTCTCTGACTTCTTAGGGTAGAAAGAAGAGGATGCCACATGATAGCAAACAGTAAACTGTTAATGAGCTGTTTCTAGTAAATGCTAAATTCCATAAATCTGCACTTAACGACAAAGGTCCAGTTGTATTTTTTCTTCCAGCTCTAGTGACTGCAACAGGAAAAGTAAAGGCCTTTTTCCAGAGGGCAAGAGACTGTACACACAGAATTCCAATGGTCAGCTGCCGTTCGACACGAACAAAAGCCAAGTTGTTCCCAAGGAGGTAAGGCACAGACTGAAAAGAGAGCGTGCTTAGTCATAACAGGAAGTTCAGCTCAGTCCAGGAGGTTCCAACCTTGTCTCAAGCAATTCACTTTCCTGGCCAGGACACATTTATAATTACTGCACAGGCTTTGTTAGCCACACAATTTAACACAAAGGCAATCACTGCTGTTGTTCAGTGTTGTGAAAGGGGCTGTAAAAGCTTCACGAGGAGACTGTGCCCACAAACTTTCTGTGAAGTAATTAACACACATATTTGCTTAGAACAACCTCTGACTCTACATTAACAATAAATCTAAGTGGATTACTGCTCCTTATGTATATGCTTAAAAAGGGAAGTATATGATAGAACTAGAGATAAAGGTAGAACATACGCAGGTTCTCTGCATAATCTCCAAATTAAAGCCAAGACGTTCAAGGCTAGATCTTAAAAAAAACCCACAACCAACCAACCAAAAAAACTCCTGACTTCTAGGACTGCAAGTGAACTTTGTCAGAGTCGTGGTACACACCGGTATACTGACTGAGGAGAGACGAATATGCATCAGTCCCATCAGGGAGTGCCCTGGAGCCTGCTATGCCCAGGGGTGGGTTTCTAACCACAACATCTCTCAAAGAGCAAGTCCATAAGGAATAGCATCAGAGCTTTTGCCCACCTGGGACCTAAAACTCAGAATTTCTCATACAGACATAAACCTAGTTATTCTTCCAAAATGCTGCTGGACCTTATTTTCCATTAAAGCATGACTTGCAAGGGAAACGGTGGAGCCTAAGCCTTCTCTTTACAGGAACTTTTCCAGGACATGCGAATTCAAGCAGTGAACCATCTAGGCGTATGCAAAAAGAAGAAGCTGCAGATGCAGCTGGTATTACCCAGCATTTAAGATCATAATGAAACAACACTAATTTACTACATTAAATGTGTCACTTGTCCTATTTAAATCCCCAATTACCAAAAGTGAAGTCTCCGGCCCAGACACTAGGTTTGAGTTGCCTGGATTCCCGAAGAGAATTTTAATGTTAACAGTGACATTTTCCTTCACTACCTGTATTTGTACATATTCATCAAAACTGAGAAAAATGACATATCTGAAACAATGACAGAGTCATTTTTTTCATTCCAAAAATATCAGAAGAATAACACCTTATTAGCTCTTTGCAGGCACTTTACACTTGGGAAGAAGTATAAAACCTAGGAAAAAGAGTTGGTGTGGACTTACTAAAAAACCATGACAAAAATATGAACACTATCGCTTCTAACCATCTTCTGGTCTTGGTGACAGTAACAAAGGTTAATGATTTCCCCATATGACAATCTTTATTATCATCTGTCCTCAGTGGTTCCTGTCACAAGCAGGACTTTCCAGTGAGCATTTGCTGCTTTAACCATTAGGATTATATTGGTATTTATATAACTCATCTGCAGCACTGACCTTTCTACTCCCACCAGACATACTCACATTTAACACTGAGTAATGAATACATTTTTTCAAGCCAAAACAAAACATGTATGTCTTTGACAGATTCTCCCAGAACAGAGAATAACTCATTTCCTATTGACTACCCAAGGTGCTGCTCCCATTGCTTTTTGTAAAATCCCCAGTAATGTGAAACTCTGAAGTTTTGGACGGAGTGGCTATGGCATCCCTGTGATGAGAAGGTACTTGAAAGTTAAAGCCTGCAAAGGCCTTTAATGTGCTTCAGCCTAAGTGCTCATGTGAGGTGCCCAACAAGAAACTCAGGCTCCCTTATCTTCGTCTTGTGTGCAGTAGTGGAAACCTGATAAAGCATCCTGAAAATGTACCCTGGGGGTCTCAGTCCTCCCAGTCCTGGTATTGTGCACTCTTCTGTGGCTATGAACAGGGAGGAGCATACATAAACGCTATGAAAACACACCCAACTGTGACACACTGTTGTTGACCAGTGCTGAAAGTCTCAAAAAGGTATCCCACATCCCATAGAAATACTCATGAAGAACGTTCACTCCCTTTTAGCTACAATGCCCGTCTTGCTCAGTCAAAGTGTACTCTTAACTAACCTGAACTACACTTAACAAAGTGTAATCTTAACTAATAAACTGCCAAAGGATGAAATACCAGAAAACATCAACAAGTGCTGACAACTTCGAAGCCTCCCATCTTAGACAAAAACCTTTCACTTGACTATCTATGGGTAAACTGGGCATCTAACTGCAAGCACTTAAAATATTCAGCTTAGCACTCTCAGCTAAGAACCCAGATAAAATTTATTGTATGTGATTCAAACACTCCCTTTATGTAATTAAAAAAAAAAGATACATATTTAAACTACCTATCTGAAGATCAAAAAAATGGACTGATGAGAAAGTAGTTTGATAAGAAAGACTAAGTTAAAGCCTGCTTGGTTCACTTTCTAAAAACAATTTGCTGCTGCAACTTAACAAAAAATCTTGAGTTAAAAATTAATAATCCAGTTTGGATAATTCTGTTATCTTCAACTGAGATGTATGCAGCTTTCAGGATTAGTAGTTTATCAGAAATTATTCTCTTCTTTCTACTGAAATAAGAAAAGCAACACCTATTTTTTTCTGCCCATTTCACATGACCATTTTCACTGGGAGTAAGAAGTTCAATAATATTGTGGAAGATTTTACCACAGGACAATGAAAACACAGGGCAAAAAGTGAGGAACCTTGATCTACTTAGGCATCGTCTTCCATTAGTAGGTATATTGTTGTAAAGCATTTGAAATGGATCAGTCTAACCTGACAGTGTTAGCATTTTCCCAAATATCAGTGGCACAACTTCACAAGCTAACACTAACCCTGCAACAGTGGCTATGAAGTAAAATGTATTAAAATCAAGATCTACACAGCTGTTGAGGAAGATGCACAATCTCCAATTCAGAAAGAAATAAAAGCAGCTTGTATATACACTGCAGTTGTTGAATGTTCTAAGGACAACAGTGTTCAGTACAGTTTTAATAGCATTTGTAAAGGAAGTGAAAATTTTTATCTATTCTTAGTAGCTTCAAGTGGTGCCTAAGGCAGAAATGTTCCCTAAACATGAATATTTTAGATGCTTTCTATTTTTAAAAAGCAAGAAAAAGGTGTGTGTGGGAAACCACTACCAGCCTCCTTCCAATGTCACTCTCACTCCGAGATAAGGCTTTCTTTGCAAAACACTATTAAAAGTACTAAGTTCCTCCATACTACTTGCAAGTCTCTGCCAGTAAAACAAAACATCTTTTTGCCACTTAAGAACAAAGATGACAACTTTTTTCTTCTTTTAGATTGGGGTTTTTTTTAAGGCAAGTCCAAGTATAGGTCTACAGAATATACAGCTTTTTTTTCTTTTAAAAAGAGGATGGATAGGGTGAAGGGAAAGGGACCCTCAATGGCTACTAAATTCCACCCACTCTCCCAGATGAGAATTACCAATACCATTGCTTCCATAAAGCTAACCCAGAAATAAAATCCAGCAGAGGAATGAACAGGAAAGACAATGATACCTGCTCACTGCCAAGGAATGAAATATGTGCATTCCCATGAGCCAGCTGTCCTTTGTCCAGACTCACGTTTACAAAAAGTGACAGTCTCTTTCATTAATATCACTCTAAGATAACTAGCATTGAATAGGTGAGAGGTAAGCAGAGTTAAAAGAAAGGACTGGGTATCTGAACAATGGGCTGGAGCCTTTAAGATGCCAGGACCTTCAGCTCCAATCCTGTCAAGTCCCATAATTAACACAGTCACACGGAAAAAATGTAACCAAAAATGGAAGACTTGGTAGAACTGGGGCCACAGTACCTAGACTCCTACAGGACTAACCCCTGTGATATGAAAGTTGTGTTGAATACCAAATGATAAAGAAAACCAAACATCCTAAGCCTCCAAAGTTTATTACACCTCATGGTCCAGTGCATGGCTGCCACTAAGCAGTGGTCAATGCAACAGATTTCCCCGCGTGGGGCTTGCAGTAGATCCTGTGCTCTTCAGAGCAGCAGCGTGGGTCACAGCTAAAAGCAAAGTCCCAGGCTCCATGGCTCACTGTTTTGATCCCTCATGGTAAGTCCCATGCCTGAAGGAAGGCTTTTTAAACAGATTGAACAATGATTAATGCTGTCTGTTTCAAAAAAGCAAGGCAGCTTCATATTAATTCCTAAATAGTTTTGGTATCTGGTCTCATGGATTTGCTAAGAGTTTGCAAATGAAGATAATATCTTAAAATCCAAATACAGCCATTTTTAGCAGATGCTTTAAGGTTCATATAAAGAGTAATGCCATTTTTTTGTTATTAATTTAAATTTGTTTGAATTAATCTTTCACAACAGAATGAACAATGCAAGCATGCCATTGTAAAGCAACCAGAAACACACCCGGAACTTTGGAATTTATTCACTTAAATCCTCCGTTTAGACACAACAGCAGTAACAAAATATCTGTACACTACTTCTGTTACAAATATAGATACTATTTAAAGTGACTTTACATACTCTAATGTAGGAATTTCTCACTCTAACCAATGAATAACTATAGAAGAGCAATTCAATAACAACAGCATCCAGTAACGGTACCATCTGTTTTCTTTCGTCTTAACCTACCACAGTGTAACTCCTAGAATAGTCAAAG
The DNA here is from genome assembly GCF_034638445.1 of Ciconia boyciana. Lineage (NCBI taxonomy): Eukaryota > Metazoa > Chordata > Aves > Ciconiiformes > Ciconiidae > Ciconia > Ciconia boyciana. The sequence goes on from NC_132937.1 coordinate 51,550,316, forward strand.
AGACAAAGAGGGTGATTTTTTTAGTTAATTCCCTTAGACCTAGCTATCAATTTGTTAATAATATTTCACAGACATTCCTAATACTGTTTTTGTGTCCCACTAAAACAAATGCTACTCTTTTGTTACCTTCCTCTAATAACGGCCTGACCATGGCCTGCATTTTCAGTTCAGATTTCTCTTAAATGACAACTGACATGGTGGCCTTCTTGCTACAAATTTTTTTGCTAATAAGCACAAAGGGTTTTGCTCCTCATTAGCATGCTAATTAGCTGGCTATCTTTCTCCCTTAAAATACCTGGCAAAATTTTTCTGCAGGAAGGTAAATCATGGGCAAAGTGTGCTTTATCTGACAGATCCCTAAGAGCCAGTTTGAGCAGCAGAAGCAAAGGCAGGCTACAATCAGCTAAGGGTTTCAGTGAACACGGTTTTTGGATAAAGTTTTAGTGAGGGTCCCAATTTAGGAATCTGAGGATGTTAATAAATTTATTGACCACACTGCTGCCCAAAGAACAGCTCCATGGTTGCATCATACTTACTAGACACTGTCTTGTATTTGTGCCTGTAAAATCAATACCCCCAAAACAATGTTTGTGGCCCTCAAACCTCCGCTTCTGCTTAAAGCTGATGCAGAAAGACCTTCACTGCTGTCTTATTACTCATCTCCACTAGGAGGGACTTTCAGCCTTTTACCCACCCTCAACTCCTGGTTTTAGGCCTCCTCAGTCCAAGGAGGACTATACCTTTGCTAATAGGAGCAACACTGTAACATCAACTTTTTCCACCTTGGCTTAATCAATATCCACAAGTCTCTGTCTGCAGTTAGGTAAAACCTGAGCAGTTTGTTCACGGCTCTGATTCAAGCAGCTTGCAGAAACATCTGCATTGAGCCTGTAGTTAATCTCGCACGTTGGAAGAGTACAACCTTCGCTTACACACATTTCATACTGGGAAGGTTGCTTTCACACCCATATAGGCTAGAAACCACTAGTATTATAAAAGAAAAGTTTAGTTCTTCTAATACTGCAGTTGCTGGGCACTCTCACTCACCAGGAGTAGTTTCCACTGGCAAATGGATTTCTCAGCTCTGAGCCCAAGTCCTCTACTTTCAAAACAAACACACGCACACACCCCGCCTCAAAAACAAGCAAACAAACAAACAAACAAAAACAAAAGAAAAAACAAATCCTCAAAGCTAAGCCAAACTAAAACACAGTTTTCCTTTTTTCGAATACACCATGACTTAGGAAATTTAAACACACAGACAAACAAAAAACCCCACCCAAGTCACCCTCCCAGCTCCTTCTACTTCAGCACTGTGAAATAATACAAATAATCATCTAAGTCCATTAATCATCCGCCTCCAGATTACATCCTTTTCCTTCTTTTCCCAAAATTCCACATTTTGTTAATACTTTCTTTCTTCAATAACCTTATTTCTGTCTTCTGACTACTGCTGCCCATGCCACCCCCTTCTTGACTTGGTGACTTTATCATTTTTCCAACGTATTTCAAATACCCAAAGCCTCTCAGCAAAACATTCCAGTTTTGTTATGCAGTTATTAATGCAACCATTTCTTTTTTGTTTTGGTGGCTTACAAGCATTCATTATAATACTAATAGAAAAAATATCCATATCTTTCCATAGTTGATGTAACTCCATCCCAGTGGTTTGACAGTGAGAGAAATACTTCTATTGTATACAAAAATATTGTTAAATGTTATTTTTCTTCAGTGTTGTAACACAGTCCTGTGAAGCTGGAAGAGCAAGAAGGCTATATAAACATTTCCATTCTCTTTGCTATGCGGAAGGTAAATAATATAGTCTTATTGACCCTACCCCTTTGGGCAGCCAGTTCACGACAAAACAGTCAAAGTGACTGTTCCTTTTGTCCTTTTCAGAATAGCAACTGCTTCCTCATGGGTCACCCCTTCTAAACTCTGCCCATTCACAGCAATGATTTGATCCCCCCTCTTCAGGCGTCCATCTTCTGCTGCTGCACCCTGAAACGAAACAACATGTAACTGCAGATTCATGCATTTCTTTTTCTTCCTGCCACACTGTCCTTATGGTCTGAATAAGATGGGTTCAGTGCACAAAACCCCTTAAAACTTTTTTGACCTTCAGTGATTCAACTACAGTCAATTGTAGTACAGCCTGCTAGTGCTGCAATATGCCCTGCCCTGTCTAAGTTTCACAACATCTAGAAATCAGATCTACAGGACTTCTATATTCCTTTAACCCTGTTTGTCCAGCTAGCATAGCATTTAAACTCTACTATCATAGAAGTAAGATTTTCAAGACCTGAAGAAGTTTTCAGCAACTGATATCAGAAATCCAGTAAATCAAAACTCAGCTCTATACTTTGATTTACCACAGAAGTTTGGGATTCTTTATTCTACTTTTTTCTGGCTTAGGGCTGTTTTCTAGGGTAGTCCAAACTATCATATCCAGGTCAGTACCTGAACTTCTCCAAAGGTCCAGACTGAGTTCAATTATTTTATCTTGGCCTACCTTTCAGACTCTCAGTCAAAATAAATAAAACAGTCCCTTCAACTACCTGAAGAAAATACACTCTAAACATAAGGCAAGGGGGGCTGTTTTTCTAAGTATGTACACAATTCCAGTTTTAAGATTTGAAGAAGACTCTGCCATATGCAGAGTCACATGCATTTGGAAATTCTGAATCTTCCTAAGACTATAGCCTTCAAATGCTGCAAGCACATTTTGACCAGCACTTGCACTAAGGCAGAAAAGCTGTGAGAAACTGTTACAATCCTTTGGCTTCAAACTCAGGCCATGATTTAAGATAGTAGCTGCTATGAACTAACTAATAAATGGATTGACAGAACAAATTTACACTCACCTTTGCAAACACTGTCTTCACATAAATGGGTAAGTCTCCATGGGGACTGCCATAACCGCCCACAATACTAAAGCCTAGGCCGTCTGGTCCTCTATCCAGAGTAATGGTCTTGTACTGAGGAGGTCTAAGAAAAGGAAAAAAGAGTATTGCAATGTTGTCTGTGTCTATGATTTAACATGTAGAACGTTCAAAAAAAACCATTTTTTCTTTCAAGCTAAGCAATACATTTCCCTTTCCACTATAACTACAAATTCTTTTATTATAATAAACTGACTATTTTAGTTCATGTAAAACACTGTAAGTGTCTAATGCCCTCGTTATTTCTTAAAGGTAGCTATTTCAAACACCTCTTCCACACAGCTCAGGGCATAGTTACGGCTGCAACATCCCACTAACAGTGCTTACTAGCGAAGTAGAGATGCAATACCAGTACCTCAAATCTCCGTAACATCTACTTTAAAAAACCTGTAACCCACCACACCTCCTAAAAAATGTCTAAAATTAGCCCTGATAGCTTATGTTGTAAGGTTTAATTGCTTCTCTCCTCCTCTATGACTGTGTATTTGTATGTATGTGTTTATACAGACCATTTATAGGTGTATTTCCCCTCATATACTTTGACTATAAGAAATTTTGAAGTTCTATCTTTCGAAGTAGATCTGTGAGGCTAAAGAACTCCATTCTTTCTTTCCCTGTTCCTGGAACAAAAATGTCTCAGATTTATGTCAGAGTTTGAAGTAAAACTTGTTTACATAGCTGTACCCTGCAGTATACCAGAAGCAGTATACCTTGCATACCAAAAAAGTGCAACGCTCCTGATAGGCCAGTGCTAGAAATGGAAACACAAGTACCACTGTGGAAAGGGCCTATTTAAGTCTGAGGAAAAACATTTTGGGTATATCAATTTATCTCAGCTACCAAGGCTCAGTGAAACAAAGGAGGCTGTATTTACAGAGAAGAAATCACATCATAACTCTACAGAGGGAGAAAATAAAGCAGCACAGCCAATCACATCATGAAAAAAGCATAAGAGGACCTATGGCCTACAGGTCCCATGTTTACCAAATGTGTAAGTCATTATTAAGTCAAACAATTCATCCATTATTTGCTAGAATTTGTAAGTTTTTTAGCTTGCGTTCCACCTAAAATAACAGGCTACAGAGATTGTACCTTGTATAGTTACTGACCCTAAATCATCCTGAAAAATGCTGGTTGAAGTTAGTCCCGCAAATGAAAGACTGGACGTAGGTGGATCCTGCTGCTGACCAGTTACAACACTTACTTCTCCTCCAGCTACAACCTAGGAACAGAGTTCGTAAGCCAGTAAAATGAGAATGCTGACACTAAAATAATTCATTATAGCAGCTGGCAAAATAGTATTCAGAAAATATTCCAAATGTCACTGAAGATTTTTTACCTGCAACTCAATAGTGCCTGAAGCATTTTTTAAGAGACTAACAGCTTGGGAGTGAGTCATGCCCTCAGTAGATGTTCCACAGATGCTAACAATCCTGTCCCCAACCTGCAGAAGAAAATGCAGAAAACCTAACACTAACAGTAAGTTTAGTTACATAGATTTATTTGTTGCTTTCTTTCAACAATAGCAGAACTGTGTATTTGCATTTAGCCAGATTTTATCAGTGATATAGGGCAGGGGAAATGAAATTAGCAACTGTTCACGGTACATTTTCTCTTGAAGGCAAATCATCTTTGAACCACATAATGACCCAATACAAGGGTAGGTAGAAAATTCAACATCATGATTAGCAGATTACATTGGTTTAATGTATTCAGTGTAAAAAAGTAATGATGCTTTACAGAATTGATCCTAATACTCTAGAAATATACAGCATGTAAAAAAAGAGGTGCAGTTTGCACATCACCTGAAGATAAGACAGACTGAAGTATTAAATTATCATCAGAGATTGTATGTTTGAATTCATCCTGAAATAACACTGTCCATTTTCCAAGGAGCATGAGTCAGTAGGCATGTAAGTGCTGTATCAGGTAAGACCTCCCACTTTACCTCAGAACCTAAAAAGTACTATCTCTATCCTAAGACAGATAAGCATAGAAAACATGAGAGATAAATCAGACTGCGTACATACAGTTGCAGGAATGACCACCACAGTCATCAGTGGAGCTCACTTACAGAATCCATCATTCTGAACCACCCCCTCTACTTTTCATTTTCACAAGCTGACTACCTCTATGATCCAAGATTGCTTTAGGACTTCCTTCCCAAAGTTAGCATCTTTCAGCAATAACCTTTTACCATGCTACCAATCTGAGTTACCGTTTCGTCAATCCCAACAGCAAAAATTCTTGTCACAGCCAGAAGCGCTTATGACTGTATATCATTAAACTGCTAATTCATTGCCTGCCTAGAGTAATTACCCATGTGCATTACCCATGCACTCTTTACAACCTTCTTAACAATTAACTTACTCTGAGTTTCTGAGTCTGAGCTGCAACTCCATTTGGATGCATCATGGCAATAAATATAGGAACATCTCCAAGAGGACTTCCTACACCTCCAGCAATGCTCACTCCTAGTGAATCTGCAGGGCCCTGTTATTGTCATGAAAAAAGATTAGATTTTTCTGGAAAGAAAAACACATACAGAGAATTGTAGGCTTATCTCAAAAAACTACTAAAGCCCCTACCTTATGAAAATCAGAGTTCCTATGTCTCAAGCCATTTTTTAAGCTAATAGAGTATGCATAATTTTGAAAAAGCACAAGAGAGCACAATATATGTTTCTTCCTATCAGTAGTTAATAGGTGACAATTTGCTGACTTAGTTGTGTGTTTTGCCTTAACCAAACTAAATTCTTACAGAATTAAGTGTCAGACCCTTAATGTCAGCATAGAAAGTCTGGAGAAGGAAAACTGGACAGATGGGATTGCTTATCCTTAATATTGTCCATATCAATCTCCTATTATGAACTGTCTGAAGCCTAGAATTAATCTTTATGCTCCCCCTAGTGTCCTACTGTCGAAGAACAAAACGAGCTGTTCACTACGGTACAACACCCTGCTACCTAACTGCAAAAACTGCTATTGTAAACTGTTATTTGCAGATTCTACTGTAAAAAGAGAACGGCTAAATACAATCCATGTAATTAAGTGAACTACATGCCAGGCAAAGTCAAATAAATATAAATATTTTGGACAATCAGAAGCAGTCTGTGACTCAGATCTCATGCTCCTGTAAATAAGGAAGTCGACTGAATTTCACAGTTGAAAACCTGGCAGCTGTCATGTAAGCGCCCACCCAGTAAAAATGTGTGTGAAGAAAAATACGAAATACAAAACAATGGGCTTGCAACTTTAGTACAGTTCCCTTGACTTCACTAAAACAGAGTGTAGATTTAACTGAGTCTGATAACAGTAAAACTAGGTCCCATTGTCTCTTATTAAGCCTTCCTCCTTTTGCTTTCAAAACAGGTCACAAAATGTGATAGCATAAATCGCACTGATTTTACATAAAAATATAGGCAGTGGAGATCATTCAAGGTCAAGACTATAACACAGGCAAATTAATTAGCTATTGCCACATCAATTCCTCTCTCAAAATTATTAACAGCGCCAGGCTTCTTCCTTTCTGTAAACACACCTATTGACAACATCTACAAAACCTGTGCCTGATATATAACACTTCATGCTGTAACTTACCTTTTTTATTTCAACTGTTCTTAGTCCCTGTATTTCAGAAGCTGCTGTCAAATGAATTTAAAAAAAGCATTTTTAGGGAACTTTTCCATTAAAGTTATCCAAACCACTATAATGATTCTAACTTTCTGCTGGTTTATTATAGACATACGTTTTAAGCAGATTTTGAAAGTGGCTGTCATTAAATTAATACGATTTAAATACTTCTAAAAATGGGTGAAAGTCATTCACTCTCTCCATTTAAATAACTTTTGGAATAAGACTGCTAAGCATGCTCAAATAGAATAGAAAAAACTAGTATTTGCTAGCATTACTTTGGTCAGAAGTAACTTTGTTCTAAATTTGAGCACGAGAAAGCTATGCCACATCTATTCTAATTTAACTATACAGTATCTGGATTTCTATGAATGAGACAGCTTGACTGAAGATGTATTTAGATTAAATAGAAAATTATGTCTCAGCTTAGATTCTCAACATCTAAACTGCTGGTATAACAAGCTGCTAATTTCTTTTATAAAAAGCTGTTCAAAGATATATATGATGTACTGTACAATAACCACCCCTGCAGCATTTTAATGACTAAGGAACCACTTTCAGCCCTACAGCACATAATGACAATATTTTACAGAAAGTGAAAGAGCTCAGCTACCAGTTCACATGTATAAAATACTGAAAGCACCAAAAGAAACCTTACTGGTATTCTTCTTCAGACCACTTTCAAAGACCTCAGGTGCACTGGACCCAGAAACTGGGAAACTGAACGATGAGACACTGCCACTTCCTTCACTGACCTAAATACAGTGTTAGACTGGGATTAGTGAGCAGCTTCAGACGCCCAATTGATAAAAGTAAAACTGTAACCCACTGTATTCAGTGTATTTTGCTGTATTTTACTTTTTCCGTGCCCAGTTAAAGCTGACACAGTGAACCTCTACATATTTCTTAGTCACTCTAGAGGGCTCCTTGTTTGAAGCATCATTAGACCAACAGAGATTGCATGCCTACAACCCCATGCAACATTTTGAAGCACTGCTTCTGAGGGCCAGAGTGTTCCCTTATATTTGCACCTTCTATCACCTCATAGAGATCTTCTGGTGCAAAAGTTAGCCACAATTATCAAGGTAGCGACAGAATATAAAAGACAGATCTTTATATATCCTCATGTGCAGTCTCATGTTCATTCCCTCCATCAGCTAAAACTAAGATGAGGCTCTTCGCTCACAGGCTTCACCTGCACAATTTCCAGAAAGACTTTCACTATACCCACAGGGCAATGTAAAGGAACAATATGGCTCCCAGTGAGACTAGTCTGCTGACTGTTACAGACTCTTCAAAGCACTCAATGTTGTGAGCTTCTTCTTACTTAACTTAGATTAAGATCGCACAGAGCCTGCATGTTTTCATCTTGTTTGGCATTACCCATTTTGAAGAGAGCCTAACATTTCAATCTAATCCAGTCTTAACCTGCTCACTTTAAACTATTTAATTATATGATTTGTCAGTACTTCATCAAGATCTTGTCATCAAGATCTTCAGTACTTGATGATCTGCATACCCAGTTTATAACCAGAGAAAGTTCTAAGGTAACTTGTGAGCCCTCAGAAATATAGCTCCTACTGGAGAGAATCTCGATGTGAGCTGCTACCACGTGAAGGATGCATTCAAATGCAGACACTGATGCGAGTTTGTAACACTCCACCATTAGATCAACAATTAAATAAACTTGAGAGACGCCTGATGGAAAGGGTGCAGGTTTCCTGCTTCTGATGACCAAGATTATGGTAAGAATATGCAAAGAGTGAAGAAATTCACTAAGTTTACTGAAACAATACTCCATTGCATGCCAAGCACTCCTAAAGTAACAAAGAGGTTTAAAGTGCACTCCAACTTCTTTTGGTATCAATGAGAATCAGAGCTCTCTCTGCTTCCCAGGCTGGAGCCATAAAAATCAGACTACGCAACACAGCAAAGCCATTTCTGGAATACATTTTTGGCTGGACCATGTCTTTAACAGATACAATATGCTAAAGTGAACATATGAAACGGTTACCGAAAAGCTGCAAAGTACATAAAAACTACTACTTTTCTTCATCTTGGATCAGGTATGTGGAAAATCACTGTCACCATAAAACCAATTCTTTTTATTTGCTTTCATTATTTAACCACATTTTATTTCTTCCAAACTAAACAGTTTTACAGTTACACACCTGGCTGCTCTGGGATGTTCTCCTCTCGGAGTGGAATGGACCAGCTTTTATTCTTCCGACCTCTAGTCTTACCGTACCTAACGAACACTAAAGAACCAGTCATTTATAACACATCTCTTCTGTCTACAACATTAAAGCCTATGACAATATTTAAGTCACTTATTAGATGGTGGAAGAAGAAAAAATATGGAGAGAGGGGAAAATAACATGCTAACAACCCTGCAATGAGCACTGAGCAGACAGAGCTCATGGCAGGATCAGAGCCACACAAACTAAATACACCATGATATTCAATACCGAGCAGGGTACTTTTGGGACTAATCAGTATTACAATAAAGATGTGAAAATTACACAAGAAGACTAATTCTGTTACCTTTCACTTAACAGGGAGTAGTTTTGGCTTCTCAATTGTAATGTCAATATATATTTTCAAGATGGGATTTTTCAAGGAATAGTGAAATTGACTGTTTTCACAATAAGCACTTAAGAACAGTGCAACACCTCAAAGTATTAATCATTATTTCTGTTGATTTGACTGAGAACATGGTATTTAAACTTGCAGTTAGTCATCTCTCTCCCACTCTTGAAATTATCTGTTACTCCGGATCCATACCAACATAACTAAAGAAATTTTGGGCAGGAGGTTTTCCAAACATCTATCTGTAGTTTAAGTGACTTTTCTGCATCTGACTCCCAACCAGAAGCTGGGTGATATGGACTGTTTGCACATTGGAAAATCCTTCCGCTAGTCTTTAAGCTATTAAGTATTTACATGTCTGCATAAAATGCATGTCGCAGAAGAAAATTCACCCTGCAATCAAATATTTAGCAATCAAGACATTAGGCTGATTTTGGAAACAGACAGGTAAGTTATTATCACAAACAACATTTAGAAAACTGGACTTCCGAAATAATACAAGTAGTGTCAAAAGAAGACCACCTATCTGCAACATATTCAAGTACAGAAATTTCAAAGTTTTGTTGCTATTTTGCTTTTTCTTCTTTCTGCCACTGGGAAGTTGTTCATATGAACTCCTGTATCCAAAGAACTTAATATTACATAAGTTTGTCTTTATTTATCATGCTTTAGCTGTATTACTCTAAGAGAGGTTCATGTATATGTCAGAAAATTCACAGTAAGAAATAGACCAATATAACAAAACCAACAACAGGACATACCCATTCAAATAGGGTGTCCATACCTCATATCCTGTTGCTATTCTCTTACGGGTGACACCAAAAGAGATTTATTACTAAATTGCTTTTTACTTTTTAAATAATGTTGACTTCTGTATGTCCTGGGAAAGACTTGATCAGGGCTCAGGCAAAACCATTCTTTCCTGCTTGTATGAATTGACTTGTATTACACCATACAGACAACTCTTATGCAAAATGGAAAATTGAGGAAGTAATTATGTACCTAAAATTACCTCATCCCCACATAAAATGCAAACCCACAAATGAGATTTAAAAGTTATAATGTGTGAAAGTGGGAGATAACACTTTCCAACTGAACTTGTGAATAAATCAATTCGCATTTAGTTTTATTACAGTTTTCTCTCTCTTCCTGAAATCTCCCATTTGATAAATCCGTAAGTCAAATGAGGTGAAAAAATTATCAGCTTTTCACATGTTTTAGGGATATTTAAAAAGAAACACTGCAAGAACAGGTGGAATTCTCAACCTGACAACTCATTCTAGTCATATCATGCTACTTAAATACATTGGGATTTTCCAAAGATTACAAATAACTTTCTAACAAAATACATTTCAGGTATGTTAAGACAATTTGCTCCTAGATCTTACTCTCGTGAATGAAAACAGAACTGATACCCGAACTAAAAGTGGTGACTGCCCACATATGAGTGATCGTGCTTTACTCCATTTATACTGCGTAAACAAAACCGAATTGTTAACAGTAATATATCTGAGGTATTTTAAAAGCCTAATTTCTCAGGGCTAGAACAATTACTTACAAGTATTACTGAGTAGGATGAAGTATTTAAAACATGAATATATGAATGATAAGTGGGCACCAAGAATCTTCAATTAGATACTCCAAAATGCTTGCCAAAATGAAAGAAACTTTCCACATAAAATGGCATTTTAATTTAGAGGAGATGTAAAAGTGCAGCATATGAAGAAGAAATGCACTGTCCTTAGATAAAGTAAAGTATCAGGAAAGAATGGAAAAGTACTGTTACCTCAGAAGAGTATATTAAAGAGTTCACTGCCAGAACACAGACCCAGTTCTGGCATTCTCACTTACAAGCTCATGCTGAAAATACAGAAGTGCTCCTACCTTCCCTGTCTAAACCCCACCCCACACCCCCAAAAGAAAAAAAACCCAAAAAACAAAAAAGCTCAAGGAACTGTTCAAGACCTGGAAAAATATACCTTTGAATGTGAGTGCAAAGAAGCATGATCGTGTGCCTATGTATCCAAGAGTCAGCTATGAGTAGTGGCTGTTATATTTTTTCCAGTGGAACGGTTTTCCATTGGAAAAAGCTGACTCGATGGAATCCTTACCATGCAGCAGGAATGTCTCAAAACCCTGGCTGGAAAACAGACAAGCTGGCTGACCAGCTGGACTTCCTGCCAGACCACAAGAAATGTTGTATACCTGACTTCATTCTGATTTGGAAATAGGGGGAGGACATCAGAAGCACAAAATTTAATGAGAACAGAAATTCTGGTTCCAAGAGCTGCAGATAAAAGTTTACTTCAGTTATCTTTGTGAGAAAACAATTTCTTATACTAGAAGCCTTGGTCACTGGAAAATGCATTATGGTATTTAATGGATGTAAGGTGACACTAGACATACAGAGAAAAAAAAAAGATGAACATTATCAACTGTGAAAGTAATCACTTTTTGGCACAACTACTCTGATTAATTCTCCATCATTTAAAGTCAGTTCTGCCTATCTTTCTAAAGATGTGAGATAATTAACCAGTTACCACTTTGTTGGAGAAAATACAGTGTTAAGTTTTAGGTTGTTCTAGGTAATGGTCTTCTATTGCCCTATAAACATATGGCACTCTGCACCACCACTACTCCCATTTTCATTAGGCAAAGTATCAAAATCTGAATGCTCTAGACTTCAGGAAGCTTAAATTTGGATCCACAGCTCATTCTCACTGACATATCAATCTGAATAAAACTAAAGCTTTCAGAAAATTTGGATCTCAATTCTTCACTTTTATCCACCTTCTCTTTTCCCAATACCTTTAGCAAAGCTGCCACAGCCTCCTGGTTAGCATTTCGAACATCTTCTCCATTCACTGTCAATATCTGGTCTCCTTGCATCAATCTCCCATCTGTATCTGCTATTCCTCCTTTGACGATGTCTGACACAAACACCCCCGTATCATTTCTGCAAATACACACATGGATTTTGCATTACAGTATTGTTTGAGGGCCATTTTTATGGCTTGCTGTTGGGAACACAATGAACATTGTCTCATTTTTCTGTTGAGTAATGTTGGGCTAGCTGTTCTAGGAATGGCCAGTTAGCTTAGGCACAAAACCGACATGTACAGCCTTCAAGCCCACAGGATCTGAGCACTAGACCCCAACAGAAACATGAGCATGCCCAGCAAGTCCCAGACATTGACTCTCCAGGTACATTCACACCTTTTCCCAACAATACTCAGCCCAAGGCCTTTCCCAGGCTTCTTTTGGAGCTCTATATTGAGTACATCATACATGTCTTCCTCCTTGTACTGGGCCTCATCTCTGTACACAGTGAGACGAACTTTTTGGGGAGTCTGTCGGAGGACATTTATCGCTTCATCGTGTGTGGCATTCCTGAGGTCAATCCCATTCACCTGCAATGAAAGCATACAATGATAAAGTGTGCAGGACTTTCCAGCAGACAAATAGGAGATGCCTAGCTAGCAACTTACAATAGAAGTGACCAAAAAAACCACCACACCTCTAATATCTGATCCCCAGCCCACAGTCTCCCATCTTTAGATGCTGCTCCTTCTTCATATACTTCATGGATAATGATTGCTCCCTGTGGATAAATAAAACAAAAATAAATTGCATGTTGAAAGAACATGCCCCTGCTTTGAACTAAGAGTAACTGAAAATTCCTACTATAATTCATCAGTGACAAATAAAATAGTCAGATGTATGATGAACAAATTACCAAAATATTTAAGAAGTTCATTTATACTTTCAATTTTAAAAGTGTTTTTTTCTTTTTTTTTTTTCCCCCTCCTTTTTTTTTTTCCCCCCTTAACTGGTATCTTTGGTATCTTTCTATAAATGCTACAGGAACAAATGAAGAAAAAAATCTCTCCTATCAGACATTTTAATTTCATTATTGTTATTTCATTTGTGACACACATATTTTTCCAACCAACCAGCAAAGTGTCTGCTCCTCCAACAATGCTCAGACCAAGACCAGTCCGCCCTTTAGAGATATCAATGGTTGTTTCACATCCAGGAATGATGGGACAAGTAGCTGGGTCAGAGGCTAACGTGGCTGGAGTTGAAGATCTGCTTGTATCTAAAACAACAATTAAAAATCCTGGTTACAGTAAGAGGGGTTGATATTAGAAAAGAGCTGTTCATTGACAGCTCTACAGCAACAGCTGACCTACAGAGAATGATACTGCCAATTCTCCCTTTCCCTCAGACAAGTACTACCCTGTAGTTTTAATCGCAGTTGTCCTCTTTTTGTACCATCAAGTACCTGGATCACAGTTTTGAGTTTACTGGTAAAATATCACACACAATGTGCTGTATTTGTACTATCAAATTAACTCTTACAGTCTGGATAGCCAAAGAAGCTATTGTACACAACAGATTCTATTTAGGATAGATTTTAAACATCTATACCACCAACTATGCAATGTAGATCAGAGATAAATGAAGTACATAGTATGTATTAAATACATGGATTCAAGGATGTCAGCCCTGCACTTTTGCAATGGATCAAGTCAAGGTCCATCTAACTAAATATTCCATCCCAGACTCAGATCTGTACCTTGAGAAAGAATGTTAAGAATGAATCAAATATAGTGGTATTTCACAAGTCCAGCAATCCATGGTCAAGTCAAAGGTTTTATACACATCGTTATATTTAGTGGCCCTCAAAAATAACTTTTTACACCAGTCCAACTTTTAACTGGCCACTGACACAACTTTTGGAAGCATTAAGTTTCATGGTGTAAATATATATTCTCATAGTGCAAACATATATGGCATCCTTACATAGCAATTTATCTGTAAATTCAGTATCTCTGGTATGTCACAAATGGATATTTGCTTCAGTATTTTAGTCAGTTCTGCACCCTTCAAAGGAAAAAAAAAAGCTAAAAATACTAGGAGGGGATATTGTGTAGCAACTAAAGGAAAGAATCAGCAATCGAAACCTCTGGGATGTTCAGATTAACTCTATCACTGATGTCCTTTGTGCTTTAAAGAAACACCAAAATTACATTTTTTCCAAAAAGTAAAAACAGGCATCTAAATACTTTTGAGGCACTTTAAAAGGGCACTGATTAAAAGAAGTTTCACTGAAACTAACAGAGGACTTGACCATTCAGAAATATTCATTTATGTTAGACAAATACTTGGGTATATGGTGAGCAATAGGTCCTGCAGGAGCAGTAAGCCTCAAAACTAAGAGGCTTGGCCTCTGAAATGAACCAGAAGGGCAATTAAGACTTTTTAAGGGTAAAGCTTCTGTGCGACCATAGAACTCTACTGCTCTGTTATGCAAGTTCTTCGCATGTATGATGAGCAACTGCTCATGCTTAGTTCGAGCTAAGTAGGGGAGTTAAGGCTTAAGTATAATAATTCTGTACAGAAGGCATAAAATGTACATGAAATGCATGAACTGAAGAACTGGAAGGGAGTCTTGGTAGCCAAGGCTGACCTCATATTGAGAGCTGCATCAGTACTGGGCCAAAAACTGCCTACATAGCACTGCTGGAAACACTAAAGTTGGGTAGAGATGTAGTAGAAATCGGACCAATAGGGAAAAAGTACTCAGTGATCGGTTGCTTATTTGGAAGAAGTCTGTGCAGAGAAAACAAGGTGCAGGGGCAGCAAAAAGGTGGGCTTGGTAAAATAAAGCTAGGGAATAAATTATAAAATCAGGTGGAGAACCAAGATGGGGGAGATCTTCCAGTTGGGTTGTGGATGCCTGTAAATGGTAGTGAAGCCAAGTTGCAATCACAAATCCCCCGGATGCTGGAGGGAGCGCTGCTGAAATCTTCATCAGGTCTTTATCCCTAAGACTTGGTGTGGCAGGGTGGAGGTGGAAAGGATAGACTTGGACAGAGCATTAGATTTTACCCTAAAACTAAATGCAGAAGGGAAGACAACAGACTTACTACCTCGTAGGTCTCCCATGTCATTCTTAAGATTTCTTTATGGTAGTATAATTGTGTATCAATATTACTGTCAGTAATAAGCAACAGAAATGTGACTCAGTAATACCTGCAGTGATGTACATATAAATTAACTGTGATGTGCACATTACTCAATTAAGTTACTATTAGCTTCTTAGTAGTGTGTTGCTTAACCAATAACCATCATCAATCGGTCGCATCTCAACTCCCCACTCTAAAGGGGGAGAGTCAAACGTGGCTAGTCATAAATGGTAAGTTTCAACCATCCCCCTGTTCTAGGAAAGATGACATGAACTTTTCTCCCTCATTTAAAGGAATGCCTTCCACTTAGCTCTAGACAACCATGACAGAGGCATCTGCTGTACGGCCTTTGGGAGGGAGAAGGAAATCCCTCCATCCTCCCACATCTACAACAGGCCAGTGGGAAGGCAAGAGTTAGGTCTTGCCTTCAGTGTGGAGCCTCACTGCTTTATTTAGATGGATCTGTAATCTGTAAGTACTAGAAAGTGCAACTCAGAATACAGCTGAGAGCACACAAAAAGAGAAAACTTGTTTACAAGCTGGGTCTTCATTTTTATGTCACAATCCCCGTGAAGATAGACACATAAGGAGAACCTTACTTTTGATTGCTTCTGGTTCTGGTGAGCTGGAAGAGGGGACAGTTGCTAGCAGCTGCATATTCCTCCTCTCTGCTAGGGCAGTGCTGGAAGGGGCTGGTGCTGCAGTCAGGCTATCAGTCTCTGCTGAATTGATTGTAAGCTTCACCATAGTTTTGGATGTCTTCAGGAGACTAATAAACTGAGTGATAAACAGAAAAGCTGGGGAAGAGTGTAACTGGACTGTTCAATTGTAAAACAAACATAAAGCAGAACTGTTCTGCAAATTGGAGCTACAAGTCACAATCCTGCAGGTTTTCTTGGTAATGAACAAGACAAATATTGATGTTTTTTATAAGAAACAACAACAGACTTAACTGTGGACCAGACCTGGCTGATGTTAATCAAGTAGCAATACAGACAAGAATATGGCAGTCTTTCAATGGCTCTTTGGACAAAATACTGTGCTTACAGAGCATTATTAGAAAAATTGGAAAACTAGTATTGTCTTTTAATGCTTGGGTGGAGCCCAATTCTGATCCCACAGAAGTCAATGCCAAAAAATCTACTTATTTAAATAAATGTGCTACTGCCATCTTAGCTCCTTAATCAGATGCCCAGCTGGAGGGAAAACCTGAAAATACTCTCTGAACTATGGGAGGGAGAGAAGGACACTAGGATGTAACGCAAAATCTAGTTTAAGGGGATACTGAAAAACCTTCAAAATTAATTGCCATCTCACAGAAAAACAACAAATCCTCCCAAGACTTTACATTTCAGTAGAATTAAAGTATTTTCAGAAATTACTTACTCAATCTCTCTGTCTCTTCTTCCAAAGCCTACCTACTTCCCTGCAGACAACTTCACTATCTCTGACTCATTTACTGCTTCAGAGATAGCAGCACATCAAAGAGTAAGACGGATGCTCTCCTAATTGCCCTTTAACAAACAGAAAGTGATCTTCTCATGCCTAAAGAATCACTTTTCTTGGTAGCAAGGCACGTGCTAGAAAAAAGCCCTCCTTGATACACAACCCAAATTGAGTTTGCAGAGCTAGAAGTTAGAAATAAATCTTGTTATTTAGAAATGGAGACAGTTTTCTCCAAAGGGTTGAAATACCAGGCTTGGAATATAATGACGCCATTATGACAGACACTCCCCATGTATAAGCACAGTGAGTTACCACTGATGCAACTCACCCATGTAGATTTACACATGTTAATTTTACTGGTTCTAATACTTTTAAAGTGGAGTAGCTATGAAGAGTTATTATTGAGCGATAGTTCATGGCTTTTATCCCACAACTAAGTGCCTCTCAGTCATCAGATCTAAACCACAGAGGAAAAAAAAATATCACATTTGTAGCACAGAGACAGACAATTCATGTAGTGCATTAATGTAAAATAGCAGCTGAGCTTTAAATTTGAGCTTTAGCTTATTCTGCAGTAGTTTCCTTATCCAGACAATGTCTGCAGATCTTTGGTTCTTTAGCCAGCTTTGCAAATGAAGTCAGAGTATGGGTCGTGAAAACCCCACTGGTTTGTTTAAGACACAATCACCTCCTACACTAAGTGGTGTCATTTCTGCAACATTCCTGACACTTCAGAAGCACCTTTTCTACTGGATATCCCACAACAATTTCATCATCCACTGCCAGGATCTGATCTCCAACTTTGATTCGTCCATCCTGGAAATAACACAGAATAAAAAATATGAGCTCTGGATGCTACTCCAAAAAACATTTTTCATTCCCTATTTGGATTTTAAATATTTTCACACCTTTGCTGCTGCACCATGATCATTTAAGCTCTTAATAACTACTCCATTAATTGTGTCTTCTTCACTAATGGCAATTCCCAAGCCTCCTTGATCCTGGGGCAAACAGAAAAATGCAAATGGTTAGGTACTATGTTTATCAAAATGTTAGAATACATTCACTAAAGACTAGTGAAGCCTGCAGACAAAACTTTGGGTTTTCACAATGCTTCAATATTTTTGTTTTAAACTAATCTGTTTCTGAAATAGATTTTGCCAACCTACAAACAAGATAAATCCTACCAACCTATAAGATAAATCCTACCAACCTACCAAGATAAATCTAAAACACTTCTAAATTCAAAACCAGTCCTTTGAAACTTACAAGGTTAATTGCGATTCAGTTGTTAAATTCATAAATAGCAGTAAGAAACAAAATATTTGGAAACTATGAACTGAGGAAAATAAAGCTTCATGATATAGCTTAAATTCATTATTTGAAACCACTGAAAAAATACACACAGGAGTGGAAAATACAGAGGACAGAAAAATGTATGCTATTCCCATGAAATGAGTAAATGTTTGTGGCAGAGTGAAATTTCCCTAATGCTTTCACCTAGAATTAAATCATCCAGATACCATCATCTGTAAGATATTCTCCTGGTTAATAATGGAAGGCTAGATGCCTTCCAAGGAGAAAAACTTACCAACAGTTCACAAGTCTCTATCCTTATGTCCACTGAATGCAACTGTCTTCTCCATGTCAATAAGCAGGAGCAGCAATTTCTCCACCCTCCTTTAGCAGCTTCATAGTTACAGAACACCTGGCCATTTTCTCCCAGCTGCATAATTTCCACCAAATATGCATGTTGTTTGGGGGATTTGGTGCTTATAATCTGCTAATTCATTTACTTTGAACAACTAAGGCAATGATTTTACCTGAGGCACCACCAGCAGCTGGTTACCAAAAGTTTTGCCAATAGGACAAGAGGTGACTTCTTCCAGAGGCACAGAGCAATTGGCAAATTTATGTGAATTTAAAGAGACTCCTGAGGTTGCCAAAGGCAGTCATTATGTCAGGAAAACTTTGGGGTCCATTCACAAATAGGAAGAGAAGACCTCTAGAGATCTCTGTTCTGACTTCCAGTAAGTAAGGGACAAAGTTTGTTTGCCATAAGAGGGACTCCATTACAAAAAAGCAACTTAGTGAATACAAATGTGGCTGATGTAAATTTAATTTTCAGCACATACCTTAGGGAGTTCCACATACTGAATGTTTTTACATGAACTGAAGTCAGAACAAGCACTGGAGTTTGCACCACTGGTATCAATCTAACAGAAAATGAAAACATAACTGTAAGCAACTATATTCAACATTTTGCACCAAAATAAAGTAGCACACAAACATTTAAAGTGAGTCTGATCATTTTCTGGATTCATTTAAACTGCTATAGCCCTATTCATGGGAATATTAGATTTACTTCATAGTTTAGATGAACATAATGTAAAATAGAATTGAGCACAGCTGTACTAAATTTAGTGGCTTTATTAAAATCTCATTTGTTTTTCCCTTGGATTTCTTTTTCTTTTGTATTATTTGCTAAGCAGACAGGGCAATCCTCTATCCAGAACAATGTTAGTGTCTCAGTGAAATGAGAAAAACAAAAATTTATTTTACCTCTTGATTTTGAAGTGTCCCTGAAGTACACTGTGAAGCCTCTACTGACTTTGCAGGGCAAACAGCCATCTGATTTACTGCATCTTTATTTCTACAATAGATTCAGTTAAAGAATGTAGTAAGAATGCAGTAATACAGCACTGTATTTCTTAGAACAAGTTTAAGTCTAGCCCTTTCTTTTACTTTATTTCTGGCACTCACAATGCAAATATCAAAACAGAAAACTCAAAGCATATTTAGCAACTACTAAGAACTGGGTTCAAAAGCACATCTACCTTACCAAAATTAAAAATAAAACAAACATTCTATGCAAAACCTGAGCATATTAAAAATAACCCTTTTTAGCCAAACCTTTAACCAGAACTCACCTGATAAAGATTATTTTTACTTTAGATGGTGCACATTTGATTATTGAGGAAGCATTCTGATGAGTCCTTCCATAGAGTATTTGCCCATTTATCTATACAAAGGAAGGCAGAAATTATTCCTCAAAATATTTTTATTCCCTTATTCTTAAACTATTTTTTAAGCTTTAAAAGAATTATCCCACATCACTGGCTAACACAGAAATTGTATTAAAATAACAGAGTATATTGTATCCTGCTTTCACTCCCTTCTTCCAGTAAAAAATTCCTTACAGTTTGATTTCAGACTAACACTGTCACAGTGCTAAAAATGTCATTCTCTGAGTGATACTGTGTTGACTTAATCTATTTGTCAATTTATAATCTATTTCCACTTGCCATTGATCACCTCATGACTGATGTGGTGATAAAGCAGGGCCATGGGAAATACTAACCATAACAAATAAATGAATCACTTATACCCAGCAACAGGATCGCTATTAATTATCAAATCTCAGCTCAGAGCCAGGCACTTTATACACAGGAGTCTGAACACTGGTGCATTTACAATCTGAAGATTTGACCTGACAGTCATTATCTTCATTTGGTACAGCAGACTCACTGAAACACCTTGAAGCTCCTATGATTCAGACATGATTGGAGGTATCAGTGCGAATTTGCAGAATAAGGCCATTATTCGCTCACATCTTATTAGTTGCATTTGTTCTTGGAAATGGAAAACTGCAGTGCAGAAGTCCACTCTAAGAAAGAGGAAATAACTGGAAAAGGACAGCTTGGACCTATACAAAGGGTCCACACACATCCAGGTAGTACTGAGAGAAGCAGAAAAGCAGAGAAACAGTGAACAGTGAGCAACAAACACAAGACAATGAACTGAGGGCTGGGCATAACAGCAACCCCTCAGCTCCCACGCAGGCTGTGTCCATGAGGCACGGTCACAGGGCTACTGAGCCCTGCCATTTACACTGGAGGTGACAATCCAGACGCAGCACTGCTTCCAGTGTTTGCCATGGGCTTGTGAAGAATCATGGTCAGGCTGTAAGCTGGGGGATGGGGCATGTCCCGCCACAGCTGATGGACAGCTACTCGGGAACATAAAGAGCAAGCTCAGATGTCTCCTCTCAGAAGAGTTTGAGACAACCTCTTAGCATCAGTTTGCAGGTTTACACTGTGGACAGCAAGCAAGAAATCACATGAGAGCAGACTCAGTGAGATGTGTTTTGATGTGTTCTCAGGGTACTAAGCATCCACAACATCAAGGTTTTAAAACCAGACATTTTAACTGATTCAAAAGAACCATCTAGCAGGTAACATTGGACTCTGCAACTAACAGATCCCTCCATGAGACTAGGTCCACAGTGCCACAAATGCCTTAGTTTCTCTCCTAGCCTGCAACTGCCAGCCTACATAACTTACTTTCTTAGTGTCTCCCTCAAGCTTTGTTCAGTTTCACCATTCCCTCCCTGTACCATCTCCCCAGTGCATCCTCAAGCACCTCCACATACAGTTTTGAAGTTACACAAAGCATTTCTGTGAGGGTAATGTTACCTACTGCTATCAGAAAGAATGGGAAAAGCTATAGCAGAGAATACATCTGCTAGTATCATTAACTGAACTGTGGTAATATAAAAATACACGTTGTGCTGATATACATATTGGGAATGTTAGCCACACATTCAGCGGCTGGGTCCCTCCACAAAGCCACTAGGAAACAGCCTGAATGTGTCATGAGATTAAAGTCCATAATACAAATGGATCTGTTCCTGTTTCCCCAATTTAATTTCCATTTTATATGTCACACAATGTAAAAATATTCTGATATTATCACACTTCCAGTAGACAGAGAAGTAATTAGAAAGTCTGGAGCACTAAAGGACTGCTCTGTTTTCCACGGTATGCAATGCATTGCCCTTTCATACATCTCCATAACCCAGAAACTGCTGTCATCCCCCATTTTTATCCATTTTAAATACACACACACCTTTACTTAGTACTACTATAACCAGGAAAAAAAAAATCCCAGCTGCAACCATTTGGCATGCACCAGAATGAAAATCTGGTAGCATAGTGATGTCAACTTGGGTAACTTGGGGATTTCGAAGTCCACTGAAGAACATCTATATTGCAGCAAGAATCTAGTATTTGGGTGCATTTTAAGTCAGTATGTTTGTGTTTCAGTATAAATTGCAAAAACTCACCTCTAGTAACTCATCTGCAATCTGTAACCTGCCATCTTTGCCAGCTGCTCCATTTGGATCAATTCCCACTATAAAGACGCTCATCCTGGATCGGTCTTTGTTACCAGCAAGACTAAGTCCCAGACCTGTCCTTCCTTTTTCCAGCTCAATCACGTGTAGCTCCCCTGGTAGACTTCCATAGCGCTGCACGATCTTTTCTAAATGTAAAAGTGTGAGCAGCAGAGGTTGGATTTACATTAGAAAGTTTTAGAAGTCACCTAGATAGTGAAGATCAGTGTCCTGTGGGCAGTATCTGACAGAAGAATCCCAACTAGATGAGAAAATTTTAAGTGTACACCACACTTTCTTTTAAGCTAAGCCTTAGGTGATTTAGTATTTCTAGTTCCTTGTTTTCCTTCTAACTTCGGAAAACATTAACGCTTCTCTTAAAAAAAGACTTTTCACACATAGAAGCAATAAGCTTTCCTCCAGTAACACCTTCAGGTAATAGAAGCTATCACATCTGTCACTGCCATCAGTTACCTAGAGTACACTGAAATTCTTCAAGTAGTCCTACACGTGAAACAGTGAATCTGGACCACAGAGGAAAACAGAGACTGGAGTGCAATGAAGGAGAACAAATTAGTTTTGTATTTCACCATGTGCATCTGACCAAGCACAACTGAAAGTTGACAGCAACACTTAACACCCAAACCACAAAGCACACAAGAACAAAGTAGTTCAAACTGGACCTCCCATATCTTCTGCTACAGTGCTATTTCAACACTGAATATTTCAAACATTATCACAAAGGATAAACTTAC
The DNA here is from genome assembly GCF_034638445.1 of Ciconia boyciana. NCBI lineage: Eukaryota > Metazoa > Chordata > Aves > Ciconiiformes > Ciconiidae > Ciconia > Ciconia boyciana. Next base: position 51,572,825 of record NC_132937.1, read on the forward strand.
TCCAGCTGTAACCGAACTCATCCTCTTTCTCCACATCCTCTGGGACTCTGCTAGAAGATGACTGTGCAACATCACAGCTCATTCCTGAAAATGCTGAAGGAGGGGGCAGAGGCAAGTTACAAAGCGAAGTCTTTTCTGGCTCTAAATCAGACTGACCAAATGCCTGTGGAGAATAAGAAAAATGCAGTGGCTAAGCAGATGCAGACTCCATGTACAGCAAACTAGTATACAAAAATGTCAAAATGGCAATGACTATGGCTTTGAAGTTTAAATACCAAGCAGATGGAATTCTAAATGAGTAACACGGCACAGAAAGGCTGCAAGAGATCAAAGATAGAAACAAACACCAGGCAAGGTAAGAGATAACATCACTCCAAAATGTATTTGGAAGCAAACAGAACTCACAATAAAAGCCCAATTCAGTAAAGTTTTATGTGCCACTTTACATTTCAGAAAAAGTCTCTTATGAAGACTGAAGTGATTTTGTTTTTAATGCCATATTTGTAAAAGACTTCTACTTCATTTTATTTTTAAAAGCCACTGCATATAATTTCTTCCTATGATACTCTTTGGAAGCTAAATAGGAGGAAAGGGAAAGGAAACAAAGAACTTGGTGCTTTGAAAAATGCCTCCAGAAAAAAGAAAATAACTGGTGTATTAACTGAAAGGACAATTTAAAAACAAAACAATACAGATATAACTGAAGAAATCCACAGTAACTGGACTTTCTCAGTCTTATTTACTGGTTTCCTATAAGCTGCACGGGGGAGATCAAATAAAGGAGGATACAGATTAAATCATAAAGGAGAAAAATCTTGGTCTTGATGTATGTGGTCTATTCATATTCACAAAAAGTTAGAAGTATAAACACATGACTACTGCAATATAATGGTTAAACGCCCAAATCCACAATCTGGCAAGCCTCCATTCAAGTTAGTTTCCCTGAGGAATATGGACTCTGATCAGGGATTTGGCTAAATGTCTGCAATTTATATCATTTTGGCTTGCTCAGAGTAAACATGTAGGCAAGAAACTCCTGTCTGAATATCATCATTCTGAAGCTTATGCACGACCGAGAGACTGATACTTGGCAGATCAGCTGTTGATGTAAACAACAAAAACTTTAGATGAAAACCAAGCAGTTTTCCAACACTAGGATATTCAGGTGTTGCCCTAGCTTCATAGCCCTGTTCTCGTCATTTCAGCTTTCGTTACCTCCATTAGCAAAAGTTTGAACACAGTATCTCAGATAGTGTCTCTGGGTGTCAAAAACACTAAGTCAATTTCTTCATCAGAGGCAACAGTGAAATGGATAACAACATACACCTTGGAAGACTTCAATCTGCTTTAAATTGAAGGTGTTGAAAAAAATAGAAAGTTACCAATTTAGTCATAGTGAGATTTAAAGAAGGTCCGATCTCTCAGGGAAAATGAGTTACCTTCACTCTCTGTATACTCCAAAGATTTAAAGAAAACGCAAATGTCCTATTTCAGTTCCCTCATTCTGCTTCTCCATGAAAAAGGAGCCTAAGAAGTCATTAAATGTCAAAAGTGTGGGAAGTTTTAATGTGGCACCCAAGACAATCATTTATATAAAAAATGCCATAGAAATGCCATATGATTTTTTGTACCATTATATCCGTCACATTGATCTGTGCTTCAAATCTAAGACAATGCCATCCTGGTGAGATGATACATTGCATCTCTAAACTTCATGTAGGAATTATTTACAGTTTATGCAAATTATACTCTAAAACTTGTTAATAGTTACCGGGCAGACATAAACCTCAAGTGAAGCAGCAAATTCTAGCAAAGAGATTGTCACCCATCAGAATCAGAGTAGGGTGGAAACACTACTTAATAACATTCAAAGTGATTTTTCATAATCAAAAATTCCTGTATCCACCATGGAGAAAAGTTGGTGACAGACCTCTCCCTCAAGGAGGGGTGAAGGGGACAGTAGTTCTAGAAACACTAATTTTTCAGAGTGCTTCCTAGAGTTTTAACTAGAAAGCTACATAACATACTGAAAAAATGAGGAAATACAGTGTGAAAGCAGACCAGATGAGCAGACCTTACAGTAGCCTCTGTGTTTTAAAACCAAAATTAACATCTCACTTTAGTGGTACTCTTGGTAAATGACAGTGTCCATGAACTTTGCAAAATTAAAGAAAACATGACCAAAAAAAAGAACAAAAAATTGCTGTCAAGGATCTCTGGAAGATCTGTAAGGTGTAGATGTATGGCTACATCCTGACAGATTAGCACTTAGGAACTGCAGCCACCATGATCTGATTGACAAAAAAATGCATCTTTCTGTACCTCTGTGCACACGTACATAAATCTGAACGTGTCTGATGTTTAAGGAAATGCTGAAATGAAAGTTCAGCCTGAAAAGGGTGTTACAATGCCATTTGGGTGGAGGGGACCACGTCCTGCCTCCAGAACTCAGCCTGCCACACATGCACTGCCAGCAGCAGAAGCTGGCCCCCACAGTTTACACACACATAAGACTTCTGCTCCCTGAATCGGGCCACACACAAAAAACCTAAAATGCTTTAACTCATGAAATACTTTCAGTGTGCCACGGCACAGTATTTCATTTAAAATGCGAAGCATTAGACAGTGCCTGAATCCATTTGGCTACCAGGGTCACTCCGATCACAGCCAAGCAATTATTAAAAATGGCAGCAAGTTTGGAGCAGTATCGCTTTCAACAAAGGAGGCACACACAGAGGAAGAAGCAGTACTCCGGAAGGTATCACAGTCACAGGCCATGTACAAACATACAGCACACATACAGTAGGACCCGCTCACTGGAATCAAGACAAACCTTGAATGGTGTGGGAGCAAAAGGGTTAGTTGGGGAACAACGGAAGGTAACTCTAATTGGATTCGATACCTCCTACAGTAACAGAAAACAGCAATCCACATGTTACAGCACCTTTGGCAATACACAGTATTATTAATGAACAACTCATTTTCAATTACGGATTCATTTTACTAACCGCAGCAACTTTATTAAATCCATTTATAAGCAGGCAGAAGTATTCAAGGGGTTATTAAGGACCCTGATTCAGCAAAGTTTCTTACTGTACATGAACCTTAGTTCAGCAGAAGCAGACAGAGATGACAAGAGACCATTCTTATCTCAATGGTAAAAAAGGAATTATGCAGAAACTGCAGAAACATTAGGTTTTCTCTAAAAATATGTGCAATTTTTTTCAGAAATACACTTTTCAAAATATAGAAAATACGAGCCATCATTTATGTTATGCTTCTACTCCCTTTCCTCAGAACTGTAACAAACATAAAGACAGATTTCAAAAAACACACATGCAATTATAGACCACATATCATATCATAAGAGTTCATTGTACATTCAATATATTTGACAATATGGGAAAATAGACAAAGGGCACAATCACTCCCAAGATGTATAACCAGCTAGAAATTATTTTATTAAATCAGAAATGCATGCACATAAGAATTAGGTCTTTATTTATTATTGTGTTAGAGATTAACTCTGTTCCCAATATGAATAACATCCAGTAAGCACTAACTACAAAACCCAGAATCTAACGTTTTTCATATTTCCAAAGATGTCAGCATCCTGTTCATGGTGCAGTAAGAGAATTTTCAAGAAGCAGAGGGAAAATATTTTCAGCATTATAAAACAAAAGCTGTCAATGTTTGTTTTCATGCAAAAAGAAAAAAGAGATATCAAAGCTGGAAAGTCCTAACCACATAAAATAAAATAAATAGCAGTAAAACACCTCATGCTGATGAGAGTTACACTCAGGTGGATATTTTAACATATACCACAGGGACTGATTTTGTAACTCAGAACCTACTCCTTTGGTAGCTCTGATTAGACCAGATTTAGTCATTATGATTAATGGAGCTGGCATTTTTTAACTTCTTCAAAACTTTTCTATGTGCATGTGTGTGTGTGTCTTTTTAATTCATTACACAGAATTTCCACTCTCATCAGCACAATATTTTACCCAAAATGGTATAAAAGAATTTAAATGCAGAGAGACACTAACGGCAAAGAAGCACACGTATAATGTTTGGTGAGTCAAAAGCAGACAGTGTGTCATCATCCAACCTTGTTAGTGTTGAACTGAGAAGAATCAGCAAACGGGTTAGTGCTGCTGAAGACAGCTGGCCTACAGAAAAGACTGTTCTTTGGGAAAGGCAGGGAAGGGTTCTAAAAGGAAAACATAATAAAAACTAAGCAAAAACATTTTTAAATGAACCCTCTGTGACTCATGAAACAAAACATATTTATTTAGCAGTTTGTGCTAACCAAACAAGGTCCACTTCCTGCACTTTGCTACAGACATGTGAAGGTAAGCAAAACTGTATTGGCCCTGTGTTTCTATCAGCTATGTTTAGCAGAGCGTAGAGGAAAAGCACCGATCCTCATACCTGTTCTAGCCCACAAAGTACAGAATTCAGCAGCATGAACAACAGAAAATTTACTTGCTGTGCTATTTCTACAATTTTGTCCAAGCATCTCAGCATATGGGATACTCTTACACATTAGTTAATTATAAAATTGTGGATTTCTGGATTAGAATAAACACAATTCTTTGTAATAATGCCTTAGGTTTAGTTTTATTTTGAAAACCACAGATTAATTCTTATAATTTGATCTACCTCTTGTGGTAACACACTCACTGTGTATTTTGCAAAAGAGAAGGTTTAGTAATATTAGGATCTCTAAACAGACTTCATCTCTAACAATAACTTTTACAGATTACTTTGTATGTGTGTCATGCCTCTATAATTTTCTGAATTTATAGTTTAATGAAACTAAATTCTCTGGTCTTCTCCTTAAACAATGCAAGGTACTTCTTTATTATTATTTAAAACAAAAAAATTTCATATTTGTACAAAATTGAAGGATTTAATTTGATCATTTAGATTCCTTATGTAGTTTTTGTACTGTACTCCGAGATCAGAACTTGTTCAATAAAGAAGGGACAGCTCTGATTTTGCATAGTATGTTGGAAATACTATTCAAAATATACTTAAAAGTAATTTCTACGCTAGGTGCATCCATCTGGCAATTGCCTAAACGTCTTAGGGCTGTAAGTTTAACACCGCTGGAAAATAAGAAGCATTATAAGTGGAAAGGAATGTGAAAACCTTGCAGCATCAACTGATACATTTATATCACGGTAATTTAATCCAGATATATGTTGCTGTTTACAAATTTTCTACAAGCATTTTGTTTTTTTAAATGCTCCTGAAAATAGAAAATGCATCTCTAAACGTTTATTCTCAAATATCATTTTGCAAAACAAAGAGTAATGTAATTTGGTAAGACAACATATGTCTTGGTTATACAGTATCTTCAGCAATGAAAAAGTACAGCTGTGCATGAACAAGGTTTCTTGACTGGTGAGTCAATCAAAGTCAACAGGCAGTTTCCCTACAGTACAAGATTTTCTGTGTACACATGCAATTCACATTTGATTTTGTCTTTTATAAAGAGAAGTCTGGGAAAAATAATTTGCCAGTGTAATGATCCTATTACACTTTAACCATTACATTTGTCATCTGCATAAAATTTTAAATTGTATCTTGATGAAATTTTAAGCAACTAAAGCATCACAAACATTCTGTATATAAACAGTGAAATCCTATAAAAGAGAAAACAAATGATCAGCCACTGTAAGTCAAAATCTTGCCTTTTGTATTTTGTTATGATGGCATAGCATCTAAAATACTACTGCTAGCTCAGATTCTAAGCCATGCAACAGCATTGTATTAATATGGAATGACTACTGTGATAAAATATGGAGCATTTGGGTTTGCCTAAACAGGTAGGTTTTAAACAGTGTGCATGAAGCATGCTCTCTTGAACAGTCTAGGACAAGAAAAGCAAATGCTAAAATAGAGGGTATTTTTCCTTTTACTGTTTTTTTGCAAAACAAAACCTAAAATAACAGGATTTATTTTACCTTCTTTTTTATTTTTTCTTTTTTCAACTAACTTGTCTTCAGCATTTTATTAATGTGTCCAGGATGCTAAAGTATCAGAAACTAGCTAGCGTTTCCTATAGCATAATGCTGTAACCCTACAAATTGTCTGGGACCATAACCATGGTGAAAGATTAATTCTTACTCAGAAATACCCAGAGAAGTATCAGTACGAAACACAGATTTGATGGGTAACTGCTGTCTAGCAAAACGATCAACTAGCTTTTCACAGCCCATTTGCATTATTTGGGCTATTCTGCAGTACACTTAGGATCTCTTTAACTACTACAGTAGCCTGAAAGAAGAAAACAAAGGGGAAGAAACTGACATTAGCAACATGTAGCTTGAAACTGCTTTGCTAAATACGTAGTGGTACCATATTAAATATAGCTACTGTGTGCAGGCAGCTAGCTATCTGGGTGACTGCACATGAAGGAAGGCAGGAAATTCCCTTATAAGACCTTCTTATAAAGTACAGATGCAAGTTTCAGAAGATGAAGACAATAAATATAATGCCATTCACAAAGATCACAACACAAAGCATGTGTACAGTAAGAGCATTTGCAATGTTTCTGCTTACAGAGAAACAAGGGTTTGTTAATAAACATCAAGAAATAACCAATAAGCTTAATAACTGGAAAATAAAGAGAACAAACAACTGCAATTAAAAATAGCAAAGGAGCATTCTCTAAATAAAAGTAAGTTGTGATAAAGTAATGGCATCATTCCCATCCCAAACTGGCCTAAACATTCAGCAGTGGCAACTTTGTTCACATCATAGCAAATGCAAAAGCCTTACTTTAGTAGCTTGAGTATCAATAACCAACATTCAACAGAGCTTTTTCATGCAACTTTACCTTAGGCGACTGACGATAAAATGGGTTAGTAGTTTTCTGCCCACAGGGAGCAGAAGCTGAAGAAGGGCTATAAAGAGACTCTGGCTGGGGAACAAGAGTTATGAGACAACTAGTAAATAAACATGCAGCTTACACAGACTCTACAATGAGGAAGTTTAGTTTCTAGTGATGCAAGCAACTTATATGAAAGCTCAGTAGCTTTTGTCTGCAATGTCCATGCAGTTTAGTGATAGAAAACTTCCGTGTACTTCTAAGTCCTTTCATTAATGTCCAATGAACTTTTTAACAAGTGCTGTATTTCTGCATGCGCTCCTCAGACATGCTGTCAATCTCTAAGAGTTGGTTTTAGTTAAGACTCCTACTCTGCCCCCCAACAAATTATCTTTCTTGAGGCTTTTCAAAATAGTTTGAGGACGGCGTGCTGGAGGGTAATTCCAAATCCAAATCGATTTCATTCTAAATAGAAATAATACTTAAATCAAATCTTTGTTCCTAAAATAGCTGAGATGGAACATTCAGGATTAAATATCCCATTCCCAAACACCACCACCTTGAACATTTGTATCATCTATTACTATATATTACATCTCTTTTCATATTCTTTATGCTTACCCTTGGTCTGCTTATAATGCTCTGTACCATAAAGACTACAGGATTGCCTGCCTTCCGTATGGCTTCCACAGCTTGCTCGTGGCTGGCATCTCTGAGGTCAATTCCATCCACCTGCAATTGGAAGGCCTCATCTTAACATTGCAAGAAGCTACAAGAATCATGAGTCAGCTCTGGGTTTTGGTTAGGGTACTTTGACTAAAACCTAAGCCCAAACCTCCGTTGCTGGTGAGAAGGTTTCTACTGACTTGGCCTGAAGTCCCTCGCACACAGATTTGAGATTTCCAGGAGCACTGAAAGGATATCAAATAAATATTCTCCATGGTTTTAAAAACAGGTTTTTCAACATTTTTCGTTCAGGCTCCATACGTTTTCCCACAGGCAACGTAATAGAAGAGATATGATAATAAGAAGAGATAAGGTAATCTGAAAAGAGTGGTAGCATTTGCCAAATACCACTTCCTGTAAATCCTATCTCTGGATAACCTACCTCCCAGGACTTGATGAGATTTACAAACGGAAACTTGTTAAGTGCTGGAGGGTCTTTCATTATGGGGTATTATGTCAGTACACTGCACTTTTTTTCCTTTTTTTTTTTTTTAAAAAAAAAAAAAGCAAGGTAAGACCAATTTTAGCTACTAGACACTTTCTCCAGAAGTTAAATTTTTAGGTCAGGGCTGAAAAGCTTTCTCTCTTGTAGAAGAAAGCATTTACAAAGGATGGCTAAGGACAAATTTTTGCCTGGTTGTTTTTCTTCATGCCTTCATATCTATTGGTGTATAAAACAGTTTGTCTTGCGATCCAGGTAAGAACCATGTTATGGTGAGGTTAGCATCAGGAAAGCATTCTCACAATGACGACAATAAAAGCTAGAAGCTAACACAGAAAGGTTATTTGTTAGTGGCAATTCTTGAACACAAAGTTGTATAATGAGGATTACTGCTACCTTTTTAATTGTCTAACTCTACCTTAAACTTACTTATCCAATGTAAATAAAGGGAGGATGAAAACAATCTGAGAAAGAAAATTCTAAACCTATGAGGAACTGAACAATAACGCTAAGGCTCTCCGACTCCCCATATCTGAAATACTGTATGCATTAGTAGAGAGAAAAGCCTACATACGCCACAACTTGAGAAACTGAAATAAACCGTTCAGAAACAGTCACATTAACACAACATTAGTTACTTAATTTCACTCACCCACTTCAACTTCTGCAAGCATCATTGTCAGAGACAATCACTGCGTTCATAAAAATCCAGGTATTCAGATATAATGAATGTTTTTTAATTTTGTGGCCATCAAGCAAAATTCCACCTCCCAACTTGTTATACACTGGAAACTCTTCCATCCTGTTGTAGAAAGTGCTACCTATATTAAGGTACTAATTCAAGATCCTTTATATGGATCTTGTAGCAAATGGTAAACTGCAGTTTAAGTATCACCATGTAAAGCAAGCTCAGTCTGATCCAGGGGAAGCATCACCATCTCCATCACCCTGCTTGTTATGTTCTTACTGATGGACAGTCAGCTAAGGACATCCAGCAGGGTGAAGAGGAATGCAGTTCCTAATGGCCTGACACTGGAGACAGGGTAATGTCTGACTTATTGATAATCATCACAGGAAAGACACATTCCTTTCAGTATGTTCATTCTTCAGTAACTTTAAGTGAGAAAGCAGAAGTGGCTGCATGAGCACAGGATTGGCTAAGCAGAAGAGAAGTCTAGATAAATTCCACCCTGCAACACCACAGGCTACTCTATCCTCAGGCATGGGCACAACGCTCTTAACTTCCCCTGTATTAAATCCAGCCTTCTTCATTCAGCAGGAAAAAAATTGTGTCTCCCTTAATTCCAGCACAAGATGCACAAGAATCATGTGATCTGATTAAGAGGGAAATAAGCTTGGCATTTATTTGTATGATTTGCTATTCACTGGCCATTTCTGTTGCTATCCAATATGCAAAGGTAAAACCTTTTAGCTTCACCAAACTTAAGTTTTTTCCTACACATGCTGGCTTTAAAACAGGAAGGTATAACTGCTGGCTTTGTAGACCCCTGCTCACACAGCCAGTCATCTATGCTTTAGGTTGTATATTCATCTTAAAGCTGTCTACACACAAACATCAGCAGATGGTACTACACTCTTTATGGCTCAAGTGGTGCCAGCTGGAGCAATTACACAGCTGTCAGCCCAGGATCACACAACCATCTCAGCGGCTCCTGAGGTGCTGGGGGTATTGCAAGCAAAAGGCACTCAGCTGGTACCTCCACAATCCGATCTCCGGTTTTCAGCGTTCCATTTTTGCCAGCTGGGCTGTCTTCCAGGATGTGCTTGATAAAGATCCCTCTCATAACTTCTCCATTACTCAGGCGGCTCCCCATCCCTCGTCCTCCAACAATGCTGATCCCTAGTGACTTGCTAGGCTCTCTCCAGAGTTCAACCCTGTTGTGACAAAACAAGGACCAAAATAAATGAAAATCTGTTGTGATTATGACAGTGCTGCACACTGAAGACACCTGGATTTGCACAATGGTTTAAAAACATTCAGAAATAACTCCTCCTTGGAAAGTTTTGTCTTTCAGTGGGAGTTATCTACTGAATTGTCCATAAAGTCTGTAATTGTGACTACTGTTGTTCACTTTATTTTGGATTCTAATCAAAACTTTGAGTACTTCTCTTCATCTCTTCTTACTGGCTCCCAGAGAGTCAGCCTATAAAGATAAATTACTAAAGCAATCACGAAACTGCTAGATAGCAGGGATTTAGCTCAATGGCAGTAAAAATCAACAGTGAATTACTCCTGCAACACACAATATATGTAAGTGCAGCAATTCTGTTGTTTTCTTATTCCTCTTAAAATAGATTACAGGTTTCAAAATTTTTGAATTTCAGATGAGATTTTATACTGTGCAACTAGATCTGCACTTACTTTCTGGGCTGGTTCCAGTTACTGAAAGCTGCATTTTGAAGTTCACTTTCTTCTCCCTCCCCCTCTTCACGTTCTGGAAGCTCTGGGAGTTCCCTGCTGATGAACAGGAACATGCAATTCATTTTTAAAGAACCCACATAATCCCTAGATTTCACTGCAAAATTTCATGTACTGGATGCCCCTGCCAGCATTAGAATTTGTACACAGGGTTCATGCAAGGAATTTCTTTTTCAGATGTCTGTTAGACTACACATTGTGTTTGGGGATTCCCTGTCGACATGTCTCTGCAATTAAGTTGCTATCAACTGACAACCACAGAATAAAAGACTCTGCATTTTGGAACTAGAACCAAATCAAAGCTGAAGGTAATTACTTATTGTTTCCAAAATGGAAGAAATTACAACAGCAATATTCAAAAACAGTTACTGCTTTTGGAGATTAATTTCAAGAAAACAAAAATTATTAGTCACTTTGAATATTTTGGCCTATAACTGTAACGAATTTTTGAAACTCAAGGAAAAGGACAGCATAATTCATTCTTTCCAGTACATGTTCTGGAAAGACCATCAATGCCAAATTCTCATGTTGGAAGCACTGAGTATTTGTGGCGATACGTATATCAAATTGCATAGCATTTAAGAGAAGTTTAGGATGAGGCAGCATTCAATCTCCTTTTTGGGTGGATCAAACATCTATAAAACAGCCTTGTAAAAATGTCAGAAAAATTTGCTAGCCAAAGCAAAAATTGTATTCTGAACAGCTTTTTATTGTAATGGCCGCTGGTCTGAAGAAAATCATCCATCTTTCAGCTCTTGTAAAATAAAACTTAATCTTCCTGAACTGTGCAAAGTGTATGGAAAGAGTTACATCTGAGACCCCCATGGGAGAAAACAGTAAGTCTTTTGACTCACCTGACAGTATGTGAAGGAAAAAGTTCAAGTGGCACAGCTCCCTCTGTCTGTTGTCCCAAACTGGCCCTGTACTCATCTAAATTTTCTGCTGGCACATATGTAATACTGCAATAAAACAGGACATGATTAAAGCAGCATGAGGACTGCTGGTCCTGCCTTTGGTGGGTGTGAGGAACGGATATGAGGAAGTCACTCAAGACTACTTCATCTAGTCATTGACTTCAAAGCCACAATGCTGGTACATTGGGAATAAGGAGTTATATGAATCCTTTGTGACTTTGCAACAAATATGCATTTATGGTCAAATTAGGTAGCTGAGCAGCACACAATTTTCTGAGGGCTGGCCACTCCATTTTAAGTAAATGGTGCTTGAACAGCGACAAGAGTGTAATAGAGACAATTCAGTTGCAGTCAAAACAGAGATTCCTCGTGCAAAGACAAACACTGAAGGATCTGTGAGGTGTGAAGCACCATTACCATCCTAAATGCTGGCTGAAAATGCTTCTGGAAGTTGGCTTACAGGAGGTTTTGGTTTTTCCTGAGCGGTTTTGCATCTGTTTTAGGTTTCTATGTTTTTGGTGAAAAATACTGCAAGGGTTTGGACATTCAAACATGTTACAGCACACCACCTATGCCGCAGGGGGCAATCCCCTGCTCAACTCCTTCCTCCACCCCCTCAGGCACTTCCAGCCAGCTTGGGATAGTCAGACAGTCGTTTCACCAGCCAAATGACATGCAGGCTCCTGAAGCCCTGGTGTAACCTGATCATGTCTGAATGCCAGAAACAGAAATGGCCCAATAGACTGGGGAGCAGGAAACAAAGAGAAGGAAAAAAGATTAAGGTATGAAGAATATTTATTAAAAAACCTCCCTCTACAGGCAAAAGAACACCATGATCTAATCAGGACTACTTAGATGGGCCTCCTTTAACAATGCTTTGTCTTCTTAAAAACCTTTAGTTGTTCGATAAACAGCTTAGCGATCAAATCCAAGTCTGTCAAGAAGTAAGTGTGATGGAAAAAGAACACAAAAAAAAAGAGGCTGTCCTCCCATCCATCACATGGTTAAAAGAAATATGAACATATCTCCCTACAGAACATGTAGTCTAACAGTGCAGTCTAACAGGAGCTGGTGGAAGGCCAAGGCTTACATAAAGCTGATAAGGGGGATTCAGGCTGGAAAGTGGAACATCTAAACAAGAATTACTGTCCTCGGGAGAGAAGCACATCCTGAGGAAATATGTAAGCTAATTAAGATGTTTTGGGAACCATCTGAAACAACCAGTAGAAGTGTGGTAAGAAGCGCCCTCACACGAACTATCCTCATTATCACACTAAAAGTCACAGCCCTCGAGCTGGAGACCCTGGCCCAAGCAGAGACCCCTCACCTTTGAGCGTGCGCAGAATAGTAAAGTAGCACTGTAGCTTTACGTTGAAATAAGAGACCTGTAGACCAATAGAAAACTGCTTTGTGTAACACTTATGCATATGCATAACTAGACTGTATAAATACTGTACCTGTATGACTGAACTTTGTGCTAGCTTTGTGGAGCTACCACCTCGCACCCATCTCTGCGCAGACATGAAATAAATACCTCTCCCCTGTGTGTATATTGGCGTCTTGCACACCGGGTAAACGACCTCACACTTGTGGGACAACAAACAGACAGGGGGAAAAAAAAAAAAGTCTTGACCGCTTCCCAAGGCATGTAAGCTGCTGAGGAGAGACTCCTTCAGCTCCAACTCTCTCTCTTACTTGGAGCCCTCTCCTGTCCGTCACTCCCTGACTGGAGTCCTTTTCTGCCTGTCACTCTCTGACTGCCACTGATTCCCACTCTCATTGGTTTTCTGCTGAATACAGCAAGCAGCAGAAGGCAGAGCAAATAAACTTTTATATAACTAACACTGTCTGTCCAAAACACTCTACCCAAATTATCATAAGGAGCATCTTTATTTGTTGTTTTCATCTGTGCCCAAGCATATTCCCTACCTCCTCTCACATCTACCATATCTAGAAAAGTGCAGAAGATGGTCATTAAGGAGGTGCCTAGGGTGCTGAACAGGAGGAACTCTCCAGTTCTTTTAACAGAAATTTCTAAATCATCCATATTATCACCAGATTCTTTTCTCTTCCTGAAATCTCCTCCCTCTTCTGCCTTGGCCTTTTTTCAAACACACAAGTGTTATGGGCTTGACACTTTCATTCTGAAGTGCTGGTGAGTTAACACACACTAGGGAACAAACACTCAGCAGAAGGTCACTGACTCTTATCTGCCTTTCCTGAGGGCATTCCAGCACTGGGAAACATGCAAGACTATTCTGCAAAGCCCTAGCAGTAAAACTGAGAGAAGCAAGAGGGAAAAGAGTTTTTGAAAATAATCACTACTACTTGTCAGCCATCTCCAACTCCAAATGCACTGAACTATAGCAAAGTCCTAGTATTATAGTCACAAAACTCTCACGGGGCAAATGCTGCTGCAGAGGCACCACCCAGTAAGCCCATAAGAATACCTTGCCTCTACAAAACCTACGAGATGTGCAAGCTGCATTTCAATAAAAGTATAATTCATCCAGTTACATTCAGCAGTTTCATCCCAATCAAATTCATCGATTTTTCATCCTATAAAAATAAGTAGGGGATAACGTATTTTCCCTTGAAAGACAGCTGCGGCAAAGAAACCAGAATTGCAAGCAACATTTCTGCTGGCTAGAAGGCTTGGACAATGTCCTTTATGCTAAACTGCAGCTGGAAGCTATTGTTCTAAGTACAGAAAGGAGAATGGCAGGCTCCTGAAAAGGAAACAGGTATGTCCAGATTCAGCCTGGACGAAGACAGTAGAGTGTGACCAGTGATAGTAGAGTGTCCAACATCTTTCAAGTCTTGTCCAGTCCTTTTGTGCAAGGAGTACATGGCAAACACTTATGCAGAGTCCCAAGGTCCAAGGGTAGTAGCAGTCCTTATCTCATACTTCTGTGCAACGTCAGCATTAAAGGTCAGCTAAGGGGGAGGAAAACCATATGCACTCCAACTTCTGGGATACCCTGTCATTTTTCATTACATGAATGAATATCTGACATTGTGCTGGGACATTCAAAAGGTACGGCTCAAAGGATGCTCTCATACGGCCTTATATGCTACTTACAAACATCTCCCAAAAGCTCTCTTAGGTAGCTAAGCTTCCCTTTCTGTGTACAGCACAGGAACTAGGAAGAAAAGAGGTTCACTCCACCATTTTTAAAAATTCATCTAAAATTGAGCAACTGAATTACCTAGTTGATTTCTACAAATGGAGTCGAATTTAGATAGTATCAGTGGGAGCTGTTACATTTTAGCTCTTTGGAAAATTACATTATTTCTATTCTAGTGCTTAACTAATTGTGTAATTTTAAGCACTCAAAGGAACATTCAGTATGTTTTTAACTGTTCATTCTTATCTACAACTAAACTTCAATAATGCTTCAACTACTTCATAAACATAAACCAGAACTTGCATTTTGCAAAAAATAGCATAGAAAAGAAAACAAAATTACATGGATCAAACACATGAAAAAGTACATTCTGTGTAGGAGTCCACCTTTGTTTCTTGCTCATGATTTCCAAAGTTCAGTTAACTGTAAAGGTTTCCCTACCTGCTCTTATTAGCTAAGCTGTATTACTGATGTGACTGTCCTCCTCCCCTCTCTCCTTCGCATGTTAGTACTGAAATTAAAAGTTATACAAAAAACCTAGCTCTGCTGAAAACTAGAGTTTTAGGTAATACGTATACCAGAAAGCCATCTTTGCTAAGTGGCTGTCTGTCCTGCTTCTGCCTTCTGTGACACACAGCAAGGTCAGACTGTACTAAAGATGTTGGATTTACATCTGCCATGAATTTTTATCCTGTTTAGTACTTCATGGGCAGACACCTCACAGTTATCAAATCCATCACTTGCAGGATCGCTACTGTAGCTCACTTCTTGGAGGTCTCAGTGAGGTCTGAAGACATCCAGCACATCCTCAACAGCCCAGTGTGTGACTGGGGTGATGAGGGGCCCAGAACAAAAAGGGTGTTGGTCTCCTCTGGTCAACTCTGTTGACCCTTGTGCTGTAAAGTGGAAATGAAAATCCACCCAGGCACCTGAATGGTTCATGTACAAAAGGGACTAATAAATGCCTTAATATGGTCACAGGGAAAACAGTAAGAGAAACAAGTGCCAGGAAGTAGCGATGAAGACACAAAAAACAGGAACCTACTAAATGACTGAACTACTATTTCTTAGTTGCATTTCTTATCTGCAAGAGAAGTTAAAGTTCAATAATTTCAAGGGAAAGTATACGCAGCGTTTAATCATTTCCTCTCTTTCATAGCTGTACAGCTTGAAGGAGAAAGTGTTCTGGTTTCCTTTCTTGAGAGCTACAACCACCCTCCTCCCCCCAGAGATATGCACTAGCAATGAAAGCAGTGACAATGGAAACACCAAAGGGTGTACATATGAAAATATCTTGTAAACACAACACCGCATGCAGTACAGAGGAACATTTATCACATGCTTGACTGAACAGCCACACAAAACCTTGAAACACCAACAAACCAAATAACGAAGTATGGAAAATGTTCAAGACAAATTACTGCCATTAACACTTAAAGTCTAATTTGAACTTTTTTATACATGAAGGAAGTAAAATGTAAGTGCCACAGAAAATATGACACTGAGATTAATCCAGATATCAGTACATCATACTCATGCCAATTCTAGCAGTGAAACCTGTACACACACACACATGCACGCGTGCTCTGAGCACGTCTGGGGTGGCTGTCATAGAAGGAATTTAAAAATATTAGCAATAATTTTTTAGAATACGGGTGTTTTCATTCCAGTCTTAGGAAGTATGCTCCAATCTTCAAGTTTAAAGCCATATATATATACACATATATATACACACACACACCTTTTTTTAAAAATACGTACACATCCACACGTGCAGCCACATGTGCATGCACACACACGCACACAAAGAGAGAGAAAATATGTACCTATATCTGGATATATCCCTGATATTACTATGGATGTCATAAAAGCATGGAATGATTTTACAGACAAGTTGCAACACAGAGCCATAATGAGTTTCTGAATCACCAATACTCACACATAAAAGAGGGCCTGATCATCAGCAGGTGCTGGAGAAGATCTAGAATGTGAAGCATACGATGCAGCATCTTTTTACAACGGTGTTAACAAATGTCAATGTCTCATGCTGAATGCGAGAGGCATACTTATGTAATTAAAAGTGTGAGATGCCTTTTTTTTTTCCCTTTCTCCTTTTTCTTTTCTTTTTTTTTCCCTGTCCCCCTCCGCTTCATCTACACCTCTCCCAGAAAGCATCTGCTCTTTATTATTGTCTATAGCAGTGATTATTAACAAGCATGGAAAATGGAATTGCAATCTATCTTTTATTTCTTGATCAGGAATTCATCCCCACACTTTAGGCAGGTGAATTCTGATTCAGCTCTGTAATTATCTGACAGATGTTACAAGCAGCTGCTGCTGAGCACAAAACCCTGGCTATTATTACAGAAATCTAAGAGCTCCTGGCAAGGTGGAGTGAGAAGTGAAACAGAATGCATTCTGGTAAGGCTGCACATCTGGTTTTCCACACACAAAGGGGAAAAAAATTAAATACCTAAGCCTGAAACTCAGATTGCTGGTTCTTGAACTATTCAAAATCAAATTTCCTTTAATAAAATAAAACAAAGCCTTTATGTGTCAAGTAAGAACAGCTTTATGTTTTCTCAGCAAATAATGTTTGCCACTGAAACATAGCTTTGAAATTAAAATAATTCTGCTCTAATCACTTTTTGGGGGCACCCTGCTACCCAAAAAAACCTCAGTCTAAAAGTTAAGGTGGCAACTTTGCAGCCCTGTATGGATAAAGAGGAATGATATCAAGATGGCCACACGTGAGTGCTTGTGCATTCATGTTTCCCCGAGGAAGATACCAAAGAGATTCAACTTGCTTATTTGAAATGCTGGCCCTTAAATTGCAAATCCTGCATGGTAGTGCACCACATTAGCTCTAAAATGACATCTGTATAGCTGTGTATCCCTCTCAGCAAACAGGTCATGAGATAATGCTCCATAACTCCACATTTCTGATTTGATTTGGGACATTACCCACTTGTTTGTATCATAATATTTTTCCTGGGATCCTGCACTGCTCCTGAAAGTACAAATTACAGAAAAGTTTAATTATGCTGAATAGTTTTGTATCAAAACTATGTAGGCCCAAAAATATTGTCCTTATTCTTGCAAGACTCTTTTAGAAGCTACCAAAGGACTTGATCTTTCAGTTCTTTGAAATGCAGAAGCCGGCTTCACTTTAAACCCTTATCATGGGAATGCAGCGAGGAACATAAATATAAAATGAAAGACAAAAATCTTAAGTAAGCACATGAATAGCAACTGCCCCTTTTCTGTGAGATCTTTCAGAAAGTGGATGCACTCTTCTCTGGAAAATCTGAATATTCAGGTCTAAGACAACATTTTGGTATTTCCAACATACCTGCAGAAGACTAAGACTACGAAACAAAACTTATAGTCATATAGTGTAAAATGCAGCAGCTATAAAAGGATAAGCACAAATAATGAACACATCTGTGTTTGATCACATAACTATGGCACTAATAAGAGACTCATCCCAGAAGAATGGTGCTGTAGCATTTGTGTATCGAACCAGACGTACACACAAATGCACATGCACATACCAACTGATTTCAGTCATGGCAATTGGAATTATAATACAGTTTGAAAGCCTACAATAATAATCAATGTCACATTTGATCAACACTGACTCGCTCATATTCATGACAGCATTGACAATAATGTAATTCATTATATGAGCATATCCCATTATTTAAACAAGCTTGCATTAAATCATAATCGTAAACAAATGGCAGGTATGGGACAATTAAACCTACCACCCACAGTGAAGATACTTTGCCTACCATGACAGGTCTCTTCAAGCTAGAATACTTCTGGGGAAGAACGGAATGTCCTCTAGTCCATTTTCAACTGACAGAAACCACACAGTTACCTGCAACCACACTGGGACTGAACTGATCCCTTTCAAGGCCACCCTCAAATAAGTAGAAGCTTCTATTACCAGCAGCTCCATTAATTCCATTTGCAGATCTGACCCAACCCATGTTACCATGGGTTTGAGAAAAACAGCTACTAGATTTTTGGAGCTCTAAACACAGCACTGGTGTGTCTAGAGCACTGTCCACAAGCTTAGGAACAACCTCATTTCTAGACAGTGCATGCGGGCAAAGTTAACTCCTCAACCATGACAGCTAGAAAGAATTGTACTTTAAGGGAAAGTTAAAATTCTGTAAATTGAGGGAACTTGAGGACAAGAAACTTCCTCATCAAGCAAGTGGATTTTTCCAAACTTGTATTAATTACTGCAAGTTTAAAGTAGTACTCCCAAGAGCAGATATTTATGCATTAGGGCAACTGCTCCTTCATAGGTACTAATAAAAACTTGGAAGTGACTTCACAAAACAGGCTGTTTCTGCTGTTTGTCACAGATGTACTCAAAATGTTTTAAGTATTACTTTTCTGCATTAACATCATGTGTCATACTTTCTGTCTGGCAGTCAAAACCAAAATCCGTTACAAAGATCTCCATCAAATGAAATCACTTGTGCAATGGCCAGGACAGTCCACCTCTGAGAAACAAAAACACCTTGAGGAAATCCTTACTTTCTTTAGAAGAGTCATACTATGAATGGAAAACTCTGACTAATCCCATTCCTTCAATAAAACAAGGCAGGGCAGTAATGATGATGATTACTAATGACAGTAATAACTTTCCTAAGAATATCCAAAGCCTCCCACACAAGTGATTTTATCTGTCAAGCCCATGAAGCTGTAATCTGAAGGTGAATTGTCCATCTGAAGCTGTAACTTAAAGGTAAATTCATTTTGTAAAAACAAACAAAATTTTCATTTATAATACTTGCATAAATAACCAAATTTTGATTATTAGCCTCTTCCTACCACAATTCATCATCTAGCTTTACCTACTTTATATCTGGTCCAATGAGCGAATGCCTCCTTAGCATAGCCCGGGCTTGTGCATTGGTTAAGTTAGTGGTTGACTCTTCATTAATGGACAGGATGCAGTCCCCCACACCAATTCGTCCATCACGACTTATTGAGCCTCCATGGATGACGCTGCGGACTATCATTCCTGAGCCATCTTTATTGGAACTGACTGTCATCCCTATAGTGAAAAATGCATGAAACAGTTAATAACGTCTTTGAGCTCCAGCTCTGAGTGCCAAGAAAAAGAAATGTAACCTGGGGCAGGGAAGGTAAAAGCTAGCCAGCCAACCTGCCAATGTCAGCAAGCCTATAAACATTGCTCTTATTCTCCCTTGCATTTTCTTCTTTCCAACAGGAGACAGCAGTTACAAACCACAATCACTGTATCTTTACTTTACCTTGTGTCATTTCACATAGTGGGCTCAATATAAAAAAACTAAGACTGTGGAAAATTTAATCAGAAAATAAACAAAAAAGGTAATGAAATTGCTTCTAAAACAGTCAAATTTACCACTCTTCTGGATGGTTCACTGAGTTTATACACCACATTTCAGTTTAGTTTATGGTGGTTCTCTTTGGAAAGGAGATGAAATGATTAAACAGTTAATTAGGAGCAGAGGGCCAACACAACCACACACTTCTTTTCAACAGAAAGCCTGAATCAGATCCCACTGAGATAGCGGCTGCTTTCCTGCTCTCCTAGGTGGGCTATCGCTTAGACCCAGAAGAGCATCCTGACTTCTGTGAGAGCCCGTGCACTACTGATGGATACAGTCCACTACTTGAGTTACACCATGATCCCACCTGTGGCATAGCAGGACACTACATCTCAATGTTTATACACACCATTTAACTCCACTTTCTTTTCACTAATGGGAAATGAGACAGAGATGCTCTTCCCCCTCCTCCCCATGGGGACTTACTTGTGGTGCTGGGTTTCTCATGTCTTTGTGACTGTTCTTGCATGCATGAGTTGTCACCGTTATTTTCAGGCCAGTTGGTGCTCTGGAAATCAACCCTGATGACAGTTCCAGGAAAATCTGTTCTTCACCAAGGCAATGGAAAGGTAGCAGAAGGGCCAGCACCCTGGAAGTCCACCCAGTGGACTTCCACTATCTTAATACTGCCAAACTGATTTTTATTCTTTTCTGTGCACTAACATGAAAACTTTCCTCTACTAACAAGATGAAGCCACTGAAGTAAGAACGCCTTATAGAGGAATATGTGTCCCTATGTGTTCTCTTGGTTTTGCACGTGAACATCAGGCTAACGTGCACTGGGAGTGCAGTTGTGTGTCTGCAAGCCCTTACCTTATTGTCCAGGTTGTGAGCGGAAGGAAGATGACAGCTACCCAGAGCAAAACTTCCAAGGATACCGACTACGAAAAAATCCTAACCATTTATATACAAACATGGCTACAGAAAACAGAGACTGAACACTTTACTCTGTAACCTTAGACCTTGGGAGAATGGTTGAACAGAGTTTAGAAGGCAGCTATAAGCCCCAGGATACCCAGACTCAGCCAACCATACCAACATCTGCCTATGTATCTTCTCAGAGAAAAAAATAAAATACTGTAACCGTTTAAAGAACAACACTAACCCAGATATTCATTTGTGCTTCTTAGGATTCCTTCAAGAAAACAAAAATATCTTAATAGTGTTGGCTCCTCATACCACTTGTAGTTGAGATCAATGTAGCTGCCTAAAGTATGAGAAGGTGGCCCTGACTAGCAAGGAACCACCCAATAAGCTTCTTAGACACAGCAATACATGCACCTCTTTACTTTGGTATGCAGAAGTCAAGGTGTATCTTTTGGAAAAAACTAAAAAACCCACCTTCATGATGGCACTTTATATTAAACTGATGAAAGAATATGGTGTTACCATTGACTGGAGATTTATATTTATGATTTGCCAGGTAATGATGTCAGCTGTGGTCAGGCGTAATTTAAACATGGGTATATCAGACTTGTGATACAGACACACAGTGTCACTGATTTATTGCCTTGCTATTAGAAAAAGTAGAAGTAAACTGCCTGTCACCTACCCCTCCAATTAGTAATGTTACAATGTTGAGCACATCAAGATGGCATTTACAGGTGCCGTCCTGGGGTAGAGGCCCCGGCGTTCACACTCACATACTCCTTCCAACAACCATCTCTTGACAGATCTACTCACACAGGTTACTCAGTCAGATCGGAATGTAAACACAACTCTGCAACAGAGTGGTCTCCACCAGAATACCGGTGGTGTGGACAGAAAAGCAAACTGCCAAGGAAACAGCTGAAATGTGGCTTGAAATTCTGAATCTAACCTTGCTGCTTGGTTAAGCGAGTAACAAACAACAGTATTACTGAGGCTAGTGTAACAGCACTTTAGAAAAACATCACTCCTGGTTTCTATGCCAACATCCTGTTGTGGTTTAGCCCCAGTCGGCAATTAAGTACCACACAGCCACTCGCTCACCCTTCCCCTTGCCCCCGCCAGGATGGGGGAGAGAATCGGAAGAGCAAAAGGAAGAAAACTCGTGGTCTGAGATAAGAACAGTTCAATAATTGGAACAGCAACAACAAAAAATAATAATACTAAATTGTAATGAGAAGGAAAACAACAAGAGAGCGAGGGATGAACAAAACCCAGGGAAAAAAAAACACAGTGATGCAACCGCTCACCACCTGCCAACTGATGCCCAGTCCGTCCCCAAGCAGCAATCGCTGCCCCCCAGCCAACTCCCCCCAGTTTATATACTGAGCATGACGCCATATGGTATGGAATAGCCCTTTGGCCAGTTTGGATCAACTATCTTGGCTGTGCCCCCTCCCAGCTTCTTGTGCGCCTGGCAGAGCATGGGAAGCTGAAAAGTCCTTGACTAGTGTAAACACCACTTGGCAACAACTAAAACATCAGCGTGTTATCAATATTATTCTCATACTAAAATCCAAACCATAGCACTATACCAGCTATTAGGAAGAAAATTAACTCTATCCCAGCGAAACCAGGACACATCCTCATTACAACAGACCTGCAAGACTGATGTCACACTTTGGACAGCTACAGTTTCAGGTTAAAAATGCAAATGCCACTGCGAAGTTGCCAAATGAATCACACAAGGACAATGGCATTTCAGCTCTTATTCCATGTGGGTGCTCCATCCTGTTACCTTTTAAAAATCACAATCAAAAGGTTAGAGCTCCAGCTGTGGCTGGATTTGAAGAGCTGTTGCAAGCTACGGGTGACACCATTTAAAAGGAAAAAAGAAGTGCCAGTTCTCAACTGAAATAATTGATGCAGCTGCAGCTTTCAACATCATTCACAGCTCTTGATTTAGCTCCTTTTGTAAAAATGAAAGTTAAAAGCAGTGCAGCCATGTGTGTAAATTGGTCACTGTGCCCAGGCAGCTTCGCAGGCCAGAGCACACACAGACTGGAAGAAAAAGACTACAGTCAAAAGCCAGGAGAAAGCATTATTCACATTCATACTATGTATACATGAGAGGCCAGTCTTACTTTTCATGCATGTAATGTCTGCCAATGTGCACCCGGCCCCAGGTTTGTATTTTTATGCTGTATTACACTTGACATGAAATTTGCTTTGTATGTTCACTGCACTTAAAACACTCATAGACATACGTGAAAAACACTGCTCCACTGAGTGAAGAGGTTATTGCAAACAAAACTTTTTTAACAAAATCCAAATGGCTGGAACTGCACTGTGACCTGCACTTTATACAGCCTGGCCAGTAAAGGCAGTAGTTAGCCAAGCACGCCATACCAGTGAAAGTCAAAACTTATACCCGTATCAGCCTTGCCTACATATTTATATACTGGGGAGGCTGATTTTAAATCAGATTAGTTCCTGATCCAGTTTGGAGGCTGGCTGTATCACGAAGGAGAAGGTGATATGGGGCAGAGTGAGCATCCAGCCATCAGAGGGCAGTTTATTCCAGGCAGAAACGCCCACTGAATTACAGCATCCCAGTGTCCCACCCACCTCTGCACAGCAAGGGAGTCCTGAGCAGTGGCTGTTTATGAACAAGGGGCCCATGGGCTGCTTTCAGGGTGCCTTCTGTGGCCAACCCATCCCGGAGCATTTGCGGAGTCACTGCAAACGGCCAGCACCCACACAAACTCCTGCCCTACCAACACCAGAGAGTCTTCAAGGACATGCAGTTGGTCAGAAGAAATGGCACCAGGAACCTAAACCAAAGCAAATGAACACACCAGCCACGAACGCGAGGGGAGCACCCACTGTCTCCCACCGAAAAGCTTCTCCCATGTTGGCTCTGGGAACTGACCTGGGAGGATGCGGTATCCTTGTGCTCCCCCTCACACTGCCAAGTGCTGCACCAGAGACCAGGAGAGGACACCAAAAAAAATTTCCATCTGTTGTGCCTGTTCACTCCAAAATGTGCCTCTAGTCAGTACACTCAGGAAGTTGCAGATTGCAGATATTTAAAACTCCAAAATTCTCTACAAAATTATATCATCCTTGAGCTAAAAGCACTACCTAGAAAATGTATCAATGATGTGATTTTCAGAAATACTGAGGCACTTAAGATACAAGTACAAATATGTCGCAAGGAAGTGAACAGCTTGTTTAAATCCTTTTGACCATCCTCAGAAAGCAAGATCATTTTGTGTTTACATACATTTGAAAGTCTAGTCTGCACCTCTTTAACCAAAGCCTTCTTGTACAGCATTCCTTGGCTATATCTCATTTTTCCATCATATTATATAAATGTATAAACATTAAAAACCAATATATTAAAATTGTTCTGTTAACATTTAGGAATGACTAAACTCCTTTATGGAAAAAAAAAAAATTTCTCAGTGAGATCGGACACTTTACTTTTGTGCTCATGGTAACAGCAAATGGATCCACTGCCATCATAGCCAAACAGGGCAAGAGCAGCAAAGAATGAATATCCTCTTATGCTTTCCCACTAAAAGGAAAATATTTCGTCTTTACTAATAGCATAGGAAACATATGAGAAAAACAGAAAGCCATGTTCCTGAACAGGTTACAAAAAATGTCATTTACCTTACCTAGACTTGAATTGCCTTTTGCAATAGTGATAGTCTTCTCATACATGTTTTTGACTGTATTTGGGGTTGTGGAACTTCCCTCCAAAGATACTGGGCATCTCTTTTCCATTAAAAGCACTTCATCCTAACACAAGGGGTAAATAACATCAGTTCAGAATACCAAGATAAAAATACGATTGGGCATACTGACCTCAACTCATCTTACCTTACACAAAAGCTAGGCAAATATTTAATACAGATTCATTATACTGACATCGGAAAAGTCAGTCCATCAAAGATCAAACCAACACACATGAGGTTTCTGTTTTCATTCAGATGATATAGCAAATCTACCACAAGGTATGCTTTTAATTTAGGGACATCAGTTACATTCTTAAAATTAGTGGGATGAATTCAAGGGTTCTCAGACTCGTTCACCACAGATGTCTGACAACCTGCCAGTGCTAACGTAACAAATTTTGTAAGAAATTGCAGCTTTTTTAATAATTTCTTAATAAATCACTGAATGGAAGAAAAAAGAAACACGTCACAGTGACTGTCATATAAAGGAGTATTATGTTTGCACACTGTAGCACCACAGGGCAGTTTGTGAGCTGAACTGCACAGGCTTATGCAAACACCAGGATGCAAGTCTTTCACACCACTCCCCCTTGGCTTCCCAGGCCTGGTTTCCAGCTGTGCACCTCCTCCTTGCGCTATGCCTCTGCAGAGGTTAACGGCGAGTAAGAAAAGCCCCCTGGCCTGCCCAACAGGTACACTGTCGTCCAGCACTGTCTACTTGAGGTATGAGCAGACTTTTATATACCCCTCTATTGCCAGTCTCTGGGAGATGACTATCTTGACACCATAAATTATCTCCTGTTTTGGATATGTCTAAATCTGTAAGTTTTGATGTGAGCTACGACATCTGATGGACATTTACAATCAACCAACCATACATGACTGCTGGACAGCGTCAATTTCTGTGGGACATTCTATGGTTTAATATGGCCTTTCCGTAGTTTATTTTAATTATTATTTAAAAAAAAAAACAAAACCAAAAACTTTACTTTTCCAGTGGGATCAAGCTGCATGGTAGTAGCAAGGCTTGTACTTAGTGCAATTTCTGCTGTTGTCTGAGATCCAGTCCATGTTGCTGTGTTTTCACTTTCATTTTGGTTGATATCCGAAACATCCAGAGGCAGAAGATCCTTTTTAGTAAAACCAGTTGCCGTTTCCAGGCTATTGCCCACTACAGACTTTTGCTCTCTCACTCCCTGATTCAGATCCATGTTGTACAGGTTCTTGTCGGATACAGAGAGATCAGCTGCAGCATTTGAACATTCCTCTCCAATAGACTGTTAAAGACAGGAGAAAATGAACAATCAACATTCTTTCGTAGCATAATTAAAAAGTACATTTCATGCTAAAATCTTAAACAACTAATCTCACAGAATTTAAACATGTCTGTTGTAACATCAGTGCCTTCAGTAGATCCCTACAGGCATTTTACTATAAAATTTACTTGATTCTTCAGACAACTTCTTCTGTTTTAAAATACCAGCAATCAATGAAAATACTCCTGAAGGCCAAATTCTAACCTGGTACTCATCAATAAATCTCCACTAACTTCAGCAAAGTAACATCCACTCACACATTCTCAAACGAGACATAACTCCAGCAAGTTATTAAAATTAAAGCATCCAATTGTCTTTCTCAGGTAGAACTTTGAAAGATAAAGGTCTTTACCTTCAAAACACTTAGCAATCAAAGAGCAATTTCAAGCAGCTCAGACAATAAGCATGCAATTTAATCATGCATTTAACTGAGTAGAAACATATTTAGATATCCCTTCCACACAAAGAGGAAAAGTAAAAACTCAGTCAAACCTCAGCAAAAAATGAACCTGGAGGTTTTGAACTGTGACAACAATGAAATACAATGATGCAGTTACAGAAGCTTAGCAGTTAGTACTTATTGCAAGTGTATCAATTATGGCTGCATTACTAGGATTAAGTTCTCTACACAAAGCTTGTTCAGACTTTCAAGATTTCAAGGTCCTGCATTTCAAATATTTTAAGGGATTTCAATAATCAC
This sequence comes from Ciconia boyciana, assembly GCF_034638445.1. Lineage (NCBI taxonomy): Eukaryota > Metazoa > Chordata > Aves > Ciconiiformes > Ciconiidae > Ciconia > Ciconia boyciana. Next base: position 51,599,338 of record NC_132937.1, read on the forward strand.
AACTTTCTGAAAAAAAAAACCCTTCAAATATTCTCTAACTTAATTTTCAAAATAAGTAATTTAAAAAACATTTAGGCCATTAGATTTTAGAAAGATATATCAAGGACTTAGAAGTTGGACTTAGAGGGTCTATATCAATATTAGGGATTTTTCTCTGACATGTAGTAAATGTAGTCACAAGAACGTCTACCTCTATCTGTCTTAGTTGCTACCCTCTGATCCTACTAATTCTTCTATTCCTTTTCCAAAAAGTGGGGAAAATATGTTTCCCAGGATTTTGGGATATTTTGCAACACTTTGTATCAAAGGACTTAGAATTAGTTTTTCTCATCTTTCATGAAGTGCATACATGCTTGGTCTGTCCCCAGACAATCATCAAAAAAGGGTCACCTGTAAATAATTCGTTTAAGTAACATCTGAGAAGATAATTGAGCAAAGCCTAAATACAACTAATCTGCATGATGTAATCAATGAAATCATTTCCTACCTTTTGGAGAACAGAATACCAGGACTATAATCTATTTAAATTATTTCATTAGGTTTCAAAGAAAGCTGGGACATCTACTTTTAAGTCTGTTTTGTATCAATTTCCAAATCAGTGAAAACAAGACCCAGATCGTACTCAACATTTATTCCATATGCCATATATACATATTAGAGTTGCAGCATATGCCCATTTTTATTTTTGTTTCACTTACTTAAAGAAAAGCCAATTATGTAATTTTTGAAGATGAACACTATTTCAGGAATTTGTAACTAAAGCAACATGTGGCCTCATTAGAGCATTTGCATTACTCTAAGTAGGTTTTTTTCATCACCTGTTTTAAAAGTGACACCAAAGGCATTCAGAACTTGCCAACTGCCCTGCAGTCAGAAATAGGTGAAATACCTCTGCATTCCATGTAACAACTAATAGCATTTTTTAATTTTTTACTGCATTTCACTTGCTTCAAGTTTTCATGAACAGATTTTCTCGCTATGTTTACATTGTGAAGTCACTCATAACTGCAGAGTATAAAATGTTACTTGATGAGAACTTAATACTCACTTCATGCTGGTGCACAGAGAGGAACATTGAAAAGTGAGTCCCATAATCTTTAAAAAAACATGCAAACCAAAGCCATCTTTGTCAATGCTGAAAATAACTTAAGACTTTGTAGAGCCTCAACGTGATATATAATGTAAATCCAGCCTCTATCTCATAAAATGCTTCTCAGCATGCAAAATGCATAATCCGTTTATGTAACAATTACAGAGTTAAACAATGCAATCTGTCCCACTGGCACAGCAGAGATGTGCTCTTCTGTGGATTAGGAGAAACCATTAGAAGATGAATTCAGCTTTCCAACCAGTGCCTTGTAAGGGCTGAATATATTCCAGAAAAGATAAAGGGAGTTACTGCAGCTCAGGTGTGGGGGAAAAAGCAGCAGCTACTCTATTCAAGACCACAGACTGCAAACCCTGGAAGAAATCCCTACAATGTTGTTTTCAAAGACGACTGCTAGGAGAAATGGCTTGGAAGACTCTGGATTAGCAAAATAAATCTATAGACAGCTAAGAAAAAGGAGCATGAAAAACCATGGAGAGAAACGAAACACCAACTCTGATACAGTCACTCGAGTCATTATGGGTATGTGACCAGAAAGAAAAAAGGATACTGATCTTTGTAGTACTCTTAAAGAACTTATCTTCATTTACTGACTTTAAATAGAAATTATTAGTAATCAGAGGTTTGTTATATACAGATTTACTTTTAATTACAGTATCACTATGAACATTTCATTAAAGAACACAGTAAATGAACTAGCAAACATACTAACTTTGAAGCATAAAAGCAAAGCTTAGGATGAAAACTTACTCTTGCTTTTCATACCTAAAATACCATAGAATAATGGAGTTATTTTTTGTTACCACTCTTTACTGTGCTCTGAAGGAATAATAATTAAGGTTTTGTAGCACACTGCTCACCACAGCTTTAACACTACAAACATCTCACCATACTTCAGCTGGCTATACAAAACACAGATCCAAACTTTCAACCTTCTAGCTGCTCCTCTCTTCACCATAGACATCTGAAAGACACCAGCACTACCCTAAACAAAACTGCATTTTAATCTGGTAACAAATAGTGCAGTTTGAACCAGAATGACATAAAACATTTATATCTAATAATACCGCCTTTTCACACTTATAATCAAAGTTTGTTATCAATAAAATCATCCTCCTTTTTACCTTGGGAGTTGACAATGGAAGAGAGAAGCTGTAGTTCAGCTCACCGCTACAGGTACTGCCATGCAGAGCTATCATTGAAGCCTGGAAGACGTCACTCTCTAGTGAATACTGCGATTCAAAGGTGGACTCATCTGCTAGATCCGCGTCGCCAGAGTCCACCTAACAACAAAAGCAATTCAATCAGCCAGGCTGTTACCTTCACACCACATAAGCCCCGAACACATGCACCTCAGCTGCTACATACTGACTGACACCTTCCCTCTTTTTTTTTTCCCTCCATGTTGTACATTGAAGTTGTATTTGCACAGCATAGTAGGAAAAATTTCTGCTTGCAGTTACAATTCTTGTTACTACATCTTCAGAGGTTGCAAAGCATATCTGAAGTAAAGTGAGAGTCTCAGCTGGAATGAGTTGCAGGGCTGAGGCAGGCTGATGCCTGTTAACAGAAGTACAAGGTGTTGGGAGAATGCTGCTGTACTCCCTGGTGTCAAAATTTTTAGTTTTTTAGGGCTTTTTTTTTCTTTTTAATTTTCTTTTACAAGAATTAGCACTGAAAAAATAATGAGCTTCACTTAGTGCCACCTGTCAGGAATGCTCCCTCCACCCAACTTCATAGGTTGGGTTGTTTTTAAAAGGGTACAAAAAATAACCTTCCGGAAACTGCAATGCTTTCCAATACATTTAAAGGAAACATTTATGACATTATTTTTTTATGATTTCCAAAATATTTTACATTTGACAAGAAGATTAATACGGATAATTCTCCTGTCTTACATGAGAAATAAAATTTTAAAAAGAGTTCCAGCCATGGACGTGGGCAGTATTTTTTTCTTTTTTTTTTCCTTAAACGAAATACAACTTTTTTCAAGACTCATATACTTTCAGATACTAGAATAAAATTAAGTCCTGAAAGACTTAAAATAATAAAATTAAGTCCTAAAAGACTTAATTTATGGTGCTTCACATACTACACTTTGATTACAATTTCTTCTCCCCTGGCAGAGCTCAAGAAAGCAGTATATGCTAACAAAAATGATCAGTGAGTTCAGAGCCACGACCACACCGTAAACTTGTATGAAGCAGCCAAGTGCACCCATCTGCAGAGATGGGATCTAAGTGTTTTTCAGCCTCTGTGGTTAATCATACTATGAATTTGTTATGTCAGATTCACAACAGCAATAGCAACAACCTGCAGTGATTCAACATCATGATTGCTTTTTGGGGTACAAATGATCCATTTTTTATTGTCTCAACCCTAAAGACTTAACAGCTAATTCAGATTGCTCCTTTGGTGTAACTTACTCTCCGCCCATCTTCTGGAAAATGCAGACTAGTGTTACTGAAGCTATGCCCTGAAAAAAGGATTGTGAAAAACACAGACAGACCTGTAGAATCTGCGTGTAGATTTATCTATGAAAAACAGTATCTCATGAGTGCACTCTGCAAAGACATCTTCAACGGGGTGATTGCACATTCCATTTCATATTTTGCACATTTAATTAGACAGTTGTCAGAGCTGACAATTTAACCATATTATTATCTGCCATATATTTTCATTGTTCTTTCACAATTTTAATTTTTTGGTATGAACCACACATAGAAGTCAAATTTTTAAATACTTAAGTTTTAATCTGATCTTTTCAACACTTCTTTAATTAAAGGATATTTACAATATATAATCTGGCTTCTTCATACTTCTTCACAATGAATAGAATAAGGCAAATCCTATTATCTAACTACTGTACCTAAGTAACAAACTGCAGAAGAAAAAACAGGCAGTCTTGTTTAAAAGAAAGTTATTAAAACCGGCTTGTCATTTGCAAATGTGAAAAAACAGCAAACATACTGGAATCAGTAATTCAGAGATTTTTGCCTTGGAAGAATCCATTTCAGGTTTTTGTTTGGTTTTGGTTTTTTCCTAACGAACTAAGTTCTGGTGTTCAGTAGAAACTGTTTCCCTACTCATGTCCCCAGAAAATGAGGGCCAAATAACTTCAATATCAGGCCCAAATCAGTACAAATAACCATTAGAAGACACGGTCGGAATACATTTACAGTCTGGTTTGGGGGGGGGGGGTGTTGTAGAGTCCTGTTTCCTTTGTCTTTTTTATCTGAGTTCTCATTGGTAACTTCTGGGCTGTGTAAGGTACTGAATGCTAGGGTAAGCCACATTGTTTGTACAAGCGAACACCTTTTGACCTTGCAAATGTCATAATCACTGATTGATGCTGAAGTCTAAAGAATACTATTAGGAGGAATTGTTGGCAGCTTTTGAAGACAGACAGCATTCTTTTTCAGGCTGGCTTACATGCAAAAAGAGAGTTACAAAAACTTTTCAAGGTAGAGAAGTGATGTATGATGATATATAGGCAAAGAGATTTATTTACAAAATAAGAAAATGAACATTTCTCTACACAAGGTGAGGTTTTTAAAGGGATAGTCAGTGCATGCAAGGAAACGTGGGTAGCCATGCACTTTTGAATACTTCAGCAAAGTACTTCCCTTTTTTCCAGCAACTAACATATCATAGGCCAGATTCACAGCTCATGCAAACAGCCAAAATCTCCAGATGCCAGTTTCTATCATGTGGGGATCCATCCCAACTATGGCAGATGAGTACTGTGATGACAGTAAACACTAAAAAATAAGCACGAACAGTGACAAAGCAACCCCTTTCATTACAAAATGCAAAGACTTAAGAAATCTTTGGTAAGTTGGGCCACTAACCAGAGCCAGCTCAGCATGGAAGAGGGCTGTATCAGCTGGCCCCTCCTCCTCAAGTGACTGGGCAGTGTAGAAAAAGCAATCTTCCTTAGCAGAGACATAGCCCTCCTCTGGTGAAAGCTGCAGAAAGAACGAAGCTCTGAGTTGGATGAGTGGCCAGGACACAGGGTTTCAGAGTGCGTTATGTGTGAAGGTTTAGAGAGGCAAATGAACTCCAGATTCATTTGGAAGAATTCATTTCAATGACAGTCACAGTGTTGGGTAGGTAAAGAGACAATTATTTTTTTTCCAAATTCACCTGAATTGATTCAGCTTCACATCTCATTTTACATCCCCAAGTAATGAAAAAGGCCTATCCAGCTATACCAGAGAGCCCACAGCTGAGTCTAAACTCATCTTCAATTTCTGCTCTTATTAAACATATACTAAAACTGCCATCAGAGCTGCCACCAGGGAAACAGCCTGACAGCAGAGGCCTTTACAGCCTTGCTAGCCGCAGAGTAATCTTGTTAGCAGGCAGGAAGACTGCATCCACTGTCTGTGTTTTAAGATTGTATCTGCCAGGTGGAACAGCCTCAAGAGGACAAAACATAATTCTGACTATAAACCAGTAGCTTTTCCCAACATAATTTGATGCTAGGTGCATTCGTTCAGTACTGCAAAGAAGCCAGTGATTATTCACAATGTTTAATTAATTGGCAAGCATAGTACATGAAATATTAAAGTGCAAATGTTGAATGTTTACAAAATGCTAGGAACAGAAACAAAACCCCCAGGCATTTTCTCTTTTAGAGTGACATCTTCTTAAGTATGAAAATGATGATTTGCAGGACATTTTAGTGTGTAACACAGAGTTTCTACCACGAAAAACAAATTTAACAAAGCAAGTTTAAAAAGTACCCTCTTACTATGAAAGGAAAGTTTCTAGTAACTTAAACATCAGCCATTCCCTCCCCCACTCCACAAAGATCTACTAAGAATGAAAATTTGATATTTGCATCCACAAGGATTACAAGATTATCATTTCACAAAAAGCAAAAATGAACCCCAAAGACTGCACTTGGGCTTAAAAATATAATGAAAGGTATCTTATTTGTATATATAAACTGATGCCATTCTACTGATTTGAATTTAACACACCAGGGACACTAGTCCACTACCATCCTTACTGACACACTATCTCAGTAACCCTAGGACTCCTTCAACCTCATTCTTCTAATTGTTACAGACTACCTTCTAAAATCTAGCCTGAAATAATTTATGGCTATAGGAAAATAACCAGTTTGAGGTATATGAACTGAAGACTACTCACCATTCTTTAAACATAAAGTGCACAGTCTAAATACAAAGGCTGCATATGTACTATACCTTGCAAAGCAAAGGAATAGGCAAATTCCAGGCAAAGCACAAAAAATTGACTTTATGTCACCATCTCACACATTCAGAGAATCTTGTGAAGTGTACAAAATTATGCCTGGCAACTTGCAGCCCTGAAAGACTGTGCTGGTTGCAAGATGCTTCGCTGTTTTACCAGCTGCGAGACAGGTGTGCAATGTCCTGCAATCACTACACCAGTCATACCCTACACAGACCACTCCTACATGCAAGGAGATAGAGGAATCTGTTAAAGACAGTTTCTGGATGTTTTGAGCCACCTAGCTGTACCCCAAAGCACACAAAGTGTATGCAGAAGTCAGGATCATTGTGTACCAGATTAAATTACATGAAAAGTACCCATCGAATTCCCAAATCCTTACAGGCAGTGGTTTGGCAACTCCTATTTTAACTGTTCCTGCTGGGGCTCCTTTCAGTGCTTGCACCGCTTCCTCCAGGCTGCCATTTTCCAAGTTGATATCATTGACAAACATAAGCCGATCTCCAGGAAGAAGTCTGCCATCTTGCTCGGCCACACCCCCAGGAACTAATGAGCGAATCACAATTACAGTGTTTGCTGGATCAACAGGATCCTAATTAAATAAAACAAAGAAAAACATTTCCTTTTACTTACCCTTTCATGTTTTGAGAGGCTAATTTTTATGCAGAGTCAGGTTATTAAAAAAGTTGGAGCTCTGCTCCAGATGAAACCTCAGCAGGAACATACCCTCCTGCCCATACAGCCCATACATTTAGACTTCCACCTATTTTTAATTCTTAAATGTGAAAATTGTTACTCCTTTCTAAGTGATGTCCCATCATATATCTCCAGCATAAAATACTGCTAAATTGCAGAGTGCTGTTCATGCTGTAATGAGTAATTACACACCAGAAATTCAAATACTTCCTACTGCAGTGACAGCATTGCAGACTTCATCCTCCTTTACACTCAGTGGTTTGGGAATAAAGCTGGGCAGTGCAGCCTGGGGCAAAGTTAACACGTGCACTCTGGCGGAACAAAGGGCTTATTTTCAATAACTCTCTTGTACTCCACGGCATCAGATCTTGCTCAGCTGAGGAAGCACTTTTTAAGAGGCAAGACCTTGTGCATGCCTAATTAAACACTTTATGGGAGACAGGAACATACCAATACAGCACTCCAATCAACAAGACACAACAAAGTGGTGTTTGCTTTTAAAAAAGAAAACTGCTTTGAAGGCCCCATCCTTCAACATGCTGATTTTTATAAAAACACCAGCATCAAATACTAAGAACAGGAACGTATGATTCTGTTATAACAGTTATCATAGGTGCACACATCTGCATGATTCTTGTACAATTACATACACAAGGAACATCATTACATGTTAATACAACACATGGCATGTGTTGAGTGCATGCACAGAAATAAACAAGAAATGTAATAGTGTACCAGCTTTACTGATACCAAAAGGAAGAGAAAAGCAAACATCTACAAATTGGCATGCAACTGTAACAAGTTTCCATGACGAGATGTATGTCTGAACGGATGCACACCATCAAGGCAGCACCCAAAACCACAGGACCTGGAGATGGATGAAAGCTAGTGTGAGAGAGAGGTGCTGAGGGAGGGAGGGAGGGAGGGAGGGAGGGAAGGACACCAAGAAGACCCTTAACACTTCATGGCAGTTAATGCAGTAAGAAGAATGCCATGGAGCAATAAAATGCTTCACAAGTGGAAATACAACTAGTACTGCTGGAGATAGTGCTTAAAACTGAACACTGACACCTTCCTCACTAATTTAACAACAAGTATTTACACTGCCACTTTAGATGACACTGCATGACACATCTTTTGAAAAAAATCACCTCTCTAGTGTATGTGATAGTCTACCCTGGGGTCAGAAATTATGTAGACTTTCCTACAGGCCTGCCATTGTGTAAAACATGAGGAAGGTATTACTATGAACATAACTGTCCTTAATTTTAGTCACTGTTCATTGCAAATTAATTGAAAATGTGATGGAAACAGCAAAGTACAAAGATAAACCTCACTGTAAACTTACTGTTCACAGTCTTAGATGAAAGCAGAAACTTCAGTGACAAAATGAAATGTTTTAACCATGTCTCAAAGGAGGGAACATAGGACAAATTGCAAATATTGTAACATCAAAAAAAGGTAAGTTTCAGAAATCTGACTACAGCTGTAGGATATAATCAAACTCACATTTGCAAAATATATAAAACAACTTAAGGTACTTCCCACAACCCTTCAGTATTAGATTCCATAAACAAAATTCTGTAACTAACCACATAGGCAACCACCATTTGTGTCAACGTTTCAGAAGAGGATGAAGCAAAAATGTGCTTTACTTTGTGCTGACATGGACTCCAAATACTCAGGCTCAGCTATGTTGTCTTACTGTAGAGCATCATGAGTAACACATTAAAGTGTAATGACTGTTTCATGAAACAGATCCTTGGCTATGCCTTTATCCTTCAGATTATTAAACTACACCGCTCTTCGCCTTTATCAGTGTGCAAATGCAAAATACTACTGAGGCACAGATTAATTCTAAGCAGTGCCCTATGGGCATAATTCCCGCCTGGAAGTGACCTCCAGATGCAAATGCATATACTCTTAGGGACAAGATCCAGCACAGACCTGGGAAGAGACTGGGTCCTGCAAGCCTACACTGACCACAGGGAGAAATTACTTGACTCTGAACAGATTAAAAATTATCCTCTGTGACAACTGGGAACAGGAGGAACATTTGTTCTGGGATCCTGACCAAGTGCAGGCAGGAGACAGGCACTGAGCTGTTCATTGGGACACACCAAGAATCACAGCTTGAGATACCCAGGAATTTTGAAGTCAAACACAAAATGAATGGGGGTGTTCAGCACGTCCTGGACAGAGAGCAGCTAAGTAAGGGATTTCAGAATTGCAGTTCTGGATTTTAGTAAATCCTGCTTTAAGGACCTAAGTCCTTTATTGGATCTTGCCCTAAGCACCTCACTGCAGGTGCAAAATATAAAACTAAATGCCTGAATATTCTGACTACATCATTCGTTGCCCCTGGGGCACTAGCAGATAAGCCTTGTGAAGACCCTAGTATATTCTGGATTATCTGTTTTTCTGGACCAGTATTACGATTATCATTAGAACCTGTAATCTTAATACAGTAGGAGGAATAAGTAAGGTAGCTAGTGGGATGCCTACCAGTAGTGACATCCATTTAGCTTTACTGTATTGCTTGGTTTCCATTAACATTTACCGTTAAAATATGTATTTAGATCATACTGCAAGATCCAAACAATAGAAAATATTTTGTCCTCTACTGAAAGAAAGGAGTACAGAAGTTACCTGGTAGTCCAATATGCTAAATCCAAGTCCCATACTCCCCTTCTCCAGCTCAATGTGCTGTACTTCTGTTTCCCACATCGCCATAGACGAGCTTTGCACCTCTTCCATACCCTGACCCTCGTCAGCTATTTCCAAAGCTGTTCCGTCTGTTTCCGAGGAGCCAATGAATCCAAGTTCTATGTGAGCCTGAGAAAAACAGTGAATGTTCACCACTAAAATGTAAATGCTTGTGAATCTGCAAAGACAAAACTCAGTTCATCAAGAACAAGACAAAAACTAAGTGATGTCTCTCTAAGCAAAGAGAAAGTGCAAGCACTCAGCAGAGTTAACAAGTCTGATAAAGCTAGCACAGAATTCACATATTCTTGTAACAAAATAGTTATGCTGCAAGTATACAAAAGTACTCACTGGAAAAAATATTTACAAAATGGAATTTCTGTCAAACTAAAAACTTCAGAAAACTTCATTAGTACACGTATTCAAATATACAGGAAATATTTGTTGTTAAACAGTATGTCTAAAAACATGCCTTGATTTAAACATAGTAGCACTGACAGGAGTCAGAACATTTGAAAAACAGACACACACACATACATACACACACATATACATTTTTCTCTTCCCTTGGTTTCATAGAAAAGCTTAGCAACAGTAAGCTGAATTTGGTGCCTTGCCCAGAACTCGGAATTACTGTGTCTCTTTTCATACAAATGCTATTGCTTTGTATATTATACAGCAGACCATTCCTGCATGTTTAATACATCAGGCTGCCCAGTGCTTTGCACTTAGGAGAGACAGAAGCATGTCTGCCAGTGAATGCACACACAGTTCTGCACAACACAAACCCAGAAAGCAAAGTTCAAAACCAGATGAAATACATTCAAATTCTCAAGAACACACAGTTCAGTTTGCCATACCCCCACAGCCCACCTGCAGAACAGAAGTTAAGTACTTCGGTAGATAGACCTGCGCCCCAGAATATTTCTGCCCATGACCTACCAGCATTGACATCTTCTGGTTGGCCTAAAGTATGGCTGACGAACATAATTTGCCTTTTTCTAGATACCTCGTTCCAAGTCCTAAAATATTAAAATGTACTTTCTAATCTTGTACAAGAATTTTATATGTTTGTTCTCAAGGAAACGGTCATTTTCTCAGTGATTTTTTAAAGACAAAATACCTTTTCTGTGAGCTGAACCTCAGATAGACTTAGACTCTCCAGTACTTCTGGGTGAGTGATGGGGGGAACTACCGGACGACAGCACACCATTGTCACGTTAACAGGCAGTTCTTTCAAGATATTGACCACATCCTTGTGGTTTTCTCCAAGCAAAGAGATGTCATTCACCTAAATAAATAAAGAATAAACAGTGTTTAGAAGTACAGTGAACAAAAATGTGTAAAAAAAAAAAACCCAACCACTAAACACTTGATTTAAAAACAAACAAACAAAACCAAAAACAACAACAACAAAACACTCAACAAACACCATGCTAATGGACATTGTCAACCCTTAATTTCTACTCAGTTTGGTGCTCAGAATCAGCACCAAGGTAAGTTTTGAACTGAATGGATAGTCTCATAAATTGCGTGACGCCACCCTACAAACACCACATTATCTGTCACTTCATGTTTCTTGCATTCACGTGAACCAAATTCACATTTTAATTCTAAGAAAATTATTTAGAACAGTAAACAGGTGTTTAGTCCCTTCACTGTGTAAGGATATTCCTATTAAATCTTAATGCTTTTGCTAGGTATTCTTTTTTGGTGACTCTGAACTGTATCTGAAAAATCAGCTGAGAAATGCATGTAAGCATATACATGCACATAAATACGCATAAGTACATATGAAGTGACTGCTCAAGCACTTCTGGTTACAGCTGGTACACGGTTAGATATGCTACATTTGCAAAGTCGTAACCTGTGAGAAGCAAGTCACTGCTCAAAAATCTTACTGAATGCAGACTAAGATAAAGCAGTATTTTTTCTTACTTCCAGCAGCTCATCCCCACTGAACAGCTTGCCGCTTCGTCCAACTGGCCCCTCCGGTAAGATAGATCTGATGAAATGGTGTCCCACTGTAGCTTCAAGGCTTATCCCTAACCCACTGCTTTCGCTAAATTTGTTAACTACAGCCACCTAAAATAAGATTAAGAAATGGTTACTTTTGACATATTTACAGCTGTACCTGTTACTTTTCATTTCAATTTACATACAATAAGGTGGATATTCCAGAAGTGAGAAACCAGAAATATTGTCACGTGTAATGCAGACTTCTAGACTGCAAAAGCATCCAAAGTTACTAGCTTAGGTTTTTCAACAACACTGAGGGAAATAGTAACTGCAGCTTAAAAGAAAGAATCCAACTTTAACTTCCCAATAAGATGAAAAGCATTGAGAGGGAAAAACAAATACTAGATAAAAACAAAAATCTGCAGGCTACCCTTAGTGAAAGTTACACAATCACAAGATAGTAGACTATTCTGGAAAGGAAACTACTGTTATGGATTCACAGAGTGTTATCCAGGAACCACAAAAGACCAAAACACCCTGTTTGGAGTAACATGACTATGTTGCCCCATGCATGTGGACAGAAAGTCAGCATCACAGACCTACTCTTTTACCTGCTTTTATGTGGTGCTTCAGTCTCTTATGCAAGAACAACAATAAAAGCCCCTTAAGCACAGAAACTGAAACACAGCCCAATCCAGTATGATCTATGCCAGATGGGAAAGAGGCTCTGCAATACATTTGTGTAAAAATGTGACAAATGCTTGGATCAGGGGGCAGTCGAGTAAAAACTGAAATTTTGATCACATACTACTTCAGCATAAACAAGAGGGAACTGTATATGACAACAACATATCTAGTAAAACATACTTTTCCAGACATTACAGCTCTGGCATATAATTTTGAAATGAGGTCCTAAACTCAGACACTGCTTTTCAACTGTATCTAAAGTAAATGTCCTACGCATTATTTAGATCATTACATCAAACAATTCATTCAGTATGCAGAATGGGTAAGATGTTGCAAGCACTAGCTTCAAATTCTGGCTAATTAAGGCAGCTTTGAAGTTCACCTTAAAAATTATTTTTTCCTCTAATACACATTTATCCTCTTGAAGCTAGGAAATCTGTGAAACAATACTCATAGGCACAGTAACCTAAGAAGCCTGTGATTATTTTGCTAAAATCAATACAGAAAAATATATATCTATATTCAAAATTTATAATCAAAATAAAATACTCTCAACAGATTAAGGAGCATATGTATGATTTTTATTTATAAAGGAACAAATTCAATACAAACATATTTGTATCTGTATGTTAGCAACATAATAGGTGGACAGATCAAAGGGCATTTAGTAAAAGTAATCAAAGCTTACCTACCACTATTTCATAATTCGAACCCATAATCCTCTGCCACTTTGCCTTTGTAGCTGCTTCTTCTGTTGTAGTTAGCTGGAAATCTAAAAGTTATGTCTGAGATTACTGCGACAAAAAGTAAAACATCCTGTCTATTCCTATAACTGATAAAGTATACGGACCATGCAAGACTACACAATCATTCCTGTGATGCCAGAACTCTCCTAAATATGACTAAAATCTTGACATGTTTTGCCTCACCAGGCTTGGGTTTACCAGAGGAGAAACTTACAAAATAGTATTAGATCCCACCCCCGCAAAACTAACTGTAATTTGAAAGACATGAAGTTCAGTTAAAAAGTTTGGTGTGAATAGCAGAAAGGATATATATTTAAACTAGCCTCAGTGTTGAGTGAATTTAATGCAACTTTACAAGATAACGGGCACAATGCAAATGAAAAAGTTATATGCATGCCCTGGGGCATCTGTTAAACCAGACTCTGTGTGGGCCGATCACATTGATTCAGGGGGATGGCCGAAATACTTACATATGTGGTACTGCATACTGATCCTTTTGGACAGACCCTGCACTTTACAGAGTGTGCCCAAGGAAAGTTTTCCAACAAAAACTGGAGGTTTTGTACTTTCAAAACTATGAGCACAACTGTAAAAGATTTTTTGAAACTGTAGGCCCTAGAGGGCAGTGAGAAAACTCAAGTCCTAGCTCTTTTTCTTTTTTTTCTTTTTTTTTTTTTCTTTTTTTGTTAGATTCACATGCGTGCACAATTACAATGAGAAATAGTTCTAATAGCTAAAGAGCAGAAAGGAAATTGGAAGGGAAGAAGAGGAGAAAAGTAATGATGCTGTGAAAAATATAATGACAAGCTAGGCAGCAAACTGCAGCAATTCCTAACTTGATTGAAAGTTTATGTGCAGGTTGAAAAAACAGAGAAATGCTTTCCTCCTGCTTATTTTCCCCACATTCACACTGTTTAAATTCTAGGGCAGGAAAAAACAAAAAGCAGTATTTAGATACAACAGTCCTCAAACACAGTGGATTTAACAGGACCTCACATATTCAAGGTCCATGGTCTGTGCTGTGCCTAGGGTATCAGAATAAACTCTTCAGAACTGAACGCTCATCACAGGCGAAGACTAGAATCTTCCTTACCAGATTAAGTTCCCAACTCCCACTGACTTTTAGTAAGAATTTAAAGTGACTAACAGCCTCAGACTCAGTTTTAAATCTAGTCATTGCTCAGAAACATTACTAAAAATAAAGCCAGGTGTTGTGTGGCATTCAAATATGACAGTATTTTCCCCAAAGCAGAGACCTTGCAGTATCTGAAGGAAAGGTGTTTAAAACAAAGTCTTCAGCTATCCAGGATAGTGGAAAGCATGAGTTATGAAAATATACATATCACAGAACTCATATGGGTGATGCTTTTCAGTTCCCCTCTAGCTCTGGAAGCAGGAAAATGTTAGAAAACACATCAAGTGCTGTCTCAATCTGGAAAACATATAATCACATAGGACTTCTGAAATGCAGCACAGTGCCCTAACCATTCAAGAGGGAAAGGAAAATACCCATTAGAAAATAAGAATTTCCACCAAGAGCATGGTGGGAAACGTCAGAGCGTATCAGTGCACCAGAACTGACTGAATTTCAAATATTATCAGAGAACACACATTGAAATGAAGGCAAGCATTTGTGAAAGGGAAGTTTATCAGAAGAGGTAGAAGTCCTGGAACTGCAGCTGGACAGCTGCAGGCAGCTAGAAGGATAAGGCATGTTGGGGAATGAGGAGAGAAAAAGTTTAATACACAACTAGACTAAAAAGAGTAGAAATACAAAACTAGACTAAAAAGAGGGCTGAGCATGTAGCAGAAGTAGACTGCTTCATGTGACATCTTTGACACATAATTATTTTCAGAGACATACAGTAGTCAATGATCTTAGAGCACTCAAGAGTACATGCTTACATGTATGATTACTTTCACTTTCTAGCTGTACCTCACCTACACAGCACACAGGAGATGGAAAGGCACACAAAACACCTTATCTTTGTGTCAGCACACCCAAGTGCATTTTCACAGAATAAAATATTAAACATTGCAAACCTGTTTCCTGTTGTTTCATGTCCTCTCCAATATTTAACGCACTGGCACTGCATGGCAGTGATGGGGATCCCTGTTCTACTTCACTGTTATCTGGAAAAAGAAGCAGCAGCCTTTTCAGCTATTCTATGTGTTGTAATATTCATCAAGCTCATAGGCATGCCTCAGGGCACTGACTCTCTCTTCCACTGGACTTCAGAGGACCCATATTTGGCAAATGGAATCTGGCATGAGGGGCCCAGAAGAAATGCCATATTTTGATGACATTTTGCCTTCTCCAGTGAATTTTTCAATGAAACAAGAAAAAAAAGCACAGCTATCAGTAGCTGTATCTCTATGATTGAAAGAAAAGTTACTGGAAAACATACAAATATACATTCTTTAGCACCCTTGTATTACCTTTTTTTTTTCCTCTTCTTTCCTTTGTGCAATTCAGGAAGCTGACACGGAAAAACAAAGATGCTACAGACTTGGAGACCGGCATACCTACAAGACTTTTCACTTGTAGAAAGCCTCTCCTACCACAGAGTTCTGTTAGGTATGTTGCTGACTGTCAGCTGTCTTGAACACCTCTAGGCTGGAGAAACAGCACTTTCAGAGCATTTCCTCTGTAATTTTTGCTAAAGGTGAGAATGAGAGGATGCCATACAGATAACATACTACTGGGTCCTTCAAAATATTGTGCGAGGTGGGGATTATGCCTCAGTCTATGAGTTGTGATATACTTCTGCTGACATCAACCTATAACACAAATACCTGAAAAAAAATCTATGCAGCCAGCCTCTGTGCAGATATTCTGTTCAAACACACTGACTTTCAAGGTCTGGCACATATACTTTGAGATGTGCACAGTATAAGATTAAGCTTCACTAATATCATCTCATCAGCAGCAAAATTAATATTGGTCATTGGCTTCTGAACTTTGTATACATACATAGTTAATGCCCTATCAGATTATTAATAACCTCTAGATATAGGCCACTCCTCTCATACTTCAAGCTTGTGACACTGACATGGAAGAGTGAAAGGAACTGAGACTTGCTTTTGATCATTGTGGAGGGTATCTCTTTGCTTGCTCTTGAATGCAGCTCTCCCCCTTGAGCACGCACAAAACGTTCACTGCCTTCTTACCATTTGAAGATTTGCAGGATCAAAGTCTTGAAGCAATGCAGCCAGAGCTTTCAACACTCACTTTGAAAATGTAGCAAATAATACCACTGTGTCTAAAAGATTAATCAAACCATAGTAGACCAAATTCTCCCCTCATGTACAGCTGCTCTGCCGTCAGTAATAGCTCCCCAGAATGAATCTGGCCCATTTTATTTCCAGTTTGCAATTGAGAAGAAAAATGTTTCAAGCCAACTTTAAAGCAAAGCCAGTTTTAATTACCTTTGGCTGTGCCACTATCCATTGTTTGGAACAGTAAGTCCTTTTCAACAGCAGCACTGAAGTCCTCCTGGGGCTGAATATGATTTTCCTGCTTAAGCCCTCTTCTGATCAAAGTGAGCCGAACCGTTTGTCCCGTGTGCCGCAAAACATCAACTGCTTGCTGGTTAGTAAAACCCTGAAGATTTGTTCCATCCACCTGCAGGATTAAGCAGCTTTTCAGCCCACAAGACAACACCCAGAAAAAAAAAGATATCCAGGGCAAAATCATATGGTGAGCTCTCAGCATCTGTTAGCCTGAGCACAAAGCAAGCGGAGGTACAAGAACAAAAACCTGGATGACTTAATGACATTGGATACATTAAGCACTTTCACTAGAATGCCCCGCAGCTAGGTAACAACCAGTACCACAGCGAAGTGGGGAGAAGTGCTTTGGGTGCCCACTACAGTGAGGCCAGGCAGATCTGCTCTGCGAGGTAGGAGAGGACACAGCACATGCTGTGCAGGGCACGTTGTGCAGCCTGCCTGCTTGACCGCTTCAGCCATACCCACCTCCGAGTAGAAAATACTGGGTGAATAAACCAACACAGCCATGGCCGGGAGAGCTGGGGAGGGGAGGGTGAGGAGAGACACATCCATCCACTGTGATAGAAAGAACTACAGAGTGCAGCCGTTCTAAGGCCAAGCAACCTCAGACACAGTGAAGTCCAATTTCCCAATCAAACACTGTCCCAGCCAGCCAGATGTTATCTCTGGTCCATCATTTTAATATTCTAAAGAACAAGATTTTGGCCTCTTCTTTTTGAAGTTACCCCATTATCTCATTAACACAGGGTTTTTTTCTAAAACTCAAGACTTTGGCATTGTTCAATTTCATCCCATTATCCCTAGTACACCTCACTTTTTATTCTCCTTCTCCCTGCAAACTCCATATTATCCTATTCTTTCTCTGTCTCACCCCTCAGTGCCTTTAATTTCTGAAATAATTCTAACAATACTATATCCCTTGACTCCCGTAGTTGTTTCAGTCTACCTATACAACACACATATTCCATTATTTTAATTCCTCCTGCAAGAAGAACAACTCCCCCCAGACCCTTAATCATTTTGTTGCCCTTCTCTGAACAGAATAGCAACTCTGGTGCTCTTCTAAATACAAAGTAATTAAAAATGAGCTGGGGTTATTTAATTTTTTCTCCACACTTAAGCAAACCATATTTTAAAAATGTTTATTAATCTTTTGTCTGAGGTCACTCAAATCTTTTTCTCCTTCTGCATCTGCAGTAGAAGAAATCAAACTTAGGAATAATCAATTTTAGTCATTTGTAGTCAGCATTTAAATCATTATAAAAACCATATATATTTCCACATACAAACATGCAGGCACATTTGTACTTGGAGAGAGATCCTAACTTGTTCTTAGTGCTGCCTTCACACAAATGCAAGGCCAGATCTATGAGAGCCACAAAAACATGGTTCCTGCATTCATGGCCTGATTTTCACCACACAACTAACATTTTATGCATGAAAAGATTTTCTTCTTTCTCTGAGCATCTAAAACTTTAATGACATATTTTTAAAAATCATTTTGAAAACAGTTGCTTAATTTGAATCCAACTTTGAAACTTTGCATTTACTAAACAGTTTCAAAGCTCCTACTGGTAAGACACACACATACAACAGATTTTATTAAGAAACTCAAGTTACACACAAGTAGCATAATCAGAAAGATAATGTGATCGAATACTCAGTCAAAAAAAGGACTTGCCATTTCAACACCAATCCTAAACGTTTTAAACACGTACTATATGAGTATTTCTTTACAACTTAAAGAAGTAGAGTTTTCCAGACAAACGATCTAATTTCTTTCTGTGTTTACTTACAACTATAATTTGATCTCCTACATGGATTCTGCCGTCATGTTCAACAGCACTGCCTTTTGTAATGCTTTTCACAAAGATACCAGAAGGTTCTGGGATGAAGAAACAGAGAAAATTATATTAACTAATTTATTAAGAAACAATTTAAATAATGCAACAATCTCCAACTAATGCTACCAGCCAAAGGGAGAAAAAGAAAGAAAACACAATCTCCAGGTAAGATAAGGAAAGAAACCTCAAGAAAGTATATGCTTTAAGTAAAACATATATATCATTATTTTCCTAAAGGATGAGCCTGATTAATGTCAGCTTGCACTGGACTAGATCTCATTCAAAATCTGACAATACCAAATTCCCAATTCTTGCTGCAAAAGAAGAAATATTCTAACTTACCTTAATCTAAATGTTGAAACCAATATCAACAAAAAACCTACCCCTAACTCTTGGTCAGATTTAAAACTGCAGGGCAGAAAATTCAGTTTAAGTACACTAACCTGGTAAATTATGTATTTTCTCTGTACTTAATAACTGCTTAAGAAAATGCATGCTTGGATAACCAAATGCAGAAAATTATAAGCACGCAGGACTACTACTTACGTTTGAACCAGCTTTTAACTACAGCTGTAAGTCAGTATTTGATCCAGTTGAAAAAAAAAAAGACACAAAAGAAAAAAAAAATCCAAACCCCAAAACAGAACCATTTTAGACAGTTACTGATTTTGAATCAGAAGGAAAAGTCATATATATAAAACAACTAAAGAAGGGACATTTTACAAAAAGAAATCAATTTCAGGAAAAACACACTGGAATTTGTAACAACTTCAGCAGCTCAGTAAAGTGAAAATCTATGGAGTTCCTACATGCACATGTTGCACAGTATACATTAAATAGAGAAAAAATACTAGCATGAACTGGCATGAAATCACGTCTGAGAGTCACAGGCCTGTAACATTGGTATCAGAAATCTTAACAGAATCTACTTTCTCTCAACAAATGTTCCAACTCTGTTAAATGAATACGTTTGATGGGAAGGTAATCCATAACAAAATTAGTTTTAATGGCTGTCAAGACACCCTAGTGCCTTTGCAGACCTGAAATCCATCTTTTACTGGGCCTCAATATGACAAAAGTTCGCAGGAAGGAGGGCTAAATCTATGTTTTGCTCTAATGACTACATTCAGCTTAGGACGAATAAGACTACAAATATATTTAAGTCACGACATTGACAATTCTTTTCTGTTTTTCCTTAATTTGATGTTTTCCCAGATGTCGTGGTTTAACCCCAGCCAGCAACTAAGCACCACACAGCTGCTTGCTCACTCCCCGCCCCACCAGCGGGATAGGGGAAGAGAACTGGAAGGGCAAAAGTGAGAAAACTCATGGGTTGCAATAAGAACAGTTTAATAATTGGAAATAATAATAATAATAATAATAATAATAATAATAATGTAATTAAAAGGAAAATAACAAAGAGAGAGAAATAAAACCCAAGAAGACAAGCGATGTAAATGAAAACAATTGCTCACCAGCAACCAACTGATGCCCAGCCAGTTCCTGAGCAGCAAACCCCTCCACCAACCTTCCCCCCAGCTTTATTGCTGCGCATGACATCATATGGTATGGGATATCCTTTTGGTCAGTTGGGGTCAGCTGTCCCAGCTGTGTCCCCTCCCAGCTTCTCCTGCACCCCCAGCCTACTCGCTGGTGGGGTGGGGTGAGAAGCAGAAAAGGCCTTGACTCTGTGTAAGCACTGCTCAGCAGTAACTACAACATCCCTGGATTATCAACACTGTTTTCATCACAAATCCAAAACATAGCCCCATACTAGATACTATGAAGAAAATGAACTCTACCCCAGCCAAGACCAGCACACCAGGTTTTGCAAATAATTAAATGGCTAGTCCTACTAACTTCCAAGCGTTTTTATATCATACAGCTGTATGGTAACGTGACAAGTTGCTATTTGTCATTCATGAAAGATTCAGCTGCAGATCTTGCTGTCCATTAGTTTTTTTGCCACTTCACTGACAGCAAAGTTGTTCTTTAACTCAGTGTTAAGTCACAAAATGAAGTGAGATGCCCAATTAGTTCCTAAGGCAAGAATATTTTCTAATGCAGTTATATGCAGCACAATAATTTAAAATCAAAGACTGGTAATACTCCAACACTAAATCAGTTAAAATATGCTGTCAGATCTATCACATGTTCTACAATTGAATTTGCCTTCTAAAGATTCAACTGGAAGCTGCTGAAGAGTGGACCTACACAAACTGTGACCGTCCTGTCCTACGGAACAGACTGTTAAAATTTAGTCCAGCTTCTCAAAGCCAACAAATTATGCTTATAAAGTGCCAATAACGTGGGATATATCTATCCATATATTTTTCTAACAATATATACATGGGTAGAAGTCAAGCCAACAGCTCTTGGAGAAGTTTTACAACACATTCGACAACTGTCCCTTCCTAGCAGTATTGCATTTGCCAAATCCCCGCTAGGGAGGCCTAACAGAGTTCTGGATCATTTTCCTGAAAAATACAGTGGAAATTACAAAGTAAAAATACACAACTGTACATGAACACCGTTGCATTTATTTATTTAAATTAACTTATTTATTGGCTGCAACAGCTCAGAGGTCAACAAACATTTATTATATCCAGAAGTCACTAAGGAATTCCTGATCTGCCAGCAGTACTATACATACTGTTTAAAAAATAATACCTTCTAAAACTACTCAGAATACTAATGTGTTATCTTGTAAGACCCTTTTAAAAATGAAAATGTAATTTAAAAAGCCCAGCCAGTTCTAACAAAAATGGCTCAATCTATTTTAGAATTGTTTTGCAAAAACATGTAAGCACAAGCTTTAGCCAAGAGTGAATACAAAGATTGATTAACAAATGCTGAGGTGGGATTTTATAATAAAACTGATTGCTTCTAATCTGAATGTCCTTCTCACAAAAGGAAAATAATTCCTTTTTCTTTACAAACTTTAAAAAGATTTTAGATGGTGAAGGTTTTTCTTAGACATGCTATACCAAAACTAAAATTAAGTCTTTGACGCACATACACCATAGTACACAACAGATTGTATAGTAAACTGCAGGAATGAATCATTACCTGACGTTTTGTCTCCAATGTAACCAGCAATAGTTATTCCTAATCCCTGGTTGTTTTTAGTGAGTTCGACATTAAATTTCTCCCCATCTTCACAGCTATCAACAGAAGTATCTGCCTAATAAGAAAAGCATGATTAGAAAGGAAGCTTTTTTTCTTTAAAGATCCACCACAGTCTTTGATGTCATTAACATGTAAAATTAGACACAAATGTAAAAAAGGAAGTACCAACTTTGTTTCAGCTCTTATTTGATATTCAGCAGATAAATTAGACATAGGTAATATGCCTCACTGTAAAGCAATGCAGGTCACAGACTCCCCACCCCACTGCCCCTGGGATATTACCCTCTAACCTAGAAAATCATTATTTGATGACTAAAATTACTGGTGAAATTTGTACAAATTGAACAATGAACCTCTTGTACAGTAAGTTACACAAACCATGCTTAAATGTTAGAATATGTAGCTTGCTGCCCTTCTGGGACCTTCTCAGAACCAGCTTTAGACTGCTGTGTCATTTAAAAGAAGAAAAAAGATCAAAATTGTATTTTGTATTCTATTTGTTTAAATTCCTGTTCAATAACTATAGCTATTTTTTTCCTATGCATGCCAAGTTTAAAACATAATAAAAGCTATTTCTACTGAGGCAATTATGTTTCTTGCTTTTGAAAGACTTAAAAATTCTGTTTTAGAAAGTAGCAATTATACTTCCAGCTAGTTAAATAATTACAATCTCTGCTAACACCTACTACAGCCCTCTGAATTTCAAGAACAAAGAATTTTAGGAGTAATGAATTCATTTATTTATTGTTAATGTAAGCACAATACATACTAAAATCCCATTTTAACAACATTGCTTTTGTATTAAAAGAAAAAAATCAACTTATAAAACTTCATTTCAAATTTTTAAAAAGTGTTTTTAAAAATTTTTCATTTTTTGTGTAAAACAGACACTTACTAGCCACTTCCATAGCCGATATATATCAGTATATGATTACACATACAAGGCTTCAATTTCATTGTATTTACATGGACATCAAAATTTATGCACATATTTAAAATGGGAATTCATAAATATAGTACAAATCTATCAAGATCCTGCTATACTCTTATTTTATTCTGCCTCTTCTGCATGACAAATAGCAGCTAATATTTTTTAAAGTGCCAATACAGCAACCAGGCAGATACTAATTAAATCAAGTTTGACTAGATGAGTATGCATGTGCCAAAAAAAAGACGACTTCAGGAGAGCTATGATGCTACTTGCCAAAAGAGAATCTAACTTCAGTTCTTTACCTGAGCAACTCCACCCAAAACCACAATCAAACACAAGAAAAATAAATTTCTACTGCTTTCACTGCCTCTCTGCTTGATAATAGAGGATTATTTTCACCACAGGTAATACCACTAAAAAACTGCTCCAATTTCCATAACCTCATGAACTTCTACAGGATAGACATCTACAGGGGATATGATGAGAAGTGCCCATTTTGGAAAGCCATCCTGCCCTCACTAACAGTTTTAAGAGCATTCTGAAGTCTTTACCCACCCTGTATTTACCAGGAAGAAATAGACAAACCAAGCTGTTTCCATCATCATCTTCACTCCAGACTCAAATTAATGAGGCTTGCAGCACCACTAACTGGGTGCTCCCTCCAAGAACAAGACTTTGTGCAGGCAGAAGCAGTTTAAAAATAGCGTGCCTCCTGCCAGGAGAGATGTTCCAAGAACAAAGTATTGAAAAGGATGGAAATGGAGAGGAAGGTGGCAAAAATGTCAAATTTTGCCACTTGGTGGCTTTGAGCTATTTCCTCGGTACTAGAAATCCTACACATCCTGCAGCTGCAGATATGGCCTTCAACATTGCATCATATAACCTCAGAAAGGCAAATACTGAAGAAATATACACAGATTAAATCATCAAAGTCAGCTTCTCTTTTGAGACTGCTGCCTTTCAGATAAATAATATTTGGGCTAAATATTGATCCCTTTACCTAATAGCCAGGTTTTCCTGCCTCTGAGTGCTATAGAGACACAAAAGTACCAGTCTGTCTCTCCTCTTAGATGCTCAGAAGACTCTACGTTAAGATTAACTTTGCCATACAGCCACAGTGTTTTCCAAAGATACAACTACAATGGACTGAGGCAAAATAATGATAATCATGCAAAAATTTTTAAGGCTTTTTTTTCTTCCAAAGTAACCTATCTGAAATGTAATTTGTAACTGGGAAGAAAATGTCTAGAAAAACAACAGGACAAAGTTAAAACAAAAAATTATTTGTAAGGCATAAATTCTATCGAGTTGTAGACTCAAAAAGATCCACCTTTTTCTTCTCTTGTTCACTTACTCCATGTATTCACATTTAAATGTATCTGGTCACAATTATATGATACAAAACACTACTGTTTGTGGCTCCCATGAAACCAGGCTTTGCTGCAAACATGCAAATGACCTACCTTGTAGAGGTTTTGAGCTGACAGGACATGATAATATTTACAGCATTTTTTAAGTGGCTGATGGTTGCAGAGGAGTAACAGCACAGAGAGTACAATCATCAGCAGGAGAATAAGGGTAGCAGCTGGCTGACTTTTTTGGAAGATGTCTAGCAAATGAGCAATGCCAGGTGATGTAGGAAAGGAGCAGCATCTGTGTGCTGGTTGGTACAGGGAGGGACTGTCTGATGGATGGCTTCAATTATATGGAAATAAGAAATGCTCCGGGAGAGGAAAAGGACAGGTGGACAAAGAAATGCTGCAGAGCCAGCTTGCTCTGTCTGAAGAAAAGACTGCATGGCTTCAGTTGCTCCCAACATATTACTGCACAATCACAAGCAACTCAGAACCAGAAGTTATTCAGATCATTCTTATGGAAGTCCTAAGCCTTGATCCCAAAAGGCTTCAAGCATACAGTTCCTTGCATTGTGGACTCATGACATTTAAATTCTCCCAGACTGTCAGCTGAGAACACTGCTACTGGGAAAGAAAATCCTGGCTTTTGAGAACATAAGCATGAAAGACACTCAAATAGCAGTTAACAGAAATGGAAGTTGGAAGTAAAAGTTTGCCATGAGTTAAGTATATTCACTGTTGCTTACCTGTTTCTCTGGTGTGGAGATGGTTACCGGTGTACCTGGAGGGACTGCTGGTGGAGGTGGCTCCTCAATAGGACCTCTTGCAATTACCAGTTTCACTCGATTTCCACACTGCCTCAGAACTTGTGCCACCTGCTCACTGCTCATTCCAGCCAGGTCTGTATCACCAATTTTCAGGATGTGGTCTCCACTACACAATCTCCCATGCTCCAGGAAGAATAATGATGAAAAAAATCTATTAACATCCTGCCATTTCTCCCATGTACCATACAATTAGAAAAAGACCACATAGCTTTAGTCACTTTTAAGACACATGAACCAGGTGACTTTTTTTGGGTGACAAGTCAATACCCTGATAACAGGGAGAAGAAAAGTATGTTGCCTAATGGCACACTAATTTTACTAGAAATTTCCCCAGAAATATCCGGGACATCCTTTTTCAAGCAGCAAGCACAGAAAAAAATGCATATAGTTACAGTTACTACCTACTGGCATTTAACAACTGCATTTTGATTAGAGAACTTCAGGTTTCATTTCCAAACACACTTCCAAAAGACAGCATACAAACATATATTCAGCTTTACACTTCTATTTAAAAACTGGTCCTCAGGAGTAACTGTAACTTCAAAATAAAATACACTTCTCCCTTACTTCAATCCAGTTATTTATATTGCTTTACACTGGTTTACTGTCCTAATGATTTACCTTTAACCAATAAAAAAGCTTCACATGAATTTAGCCCATATGAAAAGTATTAAAGAGATGGGTCTGTAAAAGGAACCCATCTACCTGCTCAGGGGAAGAGTGTGGCAGTAAATCCTGTCCATGCATCTCCAGGCCCTGTTATCAGGCCACCAGTTCTGTGGTTGGAAGACTGACCAGTCTCTGTGCCTATTCAGTCCTTGATCATCATTAATGCAGCCCTAGACACTTGTCCAACAGACAAGCTCGAAATGGGCTCTGATCACCAAATTCAATTCTCATGAGCCCTTCGGGCAGGAGCAGAGCCTGTGTCCTGAAGCAGATGCATGAAGCCACATGCTGCTCCAAGCTTCAGTGAGCCCAGCAGAGAGAAGCAGATGCAATTCTTAGCTGTTTGGGCAGAGCAAGTAAGTGTTTGGTGTGTGTGTCCCCCTCCGGATTGCAACCAGTATATTCGTGAAAGAATTAGGAGTCTAAATGCATCTGCAACAAACTTGTATAATGTAAGAGGTTTGAAAATGTGATTTAGAGCCTAATCCAGCTTTTACATTCAAATGCATAGATCCCCTGTACTAAACACACCTTTACGGAGGATAAAGTTCACCACTTGCTCTCTCTTTTTTCCACTTATGAGGAAAAAAGCTACCGCTACTTAGCATGATTATAAAAGTAACGAGTAACTTCACACCTTACTGAACAGTAAACAGAAGGGTAGGTTGAATTTACCTGATCAGCCACCCCTCCTGGGAGGATGGTTTTAACAATCACTCCAGTTGACTTTCCTCCCACTATCCCAAATCCCAGACCTGAGCCATCGTTCACCAACTCAATGGTCTCCACATGCTGCCAGTGAACCTACAAGGAATAAATATAAGCTTGCAAGTGAGAAAAATACTGCTGCTAGGAAATCTCACAGGACTGAAATTAAAACCTTGAGATAAGTGCATGTTCACATAGGCCATTATAACAAAGCACAGGAGAAAGCATAAACCCAGTTCAGAGGTTAAGGCTGAAAGCAGCACCAGGTATTGCAAGGCAGGCATTAGCAGAATTGCCCCCTGTGTAATGAACAAAAATTTATGGGTTGTCTGATGTCAACAGCACTGGAACGAAGTAGCTCCGATGGCAGCCTTCATGTTCTGGCAGGAGCAAAACTGCTCTGAAAGAAAGACAAACGCCATCTCACTTGTGTGTCAAGGTACTGAAGGGACGACTGGAAGCTCCTGGTATTGTTTCTCCTGAAGAACAAACCACACCGTAAACTCATCTGAAATTTAAAACCGCAGCTGGTGCTCCAGCAGGTAGGATCTCGAAAATAAGCAATTATTTTGGAATAATCAAGGTACTGCAAATTCAAAGTTAAGCGAAGGGAACACAAGGACGGGGAAAGGCACGCATCAAAAAACAGAAGGAGCTGTGGCAGGTCTGAAAGGAACATTTTTTCAAGCAAGGGAAGTTGTTCAGAGCATACGGAGGCAATCACATTGCGAAAGAAATGTGTCACAGCAATACTGGAAGAGCGCAGGCCTCTCCTGTGTGCTGACAGGAAAAGTTAGGCCAATCAGCTTTATTCCTGCACAAAGAAGAAAAGAACAATTCTGAAATTTCTTCACTAAAGGTGTTATGATAATGATTAAAATAAACACTAAAATAGCTGCTTTTTCCCAGACTGATAGCTCCATATACTTCTGATTAACAACTCCCTTAAAGAAGAGCCACAGATGACTGAACAGCAAAACCTACAGAAACCAAATATAGGCCATTTCATCCCAGGACAAGCCATTACATGAGTAAGACACCAGGAAGAGAAAGTGCAGGTAGTATCACCATGTTTATGAGCTATGTTCTCTACACCTATATGTACAAAAGCTTTCAAAAGAAAGGAAATGTAGCAGAGCTGTTTTCTGGGGTTCCTAAAGTATGTCCCTACACATGCCATTTTGATGGCTCTCTCTTGTTGCTTTACTTGAGCCTTACCACTAACAGACAACAGAGAAACAAACGGAGAAGCACCCATCCAGCTGGTGGTGCAGATCAGATTGCAATGCCTCAAAAATTTCTGTTTGCCCAAGCAGAAGGCAGAGAGAAAAAAAGATCCTGTTTACCACTATCTCAAAATAACGCTTCATAAAGTAACGTAAACATTTTGTATTTGCATTGGTGGATACAGAGAATTTGGCAGATGGGAAGAAGGAATACATCCAAGATCAAGATCTTGGATTCAGCAAGCCTGAATATTTTCTACTCTTTGCATGGGAGAAGGTACAACAAAAACAGATAGAAGAAAAACCTCAAGAACTGTGAAGGAAATGTACATACAAGTTACCAAAAAAAGTCTAAAAATACTAGATGCAGTCAAGCACATACATGCCCAGAACTGAATACACAGACATTTGGGGTATACTCACCGGGTTGGAATGGGCTGAAACTGTGCTAGCAGCAGATGGAGACCGGGAAACTACAGGACTGATGAGCTGAGGGAAAGTGCCCCTGGCCACAACTAGCTGGACATTATCTTTTGCTTTCTGTAGGATGCTGATAGCCTGTTGATGTGTAATTGTTTGATCAAGGGCTTGTCCGTTAATAGCAAGGATTTGATCTGCTTCCTTCAGCTTTCCATCTCTGTCATGTATGTGTAAACAAGGAAGGGGGATGACAAAATAAACAAACAAGAAAAACCAAAGAAGTGTTGCCACAGAAATTACAGTATTTTGACAATTTTCCAGTATTTTTAATAACCTGTTCTCTATTCCCCCCACTTTTTAATCTCTGCCTGCGGTTTTGCTGAAAGGACCTGATGCAGCACCCTGGTGATCGCTTCCTTTGAAGCTAATCCCATTGCCACTCTCCTCTGGCTACTACCCCCTAGCTAGCTTTCTTCTCCCTGTACCCCCATGCGAGACTAAGCATATTAGATCTCAGTCGCTCCCAACCATAGCCTGGGAACTTATGTTTATTCTTGACTTTGAGCCTCTTGCTTAACAGACCAAGTGCTCCACTTTGTTCAGTGCGCCCATTCTGAATATTCATCAAACCGTGGAGTGGAACACACTTTCATCAAGATGTTACAGAAACAAATTTTGTTTTGCACAAAACCGGGGGTGGGGGTGGGGGTGGGGGTGGGGGGGAAAGAAGGGGAGGCAGAGAGAGAAACAGAAAGAAAATGATAAAACAGATCCTTTTTAAACAAGGGGGGAAAAAGCCCTGAACAAATTAAAAAATAACTCCTTTGGACAACGGAAGCACTACTGTAAGATTACGTACTGAGCCCTTCCCCTGACCTACTTCAAAGGAAGTATATGAAGCCTACACAGATGAGTTGCCCTCTGCCTCCTCCACCACTTCTATTGCTTCTGCAATAAACCAGCAGAAACTCTGCAGCCTTGTCTTCCACATCCCAAAGTGGCAATACTTTGAAAAAAAGGGCAGCAACGAAAACAAGGATCCCTATTACACCAGCTTTTGTGAGGACCTACAGTGTAGAAGCCCAGGTACTCGACAGCATTCAGGAAAAACACCATTTAGCTTCAACCCATAACATTTCACTTGTGGATTTGAACTGTTTTTCAGAGTGCTCTCAAAGACTTATTACTGCCAAGGCCTTTCTGATTTATGAGCTCTGATATAGCTGTTGAATGTTTCTCTTCTCGCTAGTGAATTGGGCAGGGCCTGATTCAGTAAAGATAGGTCTCAACTCCATGGAATAAGAGAAGTAAAAGCAAAGACGTCTTGATGGGGAAGGAAAAAAAAAATTTAAAAGAAAGTGGAATTTAGGCAGATTAAAAAATATTGTAATGACATAGAGCATGCCACTGAATTAACTCTGTAGGCCACGCTCTGCCGTCTGTTAAAAGCAGAGTGTTCAGACCACAGATGATCAGAAAATTTCTCCCTACAGCGCAGTGAGAAATAGCACTGAGATGACTCAGCCGCCCCATACAACATCCAGAGCACACCACAAAGCAGCTCTGGCCAGGATCCTGATCAGCAAATCCACACACAGTGATACACCCCACCAGTCTGCAGTGAACCAGTGCTGCTGCCATTCACCACTAAGTTCGTTTGCTCCCTCGGGCTGTTCTTACAGCAGAAATCTACTTCTCTCAACACTACTTGTGGAATCAGGATTAAAGTCTAAAGCATACTTTCAGCAAGCTATTATTATTGCTGAGTTTCTGGTAACATCAGCTGAATATCTCTTCTTAAGAGTCCAAGAATGTTAGGTCAAGCCTTGCTTGACTTAAAAGCTGGGTTTCACACCTGCTCAGTGGGACCCTACCTAACAAGTAACCCTGCTAGTTACAACTGATTTTTTTGCACAAAATTGTTTTTCAGTGCATTCAAAGACGGCAAAATCTGTATTTTAGCTTTAAAAGCCGTGACATGGAACAGTACCCTCCCCATTTTCCCTGTTGGAAAGGAGGTATTATAAACAAACCACAGAGAAACTCCATCTGTAGTTTCCAACAATTCAGAACAGATCATACACTGCCCTGTTCCAACATTACATAAATTGTAGTGATAATTAATTTTAAATCTGCTATGATGTATGGCTTAGAATACAAGAGAAGTGTGCCCTTGTACCACAAAAACAACAGCAATAACACAATAAATTGCAGTGTCATGTTAACACTTGGTACAGTAAAATATTCCAGTAGTAATCTTACCTATGTGCCACACTTCCCTCCTGGATTTCTTGCACAAATATTCCTAGTTCACCCCTGTTTTCACTCTTGAGTCCCACAACACTGAAGCCCAGACCACCACTTAAAGGTTTAATGAGCTCAATGGTCTCAACAAGACGACCCTGTTCCATAGAAGAAAAAAAAGGGTAAAAATGTTAAAAATGTTGAAAAGCAGCATTAATGAATGTGGTAAACAACTTGGAAGTGAGTTTCTAATTTGAAAACTACAGCAGGACAAGGCTACACTAGCTAATAACTGAAACACAGTTGTTTGCTTCCAATTTCTCGCTATCAAAGTGACAATTATGAAAGATTTGAGAAATAAAGATTATTACAGCCCAGAAGAGGAAATCAGGAAACAGCAGCTAAATATACAGAGTTTAGGCTTAGTAGTGACTAAACTAGGATATATGTGTCTACAAAATTTTAGAGGGTACAGGCCAACTCTCAGGCAGATCTACAAAAAGACGACGAATTTCAGAAAGAGGGAAAAAGTAGGATGGTGCAAAAGGCTCTCCAGGAGAACAGGAGAACACTTCCCCTATCTGGCTCTATTACAGGTTAGTTAGAAAAATTATAGAACATATGCCTGGCCATTCTCAGCTCCAGCCACTGAAGGGACTAGTACACCATTTCTGCCTACCACAGACAAGCAGTAAGATTACAGAACAATGCGTAGCAAGGCCAAAAAGGAATTTTCCATCTTATTTCCAAGCAAGTCACAGAACTAGCTTTTGTTATTTATGCACACAAGAGCACGCTCTGACAAAGCATCTCCCTCATGCACAGAGCAGCAGTCCTACAATGAGCACGGAAAGATAATGGCACGCTGATCTGGGAGAGGCACAGTGCCCAGCTAAGGACAATAACTCAGCAATGACAATGTCAAGGCTACTTTTCCAACTGTTTTCTCATTTACCACTTGTTCCTCAAATTAAAAGGTTATTTTTGTTTTATATAGCAAGTGAGCTCTGGTTTGCTTAATAACTCAATGGCTTTTAAATAAACATACATGTATTTTAATCTTCCAGATAATCAGTGATCCACATTTCGTGGTTACCAGATTACATGCTTACCTGGGACATATTTCTGATCAGCTGCTCAAAGTCATCACTAGAGGACTTCCCATTAATCTGAGGAGTAATGGATCTCATCGATGCTTCTAGCACATTAGCTGGGCTGCCATTCTGCTGAGCCAACAGATATGACTCATTATGTGGCAAGGACCCCACATTCACACCATGAAGCTGGGCAAATTCACCAGTGGAATGTATAGAAGGTGTAATATTTACCTGTAAAAGATTGATGGCAATACAGATTTATAGGCACAGCAGAAACCTCCTCCTTATCCCTGAGCATCGTGATAGGACAATTGCTTGTTAAAAATATCTGAACTCCCAATTTGTAATTTCAAAAAGACATTTTAAAAAGAAAAATTATCTTTAATATTTATAATTGATGTAAAGTTGTGAATTATCAGCGTAAAACATGAAACAAATTGATGAAAATAATCTGAAGTTATTTTCCATACTTTGCCTAAAATTCATTTGTTCATATCAGCATAGAAGCTTGAAGTACTCCAACACAATGGTAGAGGTAAACAAGTATTAACAAGCTTTTTCTACAGTACCAATATTTTTAAAAACAAATTTATCAATTATTTTACAAGAAAAAAAAAAGTATGTGTATTTTGATGAAGAAAGAAGGAAACCCCACCAGCTACATAGGGAACAAATTTCACTGGTCAGGGTTTCTGCATCACTACGCACTATGGCTGCCAGTGTGACTCTCTACATGAGCTAGAATTAAATACAAAATTACTGAACAAGTCTAAAATCACCAGGCTGATCTCAAAACCAAAGTCGTACCTTTACGCAGACAGCCTTGACAATACACTTCTCTTAGAGCAGAAAAGAAAGTACGAAAATTCTCCGCCTTGCCCAGCCGTAGTAAATTACCTATTTTCAAGCAGATCTCTGCCAGCCAACCTAATGAATGGCTGGTGGTGGTAAAAAGCTCAGGTGAAGCAGAAGCCCTCATTTGGCTGTTGTCCCACTTGCCTGTTGACTGTCAACAGGCACCGTTTTACTCCACAACAATCTGTTTCATACTTGCCTGGCACACTAACCACAATTTAGGACCACAATATTGCAGCCTCAAATACTTTTCATAGTTTTACAGTGCAAATTTTCAAGCATTCTGCACAATACAAAAGCCTGGGATTCTCCTTCCTTGAAGCCTTATTTTTAAACTTCAAGTATCAACAAAGATTTTCAAAACTGTAAATGTATTCTAAAATGTCTACTGCACCAGTGTCAACTGTTTAAGCATGCTACTTCCATTAGGTTAATCATATCATTCTTCCAAGAGTCCGGTCCTTAAAAGGTCAGTATTGTTCTCAGTCACACAATTCCTTCTCATCTGGGTGCTTTAGGAAAACATAATAGAACAAATGTCATTTGTTAAACATTTTATGTGCCTGGGAAGACCCTCAAGTTACAGAAAAAATACCACAAGACAGCACTGGAAAGAAAGGTCCTCAACAGCACTTAGCCCACTCTGCCATAAAAAAATAGAAAGAGGAAAACCAGGATGTTTGAAACTCAGTGATTTCCATCACAGTGATTAAGTTCTGTTGTCCATATTGGTGAGGAATCACTTGGGTTGCTTTTCAGACAAATCATAACGCCTAAAATGTGTACACATACACTTTCTTTAATCACATACAGTCATTTCAGCAAGCCTGTGAGGCACAGGTAGATAAGCCTTGTTTCACAGTTCATTACATGTAACAACACCCAGAGACATAATAAAATTCTGCCCTTCTGTGAACGCAAGATTTCCCCTTACATTATATGCATGGATTGGAAACTAATGAAGTCTATGCCATACCATGTTTCTTATCTGCATGAGTCCATATAATAGGTTAATTCACTTCCACCTTCCCAATGTCATCCATTTCGAGGTATAAAAGTATATCACTGAACTTGGTCAATTAATGTGCTTCATTTCTTGTTCTCCTCCACCTTCAAATCTTCTTATACATCCCACTGTCATGTTCCTTCCCGCAAAAAAATTGTCCTGGCTCAAATTATTACTTCTAAGAGTATCTAACACCACTATAATTAGCCAGTCTTGCACTGCTTCTATTTAAAAACATTTTTATGTTTCAACAGCAAGATAAAGCAGCTTGAGAGTGTACAAGATACAAACCCAAACTCCTCCTCATGTGCACTCACAGGCCATAGTATATGGGTCTGATATTTAAGTCTGATAGTTAAGTCACGGATATACGTTCATTTTCTAAATTGCAGTGCTCATTGTAGAAAATAGCACTGAACTGCCCTTCCTGCTGAAGGTTACCATCCTCAGAGCTTGCTTGGTGAAAGGAGTCACTAGAGAACTCATCACCTGCTCAGGCAAAGCCAGCAAGGTTAGCCTAAACAAGCAACAGCATAGCACGAGCAAAACCTACTGATTTTGCCCAATTTAGATTAGTGAGAGTGCACATAACCTCTTCGGCTCAGCCTTTGGAGTGGTAACCTCAAACTAAATAGGCAAGGCTCAGCAGCTGAGAGTGGTAATGACTCCAGTCAATACGATTAAACCTATAGAAAAATACAGGAAATGCCATCAATTTCATTTAGCACTGTTCTAAACACAGCATTACTCTGTCTTGGGACCCTTTTAATGTGGCAGGAGCTTCCTGAGGTTTCATCTTTCAGGATGGCAGAAGGGGAAGGGTAACCGGTATTACTGATAGTCCTACAAAACCCAACTGTGCGTGAAGTCCATGCTCTGAATGGAGTGTGCAATCATCTTCTAAGACAAAAAAGGGAAAAGAAGGAAAATCCTAAAATAATGCTAAAAGCAAAATTTGAGACTATATACAGAAAGCTAGAAGCCCTTCTGCTTTACAAAGAAAGAGCCATGCAGGCAAAAAAGGACAGAAACAGAATTTTAAGGCACAGAAACTGACTGTAGCTTAGGAACCACTGCTGTGCCCCCCCCCACCACTGTCTATTTCCCCTCCATCTTCCTTCATGAATTTCAGTTTAAGTTTTTGCCATGTTACCACATGGTGTGCAGACTGCTAACGTAGAGACAACCCCAGTCTATGAAACCTCTCTCTGGATAAAAAGTCAATGTCTTTCCTGTATCTACAGCACTCTTATACACAGAAATGTGCAGGGAAGAAGTTGCAACACTGGACAAATCATGTAATACACAAAAAGTAGATTAAGCAAGCCACAGTAATCCTAAAATACGACAATTTTGGAATAGCATGAGTGACACAAATTGTGTTTACATCATGATATTGTTTTTCTCTAATACACAATAAAACACTTTCCTGTATGCACAAATAGCAAAGAAAAAAATGGAGCTACACATCAAAAATAAAAGGTTATTGAGTATGGCACATTGCCCTTAGGATGAATTGTATTATGTGCCTTCTCTGAATCTAAAATACTTCTTGTACTGCTCAATATCCCATACAGAACAACCTTCAGTATACAGAAGAGCTCTGTGCCCATCCTGTACTATGTTCTATATATGTTCTCCTAGTACTGCTTAACAGAGGATTGCTTTAGACAACTCATTTCACTGTTCGTAATGTTCAAACGGCAGGCTAGGCATAACAGGCACATTAACTTCCACCTGAACACGTGCCCAGTATAACCATTTTCTTCTCCTGGTAAGTTTGAAGGAGTTCTTCAATTAAGATATGACAGTCTCTTTAGGGATTTATGTTTTTCTCTCTGGTAGAAAACTCACATATCCCCATTATAAAATAGAAGTGGCACCAGGCCGATTCGTATTTTAGTTCTAAATGGTATATTTTCATACATCAAATCTTGTTCAAACTAGCAATATAGTGCCCACCTTCTCAGTCTGACATTTCGTCCCTTCTGTATACTTGTGATGAGCTGGGACATCACTGCAAACATATGGAAATTGACTGACCTCTCCCATTCCTTCTCCCTTCCAAACCAGATCGAAGTTGTGCATGTTTTTCTAAGACATTTTCCATAACTAATTATTAACTCCATTATTCTGAAGGCACTGAATGTTTTTTATTTGCATGATGGCTGGAAACACCACTGAAAAGAAGTGCTGCATACTATATGTAGCAGGAAAAGGCAAAAATAACCCTCCCATCCACACCAGTTTAACTAGAACTTTAAAAAGCTTCACCTCAAATCTTCAGTACAACTGTGATTACAGCACAACTACAATGCAGTATCAAACACCACCTCTTAATAGCAATTGATAGCAACACCTCATTTTCAGCACACCTGTTTTAAACAAACACAGCTACATGTTCCATGGAGGATGTGCCTAACACAGGAAGCCTACCTCACCTAAAGCAGCTTCTGACTTGTGAAACTCCAAGAAAAAGCAAAACTGTAAAAAAAAAATGTCAAACTGTTAACAGAATAAAGTTTTGTGTATGTGTGTGCAAAAGACTTAGATTTCAGAATGGCTCCTCTCCCAAAACACACACACACACACTTTAAAAACATTTCTGTTGTATAATGACATTTATAATGATCCTAAAGGTAGAAGTTCAGAATCCCCAGACAAATTACAATCAGAAACATGATGACCATTCTCTTCCCCATCCCTCCCAAAATACAGGCTTATAGCATATAAAAGTTGAGAAGAACTGGTGTATATTCTTGCTAACCACAGAAGTATAGGTCATTCCATGGGGAGCAATAAACCACAAGTGGAAATCTTAGAAAGATGATGCTCTTGTGGTTGCATGAAATGTTTTTCATAACATACAAATTCCACTACTTTGCAGTAATAAAATCACTGTAATTCCATCAAGAAGTAGCTTTATAGCACTGTGATTGTATAAGTACCATATGAAAGAATATTGCTTTGTTTCATAATTTGGCTTATGCTAATTTTACTTGATTGGCTTTCTCCTTACTGTATGTAACATCTGCAATGTGGACATAATTTGGCATAAGACAAAAAGAAAAATTCACAAATACCACCAAGTCTGATAAAATTTACATTACAGTCACAGAGACAGACATTAAATGCAATCAAATAGTGCTTACAGGCAGTTACTCAAGATAGTTTTTAACAAAAAATGAGCTACCCAAGCCATGTCTGCAGCACATCAACATTTAAAGCAATGTAATCAGCATTGCTAGGTCTCAACTTGGACAAGAACAAATCCTCGGTGTTCCTGCACTCCAGCCGTTGAGCCCCAGTCCTTGGAGACCCCAAGAAGCACAAACCAGTACCTCAGCTGACTGCAAGCATCCTGAGTAGCCAAAAGGTCGGCTGCAAAGCGACCACACTGGAAGGGATGAGGCGCAAGCCAGCCGCCATGCAAGGCCTGCCGGGAGGCAGCAGCCAGGACAGCACTGCCGGGCGCCTTGCCCTGCCCGGCACTCCCCGCAGGCACAACGCCCATGCCGCAGCGAAAGCCACCGGGCTGCTCGGGACCAGGCACCGGCACCACTCCAGCACCGCCCTGCTGGCTGCTCCTTTACATCTCCGTCCTCAGGGTGGGTGAAGCAGATCCCAAATCAGCATTTCTTATAAGCATTTTGTTTCAAAACACAGAGCAAACAGCACTGTTGCAGAAAGGGGTTCAGCACAGGAGCTAAAGGTCTCCTCTAATTGTGCAAACCACAAGGTTAAGCAAGTGTTCACAGGCAACATGAAAAGACACAGTTTCTCCACTTCTTCCCTAAATCCGCTCTAGCGCTGACACTCACCTATCCCATGCAACCTAGTATGTGCTGTGCTGCAGGGGGACTCTTCCCCACTACTGCATTGTGAATGAAAAACTATGGTCAAACTCACAAGCAAAAAAAATCTGAGGAATGCAGCCCAGCCAAGGGAAGGGTATTTTGTTCTGGCAGAGCCCTGAGTGG
Organism: Ciconia boyciana; assembly: GCF_034638445.1. Lineage (NCBI taxonomy): Eukaryota > Metazoa > Chordata > Aves > Ciconiiformes > Ciconiidae > Ciconia > Ciconia boyciana. The sequence continues at coordinate 51,636,267 of NC_132937.1, forward strand.
AGTGGAGGCAGGAAGAGGAGGGGAGGAGGTGGTGGACCAGGGAGAGACAAAAAGGAAAGGAGAAGCAGGAGAGGAATGCCAGCACCATCTGAGTATTTTCTTTAAAATATTTTATAAAGAAAAGAAAATATTATTGAAAAGTTCAAAACATCACAATCTCTGTTTTTCTTTTCTGTCATTCCCTTATCCTCAAGCAGTGAGACTGCTCTTTGGCATGAGAAAACAAGCATTCACTGAAGAATAAGGGTACAAAAAGGCAGCAAAAAACCTGGTTCCTTCAGGGCTCCTCACCTCAAGTGACTAGTGAAGTCAGGACAGTAACTCTCAAAAAAACACCCCTTTGCTGTCCCTAGACTTTTCCCACTCCAGTTCTTAACTTCGCGATGACAGACTTGCAGTGCAAAAAAATCCTGCTTGCTCGTTTAAGGAAAAAAAAAAAAAACAACTTTAAAGCACCTACCAATAAGCACCACAGCATCAGATTTGCTGACTTTAGCATCATGCCCCACCAACATCCAGATGAAGCCCACTCAGTCCACACCACTGCAAGTACACAAATGCAAATGCAAGAGGCTCTTGTTAAGCACACGCGAACAATGATGGGGATCAATTTCCAATTAACACACAGAAGCTTTAAGGAAATGGGACAGCAAATCTGAAACACCTCCATGCATGCAGAAACACACACTTTTTCAGATCTTCTTTTGGTTCTTAAAACATCACTTATTTGTAGGAAGAAAAAGAAAAGGAAGTCTACTATTTTAGACCATAAAAAATGGTAGTAACTCTCACTGGAATGCAAGGAATATTTGTCTATTAAAACTGCATATTTGCATCCTACTTTTTGCTAGGAAAACATGACAGACGTTTGCAAGATTTACCAGCTCATTTTCCACACTCACTGCACAAACAGAAGACAGGGCTCTCACTATCATCTCTATGTCTTCCAGACACAGTGCCTCAAGACAGGAATACGTCCTACCCTCAGATTTATTGAGGCCACTAAAGGCCCACAAGTAGGTCTCACTTAGTGACCTACTTCTGCTGGGATGCTTGCAAGGAATCAGTTTGACTTAGAAAGTAAACTGCCATTATATAAACTTCTCTGCTCCCATCCTCTCTTTCAACCTACACTTACCTAAAAGATGGCCTTCTCCTGAGAATTTTGCAATAGTCTTGTTGCTCTTTAAAAACTCATGAACTAATTAAAAACACAGGAGCAGTTTAACAGACTGTCACTTACACTTCAGCTTGAGAAGAAACAGACCCCCATTCAACTTCCAGTGCAGCTCATTGTGAAATATCAAAAACATTTAGCCATCTGAGTCTTGAGTGGGTAGAGACTCCAACACCTAGCCACTGCACCGCTCAGCACCACTTGTCATCCTGTCTCAAACATAGCTCTGACTGCAAGTGCTTGGGAAACAACTTGTCTCCTTCCTCAGACTGGCACAGCTTGGCCAAAAAGCCTGGTCACTATTCACATGCCTTGCAGTTTTCACCAACCTGTACTTCAAGAGTTTCAAGAGCACAGTGCCTTCCCAGCCATAAAAAGAAAACTAAAGGTGTCCTTGGACAAAACTGAGCTTTTGAAAATGCCAAGAAATATAGGTTTTTTTAACATGACTGCCTATTTCGTTATTTTATTCTTTGTTCTGTTTCAATATGCTTTATACACATTTAAATAAAGCAGAGACAGAAAATCTCATGTTATATTGTAGGGAAGAAATGATTCTATAGAGAAAATACAGGACACTTTCTGAAGAGCTGACCCAAATCTAAGAATGGCCATAAACATACATTTGCATGTGCAAGTGTTCATATAAGCACATATCAAGAAAGGAATTCACATCCAAGTAGCTCCCCTGTCAGCTGGACTGGATATGTGCCATGCAACACGCACAGGCCACTGAAGTTACTGCACAGATAAACCTGCAGGGTTAGCGCAGAAGGTAAAATTATTATTTGCTTTTTAAAAAATACACATCTGAAATCACCCATCTGTAGTATCAGCTGTTTCATTTTACTAATTTAGGTGACTGTATTTAAAAAGCAAAGCATCCTTTAACTTCACAGCTAATGCCTAGAATTTAAGTTGCCTTTTCACCAAATTCCCATTAATGCTTCAGGCACACTTTCATTTCTCAATACATGTTCCCAGAGTCATCACCACATAAATCACATAATTTCTGGATGTCACTGTTAAATTCTCCTTTCAAATAGCAGAGCAAACAAACCCTCAGAACAGCTTTTTCTTCCTAAATTTTTTTAAATCACTCCAATGTCATCAAGTCTCTACATACCAAACATGCAAAATCTGAAACACACAGTCACGTACAGCACCGTAGACGCCATTCTAACTTATTTCTGGTCTGTGCAAAATAGCATCAAGATGATCAACAAGAAAAAATAAAGGGCCAGATTGTGCTCTTCTGCCACACAGCTGAAGTAGTGTCAAGATCGTGAGGATTCCTCACCAGACGCAGTCCAGTCAGAGACCAGAGGCAGCTCCATGCTGACGATAAGGTCAGTGTGCAGGGGCTGCATCCTCTCACTTCAGCATTTCTGCATACCAGCCACAGAACTGCCCATCTTGCAGGAGTCAACAGGAACAACTATTTGCAAAGCCAGATACACAGTTTAGTCCTAGTTCGGTTACTGAACTACTTTTTGTATTCTTCAAGTTCTTATTTTGCTGACAAGGAAATTAAATTATAGTAATAAATAACCAAGTCAATATAGCCGAGTTGGTGCCCCTTTTCTTATCCTTAATGAAGAAATGCAGAAAAGTAACACTTCTACTTAAAACCCTGAGCAAGGAAAAAGGAGGTAGGAGTTCTTGCTTCTCTTTGATCTTTTATTCCTATGCAAAAAAAATAGATCTTCTTGTCCTTCTGAAGTCAACATTCCACAGCTTCCCTTATATATTCTCATTTTAGCAGGGTAAGACAAGAGAGCAAGAGACAAGAGAGCAATAAAAGTCCCCTAGGAAAAAAATCCTAAGACCTCATACAAAACATGCTCCTTTTGAAGGACTTAGGCAGAAAGCCTTATGTTAACTCCCCACCCAGTATCACCATTTCCCTACCATGCACATGATAAGTAACAAGCATATACATAAAAAACACATACACAAACTATCGGCCTCAACAAAGCCCAGAAAAGTCAATGGGTATGTCCCCCTCAGCTCCCTGAAGCTTTGGATCAGACTTTAATTTAGGCTACTTGATTTCACTATTTAACATGCAGACACACACACCTTCTTAGAAATATTTCTCTTGCACCTGGGAGGCTGTTTTTCCTACCTGATCTCTCAGTTGTTGAACAGAAGTCTGAAGGTTGAGAATTTGGTTAAAGAGAGGACTCTGCAGCACTGACTTTAATAAGCTCAGTTTCTCCTCGTTTGCAATGTCACCTCGATCCCGAAGTTTTGCCTGTAAGCGCTCCATGGCCTGGAGGGCCCGGTGTGTATCTGTAGCGATAATCATTCCTAGTCAGTAGCAGTTTAGAAACAGCCACATACAAGCAGGTAACAGGTTTAAATGTATCCCTCTCTACTGTTCAAACTACAGGGGACTTGAATGGTTCAGTTCTGAACAAAATCCCAGCCCAAACATGTCTTATGAATCAGGAAGTCAGAGGCAGAGCACAAAACAGAAGCCAACGAAAATTGCATTTTTGTCCATCAAGAACTGGGTGACAAAAGTGAAAGAGACTTCACTGAAATTCAATTACAGGAACTGTGGCTACAGACCACTGTAAATAAGTAGTGACAAAAATAGCCATAATAGAAAACATTTGTCTTTTTCATATGAACGTTTTTAATTCTAGTAAAGATTAAAACAATGAAATCAAGACAACAGGCTAAAAATTAAATACACTACACAAATGATGGTACACCTTTTGTTTGCAAATACAAAACCCCAAATACATCATGTATTTCTAAGCACAGTAGATATTTTTTACAAAACCTCTCTCAGCAGTATATACCAATGTCCTAAATCTATCATGCATACTTGATTTGTGTGCATGACCACAAAAATATAGTGATACAAATAAAAAAAGATTACCAATTGTTTCCAACATGTTTTCTGCTTCTCAGCTTCTATTCCAGTAACGGTAAGAGGCAGCAAATACACTATTCCCCTGAAAAATAACAAAAAGGGAAAAGGGTCACATTTATAGAAGCACTAAGTACTGAAGGACAAGAAAAAGGCTTGACTTCTGAAAACAAGAAACAGCCCCGCAAAATAACAACCCACAAAAACCGTGTCTCCTTGGATAATTAAAATAACCTCAGAGGTGACCATATTCTGAGTCACTTTGGAGCTTAAAACCTGCCTGAAAATTGCTTTTAGGAATATACGTTGTAGTATTTTTGCATTTCCATATCAAAGCTGCTGTCTGCATACTGTTACACAGCATGTCCTGCATTGCTTTAATCAGAAGCCATGAATCATAGCTGCCACTGATACTTTACACGGTTTCATTGCTTTCCTTTTCAGTGATTCATAAAAAACATTCCCTGCGGGATCAGTTTTCAAGCTCTATGTTGACAATTTGAGGTGCATCAGCCATAGCACATTTTTTAAAGTCACCTTTTAAAAAGAAAAGTCACATAAGTCACAAAGTCTTCATGCTACACAGGCCTGCAGGACTCTCACACTACAGCCTCCACTATTAACACCTATTGGAATTGAGACTCAGATCTGAATGACGGCTGGGTTTTCACCAGCACGGGTTTCCAGGCAAGAAATTCTGCACTGGGAGGAAGAAATTCTGAAATTGCTGTTTATTCTTTTTTGTTGCTTTTTGGGGTTGTTGGCTGTTTTTTTTTTTTCCAACAGTGTGTCTGCAATTGCTCAGAGATTTGTAGTGACAGAATACAGTTGATGGAGATGGATAGCTGAGAAGTGAGGAGTTCAAATGTCCTTGCAGGTGTATGAACTGAGCTGTGCATTTTACCATCTTATCTTTCACAATGGTGCCTTTGTTTTCTTGATAATAGGAAAGCACTTCAGTATAGCACCCTGACTTGAATCTGGTGAGCTTACCAATATGCAGAGAGCTGTGATCTCTAAGCACTCAGGAAAAATGAGGTTTTCTTGAAACTTCGGAGAAAAATAGGGAAAGGAATGGTGTTGACAGATCTCTGGGTAAGACAGCCTAACTAAAATTCAGCGGGACCATTAGCTATAGAACCTGAGCAGGACAAGCAGGAATCAATCCTCACAATAAAAGCAAGAAAACAGCTGTTAACATAGATTCACTTAGAAGGAACACAAGCCAGGACGAACATTTTGACAAGCCTATAATATCTGCAGTTTGTGCAGAAAACCCGAATCAAGTGGTTTAAAATGGTTTCAAGTTCCACCGCCAAGACTTCCCTAGTTTCGATATGCCTAGAGGCTTCATATCGGTTTATTTTATTGCATTTGAATTTGCTAATACATTGGTATAGAATCGCTGATCATCTTTTTTAGGACAATGTACCACTTAGGGACAGATATTCAAATCCTTTGAATGTGACTTTGTCAAAGTAGCCTTATTCCACGATCCAAATTATGCATATCAGTAATAAATAAAAACAAAGCCTTATGAATTTGTTTTCTTATTTGGCAAGGCAAATCCAAGCATATAATTACTGGACCTGAAAACAAAACCAAATACCTTGTGTTTTCACCTTGTCGCTCTACAGAAACAAGACATAAAAAATGCCTATTTTACATGGGAAGGGCTGGATGAGATTATTTAAACATTGTGAAGAAAGCTGGCTTCCCCAAACCTTAATCACTCATAGCTTTTCCTTCTAGATTAACAAACTACTACCACTTCTTCTATTCAGAGCCCCTATTTACAAATAGAGGCATTTATGTCATGTTCACAGGTTTTTCTCAGTGGCAATGCCAACCAAAGCAGTTCTTTCCTGTTTCACTGGTCCAGTTCTTCCTCTACAGCTACTCTCAGGGCTGTGCTGTGGATGCAACCAGAAACCTATGCAAAAAAAAAGATGTGGAGTATTTTTCAGCCATTTCAGTGCCATGATCCTGTTTATCACAGTACTATATTCACAAGCACACAGCATCGTATGTTCAACTCTCTTCTTCTGACGAAACTAATCAGGAAAAATACAGGGTTACTCTTCTTGTACTTTAGCTCCCTGAGAACCTCAAGAAGAGATGCAGCTGTAAAAAGTCCGTATCTTTTGGAGTAACTGGATGTTGCTTTATATTATGATTCAACTTACCTAAAATCTCATTCTTGGTGTGCTGTGAAAGGCACGTTTTACAAGTGACAGAATGGACAAGGTCACCACTGTGTTCATGCAATCCCAGAGGTATAAACTCTGATGATTTATAATGGAAGCTTTCTAAAAGCAGACACAAGTCCTAAACATACTCTATAGATAGAGATGATCCTATCTAATTTGCAATTAAAAGAAGTCCTTAGCTCTGCTAAGGCACTCATGATATACTTTCTATTTACCTCCTGCTTTAGAGATAGGAATACTGCTCCAGAGCTATCTTAGCATCAGCAAATCCATTTTAAACTCCCAGTTTAATTCTCCTTATTTTGTGTTTATATTAGCGGGGAATCTCTCCTCAGCCAACCAACTTAATGCTTTTGTTGATTGCAGCACTAAGCGGGAGCAAGACGGAAACTGCCATCAGGATGTTTTCCTTCAGGACACTTCCTCTGACGCAGAAGCAATGCATTGAGGCACACCAGCATTTCTACATGTCGCAGTCCAAGATGACCCCTGTTCGCTCTGCCCACACTCTGAAATGGCGAAAAGCCACGTGACTCTGCTCCTGCTGTGCCACATCCATGCTAACAAGTGGGATCTGTCAGCACCGGCTTAGTGGCACAGTAACACAGACAAAGTACAGGGGAAGCAAGCACACGTCTGTCCAAAATGCACCACAGAGACATACCCATAACCACCACCACCCACTACAGCTGCAACTCTTGGCCTTGAAACCAGCTTGCTTCTAGGTATTTTAACAATAATGTGCTGGGGAGAAGTACAGAGGCATGCATGATCATTTGTTGAAAGGCATAAGTCTTATCATTTGCTACAGTGAATATTTTCATAATGCCATCACAGACTTCTAGATGCACAAATGGGAACTTCAGTTCTGATTCTCTCATTCTGCATACTCCTGGCAGTCCTTATCACAGGAGTATGCAAAAGCCAAAACCAGGCATTCTATACATGATACAAATACTGTTCACGCCTCAAAGAGCTTACTAGCTTAGCTCAAAGTAGACTTAACTATTTTTGTATTTCAGTGCTAAAGTTCATTAATCTCTTCACAGTAATAAGAGCACAGACTGACTGAGTTAGACTTTTTTATTGGCAACTTGAAGAAATACTGTTAAACGAATAGCAAGTTAAATTCACTTTCAAGTTTTTAAAGGCACAGGTATCTGAAAGATGTGGCTTTAAAAACAAAAAAGCACCGTCTCTTTTTCCTCCTATTTTATAACAGGAAAGTAGAAAACACAAGTAATTTTAGACAGGTATGTGGTGAGAAACATGCCATCTTCTACTAAGCATGCACAAAAGTTAAAGATGATCCCTTTCAAACTTGCACTTCTGAAATTTGATTCTTCCCATTCTAACAAAAATAAATGTGTTATATATGCATTTCTCCACTCTTTATGCTGCCCTTCTTCTATAAGGTCAGTTGCCAGAAAACAGTTGGCATGCTGCACCTCTGGTTTCTTTGTGCCCACTCCTAAAACACTAAAATCCACAGGTGCCAGAATTTTAAAAAGCAGACATGAAATTTATGCTGGTCACCTCCTTTCCATTGCAACCATGCAAGCCACTTAGCTAAAAAGCCAAAAGATTCATGAAAAGGGAAAGATGACCCACTTCCAATGATTACTCTTTCACACCTGATCATGTAGTTCCTACAGGGAAACTTACTCTGTTTCATTGACAGATACTCCATCTACTATTTCACAAAGCCATTTCAGATAATACCCTGGAAACTAATGCTCATAGCACTGGATTAGCAAACATGCGATGCCAAAGATAGAAAACACAGTAATGGGCTTTGCCCTGTAGCTCCTGCATTACTTGAAATGCTCTGAGGATACAGAGGAAATGCCTATCTTAAGAGTGATCTCTAGGCCCTAACTTTGGCCAGGAGTTGTTTGAGATTAAAATTAAATCTGTTTCAATTCAGCAGCACAGTAATCACAACACGTATTTTACAGCTGCTAAAAAGATATTTCAAAACTTCTAAATTTCAACACCTGGGCCTGGATTTGGCTGGGCTAGAGATATCCTTTCATACTTGATTTTTATCCCATGTCGTTTCCCTCCCCTACTTTCTGGCTATCACTCAAACAGGCATGTTGTGTTAGCACCACCTGGCACGGGAACAGTAACCAAACCCCACAGGAAGTGGAAGATACTAATTACTGCTAAACCTTCTGCTTTGCCTGCAATTTCCAGGAGCTCTTCTGTTTAGCCCAGTTACCTCCTGCATGCTGGCTACCTACCCCAGGAAGAAAATTAAGGTGATCCGCAGACTCCTTGGGGGGAGTCTTGTCAATATAAACGTAGCGGAAACCATTCATGGTAAATTGAGAGATATCACACTTTTCTATGTATTCTTCCACTATCACAAAGGCAATATTGCTGTTGCATACAGCACTTTCTAGGATTATGAGCAATATTACAAGGACTTGACAACTGTAGCCTGACTGGTATAGCCTTCACTATTTGTAATGAAAAAGATACACATACTTGAGCACGCAGCAAAAGGGTGTGGAAGTAAATGCGGGAGAGCAGTGACCTACAGGGAAAGGAGGATAAACAAAAACGAGTGGAAAGGAAGAAAGAAGGGGGAAAAAAGGCTAGCCTACCATTTTACTGACAGGACATGAGCTTGCCAAATTAACATCAACCACTTCGTTTCATGAGCCAAGAGACCCTGGACTGCACTCTTCTGGATGACAGAAGAGAGAACTGATTCTGCCTACATTAAGATTATAAGCAGTTTTGTTTGAAAAGCGACGTTACTAGCCTCTTGAAATTTAGCACAATGCTGAATGCATCAAAAAGATGTAAAAAGATGATAGTAGTGGCTCTGTATGTTAAAGTACTGTGATAGAGCTGAACAGCATTATGTATTTTGAAGCAACTATGAAAACAGAATTTTGACATTCAACTATTTTTAAGCTTCTGTACACATCGCACTAAAGTATTAAGAAAGCTTGCATGCTTTTGGAAGAACAAGCAATCTGTTCACTGTGTTTAATTAATAATGTTCTGTAACACTGTAAAGAGCCCTACAAGAGGGCAATACCCGTGTTAGCTGATGTGCAAGTTATAATTGCAACTGGGAAATGGGCCTAAACTATACTTAATGCTTTCACCTACTGATAAACATGTGTGATACAGGGTACTCAAAAGTAATTTGTAAAGAGTATTGCAAAAACAACAACATAGCAGGGAAAAGTTTTCTGGTGGGTTTTTTTTGGTTAAGGAAACTAACAGATCATCCATTTACAAAAAAAAAAAAGATCTTTCAGTAAATATTTTAAATTGAGATTAACTGGAATCACTTTCTTCTAACTTTTGAAATACAAGTTATCTTCAGAAACTGAAAAGCAACTTTTTAGCATATGCAGAATATATGTGACACTACATATACTGAATTAATGTACAAAACCCAAGTATGGTTCATACTGCCTCTTTATGTCTTCAGCATAGACAATTGATTACCATATTCATTAAACTCAGTTAAACCTGATGAAACATAGCTCCTACAACAGTTGCACCTCTTAACATATACTGGATTCTTCACAGAGGTGACAACAGCATACATAAATGAATAAATAAGAAGCCCCACTAAACAGTTGCCAGTAAGCTTCAACAAAGAGTCGCCATTTTCCTTACAAACCAAAACCACAAACTTCTTATTGTATATTGTGACAATAATGGGCAAGTAATGCAGAAAATCATTACAGCATGTAACAAGACTACCGTGCCAGGTATCTCAGATGCAAGGACAGGGTCTGAAAAGCCTACGAAAGAAATACTCCAATACTGTCTACGCAAAAATGGGGTATTTATATATTGAGTTGTTGGGAATGCCAACGATGAAACAAAACTGTCCTTACCAATGATGATACAGTATACTGCCAGCATAGCATTGTATTGGCTTAAACTGCTTCAGCAGGGTGCTCAAATATAAAACCAATTAGAAAATTTACTGCGTACTCTCCACAGAATTTTAAATTTTCTTACATGAAACATGGAGCAGATGATTTAAAAGGTCTTTACAATGGTTCTCAATAGACTGATTAAAGTGTTATCTATTAAAACAAAACCATTTACAGAGATCTGCACGACTGAGAAGTTGTATGGCATTCCTCTCTGAAGAATTCACAGACAGAGCCAGATGGAATATAAAGATCAGCCATTAGTATGTAAGTAGCGCAGTTCCCTTTCCCCTCGTGCTGATACTGATCTAACTTTCCTAGTGCACTTTCGTGTGAAGAGATGGGAGAATGTATCCAGTTCCTGATGAAAAAGTTTCTTGAAAGCACAAAGGAAGCCATTAGAAACACCAGTGCTAATCAGTAAATGTTACTGTGCATGTTACTGTTAACATGATACAGAGAGATTAAAAAAATGTATACTAAAAATGGATAACAATTTTGAAAAGAAAAAAATAAGGTGATGTCCTCTCTTGTAAGTCATAAAACATGTTGCTAGTTAAGGTGGATATGTCCTTAGATATTTTCATTCTGCATTCTTTTCTTCTAATGTTACATTACTTTTCATTTCCACAGGAGCATCAAATAACATTTCCCAAAAATATTACCACTTTCCCTTTTTCCAGTTTAGATTCCTCTCTCCCAACGAGTTGCTGTTATCTTGGAAAATGCAGTGCTGATATGGAAACCACAAGGAACTACACAACAGACTTCCGCAACGGCAGAATCCAGACCCTTCAGCTTCGCTACGGTAAACCACTGCTCTGCTCCGGCAAGAGAGTCCTGCTACCCTTTGTGGCACCAAAGCCAGTAAGGACGTTTTCTGTTCAACAGCTTATCCTAACAAAATCTTCTGCGTGTGTTAAGCAGCAAAAATATAAAGGGATGAGGCAGTCTTTGTAAAAGCTTAAGGGGAAAAATAAAAAAAAATACAACATTGTTCAGCCAAATGGCAAATCAAATCTGTAAATGTGGTACACGGAGTTCAAATGATCGGCTTTGTGAGAGTTTTTCTTTTACTTTCTTTCTTCCTATTACTCTTTCCAGTAAGCAGAGAGGTACTGGCAGCAAGGGGGGACACCACACGAGAAACAAACCACCCCAAAAAGCAGATGCTTTCCTTTGCGCAACCAGACCCATCCAGGGGCACAACTGAGGCTTGCGCCTCGCCCCTCCACTTCCACGCTGACAAAACGGTCACGTTTAAACGCAGACCCGGGGGGATGCTAGAGAACTACAGCGGGGTCCCGACCCGAGAGAAGCACCAACACCAGCACGGCAACAGGTACCGGCACGGGCACCCGGGGACTCGCGGTCGCCGCTCCGCCAGGAGCCCGCACACCGTCCGCGGACGAAACCGCCGGTCCCGCTCGGGCCTCTGGGCCGGTTTTGGCTCCCAGCGAGTCTCAGCGCCGCCGACGGCAAGCGCTGGGCGAGGGCCGCTGCCGCCCGCAGGTCTGTGGCGGCAGCAGGTGAGGAGCCCTCCCCCGGCACGAAACACTCCCGCCGGGGTCAGAAGAAGAAAGGGGGGAGGGGGCGAGCAGCGCTCCCTGCAGCAGCCGGGGGAGGCTCGGCTTTTGTTTACGTGAGGACGACTCCCCGCCAGGCCGCCCGAGCCCGCGGACCGCCCGCCTGCCGCAGGCCGGAGCCGCGGCCCGGCCCGGCCCCCCGCGCCGCTGCCGCCGCCCGCGGACAGCGCGGCCGTGGGGCGGGGGGGGGGAAAGCAACAGGCTCAGCCCCCCCGCGGCTCCACGGCCTCTCTCCTCCTCCAACCGCCCCCCCGGCCCCGCGAAACCCGGCGCATCAACAGAACAATAACAAATAAAACTTTGCGAGGTAAATACGTTTCAAAAGGCCGCTCAAAACTCCGGCGATACGGCGGGCCCCTCCCCGCCCTGCCCGCATCCCCGGAGGACGACACGGGCGGGCTCACCCCGCTCCCCGCCGCCCGGCCCAGCGCCCCGCTTACCCCGGCGGCTCGGAGGGCCCCGCAGCCCGGCCCCGCTCTCCGCCTTCGCCCTTCCCGCCCCCAAGTAACGGCGCCGAGCCGCGCCGCGGGGGAAGCGCGCTCAGGCACGCCCCGGCGGCCTGAAACCTAATCCTGCCCCGCCGCCCCCCCCGCCCGCCCCGGCCCGGGCTCCGGCCCGGCGCGGCCCCCCCCCAGCCGGCGGGTCTCCGGGCGCGGCGTCCCTCCGGCCTGGCTCGGGCGGCCGCCCGCAGCGCCGAGCCCGCAGCGCCGAGCCCGCGGCGCGGAGCGGGACCGCGGCCGCATCCCGACAGCGGCGGGCGGGGGCATCAAGGCGGCTGGGGGGGACACGTTTGAGGGCTGCCCGGCCCGCTCCTTCCCTGGCGTGTCGCGTCGCAGCCCTTCCAGCAAAGTTTCTCTCCCCGCGGCTGCAGGCGAGGCGGCAGAGGGGGCCGAGCGGCGGAGCGCACGCCTTGCCGGGGATGACACCGAGGAGCTGGGCTGCCCTGGTTTTCCCTCCCCGGCTTCCCAGGCTGACCGTTTGCTCGTGAATGAAGCGCAGGCGGCGGCGGCACGCTCACCCCTGCCTCTTTCCGGCGGTGCCGTGCCTCCTCCGGCTGGGCCCGGCCCTGCGGTGGCGAAAGGGGAGCCCCTTCTTGCTGCCCCGCTAGCCACCGGCTTTACCCCTTCTGGTGCAAAAGGATGAGACTGGGCTGGAACGAGGGGAAATGGGAAATGTTCGGAAATGTTAAAAAAAAAAACAACAAACAAGCCATGACGACATTAGACAAAATGATGAATAAGGTCATAGGGCTAATGAAAGCATGATTTTCCCTCTAAGCAACAGCTGGTTAGCGTCTTAACTAAAAGAAGATGCTGTGTACCTTTCACGTACGTATATACATCGTGGGAGTAAAGCACATAATGCAGGAGTGTTTGCAATGACCACAAAAAAAAAAGTTCTGCAAAAAGTGGAAGTACTTTGCTGTTTCTTAACTTTCCTTCACTTAGCAAACATTATCAGGATCACGGTCTCCCCTTTTCCTTGCCAGAAGATAATGCTTCGTTGTAGACGCACTCGGACGGCTCTTTTGAGATGACACCCTGCACAGGGAAAGGAATCCATGCTGTTCCCCTGGGCACGTCGGCCCTGGCTCTGCAGAGGCTTGGTGCGCTCTTCATCTGCTTCCTTCTGGTTTGGTTTGGTTCTTGCTCCAAATGGATTTTAACTGTAAGCATCATCATATTCAAGTGATAGTTGTTTGGGGCAGGTTTTTTGTCTCACAAACAATTTAAAGAAAGTTATTGTTTTGGAGATAGAATGGAATGCTGCCCTATTTATTTGAGAGAGGATCCATAAATGCAATCCTGGTACAAACACTTCCACAAGCAGAACATTTATCATGTAAACTTTAAGAAATGCAGCTCTTTGTACACTGCATGGATTTTTTTTTTTTTTTTTTAATGGAAGACTAGCATCTGAAAAAATTTGAGCCTCCAAACAATATTTCTCTTGCTTATGACAGTTGGCAGATTGAAGAACTCCAAATGATTAGCTACCTTTTCCTCTGCTCTATATTAAAATATGTATGTAATTACATCTATTTAACAGTCATTCTTCCATTTCTTAACTAAGAAAAATTAATATTTTTTTATTAATTAAAAAATAATTTTCAAGATTTTATTTACAGGTTACATTGTTCGATCCAGCATGTGCTGGTGAGCATATTGGTTTTTTAAATCAAATATAGAGGCTCTGTTTACTATAGCTAGGACATTGAATGCTCTATAAACTGTCCCACCAGCTTTCTGTGTTACATGAGCCTTTATTGAATCCAGAATGAAATCTTAAAAATAAGGTACAATTTGTTTGTATCATTGTTTAATAAATAGGCCACAGTAGATTAGGTAAGTGCAAAATTAGACAGCTATTATTTTTTCTGTTGCTCAGGCTTTAACCATGGCATCCCACTGAAATAAAATATAGTGACTCTAGTAAGTTTATTTGGAGCTAAAAACAGGTAAAAAATAGGTGCAATGGTACTTTACTCCTGATGTATAACAACATCAGCTGTGTACTAGTTCTTCCCAGTGCACTTTGTGTTTGTATGGGATATACCTTTCAGATAATTTTTGAACATGCAAACTGCTATTCAAACGCAAGTAGAATTGCATTTTCAATTATATTCAGTTTTTGTCAAGTCCCTTGAAGTACATCTTAAGTAGATTATACCTACTGAAGTTCAAAACATCATGCTAACTTAGGCCTTGCTGTATTAAAAATATTTGCATGGGTTTAATTATGCTAACATAGCTGTACCCACAAACCTAGCCCTCTCGGTAAACATACAACACATCTGGGAATGGGAATTTGCATCACAGTAATATAATGAGCTCTTGTGTACAGTAGCTGATGACTCTGATGAAGAGTCATGCAGACACAGTTCTAGCAAGTAACAAAGCAAATTATTAGGGGTTGGCATACGCTAGTGGTCTTGTGGATATACCTGCTAACAGGTTTAGAAAGATAACTGGAAAGACATCAGCAATTAGTATTTACTAATTTCTTCTTTTTGCCGGAAGTGTCATCAAGTAGGACAAAAAGATAGTAATTTCACTGATTCCACAATGAGGAAACCATGTTACGTCTCCAGCCCCTTCCCAGAAAAACAGGGTCTTAAAGTATTAATGATTCCCCAGGGTGGGTTAGGTGATGTACAGTGACACACAATGTTTAAATTATGTCATGGCTTCGTTAGTGTAAATGGTGTGGCCATTACTGTTGTGCAATTTTGAGAGATGCTGTCCTTATAATGTGAGGAAAGAGAATCTACTTTGTATTTCAAGTCTAAATGTGTTCACAAACTAAAAAAATAATTGATATATCTTCATACATTTATCCATGTGATTTTAAATAAAAACTGCAAGCTGTTTTTTAAAACATAAGCTTTCTTCAAAAGACCATTATGACCACAAAATCCATAATATAATATTCTGTCTGAAAGTACTCTTAAGGGGAAGATGAAAGGGAACTAAAAAAAAAAATTATGTTCTCCAGTATTAATCTGCAGTAATATTTCATTTCTCAGGCCAATTTATAATATACTCATGGTAGAAGTATCAATATTGGATGAAATGTCTGCCTTCCTGATTTACTTACTGCTGGTAAAATAGCAGTGATTAATATTAATGATGTACTGCTTCGATTTATTAGAAAACACGAAGGAGAAGTAAACTCAGAAAAAAAGTCTTTACAAAAATAACAGGGGCACCAAAAACAAGGCTATGTGTCCATTAAATCATTCATCAGACCACTGCTGGGAATGCAGTCTTTTAAAATAGTAATGGGAATAGGATCTAGGAAATGAAATGAGAGTGAGAGTCTGATCCTGCTCTGAGTCACAAACATTGACTTCACTGTGAGAAGGATATTGCCTATGAAACGCATTTGACAACATTTATGGCACAAGTCAATTTATTTCCTAACAAAAAAGATGCATTCACAACAGTAATTGTTTTGTTTCATCACTCTGGGTATTATATTTTGGTATGGGCATTGGTATTGCATGCCCCACTGCTGAATGAGTAGAATATATATTTTAGGGATCTAGAAGAATTCTGAGAAGTGTGACTCAGAAATATTTATATATTTTATATATATGATTGAAAAATTCCATCTCTGAACTCAGAATAAAACTTAAAAGAGACCTTTTCATAAGCACTAGCTTAATTAAAAATTGAATACATTTCTCCTTTTTAACCTTACTCTTCAATATTACAGCACCATTTTGTTAATGTATATTCATGCGTATTTATGCATACATAGACACAATATTACACTTTTCAGCAGAGCATTTACTCAAATTTTAGGTTAAACACAACTAATAACAATATTCCTTGTTAGAAAATGGTAATAATTATTATAGATCAAATTTTATTCCCAGATGCGTAAACCAAGAGTAATCCATTGCATTAAGTGGAATGCAACTGTAGAAAACCAACCTGAGATCAAAGGTAACTATGATTAAGTAATTGCTATAACTGCTAATCTAAATATATTAAGTATGTGGTTATGCATTCTATCCTTATCTATCCAAATAAGGCTAGATCACCATCGTTCTTCTTTTTCATGGAGCTCTTTAGAATACAGTGCTTTTGTACTACATTTTCCAAAAGTTATACTAGCAGAAGCATACAGTTAAATTAAATATAACACTCTTCTTCTCCATCACCTCAACAAAAAGTTATGCTTCAAAAGTCAGATGGCAAGAAGTAACTATGCAGTTGGAGGTAACACCATACATGTTGTTATGCAGAGTTAAAATTAGGAACTTTCTCTTAACTTTGGTGCTTGGAATTTATTCAATTTTTGGATTATTATGCTGGCAAGTACAGAATATTAGTTTCACTTACTGGAGCATACATGTTGGCAAGAATGGTGCATAGATTTACATTTTAAAGATTTTTAGGGAAATTGTCTCCCCTGGGGACATACTTCATAACTGTTATTATTGCTATTGGAGGTTACACATGTGCGTAGAAGAGAAAGTATGCCCTGTAAGGTAAAACAGAGTAAAAAAATCATAAAAGGTATGTTAATTATTTATAACTACAAAACAAAATACTTGAAATTATGGCAAATTAAAAGGGCATTTATTTACACACAAACAGGATTGTTTAAAACCACAGGCCTTGCCCATAGCAGAGAGGTGAAGCCAAATAAGTGACGAAGCATATTAACCTTATCGTAGATTTTTCAGACGCATAAAACCTACAAGGAGAGTCTGGTTTTGTCAGATTAAGGCTTTTTTTTTTTTTCAAATGTTGTATTTTGCCAAAGGCGGCCACATATTTGACAGACCCCACTCTCAGAAAATGTAATTTAAAAGGTTTTTTTCAGAAATGCCTCAAGGGACACAGTCCAGAGCAACATGTGATCTGGGAGACTTGTCAATGCAACAGTTGTTCCAGTATTTGAAAACACAAGACAATATCTCATTAATAAATTTTGTGTTAGAAAATAGGTAGGTCCTACATGAGATTTCCTTGAGTTTTAAAAAATTCAGAATGGGAGTAACTGACCTGACTAGTTCAGGATTTTGTATGCAGCTGATCATGTTATGTATTGAAAATGGTAACACCTCTTCCCTAAGTGTTGGGATATCAGAACAGTGATATAAATTTATCGGAAAAAAATGCCATGTAATTAACCAGTTTTACAGCCAGGTAAACTACAGTACATTAGATGGGAGGGAGCCATGTTTATAGGAGGAAAAGGAAATATTTCTCTGGCAAGTTGATTTATTTTCAGAATAAATCCTCTTGAAGATTAATTGCTGAAACTAAAGTAAAGCAGAGCAGTATGTATGGATCAATTTGTCATATGGCTCTGCAGTTTATCACTCTCCAAATAGCTTGTATTTTCCTCTGTATGCACTATTTAGCTAATCAGTGTAACCAAGATCCTTACCTATACAGTGTATGATGCAGATTAGCTGTTCTCTTAAGAGAACATGGCATCTGCATTTCTTTGCTTCTGATCCAAACTGTGAAATTGGAGACCTGTTTCTGTTTCAGTGGTTTTCAGAGCTAAAAGCTTAGGAAAAATAAAGCTCTGCATTTGCAGTCTCAAGCCTTTTGTTCCCAGAAACAGTCATGATATTACCTATTTTGGATAACTGGTTCCCTACCTATTGGACCATCAAAATGGTATCTCCCAGTCCCAGACAAGGACCAGCATCAGAGTTGTAGTCTGAGAGGGCAATGAAGATTTACAGATCGCTTTGCCAAGTCATTCTGTGTACAGAGAGACCTTGCAAACAACCTTCATCCATGATCCTTCCACAGATGCTTTGCGAAAGGGGCTGTTTCCACATGGCTCTGCGTGATGTCTCTCAATTTTAACTTACGTGTGGAGAAGGGACCAAAATGTACATCTGTGTCCTTCCACCTTATTTATGATGTAGCTGCAGTTAGGTTTAGGGCTAAAACTATTATTATTACTAGTATTATTAACTGCAGTTAATACCATTAATACGTAGTTGAGTTTAATATCTGATTATTACAGACTAGGAATTACCAACACAGTGTTGGTGTTGGTGTCGGGATGGAGATTTTGAGTCTAAAATCCAAACATGTCAAGTACATATCCCTCTGCCTAGGAACTTGAAAACTACATATTGCTCATTCACATCAGCCCAGCCATTTGCAGATGGCAGGTGACATCTCCGAAGGAAATAGCTCTGATCTCTTGAAGAGGCTACCCAGGAAAAAGGCTTTATTAGCCATTATCCCTGTCATCATATACCAATGCTATTTTGTCTAGCAAGATCAGCACCTGTAAAAACAGGAAGAGTGGGGGGAACCTTTCCTGTATTGAGAATACCTCCTATTCAGTGAGCTGGATGAAAGGAGGAAAATTCTGGTGCTTTGTGCTACACACTGTTGACCAGATGTGAATGAGCATGTCTGTAACTGGCCAAGTTTTTAAGATCTCAGACAGGTTCACTGGTGTAAAAATCCTTATGATTTGCTCTGATTGGTGCCGGACTTGCCTTCCTCTGTACATGCTCAGCTGCTGCAAAGAAGCTTACCGTTCCTACATGCCACCAAGAAAGTACTAAGAAAAACTGAAAAAAAACAGTGAGGAAAGAGGTTTGAACTGACTAAAAGACTTTAAAAGGTTGGCTTTTCTGGAATAAGCCCATTTATACAAGTATCTTAAAACTGAAAGGTCCATTTTACTTCATTCTTAAATAGGAATTTAGTACTAAGTGAAAATCACTTTAACAAATGAAACAAATATAAATTTAGTTCAACTGTACTCTTCACCAAAATTAAAAAGGCTGTGTTAGAGCAGGAAGCTGATTCAGTAAATCCCTTTGGTTTGGGTCAGCTGCTTCTCTTATAGATAAGGTTTCCTTCTTACAGTGGTATTGCCATGAGGAGCTCTTCAAGATTTTGATATGAAATTTGAAAATCTGCCCTTAGCTGTTCAGTAAGTGTCAGAAACTTCCATCATAAGTAAAAATAAGAATTAATATTCCATATAAAACCACGCAACTGTAGTAAGCTCTTTCAGCAGTAAAATGGTTGCCCATCTGTACTCACAACTTTGTATGTAGAAAACAGTTCCTTTTCTAGCTACATGGTGTTGCCACTGTCATTGGCTAAGTCTCCATTTTTTTTCTCCAACCTTTTAAGGATTCATAGAGTGTGCAGGCCACAGGACAAGATCTCAAGGCACTCATAAACTTCCTCCAGTCTTCTGGCTTGAGCCAACATCAAGTCTACAACCAGTCAGAATCTTAAAATGTGTTATGCAAAGACAGACTCAGATGAGCTGCAATTTTTTTTCATCATACGGTTGCCTTCTAATTTTTGTTGCCAAGGGGACAAACCAAGAGGAAATGGATTTAACAACTGCAAAGTGATGAATTTCAAAGCTGCTGTTAATAGTATTTGAACTCTGAATTTAATTTGTATGCAGGAGGAATGAAGAATAATAATGTCATTTCAGAAAATAAACAAAACCCAACTAAACAAAAATCACCCTTTCCCTCCCGTGCTTTTCTCTCTCATGTCCGTATCGTTTGAGAACTTGAGCATTGAAGAACAGAACTCTAAATGCCCAGGCAACTGCAGAAACATGGGAAGGTAGAGGACACAAAAATACTGACCCTATTATATCTCATAACCCTGTATTACCTTAACATACACAGACGTTCTTGAACATGAAGAAGGTCCAAAATGCACATCTGGTTTGTAAAATGCTGCTCTAACAGCAGAAAGGAGCTGCTGCAGACAGCGAGAGAGACATTTCTACACCTCCCCTCACCCCTGAGTGGTTTTCAATAGGAAAGACTTGACAAGAGAGATGGGAGGGAAGCCAGCATCAGGAGAAAAACCCTTGTAGTTTTTAGGACTGCTCTTCACTTAAACTGGATGGAAGTAGCTGTATGCAAACTTAGATGACTGGTTTGCATACAACCCCCTGCCCCGCAGCACAGACCCCATCCTCCCGCTCATGTGGCTACAAGCAGCCTTTCTCCTTCCCTCTTCCAGGTTACCATGTGTGTTCTCCCTTTTCTGGGACCTAATGCATGACAACTCACATGGACTTCACTGCAGGAACATTGCTGGTGCCTTCAGACATATGTGCCTGCAAGGTTGCCCTCACTGCAGACGTCTTCTGCAGGTGCTTTTTCTAATAATGCCACTGTCCATTCCTCTGTAAATGAAATAAATGTTGGACCTGGGTATTGAAACTATCCTCAGAAAAGTTAGAGAGAAACAGTTCTTGCAGAATTTACTCAAGTTGGAGAGATCAAAAAGCCTTTCTCCAGATCTGTGTAAGTATTTAGAGAAGGCTACCAGTGTTGTTACATCCAACACTCAGCCCCATCCATGGCTGCTGTCTCAGATCACCTTGAGATCTGTCAGCATTATGTTTGTGACATTGAATTTACCTAGATGACTCCATCCTTGTTTCCTGATATACTTTTGGTCTACCCTTACGCAAGCCCTGCTAGAATTCATAAACGAGACATATTTCTATCTGATTTTGAGGACTGTACCCAGTCTTCTCTGTTAGAAGATACCTGCCTGCCCAGGTACCACAATGACCAAAGGTCATCCTGCTTCTTCACCATTTTTAAGGAAGAATTTGGCACTCAGACAAATGAATTGAGATCCCTCTTGGAAGGGATTTAAATTTACATTTCTTGCAAAAATAACCTACACTATCGTAGCTAATGGTATGCTGAGCTGGGCACAGTCCCTGCATTTGACACCGAGACTGTTCCTTATACATGGCATTATTGACGTTTAAAAACAGAAGTCTTTAACGTAGCTCACTCCAGGAATGTCATAGTAGTGTCCTTGATCAAGAGAGCCCTCAGTCCAAACAAAGGGAGGCATGAAAATTGAATCAGGGTCTGCTACACTCCCAGTGGAGAGTCTGCCCACTGAACTATTCCGTGTATATGTGGACATCTCAACTCCACATGAAAAGGAGCAAGCTTTTGTTTTAGGTATCAGCTAGCCAGAGAACTTCATGATTCATAAACCTTACCTGATAGGAAATGCCTCAGTCTGAGGAGAGAGAAAGATTTGAATACCCTTTTCTATGTTCTTCCTTGCTAAGGCAGCTTTTGGCCCAGCATCATTTTGTAAGACAACAAATGCTCTCTGCCCATATTTCAGTACTTCCATCAAGGCCCTGGAAGCCATAGCAAGGAGTAGACATCTAATATATTTGCAAACATATACCAAGCTGGACTAATCACATTTTCTTTGGCTCCATGTCCAGATGCATTACCTTCTACTTTTTGTCTCAGGAAAACATCCAAACAGGTCCCTTACTTCATATAAGGCTCTCAACTTTGGGAACATCTTTATTTGCATCCTTTTGTATGAATTGTAAAGGAAATGCTTGAAATACTTTGAACAGGCAAATTTATCTTCCTAATAGTGTAATAAGACTTTGCCTCTGCAATTTTATTCGGGAACAGTATGTTTATACCCAGTTATAAATAGTTTTGAGAAAAAAAATACATATACCAGTTTTGCCTCCTGACTTTCAGCTGCCTCAAGCTTTCATTAAGCCATAAGCATCAGCAGTCTGATAGGGGAGTGCGTACCAAGTACAGGAGTGACAGTCATGCATTGCTTACAAGGGTATTTTCCTTACAAGTGTGGCAGGGGATAAGTAATTTTTCAACCTTGATGGGAGATTTGAGAAATCAAATTTTCTGTGGGAACATAAACGCCTTGTAACCCAGAGGTACTGAAGACACTCGTTAAGACCAGGGGGGAATTGCAAACTCTAGAAATTAAGGAATTTGAACATCTGTTAAAACTCAATAAGCGTTTCTCCAATGAATGAAATAATAATAAACCTGATAGACTTTCAGCACAGAAGCTTGAAGAGAATCAACAAAAGAGATTTATACTTCAAATTAATTTGGCAGATGGCTCAAAAAAGGGTTTCTTAATTTCTCTTCAAAATTGTAAATAAATCAGTTGAACACCCAAGAGAAACTAAAAGAAATGTAAGGACTACATTTACCAAGTGTCAGATGAAGAGAGGCAGATAGTGTAATCCAGTATCCGTCACGGCAACTTCCTGAACCTATTACAAGCTCATAAAGCAGGAAAGGCATCAAGTCCCTAGTAGTTTCTCTGCAGAATTGATCCCCAGGGTGGTTCAAGCTGCCACTGGGACCAGTCCTGACTTCTTGTTGCTACCTAGCACTTCAGATATGCCTACGTGGCATGATGCACTGCTGTGCAGAGATAGGGAACCTAGTTTCAGGTATTCAGAGATGGCTTAGGTACCAGAAACACTAGATCCCAATTAGTGCAGTACCTTGACTCAGCTAATTAGTTCTGGGCAATACAGCATTTTAGCCCAGGTGGACACTGTGCTGATGTAAGCATGCTGCTCCTGGTACCCATGTGGTTGCATCACGTGGACACACATAATTATCAAATATACACTACAGGGAATGAACAATCCACGATGCATGTGAATGATTAACATACCATCACCATTTTACAATACAATAAAATACAGGCAATGTTTTTAGTGAAAATGATAGAAATTGAAGATGTACAAATTAGTTGACTGGTGCAGCATCAAACATTTTTCCCCAAGAGGTGCCGTAACAGCTGCTACAGTCTTTGCTTACAGGAAGTCAACACTGATTGAGGGACACTGTAGAGCAGAAAATGGGACAAAGAGGGAAAATGGGAAACAAAAGTTCATTGTGTCTTCCACTGCAAGTACTAGGAGACCTCAAGTTAAACTAAAATTTACTACTTAAAAAGAGAAGGGGATAATTCTTTGTGCAACATGTGGAGGTCCTTGCCACAGGACAGAAGTTTACATGGAATCAATACAAGTTTAGAAAAAAACTATGGAAGAAAACCTGTTAGAGACTTAAATACGAAGACAAAAAAACCAATGAGACAGAGGGAAAATATTTATGATTTTTACATTTATGTTCAATATTTTGAACATTTTGAACATTCACATGAACATTATGTTCATTATATTAATGATCATAATTTTCTCATACTCTTCATTAGAAACAGTCAGACAGTGGATGTCTTACTGGGTGCCTGGGTGCCTTACTGGAAGAAGTGCGGTAGCTGACTAGAAAGTATATTCTTGATTCAAGTAACAATAAATTAGTCTTTTAAATACATTTTCAAATACTCTTAAATATTTTGAAAATAATAACCATTTATTATAAATGAGTTTATATTCCTAATGCCTTGCTCTAATGCCACACTGAGAACATGTCATGTCAAGATGGTTAGATTGGGCCAGATTGCTTGTGATTTGTGGTAGTTTTAGAAAGCTACACATCAGTAAAGGGAAAGCATTTAACATGGTTATTGGTCAGCAGTTTCTCTGAGCAAACTATAGTGAGTCATGTATCCTTATAATGATTGAAGCATAAAAGGATTTATCTAATGTAATTATGATGTTAATTTACAAAGAATATGAGATCGTCACATGTACAAAATATCTTCATGTCCAAAGGTACTGGTAATCAAAACATCTGGCAGTATTTTCACCTCCCAAATCACTTATCAAGACTACTGCTCCTCCATCTCAGACTTCATAATTTCTTACTGTTTTGATAAAGTCTAAAACTGGGATCAAAAAATATAATCACATTCAAGAAGTGTGTAAAACTGTAGTTCCTGTCTGACTGCAGATAGAACATAAATCAACTGTTTCAAGGGTTGCTCTGTTCAACCTAGCACAGTCCTATAATATGTTATGTTGGTGCTTTGCACATCTTGTTAATGAAGTAGATTTAATGATGAGCATAGACAGAATTCAAGCAACAGCTGCTATACATACCCTGCAACTTTCATTATTAACCGGGCTATTCCACAAACCATTTCAAAGATCCTTTGAAAGACAAAGCATACAAATTTCTTATTCAATCTCAAAGGATCTAATTTCTTGGTCTTTTTTCTTCATTCCTGAACTGGCACAGTACCCATTGTGTCTCTCTCCTCTGGTCACAATAAAAATGTTGCTCTACAATCAGGGGACTCAACCAAAATTAGAGAGAACATTCCCAATTTGGACTTTTTGTGAAATGTGACTTGAAATCTGGCAATGAAGCATTATTTAAAAGGTGGTACTTTAGCATACCGTTTTCTTCCTCAGGTTTTGAGGAAAAAAACATCTAAAATACAGCAAAAGTTATCTATTACAAGGTTACAGACTGATGTTTGAAAAAAGAGTGACATAACTTCCTTCATGTGTTAAATGGCTGAGGACACATTCCATTGGAAATTTTATTACATTTAAATGTTTTTGTTTGTTTGTCTTTTTGTATTTTAAAGATTTGTGAAGAGCAGTAATTCATATGTACTGTTCCCTGCCCATCAGCTTTTTAGCATGTTCATTTCTAATGGGATTCCATTCCATTTTGTGATGTGCTTGGCCAGCTATAAATTAAAAACTCCTCCAAGAAGTTTCAAAATAACTTCAGTCAGAGGTGATTGCAGGAGAGAGTTGGGTGTCTTTCTGTCCTCATGCAGATGCTGTGTTGCGGGATGTCTGTACTGTCAGAGTGGTGATACAGCAGTTCTGATGTAATACTAGGGCTATTTAAACTCTGACTCAGAAAACCTGTGCCTACCATTAAATGTGTGTTCTATTCCTTTTTTGTCATTGCAGTGACATTTGTTTAGTACCGAATTAGCCTGTAGCATCCCCAGTCCCTAGCATGACTAGGGAGTGCTAAAAAAACAAACAAAATTGGTTGATATACCAAACAATGAAAATACTAACCAAAATACTCAAATTGCAACCCTGGCAATGGTGCATTTCATTCAAATGAAAATGCAGTTCCTGAAAATGTATTCCATTATTAGCAAGATGTGAGCACAATAGCATTGTTGGTTGTTTTAATGCAAAAAAAGGAAAAGTAACATAAGTACTTACAGGGAATGATGTTTTCTTATACCACAACTAACAAGTTTGTAATTTTTTACCTCAAATATCACACATAATAGTTAAGAATATTATTATACCAGTAGATGTCAGTACGATCATTGAACTCAAGCACAATACAGCAGAGTGTATTCTTCGTATTCACTGCTGCAGACAAATGAAAGTATACTGATGCAAGTTAGTCCATCATTAAACATTTAGTCCAACAGTTTTGGAAAAGACTGAGTTGTACTTTTAAAATGGGTTAATTTATAGCATCAAGAGCTTAAAGAGATTTTCAGTGCTAAAAATGTCAAAGGTATTTTCTAGGCATCTTCTTTACTTGCTGAACAACAACTCTAATTTTCCATTTTCTTTCCAAAACCATTTGTTTGTACATTAATGAATTCATAGCATTTACAGAAATAGGTATTGGGACTTGGCTTTTTCCACCCAGAACCTAGGTTTAGAAATCCATTCAAAGGCATGGATACAGCTTATCAAAGATAACTGTAGTTTTCTCTGACCTTTCCAGGATGAGTCCAGAGCTGAGAGGACTACAATTCATGTTCCATTATTACAAAATTATTACATCCTATATTACAAAATTTTCCTCTGACTTTCAATGGGATGGTTAAGTTTGAATAAAGCTTGAGGTAGTCAATAGGAAGAGACCCTGGAATTGGTTAACCCTCGAAGTAAAGAGGAGGTAGGAATGGCATGATAATAGCCTTAACAAGTACAGAACTAGACTGTTTCTATATCATATCTCTGCGTAGGGGCATGGCAAACTCCCATGTATCAGCTCTGGTCTGGAAAGATTATTTTCCCACAGTATTAATACTCTTCCACCTCCTCTCATGCCCTTTTTAACGTCTTGATTCTTGGGTTGAAAACCTGACTAAGCCCTATCCTCCAGGAATCCCAAAGATCTGCAGAATTAACACCATGAGTAGCACCAAAATAACAAAAAATCTACATTTGGGGCAATATACCATATTCACCCCACCGATTCTGATAGTCTAATAGCTACAACAGCATACTACACAAAGAAGTGTCTTTTCCTAGGTATACAATGCACATACATTCGATGATAGGTAACCCTGCTGTTTAAAACAGGCTGGATCCTGGATATGAACATAATCAAGGGTCAATACACTGAACACTGAATCCTTAGCACAGCTTGGTTTTGCTTACTTCAGACCAAAACAGGCCAGTAGGATCCATCAAAAGAAAGAATCAAAAATGAGATGTACCTTCTCAGTCAGTTGCTTTAGCTGCCACAGACGATCCTTTTCCAAGGCCTCCAAATACCACCTAGACAAACTGATCACTGGTCAGAAACAGTAGATATTAATTCACACAGTGTCAAATTCCAGCTTACTTTCATGTCTCTTACATTTTCCTGTTACATTTGACATGCTTATCCTTACCGACCTCCACAGAGATGCTGAAATAAGCCCAAGGAAATGAAAGTCACAGCTAAGCTGACTTCCAGGCACCTGGATGTCACTTGCTGTGGTTACTTCCCTGCGAGCATGCTGACATTTCCTTGCCCTGGAGATAAGGGAAGAAAGATGGGGGGAGGTGGGGGAGACCGTGGTGGGTGCCTGGGTCTCTCCAGTACAGAATCCCAGGGCAGAGTCAGGGCATGAACCCCTGTGTGGGCTGAGGCTAAAAAAGACAAGAAAGTCAAGGAGGTAGCACAGGATCTCATTTCCATGCCTGTGCTATCCTTCCTCCCTACTGCTGAATATTAATTGAGCAGTCTTGTAATGGACTTCTCATTCTTGTGCCAGTTCAGCTATTTTTAATGTATATGCTTTTAACTGTCCATCTGTGGGACTTCTGTATCATTTACATGACTGTTTGCTTTGGAGCACCTTGGGACAACTGTTGAAAAGAGCACTGGCACTTAACCTGTGGCAGTGACCGGTTTCTTGCTCTGTTCCTCCATGTGCAGCAGATACACTTTTCTTGACTCTTCAGCTACGCTTGCATAGGTGACAAACTGATCCACAGGACACAAGACTGGAAATACAAAGGCCTGGCTTGTGTCTCTGGATTTGAACTGCTCTGACAGCTCTCTGCCCTCCTGCTACTTTGTCATCTGAGGATAGCAAAGTGTTTTACAAACCGGAGGTAAAAACAACAAATGCTACAAAAGGCATGGTTAAGCCCTGTTTTGTCTCACAGAGGAATTTGCAAAGAAATTTTATCCATGCAAATGATGAGATCCAAGCTAAGCAGAAAGAATTTGCTTTAGTTTCAACCCCATGCACATATTTCACATTCATGTTATACTTCTATACACACCTATCTTTTTTTCACAAATATGCCTGTGTATGGTGGCTTATATAGGCAGTTAAGTTGGTGGGACCAGATATGTTGCATTGGTAGATTTATAATCACATTAAAAAGGAAAATAGCTGATGATGCTGTTCTTCCTTATTTTAAGTTTTCATATGCCAAGACTGTGATTCTTTATTTTTTTCTGCAATAGCTGATGATAGTCCTGACACCTAAAGCAGAACACAAAATTAGATTCTCCAAGATGATTTAGGTGTTAGTGATGCCATTAACTATTGACACAGAAACACAAAACTCACTCCAAACCCCAAAGTCCATGGCCATCATGCTGAATGAATTCAGTTGAGATGTTTACCTGAAGCCAAAGAAGGAGAAGCAGAGAGAAGAAAAAATGTATACTAAATGACCCTTTTTAAAGAAACCTGGACATACTACTATCAAGTTAAACAAAGTCATTATGGGCAAACTGCTCTACTTCTTTAGGGTCTTAGAAACTCATATGAGAATCCTCAAGGTGGAGTGCAGATCGGAGTGCGTTGAAATAGAGGAATTTCGCCAAGGCACATGCTCCTGTCTCCTCCCTCTGACTCCTGTTATCTGTGTCTTGGCTGTGCACAAATATAAGTTTTCTACAATGAGGTGGAATATTTCATAAATGATTTGAGAAATGCACATTGTTCCCTAAAGACGCCAGGGTAATCAGCAACAGGTCTGTTCTTGACTAATATCCTTCTTGGCTTCATGAATCATAGAAAAAATCACAGAATCATAGAAACATCTCTTCATCAAACTTAACAGACTGTATTATTTACAATCTCCACAGTTCTCCTGAAAGTCAATAATCAGTCCCACATTGCTGATCATTACCAGACAGCTGGCATTAAGATGTATAAAGTACATAATATCCAGTACAGAAGGATGATTACAGAACTTGGGATGAATATGCCTCAGTGACACTAAGTTCTCTGACCAGATATGTGAACAAGGGAGAAAAGAGATGAAATCAGGCACTCAGGAGACTGCAGTTAATACACACCCTGGGAAATGTGGTTAGGATCAAAGACGAAGAAGAACAGATATTCTGTATTAAGGGATGGACTCGCCTCTTAAACTCAACAGGACCCTGAAAGCAAATGGAAAGTAGCATGTAAGACTGCAAAGCCTTTTGCCCGTTTCTCCAGTACATCTAGCAATCACATAGCAATACGTACTACATGAGAAGGGCTTGCCTGTCCGAAAGAGAAAAAAACTTTCCACTTGTTGCTCTCTGAAGAGCCAAACATCTAAAATTAGTCATTGATATTTTGACAAAATGCAAGGGAAAACTTGGTCCCCTCAGTAACTAAAGTTGAAAAGAGAGATGAAGGTTTATAACCATGAGAACGTAAATTTCACACAATATAACATAGCAAGTACAGAATTTCTGGGAGAAAGGGTTGTATTTAATTAAGTGCTATTGCATTTTACTTAACATTAAAAATAACTTTAAAAAGTGGTAGGAGACTGCCTGTCTTGAATTGCCAGGCTGCATAATCGTTCAGACCTTGCTAATATTTCCTGGCTGAGTGTTCACTCTGTCATGCCTTCACCATCAAGTAAGATCTTCATCCTATTGCATGTGCAAGAGCTTTCAGTGCTTTAATAACCCTTAGGTGGCTTGGCCTCACCACTAGATTGCAAAATTCACCCCAGTAGGGAAATATAAAGTCCTAGAGAAACGCAGAGCATACCTGGCTAGCATCTCACTGTCACAGGTCTCTGCTCACTGCTGAAGTGCCTGCTTTCCTTCACTCACCCCGGCTAACCCTAAGACAGCTGTCCTGGCCCTGGTCCCTAGAGGGGCATCTGTCCAGACACAGGTGAGCTGAGCTCAAACCATAGCCTTTGAAGTGACTGCTCAACTGGTGGAGGGTGTCATGACAATCTGCCTTTAAAAATGATAGCTCACCAGATGGTGGCATCACTTAACAACATATGCAACTTGGCTAAACCCTCCTTCATCCTGCTTACTTCTTTCCAGGAACTCAGCAAGTACCAATTGTGCCCCAACATACTAATTCTGCGCTGCCATGAAATAGCAAGATGCTCCAATGTCTATAGCTTTGCAATGAATACTTGACGTAACTTGGTGAGATATGCAGCATTCCTAGCTTACTCAAAGGCTAAGTTGGGGTGGGCAGCCATGTGTTTCCATACCCTCCATATTGGGTGGTAGTGTTGCAAAAAGGAACAAAGTTGCAAAGGAAGGGTGAACTGAGTGGATAAAGAAGGCAACAGCTCTTCACTCCTTTTTTTTCTCCCTTTTGAAGACTGCTAGACCACTCCCTTTACTGAAGGGAGAGTTATGAGAGTTTCAATAGAGTTTCAATAGTGAGAGTTATGAGAGAGACCCACAAATGGGACAGGAAAAGCAGCCTGTCCTAATAAAGCTCTTATAGCAACAGAAATAAACAGGGCCTCTGGTGCCACCAGAGGTTTTTCAATGGTTTGCCTTAGTGGTACAGAGGCTTATGGCAGAGGCAATACCCTCATGGTGCCAGGAGGAAGGCACTGAAGTTCAAATCCACAAAGCATTTAGGCACCTAACTCCTAGCCCACAACTCTTTGGAGAATAATGCATCTGGCCTTCAGTCATGGCAAGAGAAAAAAACACGTCTGAGAAAAGCACAAGGGCATACAAATTAGTAGCAAATGCAACAAGGAGTCTGCCCTGTTACAGCCTCCCCCACTTCTTTTTCTAGACAGTACCAGGTGCCCAGCTAAAAAAGATTGGCACACACAAGGGGGGGCAAGGTTACCTTAGCCAAAGTTCAGTTTGCTCTCACACTACTCGGTGGTGCCCTCAGGACTGCGCTGCCATGGCCCCGGCAGCTTGGTGCCAACAAAAGGCTCCCAACATTTCTAAATACTTGGGATCAAACATACTAAAAGTATGTGTCATGAAAGTAATAGAATTGGATATGAGTGTGTATTGATGGAAGCAATACAATGAGTTTGACTGCTGATGCTTGCCAGACATATAAGGCAAATTAAAAAAATTAAAAATGAAAAAAAATATATCCACATCATCTGATTTGAAACACAGATTACAGAGTCCATGTCCATCGTAGAGCCAACTCAATATTTTAATTCACAAAAGAATGAATAAAGTATATAATTTACAGGGGACCAAATTATTCACAGATTAAATTGGTCAAAAATGTACTTTTAAAAGACAGAAAGAAGAGTCTTCATAGAATTTTTAGGAAAATGAGTTTTTTTGAAATAGAGAGTGGCTGACTGAAAACCGCAGATGCAACTAAATATTGAAGGCATTTGGAAATCTAGCCCAGATGCAAATTTGGTCTTTGTGTCTGCAATGATCTAACCTAAAAGTGAGAAATGAATATCACGGAGTCTGGAGGTGAGGTAGTAATAGAAATCTGGGTGTGAATTCTGTGATTCAGATGTGTGTCTTCATACACATACTACTTCTCAGGACGCCCCCATCTTTATGTAAATGATGGCTTCCTAAAATGTGTACCATATGATTTGCAGAATGACAGTGCCCCAGTTTTGCATAAATTAAACAGCAGATCCTGATAACTAGGCTTTCCCATTTACATTATGCCTCAGTTCCAAATCCATGGGATATAAATGAGAGCAGCATATGGTCCAGAAATGGGAAAGCTGTGGGACTTTCATGTACACACCATGGGAGCAAATGGCTGTCCCACAGATGGTGGAGTATTTAGATGCATCTCCTGTATGATGGATGCCAGTGCGCAGGAGGATGAAGCTGTGCGCAGCCTCTAGAGGTCCCTGCTGGCTGGGATGCCTGGGACGGATGCTAGATCAACACAAAGGGTTTGCAAGGATAGCTCTTCTTTTTATATCTTGGCTTTCCGTTTTCAGTGCTAGTCTGTATGTGGAAATTTACAGCATAGCTGAGCGATCTTTCCATTAAAGCTGTACTATAGTTAGAACTTGTCTGTGAGAGCCCTAATAACAAAAATAATTTTATTTCAGATTAATTACTTCACTTCATTTTTTTCCGTGAGGAACGCTGGAAGCAAACACAATTTTTTTTTCCTGTCTTGGCCTGGGGCTGTGAAGAAAAAATTCACAAAGCAGAGTGGATGATAAAGAAAGATCTGAGAAGCTAGTTCCATATCCCACAGACTTCTATAGGCACAAGTTATATATAGCACTATTAGCATTGACAGAGGCAAGCATTTAGACACAGCCGACAGGGACAGTAGCACTGGAAGGAAAGTCAGAAAAATTTTTATGTGAAGAGTAAATCAGTCCACTGGTATATTTTGAAATACCAAGCTTGATTATTTGGAGAAGACTTTTAAGATACTGCAAAAAAAACCCCTGAAACAAAACAAAACAAAAGTTTTATTTCAAAAACTACGTTGTATTTACCTGTGAATCCTTAGCTATCTGTAACAATAAATGAGTAAGTCCACAGTGCCCCTAGCACACTGGTGTATGTCCCATCAACTATAACCAAAAGATGCATACAAAAGCGGCAGAAAACTGTCACAAGAAACAGATATGAAAATATTTGTGCCAAATGACAGCCTGCACTTACTAAAGCGAGGCACTGTGACCAGACAAAATTCCTCTCCCTGGCCATCCTCCCACGGCTGACCACATCTCCCATACCCTGCCCGCCTATGCACTCTCCTCCTGACCCCACTCCCATTGCCTCCTCCTACAGCCATGCTTCTTTGCCCTCCAGATGCTTTCATGAATACTTTATAGTGTTGCTGGCATCAGACTTCTTACTGCAGACTGGGAACTTGATGTCCTCATGATAATGCCTAGATGGGCTGCAAGGGACAGGCTTCCACATGAGTTTTGGAGAGGGCAAGCGGTGGGAGCTAGGCCAGGAGCTGAAAGGATTGATCCTTTTTTGCTATCAGAATGGAGATTTCTGGGTCAGAGCCTGAGTAGCAGAAAGGAGAGCAGCGACATGCCAAACCAGGCATGGGTGCAGAGATGGGGCAGCAGCAGAGTGCATGGGTGGCTCCATGTAGGGGGTTGAAGCTGTCGGGGGATACCCTCTGTTGACACTGCTTGAGACCCCAAAAGCTCCTCCAGCACAGTATTGCAGAAGTGCATTTCTTCACCCTCTTGCCTCCTTACCCTTTTTTCCCTCCTCCAAAACACAGAGTTTTCTTTTGTGGCAAAGTTAAAGTGAGTCAGTAAACTTCCTTACAAGATACCATCTCAGACCTTCAAAAAGCTATACCAGTGCTTTGTAGGGGTAAGGGGCAAGAAAGAGCAGAGGCACTTCGGGATTTTTTTCCCCTTTGTACTAGTATATCTACAAAAATCCCAGTTCATCCACAACATATAATAAGAATATAATAGGTGGAAGGAAAATTTTATAAAATCTTGCTGTATTTAAGATCATACATCAGATGTAGATCTCAGATCTCTCTAGCAGGTTCATTGCACTGGTGGAATCCAAAGAACAGAGCTTTTTCTCTGTGGTCATTTTGTAAATCAATAGCAGACTGTATGTATGAATGTTACAACAAGCTTAATCCTTGATTTTGGGGTTTTTTTTCCTTGTCTTTCCTTTAGATGTTTCTCTGAAATTTTTATTCAATTTGTGTTTACAATTAGTTTTATTAAGGACATTCTCCTTCATCCTACTTTTCTGTTCCAAATATCTGTTTTTCTGATTCTATTTTGGTTTTTTCCCTCATATTTTCTTTTTTGTTTTTTTTTCCCCTTCATTTTTCTTCTCAGTCTTTCATTAGCCCTTTCTTCAAAGTGTTTTGAGGTTTTATGGGATTGTTCTTTTCTGTGAAGGCCTTTTCAACTCCATTTTTGAAAGCAAATCAGTTCAGTGTCTCCTGCCTTCCACTTTTTTGTCTTCAAAATCTCACAGTTTTTATCATTAAAATGCCTTTCTAGAGATTGCTTATTGAAAACAGTATGCATACACAGATGGAAATGGAAAGTTAAAATCAATCCCTGTGTACAGAACTCTCAATAAGAAGCCTGTTGATCTGCAGCAGATACCGTAAACACCCATAGGTACCATATACATATACATATATGTATATATATATGACATTGTATAATGTGGCATAGTTTTGCATACCTGGAAATTCACAGCTAAATGTGCATGATTGTATAAAGTCAACTGCCCTCCCCACCCCCAAACGGGTCCCATAGGGGACCAAATATATCACTGATGTAGCTGCACAACAGTCACTGGAGTAACACAAAAGCGAAATCTGGCACAGAGTGTTCTGGTAGAGATCAAAGACACATAAAAGATCTAAATTTATAAAGTATAATGGATGTTACAAATGAAAAATAATTACATGCATAACTGGATACTGTTTTCTAATTATTCCATTTGTATTTATACTATTATATTTTATTGTTATATTTACTCAGTAGGATGTTCCAATTACATAGTTATACACATAAGAGCCTGACAAGTTGGATTCTATACAGGCAGTATCATGAGTTAATTTACTAAACATTTAATCAGTGGACCAAGATGCATGAAAGGATAGCTAGATTGCTAGACACTCACAATAAATTTCCAGATGAAAAATGTATCATCTCCTCAGTTGCAATGGTATAGATCAAAATGATGCCCCTTTATTTTCACCAATTTAATTGAGGAGGGAATTCATCTTAGAACTTTTTTTGCAGTTCTTTTGTTCTATGTAAGATCACAAAAAGGTCGATGACTTAAGTAAAGCCAGAATAAACAATTTGTTTCTTAATATAGAAAGTGTCCTCTAATAGCTCAAACAAAAAGAGAAAAAAATCCTGCTTGTCATGAAAATGTAACAAATGAGCTCTTGGCTTCCACTGCATTTAAAGTTCCAAGGTTTAAAGTTGACCTGTTTATTGGCACCCAAGTGAGTAATGGAAGAGTTTTATTTGGAAATACTTTTGGAAAGTATTCAACCCAGTTTTGGCAGCATTGATTTCATTGTAGTTTGGGGAGATTTTCACTTTTCTTGGAGTGTGTAACTTGCTGGCATTAACCCAGGTGTAATCTACCAGAATCGTGTAATCTAGTTGTTAAACATGTTCAATGAACATTTTGGGAAGAGTCACTAAAAAGACGTACAATATCTCTTCTGCATGTGGTATCTTATCTTTTGGTCTCAAATGAAGAACTTCAAAGCCTTAAGAAGTACTCTCCATGGAGTGAAACATATTTCACAAATGCAATAAGGAGTTAGCAATATTTGGAGTTGATCTTACAATTTACCCTCTGCCCACTGTATCCCACTGAAATTAACCTGTTCAGGAACAACTTTTAAAATGGAAAAAAAATGCCATCTCTTGTGTAACTTATTTTTTTCACACAGCTACTCCACCCCTTAAGCTCCATTTTCTTTTATTTATCAGAAACATAAAGAAACCTTGTTTTTCATTGGTTTTAATTGTCTCAGTCACAGAATCACAGAACCACAGTGTGGCTGAGGCTGGCCAGCAGCTCTATAGATTGACCAGTCCCACCTCTGCTTAGAGCAGGGTCAGCTACAGCAGGTTGCTCACAGACATGTCCAGTTGGGTCTGATTATCTGCAGGGATGGAGACTCCACAGCCTCTCTGGGCTCTGTTCCAGTGTTTGACTGCCATTGCAATAAAAAAAAGAGGTTTTTTCTTATGTTTAAACAGTATTTACTGCATTTCAGTTTGTATCCATTGCTTCTCATCCTGTCACTGAGCACAGCTGAGAGTATTCTGTCTCTATCTTCTTCAGTTGTCCCATCCGGTTTTATACACATAGATAAGATACTTCTGAGCCTTCTCCAGGCTAAACAGTCCCAGCAGTCTCAGCCTGTTCTTGTATGGCAGATGCCCTTCACCTTTTTTGTGACCCTTCACTGGACCCACTCCAGTATGTCCATGTCTCTCTTGTACTGGAGAGCCCAGCACTAGACCCAGCACTCCAGGTGTGGCCTCACCAGTGCTGCGTGGACAGAAAGGATCACATCCCTCGACCTGCTAGCAACATTCCTTTTAATGCAGTCCTGGACACTGCTGGACCTCTTTGTGGGAAGGGCACATTGCTCGCTCATGGTCAACTTGGTGTCCATCAGGACCCCCTGGGCTTCTGCAAAGCTGCTTTCCAGCTGGTTGGGCCCTAGTCTGTGCTAGTGCATGGAGTTATTCCTCACCAGTTGCAGATTTTGCATTTTCCTTTGTTGAACTTCATGGAGTTCTAGTCATCCCATTTCTCCAGTGTCTCCAGGTGCCTCTGAATGGCAACATGGCGAACTGATGTTAACAGCCACTCCTGGCTTTGTATCATCAGCAAATTTGCTGAGGGTGCACTCTGTCACATCATTCAGGTCATCAAAGAAGGTGTTAAACAGTCTTGGACCAAGTATTGACCC
Source organism: Ciconia boyciana (assembly GCF_034638445.1). NCBI lineage: Eukaryota > Metazoa > Chordata > Aves > Ciconiiformes > Ciconiidae > Ciconia > Ciconia boyciana. The sequence goes on from NC_132937.1 coordinate 51,672,127, forward strand.
CTGGGGTACACCAGTAGTGACTGGCCTCCAGCTGGACTTTATGCTGCTGTTTGCAACCCTTTGAACCTAGTTGTTTCAACAGTTTTCGATCCACCTCAGTGTACACTTACTTAGCCCATACCTCATCAGCTTATCTATGAGGATGTTACGGGAGACAGTGACAAAAGCCTTGCTAATTCAAGCTAAACAGCATCCACTTCTTGCCCCTCATCCACCAAGCCAGTTGTCTCATTGTAGAAGGCTATGAGAATGGTCAGACATGATCTCCCCTTCATAAATCCATACTGACTTCTTCCAATCCCCTTCTTGTCCTCAATATGTTTGGAAATTGTTTTCAGGATTATTTGCTCCACAACCTTCCCAGGGATTGAGATGAGGCCGACCAGCCTGTAGTTCCCCAGATCCTCCTTCTTGCCCTTCTTGAAGACAGGAGTGACATTTGCTGTCTTCCAGTCATCAGGGATGTCCCCGATCATGGCAACCTTTCAGAGATAACCAAGAGTGATTTCACAGTGACCTGGACCAGCTCTCTCAGCACTCACGGGTGAATCCCGTGAGGTCCCAGGAACTTGAGTATGTCCAGTTCGCTTAAATATACCGTAGCCCAATCCCCTTCCAGCAAGGGGTAAATTTTCTTTGCTCTAGATCCATGTCTCTTGGTTTTAACTGACTGTTCCTTAAATTTTAAATTAATTTTGTGAGGGGATTTAGTCATATGACTCATGAAATTTAATAAGCACCATGAGGCAAAACCCCTACATCACTCCTTGAAAAATTGCCACTAAAACTTGATGATACTACTTTTGTAATTTTTGGACAGAAAAGTTAACAGTTACATAAATACAAAGGACTTCTGTGGGAAGAGTAGGAGGAGGGAGGTTGACTGAATGTTAATGTAAGGGTTTGAGAAAACTGATGGCCTAGGAAGTCCTTCATGTGGAGGTAAATAGTTCAAAGCATTGAAATTAGAATACAGCGTTGAATAAAATTTGCATCAGTGACCTTTATGAAGTGGTCTTGTCTCAGTTCTCTGAGGTAAGCAAAAAACTGTTGTAAATGGCACCTCTGTTGCATGTCCAAGCTGGGTCCAAAACAACTGGGCAAGGTATGAGGATGAGAGTTCTTTATGAGAGCTGTACCTCCAGGAATAAGTCAATGCAGACGAGTGGATTTGTGCAGATGTGGCTTCCATCCATGGTAGAAGAGTTTACTGGGGAAAAAGAAGACTTCAGTTTGTACTGTCATCAAAAAGTCATCTTCTGCAAATACTAAGATTTTTAAACAGCAACAGGGGGGTATTTTGAAAACCAAATATCTCTTAAATATAAGGAGTTGCTTAAGACAAGGTAAAAAATGAGTACCCCAAGCTTGAAGGGTTATAAAAAAGCCTATCCCAAACAAGAAGAACAAAAGAGTCAGGAATTAATATGCAGACCTTATAACAATAAAGTTGCCAATAAAATAAAACTTCTGTGCATCTGTTAATGCCAAAGGCATTATCTTATGTGCAACGAAAAGCCATCACGTATGTGCTAGACATGAAATAAGACTGGGCAAAGCACTGGAAATACAGTGCATAGGCAAAGATGAGGGACTAGATGTAACTTCACTGTTTGGGTTCAGCTCTGTTCTTCCTTTACATTTAGGCACACCACCAACTGCCGTATGGTACATAGCTCAAAGCAAAATGAAGAGTGAGGAAAAGTTTGATCCATACCAGCTGGCAAAGAGTTGGGTTTTGCAACTTTAGTAGGATGTGCAGGAGCTGTGTTGGGATTTAGTGGCTCTGCAAAAATACCTGCATGCTGAAACATCAACTCTCCAGAGTTATCTGCTTCTGCTGGGTGTTACCTGTCCGGAAACAAATGTTCACCACCCAGAAACGTACTTTACTTTGATACAATTCAGGAAGGAGTGTGCTTTGGGGAGAAGGAAAGCCAGAAATGATCTGGGAAACAGTGATAAATGTTGAAATCAACCATGAAATCTACGTACATATAAATATACTCAGTGTGAGATCAGGAAACAGGAAATGTGCATGGTGTTTATTACCCGCACACAGAAATGAGTCCAGCTGGCTACATGTCCTGGAGTGGTCAGGATAATCCTGTAATTAACATTGCACCACAATAGCAAAAAAAAAAAAAAAAAAAAAATCCTGCTAGTCATCTCATACTTGAGGATGGAGGTGTGGAGGAAGAGGGCAGCGAACAGCATTTGAAGACCACTGTTAGGAACTTTTGAGGAACTGACTCCATGCCGTGCTCACAAGTATTCCTGTGCACAGGCACATCCTCGAGCGGTCCAGAGAGCTTCTAGGGGTCCTGTGTCAGGACATCCTGTTTCTTAACTGCAGAAATAAAAGCTGTAACTTCTCTTGGAAGCCAAGAGATGCTACTGTAGAAATGTAACATGAGACATAATTCTGCCGGTGCCTGGAGGCAACAGAGATATAAGAGTATGATTTACTCTTTAAAATTTTATTTTTATTCTACCACTCCTCACTGTGAAAAGTAAATGATTTCTGAGATCATATCACAATAGCCAAATGGATGGAGATCACTAGAAGGGGGGACCCCTTTTGTAGGGATGGCAAAGGAAAAATACCTGTGGAAGACTCAAAACTGCAAAAAAAATTGGGCAAATTTTTTTTGAGTGTTCAATGGATATTCTATGCCCCTCAGTTTCTAAGAAGGCAATTTTCTTCAACTGCCTTTAAAATTTAATATAATCAGATAAATGTGTTTAGAGAAGGAGCTGAAGTGTTATCTTGGTAATACACCTGCAGAACTACTAGCAGGTCGTATCCTTTCCTCCTTCATTCACAGACACACAGTAATGTTGCTACTAAGCAACAAAAAAACTTGGTGTTGGTTAAGGACCATTTCACCATGGACAGATTACTTTCTTCCACTGATTTTTGCTAGCTATAAAAGAGGGTAGTTTGATGGCAGGGCTGTGCATAAGGGAAGGCGTGTGTGGGTCCAATGTCTCATGAAAAGTGAACCTTACTTGCAGTATTTTAAAGTGAAAAACTCAGTTCATGCAAAAATGGTCATGCTCATGCCCATTTTTGTGAGGCTGCTGCGAGTTCACCATCTCAAAACTCAGATTTCTGTGAAACATAAAATATTAATGATTATTGATCTGTCATGTATTGGCACTACAACACAGCCTCCCTGGTTTGACTAACCCAAGCTCTGCAAAGGAGAAGGAGGGATAAGGTTTCTGATTTTAGACAGGGATAGTATTCCTTTTCTGCCTAGTGGGTTTTAGCTCAGCCCCAGGTGTTACCCAACAATAACCACAGCCCAGCACGTCTGCCACTGAGCAGCAGAAGAGCTGGTTTGAAGACATTACTTCCAAAACCCTCAAATCCATAATAAATCTTGCCCCCTTCAGGGTAGGACAGTTGAGGTACTGGCAGCTTTTCCAGCTGATATACCATGCATACACTTAAAATCACAAAATGATATTTCACTTGGCCCTGTCTGACAGTGGAAAGCATAGTGGGCAGGCTCCTGCAGCCTAAGTCTTTTGGGGTTTCCCTCTACTCCCTCCATCCACTCCCACAGAAGACATCCATTTCGCTGTTTGCCAGTCCCTCTTGGTGCTGCATTTGTCCCAGACTGTTCGTGATGTGAATGTCAAAGCCATGTCATTGTGACCAAGAGTGAATAAACAGTGCATGAATTCTCAGTGATGATTCACTTACATACCATAAGGGGGCATGAGCCTTTAAAAATGCTGTACTGTACTCTGCTCCAAGTGCCTGCTAGCTTAGCAAGAAATGAGGAGTTACAAAATTCGCCTTGTCCTTTCAAAAGTACCACTTTTGTTTTAATCTTAAAATAGCCTCCAGTTCATCTGCATCTCCCAGAAGATAGCTGTTTGCAAACAGCTCTTTCCTTTTCTTCCTGCCTCCATCCCCGCCTGCACAGACCAGAGCCTTCATCGTCCCAGCCAAGGCAAATGGGTTGCAATTCCCCTTGGATTTCATCCACAAATCTCCTTAATTGGCAGGAGAGATTGCTGCTGAGTGGTGTGAAGGACTCTTTCCTCCACGGGGGCTGATTGTGCCGCCTCTGCAGGACTACCCACACCTGCCAGCCGGCAGAGCAAGAAGCCAGCATTGGTCATCATCAGATACGAACCTGCTGCCTAGTTAGAATACAATGCTTTAAAGAGCATGTCGGGAAGAATACGTGGTGTGCACTTGAATATAGCATTATTTTTTTGTGGCTAGCACTATTGCACTTGGCACTCAAAATGAGTCAACACTTGCAATACAACGTCCTTCTCTTTCTCAATGGGCTGCAGTGTGGACTAAATAGTGAATATTTAATGCTACCTAGCCAGGGGTGTTATCAAGGGATTACAGCCAGAGAAAAAGGGCCCAGCTAGTGATGAAGTATCAGAGGTCAGCACTTTGTCTTCCATCTGTGTCACCCATAACACCATCCCTCACAGTTCTCCTATCCCCAGGATGATAACTACAGGAGAGAAGGTTTGTCCATAGAGATATATCACCACTGGGGAAAGCAAGCCAGGGGAAAATACTCAGCAGCACCAGTTTCTCAATTTGAGGGTACTTACCAGCAGTGAATGTGGAGAGCCATGCTGGTTGGCAGCAGTCAGTTCTTGCTTTCAGGACCATAATGTGCAATGCACAATAGCAACTCTTTTCAAGCTGGTGCAGCTGTTCAGGTCCATCAAGCACCTACTGAGTTGAAGGGTAGGCACTTCATTTGAACACTACAGCCTCAATTTTAAAAGGCAAATGAATTTCCTGAAATGTGTAAAAGTGTTAGCAAGTCATGCAAATAGCATACATGAGTTGGTCATGGTAATTTGAACACTTAATGTGGATACCCGTTTCTCAATTAAAAAGAAAAAAAAGAAGAAGAAAAAAAGCCCTATGCTCCATCTGTCTCTCTAACTAGCTGGTCATTTTCAGTCTGTTTGCAGGTCTATAATACAATGTGAGCTTGGAAGGCAAGTGCAGGATTGACCAGTTCTATAACACTAAATAGAAACAAGCAAATACTTTATAGAAAAACATCTGACTGGCAAATTTCTTATTTTAGCCATTCATAAAATTCCTGCATTCATATGTCTTTCTGGGAAAGTTTTTCCAAATTATTCCTGTGTGTAATTCTTGTGCACTTTACCTGACAGTGTGTAGTTGGACCTTTGTAACTTTAGCAATGTTAAGTTCAGATTGTCCTGTTAAGCTTTTGCCAGGTGAACAGGCATTGCACTGAAGAAGGTTAAAGCTAGCTCAACCCATCCTCCAAATTCCCCATTTAAACATATTAGCGCAGGGCTGAAAACTAGGCTTGCCAGGCAGCACAGAGTCTTGAGCCTATATGTCTGAATGGTTTCTAGCATGGTCCCATGCATGGTGCAATGCTCATGACGCACTTTCGCCTGCCTGGCTAGTCATGCTGTAGGAGTGCTGATGTCTAGCTCAGCTTTGAATGGGTAACAGAAAGGGACACAACACCTGGCAGTCAATACCCATGCCGGTGGCCATCAAACAGCACAGATGGCAAGTACTGCTCAAAGCAACCCTCACACTGACCTAAACTTTGCTGAAGGAACAGTGCCGTATTTTAATATTCATGTTTAAATAAGGGAGATGTCATTCTTGCATCTAGGCCCTCCATGTTTTGCCACATGTTTGCTGCTGAATGTGATAAGTGCAGCTGTGTCCCAGCACCACAGAGAAGATTTCATATTTACGAAATAACAGAATCACAGAATCATATAGGTTGGAAAAGACCTTTAAGATCATCGAGTCCAACCGTAAACCTAACACTACCAAGACCACCACTATACCATGTCCCTAAGCACCTCATCGAAAAGTCTTTTAAATGCTTCCAGGGATGGCGACTCCACCACTTCCCTGGGCAGCCTGTTCCAATGCTTGATAACCCTTTCCGTGAAGTAAAATTTCCTAATATCCAGTCTAAACCTCCCCTGGCACAACTTGAGGCCATTTCCTCTCGTCCTATCACTTGTTACCTGGGAGAAGACACCGACCCCCACCTCTCTACAACCTCCTTTCAGGCAGTTGTAGAGAGCAATAAGGTCCCCCCTCAGCCTCCTTTCCTCCAGACTAAACAACCCCAGTTCCCTCAGCCGCTCCTCATCAGACTTGTGCTCCAGACCCTTCACCAGCTTCGCTGCCCTTCTCTGGACACGCTCCAGCACCTCAATGTCTCTCTTGTAGTGAGGGGCCCAAAACTGAACACAGTATTTGAGGTGTGGCCTCACCAGTGCTGAGTACAGGGGCACAATCACTTCCGTAGTCCTGCTGGCCATGCTATTTTTGATACAAGCCAGGATGCCATTGGCTTTCTTGGCCACCTGGGCACACTGCTGGCTCATGTTCAGCTGGCCGTCAACCAACACCCCCAGGTCCTTCTCTGCTGGGCAGCTTTCCAGCCACTCTTCCCCAAGCCTGTAGCGTTGCATGGGGTTGCTGTGGCCCAAGTGCAGGACCTTGCACTTAGTCTTGTTGAACCCCATACAATTGACCTCGACCCATCGATCCAGCCTGTCCAGATCCCTCTGTAGAGCCTTCCTACCTTCAAGCAGATCAACACTCCTGCACAACTTGGTGTCATCTGCAAACTTACTGAGGGTGCACTTGATCCCCTCATCCAGATCATTGATAAGGATATTAAACAGAACTGGCCCCAACACAGAGCCCTGGGGAACACCGCTTGTGACCGTCTGCCAGCTGGAGTAAACTCCATTCACCACCACTCTTTGAGCCCGGCCATCCAGCCAGTTCTTAACCTAGCGAAGAGTACACCCGTCCAAGCCATGAGCAGCCATTTTCTCCAGGAGAATGCTGTGGGAAATGGTGTCAAAGGCTTTACTGAAGTCTAGGTAGACAACATCCACAGCCTTTCCCTCATCCACTAGGCGGGTCACCTTGTCATAGAAGGAGATCAGGTTGGTCAAGCAGGACCTGCCTTTCCTGAACCCATGCTGGCTGAGCTTGATCCCTTGGTTATCCTCTACATGCCGTGTGATGGCACTCAAGATGATCTGCTCCATCAGCTTCCCCGGTACCAAGGTCAGGCTGACAGGCCTGTAGTTCCCCGGATCCTCCTTCCGACCCTTCTTGAAGATGGGCGTCACATTTGCTAATCTCCAGTCAACTGGGACCTCCCCAGAGTTAGCCAGGACTGCTGGTAAATGGTGGAGAGGGGCTTGGTGAGCACATCTGCCAGTTCCTTCAGTACTCCCGGGTGGATCTCATCAGGCCCCATAGACTTGTGAGTGTCTAAGTGGTGCAGCAGCTCACTAACCATTTCCCCTTGGATTATGGGGGCTCCATTCTGGTCCCCGTCCCTGTCTTCCAACTCCAGGGGCTGGGTACCCAGAGAACAATTGGCCCTGCTATTAAAGACTGAGGCAAAGAAGGCATTAAGTACCTCAGCCTTTTCCTCATCCTTGGTCACTGTGTTCCCTCCCCCATCTACTAGGGGCTGGAGATTCTCCTTAGCTCTCCTTTTGCTGCTCATGTATTTGAAGAAGTATTTTTTGTTGTCTTTTACGGCAGTAGCCAGATTGAGGTCTAGCTCAACTTTGGCCCTTCTAATTTTCTCCCTGCACAGCCTTGCTACACCTTTGTAGTCCTCCTGAGTTGCCTGCCCCTTCTTCCAGAGGTCGTAGACTCTCCTCTTTTTCCTGAGTTCGAGCCAGAGCTCTCTAGTCAGCCAGGCCGGTCTTCTTCCCCACTGGCTCGTGGGGACAGCCTGTTCTTGTGCCTTTAGGACTTCCTCCTTAAAGAATGTCCAGCCTTCCTGGACTCCTTTGCCCATTAGGGCTGCCTCCCAGGGGACTCTGTCGACCAGTCTCCTAAACAGGCCAAAGTCTGCCTTCCAGAAGTCTAAGGTGGCAGTTCTGCTGACCCCCCTCACTGCTTCTCCATGTATCAAAAACTCTGTCATTTCATGATCACTCTGCCCAAGATGGCCTCCAACCATCATATGGCTCACAAGTCCTTCTCTGTTCATTAACAAGAGGTCCAGTGGGGCACCTTCCCTAGTTGGATCACTTACCAGCTGTGTCAGGAAGTTATCTGCCACACGCTCTAGGAACTTCCTAGAGTGTTTCCTCTCTGCTGTATTGTATTTCCAGCAGACATCCCGTAGGTTGAAGTCCCCCACAGGAACAAGGGCTAGCGATCGTGAGGCTTCTCCCAGCTGCTTATAGAATAGTTCGTCAGTCTCCTCATCCTGGTTGGGTGGTCTGTAACAGACTCCCACCATAATATCTGCATTGTTGGCCTTTCCCCTGATTCTTACCCATAGACACTCCACCCTATCATCACCATCATCGAGCTCTAAACTATCCAGACACTCCCTGACGTATAGGGCTACCCCACTGCCTCTCCTGCCTCGCCTATCCCTCCTGAAGAGTTTATAGCCATCCATTGCAGCACTCCAGTTGTGTGAGTCATCCCATCATGTTTCCATGATGGCAACCATATCATAGTTTTCCTGGTGTACAATGGCTTCCAACTCCTCCTGCTTGTTGCCCATGCTGCGTGCATTGGTGTAGAGGCACTTCAGCTGGGCTGTCATCCGTGTCTCCTTCATAGAAGAACACCCCTTGTGTGCTTTGAGGCGTTTCACTGGCATTTCCCGGCACTGAGAAACTGTGCCCGCTCTCTGGCACCTGCTCCCTCTAACCATGGCACGTCATCCCTCAGCTTCCCTCGGGCAAGCCTGATATTATCCCCTTCCCCCTTCAAGTCTACTTTAAAGCTCTGTCGATGAGCCCCGCAAGTTCCTGAGCAAAGATTCTCTTTCCCCTTTGAGAAAGATGAATGCCATCAGACGCCAGCAAACCTGGTGCTCTGTAGGCCATCCCGTTATCAAAAAAACCAAATCCGTGGCGATGACACCAGCCACGGAGCCATGAGTTGATAGATTGGGTGCCTCTGTTCCTTCTAGTGTCACTGCCCACAACTGGAAGGAGAGAGGAGAAAATAAGCTGTGCTCCAGAGTCCCTTACTAGCCGTCCCAAGGCCCTGAAGTCTTTTTTGATTGCCCTAGGACTTCATGTTGCAGCTCCATCACCCCCCACATGGAATAGCAGTAGAGGGTAATAGTCCAAGGGCCGTACCAGGCTAGGCAGTATCCTTGTGATATCCTTCACCCGGGCCCCAGGGAGACATCAGACTTCCCTAAGAGGAGGGTCTGTCTGGTATATCAGACCCTCGGTTCCCCTCGGAAGGGAGTCACCCACAACTATAACCTGTCTTCTCTTCCTTGTGGAGGTGGTGTTAATACGAGAGGTATGTTCTTCTGACCTGGGCAACACCTCTGGTGTAGATGGACTGTCATCCCCATCCTCCATTGACTGACCTTCCACCTCCAGGGCCTCACACCTGTTGTACAGAGGCACCTGGGGAGGCGAGGTGGGCAGGGAGGGCCTTTGCCTGCTGCCATGAGCGTGGACTTGCCTCCAAAGTTACAAGTTCAGTCTTTTTGGTTACTTGGAGATACTCGCTTAAAATTTGTAGCTTCCTGCAGTAACCTGAGACAAAACATCCACAATGAGCAAACACTGAAAGCATGGAAAAGTGCTGAAAACAAAATTAACGTAAAATGCCCATGGATACTGGAGAGGAATGTTGACCCTATCCATCGCAATGATACAGCACTTGTTCTTGAAGCAGGACATAAAGCTCTCACATCTCAGAGGATGAATATTGAAGTTTCTTTGACTTCCTGATGTGAGCAAGATCTCTCTAGGACAACTTGAGAATTACCAGAATACTGCTGAAGACCGTTGTGCTATTTCATCACTCAGCCCAGAAGTATTACATGAAATATAAGGTATGATAGGGTCCCAAGCAGGCTCATTGCACAAGAGAAAATTTTATCCAAAGACAATAAAAGCTATGAATGCCTGGAAAAAAACCATGCTGCATAGTTTGTTCTCTGGACTGGGTGTAATTCTATAGAAATGTAGCGGTCTGGCCAAGAGAAAATTAGGGAAATTAGTTTTGGTGGGGTATGGGATTTTTTGTTTTGTTTTGTTTTAAATCAGAGAACATTATGTTTTTGCAAATGAAATATTCAGACAAGAAATTTGGAGCTGGGAAAATAGATATCTTGAAAGATGAGCCCTTCTTAATTAAATAGGATGTCAGCTATTGAAAGAATTGTTTTCTAAAAGTGGTTTTCCAGCTGAGATGTGATTTTTTTTTTCTACCATGCTTCCTAGTAGACAAAAATGGGAAAGAGGATCAAGTCACAGAATCTCCTTTTCAGCATGCCCAGTGGTATAAGTTACAGTTCCAGTCCTGCAAAAACTTAGTCTCACCCCATCTGCATGGTTTCAGTGGAACTAGTCACAGTGCATACAATTCACACTGGTGTTTGAAGGCCTCTGTCTCTACATTATATATGCCCTCACTGGGAATTAGCTGTTAGGGAAGAAGAATGAAAGCAGAAACCTAGACAGCAGAAAGGAGCAATGAGATTTAGAAATGCAGCTCTGTTACAACAACGGGAGGAAGCTTCTTGTTAATTGGCCAACCCCCTAGTTTCAGCTGTGGTTAAAACTCATGAGGAGTTCACTCTAATAAAACCAGGTAAGAAATTATGTAGTAAGACAACATGATTCTATTGAAAGGCATGGGTAATACAATAAACCAGGACAGTAAAGCTCTGTCAAACTCCCATTTTAATGATCTCATCATGTCCGTCTTGTCTCAGCCCTGAGTTACTGCTCAAACTATGCTAGCTCATCCATGCAGACAGCATCTGATGAGGTCTTGATTCACAGTGCTGGAGGCCAGCACTCTCGTCAGTGCTTTCTTCTTAACCTCCTCAGACAGGTAGTTCCAAATGAACAGTTCAGTAACATAGAGTACTACCATGGTTTCCTTGCAGTTTTGGGGAAAAATGCATTGCACTTGTCTCAAAGGTTAAATTCTTGTTTTATTAAAAACCAATGGAAGTTTTACCATTAACCTGAATAAGCCAGACCATCCCTTTCACTGTAACATTTTCAGGCAATGTCACAATACGGTGCAACTACAGCTCCAAACTCTACTGAAGATATTTACATATATATGCAGTTAGCTCTGTAATCTTATTACTAATGTCGTATGTGCAGATACCCAGGTATGAAGCCTGAATAACCTGGCTAAATTCCACATTTCAATATGCCTTCTCAAGCTTAATAACAGTAATTTTAGGTAGTTGTATTTAGTGTCGGTTGGAACATCCAAGATTCAGCCATCCATTAACACATTAACATCTGCAAATTAGGCTGGAATAAAAACCACTGTTATTTCAGCCCATTAAATTCTGCATTTGATAACTCAAAAATTTAATCTTTTCTCTATTCCTTTACTACAAACTTTCAAAATAACTGAAAGAAATGCCACTCTTAAATGTGAAGACAAACATTGTAAATGTCTGTAAATATTCGTTGCTATTGTCCAATTTTAACTGTTTTGAGCGATTGACTAAAGGTGAGAGATGGACAGACAGGAAATTACCCCTTTTTCTTTCCCAGTACTAGACTCCAATTCAGCAAACATAAACAATTTATTTGTCTTGCTGAGTGACTTCTACACTTGCTGGTAAGAATGTCTGTTATTCACTATCTAAAATATTTATTGAATAAAGGTTACCCTGGGCCACAAGGGTGTGTGGAAACTTTCAGCTGTTGAGAAGAAAGGAAAAAAACGGTGGACAGTCAAGAATTAAAAATTATGTTTTCATAATGAAACTCTTTAACCTAAATTCTCTCTGCTAATAACATGTAGGAAAAAAGTTAGTGAGTGCTTCTATTGTCGTGCCAGACTCTGTGGGTGGTTAATCCTTATTTGAATTCTGATTCAGTTTTAAATGAATGTAAGGAGGGTGGAATATTGGACTAGAACCATTTATAGTGAAATAAAAACTCTGGAGCAGCCTTCATGCGAGGACATCTGCAAGCGCCTTTATCTGGCTGCAAAAAACCATTTATTCTTATAGAACATGTTTTTGACTTACTCTTAGAATAATTTTTTCTTCACTATATATGGTGATTATTCTAGAATAGCACAGAAGCCTAAATACATTACTTCTTAAAAGAAACATGCCTGTGCCATAAGTAGTCAGTGTCAAGACAAAAGTGTTTGGAGTCATTAAGCACATTTTACATTTCTCGCTTGCTTGCCCCTACTTTGTGTGGGGGATGGAAAAGAGAGGCACTTTGCCACAGTTGCCATTTCATGTTAAAAAAAAAAAAAAAGAAAAAGAAAGGAAATTAAATTGTTTTGAGTGCAATGCCTTAGTATTGTAACTATATGAAGGAACAGCATTAGTCAGTATGGTATCAAATTTCTTACCCACTGAGTTTTGATGCACGTAAAATTTTACTACATACATATCACATTCTGATGGTCTCCAAAACACAGGAAGGATAACAGTGCAGTTCACAAGCTGCCTGAGAAGTTAGTACTCTTTTCTAAACAGTACCCAAGTATAGCAAAAAACTGACTATGCTCAGCATACTCTAACTTGATGAAGCAACCTAAAGGAAAAAAGGACAATCTTATTCTTTAGCCACATTGTTTTCAAGCAATGTGGTGGTAACACAGGAAAAAAGAATAAGGTAAAAAAAAGAATATGAAGATGAAGGAGTATTTTAAATTTGGCAGGGGTCTTTTAAAGGTGAAGTTTGGGAACAGCAGCCTCATCTCATTTTTTTGTGCTATGGTCAATCAGACTGTAAAAACAAATCAACCAACCAACCAATAAATACAAACCACAAGTTGTATGTTTCTGCTTGTAAAGTAAATAAGTGCGCAGACAAAAATCTGATGTTTGATGCTGTGAGAGGAGTCAGCATATACTTGGTAACGTGCATGCAGCCTAGTTTTGAGAGCCACTGAACATCCCATTGAAGCCTGCTGCAATTTACATGAAGGGAAATTACAGGTGTCCAACCCCTACAGTCATCTTGGCCTGCATCATGCTCCAGTTCTGCAGCAGTTACTGGAGAGCATCGTCAAGGTAGACCGCTCATTAGGATTATGAGACAGCTCAGCCTTGCAATGAAGATATCATTTGCTTCGGAGGACTCTACAGCAGCAGCTCACTGAATCATGCATCCACTCTTTAGGCTACTTCTTTGTGGTAGACAGTGTAAAGATAAAGCTGAATCTCAGGGGACCCTCATAATGGGAAAGGTGTTGAGGAGCACATGACCTGAAAGGAAACAAAGTTGCTACTTCTTTTTTTTAAAAATAACCTCATTTCATCAGGACAAAAATGTGTAGGTTTTTTTATTCTCCAGCCTCTGGCACAACGTGGCCCTGGGGCCTGTGACACAGCTGCATTGCATGAGGCCACGCGTGCAAGCATAGCCCAGCAAGAGCGTCCTTGCCTTCCAGGTGTCCACGCAGCATGGCCGTATATAAACCCGCCACACAGCAATGGTTGTGTATAAGGCTGGAGTATCATCCTGTCAGCGACACACAGACCTCCCAAGTCGACGACAAAACCTGGCAGTGCCAGGACGTGGTCCTGTACGCAGACCTCCCAACTGATCTGTAGGGAAACTCAACCGTGCCCTGGCTCTGAGCAGGTTCCCTTGCCTGCCCCGCTCCCAACCCCGCTCTCTGGTTCCAGGATTTGCAAGCAGGGGTCTTTCTTCCCATAATTGATCATGCTGACCTCTGCTCTTCCTTGCAGCCTGAGGACCATCCGTATCCGCCTTTGTCTCAGCTCTTATCTTGGCAGTCCCCGGTCCCTCATCCTCACCCTGTAGCCCACCAACTGGAGTTTCCTGTTTTCCACCCCTGCTGCAAGCAATCTCTGCCTTATCTCCCTGCTGGTTTCATTCTCGGCTCCATCTGTTCATTTGACATTTATGAACCTCATCAAGCATTTGTTTTCAAACCCATCCAAATTTAAATACCTTCCATTGTATTTGTGCTCACTCTGTTCTCACATTTGTCACTGGGATGATAACTGTGCTGAATAGCCTAAATTTGGTTCTGACTTAGGCTTCCGTCCTTTCCAAAAGCCTGCCGTGCTTTCAAAGCCTCACAATGAGGTCCCCATGGCTAAAACAGTCCTTTTTTGTGCTCTGTGCCTGTCAGGCATTCTCCAGATGCATGAAACTTCTGATGTAAATAGAACTCCTCATCCTGCTCTCTGTCCTCTCCCAGCCGTAAAATGTATTTCTTTGTCTCCAAACATCATCTGATGTTGTCATACTCCCTCTTAGTTTCATGCATTTAGTGGCTGACTTTCACTCCTGTGAGAAGCATTTTTTTTACTGTTCCAGGCAGATTCTGCCATCTCTAAATTCAATGGGAAACCTTTCCTTCACCTTGCCTTCCTTCTCAGCAGGGAGGACAGGCTTGAAAAGAGGAAGCTTTTTAAAATAAAATATCTTGCTCCTCACTAATGTTTATATCTCTTGGATGCTTTATTCTCATCTGAAATGTCTGATTCCTCCATAATTTTAGCCATAGTGAAGTGTCACATAGATAAAGGCAGGAAGGAAACAGAAGTAGCTTAATTTATCCTTATTTTTATCTCAACTAAATCTGACTTAAATCCCTCAGTTATTAAACCGGCTCCATTCCAAGTATGCCACCTGCACAGGATACTTCGAGAAATATGCTGCAATCAGAGCTCCAGCTCAGGAGCTGAAAGTTAAAGAAGAAAAACTCAAACCCCCCAAACCAAACAAAACCTCGAAAGCAAAGTAAGCACTTCAAACTTGCAAAGTACAGACTAACATTGAGATCCTAACTTTATAGATCATCATTTAAAACTCCTTGCTCTCCAGTCACCTTACTAAAACATCCACAGACAATCCATACCTGACTGCTGTGGGTTTTTTAATCCATAGATGGCCTATTTTTTCTTTTTTTTTTTGTTCTGAATCTCATCTAGTATGTTGGCTTAGAGTCTTTGGCAGCACGCAGGTATCCTTCTGACTACAACAGCTACCAACATTTCATTTCATTTTTAGCCTTCAGATGTTTGGTTTCCTGTATTGCCCACTAATACCTGCTTTGTTCTTGTCCAAACGATCCTATAGATGGACACTTTTCCTTCCCAGGTACCTAGTAATGGTTCAGATAGGTTTCGTGGATATTTTTATCTTAAACCAAACCAGTTTAGTTCCATTATCAGCTTCACTGCACATCACTGAATTTTATTTAATGTATCTATATTTCATTCTTTTTCAGGACTGTTTAATAATCTTCAGCACATAAATCATAACTCCTCCCATCTATGATTTCGCAACATGCTGTCTTACTATCAAAAAATTTTGCACTTAAAGATATTTCTCTTTCTCTCATATTTTGCATCTTAGCCTATAAAATGATCAAAACACAGCCAAAGAATTTTCAAAACATCTCTAAAAATCAATGACGATCATTTTGCCAAGCCTTGGAATAAAATTATGATCACGGTAGATATTGCTATGCTAGGATAAAACCCTGACCCATCTTATAAAGTCAAAGGAACCCATAAAACTGTAGAACATTAATTAACAAGAGTATCTTTCTGAAATGAAATATGACAAAGAACCACAAGAGAAAACAGAGGCAATGCCGTAACTCTAAACTCAGTATTTCATGACCAACATGTGATCAATTAGCAACACCTGTATTAATAGTACAGCTATCTCAGAGCTGACTTCTGACTTTTCCAGGGCATAACATGGGGCAGCAGGATAGTTTTGTGCAATTAAAATGCAAACACCTGTGCTGACTTTTAAAGACCAGATGTGCTTCTATTAAACAAGCCCTGAGGTTTGCTTAAAACTAGCACCTGCTTCCCGGTTACATACAGTCACCTTGGTTTCTGTGTTTAAGTGTATTTTAAATTTTGAATGTCTTCGGTTCTGTTTGCACAGGAAATGCCTGTATTTAGGCACTTCTTCGCAAGCAAGGCAAATTACCTTGTCTGCATGGTATGTTCCAAATTTCATTCTCACCCTTTAGCTTCCTCCTGAGGTTCTTTCCTGGATGTTGTAAAATAGCCAAGAACTAAGAGCTGCCCACTGTGCTGTCCCTCAGTGCTTAATTCTTTTGATACCTTTAGCTACAATGAGAAATGACAAAAATGAAAGCGAACCTCTAATGAGCCAGCACAGCCCATTAAACTACAGCATCCCTTAGGCCACAGCAAAAATGGCAAACTTAGTCAGTAGCTCTGCTCTAGCTTCTCTTGGCACCTTGCGGACACGTTCATTGGCTCTGCCTGGCAACTCCCTGGTTTATAACAACATGGATTTGACTTTGGGGCTGAGCACATATGCATCCTCTGACTAGGGACTCCCTCGTGCCATCTGTTGTGTACCAGCTGTACTGTCCCAGCATGCACCAAAAAAGCCCACACGGTTTGAGACTTGCAGGTAAGACAATGCCAACAGCTGCCTCCTGGTGAGCAGATTCATAATTAGAGGAATAGGACTGTCCGCAGATCCACATAGTGACCAAACAGCATGGCTCCGTTGTTCAACTTAATAAATCTCAGGGTCTGCATCCATACTGTACTTAGCAATATATTTATAATTTTTGTCAGCTAAGAAATTAGCCAGATGATATCTCAGTCAACATCTCTTCCAGGTATTGGAAGAAATGACAGTTTCACTGCAAATCACAGTCTGCCTACTTTACTCTCAGCCTTTGTCAATGACAGCTGATATAGGTAACAGTTTTAAAAACATCAGTTTTTGTACTCAAGGGCCTCAGCTAAAATAGGGAGCTGCTTGATTTTAGGGTGTTTTTAATGCCTAGTGGGATCTAGTATCTAGGAGCAGGGCAAGAAAACAGGGCTTATTTTTTTTCCAACAGTGTTATCTGCTCAGTGCTAAGCTCTGCAATCTGCAAGCACCACATGCTGCCTGGCCTAGCAAGTGATCTAATACAACAGAGCAGAAATACCCTACCTCAGTGAGTGAGCAGCCAGCACTTTACAGGGTCTGCCCAGTGGCAGGGGGATAAATGGAAAATAAAGCTGCAGCTGTATGCAGTAGGGCAGGATAAATTGTTAGATGGAAGCAACTTGCTAGGGACTTTCAGGGTGATGAGAAAAGCAAAAGTGGCCTTGACTTACAACAGAATGGACAACCAGCTCCTCAAGGTGCTTCTTTCCAACTCCCTAAGGCATTGTGTCACTGTCTATGTCTTCATTACAGTTTTCAAACTATCTTCATTTTTAATCTAACTCCTCTTTTCACCATTCTGCTTAAACAAAAAACCTGTGTTTTAACACAGCCTAGAACCAAATCACTTCTGAATGTGCAGGAACTGTTGTATCACCAGGACAGCAAAACAGGAGGAGCAGCAAAGCAGTCCATGACTATTTTTATCTGAGTGCCTGTGGCGAGAACAGATATTTGATGATTTGCCTGGAGCACCGGAAGCCTTAACGTCAGCTTTGAAACTGTGAGATACACAGAGAATGAGGAGAGGGACATGAAATGTTCAAGATGTGATAGACTGGCCTTTTGCAGTGTCTGATGGAGCTTATGGGGAGGTGGGTCATTCAATTTATCCAAAGGTGTTCAGCTTGCAGGAGCAAGAGGGGAGCTTGCACCAGCACTAAAGACTGAGCATAGGCATGAAAAAATTATGATTTTCAGTCTGCAGTACTTTCAGAAGGACTGAGTTCACAGCTATTGGACTTCTCCAAACTGGCAGATTTTTACCTATTTGGTCATATCTAGAAAGCAAATAATTTACGCACCTCAGTAGCATTTAGAGAATTCCAGTTCTTTCTGCTAGTATGGAAAATGGACAGGCATATACACATGGTGTATGCATGCACTTATATATACCTAAACACACAGACACACACATATGAGAAAAAATGTGGAGCTAATAATGACTTTAATTCCGCTGCCTTTTTCTTGTTTTTAATGAGGTTCTCTGGCATGAGCATGGTAAACCTCAGCAACACAGTATACATCAAAGGAACAAGAGGAGGCATTTTGTAGGTATTTTGATAGTGTAAATCATAGAAATATGGCTGAAAGAATCCTTTATTCTCTTAACATAAAAGCCCCTTTTTTTTGTGCTAAGTCATCTGAAGCTGTGACGGGTGAGCACTGTGCTATTCATTTGGATTAAGTGCCCCTCACTGCTGTGTCTTGTTTTGTGATCTCCAGTTCACAATTTTAGGGAAAAGGTGTTCAAGGATTCAGATTGTCCCTTACTGTGGAAGCGCCTGAAGAGGCAGAGAGAAGCTTCCCCCTTCTGTCTCCCTCTAGCAGCAAGGGCCTGGGGGCCAGCCCCCGTACCAGACAAGCCCTGCCAGGACCCTGCCTGCCACTTTTCCCAAGACATTTTGCTTCAGCAGCACCCTGCTGCTCCCGAGAGCACAGTGCAGCTCGGGATGCAGGAACAGCGTGTGTCCTCTCCCATGGGCAAGGCGCTGCAAACCACCAACGCTGCACACTGCTCCTTCCCGCATCCCCATGGGGCAGAGGCATAAAGGGAGGGGAGGGGAAGCAGATGAAGAAATAATTCAGAGAGGCAGTTTAGCCCCAGTATTACGCAAAGGGAGAAAACAGTCACATGAAAAAGTTCTTTGCTTGCAGAAAGCAAATTAATTCCAGAGATGCAAGTAGCATCTGGGGCTGCAAATTGGTATGTGCGTGCAGAAATTAGCCGGTAGAGGCTAGGTTTTCCAAGCTGTTTAGACAGCCACAGATGCAGATAGACATGTAGCCCTGGATCTTCGGAAATCTTTAGGCACCTATCTCCACTAAAATTAAAGGAGCTTAAGTGGGTGTCAGCATCTAATTAATTTGTATGGGTTTGGCCCTTGTGAGGTTTGGAGAGGTTTAAGGCCCTTATCAGATTCCTCAGGTACCTGCATACCTTTACAGATCTGTCCTCACATGCCTAACTAAAGATATGAAACACAATCAACACTGTTATTTCGCTTCCTCTAACCTGTGTCAACAAGTCTTTTCTTGACAATTTAAGCCCAAAACTTACATGAGTGTAACATAAATTCTGACTGAATTGCTGGTAGGCTGGTCCTTTTTAACCTCCAGATTTTAAATTTGTTCTTATATGAGAGTTACTGGCACTAGTCCATACTTTTTCCTTCTGGAACTCATTTCCCTCAGTAATATTCCTTCATCTCTTATTTTTGCTTACAGTATTCAGGTCAGAGCTGGATAATCTTGCTTTGTTTTTTGAAATTAACCATTTATTACATTTTTTAAAAAGCCAACAAACATGCGTAAAACACATTCAGACATCTGGGTCTGACAGCAAGAAGCCAGTGCTGCCTTATGGTCACACGTAATTGTCACAGATCTATCTTACAGCATATATCCTAGCGTTCAGTGTGTCCTCCAGCATGCATTAGCAGTTCAGCACCATTTTCTCCTTGCCATCAGGCTGCACACAGCAGCATTTCCTAGCTAGGTCTCACGGTGCTCGTTTCGTTTCCAAAATAACTTCAGCTCTTCATTCCTCTGTGATTATATTCAATGATCCACTTTGCCTTTTCTTTTTTAACCACTGCCAAAACTGACATTTTGACAGCCCTGGAAACTGAAGTCCTCTGTTCAAGGAACACCTACAAGCACAGGCAGCTCTGCGAGTTGTGCCAGCCCTGCTCAGCCAGTATACCCCAACCTCCACTGGAGAAACCACTCTCAGCTGTAAGAGTCTTTTTCTTTACTCAGATCATTCAGGTCTTGCATTCCCCTGGAAGGCAGCCTGCAAGCACTGACTGGTTAATGATGGCTGCAGCAGTATCTATCTGACAGCAGCTTGACAATGACCACCATCTGATTTTGTAGAGGCTGTTGGACCAACATCAGATGGCAATATGTTTTTTTGTCACAATGGCCTTAAACTGGATTTGAACCAGGGTCCCAGAGATGCAAGGCAGGATTTTAGCCTATTGAGGCATTCAGTACACCTGTCTTATCATCTCTGCTTTTCATTACATACTTTTGTAAATCTTCATTTTTTTCATTCTTCTTTCAAGCTTTTGTTCATCCTGCTTGAACCAGAATTAGGCTTCTCTACAGACCAGAACCCAAATACTCCGGGATCTCTGTTGCACCTTTTGAGTTTACCCCTCTGTTCTTGATGTCATCACCCTTTCTCTAGGCAGAAAGAGCTCCATGTCTTTTCTGTCCTCTGTCTACCCTCTCTTAATATAAAAAGTCCCATAACACCAGTGATTTTGGTGTTAATGGGTACAGTTTCTTGATTCTGAGTCTGTTTGACAATGCTAATAAACTTCCTGACCATGGGGAAGGTCAGACGATATTTCTTCTTGTCCTGCTTGAAATATGTGCCATAAAATTAAATTAAATAAATATTGCCTGTGTCAGTAATACATGATTTTAATGGCACACTTAGCTATATGAAATATAATTTAACAGCAATGGAAGCACTTATAGCATCCAGCCTTACTATGAAATAAATTCGCACCCATCGTAATGGCGTGACATTGAATCCTTTAGACAGGGTCCTCCCCATTTTATTTTTCTATAAACTCCCAAAATAACAAGAAACAGCTTCTAAAATTCACTAGCTTTAATTTTTTCTGTATGCACTAAGAACACCAGCAGACAAGACTATTTTGACCACTCTTTGTCAACACCCCATTCCAAATTAAGTGAACCAGCGATACATTTGTCTCTGCTAGTTACAACTTAAAAAAAATAAATTCAGCAGCGTATTTCAATGTATTCAACCCACTAAAACCAATCAGTACTCCCTCAGTTACCCAGCTATAGCTTGGCATGTTAAATACGTACATGTGAGTCCTGAACTCTCCTGATCACAGTGACCTATTACAAGCCATTAAGACCAAGCACTGTGATAGGGTGTCAGAGGGCTGTTAGCAATTGAAAAACAAAACCTGTGACGTCTGGCTGAACATGCTGTCCTTCTGGTGGAGATAATTTATGGTTTGTTTTCATTTCTTCACTGAACTGCCATGATCTAACCTTTCTGACCTCTCATTTATGGGATTTGTGGTAGTTCAAATCATCATCTGCATTCATAAATGCTCCCACAGGTAATGACACAAAGCAATTCAACGGGAATTTATTGAGGAATTTTGATTAAAACCGAGTCCTGAAGATGTGAATGGACTGACCTCCACAAAGTTTTGAGAAGCAAAGTTTCTTGAATCATAAGGCTTCTAATATTTTCCAAAGAATGTGACCACATTAAAAACGTAATTAGTCCCTAAAGCTTAAGAATCATTCACTTACAGACATTATTTTATTTTTATGCATGATGCCAGGTTAGCATAAAGTACTTTTGCAGTAATTTTCCTTTAGAGTTCTTTTTTTCCCTTCTTTGAGGTTTTCCTTTGAGATTTATGTAGAATGTGTGTGGGTACTGCAACTGTTATATCAATCATATTTAATCATTCCTTTTTACAATGTTATGCACACACTGCAAACAAAAGAACCATTGATATTAAAAAAGTAGCAATTATTGTCTGCAAACTATGACTATTATTATTATTTTACCTGTATAATACACGACAAAGGATTTATTCATTTTTAGAGGCTTGCAATAAGATTTGCTTTGTAAGGAGGCAGACTGTTTCATATCAAAGTTAGGTGGTATTATGGAAGGATACAGATCAGTTTTTCAATATTACCTCTTCAAAGATATCAAAATGCTGGACAGGAAATATGTCTTAAAAGATGGTATTTTATATTTTTCATAGATATAATAGAGTGCTGTCCTTGTCTTGCTTGCTTTCTTCCCATCTAATATCTTAGACTTAATGTTTATATCGTCTTAAATCATTTCCAATCTATTAATATACTGCATTGATCTACCATTCATCTGATTGTTGAGAGGGGGACATTAATGGTTTCCATTAGTCCATTTTCTAATTTCCACATGTTCTGATGATAATAAATCTTCGCTTCATCCATTTGCAAGGAGCAGCCGGTTCCAGCAGAATGGGCTGCATTGCAGATGACAGAGGCTTCTAGAAGAAGAAAAGCAAGGAGCAATGATTGCTTCCACAGCAGAGAGAACGGCAGGTTCTTTTGCAGAATCCACTCATGAGAAAGAAGATGTGCAGACAGGCAAGGAGGCTCAAGCTACAGTATCTGACTGGAAACCTGAGCACCAACATCAGTCTTGTAAAATCAGAGAGAAGGAGGTGAGGGATGAGGCTTGGTGTTAGGGATCAGCAACATGGCTCCCAGGTGGGAGGCAGCTTGAATCTAGGCCACTCCAACTGGGGACAGTGACCATACACCTGCCTGAAAACTAAACCCCAAGGAGCATGACTGTGATTCCTTGTGTATTTGCACTCCCAACCCATCCCCATATGGTTGGCTTTGAACTGTCTTATTCTCTGAGTAACACTGAACTTCAACATTTTGTGCAATTCCTGAATAATTTCTGAAGAAGAGGGGTGGGCATGAAGTTGAGTTGAACTAAATATACAAGGATGGTGTCGATTTCGTAGACTGAAAGAATAAACCCTGAATGTATTCACAGACATGCTCAGCACCGATACCATTAAGAAATGTTCCTTGCTCTTTCTTTGCCCCTCGAACTTGATCTAGGTAACTTCACTCCTTGGCTTCCCTGCCAACAGCATTGCAAAGGCACTAGTTAACGTGTCGCTGTTCAGAAATCTTCCTTTCCATTCTGAAACTTCAACATCCTGAAAAAGCATTATGTTTTGGAGCACAGAGTAGAAACTTTGAAATGTCCTGCAAAGGAAAACATCTAGGCAGAAGAGTCATTTTGAAACAATGCAAACATTTTTTTCTGGAAGAAAATGGAGCTGGCAGACTGAGCAGCAAAGTCCTTGGTTCAGCCATGGCATCCCCTACCCTTCTGCCCTGGGAGAGGAACCAGCCACCCAGGAGCCCTCAGGGGCACCGAGAAGCCCCTGAGCAGTGACTCTAGGAGGTTCTGGCTTCACAACAGGTGAGCCAAGCAGGAGCCTCAGTGCCCAGGCTTCCACCTTCCAACACAACTGCCAGAAGCCTAAGCATCCAGACTCTTCACCTCATCGCCTTTTGTCAGGAGCACCTTGCAATACAGACATTTTGTCAGAAGCTCCTTGCAATACAGACATTTTCACAAAAGATGCACATATTATTTTGAGAACTGTTTAGATGTTTCTGGAGGGGAGAAAAGAAAAGGGCTTCATAAATTTATATCTTCTCTTGTGGTGATGAGATTTGGTTCATTTTCATGTAACCACTGCAGGTTTAAATAACTGAATTCTATATAGTTCCATGAATTTACAAAAGAATAGGCAGGGTGGGAATGAGGGTCCATGGATTTGGCTTCTCTTTATTCATCAAAAAGCACTCACTAAGCATGCATAGTGCAGAGCTCTGTTGCTACCCAGTAGTGGGTCAGGAATATGCCTATTTTCTACACGCTGTTCAGAACAAATACTGCATATCATAGTGTGAAAAACTAATAGCTATTGAAGCACCAAAGTTGTTACATGTAACCAAACTTCTGCATTTTCAAGAGAATCCTTCTTTCAACCAGAATTTATTGGTCTGATCTACTCTACATTTGAAAGGCAAATGCCACCTATGCTTCATCTGTTTTCACAACATAAAACCTGTGGCAGCAATGAGTAAAGTAAAGGTGCGTAGAAGAGCTTAGAGCTAATATCAGTGGAGCTATCATTTCCCCTTTAGGAACAGACAGTAATAAAAGCTCCTAAAGTTGTTTTCCTTGGCAAGATTTCAAGTATAATTCTCTAAAACACAGCTTTGATGGTCATGAGTTGGCAAATCATCCTTTTAAGTCTCACATGCTCACACATATTGCTCAATTTTAACTTGGCCTGACATAATTTGTTTTAAAGTTGGAGAAAAAATTCAGCATTTTGGAGTTTATTGATAATGAAGAGGAAAAGCAAAAGAAACAATCTCATCTTTAAAGAAGATGTTCATCTACACCACAGAGAGAATATGTACACATGCAAACCTGTGAGATAAAAAGCCAAGGGGAGGACGGGGCAGGAATTCTAAAGGAAAATTAACTGTGTTAAATAAAGCATCTGCTGAACATGGGGTACACAGTTTTGCCAGGATACATTTTGGAAGCATTATTTTATCCATAGCATTGCTCATAGTGCTTTATCTAACAAGTTTAAAAATTGAATCTAGCTTTGAAGTGGGTGAGGAGAACCGAGATGATCAGTTCCAAGAAAAAGTGGTCATGAACTTGAACAAGTTTTCCACTCCCACCCCCACCCTAAATACTTTAAGAAGTTGTTGACAGATTGTCAGACTCTGAGGACTGCATCTCAGTGAAGACGCCAGAAGAGAAAGAGTAAGAAATTTGTCTCCTAAGGAAAAAAAAAAAGAACAGAAAAGAAAACATTAAATATTCAGCAGCACACTACCTCCCAGGGCAGCTGACAGCCTACGGACCGCACCTAGCGCGATTTAAAAGCAGAGCTGTCTATGAGTTCAGCCACTGAAGGAATTTACCAGTGGAACCAAAAGAGCTGGCATGGCGTGAGAAGCAAGGGCTGCATTTTATGAGCTGCACAGTAATTTTAAAAGCTTTCTTCAATTTATTCTAGCTTGAGGTATGAAAGCCTGGGCTCACCAGGCACCATGAACATTGGAGCACCCTGCAAGCACGCAGACGCTGATTGATCTCTTGGGAAGAAGTCCTGTCAAACTTGTGCAAGATGAGGGTGGGTGCTTCTAAAGCAGTCTTTTCAATCTGGTGGATAATTATGTCCTTTGCCAAATAATTCTGTGTGGTAGTGACACAACAATTACAGAAATGGTCTCTCCTTAATGCTGTAGTTAATGTGTGTTCAAGCAGAAAGAGGAGAATTGTAATTCCAGACCAAAGGAGGAGAGTGGTGAAAGACCTGGGGACACAGTCTGGAGGTGACCTCTTTCCTGCTGCTAGGGGACAAAAAGGAATTTGCTCTTCTTCTGTGCCGTTAAAAGTCTTCACCCTGCAGAATGAAATATAAAAAAACTGATGATGTCAATAGTTCCCATTTAATTTAACCTTACTGAAGTCTATAGGATATTTTCCATGGGCTCCTGCCATTTCTTTTAACTCTGAGTTGATTCACGGTGGAACTACATCCTGTGCTTACCAGACCTGGCCTTGAAGGGAAGTGGTTAAGCTCTGCTCTGCCAAGCTGGCGGGAGAGTGTGTAGCTCTGCAGGCAGCTGATCCAATTGAGCTGCTGAAATCAAATAGCACATTCCAGATTAGATTACTGCCGCAGAGTCTCACTTTGAGCAGGGTTTCTGTAGGGGTGGCAGGGAGTGAGTGGCCAGTCCAGCCCAGCAACATCACCAAAAAGGATGGAGGAAGAGATGGAGGAGAAGGTGGGGTGGGTGGAGGCAGAGGAAGGGGGATGCTGAAGAGGAACGAAGTGACAAGATTTGCACTGGGAAGTGAGATTCTTCAAACAACACAAGAGCAACTGCAGCACCAACAAAACAACAAACAAGCCTCTTAACATCTATGTTATTTTTAAAGTCCTTTGTCATTTGCCATATTTTAAAGTCCTTTGTCATATTTTAAAGTCATTTGTCCTAAGAAAGGACAAATGATAGCAGCTTCCCCCTACATTCACAGGACACAGCAGGAGGATCAGTTTCTTCACACTGTACCTCCAAGACAAAAACTAACCTCACTAATTCTAGAGAAACTCACCTGTCAGCCATGCTGAGCTGGGTGGTGGTTTTGTGGAGCAACAGGATGGCAACATTTAATTCATTTGTTTTCATATTAGAAGCCACATCCTAGCCCCAGGCACTCTCACAACACGGGCTCCAGTGGAGCTGCACCACACATCTGGCTTCTGAGGTGTCCCATGTTTTGGGGGAGGAGGGGAAGGGACTCCACACCATGATGCCACAAAAGCATCCCAACATTCAAGCCTTGCCACATAACTCTGACTCTCCTAATCGCTGGTGCTGGCCACGGGAAGCGCTCTGGGTGCCCTGCCCACCTGGCTGTTCACAGGGAAGTCTCTCCCGAGGTGAACAGCTGAGCAGAGCCACTGCTGGCAGCTGGGAGATGAGCTGCTGGGAGCAGCACTGGGAATCCAGCAGGACAAGAGCATGCGGGAATCCTCTACGAGCAGATCTAAATCCCCCCGCTCTGTACACAGCCTGAAGGGGGGCACGACTCCTCCATAATCCAGCCTTATACCCTTCCATGATGTGAGGCTTTGGGAAGGGGTTAAGAGGAGAGATGTAGGCTCCTGCTTCTGAGTAGGTAAATTCAGTTTCTGGAGCAATTGAAAAAGGGATTGGGATCTGATTGTTTCTCTGTTCATTTTATATTTTAAGCCCAAAATGAAGGAAAATTCCAGCAGAACAAACTTTTCATCAGAATTAGTACTTTTGATGCCTGCTTTCCTACACATAGCTCAGTACAGAGCTCATAACCCAAGTAAACATGATTCAAGCCTTGAATCGTGCTTTCCAGGACCAAGGGGACTCTTTATTCCATCTCTTTTCTTTATTTATTAGTATTCCCTTTCCTTCATTCATATGTTTATTAGTATTAATTTACTCTAATGATAAATTCTGTCTCTAACATTTTTAGAAAACGAGGCACTAACAGTATTTTTCCAGACTCAATATGTCTTAACCTACTGCGTCTGCTTGAATGCCTAAAAACCTAAAGCTTAAAACCAAAAGACACACCATGTAGCTACCTACTCGCCTGACCATGACTGGGCTTTTTTTTTTTTAAATTCAAATCTAAAAGTTCAATTTAGAATAAAAAGAGCAAAGAGCCAGTGAAACACAGACAATGATGCAGTCAAGAGGTGTGAAGTAAAGAGGAAAGGCCAGAGAAGAAACAAGCCTGGGAAGTTTTGACAGGTTACTTGGCGTTGTACAATATTGCTGGTTAGCTTTTGAGCTGTACCTCTGCAGGGCAAGCACGAAGAACAGAACAAGTAAAGCTTAGGGGGAATTGGAGCAAAGTTGATTTAATGCCATTGGGCTGCCTATGAGCCATCAGGGCCCCCACGCAAAATTAGTCTCAGGCTGCCCGTTCTGCCTAGCAGAAAATCCTACAAGCCAACCTATGCTCACAAAGCAGCAGAAGGCTACCCAGATAAGCCTCAATCTGCCCTTGCAATGGTATGCTTGTTGTTTATCCACCTGTAGCTATTAGGTTGTTCCAATTTTATTTAAACAGCAATGGAGCTCCAGTCAGAGCTGTATATTAATTGCAGTGTATTCTTTGGGCTATAGTGGGAGTCAAGATCAACACCTGTGATTTCAGTGACTGGAAATATACTTACAGCAACTGAAACAAAAATAATTATGGAAATAGATCACTGTTCTGTGCATCAGATTATATGGATTTTATTCCATATACAGCTACACTTATCTTCAGTATCTCTCCATGCCTCAGCTTGTTCTTCCCTCATTGGTGTAATAATATTTTTTCATCTCACTTTGCAGGCAAACTGCAAACCTTAGTGCGCATTATTTTTACCCACTACAACTGAATATACTGTAAGACTCTGAAGTGGGTGGTGCTAGAAGAACTACACTAAACAAAAAAAAAATTACATTCAGTCTCTATTCATTTAAAAATCAGGAATAGACAGGGTCTGGTAAATGAAAGATCACACACAACATGCAAAGGCTTTTATAATACTAGAAGAAAGGGGTTACAGAAGAAGAAAGAGGTATGCTCAGGATTGGTAAAGCTTCTGAAAAGGAAGTCAGAAAAGATTCATTTGTAGGGTCAGTAATACAGTACTTGAAAGAAATTGGCTTTCATATCAAAGGTACCCTGCACTTGTGCCTACAAGCTGCTCATAGGCCTTCAGAAAAGACATACATCTGAAAAGAGACTACAAAAAGGAGAACTAGGATGAATTACTTTAAGACTTTGTAGCAGTAAGCTTGAGAAAAGAACTTGTGGAAACGTGATGAAATTTCAGCTTAATGGGAAACAGCAGTAATGTAGTCAATACAAAGGAGTGCAATAAAAATCCACTTGAGGTAGATAGGTGAGGAACAGGAGCTGTTAGGCAGTTTATTCCTCATGGTAAAGAAATGTCACTTAATGGTGCTAAAGGAAGAAAGGAAATTGAGAGCATATGCCATGAAAGGGTGTGTTGCACTAAAGAAGAAAAATATCTAGCAGTCATATGAGTATGCCCTCTTTCGGTTCACAAACAGCATAAGATGCCATATCCACAAATGAAAGTGTGGAAATTATACAAACTGCAGGAATGGAACAACAACAGTCATACCTGTTCTCTGCAATTTTTTATTTAAACTAAATGGAGATGAACATCTTCAGGAATGAAACAATATTGCACAAAGTAGCTTATGAGAACAAATTCCTCAAAACACACATGCAAACACATACACACATGTGGAAAATCATCCTTCACTGAATATATCAAGTCAGTCTTCCAACTGTGTGGATGTCTCCTGGGGCTTTCCAGTACAGACTGCTGATCAAGTGTGATAGCTGGTGAGTGGGCTATTATTCACATGGAGGTTGGTTCAGAATTAGATTAACAATCTCATTTCCCATGAAACTTGAGGCTGTGTTTTGAGCATTTTCCAAAGACTGAAAGGTACAGCACCTTGTAAATTACTCACATGGGGCTGTATTACCTCCTCTCCTTCCAGATTCGCCTTTACTCACGCAAGTGTGCTCTGATGGGCTCAGAGCTAGTTCTTGAGAGTTTTTATTTTCCCATCAGTGTTTATGATTATCACACATGGGAAAGTCCTCCTCCTCTTATCCATTGTAACTGTGGCAAGCCCACAAGTTCCCATTTGTGCAAGAGTCTGCAAGAGTTCCTTTCAGTAACATCTTCCATGTTAGTAGTTACCCCCATATTCAACACAGATTCAAGGCATGCAGGTATGTTTTATATCTACTAGAAATGCACCACTACCAAGGGAAAAATACTTTTCTCTCCACTAGTCCCTCAGGGAGCACGGCTTTAAAACTGGAACATAGCCCAGACCCCTACACAACAGCAATATCCGAGAAACACCCAACCAAATCTTGAAGCACATGCAAAGAAAGATAAGCAACTCATGGACTAGTCATACAAAAAGGAAAAGCTGACATATTTTTAATATTGTGAGTATTATGCATTTATTGTGCAGCAGTAAATAACATAGCAGTATATGAAAAACATCTCCGATGCCAGATGGCAGTGACAACTGCAATTCAAGGCAAGGCTCTGTCTGAATGATGAAACCATTGGGGAACTACTGCAACTGCAGTAAAGAGAAGGGACAAGCCTTCAGGGGCAATCTCCTCCAAGCTCCAAGTCATCCAGATTTGCAGGAAAATAGTCAACCTATCACAAGACCAACTTGGCTAAATGGGAACACGTGGCTGAGCCCCAGTGCAAATGATCTTACACAGGAGGTGGAAATGAGGACAGGCAGCAAAGGAAGACTGGGCATGTCTGGGCATGCAGGGATATTGTCAGGAAAGCCAAAGGTCAGGTAAGGCTGAAATTGCCAAAGGACACCAAGGACAACAAGATGAGCTTCTATCTGCGCAGGTGAATAAAAAGAATAAAAAAGGAACATGTCATCATGCAGCTAAATGAGGCAGTTGAATTAGTGACAGTGGACACATAAAAGGCTGAGATACCCTGTATTCTTTGCCTTGGCCTTCATAGAAAAAATCT
The DNA here is from genome assembly GCF_034638445.1 of Ciconia boyciana. Lineage (NCBI taxonomy): Eukaryota > Metazoa > Chordata > Aves > Ciconiiformes > Ciconiidae > Ciconia > Ciconia boyciana. The sequence goes on from NC_132937.1 coordinate 51,701,808, forward strand.
CCCAGGTCTCCCCTGACAGGGTCCAAGGAGGAGATGTGCTACCAGCAGTGGATAAGGATTGACTCAGAACTTAATTTGCCTACTGCAGTAAAAGACAATAAAAAATATTTCTATAAATATATTCACAAGAAAAGGAGGATGAAGGAGAATCTCAATCCTTTATTGGATGTGGGGGGAAGCATGGTGACAAGGGATGAGGAAAAGGTTGAGGTACTTAATGCCTTCTTTGCCTCAGTCTTTAATGGTAAGACCAATTGTTCTCAGGGTACCCAGACCCCTCACCTGGAAGACCGGGATGGGGACCAGAATGAAGCACCCATAATCCAAGGAGAAATGGTTAGTAAACTGCTACACCCCTTAGACATACACAAGTCTATGGGCTGATGGGATCCACGCAAGGGTACTGAGGGAGCTGGCGGAAGTGCTCACCAAGCCACTTTCAATCCTTTATGAACAGTCCTGGCTAACCAGGGAGGTCCCAGTTGACTGGAGGTTAGCAAATATGACGCTCACCTACAAGAAGGGCCGGAAGGAGGATCCAGGGAACTACAGTCCTGTCAGTCTGACCTCGGTGCTGGGGAACATTATGGAGCAGATCATCTTGAGTGCCATCACGTGGCACGTACAGGACAAGCAGGTGATCAGGCCCAGTCAGCATGGGTTTATGGAAGGCAGGTCCTGCTTGACTAACCTGATCTCCTTCTATGACAAGATGACCTGCTTACTGCAGGAGAGAAAGGCTGTGGATGTTGTCTATCTAGACTTTAGTAGAGCCTTTGACACCATTTCCCACAGCATTCTCCTGGAGAAATTGGCTGCTCATGGCTTGGACGGGCATACTCTTCGCTGGGTAAAAAACTGGCTGGATGGCCAGGCCCAAAGAGTTGTGGTGAATGGAGCTGAATCCAGTTGGTGGCCAGTTGGTGTAGTGGTGTTCCCCAGGGCTCAGTACTGGGGCCAGTTCTGTTTAATATCTCTATCAATGATCTGGACGAGGGGACCAAGTGCACCCTCAGTCAGTTTGCAGATGACAAACGTTGTGCGGGAGTGTTGATCTGCTTGAGGGTAGGAAGGGAGATCTGGACAGAGGGATCTGGACAGGCTGGATAGATGGGCCAAGGCCCACTCACTGTATGAGATTCAATGAGGCTAAGTGCAGGGTCTTGCACTTGGGTCACAACAACCCCATGCAACGCTACAGGCTTGGGGAAGAGTGGCTGGAAAGCTGGCCAGCAGAAAAGGACCTAGCAGTTATTGTTTGACAGCCAGATCAATATGAGCCAGCAGTGTGTCCAGGTGGCCAAGAAGGCCAGTAGCATCCTGACTTGTATCAGGAATAGTGGCAGGACTAAGGAAGTGATTGTCCCCCTGTACTTGGCACTGGTGAGGCCACACCTCGAATGCTGTGTTCAGTTTTGGGCCTCTCACTACAAGAAAGACATTGAGGTGCTGGAGCGTGTCCAGAGAAGGGCAATGAAGCTGGAGAAGGGTCTGGAGAACAAGTCTTATGAGGAGCAGCTGAGGGAACTGGGGTTGTTTAGTCTGGAGAACGGAGGCTGAGGGGAGACCTTATTGCTCTCTACAACTACCTGAAAGGAGGTTGTAGCAAGGTTGGTGTTGTTCTCTTTTCCCAAGTAGCAAGTGATAGGACGAGAGGAAATGGCCTCAAGTTGTGCCAGGGGAGGTTTAGATTGGATAACAGGAAAAATGTCTTCACTGAAAGGGTTGTGAAGCATCGAAACAGGCTTCCCAGGGAAGTGGTTGAGTCGCCATCCCTGGAGGTATTTAAAAGATGTGTAGACATGGTGCTTAGGGACATGGTTTAGTGGTGGACTTGGAAGTGTTAGGTTTACAGTTGGACTTGATGATCTTAAGGGTCTTTTCCAATCTAAATGATTCTATGATTCTATGATTCTTGAGTAATCTTGACCCCAGTGAGTCCCTGGGACCTGGTAGGAAGCATCTAAGGATGCTTGATCTTTGAAAGTTTCTGGAAAAATCTCCTGATGACAGAAGAAAGTAAAATGTTGCAGTCATCTTCAAAAAGGGCAAGAAAAAAGATCCAAAGAACTACAAGCAAGGTCAGAGGTGGCAATCAAGATGGAGTGGTTGAGTCACCATCCCTAGAGGTATTTAAAAGACGTTTGGGTGAGGTGCTTATGGACATGGTGTAGTGGTGGCCTTGGTAGTGTTAGGTTTATGGTTGGACTCGATGATCCTTAAGGTCTTTTCCAACCTATATGATTCAGCGATTCTGTGAACAGGTCACCCAGAGAGGTGGTAGATGCCCCATCCCTGGAAACATTCAAGGCCAGGTTGGACAGGACTCTGAGCAATCTGATCTAGTTGAAGATGTCCCTGCATATTGCAGGGGGGTTGGACTAGATGGCCTTTAAAGGTCCCTTCCAACCAAAACTATTCTATGATTCTATGATTCTATGGTGGGGCTGGAGCCCTTGCCTTGTGAGGAGAGGCTGCAGGACTGGGGCTGGTTCAGCCAGGAGAAGGGACAGCTTCAGAAGCACCCAACAGCAGCCCAGGCAACAAAGGGAGGGGACTGAGGAGGTGAAGCCCTGCTGTTTTCTAAGGTGTTCAGGTGGAGGATGAGACACAATGGTCATAAACTGAAATAAGGGAGGTTCTCACTGGATATTAGGAAACAAAATTTTGCTGTAAGGTTAATTAAGCAGTAGAACAGATTGCCCAGAGAGGTTGTGCCATCTCCATCATTGGAGGTTTTCAAGACCCAACTAGACAAAGTCCTAAGCAACCTGACCTGAATTGAGTGTTGACCTCCTGCTTGGAGCAGGAGGTTGGACTGGAGACTCTCAAGGTCCCTTCCAGCTGGAAGGACTGTGGGAGTCTATAGAAACTTAAGGTGGGGATGAAGTCTGGCCCTACTGGTTTCTGAAGTAGGAATTAAACAAATTTCTAGTTGCACTATCTGGTGGAGAGCTCTGTGCTCAGCAGTCCCAGACTTCTCATCTTTGGCTCCTTTGCTTTGTCTGTTACCACTTTGTAGGGCTTTCTTCTGTCTTCTGCTTATTTTGGCTATCCAAAGGAGATCCAAGGTATTACAGAAACCAGTCAGTGTCATATATAGGAAATCGCAAGTATCTGTACAGGATGCTGAGCGGTGTCAAATTGTTCACATTTAGCACAATGGCATGCTTGAATTTTGGCACTGTGTGAGACTCAGAGTGGCTTTAAACAAGCAAGAATCTAATACCCTTAATGCACAGGTAGTTCAGCAATAAGAAAAGCACTTCAATTCTAGTACAGAGATTAATTCTGCATAGTAGGAAGACAAGGATTGCCACATGATGTATTAAACCAGTGGTCCTTTTAGACTAATTTCTTCTTTTTGAGAGCAGGAGGTAATATGTGCTTTAGAGGAAGCTGCAAAAAGGCTAACCTAGGAGGTATTTTCTTCCATCTGCTATAGCTGGAGCTCCCACTAAGGTAAACAGTATGCATACATATATGTCTTTCCAATCAAGTCTCACTTCAGTAGGGAGTTATAAGTCGTAAGAAGTACAGTCCTCTTCAGTAGCTCTTGCTACATTTAAATCATTTGAGGCTGGCCTTTAAAACAGGGTTCATAAAATCAAGAAGCTGGATTCACATGTCTAAATAAATAAGAAGGCCTTTCAAATGAGATGTGAACCTTCTGGTCCTGCCAGCCTCAACAGAACTTGTGTGATTCCAGCTCTTTTGAAGACTCATCCACAACTATTTGTGTATCAAGTAGAAATACAGAAGCCTATGCTTACATACCCAAGTTTGACATTTTTGCTTTATGTCTCCAATACCTGTGATGACTAGGATTTACCAGCACCTGTAAACCCTTTGCTTTTTCAATATATAGAGATATTTTCCCATCAAATCAATTAAACCATTTTAGAATGGTGCTCACTACCACAGCATCTAATCATCCAACAGCTGAAAACCTAATCCACCAACTGAAGTACCCATCCGGAAGCAGATGGGTGATCTTTTTTACCAGCTTTTCTGTCCCCTCTCTTCTTCACTGCATTTACAGTGTGGTAGCTATGCAAGCTAAGGTGTGCTGCAGCTATTTTTTTTGTTCATTTATAATTCTTTCTTTGCAAGTTTATTCCAATAAAGCCACTACTCCATTGTATGCAACTCCTTAGGCTTTCATATCTTTGCAATTGCCTACCTCACCCACACTCTCCACCTCCCCCATAAAATTCTGCCAGTGTAAGTGAGGGTGACTGCAAAGCACTCTTGCTTTGAGGTGAGAAATGACAGGCTTTACACTAAGAGCCTCCCTATTTTATATCAGTTTGATGAAGCTTTTTAGAATTCATTTCTAAAGTTTTAAAAAAAGCAGAAAAAAGAAAGGAAGAAAAAAGGTTTCATTTCATTGTGCATTTAAGTGAAATCTTTAAAACCCTTTGCATTATTTTATCACATCAGACTTGTCAAGTCACACTCATTTGAATGAGTGAGATTTGAAAACTTCTGAGTGTTATATTACATTTTCCATTGATATATGCCGTGAATCTTTACGGCTGCATGAAAATGAAGCCAAAAGTAAGAGGAGACAGCTCACTTCAAATGAGTGAGACTGGATAGGTCTGTCATATGTTATTTCAGGTGCTCAGAGGATAGCAATTCTAAGCAGAGATGGGTGATGCGGTTGACAGGTTTGCATGAGTTTAGATAAAGAAGGAAAACTTAATGGCAGAGACAGAAACAAAAGGGGATGACTCTTCTATTGGAGTCATACCCTTTGAAAACTAACTTGAGCCTCATCCCATACTCAAAAGAGGTAGAAATGTCACAGCTGAGAGCCCTTCTGGAGTACTCTTGAGCTCCTGCAATGACACAGCACTCTTCATAGGAGACAGCAGGCATCACTCACTATGCAGGTCATTCTCTTTGGCTAGAAGGTGGAACTATGACACTGTAGCCACCCTCTCCCCTGTGCAGTGTCCGCTGTCACAGATGGTCCTAGCAAGAAGAGGTCTGTGTGGCAGAAAGACTTTGCACATCTTGCTTGCATCTTTGTTCAAAAGCCATCCACAGATGGACCCTGTTTCTAATTTTCAAGAATACTTACCTTCCGTTTGTGCATGCAAAAGTTGACTTTATATACCCATCTCTGTATTTTAAAGTTGCCAAACAGGCTTCTAAAAGTTTCTCAGAGACTTTTCAAAGGAGACGTGATTTTCTGTGCAGCTGAGGGGAGAAATGCGGTGAAAGATACCTTTCAGATTTGCACTGTGCAAGGATGTACTTTCTAGTATGTGCCTGCAGGTTCATTTTTTTTGGCAGAGGGAGCAACACACCGAAGAGTGAAAGACGCAAAAGGGAAGTTCCGGCATTTAATGTGTTTACTCCCACAGTGAGTGCACTGGGAAACTGCACTGGGAAACAGTGAGTCGACGGCTGATTGCACCCCCACAGCCTAAAAGCCAGCCGCTTTCCGGGCGCCCTGGGATGAAAACCCGGGTGTCCCCTTCGGGAGCGCCCGGCCGCTGCTTCCCTCCCCGCGGGCAGCAGAGGGAGATGTTGGCATGCCTTTCGGTAGCAGGTTTGCCTCGGCTGGTTTTTGCCGCTTAATTAATTCAACGTTTGAAGTCAAACCACCGTTTAAAATGCACTGGTATTAAGACGCAAGGGTAGAGGAGTAACGTGGAGAATTTCCACTAAACTTTCTACACAACCACAAATTTTGAGTACTTTTGTGGGATGTTTTTGGAAAGTCAGTGCAGCAGAAATGTTGGCTGTTACAGCAAAATCTTCTCAGGAAAGAGTTCATGCACTGAGGCGTTTGTTCAGCGTTTCTGAGACTGAAAACAAATCAAACGTGATAATTTTTAGGAAGACAGAATAGAATGTAAAAACGTGTTTTTGTTGGTTTGGGCATGTGACACACTGTAACCATTTTAAAGGAAGAGAGGTATGGGGATAAGCATTTTTGAGTGATATAAGCATACATTGGATAAATATATGAGCATACTTTGATGCCCTGGTTGTGGTGAGATCAAACTTGATCAGGTTTATCTATCTTGAAAAGCACCAATAACAAGAAAAAAAAAAATCTTTGTTCAGTTCGGCATACCCAAGGGGCCACAAAAGGTATGTTAGTTTTGTATCAGCCAAGAATTTTCTCCTTGTGTTTGGATTTCATTAGGAGAGAAAGAAAACCCAGTATTTGCATTTACTTTTCTGTTTGGGAAGAATATCTGCTAAGTTGGGATGCTGGCATTAGAGCAAGCACTAGCTCCTTGTACTTCTCTTCTTCTGTGAGTCAAGTGAATGTTAGATTTGTTCTTAGACATCGGGTAGAAGGAGATACACAGGTGACCTGGTTCTGTTTTGACTGAAAACAAGTTTCCACAGGAAGGGCTCCACTGGCTTGACAGTGAAGGTAAGCGAGAGCAGGGCGAGGTGCTCTGGTGGTGTCTGTGCTGCTCCGGAGGGGGAGAAATGCCTTGTGTTGATAGCTCCCCTTTTCCAGTCACTCTGCAGATCTGCTTACCATTCTGTAAGACTCAATTAAGGTAAAACATGGACACAAATTAGGAAAAAATAAATCGGACAGTTTTGTCTGGAAATTGTTTTGCTCCTAGAGTTCAAAACTGATTTTGAAGGCACATTCCTTAAATTTTGTTTTGTTTTGATCTTACCACTTTTAGGTCCTTGGATTTCCTCTAAGTGTAAAAGAGCCAAAAAGGTGAGGTATTTCTTCCCACTAAAAGTTATTGAAATGCAAAGTATAGATATTACCTGAAGATACTTACAGAGGCACCACCTAGCACTGAGGCAAGGGAAACGTGTTATTAAACACCCAGCTCCTCAGGGTGATGGTACTTGAAGCCAGATAAATTATATCTGTGACTCACATTTCCAGCACTTACATGCGGGCACAAAGCTGGCTTCAGTCAAATTCTCCCTGCTGTTTCCAGTGCGTAGGGTAGGCAGCACAGCGCAGCGGCACCAGCCCAGATTCCGTCAGCAGGTGACACCGGTGCCATCAGGCCATCGAAGCACTGGCACTGAAGGTGGCTGTTGCTACCATTCAGTTTGTCAACAGGTCCTGCAGGCAAAGGTCTAGCAAGAGTGTAAGCGCAGCTGGAATGGCAGGCAAAATCCCCTCCCTCCGTCCCCCATCTTATGTCGTGCTGATCATTGTTTCTGAAAATGGTGTTTCTATGAACTTTTGAAGCACAAGAGTTGTGGTTTTTACATTCTGGTACTTCACTGATAAGTACAGCAGGTCTAATTGTTTTTCTGTCTTGTCAATACAAAACTGCAGCAGATCATCCAAAATCCGTGGAGTTCCTCCAAACTTAATTGCAGTGCAAACAAAAGCCATGGTAGGCCCTGAATCCCTACCCAAGCAAAAAAATTCGGTTTTCACTCTGCCATACTACAAAGTTCAGTGACAACTGGCTACACACAATGTGCAGGAGATAACATGAAGTAACACAAGTACTAATGTCTAAAAGAAATGTGAGGGATACAGCTTTCAGATTTCAAAAAAAGTATCTAAAAAGTAGAAGCAGTGAGAGAGAAAAAAAAAAAAAGCCACAGTTGTAATGAGAAAATTCTCTGCATTTCCTGGACCATGTTTTTAACTGGTAAAGTGTAATCAGATAACATTGGGATAAACTTAGTATCACATACAACATTAATGTTAATGAAAGCTTTTTATTTATTTTCTCTTTTGAATAATAATGTAAAATCAAATTTAAATTGTAAATAGTATCCAGATACTACTAGTTTCCTGGCTCAAATTCTTCAGCACATATGGCAGAAGCATAAGCTTGTGCCAGTCTGCCTACTTTGGGTAATTTTGCATGCAAATAGTTTAGTCCCTATACTAAGGTGCTAGAATGTGTTTAGTACACTTGAAAATATTTGCATTGCAAAAGGAGAGCTAATCTCCCGAGGAAAATCAAATTGATATTTTCTATTAAGGGACTACTTTGGACATTGTGTGGCACTGTTATACGGAAAATTATGTTTACAGTACAGCTAGAATTTTTACTTGACCTTCATAAGAGAAGGACCCACTACTGCTTTGCCAAATTCATAAACTATTGGAACAGTCTCTGGTTGTCATTCACTACAATGCTCCTTTGCTACTCCTGAATCTTTTCTGTGATAATTTCATCACTTTGATAAAGCTATTCCCCATAAACAGGTTTAGCAGTGATTGCAATGTTTAATAAGTACTCAGGAGGCAGGTTGGTTGGAAAGAAGAAACAGCACTTATTAATGGCATGAATAATTAGCACAGCTGGGTCTGCTCTAGCTTCTGGAAATGTCTATTTCACATTGGACATGCTTAGAGACTCAACTCTCGACCAGTTCATGGCCTTGCCTCCCATCCATAGCAATGCTAATATATGCATTCCCATACCAGTAAGCTGATACTCAGACTTACATTTCCAACCTTCCCCTGCCACACACACACACACACACACATGTATCCCTTTTTGTTATTTAAATTCATCTCTGACAACATTCATCTTTGAAACAGCATGTAATTGGTAAGTATAGCATCTAATACAGTACTGGTTCATTTAGTCCATGCTGTTTGCATCCTGTCACTGTTGTATCTGGCTGGCTGTCTTGCAACACAGGACCAGCAATGACTCAGTCCAGTTTGATTGGAAAGCTGCCCGGCGGAAAAGGACCTGGGGGTGCTGGTTGACAGCCGGCTGAACATGAGCCAGCAGTGTGCCCAGGTGGCCAAGAAAGCCAACAGCGTCCTGGCTTACATCAGGATAGTGTGGCCAGCAGGAGTAGGGAAGTGGTTGTGCCCCTGTACTCGGCACTGGTGAGGCCGCACCTCAAATACTGTGTTCAGTTTTCTGCCCCTCACTGCAAAAGAGACATTGAGGGGCTGGAGCATGTCCAGAGAAGGGCAACGAAGCTGGTGAAGGGTCTAGAGCAGAATTCTGATGAGGAGTGGCTGAAGGAACTGGGGTTGTTTAGCCTGGAGAAAAGGAGGCTCAGGGGAGACCTTATTGCTCTCTACAGCTACCTGAAAGGAGGTTGTAGAGAGGTGGGTATCGGTCTCTTCTCCCATGTAACAAGTGATAGAACGAGAGGAAATGTCCTCAAGTTGCTCCAGGGGAGGTTTAGATTAGAAAAATTATTAGAAAATGATTAGAAAAAATTTCTTCACTGAAAGGGTTGTCAAGCATTGGAACAGGCTGCCCAGGGAAGTGGTGGAGTCACCATCCCTGGAGGTATTTAAAAAATGTGTAGACATGGCACTTCAGGACATGGTTTAGTAGGCATGGAGGTGTTGGTTTGGCGGTTGGACTAGAAGATCTTAGAGGTCTTTTCCAACCTTAATGATTCTATGATTCTATGACTATGTTAAACTCAGCTGGTATTAGGTGGACACTGTGACAGTGGTGATGCTGGAGTCAGCAGTGACTCAATACTCAATGCTTCCTCCAGCACCAGACTCTCTCATGACACTGGAGACAGATCTGGATTCCCATGTATTTCAAGTCCCACAAAGTGCACACTGTTTGTCAAGATGGCTTTTGAAAGGTGTTTTTTCTTAAAGTGTAGCTGTAAGTTCAGCCACACGTTTCTATAGTTTCAGCACCATGTGTAGAATAGCGGAACATTTAAATTTTTCATATTGTTTTGTAGGGGAGGGAAGTTTTGGAATTATTTCCAGTTAGTTTCTATAATTACATTACTCATGTGGCTATTGTACTTAGAGAAAAGCTGATGAAGTTACAAGTAGGCTCTTTTCTTTCTTTTTTTTTCTTTTTTCAGTCTGCAGACAGATTTTCTTGGCCCTGTTTGCTGATCCATGTGCAAATACAGCTGGCTGTCTATGCTGCAGAAAAAGCTCATCTGAGGCCTAACTGAATACTGCCTTATACAGCTGCCATAAACACTCAAGAAGAAAGGTGTAAGCACCTTGGGAAATTCCTGAAGCAGTAGCCCTTCATGTGGTGGATAGCCTGGGTCAGAGCAGAAGGGTTAGGGACTGTGCAATTGGCCGTGCAGCAAGGTAGGGGATTTCAGGGCCTTTTGCAACGGATCTGTAAGCTGGAGCAGAATTCCTTTGCAGTGACCAAGGCTGTCCTGCACTTTTTTCCCGAGGACTTACTGATAAGGCCACTGATTAGTTAAGTCTTAATAATTTTAAAAAGGCTATTGTAAATGTCTGTCTAATACCAGATGAAGTAATTTTCCAGCAGGTCCCGTGAGGGCCTGTTGACTTTCAACATATGGAGAAAGAATTTCATCTGAACACAAAAGACATGTAGATGCACTCTAAACTGTGCATGGAGTATTTCAATTGTTGCTTTTATTTAATTTGAATTAGCAATTACGTTATCTTTTTTGAGTGTATGTTTAATAGATGTAATGGCTGCTAAGCTGATTTTTAGACTTTTTAAAATTGAGAGATTTCCGTTATCTTTATAAGGAACTTCCACAGGTTTTCTTATTCTGTATCATTTACAATCCAGATTAAATCATCATTCATTACAATGTCAGAACCATGTAATCCTTCAAAAATCTGTGAAATTACTCTATGAAATACCCCAGGTACAGAACTAATATCAAATGGCAATTTATGGGTCTTCAAACCTTCAAATGGTATATTTGAAGTCACCTAACTTACCTAATCTAATTTGCCAAAAGGCAAATCTTATATACAAAATTGCAAATACGATTATTTATGACATACTAACTGTTGCCTCATAATTTTTTCATTGAATAATACTTAGATCTTTGTTTTGATACCATTTCTCGGAGGGTGTCATGCTTATTAAACTCTGCTGAGGCAGGCTATTTGAGGGGAAAACTTTCTAGTAACTACCTTATGCTCTTTGGCTCTGCATTGTTAAGGCTTCAGAACACTTCTGCATGACTCAGGGCATACTCAAAGGCCTTTTGCCCTTTATTTGTATACTAGATCTGAATCACTTGGCAAGAACCCTGTAATGCTGTGAGTGAGAACATCCCTTCTGCTGCTATCTCATCCTCAGAGCCTTTCTTGCAGGGTGCTGTACTATCAGTGAAATAGTGAAATAGTGAAATATCTCATATTACTACTTTCTTAATGCCCATTTCTGTTTATGTATTTCTATGTGTTGGTGAGTCTGGGGAGGGACAGGGAGTACAGTTGGTTTTAAATATGCCACGTGTACTTGTGTGGTAGAAGAAGCCACTGGGCAATTGTAGGGCTCCTCGCCCTCAGGAAGGCTCTGGAATTGGGTTCAATTTCCAGGTACTGACAAAGGAATTAACTACCAGTGATTCAGTTCAAGGTGTTAATAATTTTTTATGTTGGATTTTGATGTTGGTTGTTAGAAGAAAAAATTTGAATTCTGCATTAGCCAGGAAGTATCCCCTCCTCAATACCAGTAGCACAGCTAACCACATGCTTCATAGCTCTATTAAACTATCAGTAAGTCTCTAAGTAATATCAACAATTAAAGAGCCACTGGTAGTGTTCTGAATTAAAACAATAGTGACAGCAACGGAAGCAGTTCAAATAGTCTTAGAGCTATGTGTAAGGCTGACTGCAGACTCAGGTCCCTGCTCTTCTCACATTTCAATAATTATCCTTCCAGACATAAGGCAAGTGTTTAATATTTCTGATGAAAGCTGAGATTCTCGAGTCCAATTATTCAGCAACTTTAAAAAAAAAAAAAAAAAGCATCCATTTGAGCAGCTGCATAATGATATTATAGGTCTTTGTACGAACACATCTGTTAGCATAGATACTTCCATAGGAACATTACCTCATCATTAGTATATTCAGTCCCATACTAATAATATGATACCTATCTGTATAGCAAGGTGCCAAACCAACTACAAAGACAGTTTGATGAGAAGCAGCGGTTGTTGATTTGTGAGCACTCAAATGCTCTCCCTGATTTGCAGGGGACCAGCTGGTTAGAATCTGAACTGAATCAAATAACGTGCACTTTGGTGCACGCCATCAGCTGTGCTGCTTTTTGTTCTTCCATTATGTCAAATCAAGGGAAGCATGGTCAAACAGTCTCAATACAGATCTGGGATCTCTTCCTGGTCTCACAATATCTTTTTCTGTTGCTGTAACCTGGCTTCCCGATTATATCCCATCTATGAAATAGCCTATGACCTGTTTTGCGGAGAATTGTGAGACTTGCTTAGTTACATTTGTAAAATACTTTAAAGATCAAACAACAACAGGAAAACAATCCCAGGCTTTTCTGAGGGAAAGCAGGAGATTCTGATCCGAGCCCCAAGCCCCTGTTCATTTGCTCTGATTTTCCCCCACAACCCTTTACATGGCATTAGTGCTTCCTGTTGTGAGGGCCAAACCCCCAGAGGTGTTCAGCCAGCTGGAACTGCCAGCCTGGGGAGCAAAGGTAGAAATGGGGCCAGCTGAATCTGCAGCTTCAACATTTGCACAAGTACAGTCCCATAGAGGTTTTACAAAGCCTTTCCCCTTTGAAATATATTATGATCCGCCACAAGGTGACAGGAGAAGAAATAAGGTAATTAGAAGAGGCAATGGTAGTGAAGGGTGAGTATGGAAAGGGTAGAGGAGGAGAGAAAGACCGTGTGATAGTGTGTGTGAACACCTGCTTGTATCTTCCTGACTTCCCCTATTCCCAGTGATTGTTGCCTCTTTTAGCAGGAAATACACAGCTCAAAATAAAAATGAGAGACATAGTCGTACAAAGCAGCAGGCAACGTGAAGTCTCCATTTTAGTAAGTCACACTGTAGTCCGCTGTGCCTACAGATTTCTCATCTCAAATAAGTGATACCAGATGGGATTGTAATAATTCCCATTGTTATGGAACAGTCCTGCTACTTTTGGGAAAGTGCTGTCTCAGAGAGCAGCATCCTCTGAGCATCCAGGCCAGTGAAAAACACCGCTCGCATTCCACAGCCTTTTGCATTATTGCTCACTGTCTGCCATAGCTTACTACTGCCTGGTGTGGGATTCTGTTTCAATGGATAGACAGTGACAGGTACTGTATGTAGGCCAACAGGAACTTATTATAAACACAGAACAATAAGGGAGGTCTGACTTAGTGTGTTGGTGAAACTCCTGTCTGTTAGCAATTCACTTCTTTTGAAAAAAACAGAAACCGGGCCTCTGCTGCCTGAGGGATGCTGGCACATCAATCAATCCATTAAGTAAGTAAATAAAGCAATAACTGAAGAATAAATAATTTCTGAAATCCACCAACAAAATCTTCAACTATATAAATTACCACAATGAAATGACTCATGAACAATTTGGAGGCTGCAGTGTATGTTCAAATATGGAGGGGAAAAAAAAAAAAGGAAAATAACAGCAGGGCTAGCTGTGAAATGCCGATCTCTCTTTGATGCTCCAAATCTTTCCTTTACTCCTTCTCATTCACACCCTATTGTGAGGAAAAAAAAAAAAAAAAAGAAGTAGAAGAAAAAAAACCTGCAGCACATTTCCTCTAGCACAGAGGGTGGACAAAACAGCTGCCTCCACAGCTGATGCCACCATTAACTCCCCCTGAGTGCTCCGCTAACCCAAAACACAGGATCCCCTGGAAGGCACAGCACACAGCTCTGCAAGCAAAGCACCCGGCTCTCCTGGTGCTGCTGCATGCTGCCTCCTCACCAGCAGACACAATAGGTATATGAAATCAGGCCTTCTGAATAATTCATCCCTTATGTTGGGAAAAAAACCAAAGAAATAATACATTTGCTGGTAGATAAGTGCACAGCAGGTCTTTTTAAGGAGGGCAGCAAATTCAGAGTTGCAGCTTTTTATTTCCATTTATTTCCATTCCCCCATTTATTTGGGGAGGGGGAACAAACCTAAGAGTGCTGACAACTTTAGTAGGTATATTTTGTGTGCTGAAAGCTGTGGATGAACCCTTTCAATTCATTACTATGGTTATGAATTAGCGTTGTGAATCTTGTGGCATGTTTTTCAACTGGACTGTGCATCCATAGTCCCCATGAAGAGGTTCAGAAACCACCTACCTGAGACTCTGCTCTCATAGCAAGATGGGATAGTTGTCAGGAAGGCAATGTACTTAAACTGAATGTGATTGTCTGCTACAAAGCAATGAGTTGAACAGAAGCCTAAAACTGAGTTTTTCATTGATATTAGAATATTCTGGAGCCAAGACTTTTGTGGATTGGACTCTAAATTGTTTTAGTGTCACTTAAATACCCACTAATTTAACACCAGTTAAAATGGCAATAAAACCACCCCCCACTGTGTTGAGCTGTCATCCTATTTATAAATAATAGCTCCAAATCTTAATACTAACTATGCTAAGCAATGCCACTGGGATGAAATTGATGGTGAATGTGCATAGCTTAATTTTTTTGAATATACTATGAGGCAGTCTAGCCAAGTTTTTTTAATTACTATTACTACTTTAACGTCACATAGTTATTTCCATAGAACGAACACTGGAGGGAAAAGTGGTATTCCTGTAAGAACTTTCAAGTAAGAAGTCTTTGTGGTTAACCATTTCCAATTCGCTCTGTGGTCTGCCAAGGTTTAAACAGTGCCTCTTTATCACCTTGTAGTTATGTACCTTCCTTTGCAATTTGCCAAAGAAGTGTGTTCTTGTATAATTGCTTTCTTTATAATCTGACTTGCAGGTTAACCACAAATCACCTAATGTTTAGGACAGGGGTGGCATTCAGTGGGTAAAGAGAGAAGGTACAAGAACTCCCTTCTGTGCCTATCCCTGACAATCAGCCACTGAAACATTTGATGGAAATACACCCATTTACCCATGCCATACTTTGCACATGTAGGAAAAAGGTGCCATGATCCATAAGTATGTGATTAGATTGAAGAGAGCCATTAAAGGTTAGTGTGAACCTAACTGCTGTATCTGGTCAGCAGATAGCCAGCATCATGGGCAATTCTGGGTACAGCACTGGGAGATGGAGTGCTTTGTGGTTCTTGACCAAAAGTGGGATGAACTGAAACCTTGAGATCTCAAAACAATCCTGACATCTGAGTCAATGTGCAGCTGGGAATCTTAATAATGAAACACATCTCGAGCTTTCAAAGTGGCTGGAAATATTTGAGAGGAAAAATAAGAAGTGTTAAAGGAAACAATCCACACTTAGCAGTAGGCTGCAATGGGATTGTTAAGTTTCTTACTTATTCAGATGCCTCACTGACCTGTTTTGCATAAAGGGAAATGGATTTTGATGTTCTACCAAATGAATGTCACCATCCAGAAGGCATGTCTTCAGCATCTCTGGTTAAAATATGACTATTCTACCCTCTCCAGAGACTGGGCTGGTGCTCATTGCGGCCACTGTTGGGAGCTGAAAAGTGCACTAGCTTGATACCTTCTGTACCCTGAGGCAGTGGTCCCATTTTTGCCAAGATTCCCATGAAAGGAGGGAATCAAAGCCTGAGATGACTTAAGAAATGAATTCTGGGCATCAGTGACCAAGGCTGATCCCATTCTGCTATAAGATATTTATAGGCACATCTGGATATTCAGAAAGAACATAAGAAGTGCCCTGGGAATTCTTAAACACAGAGAGACAGAGGGATGGATCAAGAGAGGAAATAAGCAGTATTTATTGTTGCATCTCAAATGCTCTCTTTTTATGTTTTCCTATCTGTCTTTCTCTTGTTTTCTCTAGTTAGGTAGTCATATCTTGATTTCTCCAAGCTGGAGCCAGGTGCAATTTTTAATGTATAGATAACTATATCTTTCCTAGTTCCTAACCAGAAAACTAGCTCTTTTTTTTTTTTTTTTTTTTTTTGTTAATTTAAGATAGGCACAGGTCTGTCTGTGAGTCTGAGGACAAAGAATTGGAAGAGGATCTCACAATTCCATTTTCATCCAAACAGTTTCTGTGGTGTTAGATAACACCACAAGCATGGCCAAAGAGATCAAAACCAGATTCTGAATAGCTGTAGAAATGGTGGGCTACAAAACCACCACAATACCTTTAGGACCAGCTCCTTTCACAGACAGAATATGTATATTGAGGCCATTGTCCACAGATGTCTATTCAACCCATTCTTAAAACACAGTATATTTTACAACTTCTGCATGTATCTGGTTTGGGTCATCTCTTCATATGTAAGAAAGCTTTTCCTGATGTTTCATGTTAATTTACACACACACACACACATAAAAAATACCCTGTTAGCCACAGAAAGCAACTGACGACAGATTCCTTTGTAAAACTATTTATGTACTGAAAGATTGTCGTTGTATCTCAGCTTCCTTTCAGGTTTCCAAACTAAATGAAACAAATTATTCAACCTTGCCTTTCATTCCAGTTACTTTTCTTTGAACACTCACCATATCATCCTTTTTTTCTGGTCAACAAATTCTGGCTTCACATAACCAGTACTTTTACCCTTCATTGGGTTCACTTTATACAAAAATGGCACAGTGGAATCAAACAAGTTAAATTATTCCAGCATGACCGCAGATAACAATAAACATAACCAAAATGTTTATTGTTTTGAAATATTAGTACTAGCAGCCCAGCATTTAGATTAGGAGTAGAATATATAGACATGTAAGGGAATTTAAAATATGTGCTAGAGATTTTCAAGTGGCAACAAGGAAATAAATTTATCTTAAATTTCTAATGGATTTTTAAGTAAAATATTGGTTAATGCAGACATTTTAGATAGCTGCAACAGGGGAACTTTAGGAAAGGAATACCTGGACATCAGTACTTTGAAATGAATCTCAAACTCTCATTCCTAGACACAAGGAATATTTTTGGAAATGTTACTTCAGAGAAGGCAGGATTGAGTGAGGTTCATCTACAAATTTTCTCCTTCCTAAAACACTTTACATTTATTTATCTAAATGCTAACATTGGTCCTGTGTCACAAGCCTGTCACAACCAGAAGGACCATGATATAACTTACAAGATGTATTAGCACTTCACACTAACTGCAGTGAAAATGTTCAGCCAAAGGCTGTCATAGCTGAGCCATGTTTGTTCTCCAGCTCGTCTTGCCAAATGTGGATGACCTAATCTGCCTTTGCTCAGTTTAGCTTCCAGTTTCAGACTTCCCAGAATTTATGCAGGAGAAAAATTCCCAATAAGAGGCTGTGCTGATGTTCTGTCATGAGGTCTTATGAAAACATGATTTCCAGAAAAGGGCAAATGTGTTATTTCGTAGTAGCCCACAGATAGGAATGCCTTTGTGGTGCTATGCCTCCTGAAGTATCTACTCAAACTGTACTGCTATACTGTTTGTCATGACCAAATACATCATATTTCTCCAGAGCTTGGCATGTCAGCTCAGTGGCATCGTTGCACCATCATGGGTTAAATGTCTGTGGATTCACACATCCTATATTGAATATGTAATACAAATACAGCATACAGTTTATCCTCTAGATTGTTGTGATTCCTTCTGTATGGAGCATTTACAATTTTTTTAAAGGAAGTTCTCTTAACTTCCAGTTATGTTTTCCTTTTGTAGCAGTTCCTAATTCATACTGCCGTATCCCAGTAATGACTTCATTTTCAGGATGGAGTATTTCTGTAGTGACCTTGAGAAGATAGGATAATGCTACTTGCTCTCAGTAAGCCACTTTGTGATAGAGAAAATCTTCGTGACTTACTACAACACAATTACAAGATTGCCATTCAGGTGTGTTTGCCATTTTATAACTGCCATTTAAAAATGTGTTTAATAATTAGCAGTAATAAACCCTAACTGGCATGGAAGCAAGTCTTGCAACAACCACCAGGCAGTAGGTTTACTTCTGCACACCCACAGCCCATCAAGTGAAATCTTATCTTTTAATTGTTGCATTTAATGTTGTTTACATTGTTTGGAATACTTTCTGACTGGTTTTCTTAACTGCTGAATTTGTATACAGAACAGCAAACATTACTCTTTTGCTCAATAAAGTTCAATTTAGAGTGAATTGTTTGTAGTTATAAATAGAGGCTGATATAGCTGATATACATTTATCTCCTGCCAAATTCATGCCTTGGAGATATTCTTTATGGATAATAAAAAGCACTGATGAAGATACTTTCTTCACTGCTCTTGGTTTTCCTTTGTACTCACAGTAGGTTCTCATGCCCCTTCTGCACAGCAAGACAGTAAAAACATAACATATTCTATTTTATATGGACACATATATATTAGTGGGTAAATAATCCCCAGTCTAATACCACCAACAGTTAGACCCTTCACTCTGGTGGAACTGACGTACTTGGCCCAAAAGTCAGTATTTTGGCTATGCCTGTTTGCAAGCACAATACAATCACAGTTTTCCTGGATATGGCAGGCTGTCACAAAGAGGCAACTTTTATAAAATCTCAACACAGAGGACTAGAAACATCATTCATGTAAAAGAATCCCTCCATTGCTTAGATATCTACTGCAATACAGATGCATGTATTAAAGGACACTCTGCACCTTTATAAACCAAAGCAAAGCTGAAAAAAACCCCTAAGAATTAAACAGATGGAATTGGTTTTATACCACTCTGTCTAGCAAGTATAAGAAAGATTGCTGCACAATTTTCCCTTCATAAGTTATGGATGCAATGGATTTTGTACCTCTGTCACTGAGCAATAAACAGTACAGAATTTCTATTTCTGGTGTTGAATTTTGTAGTTGCATTTTTTAATCCGTGCTATCTCAAGAAGATAATTACTACTGAATCAACAAATGCTACCCAATAGAGAATGGTGACTCTTGGGAAATTATGTAGCTCCTCACTTACTTGCAAAACAAAAATGATTGTTGAGTGGACAGAACAAGGGTGTCTAATTTTCTCTTAATTACTTTTAGTAAATGGTCAGGTGGATTTTTATTTTCTTTGAAAAGGCCACTATAAATTCTTGTTCACCCAAGAGTAGGATGAAAAGAAATGTGGTTATAAGATATCCATCTTTAGCTAATAGAGACAAACTGATCTGTAGGACATGGGGCAGGGGGAGGCAAGGGGAATCTTTCTTCCCCTCTGAACCATGAGTTCAAGCTTCCATGATATCTTACTCTTTGTACGTAGAGTTATCACTTAATATGTGTACTACACTCCTATTCAGCAGGTGTAACAGATATTGCAATGGCCGCACTGTAAACGTAAAAAGACACGGCCTCTACCCTGAAAAGCATTGCTTGCTGCTCTTAACTCTTTTCTCCTACTGTAAAGCCACAGAGAAATTATCACTGTATAAGAGATATTACAACAGGCACAGTGTGCTCTACAGAGGACAGACTGAAAAGCACTGTATTTTTCCCAGTGGACTGTGATGTCTAAATTCAGACCTCTTTGGCAAGATCTGGGAAGGGGTGTTTTGTTTTGGAAGTCAATGATTCCCTCATGACTAACGTAATACAGTAATGCTATGTGCTATACAGAAGCTGATGTAATATCATTGAACACTGGGATCATCAGGGCAAAGCACACTGGCTTATATCTTTAAACTAGGTATATCTCTTCAAATTTCATTATTTCAGAAAAAAAATAATAATAATCTAGAAAGTTTACATTTTCGAGGGAAAAGAGCAGTAAAGAGAGGGATGAGTCCACCATCTACATGATAACTTGTATGATGCCATAAATTTGTAGTTAGTCATCCACAATAGCAACAAGCTTAATGTTTGGTAGGGACTGATCCAGCAGTCTTCAAAGGAGAACATTTAAATAAAGATGAAGGCATATTTCCTAGATCCTCAACAGAGCTTTCTGTCCTTAGTAGGGGTCTGAGAAACATATATTAAAATCTGTGGCAATAAATCTACTGATTAATAGGCATAATCTGATTAACAGTTCAGCTATTTTCCTGTGCTTTGTAAAAAAAGCCCAAAATTCTCTCTCCCCCCGCCCCCCCCTAGGTTTGGATTTATAACACTGTGGCAAGCTTAAGGCGAGTTCAATAACTAGGTGCTCTTGGCAGCTGTGTTAGGATAATTCATTCCATCATGCAATGCAGCTTCCTGAAATATGTGCCTGTACTATGAATCATACTACACACATAATTTCTAAGAGAGAGAAAGAGAAAGAGAGACCAGTATTCTACCAAAAGTTTTAAAACTTGCATAATTCTTAGAAGTGAGTAAAAGCCTAAACATAAATACAAACCATCAGGACAGCAAATTCAGTCCTGATGTAAGCAAATATAAAGTCATTTTTATTAAGGTAGACTAAAAAGTTTGAAACCAATTTTTACACAAGTTTCCATTACAGGACCTTTAGAAGTCTTCCATTGTTCTGAAGTGCTTCACAAAATATATTTTGGAAAATGTTAAGCTTTAAAATAAGCAGTGATTATCTGCTCTCTTTGTCACTGAGTGCAGTCCAAGGGTTGATATTTAAGCAGTCGTATTGATTTCAATTTATTTCTTTATTTCAGTTCTGACAACCCACTCCCCATTTTCCAGTTGTTTCCAAACTTTTCTAGCTTCAAGAAGGTCTGGAGGACAGTGTGCAGATTTCATTGTCATCATCTTGATATACTCTCTGTTATTACTATAAACACCTTGCAGCTTTCCAAAGTTGGCAGTTTTTAAATGTTTCAAAATGGAAAAAAGTAAACCAAAACCAAATGAAAAACATACATGCAGCAGCTTCATCCCCTGAAGGTTCTGAATAGGATTCACAATATTGCATTCAGTGAAAACAAATAACAGAAGATAAAAAGGAAAACCAGAGTCTGAAATGTTCAATGTTGCCAAAAAAGGAGAGTTTTGAAGCAATGTGATTTATATGTATGTAGTTTTAAAAAAAAAATATTTTAGAAAAAAAAGTTTATTTTGATGTATGATTTATGTTCTGAACATTTGCAATTGGAGAAAAATAGTAACAGAAAAAAAGGTAAATCTTACTTTCAGACCAAGAAGATTAAAGACTTTTGATCTAGTACCAAGGAGATTAAAGACTTTTGATCTAGTACTCTGCAGAACAGTATGAACACACCCACATATGGTAATCTTTTCTGAACCACCTCGCAGCTTCTGTCATGATTTCGTGCTACCTGTAAGGCAATGAGAGCAAAAATGCTTAATTCAGTGAGAAAACATCATCATATCATCATCGTAAGCAATACAGCATATTGCTTAGCATTAATAAACCAGCCTGTCCTGACCAGTAGTTTGTCAATACTAAAGATGCATGACAGCATCACAGAACATGGCAGAACATTTTCCATTATTTCCACTGCTTAGTAAGCAACTACATCCATAGCTCTCACTCATCCACAACTCCAAGTTGGGCTAACAAAGATCAGTGAAGGTCTCATCTTCATGAGAAACATGCCATTCCCCTCCCTGATCCCTCTGCAGCTTTGTTATACTCCTCTGTTGACCATTGCTCTTCTGTCACACATTTGTCCACGTAGGTCACTGACATTGCTGTGTTTGTGGTAAAGGCCTTCAGAGTAGAAGTACAGTAGAACAAGACTCAGTCTTTCTCAAACTTATCACCAAAAGTAATCATCCCAGTAAAAGAAGAGCTATCTGTACTGCCCACATCATTCTTCCTAGACAGATTATGTTTTTGAATGCTTTGATCAAAAGACAGCGTCAAAGAGAAAGAACATTGTAAAGAGACTGCAAGTTCAGTTCTGCTTCCTCCCAAACTCTTTGGTGCACATGTACTTTTAAATTAAGTAGCAGTTTAATGGGCAGGATTAAAATGTTCCAACAGGTGGATCCCTAGATTAACTTCTGCCAGCTTGTGGAAATCATTTGTCCTTCTACAGATTTATAGAAATTTATGCTGGATGAATTTCATATAAATTTGTTTTTCATCTCATAATGCATCTCAGAATTTCAAGCTCAGCAGGAGCAAATCAGCATTTCCTCAAGATGTGAGTGAATAAAGAAAATAGGGATGAATGGAAACAGAGTTTGAAAACCATCTTCATCTAGCAATCTTTATTCTTTCCCACGTGTCTACTCCTTATTTTCTACACCTTCTTTTACAAGTCACTTTACCCGCCTGCTCTTCTTCCATTAATAAGTTGGATGAAATGTACAGGCAACCCTTGGCTTCCATGTTAATCAAACCCTGACCTCGTTGTTTAGGATATGCTCCTGTACGTATCAGTTGGGATTTGTGAACAAATAAAAACAGTTTGGCAAATTCTGTGTGTGCAATGTATAAATTCTGTGTATGGAAATGGTAAAAGTCCTAGGGCATTTTTTCCCCCTTTTCTTGTGTCCTTCCATGATGGCAGGCTACCCATTTTTTCCTTTCAGGTAGTTCCTTGTGGGCTGCAGAGGACAGGCCAGTATTCCATAGTCCACGTTTGGAATAAGTTTGACCCACAGATGTTGGAATACATGGATCCCCTGATGGTACATGAGTTTCCAGCCCAGGAAATCTCTCCCTTTTCTCTTATGCATTTAAGTGTATTTGCAAATGCCCTACAGAAGGAAAGAAACTCCAGATATTGCACTTTTCATTGCAGAAATACAGACTTCAAGAGTCAAATTACACTAGTTTTCCATTCCATGTATCCCTGTGTGAGGTTTGAAATCGTATAAAAGCAAAATTGGTACAGCCCTGCTAACCAGCCAGTTCAGGCACAATTTCAGGAAATAAGAGGCAGGGAGGACTTTGCCAGATGATCTCTGCACAGTCAGTGCTGCTATCCTCCGACATGGTGCAGAATCAGAGCAGAGAAAGCTGGGAGGAGAGACAAGGGTTATCCCAAGGTAAACTGAGGATTCAACCAGTTCAATCAAAATCATCCCGATCGCAGTCTTGCATCGCAATAATCCACTTGGACTTCATTCCCATGTTCAGCCAGCATGGGCACTTCCAGCAGCTACAGCAGATCAAGGCCATGGGCCCCCCAGCTTCCTCCCACAGACACCCAGGGAAGATGGCTCTAGTCCCTTCTTCTGTAGACAGAGGACAGCCAGGGATGGGAGGGTTGCTGGCAAAGACGGACTGCAGGCAGACGCTGCGCCCACCCTGCTGCTGCCTGCTTGCTCATCCCATCTCTTGGCAGGAGAAAGGGCTTCCAGTGCAATCGACAGCAAGAATCCCACGAATCCCCTGGGAGGAGGCTCAAACAAAAAGCAGATTTCCTGTGCTTAAAACCACCTCAGCAGGAGGTACAGAGGGGTCTGTGAAAACAGTTCATAATGGGGGGTATGCTGAAATGAAATCCAAGTGGATTACACTGCTTCGGGTGGGAGGAGGTGAACACTTATTTTTTTATTTGGTCAGGTAGCTAGTGGCATGCCAAATCCAGGGGAGAATAGAGATCTTTTTTACAGATCATCAGAATTAAAATGATGAGCATTAATGTGGTTATCAGATTTCCCCACTTTTCGCTGGAATTCTCCGTAGTCAAGTTGGGTTTATATTTTGTGGTTGGGTTCTTTTTAGGATAAAATAACTCAAACCCTTCACTGACTGCCTTGCCATCCATCGCCAAACATTTTTAATCTATGTATAACAATGCTTAAATCACCATGACATTTACAATAAATATTAAGTGGTTTATTATTTATTTTAAGACTTTAATTGGCACATTATATTAACAACATTATTGTCACAGTGCTGTTTAGGAGTTCCCCAGCATTAAAAAACAAACCCATCTTCAATTACACTAGTACCTTTTCTTACTTTCCTTTAGCACAAATGTACTATACAAAAAACAAATGAACGAATGAATAAATAAATAAATAAATAAATAATCCAACCCTTTTATTTTGCAGACTACCCATGTATTAGAGTTGATTCAGCTTTACTAAACTCAGACATTATTTCAATCCTGACATTTTGCAATGTATGTTATGTGTTTTTCCCCAAAGACAATCCTCCCCAAAAGAAAATACCTAACAACCTTCACCTCTTCCCAAACTTTTTTACTCTTTGAGAGCTTCTTATTGTTCCATTTTCATTGCTATTTAGGGTAAAAGCTAATTAAAATATTATGAGGCTCACAACATAATTATGTGGCAGCACTTGTGAATGAATAACATCTGCAGCAATATGTATGTGTATTTATATTACAGTAAACTTAAACCCACTCATTTATTTTTTCTGCATTGCCTCTGTTTTAAATTCTTTGTCCCAAGTAAAGCACTAGGCAAATGTATAAACCACACAGGCTACAGTGCAGCCATTGTCACTGAGTGCAGTGCCAAGTACAATTTCATCATTAGACCAAGGTTCATGCCAGGGTAAACTGCTCTGTGTTAGATATCTGCAAAGTGCTATTTGCTCTTTTTATTATATTATTATTTTAAACTTATCTGTGCTGAGTTTGTGTTCTTTCTGTGTGTCTGTTTTTGGTGCTTGCTGTCTGTGCATGTTATGTCCTAAGCCAAACTGCATTTGGAAAACCAGCAGAGAGACTAGCCAACACTTACTGCCCTCTCCTAGTCTGTCTCTTACAGTAAAACAGAACTGGAGTCCTCTTGTAATGCAAAGTTTGTCAATAATGAGAGACAGAGTAGTCCCCAAGTATTTGGGTAAGCACACTGTGTCATTTCTGTTTGACTACTTTTATTTGTGGAATTGGGTTAACTGTAACATGATTGCACAAAAAAGGAAGGAAAGAAAGATGTTCTTCTATTAAAAAATAAAGAAAAAGGCTTGTAACACATGAGAGAGAATTACCACAATCTGTAGCAGAGACAATAGAGCACACAAACTCTTCTGAGCAAAGCACATTGACCTAGCCAGTCTATATAACACTGCATGTGGGCAGCCTTTGAAAATTACGTATTTAAAAAAAGACAGTATAGAGACATAACTGAAATGCTTAAGGAAGTGGGCTGCTATTGGAATTTTTGTGGTACTGAGGTCTTTTCAGGACTGTGTTCCTCCCTCCCTCCCTGACACCACCCAAGAGCTGCAGTTCTGACTGTTTGCCAAGAATCTGACATACACCTACCCCTCATTTAAAGCTGTCAATTGTTCTCATGCTTATAAATAAAATGAGTCTCCAAAAGAATTTAGATCCTAGAACAACTGATAACAGAGCTTAAAAAGGCTGTGACTGTAGTGTATGTCTTTCATTCTCCCATGTTAATCTTCCTATTGTTGAAAATACTGTCCTTTGGGAATGTTCTTGGAGCCTGCACTGTTCTCAAGTTTTTTCCTCCTTTCTCTGCCAGTTGTTTCTAGATTGAAACCATTTTGCTAGACAATTACAACCATATGTATTTAAAAATATACATTTTCTTGAATTAACTATAAAGGGTATCAGAAATACAGGTAGCCTTTAGGAAGGTTTGTGTGTCCTCATGAAATATGGCTCAAAAACTTTATTAAGCAGGGAGAAAAGGCAAGGCAGCAGCATTCCCTTATTATATATGTTTAGAAGCGCTGAACCTTGCAGCTCTGACCTAAGCTTTTTGGTATTTTTCAGCCAAGCCCAGATCAGACTGTGCATTGCAGAAGTCCCATCACCCAATTTTCTCAAAAATCATCACTACAGTTCTCTGTTTGAATCTCATCTGGACTGTCTCTCACAGCCCCAGGTGACCCTATTTCCTTCTCTTATTACTAACATGCCTCTCCCCACACGCACTTAGATTATGATCCTGTTCAGGGTGAAAGAATGAAATTAGGGGGCTCTCTTTTGTTCCAGATGTAGAAGCTTTGCAGGCAAAAAATAATAAAAAAGACATGGAAAATTAATCTCATAGAACTCTGCACAGAAAGAAAAGTGTAACTTGCTATTCATCAGCCTTTGAGAATAAGTTGATGAAGGCATGAGACTGTAATTCTGTTCCCTGCTACCCTAATAATCTCCAAGTCTGCTAGGGCATGAGAGCTGAGTTTGGAGTTGGTGAATGGAGTGGGAAAGCTATTTTGTATGGAAAGAGAACTGTCTTTCCTTAGCAGTGCTCTTGTACAGAACTGAAAATGCTAATTCTCCCTCTCTGCTACCATCCAATAGACATACTGTCCTTACAGTATGGGGTTGTAAGGAACATAACGTAAGCACCAGCAGAATGTTCAGGCTTATTGATGGTATAAAGCAGAAGTCACTGTCTTAGCTTGGCTCGGATAATATCCTATATGTTTAATACTAATTTGACAAATTTAGACCTCTTAATGTTCCTGATGACTTTTTATATTACATCTTTTAAAGCCTGCCCAAAGAGAGATTAAAAGATCTGGTGGTGCTTAAAATAAGAAAGACAAAACTAAACAAAAGAGAAAACAAATTAAAGATCACTGGCAATTTATGTTGGGGCAATAAAGGGTTAATCATGAACAAAGAAAATGAGTCTTCCATTCCTTCCTCCTCCACTCTTTTAAAATGGCTAAAGATAAAAAAGGATTTATGTTGGGGAAAAATGAATTCTTTCTATCCCTTTTTTTTTTCCTGTTTGTTTTTTAATTTTTTGCATTCAGCACCCTGTACCTTCAAAATGTACAGTGTTGCCAGAACCACGTAACTTCTACCTGTGCCAGCTTGGAAGCAATTCCAGTGGAAAAGCCTGGTTAGGTTCTTCCACACACCTAATTTTCATAACAAATGAAAAGCCAACAGGCCTCCACCACATTGTCCAGAATTTAAAAAAGCAGAGATCTACCTCTTATCTGCTAGTCCAGGACAGCAAAATGGGGACACTCACAAATTAAATTTACAACTAGAAATGGGGGGGAAAAAAAAGGAGTTTTTGATAGTCCACTTGATTCTACTGCTCAGGTCTTTCTGCTGGGATGTAACTCAAGCAATTAAAGAAAGTTATATGCTAAAAAATTATTTAAACATCTTTTCTCGAGCTTTTGGTCTTCAGTGCTTGCAAATGGACCCTCCTGCAAAGCGCAGTAGCAGCTGGATACCTTTAGAATCTTTATCAAGATACGGACCCAAACCTTTGCAGAGTTGGGAATCTGTGGACTTGGCTCCAGCAAAAAAACATAGGATGAATAAAGTAAAAGGAAATCAGGAAATGGAGACAGCAGCTGTCGAATTTACCATGCAGCGTAAAAACTGTTTCCCAATAAACCCTGTGAGACACCAGAGCAGTATTTCATGTCTGTGTATCAAAGCTAGTGATATCTGCTCTTTCCTTTATTAACACGCTGTATTACAGGATGTGAAGAACAAGCATAGTGTCCGTACTTCAAGACTTATTTCCATGAGCCAAAAGCAAAGAATGGATTTGGGTTGGTTATATGTGGGCAGCCATGCCCTGATCCTATCCCCATGCATCTTGGACTTCAGAGTTGAGTCACTGTCAGTCACTAATGTGAGACACTCTTGCCATATGCAGAGGGGAAAGGAGAATATTCCTCCTTCAGACTCATCAAAAAGATGCATGGAGAAATTACTTCTATGAGAATCAAAACTGGCCACCAGAATAACAGATGACAATTATTCCAATTATATCTAGGATTATGTATTTACAAACAAAATCCATGCATTTATTTTTCCCCTTTCAGTCCACTTTTTAGATGAAGCAGATGGGACAGAGATGACTAGTGCGTACTCCAATATCAACTGCAGACAGCAATCCTGCTAATTCAATTACCTATGTCATAAGAACAGTTACTGAAGAGCCCAGAAATTCACAACATCCCCTGCCATTAACAGAAAATGACTGGTGAGATTTTATCTTTCCCTAATAAATTTCAGTTAAAGCTTGATTTTAATTAGAAAACCCAAGAGAATTAGGTCCAATTCATTCTTGTTTTGCATGTGGTTGAACTGATCACAATCCAAGAAGGGAATAAGCCTGAACAAAGGACCACACAATAAACACGTGTGCAGTCAACTCTGGATTATCCATAGTTAGATTATCTGGACTAGTCAGTGCCAAGTGCCACAGAGTAATAAGCAGGGTACACTATTCTCCTGGGCTCTGCTCTTCATGTTTGTTCTTACTCAGTCATTGTTCTGGACAGAAATCAGTTTAAAAGCTTTTTTTTTTTCTAACGTTGGTCTACCAAAAATGTATTTGTAGCCTAATTTTAAATCACTTCTGTATTATCTATGCCTTTGTTTTTACACAGGCTGTTCCATTTCATCCCCATCCATATTATCCAGGATGATGGAGTCAACTGTTTCCTTTCCAGTGTTACTTTAATTAGTTTAACTCTGGTTTAAAGTCTGAAAGCAAACTGTTTCAGAAGTTATGAGAGTCTCTTTTCTCAGTCCTAGTTACTGTCCAGGTTAGTTTTTCTGAAAGTTGACTGGAGCATTCTGGACTATTTAAAAAACAGAGAGGAGGGCTGAATTTGGTCTGTTGCTGGTGTAGGATTACCATGCATTATGAACCTTATTCTCCTCAGTTCGTCTAAATCAAAGCTAAATCAAAACCACTCAGGTCAAAGAAGGTAAAGCAATGTAGGCAAGAGAAACAGGACCTCTGTGTATAATTTGTTCCTCTCCCACATCAAAAACATGCCACAGTGAGTCAGTTCCCCATTGTTACAAGAAAATGGTGTGAAAATAAATAATGTCGGTGTGATGCACAGCACAATCACATCACATCTGCTGAGAAAAACAGAAAAGGGAAAGCGGCAGCCAGCTGCCACTGCCAGGGAGATTCATTCCAAGGGCTGCACATCTGGATCCTGCAGCTGCCAAACTCATATGACTGACTGCTTCCACCCCTGGAGTAATCAGAGGTGAAGTAACATAAGCAGCACCATCCCAGTACAATCAGTGATATGGAAAAGATAGAGGTATTACTTTTCACTAAGGAGCTATGGCATCTGTTTTCTCAGTGTTCTTAAGATGTGAACCTGTTTACTAGCGCATGAATATCTGAACCTCTAGAACTGAAAATGATGAAGAATGTTTTTTCAGGAGCTGTTTTCTAAAATAACGTACCTGCTGTTAGCACAACAACATTATGTATGATCATGCTCTACAGTTAGAAGAAAACATGAATCCTCATTCTCTGTTTGACTGGCATAACTCCTTTGTTAGAGCTGGTCTGAACATGTTCCCTCTCTCTTTCTCTCCCATTCTGCTCATTTTCTTATGCCCTGAAAAACGCTAATAAATGTCCACGTATTTCCCATGAGAAATCAACATTTTTCAGCAGAAGCAATTACCTAAAATTTAAGTAAAGTTTAAAAATAAATAGAAAGTGTTTTTTTATCAAAATTCCATTTAATCAAAAGCTAAAGCAAAAGAAACAAAAAAAGTTTTTTTGGAAACTATTCAGTTGTTTCTGTACTTGGAATCACTTCTGATTTATACTGCTATGAAATCTGAATCAGACCACCAGAATAATCTTGCAGCTATTTCTACTGTACTCTCACTCTGCTATTTCAGAAGAGTTAGAGACATGATATAGAAGATTTTTGAGGTTTTCCTTTCTTTTCTAAATCAGTGCAGTTACCTACAAATATACATTCATTGCATCTGGTGATTATATAAACATATTTTTATTAAAGAGTAGGTGCTTCTGCAAACTAAATATGCACTCCCAGATATTTATGTCTTTTTTCCCAAATGTATAAGACATAGACAAGTGTTCTCAGTGTTCCTGAAACACACTCATACCAGTGCATTGTCAGAGTCTGAAAGTTATATGCACATTTTGAAATGAGGGTGTAGCTTTCAGTAACATCCTGAATGATCAGAAGTCTCATGTAGAAATCAATAGGAAAATACACTGGTATTATGACGTGGATAAAGGTAATTTTGAATTCTATCTCTGAACATACCTAGTTATTAGTAATTCCCAGACTTTGTTTAAGTGGTTTGATATTTCTCTCTGATGTCAGCAACTGCAAGATCCTACTCTGAGGATTACAATTGTTGCATCTAGCTGTGCTTGTAGTCTTTGCAATGTTCTTACTTTACACTATTATGTCTACCATGCCCTTACATATGCACTGAATAAAATCGAACATTCTGAGTATAATCTACAGACTGTGTACAGTGGCAAGTGTACAGAAGCAGGTGTACAAAATGAGGATGGAGACATTAAATAGGAAGCAGTACAAATTCCTAATCTGACTTAACGAGAGCTCTGTACTGAATTAATGGCAGAGCTATGAAAATAATACTAGGTATAGACAGAATAGCAGAATTATATAATATAAATAAATATAAATATTATATAATAATTATATAATATAAATTAAATATAATAGCAGAATTAAGGAAATTTAGCAAGTTCTGCAAGTAGAAATTCAGAAATATTTTCAGGCTGGTTTAGGTACTTGTGCAGTTTGCATTTTATCTCAGTTCATTTCATTTCACTGGATCGTCTGATTCCCAGTGTTCAAGAGGGTAGTAATCATTAATCAGTTTTATCCTCACTACATGCATTTGAGGTAGGGATGTGTTATCCTGATTTAAAGGCAAAGATCTGTGAACTAAGTGACATACCTCAGATCAGCCAGCATCTGTGGCACAAGACAGGATTTTTATCGTGTCTTCAGAGCCTTAGTTCAACAATTTGGCTAGACCAAAGACCACTTTTCAATATTTAAGAAAGTTTTTGTTTGTTTGTTTGTTTTTTGAAATGTAACCGCATTCAGATTGTTGATTCACAGCTTTATGATGAATTGGTGAAGAGAATGAAAACTTCTGGCTTGTCCGTGTAAAGGATTTTCTATGATATTTCTAGTTTAAAATCTCATGTAAATCCTGGGATGCACAATGCCTATATTTAGTCCAGTTTAACTAGAGGAGGACTTAGAATGGAGGAGCATCTCAAAAATTGTGTAATCAGAAAACAGGGTAGAAGTAGCATGAGGTACTACAGAAAAGTGGATACCGTGTGCTGCTGGACTACTTGTACTTTGGATTGAGGAGCCTAAACAAGAGATGGGCCTATAGCAGCTGAGGTCAAGCAGGACCAAGGTGTATGAGCTCCTTTAGGTATAGCTGCTAGTACTGGGATATCTTGTTTCCATCAGTGGAATATGCACAACAAATTACCTGGGCCAACGCCCTTGCCCATGGCAGCGGGTGATTTTTCTACTGACCACAGAACCTCAAGCAAGGTCAGGACTGTGAAACCAATAGCTAAGAACGCTCACTTGTTTCTAAACCATGAATACTTGTAAAGAGACATCTTCAATTCCAGAACCAAGTATCCTAAGAGACCAGACCAGTACTGTCCCAGGGATATAACTTTTCAATTCTCTGTGTTCATACCGTAAGTCATAGCCATTAATCATGCCAAGCCTGTTTGCTTTCTTTATCTCCTACCAGATGTTTATTTTTCCTATGTAAAAGATATGACCCTATCAAAAGTTAAAGAACCTGAGGAAGTCAGTATTTAGGATCTCCAGCAGTTTTCCCTGTTTGGTCCAAAACAATAAAAGACACCCTCTAGGAAACCAGTCCCAATATTTTTTTTACACTGCTGTAGACCAGGATGAAAGAAGTATCTTTGCTTCCTAGTTTTGGTCCTGTTTTCACCCATGGGAATGTACGGAGTTGACAGCCAGTCATGAACAAAATTGTGTTCACTGCAGTAGTCTGACACCAAATACGGCCAGCTACCTTTCCCAACAACACAACATGAAGCAAAATCTAGCTAATTAGCCTCTATGGTTTCCTGTCTGCTTCAAAGGCCACCTGCTTGACACATCTGATTAACAGCACTTCTCCCCTGCATCAATATTATGTTCTTTCCTTCTACTTCTTCCTTCTGATATTTGTAAGTGTCAGTGTCCCTACTACTGCAGACAAATGAGAAAAATAGGGATTATTTTGAAGAGGTGATCATCAAAGAAGAAAGTTATAAACCTACTCAGTCATTTCATCATCACCTGGTTTTGTTCACCATCTTCTGCATATGAAGGCCATCTCCTGTCTTCACAGATGGTGAAGCAGCTCCCATTGTACATGTGTATCAGAGCAGAATTTGGTTCAGTGACTTTAACAAGAAGGTTGTAATCTTTTTCTGTTTCATTTATTACTTGGTGGAGTTTACCACTTTGCCCCATAAATTGCATCTTAAATTGTGTTTATGGTCAGAAGAATGACTGTAAAAATGGTGTGTATGCAACAGAACTGCTTCATGTTTGCACTGAGTTACACATGCTTTGTTTTTTGAACATAAATAGAACTTTTTTCCTCTTTATTTCACAGAGACTGAGCCAGCTAGGGGACAATAAGCTTGTTTCTTTCATGATTCATGCATTATCAACACAATTGTTAATTAACTGTTTACAGTTGCAGATCTTTATTTGATACAGAAAAAGGAATTAAATTAGTCAGGAAAAAAACAGCTTATACTTCAATTTCTCTTTCATGTACAGACACTTTTTTTTAGTTGTATCTTTTATTATTGACTACAAATCACATACAAATTAAATAATAAAATCTTACCTTATGGTCAGAGAGAATAGATCTAATTTAGAAATGCAGGAGGGACAGTTTTCACCATGTTGCTTTTCAGAGCATACTCTGTTTTTTAGGAGGATTTGGTGAGGACTGTTTAGGATGTCCTTGTTGCCCTTTTAGGTCTCTTGGACTAACAACTGTGCTCATGGTGAACAAAGAGGACCTCTGTGTAGTTCAAATAGATATATTACTTTAATCCAGTTCTAGAGACCCATTTTTTCTTGTTACCCATTAATGCCTTCAGACAGCAATACTTAAAACAAAAATGTGGTAAGGAAAGTCAATGGCTCTGTAGTAACAATACTACACAAGATGCTGTGCAAAATTCATATCCTATTTCTTCGACAAGGAAAGGAGTTCAGACTGGCTGGCAAGGACATCTAATCTGAAACAGATTTCCTTGCTGTTCAACACTCGTTGTAGAATGAGCTCACATGAAAAATCTAATACTGCTTGATTACTCATTAGTTCCAGCAACCTGCTTTCATATTTATTTCTGTCCCTAGTCGCCTTCCTTTCCATCATGTCATTACTCCCTGTAGCAAGCTTTGCTGCTGGGAACACAGCATGACATACCGGACCAAACAGGACTATAGCTTAAACCTATCATCAGTGCTAACTATAGCAAGTGACAGTCTTGCTCATATAAAGCTTGCACAAAGTTCTGCACAAAAATCATATTTTAGACAATGAGCACTCATTATGTTGTTCGTTGATTTGCATTTTCTCAAAGCTCACATTAAAATTAGGAAAAATTTATTCCTCCTGGATTTGTATTATCCCAGTCCTGCCTCCAAAGGCAGCTTCAGGGTTCAGGAAGGCATTTGCTTTTTGAAGCATATGCGTTAAACCTCATAAAACATTTAAAAAAAAAAAACAAAAAACAAAATCAAAAGCCTGGTAACTTGAGGACTGTACAGAACAATGCTTCTCATGCAATGCTTCAAGCATTTTTTATTTTAACATTTGTCCAAAAAAAAGTGTGAGCTTTTTAATGCTAATTACTAAGTGTCCAGAAAATGTATTTTTCTTTGTGTAAAGGGAGACTATTCCAAAATCCACAATTTTTCTGGACATTTTCTGGGTCTTAAAAGCCTTCGGCATAGATGCAGGGGGTGTGATTTCTGGTTTGATTAGGTAAGGCTTTACCTTTCAGCAAAACTGTTTAGGTGTGTATTATTACATTTATCTTGAGGCATGTAAATATCACACCCAGTTCCTTTGCAACCTGAGCTTTAACTGAAAAAGAAAGAAACTATCCTTCAAGGGGAAAGAGGGCTGGATGTTTACCTGAAAGTAATATCTTCAGGGAACTCTGTGTATAAGTAACTTTCCATTCTTAAGGCAAGTACTGTCTCACCTTGATTACATGTGGATAAAAACACTCTTGAACCAAAGTAGTCATTAAATTTGGGGCTTTTTCCTTTTAAATTGATTGCAAATTGAACATGGTGGTAGAAGTGAGCTCCTTAATTGTAACTTTTGTTACATGAAGAGTTTTGGTCAACCGGCTCCCATGATACATGTTTAAGACCAGCACTTCTGCAAGCATTTGGTCTTGAATCCAGTATTTAGTCTGGTCAAATGGTAACGGGTGTAGTTTCTGTTTGCCAGTTGGGAGACTTTCACCTTACAAGAGGAAATAGTAGCAAAAAAAAAACCCCCAAAACCTCTCCCAAGAGAAGAGAGACAAAAACCCACTTTAGAGTGAGAAGAGAGTCAATAAAGCAGTCCAGCAAATTTTTGATATCTGAAATATTTTTCCTTCATGTTTTTGAACAGGAAAGAGTTTTATATTTGCCTATATACAAGAACGCCAGTTGAAAAATATTTTATTTCCTTCCCAACAAGAGAAAGATATAAGCCAGATCTATTAACTGCCAAATAGACTTCATGTTCACTTTTCTTGTCACATTCCAACCAAGTAATCAGGCGTATGAAGATTAGATATAACTAGGGACTTCACCAAAAACAACTGAAAATACCTGCATTTGCCTTTTCTTCAAATATTTTCAGGAATAGGAATGGTTTAATAAGTACTAACTAAAAGTCTGCTAGGAGAGAGGGTAAAAGTGACCTCTCTGAACCACAGATTAGGTTTAGCCATCCCAGTTACAAATTTGCTCGTTCTTGCCTCAGCATTACAGAAAATAACAGCTCACATTTTTTTCTTTTTTTAATTTGGAGGCTTCTAATTAGGCACTAATTTAGTTGGTTGGGCTGTAAAGTAAGTAGCCTGATTTCAGATGTTGTAAGTATCTAAAATTTGTGATGAAATACATGAATTCTCCATGCACTCAGAACAATTCTTAGAGGCTAACTATAAGCATCCATACTATAAATGTTAACCTCACTTTCTATGTGACAAGTTTAAACACAGCATCAGTCACATGATCTTAAAATATCTACTAATTACTCAATGTCTACTAAAAAGCTACTAAATAAACAGCCATTGAATCTATTTAGTAGATTTTTAGCAGTCTTAAAACTTGCTAACTTTCACAACATGTGACTATCAGGAAAATACCCAAACGTTATTTAGAAGCCATGAATTATGTATGACTATCCTTATAAAGGTACAATATTTTCTTGAGAGCTTGAATGTGTGAGAATTAGCAACGTGAAAGAAAATAGCAGGACTGCCAGCTTCAGGACAAATATGTCAACCTCCTTTATCACTAAAAATCATGAGAATGGCTTAATTATCTGAAGAACAAATAGCACATTTATGTAGTAGTTTATATTTTTTTAAATTATATGTTGTACATGTCTATATTTTTATTAGTTTATATTAAGACTTACATTTCTTTAAGTCATGCTTTCTCTTTTCATTTAGGAGGTCTGAAAATGAATTCTAGCAAAAGTCAAAATATGGGTATTCATTTTTCTTCTGGGGTTTTAATATTACGTAAAAATCAGCAAATGAAATACTGTTCTAGTACTACTAATTCTTAGGATTTTACTATGTTTTTATGGTTTTAAAACTGAAGCTGCTGAAAACAATTATCTTTACTTTCATTTTTACTAATTAATGTTTGTACAGTGTGTTACAGTTACCTACTATATATATCTATCTCAGAAATTTATTTCTAATAGATGATTTTTTGGGAAAGGAAGGAAGAAGGAAGGTTGGGTTGGGATTTTATTTTCATTTTAATGGCAAGGGCTATTCCTTTTAGGAAGGACAATTGTGCTTTGAAGCCTGATCCTGTATTAACTGTTTTCCCACAGAAACAATTTGAAAGTAATGACTCTTGATCATTTAGGTTGAGCTAGAGTAATTTTTAAATTCATTCTGAGCACTGTCATAGTTCAGGGGTTTGGCACATAAAAACTGGTAGAAGAATACTTCTCAGATATTAAGAATGCCTTTTTAAATCCTTGTGAAATTCCCATCCAGATTTGTCAGACACTCTAATGCACATTTACACTTTACCTATGTTGCCTAACATTATTTCTTTAATTGTTCTGGTGTATGCTTCCACAGTAATTCATGTGCATCTGAATAACAAAAGAAGAGCTGTAGTGTTGAATCTGCCTTGGTGTCACTTTCACAATCACTTCTGTAACAGCACCAGTTGATTTTCATTTCTGCTTTAGCTCACAGAGAAAGATAAAAAGAATGTCAAAGACACTGTGAAAGCTGTATTTCTGCTTGTATTCCACAAGTAGCACACACTATTCCATGAAAATTGTATCAACATCAATGTGCACCAAATCCTTTTGCAGCGATCAGGCTGCTTTTTACCCAGTAATACTTCTGAAAGTCAAGTGATAGTGTCAGCTAATCCTGGTCATTCTGTAGCACATGTAAAGGTTATGCAAGCTTGTCAGTTCTACTAATATCTCACCTTTGACTGGTATTCTCCCCCCACTTCTGTTCCAGGTGGCCACTTACTGTCAATACAATCCATGTCGTACAAGCTTTCTCTGGTTGCATCATTGAACACTAGGCTACTTATTTTATTAAGGGTTGTTTACCTCTGGGTACTAAATTCTATTGGCTGTGATAACAAACTTCATATATACACATTTTGAATATTTGATGGCAGCTTATTTACTAAGGTGACATTCAATAAGAGGGGTTATTGGTTTAATACATTGTGGACAAGTATCACATGTAACCACCAGTTTGTATCAAGTTGACTGTAGACCTGTCTACTGTGCTCCTGCATCAAGCAGTTCTTTTCATTTTGGGCTCCTTTAAGTACTTGAGAGCCACTGAACAGGCAACAAAATAGCAAAATTTGGTTAGCATGCATGCACAAGTTTCCTTTTTTTTTTAATTAAGTACTCAGACTTACTTCAAAAGTAGCACAAATATGCAAGTCAACTTTATGATTAATAGTTTCAGACTCAAATGCTTTTATTTTTGGTCTTCATGGAGAATCTACTATTTCCACTGAGATTTTTTCAACAACTTTAGCTGTATTTAAAGTTAATGAGCTTTTTCAATTAAAGCTTCAGACATTTAGCCTTTGGATAACATTTAGATGAACCAGGGTGTGTCTAATTATGTTGGGTGAATTCTTAAGAGGCTCTGCATATACTTCATTCGTAACAAGCACATTTTATGTTGCGGGCACGTACTGGACTTCATTCTAGACTGAATGCAAATCACCCTTGTGAAAACAGCATTACCAATAGGTCTGAGAGTTCAAGGAATGACTGCACTAGCAAATGCCCTTGAGAGTATGTACAATATCAACTGTTCTGAGTGGCAGAGAAATCAGGACTGCCATTAGGGTAAAAACTAAACAAGGAAAATAAGGTTGGGTAAAAAATATAAGAACATTGTCTAAACTGGGCAAAGCATGTCAGAACAGAATATTGAAATCTTGCTGCTTGCTTACAGAAACTAGCAGTGAAATCAACAGAGGGATTAAACTGAAAAAAACACCACTTTAACATGAGAAAAAGGGGAAAAAAAGATTGTGTGGTTTTCAAGTTGCGTACTTTGGTCCAGATGTACATGGGGAGGAAACATTGCTTTACCCACTGACTTCCCTGGGAGCTGATGTCTTCTGCTTTCCTGTGGGAGTCCTTTGTTTCTAATCACTCTACCAGACTCCTGAGGTGCTGAAGTCACCACGAGAGATAGCCTGACTATCCCAGAAAAACTGGCACATCAGATTAAGTTGTTGACTTGCATTCAGGGCAGACATTTTAATCTGTGCCATGTGTGCCTTGTACAACCTTGAGAATATTACTTACACTGTCCCATTCTCGAGGCACCACCTGTAAAACGAGGATGGCATTATATCCCCATCTAAAACAACAATTGTGAGGATATTTGCTGGAGCAAAGGGCTGGCCATAAGGAAGGAATGAGATAAACACCTATCTATGTAAATAATAAATAGTATTAAACTACAAAGTTTATCTCCAGACTGGGATTTTAAACATTTTAAGCCTGGGGACCTACTGAGCACCAGCCCCTGTATTCAGCTCCCTAAATATATGAAGCAGAAAGGTTTTGGAAGGTAAAATCTGAGTTCAGGTTTCAGTTACTTCCTAATGCAGGGCTGTCCAATTGTACAGTGCCTTTAAAGAATATTTTCACAAAAACCCAGCTCAGTTCTATAGGTCTGTGTTTTCAATTCACAAATACAAATCTCTCAGTACCCTTAGCTTTTTTTGATGTTCCACATACACGCTTTTCTCAGCTCTGTTCTGCGTTTGTTTCCAGGTTGGTTAGTTCCAGTCTGTTCCAGTTGGTTCCAGACTTAGCACATGCCATAGCGGATCCAAGGTCGTCTCTGACTTCACTTGGCCAGTCAAACTTGTTGATGGGGCAGCCTCTCAGTACAGAAAGGGGACTGAGCTGCAGTTGCTTATCCTTCAGATTTAAGATTTTAATTCTGTCTTCCCCATCCAGTTGCCCGTTTTCAGAAAAGTTGATGAAGACATAATACCCTTGATATTCCTCTTTCTTTCTTTCTCAAATTTTCTGAAGTTCACCACTGGTTGCAAAACTGTTAGATGTGATGGCACAGAAGACCAACAAGCAGAACAGTGCGATTGTGTAGGGGTTTTTTCCCAAGCACTCCTGATAAACAGAATTTAATGGCAGAGAAACAATTTCAAAGGCTATAATTGGAGATCTGACTGAAAGAACTACCACTAAAGTACATGGTCTCATTTCTCTCCTCCACGGCACCCTGCTTCAAGCAAAACACCAACAAGAAACTGCAACAGAGTATAATTCTTAAGTCAACACTTGTACTGCAGCTTTCTGATACTATACTGCAGTGGATGATAAAAAAAGAAATTGCTCTCTTTATGACTGAAGCCTCAGTCTAAACTAGAACAGAACAAAGCTGACAGCTGTTTCTTCAAGATTATTTTGAGAATATATCTGATCCAAAAGAAAATGTCACCTTTCTCCCAGCAAATGTGTTATTAAAGGGTAAAAGTGGCAAAATTCCAACCAGAACTTGCCAAAACTGTGAATCTAAAGGTATTTGCCTTAGGAAGAAAAATATCCACCATGTTCTCAGCACTGAAGTATAAAATGGCTGTTTTCCTTCCATCCAAATTTCCTGTGTTTTTTATTAAAAACAATGTAGCAAAAACCTTAAAAGGCCACAAAAATGCAATTTCATATTATTTTTGTTTTGAGAATTTTCTCTACATAGCATAATCCAAATCCAACCTCACACTTCACTGAACCCTTCTTGCTTTTTATCTTCAGAATAGCAAAGCCAATCTCATTACAGCTGACTTTTCATTTGCCAGGTAACAGCGCCATTTTTCCCTTGGAAGTCATGGCCACCAGATAGCGATCCTCAGGGACAGCCCCAATGCATAGGCGATGCATGCGTCATGCAAACCACCACCCTGGCCAGTTAAGAATCAGGATGCAGCACAGAGCGCACACCGGGGGCTAGTCTGGGCTTAGCTGTCAGGAGGAAATTCCTCACACAACTGCTTTCGAGAAGCCACAGCCTTGATTTGTATCTTTAGTCATAATCACTGATTTGGCTTTTTGAAATGCTTCATGTGACTTGATTGCTTTCAGTAGCTACTTGGCTTTGACTGACACAGGCGCTGGAAACAGAAATACATTAAAACAGAAAGCACAGTTGGAGCTACAACAAATTGAAAAAGGTGCTTTAAGAACTTACCAAGATACCTTTGTCACTCTTTTTTGGGCTCCTGTCCCAGTGACTTCAGCTTGAAAGTATTAAAATGAGTTCCTTATACATGCTTTGCAGGTGAGGGGTTTTTTTGAGCTTTAATTTGCTGTTTGATTCGCCCCGGGATTTTCAGGTGTTGCATGAGGGAGTAAAGAACAGAAAGTACCTCAGTTCTTGGTTGTCAGCCATTGGATGATGGCCACAGCATTATTAAACCATCCAAGCATGCTGGGTCTCAACCACAAAATTTAATTTTCCCTACTGCAGGGACTAATCAACTACCAGAGGCACTAAGTCCTGAGGAGACTGTTTTTATCTGTATTTTTTTCTTTCAAAGACTGAAGCACTCTTAATTTTACAGTTTTGTCTATCCTCAGGCTTACAAACAATGACAGAAATGCAGCTTGATGAGAAACAGATTAAAAGTAGAATTTATGCTTATACTATGACATAAATTAAAGAAAGATGAAAGGTTTAAATAATTAACAGTACCTCCATAAGTCAGATAGAAAGACCCCAGATTCCCTTCACTGAAGGAAAAAAAAAGACCAAAAGGGAAAGAAAGCATGCTGAATGGTATCAGCAGCTACCTCTTGCTTTGTGTGAAACTGAGAAGGAAAGTTGGTTCTTACTGCAATTGCCCGTTTCCACAAAACCACCTCTGCTGACAAACTAAATCCAAATTTCTGAGTCTTCACAAGACATTTACAGTACACACACATTTGTATCTCAAATTTAGTATTCAGAAGAACTATTTGTCATGTATTCACTGCATAATAATCCTTTAGCTTCTTAAGCAGTTGCTAGCATACTGTTTTTTTCAGGAACTCCATGTGTATGTTCTCCACCCTAGAAATATGACTAGGCAATTGAACCATTTATGTTTCATTTACTGAGAAGTATAGGGTTTCATGCTGAGAGGGGAAAACTGGGAGGGAAGTAAAGAGAGCAGGGAAAGGAAAGAAATACTGCAGCTCAGCACCACCGCAATATTCATCTATATTGTTTTTAATCATAGAAACTGCTTCTTGGAGTTCTTCCAAGAAAGACTGGGGGACGGGGGGGAACTTCACAATGAAATAGCGATACCTTAAAATGTACCAACACTGGAGATAAAGGCTGTACTATGCACATGTTAAATTTATCAGAAAAAGATGGTTGCAAGCAGCAGTTCACATGACTAACACAGAATTCTTTCAAAATGATGGCTGTTCAGGCTTTATAGGAAACATTAGCTTAAAAGAAATTTGGAAATAGAAGAAAGTTCCAACCAAAGAAAACAATTATAAATATTCTTAATTGCCTGGAAATAATTTGTCATACAAAATTGGACTGAGATACATTTATACAAAAGCTTCAGATGCATTGATGTTGTAATGCCTTTTAGGAGCCCAGCATATTTTTGCACAGAGTGTTCCAATAACACATTAAAGAAAAGGATATGACTTTCACTTTTATCTTCTGCCTCCCTTCCTCACTCCATTCTCTCCTCCACTTTTTTCACTTCACTTTTCCTTTTTTTTTTTTTCCTTTTTGCAGGGCAGGGGGGAGCATAAAATAACTGGAAGACTCAGTAACTGCTATTCGGTGTATTTTATTATTTCAGGAATTCGTTCCAAGCTGGGCTGCAATTACATTTAAAACTGGAGAATAATGGGCTATTGACATGTATATGGTTTCAGAAATATAAGGCCTCATTTTCTCAGCTGGAATTTCCCCACAATGTGCATTTGCATTACATTAGAGATGCTCTTTTTAAAAAGAGCATAGCCTGCATTCAGACATTTTGACATTATCTGGGTCAGAGGCAACATTTAAAAGCAATAGCCCTACGTCTACTGTGAATCTCTTACAAGCACACACAATGCATTAGTGAAAATGAGGGAAACACTGAGAGGTTCTCCATATTAAGCCATAGTTTATGACATACCTGCCTGCACTAGACATTAATCTGCAGGAGATAGATTGTCATGGTCATGGTCTCCTGCTCTACTCCAACTGCATATACATTACCTAAATTGAAATCTGCACTTCTTCACGCCCTGTGCAGTTTGATGTGACCAGAAATGGTAGGATGCATAAACTAGCAGTTTTCGTGGTGCATAGAATCATCTCCATTTTCTATGTATTTACCTACATATAAAGCAGCTGCAAGTTTTTCCTTCTGGCTTAACAATGAGGACTTCATTCTCACTCAGCTTAGCTGAGGTCTAACTAGCTTGTCAGGCTCTAAATTGCATGGCACTGGTTAGGTATGTAAGCAACTCAGTACCTTTCTTGTTCCCAGAAGTGCCTAAGACATAATGAAAAAGGAATGCAGAAGTTTTTCACCTGTTATAATTGTTTTATAAAGCTCTGTACAATGAATTCTTTGTCATCTTCCAAGAATGGGTCATTTGTGAATGGTAATGCTTACACAAGTGTGTTTTATGAATAGAAAGATCTGTGTAATTGGTGTGGTATTGCAAGTGAAACCCCATGGAGGTTGCACAAGATGTATTTAACTTCTAATTCACCACTTGCAAGATTTTCAGATATCAGATGTTTAATTTATCCTTCATTGACATACTCCATTCTAAATGGAAAGGGTTCCAAATTAGTACCATCCCACTGTAATTACTGAGAAATGAAAGCCAGTGTAAAGTATGGGGTTCTCTTCCTTCCTCTTTTCATGTCTCATTTCTAACATTTCTCCCCACTCCCACTTCCTCCCACCATCACAAATTTCTCTCTTTCAAAGTCCTCTATTTTAATTTTCTTCCTCTCCTTCCTTCTCACAAGCCTGACATGACCTTTGTTGCTCCCTTGGCTCTTGACTTTTTCTAACTCTGGCCAATACCTCACACAAAATACATCTCTCCTAGCACTTTTTCTGCCGTCTTCAGTTGTTTCTTTCAAAACCTCTCCTGTC
Source organism: Ciconia boyciana (assembly GCF_034638445.1). Taxonomy (NCBI): domain Eukaryota; kingdom Metazoa; phylum Chordata; class Aves; order Ciconiiformes; family Ciconiidae; genus Ciconia; species Ciconia boyciana. The sequence continues at coordinate 51,744,099 of NC_132937.1, forward strand.
TTCCTGTTTTCCTGTTCATTCTGCTCTACCCCTTTCAACCAGACCACATTTTCCATTCCCTTTCCCTCTCTCTCTCCCTTTCCTTTTAACTGAAACCTGGATTTGCTTTGATAAACCAGCCCTTCTTGATGACCCATCCCCACCTCTCCTCCTCCAGCTGGCAGAAAGATACTTCTTTTCCATTCCTATGCTTGAATTTCCAGCTCTAGCTTCTCTAGAGCTATTGAGCCAATAACCATCACAGAAGTAGCTGGTTAGTAGAACTGCAAGATGTGTCCAACAACAGATGTCTGTCCCTTGACTCTTGGAGAAAAAAAACCCCTAAAATCAGCAGACTCACAAAGAACCTCTTAAGATCCTGTAAGGAGGACATCCCAGAAGACTGAAGCTTGTCATTTTTCCAATTGGGTAAGGAGGGTGGGTAGGACCTGAAGGAAGGAGAATTTGGGATGTCCTTTGCCCTGCCTGCATGCTACAAACTATCATGCTTCTTCCAACCCCTGCTCCCAAGTTTCATCACCTCTCCCTGGGGTTTGGATCAATCCTAACAATGTCCTAGGCAAAGGCATGTGCTTTCCCTTTTCTGAGGGAAGGATTTGTCATCTCCTAGTGCAGCAGAGAAGGAAGAGTTACTTACATACAGGTTCAGGTTCACTGCCCCACCAAAACATGAGAGACTGTGTTACAGTTTTCTTCCCCCCAAGGCCGAGCAACTCTCACAGGTCTCTCCCTCCTAAGTGGAGAAGGTGTTGGGAACAGACGGGGTGGTATTATTTTTTCCACAGCAAGTAGGCAGTCCCTGTTCTCTTCTTTCCCCAAGTACAACCTAGCCAGCTTGTGAAGAAGCATCCCTACCTAACACACTTGCTTCACTAACACAGTAGCTTCACTTCACTCCACCATAAAATATCAATGTTCATGCTGCTAGGTAACCCCAGAAAAAACAAGGTCCCACTCTTATTTTGATCCCTTTTTCTCACAGACAAAGTTAATACCTAGCACCCCACCCAGAAAAAATACAATGGTCATGTGATTCTGTTAACAATACTACTCATCCCAGTGCCTTTATGATGGAAATTAATCCCTTTTAAAAAGTTCTTGACATTTTAAACATGATTTTACAGTTTTAGGACATGGCAACAAGTGTTCTAAATAGCAAATCTGATTAAAAATACTATAATGAGAGACAAAAAGAGGTGAAGATGGAAAAATGCAAGGAAGTGTGTGTTAGTTGCTAAAAACCAGCAGGGAATGAAGCAGGAAGTGACAAAGAGGGATTAAGCAGAAACTGGTTTTAGAAATTATATTGCTTTGATGTTCTAGTAAAATTCTTTGTTCAGTTTGAGAAGGAAACAATTTTATTTTATCATTGTTTTTAAATCTTTCTAAAAGCAAAATGAAGTAGAAAGATCTACCCATAAAAGTGTATATAACACAACTGGAGGGAAATTCTTCTGAAGCTGTATAAGCTATCATGTAAAGAGATATTCTCCAGCATTCCTGGGATGAAGAGACATCCCAAACATACAACCAGGTTTTAATTTGCTGATAAGCAGTGATAGCAGATGACTCTGGCAGCTGTATAGCAAGTAAATAAATATTTCAACGGTTTTGTAGAGTAAGCAATTTTGCTTAATCAACCAACAAGACTATTTTAGAAATGAATATGACCTGACAAAGCAGAACATGAGTTCTTTGGCACTTGTACTATCTGATGTGGCAGCAAAGAAGCCCTGATCAGGGTTAAGCAACACATCATATAAGATCTGTGAGGACAAAACAGTGGCCATGCTGAGAACCAAGTACGACACTGCTGCATTCCATTTAGGGGGCACGCAAGTCATGCAGGTATTAAAAACCAGGATGATGCAGTCTGCTGTCTACTTTAAGCCTGAATCAGTGCCCCAGGAACTCTGGGCATCTTTCCTTCATGTAATTTTGCTTCAGGAACAGGTCTTAATCCATTTAGCATATGACCAACTATTCCTCTTTCATCTGATAAGGTATCCCTGATGATCAGCATTCTTCCAAGTCCCTTCTACCCTAAGATGCTGCAGAAAGTTCACTGGCAATTTGGCATTCAGGACTTAAGCTGGCTTGGCTTGATTTCCCCTTTTCCCTTGGCTCCTTCACTGCCTTATCTACACAGCCACTGGGAGGTTTTCTATTGAATCACCAGTTATTGCTTTTTTTAAAAGTAGAAGCTATTTGCTATATGTGGAGATTTAAATTATATTATGACCCTTTCTTATGCATGTTTCTAATGAAAACTCCTGGTAACATGGTTTAGGGCACAGTAAATCAAAACCACAGATGCTACAGTAAGTAGAATTTAGGCAGAGATATTCTGGCTATAATTAAGTGCTACTAGCAGTAATACTTGAGTCTGGTTACATTAGAATTTGAAAACAGAAATTGCCATTTCTCCAAATGCAAATGTTGCTGAGGCAGGCATAATCTTTCTAATTTTTGACAAAACCATTTTTTATAGGAAGAGCCAATTCAACAAAACAAAAAACTTTTCCACAAGAATGCACCTGTCTCAATGAAACTGCAAACACGAGATGATGTTTTTTCTTGAAATAACAGGGAAGGGTAACTCAAATACACCTAATGAGAAAGAAGAGTTGAATGGGCTGGTCATTTACCTGACAAAGGGAGATGTGGGAATTCAAATCATGTCCACCTCCTAAACAGCCCAGCTGTATGCCTGGATCACGAGTAGTGGACAATTTCCAAATCAGTTCTACTGGGATGTGAAGTCTGGAAAATGGTGAGGGAATCAGCAGATAAATTTAGTTGCTGGGAAAGACGCAAGGGAGTTAGCTTATTCTTTTTTAATGATCATATTTCAAAGATATTGGTGACTGAGTTATTAAAATCATGTGTCATTTTATAAGTCTAAAAATATACATACATTAACATAGCAAAATTACCAGCTACCAACACCCCAGTATTTGTTCCTGTTGAAATAACTGACAGAACTCCAATATGTACAAACTTTATTCTAACATTTTGCCAAGCAATTCTTCATCAAAATTAATATGAAAAGCACATTCTCTTACATTAGTATAAACTGTAACCACAAATTGGAAGTACTGATACTTTCCTAAGGCCATGTTCTAACAGCTTTATTTAGATGGGATATTTTATTATGCATTATAGACATCACCCAGTCTTGTAAGCTCTGTAATCTTTGAAAAACTTTGCAGGCAATGGTTTCCAAGCCCTGGCTAAATCACTCTTCGTATTACAATAGTCACCACCATATTTCTAAGGGTTTATAGTGGAGTAAAATCTTTGCAGACTCTTCAGCTGAGGAGAAGAGCCGACCTTCCTGCAAAATGTAATCCTGCAAGTCTTTGGTGTCCAAAGTCAAAGGCTGCTGCTTTCTTCTTTGGGCTTGCCTTCCCCCAGGACTTCATGGTTCCCATCCAAGACAACACATATGACCTGAAAATGAGTTGCCAAGAATCCAGCAAACTTTCGAGACTATACATAGAGATATACATACCTACATATCTATATATCTGTATCTACATATCTAGATCTATATCCATAAGCATGTATATGTGCGCACACACACCCATGCACACAGGGTGAGGAGAACAGGTTGTGCTTTGGAAAATGTCCTATGGCTTTTAGATTTGCATATGATTCCACAACAACAGCAGCTCCTGGAATTGCAAGGAGTAAGAGGTTACAGTCTACTGAAGGTAAGAGTCACACTGTTAAGTCATACTTGTAAAACTTCCCCAGTTGTGAAACCATCTTACATCACCTTTTCTCTACTTCACAATGGGTTGCAATGAAAAGGTACTTTGTACCATGTTACTTATATGCTATTTCTCATAGAAACCTGTAAAAATGCTTAAGCTTTATAAATGTTGACCAAATAGGGAGCAGAAAACTTAGGAGACTAGTAATAGAATAATTAGCACTGGTAGCCTTAATTGCTGAAATTATTCCCCAGTGGTGGCTTGCAAGTCGTAACTGCTAATACTTTAAAAAGCAAAATATGAAACTAATTTTACTTATGTGTTTGAATAATTAGGTAAGTATGAAACTCTATGGGTGCAAAAGTGTGTGGCAAATAAGTGTTCAGACAAGTTAACCTAAAATTCCTGTTTCAAGAGATACTGTGCATTACCTTAAACCCCTACTGGTGCAAGGTGATTGATTTCCACTCATCTGCTCCAACACCAACTTAATCACTGCAACAACAACAAAAAGGCACAAATAGGAATCCTAAATATCCATAAGTGCCTCTCAATGCACTTTTATAAAGAGGCCAGATCTCTTTGAGGACATTGCAGATTTGGACCTGAACATAAAAGAGCAGACAACATATCAGCCACGCTACTGTGGAGTCATAAGATGAATCTCTATACTTGCAAGTGTTGGTCTGATATATTAAATGAGACCAAACATGAAGCATATAAAATCTTATTTCACAATAAACATGATGTGTCCTTCATTAACAGTAAAATAGTTAGTCCAATATAATAGTCTGTGTAAGTTCAGTCAGAAACTGGTGGAATACAAAGTAGATATTCCAGTCTGCTCCATATTCCTGAACAGATTTCCTACAGAATACTTCCCTTAGCAGGAGAACATTTTAAAATTATATTTCCAAGAGAAGATTATATCTGCTAGACTTTTTTAAGCACCATACACTAGATCTTATTTAAGTTGTGCTATGGATGAGAGAGAGAACCAGATGGGTACATGAACGCAGGTCTGTAGTTTAAAAAAAAAAAAAAGCCTCCAGCTTAGTCTACAGCTCACAGATAAAGGACTAACAGCAGAAGGGATCTCCAGCCAAAGCTGATGATTTGGGCCTGGAGTGAGGTTTCAGCTGAGCATAAAGTTTCAGCCAGTGATCTGGAATGAGAGCTGGATCCAGGCTGGAGCACCAAGCTTAGAATAGGCTGATAGCCACAGCAGGAACTGGATCAGACGGAGGATGCCAGGCTACGGGCAACAGAGAGAGGTCACAAACAGGTGTGATTCAGGTGTGGGTTTGTTAGATACAGATTCATGGTTAAGTGTGAGACCAGACGGACAGATAAGGGGAGATTTTGGATGTGAAGGTAAGAGTCAATACTAGATTTGCCTTATCACGAAGGAGTTAGCAAGTGGAGTTCACTTGCTCTGGTAGCGCAAGAACAGGAATTGAAACTGGTATGGTCCACCTAACTGTTACTGATCTGGCAGGAGCTAGGCTAGGGTTAGTCTCACCCCTGGAGGATGTCCCTGGCTGGATTTTACAGACTTTACTAAAAGGGCTATTGCTATACCTTCAGCATTCACAATGTTTTTGACTGCAGTCTGCGTGCAGAAAATGTGAACCAATGCAGATGTGCATCAAAGGACTCTACTCACTGGTCTTAAACTGATAGGTAGGCCATGCTTACCTTAACCCTGTAACGATTCATTCCAATTTCTAACTTGTTTTTAAAATGGAAGGAAGTTAACATGAAAAATTGGATCTATTAGGTATGCCAGGCAACCAAATAGCCAAAATAGCACAATTCACAACTACTGCTGGTTTTATTACTGTTTTTTGTCCTTGTCTGTCTGGGCGCATTAGCTATCCTACTTGCCTAACAGTAGAGATACAGTAGGTATCTAGGTGTTACCTGTGAACATCCTGAAAACAGAAAAACCACAGAAGCAGAAGGCCCTTTGAGCCTTTCTCCATGAGTTCCTGGTAGTTTTGTATCTCATCCTTTACCTTCCACAATGTACCTCAGAGAACTTGCCACCTCTGTGTCTCCTGGAGGACACATTGTTGCATAGTTTCCTTTTTTTCTCCTCTCCTGCCCTGCATTTCATTATTTTTCAAAAAAGAAAAATATTTGTGATGTGCCATGAAGCTCTGATTGCATCCAACTCCGATTTCCCCAAAGCAGAACTCCTTTTTCATAGGTAAATAAACATACCGTTTAAATTAGGGCACCATTTTGTTGAGGGCATGCAAAGGGAAGGTGGAATCAGGGGAAAAAGTGCCAAAAGCTGTTTTTCTGTGTTAAGCAAACATGTGGGAAACCAGCATTTGCTTCAGGGAAGAATTTGTTTGAAAAGGAGAACACTGTGTTTGTCATCAAAGACTGGGGGATTTGCAACTCTAACCACATCTTCAAGGTCTTATGGATTCTGACAATAAGAAAAAGAAGTATGGGTAGCTAGAGACAGAGAAAGTCCTTACAGACATACAATCAGTAAGTGTGAGTGAAACACAGGAAACACAAAGCAGGCAGAAAGCGACAGAACAGATTCCACTGAGGAGTAAGCAGCTCTGCTCTCTCTACAGAGCTACAGCCATGTGGGATGGGAGGGAGAGGGATAACATACTGCAAGGCTGAGCTACAGTGATGCCAACTCAGCAAGACAGGTATTTTTATTTCTGAAGTAGTTGTAAGTTTACCTATTTGGGCAGTAAGAGCTGTGGAATAGCTTCATGAAGGGCACCATAGGCTAGATTAATGCAAAATCTTAGGCCATCCTGAAATTAATAGAAGTTTTCTTTATTCTTTTCCATAAGACCAAAATTTCACTCTGGTGTCATGAAAAATTCCTCCTCCAGTCTAGCATCTATGATTTTTTTTTTATTCCAGTTGTGGTTGTGGAACAATTCTTCCTTTGTGTTTTGGCTGGAAATGACTTTTAATTAGCCAGCTGCATTGCAGCTTTGCTACTGTAGCTCTATACCTTTGCTGCTGCTCTATTTGGAGGCCTTTTTTTCTACCAAAGCTTTTGCTTGGACTCATCTATTGGCTATCTCTCATCGAGGCATCTAGAACAATGTTTCCCTAGTGGACTGTTTTCTTAATAACTAGGAACTCCTTGTATTTAGCTTCTAGCAATAATTTCAATTTGGATGAAGTTCATATTTTTCATGAGATTAGCTAACTTCAAAAGCAATAGCTTCACAGTCCCATCAAGACATAAGAACTGCTACACAATTACAGAAGCTATCACAGAGGTACTTAACAACTTGTATCTCCTAAGGTTTTGTGGGGTTTTTTTAAAATCGTTTTTCTTCAGTGAGGCTAGATCTTGACACTGAGTGAGTCATTCATAGTCAATATGTCCTTAGGAACAAACAGTCCTCCTTTTCTATAAGCAGGGTAGCCTGTGGAAGGGGTTACCAGTAAACAGCACAGAATTGTTCCATTAGGGAATGACTGTAAACACTGAGGACTTCTTCCATTTCTTTCCCTCCTGTAGTTACTGTGTTTTTCAAGTGAGTGGTTTGGCAACTCTGAAACTTTAGCCTTTATTTCTAGATATAAATCAGAGAACCATCCTCTTATGTTGACAGTTGCTATATAAAATCTGATTCTTTCAAGTTTTTAAGTGGTCCAGTGTATGAAATTTAAGAAATTGCAGAACACATAAATCTAAGGTTTTTATATTCAAGTCAATGACTTGCTTTTAACATAATGCAGACAGGATACTGAGGTGCCAAGGTTGACAGTGAAGGTAACAGAGCTATAGTAAAAATTATTGCGATTTTTCCCTTCAGCTTCTTCAGCCTGCCTAAGCCAGTAATGCAGACATATATGGCTAGTGTCATAGAAACACCTTTAAAAACCTAATTAAAAGATCAGAAATAATTCAGACATAAATGATATTTGTGCATGGATTTGTAAATGGAATATCAGTGATCTGGTGCAGTTTTATTAAAGAAGCCACAGAATTTGCCTGTTGCAGAGGCCAGAAACTACTCTGTGTTTGAGGCCTCACAATGGTGCTAACAAAGGATTAGGGGTCAAAATGGGTTTCAGTGAGTTGTCTCCCCATTGATGCCACTTTCCCAAATGGGAACCCGCTGCATTGGGAGAATGGCATATATTCTTTCAGGTAGACTGTGTCCCTAAAATATTAGTGTGACTACAGACATTAAGAGAGCTGCAGGCTAGGATAATCCATCTGTGCAAATAAACAACAGTTTACTTCCAACAGTGATGGTGGAGTTTGCTGGGGATGTAATTCCTCATAGGCACAAGCATTTTATTGCTAATATCTCACTTTTCATTGCACCTGAACTTCTGACTATCTATTAACAGTTGGGTATTCATTATGTAAATATGGATGGTGGCTCTGTTCTCTGTATTTCACTTTTTTTTAATTGACTGAAATCTGGCAACACAGTCTTCGATCAATCTAACAACACTTCAACGGCTCAACGGCTTTTGGGAATTTTTGTTTTTTTAATGTAAGAAAAAAGTGATTTCACAACCACTGCACATGCTGTAATAATATCCAAACAAGAAGAAATCTCATCATCTGAGAACAATGCGGAAACACAGAAACCTTGCTGGAATAATCCACCCAGGCAAATAAACAGGAATTTATCTACGTGTGTCCTTTCTTCAATGTCTGCTGAATTTCATTCATACGAGTCAATATGACCACCACCCTGGGCCTGAAGCTGCCAGGGTCTGGTTAGGGCCCTCCACACCTCCTTCTGATGGTCCCGGGCCAAACCCTGACGGGACCTGAACTGCAGGTGGGGGACGGGCCCCATGTCTGTGCCAAGGGCTTCCCCCACAGCCAGGCACCACAGGTCCTGGCCCCACAACCATGCCAGGGGCTGCACCCACAGCTATGTCCTGTGGCTCTCGTCTTCTAGGGGCTTTGCCCAAAATGGGGCCAGGACGCAGTGTCAGGTCACAGCTCTACGGGCTTCTCTAACCCACTGCACCCAGGGCAACCCCTGCCCCCCACCTCCCCAAACACTTTCATGAGGATCAGGTGAAGGGTACAGGGTTTTATTAGTCAGGTGAGTCTAATCTTCAATGTTGTGTAATGCCTGGCCTGCACGATAGACATTAGCTCATCCTCAGCAGTAATTTCCTGGCCCTCCAGGATGCCCTAGATGGGTGTCCCCCCAGGTAGAGGGCAATGCCCCCTGCCCCAGGCCCCGGGCTCCCAGTTCACTGCTCTGGAGCAGTGTTTTGGAAACAGCAAGCCCACAGCCATGGCTGAGGCTCCCTTGCTGGAGCTCCAACAGGGCAGCCAGTCTGCCACTGACGGCACCATCCAGTTCGTGGAGCTGGCTGTGGGAACTGACTAGAAGGGAGTAAGTCCTTGTAGCCCACTATACCTTAGCGCTGACTGAGGCCCTCAATGATGAGATGGCCAGGGTGGAGCCACATAGAGCCTGGGACAGGTCTTGGACCTGGCTGTCACTTTGCAGAGGTACTTGATGGAGAGAGGGAGCACCAGAGCCCTTGGGGGAGCCCACCCACACTTTCCTCTACTTTACTTACCACCCACAGAGGAGAAGCCCATGGAGGTGGGCACCACTCAACCTCACCCCACATCCCAAGAGTGAAAACGCAGGTGGGGGGAAGGATCATGCTTTTGCTGTGGTGAGAAAGGCCACTGCCTTGAGCAGCCTCTATGCCCAGACCTCTGCAAAGGGAGTGCAGTCAGGAGTCATCTGCACCAACACGCTGCCACACAATACTCCTTGTCATCATACCCTCTGGGCAGGTGCACTGTCCAGTCCACTGTGCCCATAGTTTTGTGGCCTCTGAGTTTGTCCGTAATGCCCAGATGCCTACGTGGCCCCAGTCTACCTCAGCCATGTTCATCGCTATGGATGGGAGCTCTGGAGATGTTCACCTTTAAGGTAAACCATGGGACCTGAACAGTCAGAGACTCCTGTGTACCCTCCTCTACTCTCTCATCCCCAGGCTATCTTGGCTGCAGAAACACAGCCCTGTTGCTGACTGCTGGTTGGGATCCTTGTGCTGAAGTGTTGTCACCCTCAGCTCCCAGCTCATCTTCCCTTATGGTGCCACCCCAGTCTTGCTGCTTCCTGACTCAGAAGGGTTTCTTTGTCTTCTGAGCTTTGGATTTAAAACTCATTCAATGGAAAGAGCAACTAAACTTAGATGATTGTCCCCTCAATATCATTCATTAAATAAGCTAGTGGGTTTTGTTCTCTTCCCAAAAGATAACTGTCTTGTCACAAAATCACAACTTCAAATGTCAGTCTTCTTAACAGTCTTCTCATTAAGAAAGACAGAGCTGAAAGACCTTAGGGAGTGAAGTGCCATTTCACTCTAAGTGGTCCATAAAAACTGAGCTCCATAAAAGGCATGACAGTGTTCTGGCATTGTAGTACCCCTGCTATACCCAGTCTTTGAATATGTGACAGATTGACAATCTCCGAGTGCTTCAGTTTCTGACTTCTTCAAAGAATGAGAGATATTTTAAAACTTGTGGTGGTGTAAACTTATGTCTATTTCTCTCTGCCCAGTAGCTTTGTGGGCTCTCTTTGAGATCACAGAGCTAATACATCTTTTCTCCCCCTCCACACAAAGGTCAATGGATAGTTTTTATCTGTTTTTAGTATTGCATGATGACCACAGCACAGTCTAGCCTTTGCCCAGCATGTATGTACTATCTGAATTTAGCACTTCATTGCCTTGGCACACCACTCCTACAGACTGAAACAGTTTTCTGAATCCTAGATAGAGGACATTTATGGAACTGTTCTCTCTGAAGTTTCCAAAATTTAAAGGGCCTGTAAAAGGAAGAAACAGAAAATTCCTAGAGTAGTTTGCAAAAGAGTGAAAATGCAGAATATTTGGTTTACGTATTAATATGAACCTGTGTGTATTTATAACCCAATAGGTGCATCTCAGCATGTTTCAGTGTTTTTTCCAGGTAGCTTTAATATTCAATCAAATGAGAATTTAATGGTCATCCTCCCTGAATCTCATCAATTCAATGAGGTAAGTCTTTAGATGATATGAGAGGGATTTTTTCACCTTTTCCCATGAAATTATATATTTCTTCAACACATCCTCAATTTCTGTTATTAACATATCCTCTCTGGAAGTAATTTTCTTTTCAAAACTACTAGTACCAATTCTATATGATGCTTCCTTAGTGGCATGCTCAGAAGTGCAAGATGTCATACTACAATCACCTAGAAGGAAACTTGCATGTGAGGTACACATAGCTGGCATTGTTTGCTGTATAAACACAAGACTGTAGATAAAAAGGATGGCCAACTGTCTGTGACATACAAAATAGGTGGAAAAATAACCACACAGATCTTCAGCTGTCATGTATGTCTGTGGAAACTCCAGATGAAAATCTGACCCAGCTTATGTAGTCACTAGCTACCTAGTTATGTGCAGCTGGTTAATATTCGTACACTATACACATACACACAAATGACTCTCTTTTTCTGTTATGGAATCCTGGGTGAGAGAGCTTAATAACTGGGCTCTAGTCTCACTGCTAGTTAAATTGCGGTCAAATACAATTTATCTTCAGAGACTTGTGTGCTGTTTGGTTTCTGTTGAATAAAATGTGATTGAAATTGGTTTGGACAGTTTTCTTAGCTACAGAAAAGCCAAAAACATTTTATTCTGGACAGATTTTGGATATGGTACTATTATTTTTTCCCTCTGGCTAGAAAAAAGCTTCATTAAGAAGTGAAAATTGTTACAGGAGTAACAAAGAGTACAGTCAAACCCTTTATAGTTGAAGTTAAATGATTGATGTATTTATTATAAAGAATAAATTCATCTAATGACCATGCAAATTAACTTCTTTTTTTTCACATTTTTATTTTATAGTCAGCTGGTGTATCAAGGAGAGCAAGTCCAAATCCTTCCATTTCTTTGATGATTTCTATTTTCTAGTTGCCTTGATAGTAACAGTTATAAACAGAACTCTTCAGCTGGAAATATGATTACACTTTAAGCTAGGTATCAATGCTAAGAATTTTTTGCTTACAAAATCCTACAGTTCATGCTCTCATAATAAAGAAATTTATGGTGCTGGCAATTTACATTACACTCTGAGAGCCTGATCCAGCTCCTGTGTAACCCTACAAGAATGTCTCCATTGACTGCACTGAAGTACAAAACTACCACAATACCAGATCCAAACACCCCTAAGCTTTGAAAAAGGTTGGAACTTTATCCAAACTTTTGACTCAAATCCATCTGCAGTTAAACTACGAAGTACAGTCTTCGTTTCATCTTAGACTGCAATGTGTATTCTAATTATGCAAAATTTTAGCAAAGCAAATTAGGCTTATAACGACATATAAGGAGCTGTTAGTATGCCAATGAAAATACTGCATTATTTTCATTGCTAACTTATTTTAGAAAGTCTATTGATATGTTTTGACATCAGTGGATGTTTCATTACAAATTTATTTTATTATTTATACTACTATTAAAATACGCATTGGCCATTTTAGGAGGTTTTATTGAAAAAAAAAACCACCTCAGAAAACTAATTGCAGTATACTACTACTACTATGAAAAATAACTATGTGAAATCTGTGCTTTTTTCTTCAATAATTGTGTTCCTTTGGTAGATTCAGGTTCACATTTGCATACATTAGTGACAACAAACAATGTTTCTACGGCTTTTGTCTTCCACCAGCCATGCAGAATGATGATACTTAGGAAAAAGAGGCTTTGAGCTGGATTCTCTCCTTTCCCATTCTGAAGAGCAGAAAAAGATATCTACTGCTTTGATTCCTCTGGGTCTCGTATTCATGCTCTAAACAGAGGCTACCAGCCTGTAGTGCTTGTAGCACTGCAGCCTTCCTTTTTGCCTTACTTCCCACCATATCTCAGGACAGACCATGAATGCGTATCATTGCTTTTGGTGCTCCATCCAGTTCTCACAGACTCTGGACAACTTCATCCAGGGCACTTCTGGAAGCTTGCTCAAGGGCAGGAGCAGAGTACTTCTTGCTGCACTTATGTTTCAGCCTGGCCTATGTTGCACGTGAAAAGACATGAGACAACTTCTCTTTGGTTCCTAATGAGACTTGTTGACTTGTCAAAACTACCCATGCGTAGCTAAAACAAGGCCATAGGGCTTGAAAAAGTCCTTTGTGTTAAGAAAGTAGGTATACATCACTGCAGATTTCCTGTGGAAGCACTTTCAAAGGTAGAAATCATAACAGAATTTGTTTTGCAGACCATTAGTAACAATGATAGGTGAGAAACTGATCAGTTTATGTCTCAGACCACTGTTTAAGTTTAGGGACATAATTGCCATTGCTGTTATTTCAGTTGTACCTTTTTTTTTCATGAAAACCCAGCACACATTTAAGACATAAGTGCCCACCTTGCCATTAGTTTTCTGAGCAGAATCACTTCTTAATTGCTCTGAGTTTGAAATAATTATATCGATATGAAGAAGATAGATTAGATCTATCTTTATTTGTACAAAATATCTAGTGCATGGATGGCTTACAATTTTGTACTCTGGATCAAATTCATACTTTATATAAGAACATAAAACCTCTTTGAAATTTCACATTCCTTGACCTGTTTGAATTTGATCCTTTCTTCTGAAAGTATGAATTAATTGAAACAATCAGACATAAGTGAGTATTTACGAGACGAACTGAGTTCAGCTGTCACGATTTTGAAAATCCTTACTTTTGCCAACAAACACAAATCTTTGATACAGAGAATAAGCATGTGGAGTGAGTAGGAGTATTTTTCAGCCTGTTTTTGTTCTCATTCTGTCTTTAAATGCTTGCAAATGACCATCAGTTGTGTTTCTAAAATGAACCTGTGGTTCGTGCTAAAATAGTCGTGTATGGCCATAATTTCACCCATGCATATGGTTCATATTTCTGAAAATAAAGGAGTTCCAGTGATTTATGATACTGAACCTATTAAAAAAATCAATGCTGTACAAGTCCTTATTAAAAAAACTTTTTTTTTTTTTTAATTATTCTTTGTAGCACATATTAGAATCCTAAGTAGATGCCTGTCTCTCATTTTCATCACCCATCAAGACCCCTACCTGAACAGCCATTTTAGACACACTGGAATGAAAAATGCCTGTTTGGCATGGAGTTATTGAATAAACATTAAAGGCATAACCATTGTCCTATCAACTTGCTACCAGCACAAGTCTGTGCTCTTGCAGGTATGGCATGTAAAGTAAATTATCTGTGTCTGTTCCAGTTTTCATTTAGGAATTACTGGATCCACACAAAAATAACTCCTCTTCAGTTAAACAGAGTATCATTGCAATCCCTAAAATATTTAATGTGTTAGTTGATTTGAAACCATTACCATTTTGAATTACTATATATCTACTATACAACCTAAAGGCAGTTGAAATGCTATGCAAGCTCATTTACAAAACAACATTTCTTAGAAAACTGGGCAACACATAGAATAATATTGTTGGATGTCTCAAGATAATTTTTTTCTAAAGGAAAGAAAGGCTTGTTTGCCTTCATTGCAATGGTAAAGTTAGAATGGTCAGGAAAAATCAGAGGACTGTTGGAGAAAATTCAAAATATTTTGGTTAGAAACACACCAGTAGAACTGGAGAAAACCCTTTCCTCAGGAAAATTTTTATTTTAGGCAAAATTTCAGTATGCAGAATACATATCAAGCAAAACCTGATTAAATACATTAATTTTACAATGCATCTGCTTTGCCTCACAACTCCATGTTCCGCTTTCCCTCAGATGACAGGCAGTTTTTTCAGTGTTTTAACACCAAAAGATTAGGTTTATTCAGATTAGTCTTCAAAGTTGGAGGGTTTTATCCAAACCAAACAGCTGAACTTGTGGAGTTTTACTTATCAGTAACGATAGGTGGTTCCTCCTGATACTCAGGTGATCGGAGTTGTTGTCCCAGAACTTACAGTGAGTGTCTTACTGACCTCAGACCTGCCCTTGTATCCCTGTTTCTTATTTTCCCATCCATAAAATTAGGATAATGACTCCTTTATAAAAACATTTGATTTACTGATGAAATGTGCTTTGTAGGGATATTATCATTATTCATTTAAAGAATAAACAGAACCAAAATTGAACACCTCCCAGACTCTGGGGGAAGACTGGAACCATATCTGAAATTGTGGTTTCTGACTCATCTGTAATTTATAAATTGTAATTAACACTGAGCAAAAAAGTACACAGTATGATGATATATTCCACTTTCCATCCAAATTTGAAAAATAAATGTTTTTCTTTCCTTTGAGCTAGACAACTCTTCCTCCCAAAATAGAAAAAATAGTGCATTTAGACACTTTTTCGTTCTCCTCAGATAAACAAAAAGACGCTGACCTGTTGAAATAGCAAAATTTGCAATCATGTATGTTCTCTCTGTGGGCTAATGCCCCTCTGAAATTTCAAAATAATTTGAAAAACCTGAGAGACGACTGTTCAAATTACAACTACTGGGCATAAGAATTAAGCAGGAGCTTTCTAGTGAACAACAAAAGGGATCCAGGCAGTCAACTTACTAACTATTGTGGAATCTAGTGTTTAAAACCTCCTGCAGCTTTAAAAATCTCACCATAAGTGTATCCATATTTTATTCTATGCCAATTTTAATCCTGCTAATGACAGTTGTTTGACCCACAGGTCATGAGAACTATGAAGCAGATTTGCTACTGCTGAGTGCCCTCACTTCCAATTGACTTCAGTATAAATTGCACAGTCCATGTTAGATGGTGCTCTGACAAGTCAGAGTGACCACAGAAGCATTAAAGAAACCCAGTAATGCTCAGAAAGAGATCCCTAGTGATCCTAGGAAACAAACTTGTCATTTGCGTCTTTCTACAGTAGGCAAAAGTAGTCTTTACCAAACTCTCTGTGAAATAATTCATCATTGCTGGTAGTTGATCGGTTTTATTAGGAAGCAATTATTGTTGACAAGTAATAAAGGTGTGTAATTTCTTCATGTTTGCCTTTGGCTGAACTTTGTTTCTAGTGAGGGTGAGACCCCAGCTAGCCTCCATTTCAAAAGAGTCCTGGTGAGCACTCATTTCCACCTCAAAAAAATGAGTGTGCTAGAAATTAGGGCCTAGGCATCTTTTTGCTATGAAAATCCATGAAAATAATAAATCTATAGCCTTAGCATTAATGTGTAAGGCAATAAGATATATCAGCTATTTTTTCCGATACAGCCAGGAGAAAAGGATTACCATCTGTAAAGCAGTTGCAGACAAAACCTACAAATAGTTTTAAGTCTCTTTTAGCAGCAAGAGGGAGTTAGATACTACTTTCTTTTTCAGGAGCTCTCTGCAGAGGCCATCTTCAGTCTGCAATGTGTCCTCTTCTCTACTATAGTACGTTACCTACCAATAACCTTCCAGTTATTTTTACAATTGCGCCTGATATTCTGGGTCTTCTGTATGCAGAAGCTTTTTTTTTTGCTCTACTCAGAAAGCAGCCAGAAAAAAAATGTATTCCTTTTTTTTGAACAAGGACAATTTTTTTTTTTTTAGGCATCTACACTTCGTTCCTCTTGGCTGCAACACCTATAGGAAAAAATTGCCAAAAACCATCCATGCCTGAGAACAGAATCACCTCCAAAGACCAAGGCAAATGTATGCAGTATTAATGCACATTACCTTTCAGATTTTATTTATGCACAGTGAAGAGTTATGAAAACTTTTAATTTCAGTTGCCACTTTCGTTAATATAAAAATCTGAAGTAATATTATTGACTTCATTTTGGCTTCCCCCCAGTTGAAACCACAAATCCCATTCTATATATTTTGGCTCACAGAGATTCAGGCTTTGCAGTTTTTTGCAGTCCTGTTCATGTTCTTTCGTTTTGCTGCCAGACTTCCTATTTGGTTATATGGGACACCCTCCTCCATTCCGCTTCTCGTAACTATATGAAATGTGACAATTACCACGTGCTGATGAAATGTCATGGGCTCTGAGAAACAAATACTAAACTTAAATATTGTAAAAGTAACACAAGGAAAAGTAAGAGAATATACAACTAATAAATCAGAGAGGTGATGCTGCCCAAAGTGTACAGAATCAGAATAACATTTTTGACAGGTCACAAGTGTAAGGAAATGCACTATACCGTAGAAGTATAGTAATGAGGACAGCCATTATGAATCTTTTCACTCGTGCCAGGCTCAATAGTGAATAAATACTTTGCAAGCCACTTAGATACTTGTTTCCTCACTGAAGGAATCACTGAAAAATTAAAAAATATACTTGCTGGAAAAAGTGCTGAAAATGGAAACGAAACAAGTGTTTTGTTAATGGAAGTAAAGTCGTTTTTATGCTGCAGAGGAACAGTCCTGTTGCAATTTACCAGAATATAAAACAAGAAAAGCTTAAAGTAAGTATTTGATTTCATATCTTCAAAACACACCAGAAATTAATAACGACCTAATATTGTGTTTTATTGTAGACATTGGGCCCCAAATACTTGAGGATCCCATCCTGGAAGGTGCTGAGTGTTTCTGGGGTATTGCTGGCACTCTACCAGCACAATATATCCAGCAGCAAAGATGCTCGTTTCTAGCAGGAGTGATTTTTCCCTATGCTGAGTTATTTAGTCTTGTTATGGGTATATTCAAGCTAGCCTGACCTTCAGCTATATATTTTCTTTGTTATTATTATGTTTTTAGACACGCAACACTTAGACCCCATCCAAGCAGCACATTATAAGTGTAAATATCATGAAGTGCAGCAGCACACTAAACAAAAATAGTGTAGTTCAGAGACTAAGCAACCACAGGCATACAGTCACATGATCCTCAAGGTGCATTGAATTTCATTATTTGTGTATACAGATCATGGTGAACATGGAAATATAAAATAATTTATTTTAGATCAGAGAGAGCATTATTTCCTGTACAGTAAAATGGAAAGGAACAATTAGAGCCTTGACTTTGCCAAACACTAATCTTCAGCAAAAGGTTCGAAAATTAAAAGCAAAAAAAGTCATTTTCCATAAGCAACACGATACACTATGTGATATATTTACAGCAGGATGTGAATGTTTGAGGCTATAAGTTTGTAATGGGGAGACCATTTCTCCTTCTCCACTGATATAATGTTTCAAACAGTGGATTATAATTTTTGGATAGTGTTCAAAATGTAGAGAATTCAAAGACTGATGACATAAATTCACTTCATCTATGGTTTCATTTAATAGGCCTTGGATGTATTTTTTTTTTTAATATATAACTATAAGCTAGTTCAGTTTACAGAAAATGTACCCCATTAGCAGTTTCATGACTTTGTAAATGAGCTATTGTGCTTTTGTTAGAGTGCAGGCATGTCTTTGCTTGTGTACCTATCTATCTATACACACAAATATATATGTATTTGTCTTAGAACACTCATTGTTTTAAACTTTAATCATGCACAAAAACTGCAAAGTGCTTGGAGTTTCAAATGCTTTCCTGAGTGCTGCAGAAATAAAATCAGAGAAGTTATGGCAGTGTTTAGCAGGGATCAAGTGCTTAAAGGTACAGTGTTCCATTTTGCTGTGTTAATCCTTTGAAGTATAGTTTCTCTTCCAATCAATTTAAATGCTCCTAAAAATTTAGGAGGATGTCAGCTCAAGGATTAAAATGAAGAGCAGAAAGAGGTGACTCTGGTTTGATTCCTCTGGGTCTCATATCCATCACCTACACAGAGACTACCAGCCTATAGCACTTACTTCCCACTGTACATCAGAACAGACCACGAATGCGTATCATTGCTTTTGGTGCTTCATCCAATTCTCACAGACTCTGGACAACTTCATCGAGGGCATTTCCTGGAAGCTTGCTCAAAGACTTCTGCATTTATGTTTCAGCCTGGCCTATGTTCCACATGGGACTTTCATTGGGAACCAGCTTCAGTTTGGTTCCTAATGAGAACTGTTGACCTGTCAAAACTACCCATACCTATCTATAACAAAGCCGTAGGGCTTGAGAAAGTCCTACATGTTAAGAAAGCCTTGGTGCACTAACACATGTGGGTGCCCTCATATGTAATGGTGTCTCACAGAGAACAGAATAGATTTACTTATGTTTATTCTCCCTTTTTGAAAAGATCACAACTTACTTTCATTCTATTCTTATCCAAACATTTTGGTGCCTTTCTAACAAACTCTAGCTACTGGAGTAATTCTTTTGAGAATCTCAGTTTTCATCAGAATAAAGACTATGTCTCCACAAGTTTTAAGAGTTGGAGGAAACAGCTTGAAAGCCAAGGGTAGATATTTTGAAAATCCTACAATGTCTACATCAATTTCATTAACTGAAGGACTGCTCGCGAATACTGAGCAATGCTCAGGCTGAGTTCATTGTTGATTTGTAAATTTTCTTTTGCACCACACTATGTTCTGTACAATTTTTATCCTGAGGCAGACTGAATGTTTCCTGTTGACCCAGAGGAAGAATATCACTTTAAAGCAGTCCGTTAACACCTTCCAAACAAGGCACCATTGTAAAGAAAATATGAGTGAGGGATGGAAATATAGACACGTCTATATCTCAGTGCTTAATTTCCTGGACATTTTTGACACTGGGAGAGTAAGAAGTAGTTGGATATTAAGGAAAACATAAAGAGAAGAAAATTGACTGTCAATATAAATGCAAAAGTAGTTTAATACACAGTGTAAACTGAAAAAGTGAAATTATTTTCCTTCAGAATAAACAATCTGTATAACCAGAAAAATAAGGCATTGTCACGACTGTGCTACTGCAAAATGGTTAGACAATGACCAAATTAGTTTCAACGATCTCTTCTGAGAGATACAAGAGGAGAAACAAAAAAACACCCAAAACACAATCTGCTTTAAAGCACAATTTGTGATTTAAAATCGTAGTCTTTAGAACATGGGAGGGAATGATTTTAAAATGGGAGGCACACAGAAGTGCTCATGTATGTTGATTTTTTTTTTTTACTCTGTCCAGTGGGGCTTTAGCTATTGCCTTTTCTTTATAGGAAAAGCAAAACAGAAAGGAAAAACCTTTTAACTGAAGATAGTAGGAATTTCTTAAAGGATAGAGAACAATAAGGAAGCCCAAATTCAGGGCTCTAACTAAAAGGTAGCACATCTTTTCTCTAATCTGTGGGAACAGTAACTATTAAATGATTAAAAATCAAAGTTCTTAGCAAAGAATTGAAGAAAAGCTTCCCACCTTCTGGCATGTGCATTTCAAGGTTTTGGGGTTTTGCCATCATAAAAAGAAGTTTTCGTCTTTTCTTTTGGCCTTGTTTTTCTTATGACTAGTGAATTTATTTCCTCTTTGAGGTATCCCAAGGGTAACCAAGACCTCTCACAAAATTTCTTGCAGAACTTATCATTACCCTACAGTCCAGCCTGTACCTGTCTTTCCCTGCTTTTTATAACTGATCTTAAGAAAAGGAACAAAAGACATCTCACAAAATCATGAGTGGCACATTGCATTAGTGTATTTAAGAATGTACATTCTTAGCACCTAATGTTTCCTGCTATGCATCTTATCACACAGCAACATACTAAGGTCCTGAACTGGTGACATGGCACCGTGAAGACAGAGCCTTGAGCTGCAGAAACAGTCCTGTTCCCAGGCCCTGGACTAATGGGGGTGAGAGTGTGTAAAAAGAAGTTTGTTTGGGGGGTGGAACAAGGGGCATTAAGAAGCAGATGCTCTCAATCTCCAAAGGAAAGCTGCTGTAATCAGTATACAGCATTCTCTCGGTCAACCCAAGGTTTTACAGGAAAAAAAAAACAACTAACAAAAATCTTTTAGCTCAGTGCATAAATGTAAGAGGATTGTCAAACTGGATAGGCAGGAGTCTATCACACTCAAAATTATTATTCAAGTTTAAAGTAAAGCTTTGTTTAGGTTTTAATGAAAGCAACAGAATTTTAACAACAGAAGTTCTGTTCTTTCTCTTTTTTTCTCCCTTTCCACATTCAGTTCCTCTGCCCCTGCACCTGCTTCCAGTTTTGGCTTCTTGGCAGTGATGCTTAAAGAGACATCAGCTGGCAGTGGCAAACTGTTAAAAGCTCCCCTGCAATGCAGCTTTGCAAATGCCAGCCATTTATTCACTGGTGCATGCCAGCTCAACACAAGGTTTCTTTCCCTCTCTGCTCTCAGGTTTCACTTCCAAACAACAGTAAGGAATCTGAGTCATGGCCTAGCTGTTTGAGTATCCATTAAATCTGGTCACTTCTATTTGTTGTTGTCGTAATATTTTGATCCAAAGGGTGTTGCATAGAATTTCAACTATAACACTGTTTCTTCTTTGCAGACATAGCTGTTGGACCACAAGTTTTGTTCTGTTTTAATGTTTTGTCCTTTTAAGCAGATGGTGGGATAGCTAAGCTGCTGAGATCTTGGAGTTATTTTGTTGCCTTTGTATTTTTCCTCTTCCATTTTTCCAAGTCCAGAATGCTAACCTGGAAAAAGAAACATAGAAGAGGAAGAAAAGAGGGTGGCAAGCAGCTTAAGTATTCAACACAAGCAGGCTGTTCGTATGCTGCCTTAGAGATCACAGTTCAGTCTGATCTCCAGTGCCCTAGTGTAAATTTAGAGCTATTAACAACATCAGATTCATTAGACTGACTCCAGAATTCTATGTGTAGTAGGATAAAAAATTGGCCCCAATAGGACTTTTTTCAATTCACTGCATCATTTCAGCAGAGAGTGAGAAAGTGCCACAGATGTGCAAGAATTCCACAGTATATTTTCCTTGGAAATTTAAAGCTTATCTTTAATGTGTGTTGTCTGAAGGTTCTTTCTAAGCCATCTGGGGAGATAAGGACTGTGATTTTCACAGTCTGAACTACTGAAGCTTTTCCCTGTATTCCAAACTCTTTCTACAGATAGTTCTGGGTGGGAAAGAATTGCCCCAGTGCTCTTAATATGTATAGGTTAAAAAATAAAGTTTTGCTGAAGCAGCATTTTGGCATGGGGCAGGAACCAGAAGCATTATGGACCTGTTGACTTCATGTTCTCTTTCAATAAAGCCTGAGCCTATTCCCGTTTATCGAAAGATTTGTATTGACTTTCACCAAGGTTGAACCAAGTCCTTCTGCAAAGGAGTTAGCAAGAGCAATGTGCCCTGATTTTTGGGGTAAAGAAAAGGGATGTTGCAGAAAAGTTACAACAAAGCCATCAGGGATAAAATCAGTGTTGAGGGTAGGGGAATAAGCACCTCAGATAGGTAGAGCCAGTGTGAGCAGTAGCCTGTTCCAGACACTTAGCTGGATTAATATTTCTTTACTAAGCTATGAAAAAGCTTAGATGCAATCAATACAATGTGGGTGAAGAACAGACACATTATTAGACAATGGAAGAGTAAAATAACTGCACCCTAATACCTACTTATCCACATTTATGTTTGAGGAACTGTGACTCTAAGATTGACACCTAGAAACCAGATGTGCTGGAAGAACTTAACACACACGTCTTTCTATGTTTTAGCCCTGGATGCTAATGTTCATATGCCCAATGCAGTAGGTTACAAGATTTTCTCTCTATTTTATGTAAACATCAGTCATTCAGCTAGAAGTTAATGACAGGGCTTGGGTTACACTATCAGGATGAAGGTCCATGAACATACCAGCCAGCTTGCAGGCAAAGAAGCCATTGAGCTCTGGTAAGTACATTTACAGCTGGGACAAACACGGCCCTTGCATCAATACAGGCACTCTCTGCTGCCCAGAGCAATAGTACAGTGATTTGGTGGGAGTTCATTCTCTGAAGGATCAATTGCCTTAGAGTGGAAGAACAAAGAAAATAGAAAAGCTGGAAAAGAAGGCACGCATGAAGCCTGACTCACAAAGAATGGAAATAAGAACAAGTTTAAACAGCTTTTAGTATGAGGTGAAAAAGGTTTGAAGTTGTGAGTAAACAGGTATCTTCTGCTTGATTTCTCCATATTCAGGGAAAAAAGGAATTTCTGTCTTCTTTGTAAATAAGAAAGCTATCTGGCTCCATACCACGGAACAACCTCTAATAACCTGATTTTTGGCTAAGTGCTTGGATCACAAGAGGAGAGAGGTAGGATGAGATCATTAAGCACATTTCTGCTTGCAGCTTTGAATTTGAACCCAAATCCACGGTCCATTATCCCTAAGTTTACAAGCTAACTGCGAAAAAGGAGGTGGAAAACATACCTAACTGCAAATGTTGGCAAACATCATATGATCCTTTAAGTAAATGAGATGGAGCAGAAATGCGCTAGCACTGTTTTCACTGACATGTGTTTCAGAGCTGTAGCTGCCCCAGAAGAGTGCAGTAATAAGTACGACGTACTCCTGGTTTTGGAAAGTGGATTCTGTAAGGTAGATGAAGCAGATAATTCTCTTGCTGTCTCTGTAAAGGAGGGAATAGATTTCATAACAAAATATGGGCTTGGCTCAAGTTTGACTTTGTACCAGAAGAGCTTGGTCACATGTTGGGTGTCCTAGATAAACCCCAAATAGAGTTTCTCAAAGCATGAAAACCTTTGCAAACTCAGAGGCATCACAGAAAACCTGAAAATTTGACTGATTTTGTTATGAAATGTTGTCTTTTTCCTAGCTCAGAACAGCTTCAAATTTTGAGTTGAAATTACAGGCCTCTGAACCCCTGTGGACAGATGACTGGAAAAGAACTTCTGCAAACCCCATGTGGACCACATTCCACAA
Source organism: Ciconia boyciana (assembly GCF_034638445.1). NCBI lineage: Eukaryota > Metazoa > Chordata > Aves > Ciconiiformes > Ciconiidae > Ciconia > Ciconia boyciana. Next base: position 51,767,510 of record NC_132937.1, read on the forward strand.
ATTCATGCTATTTTGATCTCTTCTGCCCATATCCTTAGCAGGGTTTAAGCTTCTAACTACTTCTGATCTTACAGTGCAACAATGGCCCATTGGCCCATAAAGCCCACTGCTGAACTCACATCTATCTGCAGTACCTCTGGTGAAGTCAAGAAATCAAGCTCTCTAATAACAATTCTAATAGTAATATCCCTTTCAGAAACAGTGCAGGACATACTTGCAGGCCTAAACTGTTTATGCTGTCATGGTAACAGATTACAGCAGTTTGGCTACACCTCTTCTTATTTTTTTTTTAAAATTAAAAATAAAGCATCATACATTGAAATTTTCCCCTTAGGCTGCATGTGCAATCAATGACATCCAGGTCCCAGTCTAAAATAGCTATCATATCTGTATGCCTGAAAATATAGACTTTTCCATCCAGTGAGAAACCTAGATGCTTTTACTGTGATAAAGCAGAGTATAGCTGAAGGTAAAAACATCTTCGGTAGATAGAATACTTAATTTTTGTTAATGTCAGTTAACCTTAATGAAACTATGCAGAATCTTCCTGGTAAAATGCTCTAAACTTGAAAAGTCAAAAAGGAGGAAGCAGTCAGTTAGGCTCCTGTGCCTATGATAGGCTAAAGAATGGAGAAACTTCAAGAAATACAAATTTATTAATAAATGAGAGAGCCTGCACAGGCACAATCCACAGAAAAATGACATGGCAATGAAACGTTATTATCCATTGTCCTGATTTTGGTCTCATATTGTATGTATGGGACATGTAGAATTATTTAACAGGAAAAGAAAAATCAGACACAAGCATACTCATATTCATGTATACATACAAATTATTCATATGCATTTACATGTACAAATTATTGGCAAAAGTTTTGAAAGACTTTTAAAAGTATTAAAAAAAAAATCTTATCTCTTTTGCTACTCAGGGTATTACTGCATTGGGTGAGTCAGTTACGCAGGGCTTCCCATTTGTTCACTTCAGTTAACATACAAAAAATATAAATCAAATTCATCGCCATGGGTTTGAGTGCAATGAAAATTTTGGAACACACGTTGAGTCTTTAATCCTCAAGTGTTACATTTGGCTGAAGAAAAAGACAGAGGAGCTTGAGCCAGAGCAGCTTCCAGAGTACCACCAGCCAGAGCTCCCAAAATGCTTTGGAAGAGAAGGAATCTGTAACAACAGTTAGCATTACTAGATAATAACACTTTATATCTGAAAGGCAGTGTGCAAGAAGAGTGGAATTTAAGGGAATCGGCACATATAGAATTAATCTTAAATTAATTAAACTTAAATTAATCTTAAATTAATCTTAGATCTGTTTGCTTAAAATCAGATGCCTTCATGCAGGTAAAAACCAAGAATACTGGGAAGGGACAACGAAGGCTCAAATGATCTCTCAGAAAAGCAGCATCAAGTTAAGAGATTAGTAAAACCTAACAAAACCAGGTCTGTAAAACTACCATATTTTGTAAAAGGAAACACTGTTTGGAAAACAAAATTTTCACAAGGAAGGAAAGACTTAACCAAGATATAATATTTATCAGTTTTTAGATCCTCAGTGAAGTTACTTAACCTTGAAGTAATACCTACATTTCAGTGCAAATCAATAGAATCAGGGTTCCTTTCTAATTTCTTGATCAAATTCCAACATAAATAGCAATATTTCATCTAAAATCCTATTGCGGTTTGAATCTATATGTTGTGTTATTCACTTCTCCCAAAATGGAAGGCAGGATTAACTGGGCACTGCTAAACAGCTGGCACATTTCAGCCCAGATGTGGTTACACTTCAGAACTGGCTTAAAAGTAGAACATGATGCTTTCTGCAATGTTTATTTTTAAACTAGTACTTTTAAGAAGGCTCATGAGAATATACAATAGTGAAATGCCTTTCCAAGGACCTAGCTGGGTACCTTACATGGGTACTAAATTGCTCAGATAGTTTGGCAACAGATACATCAATAATAGTTGCAAAGTCGTTCAGAGCATGTTGATTAATCACATTCCAGATTTGCAAGCAAGAACACGTTGATTTCATTCCAAACACATTCATAGTATTTAATTTGCATGTGCATTCAGCCTACATTGATAACTGTCCCACATTTACATAGTCCTTCCTTTTGAAGAGCTTTGAAGTAATTTACAACTCCGGAACAACTCGGTCTGAGGGGAGCCACACAAACAGATCTCCCCTTTTCCGCATGCAGACAAGGAGGGGGAAGGGTGTCAGCCAGCTGTAAAGCGTTGTTTTTAGTCTCTCAGAGTCTGAAGAAGCCTGCACGCTGGATGTGATGGCCATTCATGGGGAAAGTGTAATGAGAACCCACGTTCCTTTCCTACAGTGTCTGCAGGGAATTCACTGCAGTTCAGGCTGCCTGGGGCTCCAGGCGCAGCCCTGCCCTGATTTTTACCGTATGTCCCTTTTTCCCTCCCACTCAGAGCTACTTTTGCAGTTGTGCTTCCAACTAGAAGAGCAGACTAGAACAGCAGGTCTCCTTCAAACAGCCACCAGTGTGGTGCAACACATCCACCAGCTGCACTCCTGTACTTTCCAGAGAGCTGGGGCCACCTGGGCAGAGACTGGAACATTTCCACCCTCTCATTGTTCTTGGGAATAGACCTAGAGATATGAAAAGCAGGGCAAACAGCTTTCAGTAGCTCCTTCATAGATCCCCTGCTCACATACCTGCTCAGGCTGGACATTATTAGTTTTCCAGATCAATGACTGTAACCGTTAAAAAAAATATGGAGTCCATATCTGGCATTTTAAAAGCTTTCAGACTAAACAGCATATATATAGTAGTGTCCCAAGGCCTCTGTTAAGACCTCACTTCACATGTGGTTGGACTTTCAAGGCATTTTGCATTCCCTTTGGTTTTTCCTCCTCCCAGAAGTAACAGAGGCTGCAAAACGCTAACATTATACATTTTCATGCAGTATTTTAAAAGAAAAATGTATCACCTTTTTCACTACGTTCCAAGGATAATCTTTTAATAGGTGTTTTATGCAGATTTCTGAATTGCTGCATTTCTGTGTCAGGAACAGACCATTCCACATCTTTTTCTTTTAAATTTAACTTTCAAGCACAGTTGAAAGTTCAGCTCAGTTCAGTTATAAACAAACAATCCATCATTTTTTCATGTAACTAAAACAAACTAATGCTCACTGACCAAATGCTCCTTTAATTAAAATCTTTCTCTCTCTGCAAGTGGGTTGTCTTTTCTGTGTTTATTACATCCAGTTAAAAGACACTCTTATTTATTCTAAATTACTTTTCATATGAGCACTTCAGAGAAGTTGAATTCCAGTGTCTTGTTTGCAGCTGATATTTTCTGATGCAGTACTGTCCACTGAAGAAGGAATGCTCTTGCTCTTTTCCTAAAAAAAAATAATAATAAATATATATATATATTTACATTTTTAATATATATACACAATCATAAGCTGACTTATGGAAAGCTTGACTTGTATGACATATGGAAAAGCATAGGTTCACAAGGAGGTAGAAATATAAGCAAAGTCTGATTCTACTACCATTACAATGGCTTGCCTCAATATTTCCTGCATCTTAACAGCTAAAATAACACTGAAATGTGGACTATACCCCTAAATACAGTATTTTGAAAGGAAAGCCAACAAAAGGTATTAATGATAAATAACCATGGACTAATTTCCACCTAGTTACAGAACTGTAAGTTTGGAGTGACTCCCTTAACATGAAAAGAAGCTTACAAAGCATCAGATCGGAATGTAGCTCAGAATCTGGTATTTTTAGCTCTTTTGATAAGATCCTAGAAATATCTACTTCGTTTACACCAGAAAATACTTCCAGTGTCTACAGGTCTTTGTTTTCCTTTCCTTTCTTGTATGTGATCAATGGGTATCATTGCCCTGAGATCTTTCAGTTCCTGTTCCCAGAACTGGCTGGATCATGCTACGGAGTTCTGCATGCTCAGGAGACCTGCCAGCTATAGACAGTCCCAGTCTCCCCTCAGCAAGGGGGGAGCCGCTCTTCTCTGAGTGCTTTGCTTGGGGTACATTTGACAGGGCAATGTGGGTCTCAGAAACCTGTAAATGGGGGAAGTAAACATGGTAGACACAAGCCAGCACATAGGAAGGGAGATGGACAATTCCTCCAAGAATTCTCCTCTATTTCCCTCACTTTGATATCTCAGTTTAATTTCTTTCCTTCACTACATGTAATCATGGTTTGCATACTGGTTTCTCTCTTGCATACACTCCTTACAGGTGAAGTTTTGGTCCTAGAGGGAGAGGAGTAAACCACTCAACTTTATTCCCTGAATGTATAAAGCCTGATCAGAAATCCACTGACACCCACGGCAAGACTCCCAACTGACTTCAGCCAGCTGTGGATAGGCCAAAGTCTGTTCTTTTGAACAGTCAGTTCACATTTGCCATCACGCCCAGGATCATATGCTCATTCCCTCATCGCTTTGTTTGGATTGTCTGTGTAGAATAGAGCTCAGCATAGGATATCACTTCAACAGAGCACAATAGAGGACATTAAAAAAAAATGCAGCCATCCGCTAGTAAAAACATGTCCGTGTGTGAGGCCCCCCCAGGTCAGTCTAGGTTTCTGATTGAAGAAGTGAGGCATTACGCACTGACACTAGCTGGAACAGAGCATATGCAATCTCTTTTAAAGTTGTTCTTCCAAAGATGTTACTGACATGAACTCTAAGCTCAGAATCTGAATAAACTGATGAGCAATAGGCTATATTTTACATTTATGGTAGTTTTAAATTATCCACAAAGTGCTTTGTCTATAAACATGGCCACAGACACAGTAATGCAGTATATACAGAAGGAAAGCTAGACTCAGCCTTAAAATAAAACAAAAGCAAGGAAAGGGAAATCTAATATATGGGACCTGAACGAGACATTACCTTCCATAACCATGGATAGCCTTCCATCAAAATTACTGATATCTGACCAGGGGAAACTTGGTTTTTTTAGCCTCATCTCATAAATAGACTGTGCAACTATTCACAAAGATGAAACTGGCCCTGAGAACAACTGAACTTCATTATATTTGGGTCATCTGAACTCTAATTTTAAGCTCATTATCACTGTCACCTGCAGAAAACTCTCTCTTGCACCCTTCTCCAGTTACAAGAAACTCTGTGCATGGAAAAAACAACTGGACAGGGGGGCAGTGATGAGAACAGCGAAGTACTCTTTTCCCTAGCAGGCTGGGAAATACTCCTGATACCTGCTGCATCCAAGAACCAGAGTGGTTGAAGTCTCTGCCCTCTTCACATCTCCACTTCTCTCTCCTCTTTCACCGTTTATAGTGCAGGTTCCAGGTGCTTGTTAACTTTATCAGTTTGAAATTTAAAACTTTTTTTTCTCTATTATCAAACATCCTGGTTGGTGGAAGCCTTCGTCCTTCCAGTGACAAGAGACACAGACAGAGCAGAGAAACAAGTCTCTGAACAGCCACACTTTGCCACATGCAGAAACAAGGACTCACCTGTGCATTCACTACCTGTTCCTATACACATATTTTTCATTTTATTTAATCTGTTGTTTGTATGTACATTGGATAGTGCTGCAGGCATGCAAACAATCATTTTAGATGTTGGGAAAAGATGATGTGAAAAATTACTGAAAGGGATTGTAAAGGGATAGGTGGGAGAAAGAGGACAAGGGGAAGAGAAGACAGACAGCCTTGAAGGAGGCAGGGGGATGTCCAGGAGAGGTGGGGCAAGGACAGTAAGTCTGCATGGAGCTGACTACTTCATTAGGAGAAGCTGGTTCCATAGCATCCCAGAGCAACATGTTTGTCTTGAGGGCCTCTTGGTTATAAAGGTTTTCTTTTTTTTTCTTTACTCCCCCTTCCCACATCTACCTCCTTCTGGATACTTTCTTTCAGCAAAGGAGCAGGCATATAATGTCAATTTTTACACCACTCTGCAGCTCTTTTTCTAAAGGCAGGGCTCCTCTTGGAAATGAAATCTTATAACTGTATGTGCACACACAAAAACAAATGTACCTTCCCTTGCCAGATACAAAGGAGTAACTTCAGTTTCCAGCTTTACGCACCCCATCCACATCTCCATGGCCTGTGCCTGAGTTCTGCCACTTCTATAGTTACTTTGTTTTAGTTTCCCCCAGAGACATGATGAAATGCAGGACACTAGGGCTTGTTCTTTTCTCTCTCCTAAGGGCAGCTTGCTCAGTGTGTTCCTATGGACAGCCTGTGCATCTTGTTTATGCACATCCTGTTTTGCAACAAGCAAGCACTGCTGCTCAGCTAAACTGATTGAATATTGATTGGCTTTTCTCTTCATCTCTCCCTCCTCCCTCTTTTGCCATCTCCTCCTATTTTTTCCCCTTTTCCCTCCTCTTGTGCACTCGCCATAGGGAAAAAAAAAAAGAAAAAAAGGAAAAAAAAGATGCCTTCGGGATTCCTTAAGTCTGTGTTGGCAGAACTCCTTGTTTGTGTTGCAGGTGTGCAGGAGACCTCCTCCGTGTCGTCGCCACAGCAACCTGCCTGTCTAATCTGCTGAATATAAAAAAAGAAACAGACAGAGAAAAGCCATCCACCCCCTTCTGCTCCATCCATGAGCCCAAAAGAAGGATACCGTTTCCAAGCATTCCTCGTAATTCCCCAGCCATTGCCCAGGCAACAGCCACAAGGAGCTGGCGGGCCCTGTGGAGAGAAAGCAGTCCCTGTCTGGAGTTCATTGCACCACCAGCACCAAACACCTCCCTCCCCTGCCTCATGATTCTCCATTCTCCTCCTTTCCCCTAAGCAAATGTTGCATGCACGGGCATGCACACACACACTTGCCCATGCAGAGCTTAGACCCTTGCACGTCGCTCATGCCTTACCCCCCTTGCAGTAGGTCAGATCATGAGCACGTTCATTTCATCACCCTTGACTTTGCGTGACCTCCTGTTCCCAGAATACACACCGGGAGAGGCCGACAGAACATTTCAAAACTGTCATCACCCGAATATTTATTCTAAAATGACCCCATGTCCCTTCTATTGTGTCTCCTTTAATGATTCACTGTTGCCAATAACAGGGTAAACGTTAGATCTAACTTTGTAAAGTTCAGCCTCCCACAGGAAAAATCTAAGAAGTTTTACATTACACGGTAATTGTTGAGCTCATATGGCTCAGCAGCCAGATACTATAGTGATAGATACTTCAGAAATGCCAGCTGGGAACTCGGCATAAGCGTTTAGGAGAGGTTATAAAAAGAGGGGTTTGGAAACCTTTGAAGATATTTAAATTTCCAGTCACCTTTCAGATGGGCTGTGTTGCTAGAAGTGTGTTTATCAGCTAGAGAAAGGACTGGTGAGAGAATTCTCCTTATCAAAGCTCATGGTTTAAAAAGCAGTCCCTTGCAGTTTCAGTTATGACAGCTGTTTCTGGGATATGAAGAGGTTTTTCAGAGCTGTGGGCTCTCTATCCCCTGTATCCAGCAGTGAAAGCTCTCATTTGTCTTCCCACCGTCATGTTGATGCAGCTGGGTTTGACACTGCTTACCTCAGCACTTTTTTTTTTTTTTTTTTGTTAAAAGACAGAAGGCTTACTTGTGATCCCAGCCTTTTCCTATCAAATGACACTCAGCTAGTGGTTTTGGTGACTTATTTACTGGCACTAACCCAGTAAAAACAAAAATGAACGTTCACAACTAATAAATCCTTGAGCCCAGATAGCTTCAGCTACATTGGTAGGATTACATCAAACTGTCCAGACTGATACCAGCGCTCCCTGGGAACCTGAATCCTAGCAAGTACAGGGAGGATGCCTATTGCATCCTCTACACATTCACATGGCTGTACTTTGATCATGTAGTGTACACGGCAGTTACGTGCACAGTGCTAGAAAGGGGGTGGACATTAAAAAAGTTATCTTCTTCCCCCTTGCTTGTTGGATTTATTTGGACACTTTTAGTATAAACTGAATAGCATAAGAGTATAAATAGCCTACATAGCATAACAGCATAAACTCCGCCAGAGAGACTAGGCAGATGGGAAGAGAATTTCATCTTTCTCAGCTGCAGTGAAGGATACCATTTTACTGCAGACAAAAGGTACAAAATGTTTACCTAATGCAACTCTGCTGTGCACTACTGCATACAGGCTGAGGTCACCCCTCTCTATACCATTATAGGAAGTGAAAGCATTCTTCAGTGCGCTGATGATAACATTGTTTAGCATTGTATTCCTCTCTCTGATCACTGTAACTTCCTTATAGAGCTAAAGTATATTTTCATTGGTGACAGGGCTCTGCTCTCTAAATCTTTGACATAGCTCCCTGTAAAATCATTTCACATTGCAGCTCAGGAGGGATAGTGTTGAGCAATTCTGCTTACAGCAAACACCATTTCTATTAACTTGCAGACATGATTCATTTGACAATGCATTGAACAGCCCAGAGTTTGGTAGACTAGGATGTAGGACTCCATCAGCCACGCCTTATTTTAAGACAGGGAGTCGATTGCATTTCGTAAGAAAATTACTACCTGAAACACATCAAACACAGCCTAACTTTTTTGCTCCCCAGCAGGGTTTACCAATTCCTTCTGCTTCTTGTGGAAAAAAAAAACAACAAACCAACCCAAACAAGATTACTCTGTGTACCAATTAAGTACTGGCGTGTAGGTGACCTGTTTTCCATCCTTTTTAAAGACAAACCAAAAAACCCACTGTTGCACAGAGGAACTCTTCCTTACAGTCCTAACATCTGCCTAGCAACGGACAAAGTCTGAATGTTAGTGTTGCTACCACAGAAAGGAAAACATATGCGTCTAGCAAAATGGTGGGGAGAAGAAATGAGGGGGCTGTTTGGTGCTAAACTGTGTCTTCTAGAACAGCTGTGTGGGAGGTATGTAGATGAGGTTTCATTGAAGGGGAAAGTACAGGAAGTCCTCTAGGTCTGACACATGTTCTTAATGAAAAGTGCTTGATAAAGCAGGCATTCTGCCACCCTGTGATATCCACTTACTGGACCAAAACATGAAAGAGTTAAGAAGAGAGAAGGTATCATGGAAAGAAAGATGGTTCAACCATTAAGCTTGGCAGTTAGGAGGCAGCAATTCAATGCCAATAGCTGCCACAGGTTGCCTGCATGACCCTGGTCACGTCAAAGCACTTAATCTTGCATTGACTCCATTTCCCATCTGCAACGTAGGAACAATTCTTTGTCAGACGTTATTTATTTTCTCTTTAATTTAGACCATAAATTTAGCCTTTTGTTTATTTAGACTTCAGGACAATGATTCATGCTTAAGTGTCTGCACAGTGCATTACAGGTTGGAATTCTAATTTCCTATGGGATATTTACATAGGACAGATATTTCAAAATTTAAAAGTAGGAAATCTGTTATTAGTGCAGCAGAAAATAGACACTGTGCTGTAATTAAAAATAACATAAGTTGAGGAAGACACTTTTTTTCCATATGGTACAGCTAAAATGCTAACAAGTTGTGTAATTTCCAGAAATTTGGAAAATTGAAGTAAAGGTATGAATTAAGTTACTGCAAAAGCAGAACTCCAACAATCTAAACCAAATCCATAATAAATGATTTAGAATTATTTCTTAAGTAAGCTTTTTCTTAAACTTCTTAAACTTTCTTTCTTCTGCCTGCTCTAGTTTCACACAACATTTCAGCTGTCTTTGGGAATCAGCTTCCTGTAGGCAATTTAGAGGTTTGTTTTCTTTTAAGGAAAGCAAAAGTACTGATGTTTTAATAATCAAAGGAATAGAAAGACGTGTGGTCACCTCTGGAGATGAGTTGTATACAGGATGTTACTAACATGTCACTACACTCCTCAGGTGCTCAAAATTGTGTGCTCTTCAAAGGAGAGGTGTTTGTACTCTGGGGAGCACAGCCACTTCATATTTCTGCAGATGAGAGGTACGGATTTCTAATGTTAGATATTCAGTCCTGCTAAAAGAATTAGGGAAAAAATGAACCCTAGGTTCTCTTCAACATGTATGGTATTGTGGAAATGTCAGTGTGTTTGCTGACCACTGCAGATGCCACTTCCTATCTGAAAAAAGGGGTCTCATAGTTTCAGCATCTGTCTCCGTTGTACAAATATCAATTTATATCTTTATTTTACTGAGTATAGTAGGCTTATACAGCTGTCACAAAGAAGAGACCTGGTTCTACCTTTCTACTCCTTTATTATTCATGATATAAAAGAGCACAGATACAAATCCTGCTTGCCTGTTATGAGATAAAGGAAATGATGGTTTCTATTACACTGACAGCACTCCATCCAGAAAAGTGGAAAATGTTGTATTTTTCTTTCATCCAGCATTCACTTGTTTTCAATTACATTCAATGAGTCTTCTATATAGATTAATATGGAGCCAGGAAATAAACCTGTTTAACAGCCACATCCTTATTCAGCAATGAGTCCATAGGCTGTAAGGTCAGGAGGGATCATTGTGTTCATCCAGGCTGACCCCAGCCCAACTCACACCATTAGACTTCCCTAGAAGTCCTTGATTAATTGCAGCAGGTCATGTGCTTGGGCTGAGGATAGATGATTATGCAGAACACTAACTTCTCCCTAGAAGACACATCTTCACAGTCTTCATTTAAATGGAAAACTAGCTCTAACCAGTACATCAAACAGATACATTTATTTATCCAAGGGAAGGATAGAAGCTTACAGTGCACTGGCATTAAATACAACTGCAATAATTCTCACAAACCTTATCTGCCTTTTGAAATTTCCTCAGAAGTGAAATGTCAGTTTTACAAATGTTTTGTTCCCCTGCTTATTGCTCTCCTGTGCTGAGTGATAGTCCCCTTCACTCTTTGTCTCTCTGCAATGTTTTGACTGTAGATTTAGTTGAGAACCTGGATGTAATATTTCCTAACTAATGTGGGATTTAATCAAGAGAGGGTTCACTCAAGGCCAAGTTCAGTCATACATCAGAGTTCCAACTGGACCCTCTAAAGCAGCCCATGTATAATACTCTTGGGAAAAAGCTCCTCCAGGCTCCCATCAGGCTATCTAATCTTTCCTGGGCTGAATCAGACCAGAAGGAAACTGATTTACAGTGAACTTTGGGGGTAATTCCCTGAACTTGGAGAAATATTTACAATATCCCAGGTCAGGAGAACTTAAGTGACACACAAAAAATAGTAGTACATTAAACTTTTCTGCTCTTTCTCTTTGTACATTATGCTAGGAAGAAATATGGTTTAGATATAGGTGTACTAAAATCACCAGTCATTGAATCTCTGCACCTAAATAAGTCACTGCACCTAAATAAACACTGACAGCATACTCAAATGAGAACTATAATTCTGCACCTGCAGTCATTGGAGGTCAATGAAATGTCTGCATTGCCTGGAAGCTTTGTTTTCTATCAATCATAGGCAGACAGTGCTGCATTTTTGTCCTTAAGTGTTTATTCAGCAAAAACATGGGTACAGACAGCACAAGACGCGTTTAAAGAGATTGGCAAAATGAAAAACATAAGCAGAATCAAACAAGAAAATACAACACTGCCTGATATATGCAAATTCCCAAGCAATTTCCTCAGAAAAAAAATATATACATAAGGGGAAAAGTCAGAATATTAAATATGTATTAATGCATGGCTAGTAACTGTAAATGCACAAATACTGACATAGGTAGTTTCCCAAAAGCAAAATCCTTCTCCAATATGCAAAGTACTGTGTTTATCCAATTTGCTAAGGAAAAAGTAGGAATTTCTTTCTCATGTTAAATAAATAAAGAACTGAATGCTTAAGCTTTCTTTTTTATTTCGTACTTTTAAGTCTACAGAGATGGGTTGGCCCAATTATAGAGACAAAACTCTCTAGCTAATATCTAAGAGATACAGAAGAGTTCCTTACCATCTGTCCCACAAAAATACTCTGCTAAGATGTACCTGCATTACATTTCTCAGTTACTTTTTGCAGTGGGTTACAGAGCATACTTGTAGTTAAGGAACAATTCAGACTTAAGGAAACTCAAATGAAGTTCTTGGTCCAATGCCACAGAACTCCTTGGATGCTTTTCTCTTTGCATCCCTGTTGTCCATTTGTACCAGACTTGGTCTCCCACCTGGCCTCTGTCTTTCCTAGTTAGACTATAAAGTTCTTAGGAAAAGCATTTCACTGGTTGTTTGGATGACTAGTAAAATACATTCTTGATGTTAGCCAGCTCTGTCAGACAATATAGAAGTTCATGTTATTATTACTATTATTATTATCATCATCATTGCTATTACTAGTATGACTACATGGCTGTTCAGTTAGATTCCACTGAGTCATCGCTTTGCCTGTGGAGTCAACTGCTTCTTCCCCTCACAACAATCCCTCTGACTTTATTAGAACAAGTCTTGAGCTCACTTGACCCTGTCCATACCATTGAGATAACAAAGATCAACACGAGTTAAAGGCTGGGAAACCTGTGAAGCTTGTTTAACATTTGCCAAGAAAGACAGTAAAAAGTATTGTGGGCAATACCTAAAAGGCTGCCCAAGTCTTTTAACAGACAATACAAATAGATATGAGCTACACTTCCTCTTGAAAGCTGCATTAAATATGTTACCCCACATTTTAGTATTTCTTTGGCTTGCCAGTCTCACCAATGGAAAGAAAATGGATTGCAGAGCTTGGAAGCTCTGCTTTTGAACCTGATCCATGAAAGTCAGTGTGGATTTTCCACTGGAGTAGATCAAAAGTAGTAAAACAAAATGATAGGCTGGCAAGATGGTGCAAAGTTAGCAATCCATTCAACCTCCATACTGAAAACAGCCATAGGAGAAACGTCTGTATCGATAACGGACAACATAAGGTATAGCATGCACTAGTCCTGATGTATATCGTTATGAAGTCAACAGAAAGGGTAGACTTTGGACCTGCCTCTCAAAGGACTCAAAAACTAGATGGCATAGTAGTAACTGGCTTTTAGTCGGAACAATCAGTTTCCATCTCAGGAGACAGCAGAGTAAAGCTGGGAAAAGGATACTGAAATCTTACTGTGTCAAGACTAAAGGAAATCTTTTTCTTAAATAAAACTGCAATAGTTTATGCAAGCCATCTAACAGTATAAACGGCCTACTGGCATAAGCAAACTGTCATATTCCCAAGGTTAGCCAATGTTCAGGGCTGAAAGATAAAGATAAGTCAAGAATATGAGCTTTTGCCCAAAAAATATACCTTTTTTCATGAAATATAAAGACATCTTTGTTTTCTGTTGTTCATCCTTCTGTCGCCAAAAACACTTGCTAAAGCATACCAAATCTGTCATTTTCAAAGTGTATCTCCTTGCCAAAAGAAGTCGTTAAAAGACACTGTGCAGCCATTTTCTCCAGGATTAGAATACAAATATTAAATGTTGAAATATATCTATGAAGTATTAGGTCAAGGTACATACCTAAAGACTTTTACCTTTACTGATTTTTGACCACCATCCCATTCAGCAATTATTTGACAAAAGCTGACATATGCAAGATGTAGGTTTTTCCAAAGTGAAACATCCCAATGCTATTGGTATCACTGAATAGTTAATTTTCTGTAGATCTTTCCAGCAATGAAAGAGTACAAAACATCTTAAAGAGCTGAATTATTCTCCTTTATGCCCCTTATTGCATGCAATAATTTAAAAGAAAGGCTGGTATGGCTGCAAAAGTAATGTGTAGCTCTAACTTAACCATTTCACAATCCCTGAAGACCAATGTCATACATTGCCTATCTATTGAGATATCTACAAAAACAAGCATTTCTTCCTAGTCCAGCTGCCAGCATGTGGAAAATATAAGGTGACACAGGCACAGAGAGGTCTTACTGAGAAGCAGAATTTCCTTTCTGCTTCTCTGGTGTCCTGGTTTCGTCTGGGATAGAGTTAATTTTCTGCCTAGTAGCTGGTATAGTGCTGTGCTTTGGATTTTAGTATGAGAATACTATTGATAACACGCTGATGTTTTGGCTGTCGCTAAGCGGTGTTTACACTGGTCAAGGACTTTTTTTTTTTTCTTCAGCTTCCCATGCTCTGCCAGGTGCCTAAGAAATGGGAGGGGGCACAGCCAGGATAGTTGATCCAAACTGGCCAAAGGGCTATTCCATACCATATGATGTCATGCCCAGTACATAAACTGGGGGAGTTGGCCGGGGGGTAGCGATCGCTTCTCGGGGACTGGCTGGGCGTCGGTCGGCAGGTAGTGAGCAGTTGTATAATTTTTTTAAAATTATTATTATTATCTTCCCCCCCCCCCCCTTTTTTCCCTCCCTTGGGTTTTGTTCCTCTCCCTCTCTCTCTCGTTGTTTTCCTTCTCATTACAATTCATTATTATTATTACTATTATTTTGTTCCAATTATTAAACTGTTCTTATCTCAGCCCTCGAGTTTTCTTACTTTTGCTCTTCCGATTCTCTCCCCCATCCCACCAGGGGGGAGTGAGCGAGCGGCTGTGTGGGGCTTAGCTGGCGGCTGGGGCTAAACCACGACATCTGGGTAGTGGAGAAACTTTAATTTCTATGGCTTTTTCATTCTTATTGTTATTTGAGTTGATGATAATTTCTTGCTGAGTGGACTACGCATACCTGCATGGGCTTTTGGAATGAGTTTCACAAAATATTGATCTAGGATAAAGGAATGTTTTATTCAAAACTAAATATGAAATCAATATGTCTCTCAGAGCTTCTCCTGTGCTTCACCTTCCCATGCTATTGTGTACTAATGAGGGCACAATATATAGCCACAGAGATGACTTTGTTGACAATACTTGTGGCCAGACTGGGCCCTGAAAGTTCCAACTGGTACTGCAGTAACCTCAAAGCACTGAGTTGTTCAGTCTTTCAGGAAAAAAAATGTATGCTTCCTCATGCTTACTGTAATGCAGTATGCTCTCTTGGTTTTCACTACATCTAACCATGGCAAGTTAATGGCACAGGTGCTGACCTAACATTCATTGTCATCTGTTATTTCAAATATCCTACAACAGACTAGTCTGCCAAAAGGGATTGGTCTTTGATTCTAGTTCCTGTTGTATTTGAACAGCAGCGAGGTAAGAAATACGAACAGCAGCAAAGTAGGAGCATGGTAAAAAATATGATGGGGTTACTATATTTACATCTCTAGTCAGAGGTCCTTTGCAACGTAAAAGTCACTCTAAAACAGCAGCAGAATTTAGGCAGCATAGCTTACCTTGCTTCCAACAGCTGCATCCTGGAATCCTTGCATCATCTTGTCCATTAATAAGAGAAGACAAGAAGACCCCTTTATTTCTACTTACACATTGTCTCCTTCACTCCAGTAAAATGTCTTTTGATTAAACAAAACATGCTAAGACATGAAATCTGTCACTTGCCTCAAATTCCCCAAGTGCACGTTCAACCAGTCTTCATTAAAAACAAAAAGGGATGCACACACACATAAGCCCTCATTTAGCTAACAATTGCAATCATTTGAGCAGAAGCACATAAGTTCCAAAATGCATAAATCGTACATTCTTCTATATCATGAAAATTTTATTAGCAACAGCATTTGATTCTGTGTTCACAGCAGTTTCCCTAGGCACTGTGGAATGGAAAATAGTTCTCTCCACTGTGAACTGAATATGTGTTTCAAACTTGGGTTCTCAGAGGGAAAGTCTTCTGATCTTGACCAGGGAAACCAGATTTGCACTATTCATTAGAAGTGGGAGGTGAAAACATTGCTCAGTTGTATTGACCAGAGGATCAAATTGAAGAAGGGAGGCTAAGAGAATACTTGAGTTCAGGCTAATACATAAGAGCACTAAAGTTTCCCAGTTTTCCAAATACATGATCCACATCCACAACAGAATCTTCAAAACTTAATCTGGAGCTGACCAAGGCCTAAAGCTGATACAACTTTTGAATGCAGGTCTCAAATCTAACCTCCTCTCTTGCTCAGGCTTGGCATGGAACATTTAATTTGAAAAGGTTTTGCCTGAATTTGTTATAAGCATGATTTTTTTACTATTTTGCAGGTGGAGTTTTTGTTCATATTCAAGATGAAAGCTTGTGCTAAGGTTTCTCTTCATTGCTACTCTTGCCCCTGGCTCTCTTTGCTTTCTTTGTGCTGAGTTATGCTTCTCCCCAGTCACCAGAAGCAGAGCTAAAATAATAAATCTTTAAAAATAAATCAGATAAAATAACAAAATATGCTCTATTAAAATAACCCACACCAGCAGGAGGGTTCATTAATTAGATGTAAACATGGACACTAGTAAATCACAGCAGAGAAAGACAGGGAGAGAAAAATTGTATAATCTCACCTGCACTTTGCAATATTGTATGCTATTAAAATGGAAGTAGATGCTCCACAGGC
This sequence comes from Ciconia boyciana, assembly GCF_034638445.1. Taxonomy (NCBI): domain Eukaryota; kingdom Metazoa; phylum Chordata; class Aves; order Ciconiiformes; family Ciconiidae; genus Ciconia; species Ciconia boyciana. The sequence continues at coordinate 51,783,825 of NC_132937.1, forward strand.
AAGTTTATACATTTCTGATTTGTTTGATATACTTTCTTGAATTATTACTGTGCTATATATCTGTTCCTCTCATGTGGGTAAGAATGGAAGAGGGGAAAAAAAGAAAAGACTGCAGTGATCTTATTCTTCCTTCAAAACACTTTACAAGTGAAATGGGAACATGTTTTCTTCCCAAAGGTTAGTGACATAATACTCCAGTTTCATCATATATTCCTTAGAATAATTTTTCTTCTGAAAAACTATAGTAGCAGATTGCTAATATCTCCCATGCAGGACAATTCACAGCCCATGCTCCCCTCTGAGAGTATGACAACATTTGGAAAGTGGCTCAGCTTACTAAATTTAAAGTTAACATTTGGCAGGTTCTACAGGAGTCTAGTTTAGCAAGCAGAGTATAATAAACAAAGCAGAATTATTTTTCATCATATTTTAAAATGTAATTCCCTGAAGATTAAAGGAAAGAGGGGGGAAAGAGGCCCTCCATTAGTTCTTCCCTTTTTGCAGGAGGATACCCAATCTATACAAATGAGTTCTGTTTTAATTAATGTGGCAGTGGCCCCTGTTTTGACTCTGTTTTTTCAGTTGTTTGCAACTCCCTTCTCTAAAACTGTCCCTAAAAAGAAAATTCTAAATGACCTCAAAGAAAAGGAACCAATAAGTTACTTTGCTTTGAATATGAGCTTTTCCAGACAGACTCTGAAGGGCTGTCCATGGTGGAGCAAATTGTCAAGTTATTATTACTTGAATGGTTTTCAGCTCCACTCATGTCCCCCAAGGTAAACAAAACAGTTCAGTTGAAAACAGCCTTAAATACAAAGGGCAGGGGGATGGGGAATACAATATTTAAAAAACAGTGTCAAGAACTGGCTTGCACTGGGAAAGTCTAGGACATCCAAAGTTAAGGCTAGAGCTCCATCTCTCAAATTTAACTGTTATGGCGGACAAATAAAAGCACAATAGGACAAGTTAAGGACAAAGTAACAACCTTAGCTTTGATTTTCTGGCTTCAGCCAGCCTATGCAATACCCTTAATACTCATAAGCAGACGAACTATTAATGCCGTTGAATAGAAAGGAATGGATACGTTATTTATGTACAAAGATTTCACTTTATAGTAAATGACTCCAAAAACCCATGCAAGAAAAAAAAGTTTTGGTGCCCAGTATTCTGCAAAATCCAGATACAGAGAGATAAATGGGACAGACAGCCCACATAATTGCTATCTTAAGTCAAAGGTACATTGCACCAGGCTCCAGTTTGAAGGGACACCTACAGGTACATCTACACATTCTAAAGGTGAAAGCGCTCAGTGAGTCTCAACTCTATATTGCACACACAGTAAGTGCACTCTCAACATAAATGTGCACCAGAAGAAACTCTTCAGGTGTAGTTCAGATGTACTCACTTCTGCTAGGATGTGGTCCTTCATAAATCTGATATCCTCAATAGTGGTATACTATCCTCACCTATAAAACTTAAGATATCTTAGCCCTGCGGAAAGCTAAAAATAGTTCTCCTGCACACATATATTTTCTGTGGTTTCTGTTATTATTTGTTAAAAATGGTGTCATTAAAGTTTTAGCAAAATTCCGTTAACTGGAAAAAAAGGAAAAAAAAAAGGCAAGAGGTAACTTTTTATAAAGCTTCTTAATCACAGATCCACAAAAGTTGACATTAAATATGAATACTCATTTCACAAATGGCAGCATATGACCTTGAATAAATCTTTGACAACATAACTCAGGCACGGATGAAGGGCAAGAGTCTGAGCACAAACGCAGCTCCTGAGCTCATGGTGAGAGTCCTGAGATGGTGCTTCTTACTGTGCAGACACAAACTCTTTGACAAAAGCTGGTTCATTCCAGTGGTTTGCTTTGCAGCACATGATGAAATTATTTTGCACACTTCCCTATAAAACCAGTAGGTGTATGCTTCCCCATCGAGTCTGCAGTTATAAACTTTCTACTGCCTGTTCACTGCAGGTGGTAGCCACTCCCATTTACTAAGTCTGTGGAAGGTTCAAGAAGTAGTGTCTATGTTGGATAATAACAACACTACCTTATTTCAAGTGCCACAAATAAGAAGCACTATTATTTTTGGTAGAAAAAAAAACATGAATCCAGTAGCACTCAGTTTTCTGTGTATGCAGGGTGCATCAGTCAGAAGGATGAAGCCTGGTTTCAGCAGGTACAATGTTAGGCATAATCGGGCCACATCACAGCTTCCTCTGCAGCAATTACTTATCAGCTTGAAGATTGTTCTACACCAGTCCTTTTCTCTGCTTCATTTAACCACATCATAAAGCTTCCTGTTCAAGGGCCACCCAGTCTTGTACTCTATTGTTAGCCCCTGTACACTGTCTCCCAGCTTGAATCCAAGCCCTTCTTTCTGCCATGCATGTGCTACTTTGCCTGCTCCACAGCCAACTCCCAGTATGCTACCTCAGTCGTGCTGATAGGATTTTTAGAGAGGGCTTCCTTCCAGAGTCATGGCTCCTACTCTCTTCTACCAGTACCTCTCCTTTCACTGTCCTAGAGGGAGACATTATTTCAGAGTCCTCTACCAGCTGAGACTTGCACAAGGAGCTATCACAGAATCCAGGATGGGGCCCAAAAGTCTACTGGAGCTGTGTACACATGGGGAGAAACAAGAGCAAGAAAGGTGATAAGCCATGGGACGGGTTCTTCTTTCATTTTACTCCACTATGGATCAAGACTATTTCCATTAAAATCACTCAAATGATTAAATATATCATACTTTAACTCATACCATACTGAGTTTTGGGAGAGGTCAGTCTCTTGTTTCCATGCTCCTGTTTAGTGTGCATGACAGAATGTTCTTGCAGGCTGCATCGGACATTGTTGAATAAGTAGCTTTCTCTGCCTGAAAGCTTTCTGTCATTGCTATTATCAATGTCCTTCTTTCTGCTCTTGATCATATGACAAAAAGTTGGCACTCTCCTGGATGAAATGTATATTAATTTCCCTATGGATGATAAGAAAAAGGCAGCTAAGGGATAATTTATCACAGCAGATTAAGGCATAAGTATTGACTGACAATTCCTTTAGACAGCACTTACTCTTTTTTTTCTTCCCTTTTCTGGATTATTTCATCACGTAAGTTCTCAGCTAAAGTCCCTTCCAGAGATTTCTTAAGGATTCAAGCACATACAATAAACGTACATAACATGAAAAACAGTGCTAAGCATACTGCATGATTTCATTTGTTCCAACAAACTATTCGTTTCACCCTCTACAGTCTCATTGATAAAATCTGTTTCTTCTACCTTATGAGTCTATTTATCCTCACAATTCACGTTCTCCCTGATTCCAACAATGATATTTCTGCTTTAAATTACTAAGTACAGTCAAAATGCAAAGCATAGCTTGCTTGACTCACCAGCTGTTTGAGAAACTTTATAGGATCTTTTCAAATAGAAGCATGTTGTAAGGACATTAATGTTTCAAGGATGTGCACCAGGATACAACAAAACTTTGTCTCTAAAATAACCACTACATTGATTGTAGAGCATAAAAAATGCACTATCTGGGGATTTTTTGCCAGGATATGACACTAAGTTGTCCATATGCACTGAGTGGCCTTTATTATCAACAAGTGTGCAGTGCTTTTGTTATGAATTTACTGCACGTGCACAAAGCACAATTTTTACTGGGTCATAATTCATTCAAATCAAGCACTTTTTCCAGCAGAACACTCCGAAGATACTAAGCTATTAAAACAATTGCCATTCTGAGTTTTCCTCTTTTTTTTTATTATACATGGGCATTAGAGCTCTTGAAAAAGAACACTGCAAAACTTGGTGTATAAACAAAGAAAATGGGTGCTGTTTCTTTTCTACTCTGTTCTACTTAGGTAAAACTAATTTGGTTGAACACAGGCATCCATTAAAAAATTCTCCTTTAAGCAGAGACATGATGATGAAGATTTCAGCCACTGACTTAATGTACATTAAGAGTACATTATAGTCAACTTTGTAGTGATACTGTCATAGTTTTCTCGCCTCCATCCAGAGAAATTGGGTTTTTTTTCCACCAGGTGCTCATACGTGCTCATACCTATCATTATAATCTACTCATTCTTAACCTTTTTTATACCCCCCCAATCCCAAAACTCCCCATGTATTTAAAACATAAAGTTAAAAAAATTTGAGCTTTCTAAGCTACCTGAGTGGACTCTAACCAGATTGGAAATCAATATCGTCCTCAGTACCATAGATTTGAACATCTCTTAGTCTAATATACCTCACGGTCTAGTACAGGTTAACGATTTGCCAAAGTGTGCTGTTGCTGATTTATAAATGGGGACACTATAGCTGTATAGACTAAGCTACCTGTCCAAGCTCACAAAGGATATTTGCCGTAGCATAATGAATTGAACGCAGATCTTGCAAACTGCAGAACAATGTCTTAACTGACAGGACCATCCTTATCTATGCTCCGATTAAAGTCAAAGGATATATATATAAACAAGCTTGTTCTGCTCTTAGACACCACAAAATGCCTTCAGTAGCCTTTCCTCCACACAAAACCATCTATAAGTCTTTTAAATCTTGACTAACAGTCAAGCCTTGTCATTCTACGTAGGGTTGGTTGGTCAGGCAAACTAGCAGGGATGCAAGACCAGAGCAAGAGCACCTTTCAATACTGCTTTGTCCATGTGGAAGTCAGTTGAGCAGCCACCTGCTACAAGCAGCAATTTTAAGTATGTGCATATGGGACTCATAGCTGCCCCTCCTGTCCCAGCATCAGTGTAAGCAGTGGCTTTGTCAAGTTTCTAAATTAGACATATCAAATTAATTCATGGTTATTTTTAAGTAGCTGAAGTCCCAGGCCTTTGTTCTCAAGTTTGGAAGTTAAAGTGAGACATCAACCCTGACACACACACTTCAATATCTAAAACACAGTGTCTTTGAGAAACAGATTACTTACATGTGCAGGTTCTTCAGAGCACAAGAAGTGAAGAACAAGGTAGGAATTATGGAATGGTTTACTTCCCATGACGAAACCACAAGAACAAAATTACAGGAGAGGCAGTATGACATGCTGTGTCTCAGTACATACACCATCTGTGTCCCTCAGAAGAAATCAGTTTGTTTTCCAGCATGCTAAAGAACATCTTTCTCCTGTTTTGGGTAACCATCTCAGCCACTGATATACATTTCCAAGGAAAAGGTTGCCTCCATTTTTTTAAACATCTCACTTCTGAAATATTTTGTGTAATTATGCATAGAAATAGAATTAGCATTTCTAAACACATTGCTTCTGGAAACCATCTTGCTGAAAACTGACCTTGGTATCATTTATTCTGGATAGTTTAATTTAGCTGCTAGGATTTCTAAGTTTCACTATAGAGAAATAAAAGCACAGAGGAATTTTCAGTCAAAAGCACAGATTCTGCTCCTCTTTGACATGATCCATGGCACTTTTCTCCACAAGCAGCTCCACTAATAATGAAAGTTAAAAACTGCTCAAGACTAATACAGTGAACACAAAATTGGATCACGACATAACAAAAAGAGGCATGGCAAACACATGGGACAAGTGAAAGGCAGAACTTAGACTGCAGCAATAAAATTGGAATTTTCCTTGAATTACAAGCAGTACTCTCTTAAGCTGTCATTTAGTCAGAGTATACTGCCAGGTAGAGTAAGCATCAGTACTCCACAGGAGTTCAGGACAGGGGATTTGCTTAACACGGTTAGCAGAGAGTTTTAAGAATAGTTTAACAGTCTCATTGATATGCCAGAAAGGACAGCCAAATAGGTATCTTTATCCCCAAACTTGCACATCTACTTTAACAAACACTACATCTGGACTCTGTCCTGAAGTGAAGGGAACATATGCTGAAACCATAAACCCAGAGCACATCCTGGAAACAAGCTATGAGTACAAGCATATAAGCACAAGGCAGTAGTGATGGTAATTTCCAGATGGATCTGCATGTGTTCTCCAAGGGTTTCAGTGATTACCCATTCAGATTGGTAAAGTGTGTTGATGGAGCATCACTTACATTGGCACAAGCTGCAAGTAGCATGCCTTTTTAAATGTAATGACAGCAAGCACTATTCAAAGAGCTTCTTTTACTTCTCCATGTCCAGAGCCATTGCAGGAGACTGTCAGCTAAAGTGCAGGAACAATTGTTCTTGTGTACACAGGAGTATTATTCAAATCAACAAAGAAATGGGAACTCACATCTTGCCTGGAAACCAAAATCGCAGTGGGTTTCCCTGGCCTCCATGTCATCTTCCTGGAGTACTGTAAATGCTCCATTTGCTTCCAGATTACAGACCTCATAGATCGTGCAGTTAGGTAAACATGCTGTCTGTGGTTAACCTTAAGGAATGTGTAATTAAATCCATCCAGTAACAAATTTCCTGGCTGGTTGCTGAAACAGTCATTACAACTGGAAAGAAGGTGCTCTATTGCTGCAGGTCTTCCTGGTCAATACTGCTGACCAAAAATGCAGTTACTGGTACGAGCATGTACACTTTGGTTTCTTTCATTAAATTGGTTCAAACAACCTTTAGCTTTAGATGGAGCTTTTCTGTTTTAGAGTTAAATCAAGAGGCTATTAGAAAACTGTTCATCCGGAAGGCTGATAGCTCCTTAGCTCCTTAACAGCCTCACCTATCACATCAAATAGTAAATAAGATTGTAGGCATGTTAAAATATGCTAGGAAAATACATGTTAGAAATAGTTCAATTATCAGGCACATGATATGCATAAACACAGCCATTCCATCCACAGCGGGGCCTGGATGGGATCATGCCTAGATGTTGATGCAATCAGGATTGACCACAAGCTGATGTAAATCTGCAGAGCACCATCAGCACTTTAGCACCTCACCAGTATCTTGCCTTGCATTGCCTTGCCTTGTGCTGCGTCCTTTGCAAATTTTCAATTGTGTGATTTCTAAAAAAATAACAGACTGAACTTCAAACAGGATAGGAGGCTTACTTGCCTTTTTTTAAATTCTCATTTCAAGCTTTTTGCGTTAACTGTGAGAACAAAATATTCTTCTAACAGATAAAAGTGAAAACTAAGATTTTTATGTCATTATAGGTCAAGCTTGAAGAAAATAGCAAATATCACAATTCTTATTCTAAATATCAGACCAAATGACTGCATTATAATTGAACTTACAAGAGATATTAACAGTATTAAATCATCACACAGTGCAGTGTCAGTAACAACCCTGGAACTTTTCCAAAATTTTATATGAATGACTATTATTGCTTCAGAGGTCTATAAAAAACAAACAGGTTTCACTTACGTTTCATATATTGAATGTAGAGGAAAGATGTGGATTGCACTCTGCTGTAGGGAAAACTCAGGATTCAAAGGTGAGTCTTTTTTTCTTTTTTTTTTCTTTCCATTTCCTGAATTCTGTTGCCACCAAAACGCTTCCAGCTCTCTGTCACTCCTACTTCTGAGTTATGCTATGTGCAAGAAACATGGTGAAACTTGTGTAGTTAATTAATAGAGAAAAACCTCTTATGATGACAGTTCTGAAGTGATACCCAGCTATATTTCTCAGCAAAATCATATCTATGATCTTCAACTCATTCCAAAAGAAGTTGAAATCAGTACTTTGTCCAAGTTTTAAAATAACAATATTCAGGATGCCCTTCCTCTGTCATATCAGCACTGTCATACTTGTGGAGGATCACTGATCTGTTTAGGCAGCACTCACTGAAAAATAGTTTCAAAACAAGGAAGTGAAGGGCATAGTCCCAAATCTGGGGCCCGCTCCACTCCTGTTGTGGCAGCCAGCTGTAATACCACCTCCCATCAAAGCTTCTGTCTAGACACTATTGCAGGAAGGGGAGAGCAGCTCAATCAGGCTGATGACTCCTTGGGAGGCATTAGCAGCTGACAGCACTTAGAGTGGCCTTGAGGTTGCTCTAAACCCAGCCAAGCTGACAAGATATCAGCTGAGGGTTTAGGGAATCATAGCAAGCTTGACAGTTCCCTTATTCCCATCTGTTCATGATCAATGGAGACTGGCTCCAGCAGACTAACTGGCTCACGTTATTTAAACTGTAAAGCTAAGGATGTTAGAGATCCCAGAGGATTTGTGCATGGTAGAGGAAGAGGAGGGTTAAAAAGAGGGTGCTTTCAATCTTTTTTTTTTTTTCCTTTTTCAGAACAGAACTCTTGCACCTTTCCTGAGAAGTAAGAGACTTTTTGTTTAAAGAAAAATGAGTCATCTCCATCTGACCTGACACAGCCTGCACATGTGAGTCTATTGTATAGCAATCTGCTGACAAAGGGCTTGATAGATGCTGATGTGAATGTAACATCCGTTGTCCTACAATACAGTAGGAACTAGGAAAAGAAGATACAAAAAAAAAGCTGTTGCCCACCATTTTGCTATCTTACTCCGATTATTTACTGTATACTTTTTCATCCTCAAGGTATGAAACATAATTCCATACACAGAAAATATTCATCATGGCTATGTGGGACCAGCTGCCTGGACCCAGCGGCCTGGGTTTGTAGCATCTCATCGTGCTTAATAACATCTCAGAGCAGCATTTTCCTTAGAGGAATATGGTACAGGAGAGAAGAAAAAGGTGAAGAAGCAGCTATCACAGTCATCAAACTAGCTCAAATCAACTAGTTTTTTTACCTTATTGTATTACATCTAGCTGCAAAACACCAGAGGATAAAAGCATGACCAGAATATTATGGAGCGAAGGGAGGAGAGGTTAGGAAAAATATTTGGGTGGAAAAATATTGAGAACCCAACTTCTTGCAATTCTGGTAAGCTTTCTCAGTTTCCTTTTTTTCTTCTCTAGAATCATAAGCAGACATGAGAAAATAACGTGTAAAAGACTGAACTTCCACCTTAAGTAGAAGAAAAAATGCCAAAAAAACTAGCAGGCAGAGCCTGCGATAGCAATACTGTGAGAACAATTTTGAGGAATTGAGAGGTTTGGATAAATTTCAGGAGAGCTTCTCAAATTTCAAGTACTTGTCTGAACAAAATCTGGTCTTCAGAACTTAAGGTACACACTTTGCAACTTCCATTTCTGTGCTAAGAGGCATTGTATGGTTAAGAGGGAAGGAAAGCTTGCAAAGTTAGCATTCTGCACTTATTCTTGAAGAACTGAGCGTCAATTGTTTTTCCTCCTCAATCCAAATAAATTTTATAGCTGAAAGCAGAATAAATTTCTCTACCATCACTACCATTTTTCAGCTTGTAGACTAAGTGAATCCACACAAGAAAAGGGGTCCAGAATAGGGGAATTTTTTCCAGCAAAGCACATTTAAACTGTATCTGGAGTTCAGAGGGGGGTGAAAGGGGAGGAAAACAGACATACTTCCAACCATTCACATAGGAGGACCCAAATCCCGGTCCCCTATGGGAAGCCCAACAGTTTAAAAAGAGACCAAGTAAACTTAATCTAAGCACTGCATTTAAAGGTAAGCACTGACTTTCAAAATGTGCTTCCACTGGCATAATGGCTTAATTTTCCTATTCAACACTGGAGTTGCTTAGTCTGGCAATTTTGTTATGGTATTCCTTTAGTTTCTGCAGAGCCAGTTCAATCTAGCATAACATAGCTGGTAATTTTCAGGGCAGAATCGACTATAAACATAGCTGCCTGTCTAAATGGAGCCCAAGGAATCAGGATTTCTGAGGAAAGTGTGATATGTGCATGTACAGACATGGTGTAAAATTGCTTCATTTCACACTGACAGCTATTTTATTTTTGATTCTCAGCTGCTCAAGAAGTTTTGTTTGCAACCTATCATATCCCAGTCATGCAGCAGCAACATTTTATGGAAAAATACCAAACTGAGAGTAAACCTAAGTGCAGATCACCAGCTCCTTTAATTTGTAATATCAAACCTTTCATCTTCTTTCAAAGTCTGCAGCTCCCAGAATCAAGCAGCTGCACAGGAATCTCAGCTTTCAGATGTATAAAAGTGAGTCTCTAACCTTTATAACTGCAGAAAGAAGCTGAAAATATATGGCAAGTCTACTTCAGCTCCTCAAAGACACCAAAACAAATTTTAAAACCTCAAGATGCATTCATCATATGCTTTTTGGGGAAGTTGGGGGAGTCTACCACCTGGCTTTTTTTGTATTTAATGTTAGCAGTACTGCAAGTGTCTCACCATCTCCTGCAATTGCAGTAAGTGTCATAAGTAAAAAGCTCAGTATAAAAGAAGACAGCAATGAGTCCTAACCTAAGTCCGTACCGAGTCAAACACACCTGCACATACCTTCTGAATCAGGGTTGTCTAGTGGCTAAGGTGAAGGACTAGAGGCACTTCTTTACAACACAATCCGGCATCATGTCGGACACCCCAGGTTAACTCTGAGCATGCTCGCACAATTCTCAGGGGTGCTAGTTAGCTGAGGTATAGCGTAGGCCAGCTGCCCAGCTAGCAGGTCCTTGACTGGAGTCAGGCAGCACTTGCACGGATAGCTCTTGTACCCTGCTCCATTTCACAGTACACAGGCAGCCTCAAGAGTCACTATGAGAGCCGTGCTGGTCTTGCCATGTTGGTTTGATGACAGCATTTATGAGTGCCACCGTGCAATTCCAAGGGATAGCGGTAACAATGCAATGAAGATCTGCAGGCAGAATACGGTTAAAATAAACTCTGAAGGATGTTCCCAAAAGCTTCACCACCAGACAATTTGCCAAACCTAATCACTGCTGGAAACCTCTCTTCCTCATGAGAACTCTGAAGAAGAAAGTAGGTGTTCATGAGGGACTACGAGAAGAATGGCTCAGAAAAAGAAAGGGGCTTTCCCAGCTATTCAAGTAGCTTTAGTTCTTAATGCAACTTTTATCATCACAGGCAAGAGTTCACAAACCCTGAGCTCCATTTGAACAGATTTGGGCATTTAGTTTCTAGTCCCAGTCCAAAGCTATTTACTGGCCTTCAGCAAGCTGTATTTTTACCAAAGTTTTTTTATCAGTAAAATAGACATAATATTTACATAAATCTCAGGCGTCTTTTTGCCAGTGTTGGTAAAATAATTTGAGATTCTAGAATGAAACAGAAGCTATGGAAAGTGTCATTCTACAGTGTAACCCAGCCTTTCCATTAGATGATGCAGGGAGGGTCAGAAAAATCTGTTAGAGACCTTCCTTCCAAGTCAGAAAAATTCAAAGATTTCTGCTAGGTTCCTGAGACAGCTCATAGTTGCTGGGCATAAAAAAATCAAACAAAATTTTATCAAGTAGAGTGGGAATCAGCATTAATTTGGGAAACCACAGCATCTGAAAGACTGGAGTGCAAGCTCTTTTTTCCCCTGATTACTCCCTTAGATCCTTCCCTATTTGTAAAAGTCCAGAGTTTGGGAGTACTTTCTATCCTAGCCCTAGAGCCTGGTGTCCATGAAGGCATAACATCCCAGCGCCTGCAACGGTAATGCTTCCATGACATTGTACCTATTTTGCTATCAAATAAGAGAGCTACTTCTTGTATATTTATAGAATCAAAGAGACAGAAAAACACAAGTGCAGAGGCAAGAGAGAAGTATGTAAACAAATCCACTTAAATTTCTTCTTTTCCTTTGTTAGAAATTGTCAGAGAATTCCATACAGAAGGGGTTATTTTTTGTGGTTTTCAGCTGTACCTCCAATATCCCAGTATCCCAGAAAAAGAACTCTGGAATCTTTTTTTCCTCAAAGGGAAATTTCCCTTTTTTCCCCTAAAGGGAAATTTTTAGCCTAAAAGTTCTTTTCCTGATCAGAAAAGCATAGGCAGTGCTTGGCACAGCATACAGAGAACAATAAGATACAGAAGTGCCTGTCTTTTGAAAAACAGTCAGTGCAGAAGACAAGTAAAAGCAAGCTGTTGCACACAGACCAGGGCCTGCTCTCACTGAATAGCTGCCAAAATAATTTATGCTGTCATGTGATCCGATCTTATAATCAACAGTGAAGAAATGGGAGTAGGGGAATAGATGAAAAGTTTTAAATATGGCGGGGTTTTTAAACAGAAAAAATAATCACACAATCTAATGAAAAATCATAACTGTTATAAGGAGAGGACATTATCCTCCAAACAAGGAAAAAGTTCTGGAAAACAAATAGTTCACAGAGATATTTTTTCCAGAAACTCTCACTTCATTATCCTCATAAAAAACTTAAAATTGCTGAATTACCTTCAGCCATTGTGAGTCTGTTTATTTCCAGCTGCATGCTGTACAGAAGTGCACAGTGTTCAAAACTTGGAATTTATTAAAAAGTGGTTAACAACAATGTGAATTCCAGCCAGCTGAAAAGAAAAAGGGAGACTATTAAACTAGAAAATACTGTTATTCTGACCTCTCTCAGCACCATAATTTCAGTCTGTTTATTTATGGAGACCTTAAAGAGACATGAACTAAAAAAGATTGTGCTGTGGTACTCCTGTCAACTATGCTCATCTGGAGAACAGAATTTTATTGGGGAATATACCTCTTTCATTATTGTCACATGGAGTTGAACACTCACCTCCCCCCCAGACTCTATATTTTTGGAGGGAGTGGTGGAGGGGAAGAAGGAGGAGGAGGGAAAAAACAGGAAGGGGGGAGGGAGGGGAAGTTTAGAGATTAAAATCACTTACCCTTTTGTTTAAATATACAGTGTGTGTATTTCCCAAGGGCTTCCAGCGCAGCCTCAGCACAGGAATTATAAACCAGTTTTATAGATCTAAAACCGGTATCATATAAACTTCCAGTTTGGCATTACCTTCTTGGAACAAGCTTTACATTAGAAATGTGGCAGTAAAGTCAAAACATTATTGAGATCTTATTGCCTCAAATGCTCATTATGTTTATTTATGGGCCCAATCCAGCAGAGTAATGCACACTTTCAATCCCACATAAATCCTCTTTTTTTTTCTTATTTTCTGAGATTGTACTTAAAAGCAGTACGGTTTCTCAAACTTATCCTAGTCCAATAATTGCTTAAAATATTATTTCTTCATTTCAGAGATAAGCTAATGCTGTAATTAATTATATTCTATACACAGCAACTGACTTAGATATATCTTCAAAAGCCAAGTGGAGATTAAAACTAAGATCTAAGATTCCCTAAACTGCAGGTCTTCCCCAAAGACATTCACGTGTACACATGCTTTTTCCTTAGTATGGTTAATATTCTGTGAACTGTAGACTATATGATAAATAAAAGAGAGAAAGTGTAATTAATGTTACTTTGGAATCATAACTTCAGCATTTTTGACCATGTGACTTAACCCATTAGCTGGGGTTATGGCAGGTTTTGTAACCTGCTTACGTTCTGGTACATATCAGGAGGTGTGCTTCTGTTGTAATATATTTAATCAATTTTTACAGATAAAACCACAAAATATTTCCAGCTGAAAATTCTCTCTTACTTTTGTTCTTTCTTTTTCTTGCTACCTCATACCTTTACTCCATGAGGTTTTGTACCTCTTGTCCTGGAACTGCTCTATTCCATCTTTTTTGTGGCATGTTTTTGCTCTCAGCTTAACCTGCCCGTAACTTTTTTCCCCCCATAATCATCCTAATATCCTTTCTATCCTAATCCTTCCTCTCTACTCAGCACCAGTGAGGCTGCAGCTGGAGTACTGTTTTCAGTGCTGGGCTTCCAGTACAAGAGACACGGACGTACTGGAGCGAGCCCAGCACAGGGCCACAAAGATGATGAACAAATTGGAGCATCTCTCATACAAGGAGAGGATGAGAGGGCTGGGACTGTTCAGCCTGGAGAAGGGAAGGCTCAGGGAGCCCACATCCATGTCAATAAATACCTGATGGGAGGGAATGAAGAAGGACAGGATAGGAGGTGATGGGCACAAATCAAAACACATTAAATCCCACCTGAACACAGAAAAGCACTTTTTTTACTGTGGGGACAGTCAGACACTAGTACAGGTTGCCCAGAGAGGCCGTGGAATCTCTGTTCTCAGAGATGTTCAAAACTGAGCTGGACACAGTCCTGGACAAGCTGCTCTAACTGACACTGCTCTGAGCAGGGCGTTAGACTAGATGAGCTCAAGAGGTCCGTTCCCGCCTATCGCCTGATTCTGTGATCCTGTAACATGTTCCAGTTCATTATTTGAGTCCTTTGCTTTTCTGTCTTTTCCTCCTCCCCACCTAATCTGCATATCCCATCTTGATAGTCTCCTGCATTGCTCTTGGCTTCCTGCAGGTTCCTGTGGCCGTTTTCCACAGGCTTAGTGTGTGACTCTATTTAAAGCCTGGCCCCCTCGAAAGACCTGCATGTGGCCCACTGCTAAAAACTGAGGGGAAAATCCATACATTTCTGACTCATTCGAGTCCTAGAGTGCATGCTCTAAGCTTGAAATATTAAACTGATTAAATATAAAATAAAACTGAAACCTTCCCAAGCATACAGATCTCTCAACTTGAGGGTTCAGAGTTCGGTCAGGGTTTAGAAACCAAGAATGGAAATCTAAGCTGAAATTATTTTGGGACTTGTACTTTGTGGAAACAGAACCAGAAGTTTCTGCTTCAAAGCCAAGGGTGCAATCAGTACATCTGATATTATATACAGTCACTGTGGGGAGCAGCTCAAGCATTCAGCTCCCAGAGCGGCTGTGATAGTGTTTCTCCTTCTTCATCCCTTTACCCATGCACAGAATCATTCACATGGGCTCTCTCTGCCACCCCCTCCAGAGTCAAGTGGGGAAGACCAGCTGTTCTGCTTTCATGTGTTTCAATAGTCTGGGTGTCTCAGCTCTTCTGAGCTGGAGCCAGAACGCTGCAAGAAAATTCATTCTTGCTATCAAGTGATCTGATCAAAGAAGGAAGTTCTGGGACTCTCACAGGACAACCCAAAACCCATGAAATTTCACACCTGCTTTCCAGACTGAAAAATCTAGATGGGTTCAATTAACCTATACCCTCCAAAACGAGCTTCTGCATTTTATTTCACCCAGGTTTATTACATAAGCAGCTGTCTACCAGAAATCCTTTAGCAGATCCCTTGATGAATTCAACTCATGTGCAACCTGTTTGAATCTGTTCATATTCGTTGGGTTGTCTACAGCCAGCAAACTTTCACCTTGTTTTGAGACGCATTGTATCACTATGATTCTTTGCAATAATTTTTCCCTCTACTGTTATTTTTCCCTTACTCCTTTTTTCCTCATCTCCACCTCACTCTTTTCTGGGCATACCATTCAAAACTCTGGGGACATCTTCATCAACACTATCTTACTTTCTAACGTCGTGTCAGACAAATCACTCCTCTGACTTGAACATGGTGCAGTGAGTCTGAACAAGAAAAGTGAGGACATGCAAGTTGGTGCAGAGCTGAAAATATTTACAGCAGCCTCCAAAGGATACATAACACACAATCAATTTCATTAAAACTCTTAATGAAGGTTAAGTATTTGAAGTATCCTGATGTTTTGGCACATACCAAGAGAAAAGCAGCAGGTGTGTGTAAAAGCGTGTTTGTGTGAATGTAGGTAGCTGCACATATCTGTGTGTGTGTGTGTGTGTAGTTATAGCAGGAAGAAGAGAAGATCTCTTTGCCAACAGACTGACTTACACTAGATCCCCCACAGTACACTGTACACTTATGACTCGATCTGCCAACAAAAAAAAAGGTGATCTGTTAATCCTATCCTGATTTTTGTCCTTGTTTTGAGACAGAGCAGATATTTTTACAAGGATCCACTCAAAAATTGTATAGACCTTATGAGGCACTGAAAGCTGAAGCTCCAAAGTAATTGATGAAAAAGATTAAACACTTTCTAGTCAATATATATGTTAAATGTTAAATATAGTTCAGCTGCAGAAACTTTTCTCCAGCAGCTCCAGAGGGAGCACCATATAAAAAACTAGATCAATTTCCACTGGATCACCAAGATAAAAATAAAACAAAAATAAAACTTGAACAGCTGAGGAAGAAGTGTATGTGGGTGAAAATTCATTTCATTATGGAGGGCAAGATGCTGCAAATGGAAATCATTTCATAGAGCACAATTTATAAATAAAAACCAGCTAAGTATTTTCAGTGCTGTAATACAAGCAGTAAAACACTTCATTTCACATACATGCAATATTTAAAATATAAGTGCTTAGCTTCATGTAAAATATAGTGAAAGTAAATCTTTTTGCTTTCACTGCAGAAGTATTATGAAACAAATTTTAATTTAGTTTTAGATAGAATATGCACAACATATGTATGTATTTATATTTGCACATATTTTTGCATTTCCCTTCTAGTTTAAACATACAACACACAGGAAAAGATGCTTGGATATGCGTATCCAAGTATGTAATTTTGCTCAAAGCTGTTAGTTGCAGCATCAGAATATTGCGTCCTCTGCTTTGTATCCACAGCTTCAGGTATGGTGTCGACAGCTGTAATGTGAGTTTTGTCACTTGGCCTTGTCAGTGGCTCTAAGCTGACAGTAGACCGTTGCCACATGGCCATGCCACTCTCTAGAGGAGACATTAACTGAGTCAGCTTTGTTGTGCAATATTAAATAAGGCAGTTTTATAAAGAGGGCATCAGTCCACTAAGAAATGGAGTAGAAAGCAGAAATTATGTACTAACAGTCTTTGAAAAAGACTACTTCCTGGGTAGACTCCCCTTGTCTAAGGGATGATGGAGAAGGCAGCCATACAGTAACTGTGTCACACTGCACAGTTGCAGGCATAGTGGTTTTACGATATATATCATTATTGGAGTTGGAGTCTGATATGGTAAATTATGGGGAAAATCATGGATTAGTCACAGTAAAAATGTCAAAAGCAATAGGAATTATAGTTGAAAAAAACACATAAAGTTCTATACGTGAAATGTGTTTGAAGTCAAGTTACCATTTTAGACCACCTGTGGTTACAATTATTATTTATTTATACAACATTCTTTACGGGACTATATTGATAAGTAGAAGACAATATCCTATTGCAAAAATTTACAATGTCAAATGCCAGTCTTGTCACAGGACTCTGTTCAGCTATAAGAGGCCCAAAAGGCAGGAATGTTCCTGCTAGATCCCTCCAACGCTTACATGTTTCAAATCTGGATCTCCGAGCCCCTGCCGTTGAGTCCTTGGTAGTGTTCTAGGGATGCAAAGAGGACAGGAAAGTAACACAAAACAGGGGAATTGCAACACAGGCAGGAATCAGGCTGACTTTTCTACTCTCAGAATCAAAGCAGGAAGATGAGTAGCCAGTCAGTGATCACTCATATCTTGGCTAGTCCTGAGGCTCATCTGGGTTGCACATTAGGCCAAGCCGATACCCCGGATCAAGGTGGTGCAAAAACACTTACACTACCATCTGTAGGGACTCAGACACAGACGGCACTGAAAACAGAGCTAGAGATACACAGCTCCTCTTTGGAAGATGAGCTACTTGTTAAGGGAGCCCATCAGTCATGTATGTCAGCTCCAACCATGTTTTGCCAGGGGCATTAACGGATAAACTAAGTTGTTGCTGGAAGGAATCTATCTTCGTCATGTTTGCTAAGTCCTGCTTTAAGATATCACTTAGCAAATAAAAAACATCACTAATATAGCTTTTAGACGAGGAAGGAGGAAGAACAGCTGAATAGGTGAATCTTGTGTAAGACTTAGAGCTCCCAACTCTTTCTGCCTTTGCATTACACTGATCACTGTGAAATCTGTGTGACTGGGAGAGTGCGTGTTTTAAGGAGCATGTACTCTGTGAAATATCCATGTCATCGATAACTTGACAACTACAATTTGAGTGGCAGCATATGGCAAAGTCAGTGTTATGACAAGCCATTCCTTGGGGTGGGAATACTAATCATAAAAGATTTTACTTAAGTGGTAGCACTGGTAGCATTGATAGTATTGGAATCAGCTTAGAGTGTTTTCATTGTTTGAGACAAGTAAAAATGGGCAAACAAGGAACCTCATACAATCAAATGTTTTTATTAAATGTTAAATGTTTAATTCTTTTTTCCTTTATTGAAAAAGCATTCACTTCATTTAATCATTCTCACAAGAAAAATATCTGAAAGGCTGGGAGCTATCATGATGTTGAAAAATAACTTTGAAAAAGAAAAGTAGGTAAAGATACTTGGAAATTAGAAGAATGCACTGGATCTGTAATATCTTTAGATTATAACGTCTCTCTTGCTCATTAAAACACCTACATTTTGGGCTATTAGTAAAAATAAATTACCAATGCCTGAAACATACTAATACCTGAATGGCTTAGAAAATAGCATCATTGTTCTGAGGTGTTTATAAAGAGATGGTGGTCAGAGTGCCCTAAGGTCTGTGAAAAGAACCTCTTGCATTGTTGCCACAAAAATAAAAGGAATTTTTCTCAATGTTCAGTAGGGCTGATACTCCCAAACTTTCAAAAATTGTGGACCTATTGCAGAGAAGCCATGAGAATTTTAGGAACAATACATTTACAAGTCTATTTCTTCCCTGAGTTTTGACCTTACGTTACTCACAATAGAACCTTTTGACTAGGGATTCATCTCTAGTAGAAGTTGGATTGTCACACCACTCCGGGATATATGATTACAAGCAAAAAACATGCCAAAGTTACTGTGAGTGTCACAGTTCAAAAAACCAGGGTGAACATCTGAGAAGAGGAGAAACCAGACAAATTTCCCTGTTGTTCTGGGAAGAAATTAAATCCTCCGTATCCTACTGTAGTACAGCCTGCAAAGTGCATGCCATTTTATGCTCAGAGTTAACACTGTGTCTTACTCAGTTTGCAATGGTTTTGTCCTTAACTGCATCTGTTTGCTCATTCCATCTTGTTAAGACACTGATTATTTGCTCAGAAAGCATCTTCTTCAGTATGCAGTGGCACCTTCCTCTGGATATTTATATGCAGACTTCTCACTCTCAGTCCTGATCTGAACAAAGTTCAAGCAAGACCATCAGTTTCTTCCAAACTTTCCCTCAAAAAGGCCTTGCTTTTCTTTTACCATTGTTACCTGCAGAAGGTCTTCGCTCCAGCAAAGACAAAAGACTAGAATAGCAATAAATAATTAAATACTACTACTACTACTACTACTACTACTACTATTACTACTACTAGCAATAGCTAAAAGCTAAAAGGATCCTTTCCACAAGAGCTAAAGTAACATTACTCTGCCAGCTGGACCTCAAGAAACCTCTGAAGCTCAGAGAAGTGCCGTTGTCCACATCCCAGGCTCTCCAGTCTGTTATCTCTAGGAAGATCCACTCAACCACACTGCAAGCAGAAAAGGAATTGAGAAAAATGTATGCACAGACTGGTAGGGAGAACATTTTTTAATTACAGGTTAGAGATAACACATGTGAGTGTATTATTCTTTCCTTCTGATAGCCACTGGGAGCCACACAGGCCACAGGAAGGCTTCACATGGATTAAAATGAGAGAATCTCTGCATATTTCTGTTGTTTGCATACATACTCAAAAAAGTCTGGTTTCTGTTAAAGTGTTTTTCTTTGTCTAAAGCCTGCATTTTGGCTTGGATTTGGAAGGTTTATGAAAGTTACCTGCAAGTATTTTCTGAGCTAGTTTACCTGTTTTGCTAGCCATCAGCCTGTTTAAAAGGCAAAAAAAGAAAAAGAAAAAAAAGAATCCATGTCATTCTAGAAGGAGTAAACATGCACACAGGAAAATGTCAGAAATGTGTGGTATATATGGTAAGATATTTTTTACTCAAAACAACCCTCTTTTTTTTTCACCTATCACCTCCTCTCTATTAACCCATATATCCATGCACTCCTCTTGAAGGAAGTTCTACCAAGTAAAGTCAGGATAAAGCTGGAATACAGAGCTCAGCATTTGCTTAAAGGGATTTAATGTCATATGAGGACAATTGAGGGTCAAAGAATAAAATTAGATAGATACAGGGAAATACACCATGAGAGAAAAATGGAACCAAGGGGAACATCAATATAGTTTCAATTGGTCAAGTAGCAGAATTCACAGGAATAGGAACTGGGAATCTTCCTCCATCCCCACCACCCACCCTCAAAATTTCATTCCAAACCAAACTGCTATTTTAAATGAAAAGCATATTTTCTCATCAAGATTAATATATTCCTATCAAGTTGTTTATCAAGTTCACTACTGATAAAAACATTTTTGAAACTTGCTGTGGTCCCTAGGGTTGCCAGAACCATTCTGTTCCAGGATGCTTCAGGAATACTGGCCAGCTGCAAAACTGCAATGAGAGAGGAAACTTTTGTCATGCCCACATGTACCACAGGATTTTGTCCCTAGAGAAGGTGTTCAAGAACGTGGTGTATTATCAAAGCAATGCCAAAAGTGCTGTGAAATCCAACTTTTCATTAAGGGCCTTCAGTGGGAGTTTTAGTTAAAAGTCATCATGTGTGATTTCTAGATTGAAGTGAATTGTGTTTGCTGGTTTTGGTATGAAATATGAAGTTATATTTAACAAGTGTCCTTACTGGCAGTCATAATTCTACTTGGTAATTTAAGAGAGTATGTCTGAAACTAGGAAACATCACATCAAAGTCCAAGGTACTAAAAAACACA
Organism: Ciconia boyciana; assembly: GCF_034638445.1. Classification (NCBI taxonomy): domain Eukaryota; kingdom Metazoa; phylum Chordata; class Aves; order Ciconiiformes; family Ciconiidae; genus Ciconia; species Ciconia boyciana. The sequence continues at coordinate 51,804,310 of NC_132937.1, forward strand.
AGTCAATAAGAAACATGACTGCATTTGTCCTTTATGGAACAATTGTTGGGAAGACTGTGATTTCATTTTTCTACATCTAAATATACTGTAAATGTAATCTCTCTCAAAGACAAATGATACCATTTTGATGTTTACCTCAACGCATCTGTACTAGCTGGGTTTCTAGGCCAGAAAACAATGAGCTGAAAAGTTTGAAAACAACAAGTCATTTGAGATTTTTGTTACTTCCTACTTCTGAACAGTCTGATAACTTGAAGAGAACCAAGCTTTCCTCAAAGTATTTTGGCACTTTAAATCCAGATCCAAAGCAAATCAGAGAATAAAGAGGACAGAACATTAAAGATAATTCGGTCTAAAGCTCTATGACTTTGGTCTCTGTTAAAGTAAACTTTGTACTTTTCCAGCTGTGTAAAGTATATGTATGTAATACAGAACAGGTTTCTAAGATCCTTTCTCTTTACCATCCAGACAGATTTTGGTCCCTAATTAATTCCTTGTTCTTTGTCATAAAGAACCTTGTGCTTTATCATAAAATGATCTCACAGCATTCACTTAAGAACAAATAATGTTATCACCTGTATCTGGAAGGAATTGGCAAGCTAAAATTTGCTTGGTACTACCTCAAGATAAGGAGAGCTAGCACGTCAGACTGAGATGAGTACAGCCAGCAAAATCCATCTCCATTTTCAAGTTACCCCAAAATTCTGGTTCAAAACCCAGGTTCTCCTTCACCTTAACAGATAGATAGGAGACAGAAAAACAGTGCAGACTTATACTTACCCTAAAGGTTTTAATAGAGGCCTCTGTCCAACGCTTTTCTCAATAACAATTTACACCATATTAGGAATAGAGAAAGAGGTCCTGTACTTACAGAGGTATGTATGGCACTCAGAGTACTGTGTCATGTGCATGATAAATGGAAAAAGCTGGAAGTTAAAATTATCCTCATAGTAAACACAGAAAACACCACCTTTGGCCTCTGATGAGGAAAGGAAAAGTCATCATTTACCTGTTCAAAATTATTAGTCTACAGGAAGAATGTCATAAATTTATTCTATGAATAGGGCTCCTTATGATGTCTGTCTCCATACAATAATATATAGGAGTTGCAGCATTAGTGGACTTCCTAGAACTTCATTCTCTAAATATGAAAGTCTAAACAATGGTAGATTTAGTGCATGCTCATGCTTGAATCCATGATGAGAACCCAGATCTTATATTTCTCAAACAAATACCACTGTACCATATAGAACCATAGTTCATTCTCCTAGCCCTACCTCCAACCAAAATAAATAAATAAATAAATAAAACGCATCTGTCAGAGTGTCATCCTAAAAAAAGGCAAGGAAACCAGCTCTTTTAGATTCCAGGCAATGCAGAGTCCAGAACCCTGGCAATGCCTCATTCTAATCATTACAACATGGTTTTTTTTAAAGTCTAACCTAAATCTTCCTAGATTCACCCATGACCTTTGGTTTTCTTTGTTTCTCAGTGATAATAAGAGTTGATACTTTGTCTTTTTTTCTAACAAGGAGTCTAATAGTTTTTAGAACGTCCAAATATCTATAAGAGGAAAGAAAAAATGGAGGAAAATTACAATGTCCCATTCAGCTTGATGTCATACAATCCCAACCTTTTGTGAGACTATAAGGCTGTATATAAACTAAATATGAGAATTGGTATGTCCTGGGCAATGTTTCAAAGAGTTCTGAAGTTACCTTCCACCAAGATCACTTTTTTATGCATAACAACCCTACCTCTTGACAGATATTCTCTCTCTCCTTTCTTCCTCCCCACTCACCAGCACGATACTTATCTTGTTCTTTGCTTTTCTGTTAGACAGTAGGAGTGTTGAATACTTTAGAAGAAAAACAAGAGAAGGAAATAAGAGTGATTTTGGTTTTATGCCAACTAAAACTGAAAGCAGATTATCTTGTCCTATCAATCTGATGTCTGTGTTATAGTATTCCATCATGACACCACACCAGAAGACTTTACAGGTGTCTTCCAAGTGGAAGGAAAGTGCTGAAAGAAGACAGAATAAGCCAGAGATGCTTTCCCTCTCAGCCTATTCCTGGAACCCAGACCAAGGTGGCATTGGGACATCACATCATCTTGTCTCAGCATGAGTCACTTGAGTCTGTAGCTCTCACTCACTTCCCTAACAATTCATTCATTCGTTATTATATCAGTTAAGATCACCACGTATGAAAGCTGGGATATAACAATTTCTGGTCTTTTTACAAAAGGCTATTTACTCATGTGTAGCTGTTCTGCAGGCAGTCATACATATGTTCTACTGTTTACTACATAAAAGCATGGTATGGCGCTGGAGCTGCTTCACTGAAACAAAAAGAAAATAGTACAGAAGGAAAGATAATTCTGTCTTGCTCACATGACACCCACTTGTAACCACGTCATAATTATATAACTTGATGTCACAATTCAGGAAAAGAAATTGTTTTCAGAGGGCAAGGGGAGAAGAGTATGCTGCTGCCTCTCTCCAACAAGTCTTTGTTCCTTACATCCTTCTTGGTCTGCAAATATCTTTTGTAGCCTCCACCCACCAGCTTACCAAGATTACCTATGTAGACAGGTCCCAAGCTGAACAGGTGCTTATTAGTCAGGTGTGGTCTTACAGAGATAAAATGCAAAATACATTTCAGTTCTGCCTTTTTTCTATTCAACAGTGAAACCTAGAAGCCTGCTTTTTAAGGTACTTCGTTATCGGAGCCCTAAAATATAGACTTTTAGGGTCCTTGACTATGAGTAAGATTGTACTAATTTTCAGTGGAAAACCATTTAAGTAAGATTTTACTAAGAAACCTATTTGAAACAGATTTGTATTAGCAGTCAGCTTCAAAGTTAATCAGAGTGTTTCTACTGACACTGACTGATCTGACTAATTCTCTGGTTGTCTTCTGATTTGAGTTTGCTGGTGGTTGTGTCTGAGACTTGTTACACAGACATTTTACATTTTAGACTCAGGAACACTCCTCCAGCAAGGCTCTGTGCTCTAGTAAATACTGCAGAAAAAAGGACTCAAGAATTTAGGGTTCTCCTCCCACCTTTATCAGCGGCCTGATGGGTTAACTCTAATCACCTTGCCTACCCATGGTTTTGTTTCTCTGTAATTTGAGGTTGACAATACTTTGTAAAATACTTTGAGAGCTACAGATAAAAATCATCTGCAAAAACCAGTCAATATTGTGCTTATGGTAGAATTTATTTGCATTAATATCTCCTAATATTTGCTGCTTAAAAGTATCTTATTGTTTACAGATCCCCTTTTGTCTGAACCCTTTTACCTCCCATTGTCCCAGACAAATTGTTCCTCTCTGCCTTTGATGGTGCTAGTCATTATCACAGATTCCCACTTGTAATCAGCTTGCCCAATTGTTTATATGAAAATTTCCTTTCATATGAAAAAGAAAAACCAGGGTTTTTTTAAAAAAGAAAATTTGACTGCAAGACTGCATTGATTGACATAAGACTTGGAAGTAAGTTTAATTGTTAAATTGGAAGTTTTTCCCTGTTTTTTTCAGTTCATGTGTCTAATTATATATAAACTTTAAGAGGCCTTGTCTATCTTTTGAGGTAAGGATGGTTCCTCAGGGGACATATAAATGCATGCTCACACTGGCAAGAAATGGTCGAGCGTGCTGCACTTGCCAAAGTCACTTGCCAAAGTGGCTTCAAATGACCAACTAGAGTGCACAATATTATCAGGAATATGTATTTTATTCAATCAGAAGCAATATGTCTTCTGGGCACCACTGCAGCACAGTAAAAAAGAAAGATGGGGTACGACCATAATCCCATAGCCAGTGTTGTCACCCAAGCTAGGGTCAGTCCTGTGTTCATACAGTGATACTAGATATTGATGAAGATATCATTTCCCTGCACAGAATCTCACACTGTGACTTGCTCCTCAAAAACTGGGACATTATCTAATTGATAAAGCATTATTAACATAGCAGAATTCTTTCACCTCAAAAGTTCATTCTTTCTGAACATCCCTAGTGTAATGACATCAGTCAATGCTCACTAGTGATTGATTTGTTTCATTAATGTTAACAGCTCCAAGCATTCTACTGGCAGGCTGTCCACTGTCCTGGTGATCTTCAGGAAGAGGCTGCTCCTCTGGATATCTGGCTTTAATCTGTGTCCTTTACTTCCTCTTACAACCATGTCGCTTTTGGATGTTATGGGTTTGAATTTTTTGGTGTGTGTGTACTATCACTTCTTAATAAATTACTACAACAAACATGTACAGGACATCTGAAAGAAACCTACTAAGAACTGGCCAGCACCTACTTAAAATTCAAGTGCAGCAGCAATTTAATAAAAACAACTCCTCCAGAACGTGGCCATAAGGAAAGAGTTTGCACAATCTGTTCATCTGCATAATTAGTAATTGAGGACCTGAGAACAGTTGGAACATTGCTGTGGGCAACCCAGGTCAGATCACTGATAACATAAATAACAAAGATTCAGATTTCCAAAAACTACAAACATCAGAATGGAGCTAACCACCCTAATAAGAGCACACAAAACTAACAGAAAGAGGGATAATTCAGAAAGCCATGAAAGGCTATAAGGCTTCAAAAAACAACCAGTATGACATAAATTCCATCTGAGGCTTAAAAGAATCATGAAAATAGAATAGTGGGGGGGAAAAGAAAAAACAGAAAATACAGTAACTTATTTTGCTTATCATTTGCATAACAGTACAAGTATATGAATACTTCTGCCAGACACATATTTACAAGTATTCCACTTGAGCATTAAAGAAAATAATAAATCCAGTTATTTATACCCATGTAGTAGTATGACTGATCATTTCGGGAGCAAAAGTTCTTGTAGCCACAATGTAATCCTTTGCTTTCACCAGGTCGCGGCGAAAAAATACGGAGTGTACAAGGCCCTGCAGAGCCAGGTGTTCTGCTTTGGGAGGTTAAGAGTAATACAAGAGAGGTAGTGATGCACTAATCAGCTGTGGATTCATTCTTTCCAGTGATTTAGTTTGCTGCATCTTCATTGGATACAGACATGCATCAGGACACCAGACCAAGGTAGGCCCTTGCTAGGTCTAAACCTTTTATACAATGGCTTCAGTTTGTCAGCTTCATTTCTTATTCACAGTACAAAAGCATTACCCAAATGAACTGGCTATCAACATGGAGTTTATGTGTATTTATTTTTTTCACCTTCCTGGCAGATCAGAAGTAATGATACCGAACTCTGTTGATTTGTATTGGCAGAAGGCCAGAGTTTTGCCATATGATACTAGATCACAAGATTAATTTTTTGGGCAAAAATATGAAAAGTAGCCTATCTGCTTGGGTGTTCACCAATGTTTGATTAATATAAATGCTTGAGGGCCCAAAATATCAAATAAAGTAAATGGGGACCCTAGGTTTTCTGCATTTACAAAAATCAAGATTTATTTATCTCAAACTCAGGTGACATAAAAAATAATACCTGGAGGCACAGCTATGTTTGCAATTCTGTCCCTTGTAGGAACATTATGTTATTTGCAATGGGATTAACATAGTGTAATGCCTTTGTCCCTTGGGTATGTAAAGTAAAAGATTAGGGTAAAGGATAAACACAGAAATAAAAAATGCCAGAAACAGGAATATAAAAATGTGACAGCAGTGAAATTAGTTGCACAGAATATAAATGTGATCAATCAAATAGTTACTGCAAAAGACAATTGTTTTTACTTTAATTACATTTGGTAATCTTAAAAATATGTACCTACTGGAAATGAAAATACTATCAGGTAGGATCTGCAAAAACCTCTTTATCTCCATTTTCCCAAACCCAAGCCCAAGGGGTTGTTACCCCAGTCTTTTGGTCAAAGTTTAGAAACAGGCATATAAAAATGATGGAAATGGCTGAACACAGAAAACCATACAGCACACAAATGAAGTCCAGAAAGGAGGAAGTCTTGAAATTCTTTCTAATAGAGGTAAAAGCAATTACCAGTAACACTGAGAGAAATAAAACTGATATGGGCAAAGAGAACATAAAAGCTTTTCCCCAGATTCACTATGCCCTCCAAAATTAGCTTACTACATGTGAGCTATTGCATTTCCCCATTTTGAGTTCAAGAGCAGTTATAGACTCCAGTCTGAAATACAGATTAAGGGTAACAATCCATCTGCAGATTATTTTTTATATAGGAAAACTTGATATGGCTGATACCATTTTTTACAACTGTTATGCGGAAATAATGAAGTATCTATCAGACATTCCTCTCGCTCTCACTTAAAATTAATCAATTAAAAAATTAAACTCTCCTGGACCCTCAAGATCCTCGGCTCATTCTGTTGAAAGAAAATATCATTTTCTTTCTTTCATTGACCATTTAACGGGTCAATAATCCAAACCTTAACTACAAATTAAATTCTTTAAGTAGGTCTCACCTGACTTTTGAAGCATACAATTTGTCAGCATAGTCTCTCTTTTAAGTAGCATTAATTTCACTCTCATATGATTTTTTAGGGTAGTTTTATAACAGTACAGTTTTACAAGCACCAACCATGTCCATATACTTTTCTTTACCTCTCTATCACACCAGTGTGGCATGAACTCTGATGGTGCTTGACCAATTTGATAACTTTCTGTGATGAAATGACTGGCTTGATAGATGAGGGGAGAGCAGTGGATATTGTCTGCATGGACTTCAGTAAGGTTTTTAACCCTATCTCCCTTAAGACCCTTGTAGACAAGCTGTTGATGTACAGGCTGGATGAGCATGCAGTGAGGTGGATTGAAAACTGGCTGAACGACCGGGCCCAGACGCTGGTAATCAGTGGAACAGTCTAGTTGGAGGCCAATAACTCGCAGTGTACCCTGGGGGTCAGTGCTGGGTCCAATCCTGTTTAACATCTTCATTAATGATCTGGATGATGGTACAAAGTGTTCCCTCAGCAAGTTTGTTGATGACACAAATGTTGATGACACTGTTGATGACAGTGGTTGATATACCAGCAGGTCTTGCTGCCACCCAGAGGGACCTTGACTGGCTGGAGAAATGGCCTAACAGGAACTTCATGGAGTTCAACAAGGAGAAGCCCAAAGTCCTGCACTGCGGGAAGAACAACCCAATGCACCAATATAAGCTGAGGATCACCCAGCTGGAAAGCAGCTTGGCAGAAAATGACCTGCTACAGCTCTAATCTGTCTAACTTCAAAACTCGAGTCACCACCAGATCCACAAGATCTTGTCTTTTCAGTCTCAACAAAATTTTCAGAAATATCATAGAGGCACAATTGGTGCTTCGAGGCAATTCTCTCGTATGCCACATTCCTTCAACAAGAGGAATAATGGCCACCTGCAACTTCTCTGAAACTCTTTTCACTTCCCAGGAATATAACACATAGCCAGAAAGGGCACTGCTAAGCAGCTTATAAGAAGCATCATGTAACCATTTTTCAAAACACTAGTTTACAAGAAAGATAGTTCCTAAAATACCCAGGGTATGTCATGCCCCATCTCATCTTCAGAAGGCAGAAACTACATACACAGTCACCGTACACAGCTATCGGTGCTTTTTTTCCACTGTGCAACTGATCACCCAAATCAGTTTTCTGCTTCCTTACTAAACTGTCTAGATTTTAAACAGATGAATACTAATGAAAATCAATGCACACTCGCAATTTTTACATATATTCTTTGTTAAATCTCATTAATACTTTATGAATCTCAAAGTCTGTTCCTGGGTACCCAAGCATAGTCCATACTCCCTCAAACAATTTGCCTTAGTTAATTAGAATACACTGAACTCTGTACTCTTGTTCATGAACACAGTCACCAGTCTGGTTTTAGTTTTGGAGATCATTGTTTGTTACACTTCTGCCAGATCCATTCATCTGTGATCAAGAAAAGCCATCTGTCTGGATGGATATATATGATGGTACACACATATATCTATCAAGACCCATATGGCTGCAGTATACACAGTGGAGATCGTGGACTACCTTACCATTAATTCGTAACATACAATTGCTGCATCCAACCCCCGGCAGGATAGAAAGCAAATGAGAATAAGGGACTACTGCACTTTATGTAACTCCTCTTTTCAGCCACCATGTTTAATTTTTTCTCTCTTCTTCCTACATTGTGGGCCACATTCCCAACTAAGTGGGAATTCCAAATTAACTGGAAGGGATTTCTTTAGGAGAGGCAGTGGGAAACCACAATGACAAATTTGTACTGGTTTGGAAATGCCACCAAAATGCTGATTTAAAAGAAAGCCAAATTTACATTAAACATGTAAGATGTTAGAGATAGACTAGATGGACTTGGTCCTGTTGGCCTCTTTGGTGAACAGTTTCTCCCATGCCTTAGCTACTGATAGCTGCACTGTTCTTCTGAGTGACTTTGCACTGGTAGGAGCAAGGGTCCATCACCTGGCCTTGCACTATGTGTAATACAGATATTGGGGTGGGGAGGAAATGCCAGAGATACCTGACATTCTACTTAAAGGAGAGGAAAAGTTTTGTCACGTATGTCAGCCAATGCCTTTTGAACTCGATGCAAACTTGAGGTCCTGAGCACCTGTGATTGCTAAAGATCCCCTGGCACCTTTTCTGGGAGCAGAGAATGTTAGCTCCAGTGTCTTGGCCAACTGTCAAAAAGGGTAATTATACTCTGGCAGCATAATTTCCCTTGGAACTGCAGTTGGAGCAGTTATTTTTTACTTCCTCCTCCTAAAAACAGTGTTTTGCTTTTTCTGGAATGGAGGAGTTGCTGTGTTCTACCCCAGAGATGGTTGCATTTCAGTGGTGGTTGAATTGATCTTTAAGTGCATACAGCTGGCAACACACTTGGAGTCCCTTCTGGAATAGAAGGCATTTTGTAAGTATAGAGTAGTCTTAAGAAGGTAGCACAAGATGAGATGTTATACACCAAAACCCTGACTCATTTCTTACTCTCTCAATTTGAGTAGACCAGCCTTCGAATCAGATTACTACAAAAACATATTTTGGCCCTGAATAGTTAGTACAATTACTACAAAAAACTACAGGGTTTTTGCTTCTGGGACATAGGATGCTACATATCACTTGGTAAAAAATATGTGAATTCAATGCACCTATTTGCCTTCCTTCTGCTTCTTACAAATACACACACTACATATTAAATAAGAATAACCTCCTTGATTTAAGAAACAGGCTTGGTGGGTGGCAATTTTTAAAGTAGCTTAACACAAAACACACAACGGAACTATGAAAAATGCTCTGGTTACACTGTTTGGCACTTAATGGTTTGGATCAATCCCAAAGCCAAGCCACTGAAAAAATCCTCCCACTCCAAGGGCTGCACAAGGTGACAACGCCTCCTCTAAGAAACATAAACTTTACTCACATGGTTTAGCCTGCCAATTGTTCTCATCTAGTAAATCACATATTCTTTGAATGTGTTTTGGGACTAGCAAGGGGAGGAGGTGTGAGAAGTTAAACTCAGGGAAGAGCTGGCTCTTTGAACCAACAGGCTGAGCACACAATAGAGTAAATACCCTTTCAATATTTTGCTCGTTTCGGCAAGCAGCACCAGGAAAAATCATTTTCCAATTAGTCAGCAGGTTTTAGCATCATTAGCTTCTGTATCAGATTTGCTACCATTCAAAAATGCATCAGGAGAGAAAGCAGGAAGAGCTAAGTATCTTTACTGGAATCTGAGGTCTGTAAGGAGGTGAAATTAGATTAGCTCCATGGAAATGGGGACAGTTTACATTACCAGAGGGGCCCTACCTGTCTCTAGGCTTGACAATGAACAACGCCTTTAGCATATGGCATTACAATGGATTAGTGATCAAGTGCAATTAATCCTAATATATCCTCTCTTGAACCTCAGTGGCTTGTTAGTTGGAGGAAAAAATATCTGCTGTCCCCAAAGTGTCAGGTGAAACTCTCATTTGAGGTAAGGCTACCATGTGCCTGTACCATGTGCTGTGCCTCCATCTGGTGACTCCCTTTAGTGATATTCAAACAGAAGGTGTTTTAATGAGGCTTTTATAGCAGGCACCACCTGCCACTGATCTTCCTCTGTAAAAAGGTATTATTGAGGGTTGGTTTTACAGTATGGCTTGAATCTTAACCTTGGGAATTCATCAGGAGATGCAAATCTGGGAATGATGTTGTAATTCTAAAATGCCATTTTGGCTTTTCGTTTAGAGTGAATTGGTTGGAGAAAATTGTGGTTTGGCTAATTGCAACCAGATATATGGTAGCTTCCCCCTTTTCAGATGGATTAATAGAAGTGTCATCTCAAAATTAAATATCCAAGCTGATGGTGACCATATGTCTCCATTCAGACTCTGGTATATTAGTGATACAACTAAACTACAGGCAGCTCTTAAGACAAAATGGTTTCAGCACTACTAATATTTACATGGTTTTGATTTTATGACCCCTTATAATGTTACTAAGTCTATATTAAAAAATGGCTATGTCACATAACAGTGGGGAAAGCTGAATCAACTTTAATTTTTTCTAAAAAATAAATTTGAGTTACAAGAAAAGCATTATCTATCTCCCACCACCATGCATTTATTTGGGAATTTTGGACCTGCTGATGCACATTCATTAGTTCTTCAATGAGCGCACAAGTTATTTTACTGAGGTGCATACAACACTCTTTTGTAGTACTCTGTATTGAAACTTTTGCTGGCAGCTGACGGCATGGCACAATCACCGTCACTTCATGTTCTTGAAAGGGCTGTTAACTACCCGCCCTCCAAACTGAATGCTTACCTTAACGCTATGCCTGTGGAATCAGCAATGAATCCCAAAAGAGTGCCACAGGACTGAGTCAGAATTATATTGTGAAGCATAGGGTCAACATCACTCCTACTGCTCTCCTTCCTCCAGCCTTTAATGGCAGAGATGTGGACTCCCCATACTATTTCACAGGTACTGATTAGTCCTTGCCTTACTTGTTTCCCATTCTTGTCCACTCATCTGCTCAGAAGTTCAAGGATAAATCCTTTTCCCATTAAATTGGGTGCCAGAGAGTCGACAAGGTACTTAACATGACTGAATAAACATGCTTCAGAAAACCTGTGTTGGGGTAGGGGGGAGGCAAGCATGGCATTAAAAAAACCTTCGTAACTAAGAGAATAATGACATTTGAACCATGTATGAGCTTCAACAAATCTTACCATAATCACTGGGACAGTAATGGTAGGACACCAATACTGTGATGTTTGAACTTCAGTTTTAAGGCAAGTTTAAACTCTAGAATTAAATGAAGGGGAAACTTTTACTTCAAAGTAAAGTAAAAAATATTTGCATCATGATGCCTTCAAGTCATAGCCTGGGTACAATTTAGCCTGAAGGGTGCAGCAGTCTTTCCTACCATACGCTCAGGAATGAACAAGATGAAGGTCATGGCTTCACGTCACAGAACTTCTTTACACTTTCACTACCCAGCTAAATGGGCTTCACATGTAGGCACAGTCCAGCACTCCTCAGATGCACACAGTGTGAGCTGACTGGGAACCATGCACACAATAAGCAGCGCTGAATGCTATTCTCAGAAATTCAGAGTTCAGTCAAATCAAAGCCTATTTTTATCTTCAAGCCCCCACTGGCCCTTCCACAGAGACTGTTTCCGTGCCTAATGTTCATGACAGAAAAAAAGTAGTTTCTTCTATATACATACAGCTCTCTCTTCTGATGGATGTGCTTTTCAGAAGAATTGGGGAGCTGGGGAGCAAAGGCATCAGGCGGATTTTTCAGGCAAAGCTAGAAAAGCTAGAAGATTAATGTTTCATCAAAGTAGTAAGTGATCGAAACAGGAATTTGGAGCAGAAAATATTACTCAGTCTTAGCTGTGGAAGTAATGAGTGCCTACAGGACACACCTGTGTGCATGTCGCAGAATGACTGTATACAGATGATGCTTTGTGAAGAGAGAAAGGTAAAGTAAGGCATAGGCTGAAGGAAAGATGAGCTGCTTGCCCTGTGCTCTCAGCTCTTTAACTGTCAGCATCTGAATGCTAATAGTGGTCCTCATCAAATCATAGACCAGAAAATAAGATTTTGTCAGAATCTTTGTTGTACATTTCATAAAAGATATGCCTTGCTATAAAAATGCCAAGTCTTTAGATGTGAATTCATTACCTGCAACATGGGATAGTAGATAACTGTTCCCCAAGCCAGTGTATCATTTAAGTTTCCTTCTAAAAAAAAAAAGGCAAGAATTACTTTGAATAAGACTTGTTTCTGTGATGTGTTGCCCAAAAGGCAAAAATTTGCATAGCTTTAGTGCTGGATTTAGCCTGAACCTTCAGTAATAGGAAGTTAGCCAACTACACCATGGAGCAAAGCAAGTTACTTTCACAAGGCTCGTAATATGTCATTCATTAAGATGACTCTCTTGGCGTCCAGTGTGGGTGTCCGCTTGCTCTACCATAGAGCCTGAGGGAATATGAAAGGTGCCAAGCCACTAAAAGGGCTGAGCAATAGAAGCCACTGTGGTCACAGGGCTAATGCCAGCACCGAAGGCATGTACCAACCAAACTGCAGATGTTAACTCTGGCTATGTAACTCAGTATGTGGGCCTTTCAGATTAAATGAGCTGAAAAATTACAAAAGTTTCATCCTCTAGCTCGTGTGCATACACCTAAGTAGGCCTATAATTCACTGTTGCTCAATATAATCTTTAAAATTTTTTTTCCCCTTCATATTCACTTGTTCTCCCAAACTTCCTTTAAGCAGGCTGATTTTTTAATGGCTAATGTGAATTCCAGAAATGTTATATTAGGAATAATCTCCTCTATGTATTAGCAAATATTCTTCCACACTGATAGGTGAAAATCTATAGATATAGTCCGCCATGCAAATGCACAAAATTGTTTTCTGTGCCTTTATGTGTGAAACACTTCAGACCCGCTGAAAATAATCTGCTGTTTTGAGTCTAAAGAAACTAAAAAACTCGAATGCTAAAGAAATTAGCATTCAGATGCCTGAATTGCTTTCCAGAAAATAACCAATCTAACTTTTTCACTTTCTTGCTGTTACTTCAGGCCAATGTAAAACAGGAGTATTTCTTCTAAATGCAGTGGATAACACCAAAATAAAGGCTGAATGAGACAAATCAACCTCTTCATCTCTAGAGTTTGACTAAGCAGTTATTAAAAATCCTCAAATCAATTGAACAGTTTTCAACCAGTAGTATAAATTTAGAAATTTAGACTTCTTTATGCTAGGTGAGGAGAGGGGAGGGAAGGGATAAAGGGTTTACAGCTGAATTTTATTTATGCAGTAGACTCAAGCCCATCAGCTGTATTTGTTAGGATGCACTACAAAGTGTTGATCCTGTTCTTTGACTGGATGAACACATTTAGATGTCTATCATCAATCGTCTCTTATGTGAATTCAGAATCTGATTTCTGTAAGTGTCTGTTTCTATATATGACCCAAAGCTTGATTACATAAAAGTGAACACAGAAATGTTGTGGACTTTGCATTGGAAAGCTCACTTTAAATTGGTGACAGCTTAGAAAGAAACTGTTCCACAGTATAGCATTTGATAGTATATATCAGAGGAGAAGTAGAGGTAAGCTCTCAAGTGATGAGACACAAGGATTACACCAAACACACTCACTGATAAGATGTATCTGCAGGATAACCTCATGGTGTCCCCTGTTTACAAGCTAACAATTGCAATCTGGGAAGACAGACTTCAAGTCTGAGCTCGTTTTGAAGCCAGACTAGAATTATTTCTGTGGGTCATTTATGAGGAACTATTAACCTGTTAAGTATTCTCTGCATCTCACCTTCTATCAGGCAACCTTTCCATCTCAGAATGTCTGTCTCCTCTTCTTCCACCTGCTTACTCATACAAAAGCTTTCAGGCCTAGAAGTCTTTCCCTGCAACTTGGTACCCCATAGCCACAGGCTGAAACCCCTCAGTGCTTCATTTCAGGAGCCTATGTATCCGGCTCTGTGATTGTTCTCTGTTTGCTGCCAACTGTTACACCACAAGGGATATAAACTGCTGGTAGCATGAATCCAACCAGCCTTGCCAACTCCCACAGTTTTATTATGAATGTTACAATATGTGTTCTTAATTCAAGTTTCATATGATACTATAATTCCTGACTTCAAATGTCCTAATTTTCCTTCATTCAAAATGTCAGTCACTGTCTATTTCTGTTAATGAAGCCAAATTTAAGGTGTTTTCCTTCTTTGCAGGTTCATCAATAGTAGTGGGGCTACACTTCATAGAAATGGCCACCAGCTCCCTCTGCTTTCAGATTCGGTGTGACCAGGACTACTGAGGATACCCACAGAAAAGCAGTCATCCACTTCATCAGAGGAAGCCTGATAAGAGGCAGATGATGCAATCAGTGGGCAAGAGTCTTGAAGCACAGGATGAAAACTTTGAAGGTGGTTCAAAATAGGGAGTGGAGAGAAGGGCATGAAACAAAGTAGCACCAGAACAGTCTGTGCATGGCCACATTAGAAATCGGGTACTAATGAAGGGCCTAAACCATACCCTACTCCAGAGCTCCTCTTGTTTCCTACCCCTTGCTTTTTGCATAACCATGTTGAAGCACAACAGTGCTGTTCCTCTGTTATTGCCAGGCAAGGAGGTCCAGAGCAAAGTTATCTTTGAACAACTTTGAACTATCTATGAACAACTCCCAGGACCCACTGATGAATCTGGCAAGCAAGAACATGAGCTGGAACCATGCCCTTGTCCCTGAAGACCGTCCAGAGGTACTCAGAATGTAGCAGAGGCTTTTCCCACCACCCTTTTTCTGCTTCGAGAAAGGACAAGGGAAACGGGTTGAGTGGGTCAAATCCGCCTTTCACCTTAATTTCTTTTTGAAATGTAAGGAATGTTTGAAAAAAGAATGGTCCCACTGCCCAGGAAAATAAGCTGGATGAGCTCCAGAGCAACTGCCACCTCCGGTTTCTACAAATGTGTTACTGAGATTTTCTATTTCTTTCCTAAAATTCCTTTCTATATCTGGAATTAAGATATTTGTACAAACTGGTGTCAGATGTTTTATATCTGGACATTTCAGAACGTCCATTGACTTGTTGTCATTTTCTTTTGTGTCATACCCCCTTTCATTGTGTCCATAAATAAATCTGTAACCTTTTCTCTTTGTGGTCTTTTTCTCACAGCTCCTGTTTCCCACCTGTCTTGTGCTGTATCAAGGCATTCTCTTGCCTCCGAACAGGGGCTTTCCCAGCTGGTGCTGTATATTTTCCCCATATGGCACAGAGGAGAATTGTCCTGGAGTCAAGTGATAAAGTTGCATTTCTATTTCCAGTGGCAAGCATCCAGCACCAACACGAGGTTGAGAACGAGAGTCACAGTGCTGTCAAAGCACTGTTCAGTTGGGTTACTGCATACAGTAGTGCAACTGGAAAGAGTTTTCTCCCTGTTGTGCCCTGGGACTGCGGCTGGACTCAAATTCCTCAAAATGTAACTGAAAGATGTTTGCATTCTAGCCACAATATCCAACACATATTATACTTCACTATTCATCTCCAGCACTGAAAAGCTCCAGACCCCAACTGGAGAGACCGAACCCGGACGGCAAGGGGTTCCTTCCTAATGAGGAGCACTCAGTCACTGCAAAAAAATGTCTCCTCAAACCTGTCATAACATTTATGGTATCTGGGGGTGGGAAGAGGGAAGGAAAGGGCTGGGGGTTGGTTGTTTGCTGGGGGGAATTTTCTGAAGTGGGGGAGGAAGGGAAGGGCTCTCCTCCTCTAGAGGATGTCCTTGAAGACTCAGCCTGTGAGAGGCAGCTGAGGAATCCCCTCAGAAGGGCCTGTGAGACTGTCCACACACTGGGGGTTAGATTAACCCAAATGCAGAGGGCCAGGACCATGTCTGCAAACTCATTTAGTTCCAGTTAAGCTCTTGAAATAAGGTTTATGTGGTACTTGAGTGCTGCACATATGCTTTGGCCTTCATCCTTTTTTGAGTGCTGTTATGTCAGTGAGAAAAATAACATGTGACTCACCATAAGGAATTAGCTGTCGAGCAAGGTCACTTGGTAAGCATATTAATAAGGCACAGCACTGGTTAGGGAAAAAAAAATCTCATCTCCAACATTGCTATTCCTTTCTTTTATAAAACTTCTATGTACTCTTCAGTCACCTTGAAGAAAAGCATTGATACAGTAAGGAAGAAATCCTTACTGAATACCAAATATAGAATCTGTTTGAATAGGTTTTAGGAGAAACATATCCTCTTTTTTCTTTCACTAGATAGTACAATTAAACAAGCTGGTGGTATTCAGGTCACTTTTGTGGAGTGTGAGACTATAACGGCTGTGATAACTGTGTCATTATTGCCACTTTAACATCTGGCAAATTCTTCCCATCCTAGCCATCATATGTCCCTTATCACCATAACATCTAACCAACTACTGTCTTTATTACATCAACAGCCATACTACCTTTTCAGTGTAGACAGAACTGGTGGGAGGTGAGGGAATGCCACTGAGGCAGTGGGGCTGGAGACCTTGTCCCGCAAGGAGAGGCTGTGGCACCATGGCTGTTTCAGCAGGGAGAAGGGATGGCTTTGGGGGCACCCAGCAGCATCCCCAGCATTAGCAGGAGGGGTTGGAGAAGACGCAGCTGGCTCTTCACAGCGATGCATGGTGGGAGGGCAAGAGGCAGCAGCAGAAGCTGAAACATGGGAGGCTCAGGCTGGAGATAAGGAGAAGCCTTTTCCCCATGAGGACAGCCCAGCAGTGGGGCTGGGGCCCAGGGAGGCTGGGCTGTCTCCAGCCTTGGGGGGTTTCATGCCCTGACTGGGTGAAGCCCTGAGCAGCCTGGTCTGAGCCCATAGTGGAGCCTGCTCTGGGCAGGGGCTGGGGCTGGAGAACTCCTCTCCTGCCAGCCTCCATTGTCTTATGATTTCTGTGGTTGGTTTTCTCCATCATATTTGGAGGAATGGAAGCACAGAGAAATGGGGTGACTCATCCTATGATCCAAGGTTACACAGAAAGTCAATGGCCAAGCAAGGAATTTAATTCCAGTCTCCATCAAATCACAAACCTTTGGATTCCACTGAACTCAAGGACACAGGTTTCAAGACTCTTAAGACATAATTGTAGCTGGAGTTGTGTTGAAGGCAGTGATGTCCAAAGTACTGAAAAGAAGAAACCACTTCTGCTCTTAGTCCCTAGTCATTTATGTTGTCCACGGCAGTAAATTTTGTGGGAAAGAATATGCAAAACTATAACCAGTAGCAACCGGTTACTCAAGAGGCCAAGACAATTGACGTGAGGAGCACCTCCCTTATTAGGCTGCATTTGCTTCATATAGCCTGACTGGAGCTGTTTGGAGGATGAAGGGCTGCTGCACGCAGAATTTAAATCTTGGGTCCGGTTAGCACAGTGTCCTGTAAGAAACAAAGGCTAGACTCTGTACTCCTGCATTATAAAGGTACTTTGTTTATGTAAGTTGACACTGAACAGCACCAGACTGAAGAGCTACCTACAGCAGTTAGCTTTTACATGTGACTTACCAACTGGATTCAATTTGATTAGAAATGGGACTGGATGTAACTGAGCACAGAGTTAAGAAACCCACAACATAAAACTCCCAAAACTTTTATGCTTAAATCAAAGGGTAGGGATTCAAAATTACAGGGGAAGATGGAAAAGAAGGAAAGACACTGTAAGAGGAGACTTTGGCGCTGTGGCACATGTGGTTGATGTAAATGGAGAAGATGTGCAGCAGAGGATCTGATCCAAGGACCACTCCCACAGTGAGCGGGACTGTAGTGAGAAATCTCCTACTCCCTTCCTGTGACCCTGGAACAAGCTAATATCAAACAGCGACTAGGCAAAAACTTCGGAAAAAAAATAAAGTTTTATGGCTTGACTGAGATTTCTAAGAACTGAAAGTCTGAAGAACTACCACTTGCTTGATGCCAATGTGAAAACTGGAGAAAAAATGAGTATGTCTGTTCCACACAAGCACTTTCCTCTAATACTGAATCATAGGCTTCCCAAAAATGTGTTAACATCTGGGATGCACATACGGAGTTCAGAAAAATAATGTTTGGATGCCTCTACACCTAGTGTTTTTTTGGAGCTCAAAGAATACAGTAAGGTTATTTTTCTTAGGAATCTTGTAATTAGTGGCTTACTGTAACAGCCAATTTCATTTTTTGTTGACACTTTCATTTTTTCAAAGGTTGTTATTTGTTCCAGCTAGTCATCAGACTTATTGAAAAAATGCTGGCATGTTCTATTCAGAAAGCAGTTTTTGATTTAAGTTTGATCAACACTCTCACAAAGCATTTTTTGTTGTTCAGATTTGTTCCAGAGCTATATGTAAGTGAATGCTGACTTATGCCCTAGCCCTGTGGCTTCCTTAGAGCAGGTGAATAAAATGTTTCAGAAGTCCTTCATTTCTGACACACCAGCTAGCATCATGTGCACTGATACTAGTGACAATATATCCAGTCTATTAATACGTGGCTCCGTGGCTGGTGTCACTGCCAGAACTGAGGGTTTTTTGATAATGGGGTGGTCTACACAACACCAGGCCTGCTGACATCAGATGGGATTCATCTTTCTCAAGGTGGGAAGAGGGTCTTTGCTCACAAGTGAGAGCAGCTTATTGACAGAACTTTAAACTAGACTTGAAAGAGGAAGGGATAATATCAGGCTTGCCTGTGACAAGCCATGGGATGACAAGCCAAGGTTAGAGGGATGGCGTGCTAGTGAGGGCCCTCAGCCTGTTGCTCTGAGATGTGCTGCATACACTGGAGCACACTTAAAGTCTTATGGAGATGAGCCAGGGGCTCCTGAGGTAATAGCAGCCAACAAGGGAACACCAGTGAAATACCTCAAAGGAATTAAGGGGTGTTCCTCTAAAAAGGTGACATGGCCAACAGCCCAGCTGAAGTGCCTCTACACCAATGCACGCAGCATGGGCAACAAACAGGAGGAGTTGGAAGCCACCATGCTGCTAGAAATCTACAACCTAGTTGCCATTACTGAAACTTGATGGGACATATCCCATGACTGGAAAGCAGCTATCGATGGCTACGGGCTGTTCAGAAAGGACAGGCAAGGAAGGAGGGGCAAAGGGGTTGCCCTCTGTCAAGAAATGGATCGATTGTGAAAAGCTGTCTCTGAAGAACAGCCAAGAGCAGGTTGAAAGCTTATGGGTAAGAACTGGAGACCGAGGCAACAAAGGGAACCTTGTGGTTGGTATCTACTACAGGCTGCCTGATCAAAGGGAGCCTATTGATGAAGCCTTCTGACTCCAGCTACAGGAAGCATCGTGCTCGCAGGCTCTTGTCCTGCTGGGGGACTTCAACCACCCTGACGTCTGCTGGAAAAGCAGCACGGTGAGCTGTAGGTGATCCAGGAGACTTCTGGAATGCATTGAGGATAACTTCTTAAGCCAGGTAATAGACAGTCCTACCAGAGGGGATGCGATACTGGACCTGTTGGTCACCAACACGAGTGAGCTAATCAGAGACATTAAGAGTGGAGGCAGCCTGGGCTCTGGTGGTCATGCAGTGGAGTTCACAGTCCTGAGGCATATGGGACAGGCAAAGAGTAAAGTCAGGACCCCGAATTTTAGGAAAGCAGAATTCTAGCTGTCCAAGAATTTAGTCAATAGGATCCCCTGGGAAACTGCCCTCAGGGACAAGGGAGCAGAACAGAGCTGGCAGATCTTTAAGGATGTTTTCCATAGAGCGCAAGAGCTCTCGATTCCCAGGTGTAAGAAATCAGGAAAGGAAGGCAGGAGACCAGCACGGATGAGTCAAGACTTCCTGGTCAAACTAAAGAGCAAGAAAGAAATGCACAGGCAGTGGAAGCAGGGACAGGTATCCTGGGAAGAGCATAGGGACGCTGCCTAGTTGTGTAGGGATGGGGTCAGGAAGGCCAAGGTGCAGCTGAAGCTGAACTTGGCAAGGGACACAAAGAATAATAATAAGGGCTTCTATAGGTATGTCAGCGAGAAAAGGAGGGTCAAAGAAAGTATACCCCCCAGTGAACACAATTGACTAACTGGTAACAACAGATGAGGAGAAGGTTGAGGTACTCAACAACTTTTTTGCCTCAGTCTTCACTGGCAACCTCTCTTCCCTCAACCTCCCGAGTGGGTGGACCTCAAGGCAGGGACTGGGGGAGCAAAGTCCCTCCCACTGTAAGAGAAGATCAGGTTTGAGACCATCTGAGGAGCATGAACATATATAAGCCTATGAGGCCCAACAAGATGCATTCCAGAGTCCTGAGGGAATTGGCTGATGTAGTTGCCAAGCCATTCTCTATGATATTTGAAAAGTCATGTCAGTCAGGTGAAGTCCCTGGTGACTGGAAAAAGGGAAACATTGCACCCATTTTTAAAAAGGGTAGAAAGGAAGACCCTGGGAACTACCAGCCTGTGAGCCTCACCTCTGTGCCTGGGAAGATCATGGAACAGATCCTCCTAGAAGCTATGCTAAGGCACATGGAGGACAGGGACATGATTCGAGACAGCCAGCATGGCTTCACCAAGGGCAAGTCTTGCCTGACCAACCTAGTGGCCTTCTGTGATGGAGTGACTACATCAGTGGTCAAGGGAAGAGCTACAGATGTCATCTATCTGGACTTCTGTAAGGCCTTTGACATGGACCCCCACAGCATCCTTCCCTCTAAATTGGAGAGATATGGATTTGATGGATGCACTGTTCGGTGGACAAGGAATTGGCTGGATGGTCACATCCAGGGGTCTGTACTGGGACCAGTACTGTTTGATACCTTCATCAATTACATAGATAGCAGGATTGAATGCACCCTCAGCAAGTTTGCAGATGATACCAAGCTGAGTGGTGTGGTTGACATGCCTGAGGGACTGGATGCCATTCAGAGGGACATGGACAAGCTCGAGAAGGATGCCCATGTGAATGTCACGAGGTTCAACAAGGCCAAGTGCAAGGTCCTGGACCTGGGTTGGGGCAACCCCTGGTATCAATACAGGCTGGGGGGTGAACGGATTGAGAGCAGCCCTGCAGAGAAGGACATGGGGGGACTGGTGGATGAAAAATAGGATGTGAGCCGGCAATGTGTGCTCACAGCCCAGAAAGACAGCTGTATCCTGGGCTGCATAACAAGAAGCGTGACCAGCAGGTTGAGGGAGGTGATTCTGCCCCTCTACTCTGCTCTGGTGAGACCCCACCTGGAGTACTGCATCCAGCTCTGGAGTCCTCAGTACAGGAAAGACATGGACCTGTTGGAGCAGGTCCAGAGGAGGGCCACAAAAATGATCAGAGGGCTGGAACACCTTTCCTATGAGGAAAGCGAGTTGGTGTTATTCAGCCTGGAGAAGAGAAGGCTGTAGGAAGACCTTATTGTGGCCTTTCAATACTTAAAGGGGGCCTATAAGAAAGATGGGGACAGACTTTTTAATAGGGATTGTAGCAATAGGACAAGAGACAATGGTTTTAAACTAAAAGAGGGTAGATTCAGACTACACAGAAGAAAGCAATTTTTTACTATGAGGGTGGTGAAATGCTGGCATAGGTTGCCCAGAGAGGTTGTAGCTGCCCCAACCCTGGAAACATTCAAGGTCAGGTTGGACAGGGCTCTGAGCAACCTGATGTAGTTGAAGATGTTCCTGCTTATTGCAGGAAGTTTGGACTAGATGACCTTTAAAAGCCCCTTCCAACCCAAATCGTATGATTCTATGATTCTATGAAAACAGTTAGGACATAAATTAATTCTGATATCAAAAGGTAGTGGCATCAGATAATAGTCTTTTACTGAAGATTGTGTAACTGTACTCATTTTTCAACTAAAACATACCTGTGGCAACTAAATAGTTTAATTCCCAAGTGCTGCTTTCAAACTTTGCACTCAGTCTGAAGGTATAGTTAGTCTTTCTCCAATAGTACCACAAATGGCAGTCTTTCCAACTGCCTTTAAATTATGTCCTCCTGAACAGAAGCAGAGAAAAAAGGTTGCATAGAAAAAGTAATTGGTCATCTCCTCTCCCACCCGCCCTCCCCATGACATTCTCAATGCATTGTTAATCTCAGATCCAGTGACCCCATGGAACAGCAGATTACAACCAAAATGGTGGCATTTTTGGAGCTTTCATCCTCCATTTGGCTGTGATCCACTGGCCTTAGGAAAGGAGATAAGATTTTACATTTCTTATCAGCCACCAGATGGCTTTTAAAACTAGAGGCTGTCTGCTAGGATTTAGGTTAATGAACAAAAGTGCTTTTATGAACTACTGGTATGTACAGTCAGAGATGTAATTCTGGTTATTCAAGACAGTGCAAGAGAATAGATCCCTCTGTATTTAACAACTTAATCTAGCAATTGTATAACAGCATTTCTGACTCATTTTCCATAAGTACTGTAACTCTAAACAGAAGTGGATCAGCCACAGTATGTTAAAGCTTTTGGAATTTTTCAGAGTTCAGTATTAAATAGAATTGTAGTGCTGTTCAGTGGATGTTGATACAGAATTTTATGACTGGAAAATGTTTTTAAAGAGAAATAAAGCCAATAATGCATTATATCTCCCTGTCACATAAAGAAAATTTGATTTCCTATCATCACTAAAAAGATGTGTGATGTCTGTTTTGGGAAGACAGTAAATCTAGCAGTGAAGTTATGCATCTAAAAACATCTCCTTTTGTAGAAATAATAAGTGCTAGCATTGCATTACACTAGCAATTCAGAGACAACCAAATCCTAACAACAGTCAGTGCCATACTGAGAGCCAACAGAGTAACTGAAAGAATAACAGAAACATTTTCTGGAGCTGGTCCCTTTATACAGAATTGGTGAAATTTGTTAAGACCATATGTTAGTCATATTGAAGGAGGTATGATTTAACATTATGAATTCTGGAGTTCTCCCAGCAAACTTTCAAGGTTTGGTGTCTCTCAGATTTGCCAAATTGCTCATGTGATTGCAGACTGGGTGCAGGTTAAAGGAAAAATAAAAGAACCAATAGCAGAAGTTAAAGTTGCTCCCCATCAAGCTCACTGACAGGTTCCATTATAGATCCTATTGTTAACTGGTTTATTACAGTGACTAACAAAATTGGCTTGATGGAGAAGTTGCCAGCTGTATTCTGAAAGACAGGCATAATTTTTCTGCAGATATTGAAGAAAATCTGACCAACGTTTTTTATGTACAAACTATTACTCTGTCCAGTTTTCCCTGGTCTCTTACTTCTTTGTGCATTTCTAATAAAATATGACTGTTAAACTATTCATCCAAACATTATTTTTCTTTGAACTGCATTTTAAATAAATGTATGAGTAAATCTAATTTTAAAAAGAAGCTGCAGTTAAGAAATTTACTGAGTTGCTGAAATCAAAGAAGTCAGTAGTTAGCTCAGAAGATCTATAAGCCTTTCTGCTTCTTATCCAAGGATATGAGATGTTTTCCTTTAATATAACCGGTGAGCTTCTTTTTTTAAAGTTTTGTTTTAGGTCACAACACTGGAATCCTAAAATTCTAGGAACAAAATAAAATGAGGACTTTGTCTGGACACACAAACATGCTGCATATTTGCAGCCTCGCGTTATACTAGCAAACACTCAGAATGGTTCTCAGTGAAGTGGGCTTCTGACCTTCACTCCCAGCTTTCATCAATCTGAATAAAGATCAATGGTATGAATACATTAAGTAAAACAGCACTTTTTTCTTGTTCCTGGTCTGATTTTATTATGAGATGCCTTTCATAGCAAAATGATGTGCATTGTATTTTAAACATTTCCTCTAGACTCCGTAAACACTCCTGTAATGAAACAGTTAGTGACTAGAATTATTGCACAGCAAATTTATGCATAGATACATTGATAATGTCTGGCCTTCATCTTGGTGCTGAGCAACACTCCAGGAATTATCGTTCCATAATTTTTATCTTGTTGCTGAATTAAATTCCAGGCTGTGGTAATAATTTTTTTGCGCCAGTAAATATTAACCCCATAGCATAAAATGCATCACAATCATTCCCATTACAGGCTGAGTAAGATGATAAAATAATGTCATTATGATTAAACTTATAGTGAAATCCAACTGTAAGTGTTGTTTGAGCAAGCCTCACTTATCCTATGTATTTTAAGCTTATATTATTAAATGTCATGTATTTATTTATTTATTTATCACATTACAATAGGGAAAAAAATAATTTAAAAATCTATATGTATAACCTGGCTGCACTAATGATACCAAAGCAACTCAAATTTTTGGAATTTGATTTTTGAGTACTTAAGCTTGGAACTTTATCACTGTGTTGGGAGCTCCCCGCTACTGGTACCTGCTCAGCTTAACTGTCCGAGATTTTTTTCAAAGACAGAAAGTGAATCCAGAGATATGCAGTTTGCAGAGCTTACAGAAGAGTTCATAGCTTCACATTCACTTCAGATTTATTTCTCCACTTTGTTTGCATGACTCAGCTACTTTTCTTTACGTGAAAATTTCACTTTTCTATCTATTGTATGCATACACCTTCCTTGAGAGAACTTATGCATCTTTGAATTAAGTACAGTGAAAGCGAGAGCCAGTCCTGCCCCCTTTATCAGCAGAGTAAGTACAGGAAGTTGTTAACCAATTTGTTGTTCCTAATATACATGCAGAGCATCTGTATTCAAATAAAGAGTAGCAGGATGTAATTTAAGAGGCATTT
The DNA here is from genome assembly GCF_034638445.1 of Ciconia boyciana. Classification (NCBI taxonomy): domain Eukaryota; kingdom Metazoa; phylum Chordata; class Aves; order Ciconiiformes; family Ciconiidae; genus Ciconia; species Ciconia boyciana. The sequence goes on from NC_132937.1 coordinate 51,828,963, forward strand.
CCCCTGTCTTGGGCTAAAGCCTTGATCCACAGATACTACTTCATGATCCCATCATGATGAAGATGGGAAAGAATGGGAGAAATCTTTCAGTAAAAAGATTGTCCTCTGTACGTTGCTATCTTATTGACAGCTGCTTGTATCCAAGGTTGTGCAGCAAGATATCTAACAGATAAGTGCACAATGCAAGAGGTAGGTGCCATCCCGGTGTGCAATATACAGCACGGGAATCATTAACAAAAATTCCTTTGCATGTTGCCTGAACAGCTCGGTGTGAAACAGTCAACTTGTGACATCCTTAAACCACTTGTGCTATCAGTCACACCTAATAGATAGCAACTACAACTGTACCTCAAAATCCTGGCTATCTTGTAGCCATGGCTACAGTAAAGCTAAAAATTTTTTAACTGAAAGAATGGCTATATTTTTAGTAATTTCTTACTTAAAATGGCTTTTCTCTTTTTGTTTAGTTCAGATGGGGATGGAAAAATTATTTTAGTTCAAAAATGCTTCAGACATATGCTCCTGAAGACAGATACAGAGCATGTAAGTGGTGCTGTTTGGCAGCATTTAGTTTTATACATGATGGTGTGAAGGATAGAAAGTTTTTCATTTCACTCCTACTGCTGTCCCCCTTTTGGAACAACTGTGCCCTATGCTCAGTAAGGCACTCCTGAAACTACAGGAAAGATATATTCAGGCTGTGTTTGTTCAGACAAACACACATACACAAGTATAGTATCTACAGTGTACAGTCATGCAAGGACTGTATTTATGCACACACATGAAGGAACAGAGCTGAGAATCCTTAACAAACTAATATAATGCAAAGACTACTAAACTGTATTTTTGTCACCTCGGAAGTAGAAGAAAAACTTTCTAAAATCTTAAACAAAATAAAAGAGCAGCTTTTATCCTTTCTCCTTTACATGTTCAAGTTTGAACACATCTTCTACTTCTCTTAAAAGATCTGTTTCAAGTCCTGCAGGTGTGACTCATAGAGGATAGACATCTGTGACTCGTAGCAAAAAATGGAGGGGAATCTGTGCAGAGCTGGCAGATGATATCAGCTTCTAGCAAGTAACAACCATTGCACTGCTATGTAAAGCTTCACAAATTAAGAATATGCAGCTCAGAGACCAGTAAATTTTTCCAGCTGCACGTTCTTAACTTCTGCAATATACAGTAGACATAGTGGATACATGCTAGCTGCACATACAGTTTCCATATGAAGACTCATATGCAATCTACAGTATGGTCTTCATTTTCTGTTCAATGCAATCTCTGTGATAAAAGGTTCTGTTTGGTATTTAAACAAAAGAATGCCAATACTCAATGTTATCAAAGACATTTTAAAAATTAAGTAAAAAAAATAAAATCTTAAGCACAGACACAATGTTATCTTCTCTAAAAGCAATCCAACATCATTGTGCAAGAACCAAATCTCACCCTTGATAACACCCAGGAATATTTTTATATGTACATACATGCAAATTCACTTCCAATTCACTTAAGTATCATACAGACTACAAGCAGCCAGGTTCTGGCATCCTTGCCTGAACAAAATTAATTTCACTGGGAGCTGTTCTGGAAGAGCTACAAACCACCCTTGCCTATGAATAATCTGTATGAAAGCTAGCATTTCCATACACCTGTGGTTTGTGGGGATTAATATTGACTGCAGTCTTCCGAAAGCATTCCATTGACTTTCATGGACAAATCCCATCAAAAATCTTGTGCTCTTCAGTCAATAAAATATTTTCACTAAACACATAGCTGTAGGTACCTACAGCTGAGGTCTTTGGCTCCAATTCTTGCCCAATCTCTAAAGTATCAGCTGTTTTCTCTGGGATGCCTTCATTAACTTCAATTATAAATATACTTTCTCTCATATCTGAGATAGAACTATCTGATAATTCCTGACAAACAAGAGGGTTTTTTTATTAAACCAAAAAATTAGTGAATATCCAGCTTATTTTAACTCCCATGGAGTGTAAATTGCTAATGTAAATACAACAGATTTTATCAACATTGAAGATTAACACTTTTTTTTTCTTCCTAGAAAGATAACTTACCACAGAAAACAAGGAAAGGTGATGAAGCTATAGACATCAGGCTGTTAACAGCTGTAGCACTGAGTGTTTAGGAAATAATACCAATTTCAGAAAAGATAATGACATTGATTATAAATTGAAATATTAATCCTTTGAAGCACTGGAGTTCACTGACCTCCTTAAAGCCAAGTAAAATTGGCCTTAAAGATGCTCCATAGCTTTTTTATGGTATTTTAGCTCTTACTTCAATGCTCAAAGGATTAAAGAATAAAAATCTTACTCTAATGATTATAGACAAAGTGAAAAATCTGTCTCTTTGTGGCAGAAAGGGCTAGAAAAATTCACGGTTTGTTTACATGTGTTTGTACAAGTTTCACTGATGCTATCCGATTTTTATGTAGAACTCTGTGGCTGCATGCCACAGATCCCAGGGAAGAAAAAACAGACACCCCATTAAGAAAGACAGGGGTCACTATGTTACTATGTATTTGATTTTTTTTAATGGCTGGCTAAAATACAAAAAGACACAGCAAGCTTTACCCATCTTTTCTACTACAACTTAGTGTCCACATGCCTCTGCTCTTTGCAAATTGCTCCCATATCCATATGCTTAGGCATACACAGAGTCATTTATATTTTCCTACATCAAAGTGCAGAGTTCAACCAGCAACAAACAACTGCTGCTAGTGGTAGAGTAGCTGGTCTTCTCTACAACTGGTTGCCAGTTGGACAGCTGAAGTATGCTGCTTATCTGTGGTAACATCCAGAGTCACCTTGGCTTTGTTCCAGTTCTCTTATTTCTTCAGACTGTCTCCTGTTACAAAGATTGCAGATGATCTGCAAGCAATCCCTTTAAACAGGATGTAAATTGGTGCAATAGTGGTTTGGAGCTATTTTCAAAGTTAAGCAGGTGCTTATGCACTTTTTCTGGGCCAAGTCCAGTGTGGTCAGTAACTTTTCAAGTTCACCGGAGAACACAATTCTTCATGGAAATAAAGCCACTGAGTTAAAGCACAAAGCATATCATTTGGACATTTGGTGTGAATGCCACCACTCTATCAGCCTTGCTACCCAGAGAAGAAAGTCACTCATCATGACAGTCATTAGATATCACATGTAGATTGTTTTTTAATATGTGGAACCAATCTGGACAGTCTTTGGGAGGTAACCTTCCCCAGGCTATGCTGGTGCTCCCATAGCACTTACTCTCCAGCATTTATTCAGAACTGCATTCTGCTTTACCTCTCAAAGGATTATAACGCCAACGAAGTCTCCATTTCTACTATGTCACAGACAAGAGCTGTTGTGCTTGGACATTAGAAGTGGCATCTGAATATGATTTGAAATCGTTTCTTATTTCTCAGATTCTATCTTCTATATTTTTTAGCAACAGGCACACATTACAAGAAATTCTGTTAGCAAATTATAAGGGTATCACAGTTTTAAACAGTCTGTTTGCCTTAACATTAATAAGAGTTGTACGTGTTCATCAGCAGGAAAGTATACCCCTGTAGTTCTGAATACCTCAAGAATGCACCTCCTCTGATAGCAATACATATTTGAAATATTTCTGTTATCACTTGGAAGTCAGGCGAAAACATCCAAAACAGAAATCTTTTCCCAGTATATTTCACTCTTCATTACGCAGCTCCAGCTAAAGGCACTATAGCAGATTTTTTAATGGTTACTATGTTTACATGATCATACTAAACCACAGTAATTTGGAGTGTAAGTTTTTCCAATCCTTTTGGGCTTTGTCAGTGTAAAGAAAAAAGCACCAGCATAGAGTCTGCATATTTTCTGTGGATGCAGAAGTAAAAGTGTCTTTGGACTCAGTCACCCACATCACCAGCACTGAATGAGCAACAATGCACTATTCAGCTCTCATGTTGCACCCTCCTTTGACGTTAATTACATTCTCACTAGGGACATATGTGTCATTGAAGTATTTCTTTAAACCACATATAGTATTTTTTGAAAGTGTGGTTATGGTTAGAATAGTAACTATTTAAAATGGCATCTTGTAATTCAACAGATCTTTGCATAGGAAGCATTCTGACCTCATACTGATTTATTTTCTTATCACTATAAACTGATACTACCTTTCCTTTTTTTGTACTTCTGTTAGCTCTGCAAGGCCAGTCTAGCTATGAGAGACTGAACCATACTCTTGCTAAGACATGACCTATAAAATATTTATACTTTAGCTCTAGCTGCAGACTGTTTAGTATCTAGACTATAGGAGTACACTAGAAAAGACAAAGATTGGCTTTTAGAGTCCTGGCTGAGTTTCCAGAGCAGCAATGCTGGTGGAAAATGCAGGATTTAGGATTTCTTGTTATTTATTTTGTAATTTCTTACCTTTTTTTTTTTTTTTGATTGAGCATATTTGATCCTAGACTTGCTAGGAAATTTTCTTTCATTAGAAATGCACCAATTAATTCTTGCATAGTATATAGTGCATATATATGTATTATATATACCTATTTTCAGCGTTCCTGGTATTTTGTCTTCCAGCTGAAGACACAGAACACTGAAGGTAAGTCTCAGCAAGTCAGAACTGATATAGGGTAGGCACTTTGCTCTTCTACTGACTCACCTTTGGTGAAAACCTGAGATGCCTCAAATTAAGCCTACACATGTACAATAAATTACTAAACTAATTAGACATACTTGTAACTCTTGACCCTGTATGTATTTCTGCTTCCCTGTGAGTAAAAGGGATCATGAAACTTTTGCTTATGAATAAGGAAGCTGCATATAACAAGCAACTTTAAACTTCATCCCACTTCAGAAACGATAGGACTTTAAAACTTTATGTAAGATGGCAAATGCTGCAAGAAGCAGGAAAAACTCCATAAGAATAATCTACTTTAAATGCAACTACTCTATATACTGATTTTCTGAATGGAATTAGACTGATTTTTAACATAATCTCTATAAAATGCTACTTTAAATTATGAAAACATACACACTTACTGACCTGATCTTAAACAGGGTGTGATTTTAATTCTTATAGCAAGTTTTGTTTCATCTTAGTATCACAACTCCACCTTTAGAAATATCAAAAATACAAAACTGCCAAAACAATAAAAAGGGCAAACATTTAGTGTGTGGTGACATTGACTTTATTATGATACAATGAGAGCTTTCCCCACTCCTGCCCTGTTGCCATAGTCCTACAGTAATGTTTACACTTAGTAGCAGCTAGAGCCAAGTGAATTTTGCAAAAAAATTTCTGTATGCATCATCAGTCCACATGATCCAGTGAATCATCTTCTGTTATGGACATGCCCCCCTTTTTGATTGTTTTGCAGGAGACTCAGAGAGACTGGGTTTTACCAAGATGACGGGACAAAAAATAAAATGTCAGCACTGCTGGTACATCTCTCCACAAAAGAGGTTTTAAGTTGACAGATAACATAATCATGAATTCACATGCTCATCTGCACATTCAAATAAAAAGCAGGCCAAAGGATAGGATTGGTTGAAAGTTTTCACTGCAAGGTAGCTTTTGCCTCAGCAAAGCCATGAGACTTGTAAGTTGTCACCTCTATGTAGCTGAAAGACTTTTGCCTTTTCATAGCTTGACCTACTCAAACTCCTTCTTTGGGACAAGACGAGTCCAGAAAGCATGCAAAAATTATTTTGGCCTTTTCTGCCCTTCTTTCCTCTTTCTTTTGCATAAAAGGAACAGAAGCATTTGCACTATGTGTTTGCAGAAAACATTTAGTTTTGCCATATTTAATATTTCCATTCTGCCAGACAGTGATGGTGTAGGAGGTTCAACATAGATCTGCAATTCAATAGGCAGCATATTAAATATCACTTGATGAAATGAGTATGCAGAAATTCTGGATTAAGGTAGATCTTCTGTCAATATCTTTCCAAACCTTATAAAGACTACAGGAAAGGTCTTCTGAGGGTTCACAACCTGGCATAAAGTTTTGCTACATGTGACTTCCCTTGATTTGAGTTGGAAGTCCCCGAACAAAAGATTAGTTATAAAGAGTTAATGGTGCATTCAAAGCTTTAAAGAACTGTTTTCAGTCTGAAATTGCCTCATTTTTTTCAGAGTGACATTCTGATTGCACTTTTTATTTTACTTCTGACATGCTAGTCTATGCATACATACAACATACATGGAGCCAAACGTGTCCCTGGTCTAAGTCTGCTAGTACATCTCTTTGACATTACACTACCAAATCATTTGTCCTCTGAGTTTTCAGTTAATTTGTGTCTTAAATGTCCCCTAATATTAATGGGGGGGCGACACGGACCAAAACAGAAAATAAAATTCTTCAGTATATTTTGTGGATTATTGAAGAAAACAAGCATTTCTATTCTTTTTACAGGTTTTCTCTAAGATAACAATAATAATAGCATTCATACTTTTTTTTTTTTCCTTAAATACAGAGCCTGTATCTGGAGAAAGGGTGAAAATATCTCCCTGTAAAAATTTGTAAGAAAGTCTTTTGCAAAAATTATAAATGCTTTCTGAACTAAACCTAGATAGTTTTGCACAGCTCTAGCTCTCTCATGGCTGCTGTACTCAGATTTCAAACTCTGTTGCAGCTAAATATACTTTCCACACACCGCATGTGCCTCACTATAAAACAAAGTCATCAGCTCCCAGCACAGAGCTGTCTCAACAGAAAAATGTCTGTATATGTGATGAAGTTTTTTCCATGTTACTATGCCTTTTAGAAACTCTGCTGTCAGGAAACATGCTGTCAAAAAAACCAAAAGACATAATGAGCTCTCGATTTGTGAATTTCTAAATGGCATAATCTTTTTATAAAAGAAGTAAAGAAAAAAGGTAAAGAGAAGCCCATGAACCTCCTTAATACTGTATAGCAGGAACATAGATCCTGCCATATGAGCCTCACTGGGGAAATTTAAAGAAGGAGTTCTAGCAATGTAACGTGATTTGGCAAGAGCTAAATTTGAATGTGGTTGTGAGGTCCCCATAAGCAACATATGCTTTTACTAAGCTGCAGTATTCCTTCCTTTCATAGCCCAAGCTTTTAAACTATTACTTTATATTTTCTAAAATTATATAGTTCTACGCCAAACCAAAGTTGTTAGCTCTTGATAAAACTATCATATTATGAAATTAGAGCTCATCCAGAGGAAGAGAAAAAAAGTGGATATTTAATTCTGATCTCTTTAAAAAAAAAAAAAAAAAAAGAAAGTGGAGAGAAGGAGGGGGAGAGAATGAAGGAGGAGAGGGAGGGAGATGTCTGCTTATGATTATGAGATGAACTTTGAACTTTTTCTATTCCTGCAGCCAGGGATTTCTGATTTTTTAAATACCTTACTAGAGTGAAAATTTGAAGTATACACTGAACATACAAAACTTCTATTTATATGGTTATGGAAAATTATATATTAAAATGGAAAAAAAAATCCTTCCAGACACAACTGGAGATTGAAACATGTCAAAAAGCAAAGCTGCCAATCTGGAATTTGGAAACAAAGAACACTCTTTAATTTCTTTTGCTTCCCACTTGATGAGTGGGATGACAGTGCTGCCTAGGAAAGCTCAGACATGCCCTCAAATCGTTCTGCATACTTTTACTTCCTGTTTTCTTTGTCATGTGAAAGCTGACAAGCTTTCCTTTTCAGATCAGATTAATTTAACAACCTTAATAATATCACCCTTATTTTTCTTGTATTATTACTAATACCACCCCAGAAGCATGCCAGGACAGGAAAGACATCTCTAGCACACGAGCTCCCAGTGTTATCTCAAGACCAAGGGAACAATAACACTGCTTCCATTCTTCTGGGGATTGCTTGCAGAGGGAAGACATGCAAGACTAAAGGAGAAAGACTAGCAGTTTACCTGGATGATTAGCTTATTTTCAAATGGTATTTCAGAAATCAGTGTCGCTGGGCTTATGCTGCTGTGCAGAACCAGAGCCCTGGTGTAAGGACATGGCCCTGGACTGACACAAGTGTGCTCTGCCCTCCTTGTGGCACAAGACAGGACCCCACAGGCAAGCAGCATTTCACCAGGAAGCCCATCCTGGCTTCGGAGGAAGGATCACTTCCCACTCCTCCCTCTGTCCCAGGTGCGATGAGTCTCAGGTACACCTTCAGACCTTCTCCAGGGGCTGCTTTAGCCTCTTACTCAGGAGTGCATCTGCAAACTGCAGGCAAGCTGCCTTTTCAGCAAGTGAAAAGAAGCTAGGGCTGGGAAGGGAGGAGGAGGGAGTCTTTTCCAAGGAAGCTGACACAAAAATGGACATCCCTTAATGCCAAATGATAGAGAAAAACAACAACAACAAACAAAAGAACACACAAACAAAAGAGAAGGAAAACATCCAGAAAAATCCTTGTTGGTTTTATTCACTAGCCAGTCTTACACTGCAGGTTTTTCAGACTGTGACAGAACATAAAGGTGCCCAAAAAACTTGTTACACCCAAAAGGTACAAGACCAGCAAGAGAAGGTATGCTGTTGAAAATTATGGGAAAGGGTGTCCCCTGCAGAGTGAGCAGAAGTATTGGTTCATAACCTTACACTGGTAGGAGACAACTAGCTTTTATCAGTTTTTATGACATTTAGACCAGTGTTCAAATATTGATGAACATGACTGAACATACTGGGAACAGAAATGGTTTTTGTTTCATTTGGAACTTGGTTATCATTTGGAACTTTGGTTATCATTTGGAAACATCATTGTGAAACCACATTCACATGTGAACCTCATGAAGTTCAACAAGGCCAAGTGCAAGGACCTGCACCTAGGTCAGGGCAATCACCAGTGTCACCAGATACTGGGAGATGAATGGATTGGGAGCAGCCCTGTGGAGAAGGACTTGCGGATGTTGGTAAATGAAAAATTAGATATGAGCTGGCAATGTGTGCTTGCAGCCCAGAAAACCAATCATATCCTGGTCTGTGTGAAAAGCAGTGTGGCCAGCAGGTTGAGGTAGGTGATTCTCCTCTTTTATTCTGCTCTTCTGAGATGCCACCTGGGCTAATGCATTCAGTTCTGGGGTCCCCAGTACAAGAAAGACATAGACCTGTTAGAGTGAGTCCAGAGGAGGGCCACAAAAATGATCAGAGGGCTGGAACACCTCTCCTATGAGGAAAGGCTGAGAGAGTTGGCGTTGTTCAGCCTGGAGAAGAGAAGGCTCCAAGGGACCTTGTTGCAGCCTTTCAATATACAAAAGGAGCTTATGAGAAAGATGGAGAGATTTTTATACCAGGGTCTGTAATGACAGGACAAGGGGCAAGGGTTTTAAACTGAAAGAGGGTACGTTTAGATTGGACATAAAGAAGAAAGTATGATGAGGGTGGTGAGACACTGAAACAGGTTGCCCAGAGAAGTTGTGGATGCCCCATCATTGGAAGTGTTCAAGGTCAGGTTGGACGGGGCTTTGAACAACCTGATCTACTGGAAGATGTCCCTTCCCACAGCAGGGGGCTTGGATTTTAAAGGTGCCTTCCAACCTAAACCATTCTATGATTCCATGATTCCAAATACCAGGAAACTGAAAGTGTCAATTGAAAGTGTTAATGTCAAAGTCTTTAAAAGCTAACATTTTAAGAATCTTCAGAATGAGATGCCCAACTGGAATAGAAAATGTACGGAAAGGGCATGAAGGGCAGTTCAGTTTGTCTTTTGACTATGTGCTGGGTTTGGCTGAATTTTCTTCATAGTAGCTCGTATGGGGCTATGTTTTGGATTTGTGATGAAAACAGTGTTGATAATACAGAGATGTTTTTGCCATTGCTGAGCAGTGCTGGCACAGAGTCAAGGCCTTTTCTGCTTCTCACCCCACCCCACCAGCAAGGAGGCTGGGGGTGCACAAGAAGTTGGGAGGGGACACAGCTGGGACAGCTGACCCCAACTGGCCAAAAGGCTATTCCATACCGTATCATGTCATGCTCAGCATATAAAGCTCGGGAAGAAGGAGGAAGGGGGGGACGTTTCAAGTTATCACATTTTGTCTTCCCAAGTAACCATTACGCATGATGGAGCCCTGCTTTCCTGGAGATGGCTGAACACCTGCCTGCCCATGGGAAGTAGTGAATTAATTCCTTGTTTTGCTTTACTTGCATGTGCAGCTTTTGCTTTCCCTATTAAACTCTCTTTACCTCAACTCACGAGTTTTCTCACTTTTACTCTTCTGATTCTCTCCCCCATCCCACCAAGGGTGAGTGAGTGAGAGGCTATGTGGGGCTTACTAGCTGGCTGGGGTTTTAACCGACAGACTAAGAGACCATGACAGGAACATGAACAAATGATGTATATGAATCTGTATTTTTATGACTGGGCATGCAGGAATATAAAGCTGCCTATAAGAACCACTCCAAACACTGTGAAATTTCAAACCCTCCACTAGATCCAGCCTGATCTATTCCTCATAATAAGCAAAATCTAAGCATCCCAACCTCTGAGGAAGTTCAGATCTGATTTCAAAGCAGGCAGCTTGCATTCTTTGCCATTTATGATGCAAATACCTATCCCATGGTCTCCAGGCATAATTATCACTTAAATACAAAATTAATTAAGACAGATACCAACAAACTCACAATAATTTGCAAATAACAAACAATCCACTAGTTAAATGCCAGACATCTGTAGGAGTAAAAAAGCACAATTTTTAACCAAACTTTAGGGCACAATACATGCCTCTTAAATTTCTGTTGGATCTAATGCCTCAGTAAACAGATGTGTTGCATGGTACCCTGGAGGTCAAAAGAGACAAATGATATCTTATTTAAGCCCTAGTATTCAAAAATATATCCTCAAAACCTGTATTTGTGTGTTTCCAAGCTACTGTTACTAAAGCAGCCTCTAGATACAGCAGGTGTATTAATATAGCTAATCTGCAGTTCAGTTCTCTTTCAATAAACAAATGGAAGGAAGACAGTGCTGATGCATTTGTAAACATCTTTTCTTTCTTCAGATCTTACCATATCCTGCTTATTGGTCTGGGATATTACAAGATGGGCAGAATAAGTTAATATTACAAGATGGGCAGAATAAATTAAATACAGCTAAAGACCAGAATTTTCTCTGTAGCTTCCTCAATAACTATGACTGTAGGTAAAAGCCGAAAAGAAAATACAATGATAGCAGACAAGCCTCCTGAATCTGCTTCATTGCTGAAATTGTTCAGAAGTTCTTCTCTGTGAAAAATATAGCTCCTGCGACACTGTCAAACTCATTAACTGGGGATGATGACTGGCACAGTAAGCACTGGATTTGTGCATTGAAAGAACATTATTAAAAAGAATTTTGCATATTGGGTTTTTGTTTTTCGTTGCTGTCAATGTTCTTAAATAATGTTTCTTGACTTAATACTCATTTTCTTTTCCTTATAGGATATTTCTTATTACAAATTCCACATGCAAAATTGTCAAGCCCTATTTATATTTGCTTACTTCATTATCAGTCAAGAACAATATGGGAATTGAATGTTAATTAACTGGTCTAGTGGTCACAGCCTAGAATTGATAATATTATGAACAAAGAACTAGCCGTAGTTTTAACACAGGATTGCTGTGTGACCTTGGGCAAACTGTAATCCCAGCTAAATTACTTTCTCCATCTATAAAATGGATTAATGCTATCTGTACTGTATTACAGTACTGTGAAGCTTGATTCAATTACTCTGTAAAATGTTTCACAATTTTCAGGCCAAAAGTTCTGGAGGAACATTACAAATAACTACTTCTGCAAAGGCCAATGAAAAATCATAATAGCACAAAGTGGATTATTTGACACTTAGTGATTTACAAAAAAAATTTATCTGCTATTATTTTTTAAGAGATATTTAGAAGACATTTTAACCTGCATTTCTCAAGTACTCTGCCATTAGTTTACTGGGTTTTCAAGTTTATTTCTGTAAGAATTCTAGCAACATTCATTCCAAAGTTTTTGAAAGAAAATTAAAAGGGTGTGCCTTTCTTATTAACCTGGAATAATTTAACAATTTTCTGTAGGGTATTTTTATTACTCTTTCTTAATTACTAAGACTACTTGCTAATTTCATCTACTTTTCACATTTTTGCTTCTGGCAGATCTTTTATTATATAAAAGAGTAGTTTTACTGGGTTTTCTTTTTTAATATTTAGCGGGAAGCCAAAACAAAGTAGTTAGAAGAAGTTTTGAGTGGAATTTTGGCAGTGAAAAAGAAAGATGAATAAAGTGCCTTCCTGGATAATACAGTTTTTCTTATTCTACCAGAAGGTTTTTGTTCCATGTTGGCAAAAAAATCCCAACACACTAATTCTTTATTCTATTCTGTAATTTCATGACATGACAGCTTTTTTACCTTGCATAACAATGACAAGTTTTTGCTGTATTTTGTTGTGTTCTCACAAGATTCAGTGTGGCAAAAAATGCTTCAGAAATTAATCACTGTGTAATTTAAATTATTTAGCTTTTTGTTGTTGTTCATATTATAAAAGACCAACAAGACATAAGAAAAGAAAACATGCCAAGATATCCCTTGCCTGATAAAGAACTACATACTGGTAATTTGTTTTGCGAGTACTCACATTCAGTGACATACTTGTTTACTTTTTGGCTCATACATTTTCAGTGTAGTACAATAATAGAGTAATATAATAATAGAGTAGAATCTATACTTAGTTTTTTGCAATGCATACAAAATGAGAAAGCGTCTTAAAAATGTTGGAAGGGGTTAGGGTTGTTGGGATTCCTTCTTTTCAGTTGCATTGTTCTGCAACCCAATGAAATTACAAATTTAATTTCCATCACCACAGACTTTTTGAGATCAGAAAGTAAGCTTTGCATTCTGTGCTTTGCAATATTTCTTCTGCCTTTAATAGGGACTATCAGATCAAGCTGAGCTGGCAAACTGATAATGCAAGAAGCAGTACAGAATCCATTTTCCATTTCCATGCTCTGCTGTTTGACTGCAGTAGGACTTGAAGTGCTGGCTTAAAGACTCAAATATTCTGGCATAGCCAAAAGGGACATCAGTGTTTGCATAAACACTGTATTGAATCATGATCCCATTGTTTTACTGGTTCTACCAAAATTGAACCTTGAACTGGTAAGCAAGGCAGGGAAATGAGATTCCCAAACACAAAGATACTTAGATTAAGATGCTAGGTTTTACATTCTTTTTTTAACTCTATCCACTCTTCAACTGAAAGGGAATAACATTCACCCAGTTAATGTTGCTGCTGAACATTTAGTATGTCAATGGATGGGAAAAGGAAACCCACTCTGCAACCAGAAACCACTCACAGCCACAATGAATGGTTAAGTAGCAGGACACAGGCAACAGAATGACACTGAAGTCAACTGCTGACTTATTTCTCTCTTTCTCTCACCTTACCATGTCCCCCAACTTTTTTTAAAGTTTGGCCCAAGCTGCAGGTATCTAATCTTAGCTGTTGTACCTCATTCCAACAAAACAAATCAAGCATGCATCACAACCCTTCCTCCCCTGAACACACACATTCACTTGCCAGTAGATCTGAGGCTTCTGTTCAGATCCAAGACTTTGTCTTTCTCCTTCTGCTGCCAAGTAAAATACATTTGGTAACACTTAATTAAGGTTTCTATTCAGATTATATGGTCTCAATGCTAAGAACAAGGCTTTAGCTACCCAACTCCCAGTAGCATGGTTAAAGCCACAAATATCAAATTGGGAACATAACCCTTCATTTAGATTTAATATGGAGAGTTATTGTAAATTAAATAATTATCAAGTGATTATTAAGCCTTACCTAAAGATTAACAAGCATTATTAATTTCATAGCTGTTAACCCTCTATAATTGTGTCCTTTGTAATCATTTGGCATTTACTCATTAGTCTTACAGGGTGCTGTCATACTTGAATGTTGCACAACTGTTTTATCCTCATTAAGGATATTTTAATAGTCTTTAGTTATTCGTATTATGAGAAATAGCCATCTTAATTAATTAGCATTTTATGTGCTTTTGAGAACTAAAATTCAAAATACTACCTAATGGCCTTATTACAGTGTGAAGTCGAACAAGAGGCATATTGGGCCTAGCATATGAGTTACAACATATGTTTTGCACAGAATAATACAAATGTATATTCTTTTTTTGGATTTTTTTTCTCATGTGGGGAAATATTTTACAAGCAGAAGCTCACATTCAGCTGACATAAAATAGTGAGGCAGGCAATACTGAACACAACAATATCTGGAGTTCCAAAATTTAATGCTGTGGACCTGATTCTGCAGAGCACATGTGTAGGGTGCTACAGGCATCCGTGTAAGTACATTATAAAATGTGATGAGTAGAGCAAGGCAATCTGATCCCATATTCATGAAAGCACTGTGGTGTAGTCACTCAGTGACTGCTGTCTGAAAAGAGAAGCAATGCTCAAACAAAGGTCACTAAGGACTTAGTTCACCAGCTGGTAATCTCACATGAGCTTCTCTTTACCCAGGTCAACTTGCTACCTAGCCATGCCATAGTCATCTTTTTTCTTTTTTCTTTTAGCAGAATAAGACTTGGTAGAAACTCCTGCTCAACATGGAGTGGCCATTGCTTCCTTACACATAGAGGATTTATTTAGATTTGTGTTGGACACAACCATTTTCAACTCCTGCAGTCTATATGCATGATTAAAAGTGGTGCAGTTTGGAGTTCCTTTTTTTTGTCTATTTCTTTCCTTTCTGTTTTCATATCTGCATATATGTAACTATGCTGTCCCATACAATGCCAGTCCTTCCAGTCCCAAGTGACTTGTAGCTTGATGGAAAAAGTCAGATCTGGCTGCAAAACCAGTGAGGAGCAGGGAGAAGGAAAGAAAGCAAGCAAGAGCATAACATGTCACTGAGAAGAGTCTGCTAACAAAGACTGAGACAACACAGAGATGCGTAAAGTCACTGTTCCTGACTGCAAATCAGAGCATCTAACACTCCCCTCACATGGCTTTCAGATTCTAATCATATTTGTGTCCTTCACATGGTATGCACATACATCTATAAAACAGGGATTCTTCACAGTCCAACTGTAGTAGCAGTTGTCCTGGGGAACGGCTGGAACACCACTTGGGTGCAAATGGGCTATTCCAGATCTTTTCCTCCCATACTATGGAGATGATACTAATCCTTGCCAAACACACAGTGATGGTCCAGGCATGCCTCATTGCTGATGCATGGTAAAAGTCCAATTGTTCCTAGCAGACACACTATAGCTCTGCTATAGCGTGGCCCTTTCCCCAGGCACTCACCTAGCTCATCTTCAACCACATCCATAGCTCTATCACAACTGTCAGCTCTAAAATGTGGAGGGAATTTCTTGTGGTGTTAGATTCACAAGGACTAACAGGTCCATTTTTGCTGGGATTTTTAAACCTTACTTTGCAATGTAGAGTTTGGTTGATCTCCTGAGATTGTCTGGACAAACCTTACATATGCAGTACACTGCAGGTGTTGGCAGTACCACTGTCCTTCCTGTTCCTTCTCTGGACATCCTTGCTGCTTTCTGACTATAGAAATGCTTAATCCAGCTGACAGCTTTGGGGCTGAATATAGGGATATCTAAGTGAAATTTTAATGGCCTGTGATGTACAGAAGGTGAGCTGGGATGATCTAATGGTCCTCCCTGGCCTATTAAATAAGTCTCAGGAAAACAAATTTCATAAGCACACCTTCAGGGATATTTTTTCCTCCCTTTATTGCTAATTTGGCAGTATTTCTGTGTGCCAGTCAACTATAGGTATGTCAGGCTGATGAAAGACTGCAGAGTTTCTGTCCCTGGCTCACCCCTAAATGGGCTGATGCAGTCATGTGGCACCAGTTCAAGTAACAACATTTCCATCCTGTCTCTGCTATCTGCTATTAAAAATTGGTTCCCTATATAAGTAGTAGGAATGTAAGTGTCTGCAAGCAAACTGTCCCAGCCCAACCATTTTGTACAAACTAATGAAATTACATCACTGGGCAATGACAGACTCAGCCCTCACAGAGACCACATTAAACCCTGAAGCAGTTCAGCTCCTCTCTCACAACTGTCTCAGACTATGGGTAGTGACAGTTTGGAAGATTTAGAGGGTGGAAAATGCCTCTGCTTTTACTTGGCACTGAAAAAAATCAGACCAATTATATTTAAAAAAAAAAAAGAATTTCAGTCTAACAGTAACAACTGAAAGTTATATTTTCTCATTTGTAAAGACTTTCCATGTGAGTTAGCTGACTGATTAACGGGCATCGTTAAATTACTGTATTTAAAATGCTGTAATGTACTCAAGTGTTGGCTTGCTATCCTCCCAGGACCAAGGATATGAAACACATTTGCAATTCTACAAATATGCTTCTAAAAAAGAAAGTCACAAAGAACACATGGCTGCTTCCTCTGTGAAGTAAGCTGGTATGTCTCTAGTAGCTTCAGCAGAGCAGGAGTGATTTATACCAGCTGAGGATCTGGCCCACAATATCTATTTTTCCTCACCAAAAGAAGCTTGCCTTGCCTGCCTCTGTATATGCAAAGATATTCAGCCTATAAGAAAAGGATGGTAAAAAGTACTACTACTACTAAACATGAAAAGAAGTACCTGTGGTAGTCGCTCAGGAGCATATTTAAAGATCACACATACACACATTGATGAGATCAACTCCCTGCAACTGATCATGAAAACCTACTTGTGTCTTCCTGAAAGGTTAAGGGAACATGGGCCAGTAGAGAAGGGTCATCCCAATTAAAACATTCACCTAGCCCAGGTACAAGTGGAACTGGCCAAAGACAAGCAATGTTTTTGAAGTAAGTCTCTCACACTTAGAAGCTTAGTCTCTAATAGACTGAAAACCTGAACTCTCTCATTGCATGACATGTTGATTTTCAGCACACTAAAAATCTTCAGAACCCATCAAATAACTTGCAGTGTATCTCAGAGGTCGTTGTGAGGTTAGCACAAAATAGACCACCTAAGTAGGGAAACTGCCATGCGTCTTTACAATTTACTTTGTCAAAGAAGGACAAAGGAACTGTTTTAATGAGGTGTTTTTCAGTTGTCTTTTGTTTCATATTTTACACAGGAAAAAGGAAAATGTTTCTTCAGTTCGGGGCATCTGAATCGTATTTCCAACGGGACAGGCACTTTTAGGACAGTAAGTTCTGAGGTATAAATAACCTTCAGTGAATTGAACCATAGTCATTTAGTTTTTTCATATGTGGAAACACTCAGCTTTCAAAAGTTGTGCTCAAGTTCTGTTTCAGCTAAATATTACATCTATGTTTAAATTAAAGGTATTTTGGCACATGACAGCTCAGAAATACTGACTGGAGAATACAGTACATCACATATTGATGAGAAACTCAGCTGCATCAATGAATGCAAATTTATTCCAGGTTTCTGCATACAGTCAGCATGTCTGGTCTATAAATTGCACAAGACCCTCTCAGTGTTGTGAAAATTCAGTCCAACAGTAAAGTACTAACTGTTAAAAAGGGAAGATGGGGAATAGGAGAAAACAAATCTTCAGAGTTGAGGACACACATTAATCCTCTTCTCAGAAGATATTTTAAATGGACAGAGTAGCATGCTTTTTGTTTGTTTGTTTCAACTCTGATGCTAAACATGCATTTTAAGTTTAATTTATTTCTTCAAGCTTTCATTGAGGTTAATCTGAGTATCATAGTCAGGAAAATGTAAAATACCACGTTTACTATAGTTCAGTTCTGTACTTTTTTAATAGCCTGTTTGAGAGGAGCAGAGCTTGTGTAGACTCAGGATAATTTTTTAAAAAGTCCATTACTGTACGGCTGTCCTGGGGTGATGTGGCCAGGAAGCTGTGATGACCATGGCCCCAGTCTCACAGCCCCTTCCACACAAGCTACACACGCAGAGACCCCCAGTGACCCCCAGAGAGCCCCAGAGAAGGCAGTTTATGGGTTCAGGGCTTTGACTTCCCTGCTTGATGCCTTTACGTTTCTAGAAGTGTATGAGGCAGCTTAGTTATAGTCTTGGAGATGCTGCCTGTTTTATGAGGAGAGAGGGACACAATGCTCTTATAAAAAAAAGCTTTGATTGGTTCTTTCTAGTTCTCTAGCCTAAAATAATTTGGTCGGATACTGAGATTTTGAAGCATTTCACAATGGTCTATTACTCAACAACAATACAAGCTAGATCAACTTTAAATAAAGAAAGCCTGACGGTTAAGTACTGATCAGAAAGAGTATTTTAAAACATACACACAAACACAAAAACAGTCTTCAGGTCAAGACTGGTTCTCCATTTGTACCATAAAAGTTTTTTAACAAAAGAGCAGTCAAGCTGACTATTCAGAGTCCAAGGAAAAGTAAATGTTATGAGTGTTTGGAAAAGGCATAAGCAGCACACAAACAGCAGCTTTCACTATCTGCACATTTTAAATTTCCAGCAGACTTTCAGGCCTCTGCAGAAAACTAATAGTATGAAAATAATGAAGTATTTCTTCTGATGCTGTGTTTCTTGCATGGCACGACCTTACCTCAAGGACTGTCCTCATGTGTTTCTACACTAGTCAGGGGACCTGCTTCTCCACATAGCAACTATATTCATGACAGTAATAAAAATATTAAAAAATCATTAAATAAATTCTTCAGGACTCAGCTCCTGAACTTTTTTGAAGATGGAAGAACAATTTATATAGAGGAAATTAAATATACTTCTCCTCCTTTCTCTACCTGCAACAAATCACTCCAGGGCGTTAATCACTGTAAATCATGCCTGGATGCTGGGACAGTGCTCAGAGCTTCAGCTGGTCTTACCTCCACTACCAATGTTTCACAGTACTGCTGGTGGCTCATGCTTAGTCATGTTTCTGTGTTCAATGAAAGCAAAGTGTATGAAAGACATGGTGATGAGTATCATCTTCTAGCAGAGCATGAAATTCATCATATTTTCCCTGCTTTTGTGTGTGCAGAGAATGATCTGTGATACACAGTCATCATGCAAATAATAACAACATACAAGTGAAACACTGCACTGTTCATCTAAGTCCAATCATACTAGGTGTGCTGTGGAAGACAAAATGTCTTGTTGAAAAGCATGGGTTATCCACCCAAGTAAGACAGGTGGCACAGTAAACGGGGTGAGGGAGCTGCTATTGTTTAGCAGCTCCTGTTTTTCAAACAGTTTCTTCAGCCTTGAAACAATGCAGTTAATATTGTCCATACCAACAATAGCGTCAGAAAACTATTGCTGCTGTCCCAGAGTCAGTGACTTGAAGCGGACAACACCATAAATCCAGCTAGAAGGCACTTTCTGTATTTCTTTTATGCTAAAACCTGCTATATTTCTGAGCTATTGACTGTATAGTGCAGATCATGAGTGATAAATGTGCATCATGATCCCAGAAAATTAAAGATTATTGGTACCATTTCAAATAAACTAGAGAATTCGCAGGGCTTAAGTTTATCTCTTTTTTAAGTTAGTGAAGCATTTCTTAGTTAGACATCACTAAATTTTTAACTCAAAAATTACGGTTATCCTGGATAATAAACATGCAGAATTTAAGCATTAGTCAGCTACATGTGTGGTTTATGATGAGTAAATGGACATACTTGATAAAATTTAATAGGAGTTTAAAGTTTTTTACATGTTAAATTTTCCTGTCATAACTACTGCTATGATTTGGGTCAGAAAGTGAAAAAAGATACATCAAGATAAGGTCGGGGGTTATTCAGAGGAGTATGGAGATCATATGTTTACTTCCTGTAGATTGAAAGTTTTTGCCACAAGTTTTTACCTAGAAAACTTTTACCACTTTATTTTTGTGCCAGAAGACCAAAGAAGTTTTTAACTACAAGAATTTGACTAAAACCTTTAAAGAACTTAGGGGACTGTCCATCCATCTCAAAATTACCAAGTCTCTTTTTGATCTGAATTGTATTGCCGTTTCAGATAAGGTTAGATGGCAGAACAGCACCTGCATACTGATTAGTCTAGCCTAAAGCTTACAACACTGGTAGCCATAGAAGACCCTCCAAAATAATAAATGTTAAAAACATTCCATTTGTAGAGTCATCCTCACCTTCAGTTCTTTAAAACTGATAATATATATTCCTGAGCTCATCTCAGAGCTCAGTTTGATGATAGCAGATTCATTAAAAAGATTATGAAGAACAAGCACAGACAGGTGACAAGCAAGAAACCAGTTTCATTGCAAAGCCTGACATGAACAAGAATGATTGAGCATTTTTATAGCACTTTTCATCTTCAGACGATAGCTGTTTTCACACCTGGAGAAACTGAGACTCATGATTAGATAAGCTGCCAAGTTAAAAGAAGCAGCAGCGAAATTAGGGAGAAAAAAGACTAAATGGGAAGCAGTCAAGGCAAGGTTCAGCTTCCTCCCCCAGAACCCTTCATATTTTGGAGACAGGCCTTTGCTCTTGGGGAACTCACCTTGGGGAAAGAACTATGGAGAATGGCTGCAAAAGTGGTCAAAGCAAGATGCCTCAGGCATAAAAAGAAAGTGACCAGCTGACACAGCTCTCCTTTCCTCTTCTCCTTAACTACACCTGCCCCTCTATCCTCTTCTTATTTTATTCTCTTTCACTTTTCCTTCCCTTTGTCCCATTTTCTTTAACTAATCTTCCTCACCTCACCACATGTCCCCTCCCCAGTCATCACACCAGAGTGGCATCTGCTGTTGCTGCATTGTTCATGCCGTTTATTGCAGTTGAGCCTTCTCTCTGTCCTGTTTGTCCCTCTTCTCTGCAACAAGTAATTCAGAGCAATTCTGAGGGGCTTTTTTTTTTTTTTAAGCCTCTAGGCCCTATCATCATAAACATAATGAATTACATTAAAGCAAGGAGCCAGCAGTCAAGATTAGAAATCTCAGCTCCCAATCTTCTGTTGAAATCATTCTGTTTTGCCTTCACAATTTTAACAGGTAACTGAACCATCTACCTCAATCCATGTGTACTAAAAACCTCTCTGCTTCTTACGTTTGTGTATTTTGCTTTGTTTTCAGAAGCATTACAGTACAGACTCTGAGTTGACATAGCTGATGAGGCTAGATAATTCCACTGCCTTCAACTGGTTTAATATCATAAAAGTCAGCTCTTCTACTGAGATAAACTAATGCAAAGTGTCACTATGTGAGAATCTGGCCCATATATTTTAAATGGTTATTATCCCCCTATCATCCATCCCTAACCATAATTAAAAATCGTGACTTCAAGAAAAAAGCAAACAAACGTTCTCCTTTTTGTGAATGTAGAGGGGAAAATACCTAATTTCTGTTTGCCACCTTCCAAAGATATGTCTAGATGCATGATTTACAGTGCTTAGAAATAACTGTTAAACACAGCCAAGATGGGAAAACGGATGTTATCTTGTAATTAAGATAAATCAATGAATGTTTCTGCTCTCTTCAGTTTTACCTATAGGCTATATGCTTTCTGTGGAATTGGGCCACCCATTGAAGCAATCCACCCCAACAGTGGCAACTATTTGTTCAAAATCCCCCAAGAAGAAAATGCCTCTACATCTCAAAAAGTACAGTATGAAGAGGCATAATTGTTTGTACTCACATAGCTTACAAATTTCCTACTCTACCTGAAAAAAAAATTAGAGTTTGGTTTGCTTCTGCTTTTCCTCTCCACAGTTTTGATGTTAGATGAAATATGACAACCCTTCTCAGTCAGCAAAATGAAGCAAATTCACTCAAAAGCCTCAGGGGTAAGAGATGTCTTTAATCACATTCACACCAATTATGAGGATTTCAGCTACATGTGGTAATATAGTTCAGTATTAACTGTTGCAATTTAACAGCTCATGAGGCAAAAAAACCAAAAAACCACATAGGTCATGTCCCCTTTCCTACCTAGGTGAGGAGGACGAGTGTAAATCATGAAAATATATTTGCATATCATTTCTCCTGTTCAAGGAATCCAAGAGGACTTCTAGTAAGACTGTCTTGCTGAAAGCATATCCAGCCTAGTTTACAAGTGAACTAAGAGCAAATTGCAATCTTCTCAAACCTCTAAGGCTGTAGAAGGGGAAGATTATCTATTTGTGTCTCATCAGCATAGGATTTGTGCTGAGAGAGAGCGACAAGAACTGCACAGTGGTCAGCAAAGACAAACTGAGACTTAAAGCTGCCTTGATTTTTGTGGGGGCAACATATCATCCAGTACCAAGCTACTCCAAAATCTAGTAAAGAAAGCTTGACCAAAGATGCTCCTTTGCTCAAAGGAGCTTTGGTTTTGTATGAATTCCAAAATTATTGCTTGTACAATATGCATTGCAACCGATAAAGAATGTGAAAACAGATTGATAGTGGAACTGTTGCAGTAAAAAGGGTAAGAACAGCTTGTCTTCAGCCAAACTGTGGTACTGACGGCCCTCAGCTCTCCAACCCTGAGCAGAATTAAACAATCAACTTTCCTAAACATTATCATGCAATATCAGCCTTTCCTCATAGGAGAGATGCTCCAGTCCCTTCATCGTCTTTGTGGCCCTTTGCTGGACTCTCTCCAGTATGTCCATGTCTCCTTTGTATTGTGGAGGCCAGAACTGAACCCAGCACTGCAGATGTGGCCTCACCAGTGCTGAGGAGAGGGAAAGGATCACCTCCCTCGACCTGCTGGCAATACTTTGTCTAATGCAGCGCAGAATCCCATTAACCTTCTTTGTGGCAAGGGCAAATCGTTGGCTCATGGGCAACTTGGTGTCCACCAGGACCCCCAGGTCCTTTTCTGCCAAGCTGCTTTCCAGCTGGGTGGTCCCTAGCATATAGTGGTGCCTGGGGTTGTTCCTCCCTAGGTGCAGGACCTTGCACCTCCTTTTGTTGAACTTCATGAGGTTCCTTCATCTTCAATTCCTTCAGTCCTCATTGCTTCAATCTTTATTGCTATTAGTACACTGCTGTGATGTCTCATTATTTCTTCCATTCAAGGTAAAGATGAGCTCTAGAAAGCATATATTATCCGTCCATGGTTAACCATAGAAACTAAGGGACATGTTTTCTTCTAAATTAATTTAA
Organism: Ciconia boyciana; assembly: GCF_034638445.1. NCBI lineage: Eukaryota > Metazoa > Chordata > Aves > Ciconiiformes > Ciconiidae > Ciconia > Ciconia boyciana. The sequence goes on from NC_132937.1 coordinate 51,851,968, forward strand.
AATCTTGCATAACTTTGTGGAAGAGTAATGGCTCAACTGTGCATTCAAAGTCATCCTTTCCTCAGTATGGTCACTGCAATGCCCTTCTCACAATGAAATTCCATCCTGATGGTGGTTGCATTTTAGTGGGGGTATGTACTGAGTTTCTAAGGCTGCAGAGGAACAGCTTATCCCCTAAAGCAGGACTAGGATCTGAAAAGCACATTTGATTCCCTCTGAATAAAGGGCATTATATAAATTCAAGTTGAGATTGTGCAGCACTCTGTGGAAAGTGGGTTTGCCATTTCCAGCTTTTGTGCTGGAAAGTATTGGAAAGCATTATCACTCAAATCAAAGGTGAATCGAATCTAAGGGGTCTACAAAATGCCACATGGAACAGGAAAGTTCTGTGGTAAGGACAGAGAAAACCAAGCCTGGTTTCTGAAAAGCTTTGTGATTGCCCAAGAATTTCATACATGAAGAAGAAACAGTAGACGGGTAGATGTAGTCTTTTTAGACAGGAAGACGTACACAGGTGGTCATGTGTTAGCATGAACTTCCACAACAAGACTGCTGCTCGGTAACTGCCTGTCAAAACTGGGAAAGTGTAAATCAGGTTGTGCTTATTTTGCTTTGATACTGGATTTGAATATGAACTGAGGACAGGGAAGAAAATGAAAATATGAACTAGTGTATTTCAGTGTCATTTAATTTGCAACAGCTAATAACACAGGCCACTCAGACAACAGTCACCCTCAAAGGTATAGAATTACACAGTTCAGAAGTAACAGATGCAAAAAAGATTATAACAAAAGAAAAAATTAACTGAGAAAAAAGTTCTATTATCCATTCCTAGATTGTAGTATCATAGATTGTAGCATGGAACTAGAAGAGAAGTAAGGTTTATGCTCCACTGATGATTTGTAGAGAAGAGAAAGAAAATCCACGGCCAACAAGAAAAACTTTATACACTTTGATATATTGAAGGCACAGTCTGCCCAAAGGGCAGGTCCGAATCCCAAGAATCAAAAGTTGCATCAGCAGCAGGGGATTAGTAAAATAAATGAAAACTCAATTAAATAATTTTCTAGGCAATTAATTGAGCATGAAAAAGATTTCAAACTCATCTTCCCACTTTATACTAGAATAAACTATCAATCAGCATGAAATCCCATAGATAAATATTTCAACTTTACTCCTTATTTGCAAGAGCAATTACTGTATGACTTAGGAAATTTTAGGGGAAAAAAAAGAATCAATTATCTCATCAAATGAGCTTGTACAAATTCATATCTGCAATCAGCTGTTTGATACTGCCCAAGATGACAGTTACTGAAGTTAACTAATATTCATTCGAGAGGTAGAAAAGCCTTTTGGAAGAAGTGACTCACTTCTCACTCAAAATCTACTCACAAGCTTATTTCTGCTGTGTCATAAACGGCCATTTGGTCACTTTAGTCACCTTGGAAACATAGAAATTTTATTAACTCAGAGTAGCACCATGAAAACATGGCTCTAGGGCTTCCACAGCCAGTTGGCAAGTCTTCCTTGCCTTGCCTAGCACTGCAAAATCTACCTCTTCAGTGTCCTCCAGGAGCACCAATCTCTGCATTGCATCCCCAGTTCCTGCTTCCCATTTCTGAGGTGATATTTCCTCTTAGGCAGATATCCTACACCTCACCATCTCCCGTATTTCTTCTCCAACTTCCTGCTGTAGGTAGTAAGAAACTTTCTTATAACCTAGGGCTTTAGCAGGGGGGCTAAATCTCAAATCTAAACTAAAATGGTGGTTTTCCACAGGAACTACTACAAGACCAAACAACTCTTTATTAAGATAATATTTTGTATCTCTGACCGCTTCAGGTGCTGCAGCAGTCATCAAAATATATTTAAAAGGTTAAAAATGCCAATATACACCATCAAGCATGGTTCCTGGAAGGAGGAGGATTTGTAACACTTCACTTATCTTTATGGCAACTGGTTTGCCTTGTGAGAGACAACAAGAAAATCTACATTCAACTGCTACCTATCCCTGTGTCATATGTCTAGAAAACCCACAAACTCACATCTGGAGGTTTGTTAGTATCAGCTACCCTATACAGACTGGTGTTCAGGTTAGAGGCCAAGCGTTTCTTTCTTAGGAAGTGTTAAGTAATAACCATCACTCAAATGGTGATGGTCATCTAGTTCACTTTCCACAATTCCTCCAGAAGGAACTGCTGCAACGATCAGGGAGAAATACTGGGATGTCTTAGGATAAAGGCCATATCCTGAAGCCCAATCAGATCAGGAGCAGGAACAATGGTGTGGTCACAGAGGTATGGCTTTGCTGTGGGAACATTTGCAGTCTTGGGTGTTAATTCAGGTTAGATGTGCACGCCAAAAGTTCAGGTTAACTGTGTAGTACATGTTTATACTCACAGTTGGTTCCTAAGTTGTTAGTTTTGGGGTTTTTCCTGGTGATCCGCTAATGGCACCTTATTTATGGCACATTGATACTATAAATCAATTAACTGGATACCACTGAAACCCCTGGAAAGGGGCTGCAGCAGATACTCTGAACTTATCAAACACATTACTATTCAAGTATAGATTCAGCCTGTCACAGCATTCCCACCTCCTGAGGAGCAGAGAACAGTCGAGGTACTCTGAAAAAGCCCATTGCTTACTAGGAAGCAGAGTCACTTCAAAGTGTGACAGTATTGCTACAGATGACTGCAGACCCCCGCCATGAACTATCATAAAATCATTTGTCATTTCCATCCAGTTAGCCTGCAGCATATTACAAAAACGGCAGCAACAGCAGAAAAACACGCATTGCTATCCACTTTCTAAAACCAAGTATAAGTCAATGGATGCACCTGGCTTACTCTAGTTCAATATCCTTAAGGCATTTCAGCAAACCAGGGTGGAGAGACATGATGGGGAGAATATTACAGCTGTCAGACCACAAGATGAGGCAGAGCTTGACACCAGCGTGTGATAGATCCAAGTGCTTATTTGTACAAGTAGATCATTCAAGCATTCCAAGATATATGTCAACACCTTTCAAGGTGAGAGCATGCCAGCTGCCCTGGTTCAGGATCTGTGTTATTAGGGGAACTAACAAAAGCGGTTTCATTCCACTCAGAATTCCAATATCCCCAAATTTGCTCATCTTCCAAATCAGAACAAAGTTAGTTGATCATTTTAAATGCAATGGAAAGTAAAAAATCTCAGACATTTGTATTCCATTATAGCCAACCCTGATACGGTGGTGGTATAATGTTGTATAAAAGCTAAATCTGATCGAGAATCTAAACAACCTATTTCAACAATTTGGAAAAGTTCTGGTATTAAGGAAACAGCTTTTTTTTCCAGTTTCAGGTGTAGAACTGTTGCAAAAAAAATCTAATCAACTGACTTTACTCGCATTATAGTTTGGTAAGCACACACAGAATGCAGAGTTTTGTATCCTTCAGGATTTAAGGCATCTCTTTGGAAACAGATCAAATTTGGCTTCACCTGTTTGAACGTTGATTGATTTAGCCAACTGAATTAAGTGCAATGAGCATTAAGTAATACTTTTCTGGCAACAAACTGAGCCTTAGCTACATATTTTGTTAACAACCTCCTGTAAAAACACACACAAATAGTTATTTAAAAGGGAAATTGTTCATAATCCAGTAAAAACACTTCTAAGCAAAATAGATTAATAATTTATAAAATGTAGCATAGAAAAATGAAAGTGAAATCTTATTTTCATACATTATTTTGACATACACATTGGAACCTAAATAAAATTCTTCCTTTTTTCTTTTAAGTTTTCTAATTTTAAGGTAACCTAGTTCCCTATTCAACTTCTATATGGTCACATTGTCCGTCTTCATATTTGGGGGCAATAGAAGAACTACATAAGCTACATAATCATCCCTCTTTACAACAGCTTGCTGACAAAACAGAATACATCAGTGTGTTCATAAACCTGTCCAGAAACTCTGTTTTCTGTGCTTTACAGCATTGTAACCAAATAGGTATGAAGAAAGAGCCTCCAAGACACTAGCAAACAGATAAGCACAGAAAGCAGTTCAAACAACTTCAGCCTTCCCAATTCCACTCCTAAGAAATGGAGAAAAACAAAACAGGTTTCGGGGCTGTTTGTTGTGAAACACAAGCTGATGACACTCTCCTTTCTAGAAAGAACATGGCAACATGCACAACAAAATAAGATTTAAAGCTCACTATTTGCTGTTATCTTGAGACATGTCAAAAGGCCTATTTTGGAATTTGAAGCTTGCTGTGTAACAGTGCAGAAAAAGGATAGCATTATATGCAGTGCACAATCCTCCTAGAGATCAACAGCAGTAACAGGCGATAAAAATATAGATAAAATAAATCTAACCCATTTGTAAAAAGTTACACAAATTTGCATGTCTGAACTGGCAAGGAAGAATTTATTTCTGATCAGAAATCTGTCTATCTATTTCTAAAAGTGAAGGACGCACACTTAGCTGCCTGTGAATGTACAATGTTGATATTACCTGACACCCAAAAAGTGAAAATTAGTTAAAACTGAAGTTGCACAAAAACAACATTAGCATATAAAGCAGTCAGGACTGAAAACACTTCCCTAGGATGATATCCACAATGAATTAATACGCTAGTGACATCTACACAGTAGGTATAAACTGGGTCATGAAATCCAAACAGCAGGTGTAATGTTTTGTAAACAAGACTTTTCAGTAGGTAATTGGATACAATATTTCAAATACAGGCAGAAAGTTTCAGAGTTTGGTTTGGGATCCGGGCTTTTTTTATTTTTAAAACGTTCAGTACAGGAAACTATTTGAGGTGGTCAGGAGGGACTCTGATCTACCTAAAATTCACACTTACATCATTGTCAGTTGTCACTTTCAGCTTTGGTTTAGAGCATGGAAAAGAGATTTGTATCCCTAGAAACATTCACAACAACAGACTAGTTTAAGTCTTTAAGATAAAATTGTGAGAGACAGCATCGTCGTGGTCATGTCAGACTTTCATACATCAAGATGGGCTGAATGCCTTTAGCAGATGCCAACATGCCAAATTTCGTTTCCTGCATGACGTTCTTACCATATGAAATCCTGCCATTAAAAACATCCCTCCACAAATCCTCCATATTAAGTCAGCCAAGCAGGAAAGGGACTGAAAAGGGGGAATATGTGCATCTTGCCTGTCCAGCTTTGAGGCACTGCTAGCAGGTGTGCCAGCTTGAAAGCTATTCCCAGCAGATTGGTGGTTTTTGGCCCCTTCAACCAGTCAGGTTTTCCAGCAGACCTATCAACTAATTTTTTTTTCATGTCCGCTCCATATACAGATATTTTATGTGCAATAAGAAAGCAATTTGTCTGTGTTAAAAAACAAACAAACAAACAAACAACAACAAACAGAGTGGAAGTAAATCTTTTAAAGGGATATTCCACTTAATTGATTTCTCTTGTCATTTGGTTTGTGTAAACAGTTCCCCAGGTGGCCTCACACAGAGAAAGACCAAAGAAAATGCATGTTGTTTTTGTCATTTTTCTTGTTAATGTCCATTACAGTAGCAAACTGTGAGTAGAAATAAAACAGATACAAAAACTACATGGTTGATTTTAGACTCAAGAGGTTCTTTCCCTACAGTAAAAAGCAAGCTATCTGAGGGAAAAATTCATTCCTTATAAACAAGTGTATCAGTGTCATATTATTGAAGTGCCTCAACAAACTGCATTTCTTCTAGCTAAAGGTATTTGAGAGAGTGGCATGTCCTGAGAGTGTCCAACTTGGGATAGCTTAAGAAAGATTTTAAAAATGTGCTTAATGTCTGCAAAACCAACTAAAGAACCAGGCAGTGGACACTTGAAAAGATGCAGACCACTGATGTCTCAGATTGAGCTCACAGTCAAATTGACCTTTATTTTCTGCCTCTAAGGTACAAACCAAAAAAAACTTGATGTTTTAACTCAGGGTGAGTACCAGAAACAGTAAGAGGCAGCTGTCAAACCTAATGGGTTCCAAGGTGGAAATATGACATGGCAAAGATCTTCTTATCCTGGGGTCTCGTACCTGAATATTAAAATGATAAGGTATATGTTCCCCATGGTTTATGTCTGCATTTATACAAATGTTCATTCTGCCGTTTTTTTCAAAAGTGTGTTGACAGATAAGTAGTCTTCATACCCATTAAAATCAGAATTCCTTTACCTCTTAGCAGGATGTAGAACAGACTGGCATACATCCTGGTCCTGTAAAGCAACTAGTGCGCGTAAAAGTTAAATTGGAAGACCAAGCATTTAGCAGCTCTGTTGCTGTGTCAATGCTATTTATTCTAAAGTTCTTCCATTAATACAATTAGACTTTTTTTCCTCCTCTCCTCAGATTCACAGCAATGTTATTGACTCTGAGAATGAATCAGACGAAAAAAAATATACCTGCTGCTAATTTGTGTACTTACAAGTGTCATTAAATTTGCCTGCTTACAGAAGTAACGTTCCCTACTTTTCCAGCAAATCAACACATCCGACATGACAAAAATCCAAACTTGGAATGAGTCCAAACCCCAAATTCAGATCCAAACCTACATCAAACATCTCTAAAATGTGGAGTTATTTATAACAAGGGAGGCGGTTTGGGTACATCTCTAACCCAAACCTCAAACTGAACTTTGGTTTTGATTCAAAGTGTTAAAACTACAGGTTCCTTCTGATTCTATCCAAATCATTTGGTTCATTACTTGCCTGAGGTACAAATTACTCAAGCAGGAATTGTCCAGCAATTTGTCCACTGAATAGTGATTTAATCCTTTCTGCAAAGACATAATGTTAGAGCTGATACTGTAAAGTTTACATTCATAGATAAAGCATTTGCAGTTGGAGGTGGCCCACACTGGGAATTCCTTAGGAGGCCCTAAAAATCACAAGATGTACAAACTAGTTTTTCCCTTCCAGGGCCCTTCCTTCTTATTCTTTTTTTTTTTTTCTTCTCAGAGTGCAGTTTGAAACTTGATCCTGTTTCAGGAGGTGGGGACTGGAATGGAGCAGGAGGGAGAGGAAAAGAAGACATTTTAATGCCAACAGAAGAAACATACCAGTAACACTCCAGAAGTATGCTTGGTTGTAATTAATAGCATGAAGTTACAACTTGCAGCTGACATTGGTTACAGTAAAAGGTCAGCATCCTGCTGCCCTCTGCATTTACTGATTTGGAAGATTGTTTCAGACTGTCTTTCCTGCTCCCAGGTACTCATGCTCCCCTGGGTTTCCCTGTCTAGCTGATGCTTGCAGCATTCTTTCCATTAACTGCCTTACCATCTCTATAAACAGTGGGCAAAACTCCCAAAGGCAAATTAATTCAATGCACTTCTTCTCCCTGCCTGTTTCCCATCCTTCTCCCTCATCACCTTCATATGGCATTTTTATTTTTATCACTGCTCTGGGATCAGGGCTGATGGAACCTCATACACCTCCCTGACTCTGGGTGTGTGCCCCAGCCAGGTCCCAACATCTTGAGGTAGGAACCAGGACAGCTAAATTAGAAGGGAGCAGCAGCCTGATTTCTGAATTATATTACCAAGAGACCAACCCCCACGGAAGACCTTCGAGATTGCCTGTGGCACTGTTTCAACACAACCAGTACACAGCTTGCACATGCATTGCCTAGCAGCATGGCCTGATCCCCACTGCAGCCTCTGGACACTATCACCTTACTGCTAAGTAACACTCAGCCACGCTGTGAGAGCTAGCAGGAAATGAAATCCCCTTCATTTTTTTTTGCTTTCTTCCCTTTTTTTTTCAAGAAAGCAAAACTCGAAGATTTCTTTCCCCCACCTCTAATTGGCAGGACATTTGCTGTTGAGCAGTAATTTCACTATTAGCAATTCTTAAATGAAAAAGAGGGAGACATTTTGAAAACCACTTTCCTAATGGAAATCTGGATAGGAAAGTAATGACTACTGGCAACACTTCTTGCCTGTAGCTGTTAAACACTGCTCACGAGAGTTATATGCTTCTACGAACAGCTCAAATACCACTTATGCCTTGGGGACCTAAGGAACAGCATGCCCCTTGTGCTGTTGGTGCTGAACAAATACCTAAGAACTTTACTGAAGAAATGAAAATACAGCAGTGGAGAAAGTAAGTATTTTGAGTGGAAAAGAGAACTTCAAGAGTCTTGGAGACTCATCCTAATGAAAGGCCTGTGTCAGAGCTGGGAACAAAGCATGAGTAACCTATGTCTGTATTACCTTCAGGATAAAGCCAGGTGGAAGGGATAGGAGGCTGTTTCTACTATAGTTCCTCAATATTTTGACTACTGTTTTCATGGACAGTGTTAAGTCACTCAGAAGGACACAGTGTGTGTATGCTAGGGGTAAAGAGTGTCAGGAACTGTTTGAAATTCAGGACAAAGCCATGGTAATGGGAGCTTGAGTTCATTGTTAACAATGTAAATGGTAGATATTGAAGTTATATGACAGCCTTGCTAGAAGTCATGCAGTTGGGACCATCCAGAGTGAACGTAGTATCTGGCTGAGAGATAGTGTGCTGTTTTGTGAAAGGTGGTTGCCCACATTGGTGTGGTGTGCAACATAGCTCATGAAACTTATGAGCCATGCTGGATGGTGTGACCTGACTGTCGTTTGTTCAGCTTCATTGGCAGGGTAATTAAAAACAATTGTGTACTTGGAAAGACAACACTTTTAATCCAGCATGTGGCTTGAAGGCCAAACTGAATTTACACTGAATAATGCACATTTCAAGAATCTTTCAAAGACAAGACAAGAGGAAGAAAAGACAAGAGGAAGAAAAGACAAGAGGAAGAAAAGACAAGAGGAAGACAAGACAAGACAAGACAAGACAAGAAAAAAGAGAAGAGAAGAGAAGAGAAGAGAAGAGAAGAGAAGAGAAGAGAAGAGAAGAGAAGAGAAGAAAAGAAAAGAAAAGAAAAGAAAAGAAAAGAAAAGAAAAGAAAAGAAAAGAAAAGAAAAGAAAAGAAAAGAAAAGAAAAGAAAAGAAAAGAAAAGAAAAGAAAAGAAAAGAAAAGAAAAGAAAAGAAAAGAAAAGAAAAGAAAAGAAAAGAAAAGAAAAGAAAAAAGTCTGCACAGAAAAGCAGATCCCAGAATGCAGAGTTTCTGGATGGCCACTCCATAATGAAAGATCGCTGCAATTTACTGTGCCTGTGTACTTTACCCTTCTCTTATCTCAATTATAGGCAGTGGTCCCGTGGTGGACAGTAGGTTGGTTTTGTTTAGTTCTCAGTTTGCACTACATTCCTTTCAGGAAAAGCATCTGGGTGAGCCCTCCCAGAGAGAGGGAGGGAGGGCAGTGCTGGAGGCTGCAGGGGAAGGGACCATGCCCTGGGAAAGGCTGAGTGAGCAGCCACACAAGCCAGATGTGACAGAAAGACTGTCTCAGTGACCAGAGGAGGCTACAGTGCCGCCAAAACTCTGAAGGTTACAGAAACCAATTTAAAACAAGCATGGGACCCACCTGCTAGGCCACAGTGGAAAGTGGGAAAGCTGTGTATAAACAATATTTTTAAAAGGAAACCTATTCTGTCTCCCTCTGACATTTTATATTTCTCTTTCAAAAGTTGAATGCCCTACTGTTTATTTTTATAAAATCTAACTTTTTTTATTTTGAAAGTCTTCTATTCTTACACTGGGAGACGATCTCAGCATATTAATCTCAAACCTCTGTTTAACTTGGTTCCTGTAACACATCAAGGATTATGATTTTACTCACTAACCCCTCTTGCAAGGATTTTTACAGACCGGGGACTGGCATTTTCTCTTACAGACTGGAACTGTATCCTAACAGTTAAGCTTCTCAGAGAAAGCATGGTCAGGCCATTGCAAAACAATTCTTGTTATTCATCAGCAGCTGAAGTCCTTCACAGAATAAAGCATAACTCCTGCATGTATCTTAAGCAAAGAGTGATCACTTAACACTACAAAGGACCAGACAAACCAAGAAAGTATCTGCTAGGCTTTTCAGGACATATAAATAGCGCTCTCATCTATATTTGCAAACGAGTCCCAGCAAAAGGAAGAATAGTTGAAAGATGACAATATCTATTTAGAGCTAGCCTGGACTGATGTATTTCATGTTTTTAATTTGAAGTTCTGCCTGAGTTTTCATTTGACTTCTCTAGAGAGGACTAAGAAGAAAATTGTAACAAATGGGTTTATCAGAAGTGTTATATGATCCTTATGAGTCAGATACTGTCAAACAGAGGACATAAAGAGAAGAAAATATTTGGCAGTAGTAGATGAAGCTGAAGGGTTAAGTAGCACAGTTTGGAGGGACCAGATCTGAAATAACTACTGGAATAAGTAGATATCTGTCTGACGCTGAAGCTTATGGAAGGTCAACAGTGTTCTGGCAGTGAATACTTTTTAATAAATGCAAAATATTACAAGAGGGAAAGGCTTTAGGAGCTCCACATCATAGGGGAAAATACTAACCAGGTAGAGCTTCACATGCTAGTCCAAACAGCAAAAGTCAACACCATAAACAGCACATGAGAAGAAATGCAAAACATTACATCATTTTGCAAGCATCAGCAAAGTGAACAAAGAGAATGAAAGCGCCACGAGTTAAGGTAAATTTTTCAAAGGAGAGATGGATGCTGTAGTAGGAGTCATAATTTGAAATATCATTCTAAATGCAAATGTTGTGCATTAGTTTTCAGCTGGACATGGGTACACAACCAATAGTACAAAGTAGTGTTATTAATAGAAGACGGAAAACTACATGCATTAGACAACAGAATGTGAGGACAAGGAATAGTAACTACGTTGTTAGAGGCTGATGTCAGTTACCAAACTTGCAGTAAGACACAGGGGACAGAATATACAGAGCATATGCAGAGAATGCAGTAGTATATGAAGGAAAAAAGCCAGATGATTTTCAATCTGTCACTCCATCATGAGAAAGATCTGTTAATCTCTTTTATGAGTGAGAACAATTACAAACTGCAATAGTCTCACTGTTAGTCAGGGGAGGTTAAAACTCAGACACACAGGCATACAATGCCATTTCTTCCACTTTACAAAACTCAGACACACAGGCATACAATGCCATTTCTTCCACTTTACAAAACTCAGACACACAGGCATACAATGCGATTTCTTCCACTTCCACAAAGACCCCAAAAGAAGATAATAAGGGACTTCACACCAATCCTTTTGTCCAAACAGATTACAGGCAGTTAAAAAAAAAAACCAAACAAACAGGACAGATTGAAGGAAGAGAGCTTCAGGATACAATGACCAGAACAATTGGAATTTATTCTTAACAGCTGCAGTGTTTGATTTAGAAGGAAACCCTTGGAGGTGCAGGTGCAGGATACCTCAGGGCCTAATCGGGCATTCTTATGGAAGTCAGCTATTAGATGCAGTATGAATATTTGTAATTGTGTTTTATGCTGTTGATTTAAGAGTTGTGGAGTTAAGTTTTGGCTGTGGGAGGAAGATATGATAACATAGATTGTGTCTCTCCGTGGCAGAGAACCTGGGCACAGGGGCATCACGGTCATATACAGCTAGTCAGCACAAGCCAGAGACTAAAGTGGTTGTTCCACAGGTGCCACAAACTGTTGTCCCTGAACAGTGAAGGGGACGCAGGGCACTGACTTGTTCAGTTTACATCTGTATCTGAGACGAGCAGACCTCATGCCTCAGAAACAAAGCTGAGTATCAGCTGGCATTAGGAAAAGTCTTCTCCCAGGGTTAAACTGTTCCATGATTTTGTGCCTTTCAAGTAATTTATGCCATCCACTGAGATACTTGGAGATTGTTGTAGGCAGAAGATTGGCCTAGGTGGTTCATTGGTTTGTTCCACTACTATAATTATTATAATTGGTTCATTGGTTTGTTCCACTACTATAATTATTATAATTAAGTTATAAAGATTCTGTAAAGACTTAAGAAATAACATTGTTGAGCCAGAGGTTCAAACAGGCTGGACAAGGAGGACCAGCACTAGAGCAGGGACTGTGTGAGGTGTTCTGCATTCTTCTTCCCAATTCAGGAGCTGCTCTGTCAGGGAGTGTTCTGGGTAGGTATCTATGGATCAGTTCTTAAGTGCCAAAAAGACATTAGGACGACCAGAAATATTTCAGAAATATCCCATTAGTTGTCTAACTATTCATATAAATGTTTAAACACCTTAATATCTAGAAAAAACATAATCTTTGAGATTTCTGTGTCTCCATTTTCTGATTACTAAAATATTTTCATACTTCATAATTGTGTCCAATCACACACAAAACAAAAACCCACCATTTCAGGTTGCTACAATAAAATGACCTGAAAATTAAGAAAAGGATTAATTAATCAGCTATGCATCATTGCTGTCTCATTTGCAAATATACATCACACTCCTAGCACAAGTACTATATATTGCAGAATAAAACCCTACTGACAGTGGCCGGTGTGATTATCTGGTTTGTTTCATGTCATGCATAATCATCCTGGTGTGGGTTATTCATTTGAACATATACAAACTTCTAATTTTCAACATTTTGACACTTTTGCTGTCAGTGGACCCGAAAGGCATATTCATCAAAATGCAAATTTGTTGAGAATATTCTTAATAGATTAGACTTCAAAACTATGATAAATATGTATTCTTGAATCTCTTCTAAAAAGGTAGATTCTTCTCAGAGTGAGGAAGATAACGCATTCTTATAAAAGACAGCAGTTGCACTATCACTTCAAGTAAAAACAAGAACATAATCTATAGCACAGAATTTTTTAATATTAACCTATAAAAATCTTGCTGCATGAACACAAACATCAATAGTAATAGTTCTAGTCATTTCAGTAAGGGTATTTTCTTTTCCTAGAACATACACTGGCTACAATGCAAGCTGGAGTTTAAGGAGTTACAAAGGCTATGCAAAAATGTTTGATCTAGAGGCCACTGAAGGAAAGGACATACCATTTGAGTAGTCTTAAGCTCCTACAGAGAAACTCCACCCACTCAGTGTAACTGCTGTCCCAAAGGTCAATTACATAAACAGCATCTAGACTTGCATTCATTTTTTTTCTGCAGCTGGGAAGACAGTGGCTGCTGTATGAGGTGTTCAGGTCAGCGATGGAAAGAGGGATCAGGTAAAAATCACAGAATCATGGAATCACATAATCACAGAATGGATGAGGTTGGAAGGGACCTCTGGAGGTCATCTGGTTCAACTGCCCTGCTCAAGCAGGACCACCTAGAGCAGGTTGTCCAGGACCATGTCCAGATAGCTGTTGAATATCTCCATTGATGGAGACTCTAAAACCTCTCTGGGCAACCTGTGCCAGTGCTCGGTCACCCTCACAGTGAAAAAGTGCTTCCTGATGTTCAAAGAGAACCTCCTGTGTTTCTCTTTGTGCCTATTGCCTCTCATCCTGTCACTGGGTACCACTGGAAAGAGCCTGGCTCTGTCCTCTTTGCATTCCCCCTTCAGGTGTTTATATACATTAATAGATCCCTGCTGGGCCTTCTCTTCTCCAGGCTGAACAGTCCCAGTTCTCTCAGCCCTTCCTCATAGGAGAGATGCTCCAGTCCCTTCATCGTCTTTGTGGCCCTTTGCTGGACTCTCTCCAGTATGTCCCTGTGTCTTTTGTATTGTGGAGGCCAGAACTGAACCCGGCACTGCAGGTGTGGCCTCACCAGTGCTGAGGAGAGGGAAAGGATCACCTCCCTCAACCTGCTGGCAATACTTTGTCTAATGCAGTGCAGGATCCCACTAGCCTTCTTTGTGGAAAGGGCAAATCGTTGGCTCATGGGCAACTTGGTGTCCACCAGGACCCCTAGGTCCTTTTCTGCCAAGCTGCTTTCCAGCTGGGTGGTCCCTAGCATATAGTGGTGCCTGGGCTTTTTCGTCCCCAGGTGCAGGACCTTGCACTTCCTCTTGTTGAACTTCATGAGGTTCCTGTCAGCCCATTTCTCCAGCCTGTCAAGGTCCCTCTGGATGGCAGCTCGATCTTCTGGTAAATCAGCCGCTCCTCCCAGCTTTGTGTCAGCAGCAAACTGGCTGAGGGTACACTCTGCTGCATCATCCAGATCATTAATGAAGATGTTAAACGGGGCTGGACCCTGTATTGACCCCTGGGGTACACTGCGAGTTACTGGCCCCCAATGAGACTTTGTTTCACTGATCACCGCTCTCTGGGCCTGGCTATTCAGCCACTTTTCAATCCACCTCGCTGCCTGCTCATCCAGCCCATACATCAACAGCTTGTCTACAAGGATCTTACAGGAGACAGTGTCAAAGCCCTTACTGAACTCATGTAGGCAATATCCATTGCTCTCCACTCATCTACCAGGCCACTCATTTCATTGTAGAAGTTTATCAAGTTGGTCAAGCATGCTCCTGATGATTTTCTCCTCCTTGATGTGCTTGGAAATGGTTTCCAGGACTAGCTGTTCCATCACCTTCCCAGGGATCAAAGTGAGGCTGACTGACTTCCAGAAATAAAAAAAAATAGATCAAAAAAAAAGGTAGATACACAATGGTCAGATTATATATGCAGATTGATGTGTTGGTTTAAAATGGTTTAAATGTATTATGGCCCAAGCAATTTTTGGCCAAGGACTCCACAGGCATCCCAAACACAGAATAAAGTCAGTAACAAATGAGCAGGGAAAGAAAGCACATTGGGTGAATCCACTTCTTTGCTGTATCAGAGTTCAGTACAGGAGGGTTCCTTAACTGCACAGCACAATAAGATTCATTACATGCACTACACCACAGCTTAGCCTTTCAAAATTCTACCTTACGCACAACTTTCCTGTCTCCTCCCACCCTGTATTTTCAGTTCAAGAATGTCATGCTTAAAAGCAAAGAGAAAACAACAGGCCCTATATCTGCAGTGCTTCAGGTCTGCTCTAACTTAACTAGGACTTTAGAGTTAAGCACTATGTCACACATCCTGATATTTGGCCTTCCATTTTTTTTCCCCTCAGTGTGGAACGGCTAATTGTTTTGCTGAGGTAGTGTCATGTGCCAGAAGTGGTTGGGAAGGAGTCAGATAATTAACTAAGCTCCTGCTGAGAATGTAGACCTTTTCCCCTTTCTTTTCCCTTTCAATAGGTTTCTTTTTTTTCCATTCTCAGAGCCATTATTAACTTTTCCTTAACTGTTATAAATTGCAAGGAGTGGACAACCTCGAATCTAACACATGGAAATGCAAAGAAAAGGGGAAAAGATTGCCCTGTAAAGAACTGCTTTAAAATTTTTCATGTTCTAGAACAGAATATTAAAACTATGTAGGCGCAACCACAATGAAAACCTTGTGTTTTATTAAAAATAAATCTTGCTCAAGGCATCCATTACTCATTTCCGGATTAAATAGCAAACTTTCAAATTTTAAAGGAATAAGGACCCTCCAACTGGACTGTATCTGGCATCTGTCAATAATATGGCATCTTTTTTATATCTATCTTGCAGCTTTTATAGCTATTTTATTGCTATTTTGGGGACATTCAGGTCCCTCCCAGATCCTGGTATGAAAAGCACAGATAAAGCTGCATACCCTTAATGAAGTATCTTTTTTTCTACATGTTGTTTTCTTGCTCCATGCATAGCCACCATGTTTGTTTGTCATGAGCTTGGACATTGGTATTTTCTCTATCTGACCTTATCTGATTGCTCCATTGGACTTTCTTCCAGGCCTGAGCTTCTTCCCATAGTAGCAGTTTGAAAGGACACCTTCTAGCAGGCATCAGAGCCCATCTGAAGAGACAAATGGGAGACTCCTAGGTAGCACACAGTAACACTCATACCAGTTCCTCGTCTGGAGGGTGGAAGAAGCACCTGTTCTTCATTAACTTCACTACTATGGTTAATACATTGCAGGTGTGAAAGTGTGTAGCTGAAATCTGACAAAACACCTGTCTTTCATAGCAACATTAGATCTGTCTAGTGTGGGACACTACCCTCTCAGGTATGTTTTATCCTGCCTTGAAAGCCATAGTAAGCATTGTCCTGTAATTATGAAATCAGAGTCATCATTTTCTGGAAAGAATTCTTTAACAAATTATACCTAATTACTCTGAAATTACCTTTAATTCATGGTAAAAGAATGGCTACACTCTGTTCTATAACACCTTCCTTTTTATCTTTATGCAAATATGATTACAGACTATCAAACTGGCACAACCAGTCATAATAAACAGCTGCAGCTAGTTCTCTGGTTAGTAAATAAGAACTGGACATGTGCCATAGTTTATGTTTTCTGGAATGCTGCATCAAAAATTATCCAGTTCATTCCCTGACAACACTAATTTTTCTCCCCTGTCGTGGTTTAACCCCAGATGGCAACTAAGCCCCACACAGCCGCTCGCTCACTGCCTCCCAGTGGGATGAGGGAGAGAAT
Organism: Ciconia boyciana; assembly: GCF_034638445.1. Classification (NCBI taxonomy): domain Eukaryota; kingdom Metazoa; phylum Chordata; class Aves; order Ciconiiformes; family Ciconiidae; genus Ciconia; species Ciconia boyciana. Next base: position 51,868,313 of record NC_132937.1, read on the forward strand.
CAGAAAGGTAAAAGTGAGAAAACTCGTGGGTTGAGATAAAGACAGTTTAATAGGTAAAGCAAAAGCCGCGCACACAAGCAAAGCAAAACAAGGAATTCATTCACTCCTTCCCATGGGCAGGCAGGTGTTCAGCCATCTCCAGGAAAGCAGGGCTCCATCATGCGTAATGGTTACTTGGGAAGACAAACGCCATCACTCTGAATGTCCCCCCCTTCCTTCTTCTTCCCCAGCTTTATATGCTGAGCATGATGCCATGTGGTATGGAATAGCCCCTTGGCCAGTTGGGGTCAGCTGTCCCAGCTGTGTCCCCTCCCAGCTTCTTGTGCACCCCCAGCCTCCTCGCTGGTGGGGTGGGGTGAGAAGCAGAATAGGCCTTGACTCTGTGTAAGCACTGCTCAGCAATAGTGAAAACATATCTGTATTATCAACGCTGCTTTCATCACAAATCCGAAACATAGCCCCATACTAGATACTATGAAGAAAATGAACTCTATCCCAGTCAAAACCAGCACACCCTCCTACTCAAGCCAGGCATGTTTGGATTTGAGGCATCGGTTCAGTCCATTATACAGACCAGAAACAGCAGAGGAGGTTGGACCTGTCCCTGAATTTCTTCAAATACGGTGAGGATTTGGAGCAAGAGCTTGAGCTTATATCTCAATTTACTACCTCAGGGAGCCAAAACACAGCTTACAGATTTTGCTTAATTAAATTGTTGCTGAGTAAAAGACAGATTTGTAAACATATACAACTCTCCCATTTTTTTACTATTTATATTATCAACTTCAAACAAGGCGTCCATTTATATATGCTAGGAAGATAAAGTATTCAGAAGCAGAACCTAATATGGAAAGGGGAAATGCAAACTATTTCACTATATAACTACACAAAAAAATTTACTCAAGAGAAAAATCTTTCCTCAGATACATATAATTCATTACCATGTCATAGCTTGTCTTTGGACATGATAGACTTCTTTCTGAAATAACAGTATCATAAATTGTTTTTTCCACTTTACTCTCTTCTTCCAATCACTGTGCCATTTAGAAGACAATTTTAAACACATTTTCTTGTAAGATGACTAATTAATATAAATGTAAGTAGCACCCTAGTAGCACCCACCCAAAGACCAGCAATGGTGAAGTTGACTTTTAAGGAATTTAAACACAATATCAGTTTTCTTCCTCCAGGCAGATGTGTTCTGCAGTGAAGACAAACCTAATGTATCCAATAACATCTTTCTCTGCCTCTCCTCTCCTCTCCTCTCCTCTCCTTTCCTTTCCTTTCCTTTCCTTTCCTTTCCTTTCCTCTCCTTTCCTTTCCTTTCCTTTCCTTTCCTTTCCTTTCCTTTCCTTTCCTTTCCTTTCCTTTCCTTTCCTTTCCTTTCCTTTCCTTTCCTTTCCTTTCCTTTCCTTTCCTTTCCTTTCCTTTCCTTTCCTTTCCTTTCCTTTCCTTTCCTTTCCTTTCCTTTCCTTTCCTTTCCTTTTTTTCTTTTTTTCCTTTTTACTTTTTTTTTTCCAGTAGGTTGTGGAAAATATACTTTCTGTTTAAACAGCACACAGTAAAACAGGATCTCAATTGTGAGTAGACCTTCAGGCATTACTGAGATACAAAGAATCCTGATACTTCCAGGTGTTTCCTTACACATCTGATATATCACTTTTAGGGTCTGTCTTTTCATTGGGAGTTTGTCTCTTCAGAAGATTTTCTCGAAGACTTAGAGGAATACAAGCCACAAAGCAGTTAAAACATGGAATGGCAGCTAGGACTAGACTTAATGTTATTTTATTGTTCAGCATTTGTTTGTTTTAAAACAAAACTTTTTAGATGGCCCTTTGGAAAGTACACTGAACTCCCTCTAAGCAATTTTATTTATGGGGTTTCCTTTTTCCAGTACGAGATGCAACCGGTGGGCCATAAATCAGTTTTCAGAGTTTCTTTAATGAAAATATTCCCTTCTCATTTAATGCTTCCAATACAGGATCATATTTCCTTCTGTATAGCAAGAATGTCTGTTGAACTCAAACACATAGACTCCTCAACTACTACAATCACAACCTATCTGCTCCCTAAATGTTTTCAGCAGTTTATTACTAATTCAAATAAGTTGTTAAAATATGGCCTCATTGTGCAATGACTGTCCAGCTTTAAAGGAACTAATATTTTTAACATCTCAGTACCCTTGTATGGCAAATTTTATATGAGTGTGTCACTGACCAAAGAATTCCCTCATCTTTTTTATTTAGTTTTGAGCTTTCTTATTGAAATAAGAATAATTCCTTCGTTATGCAGCAACAGAGCTGCAAAGCTTGTAGGTGTGCTGATCTGCAGCATTTTGATAGTCTTTATTTTCAGAGTGTGCATGAGTCCTGTTTCTTGGAGCAGGTGGTAGAAGAGAGGCAATGAAAAAGGATCCAGTTGCATATACAAAACAACTTTCATCAAAAGGCCTCTGTTAAGCAGTTAGACTTCGTTAGATGTAGTTCAAACTCAGTGACCCCTATCCTACTACAATATTGAGCCATTCAGCTGAGAAACCTCTCGTTCAAGGTTATTATTAGAGACAGTATGGTGTATAGGGGAGAGGCTCAGTGGGACAGGAGCACTTTAAAGGGTTCATTACATCAGTATTGTTCTGGGCACAGCTATCATATGGCAATTTTTGCTCCTTTCATGGAAAATTTCACTCTGGATGCTTACATCCCAAGACCCACTAATAGGCAAGCCATTAGCACCTTTGCCCACTGACCCGCAGTTGTGGATGGGCCAGCTGTTGCACAACCACAGCTGCTTTCTTGTTACAAATTCTCTGTTCTAAAGCCAAATCTAAAGAACAGTTTCCCTGCAGTCCAGCCTCAAACCAAAAGCCCCAAAGTACCACAAAACAGTCTACTCTGACATTCCTGGCAGCACAGGGATCCAAGAGTACTTCTTAGGCAGTTATATGTAGAGAATTTGTGCCCTTCTTATCATTTCACCCCCTCTATGCTTGCACATATCTCAAACGCACCCCCAAAGAAACGCACCCCCTAGAAGAACTGTAGGGCAAACCTTAACACATTTGTGTTGAAACAATTCCCTTTTTCACACAGATGGGGCCTTTCCTTGTCTCCCCAGTATCCTTATACATCTTTAACACCTTTTCTGATCATTCCAGCAGCTTCTGATTGATTTTCCTGATTATTGCAATTTATTTTCTTTTAGTGGAAAGATAATTAAAGGATTATAGTTTTCCCCTTATACTGCAATTATTTTAAATTGCTGATAAGTAATAGGTATTTAAAAACACCAAATATTTTTGGCCCAAAAATGAAACTAGAGAACAAATAGCTGTTAGCTACAAATACGCATAAAACCTGAGTTGAAGAGAGCCCAAGTTTAGTGCCTGTTCCAGGGGAATGGCTGGTAGTTCAGCTGCCTGTTCAGAGAGGCCGTAGCTGTCCCAGCAGGCTAGCATGCATCTCAGTCCAGACCAGTGCCCCTGCCTGCTCCCTCCCACCCAGTCAGGTAGAGGTGCAGGCAATTATATGCCCCAAGGGTACTGGAGTGCAAAAGGAGTGTGAGGTACAAAAAGGTTTAAGGCTGGCAACTGAGGTTATGGTGGGGTTGTGAAGGAAGTTGAAATAGGACCCAAATTCACTGAAAACCAGGCTTCATTAATTTTGTTACTTGCATACCTTGTTTGATGTTCTTCATAATTTACACTCTATCCTTACCAGCATTCTTTAATGATCCCAATTTAATCATGATTGACCTTCTCCCAAATGCTCTAAAAATGCCATAATGTTGCAGTTTACAATAAACTTGGAGAAAAACACACCCAAGTGATATCAAAGTAGTTAATTTTACTACACTACAATAAATATGGTTTCTAAGTGAATTCATTATTAAGTGTGTGTTTGCATGTGTATTTATATGTGCATATATTATGCCAGAGCAAATTATTTAAAATGAGAAAAAATGGCAAAAACAGCCCAGGTTCTTAGTAAAAGAACTTTGGGGATTTTTTAGGAGAAAGAAAGAAAAATAACAATATTTATGTCTGAATAAATTCTGGACACTGAAATATATTTTTATGCAACATTTTCAAATAATAAAATTATCTTTCTTTGTAAGATAAGTGAGAAGCTCTTGGAGGGTTTACTGATATAAATACTGTGGAAGTGAATGCATCTTCTACGCAAATCTTTAAGTTTTCAGTCTGAAAAGGTATTCTATCACAGAGTGCCTTGTGACCCTTTCTGAGCAGTAATTGGTCAAATACTGCAGCACCACAGGGAACAGGCACTCATGAACTGATAAATGCAGTTCTGTTCCCCAGGCTCTGCACTTAAACAAAATAGTGATGTTTGCTAGTCTGGAGCAATGTTATCATTTAGTTCTACACAGCAGCATGTTGCTCTGTTCCCATTTCATAGGAAATTGTATCAGTTCTTTCTTTAGTCAAGATTTTGGCTTGTCTTTCCTAAGATAGCCATTGGTCTGAAAGGTCATAATTGCCTTTGGAGAACCCCTGAAATGTTCTCAGTCCCTTTAACCATTCAGAGAGCTGTAGAGGTTTTATGAAGCACAGGAACTTCTGTCTTCATAGTGAGCAACAGAAATTTAATCAGGGTACAAATAATCTTAATTCACTTTCTGTTTGCTGCTAATTGAGCAGCATTATTCCTCAGCCTTTTATGTGCGTGCACCATATAGGTATAGCTATTTTCAGTATCTGTACTTTTACACATGTATCCCAGCAACTGCAACAACCCACTTTTAGGCTGATATGAGGAATTCACTTGCTCCAAAACAGGCACAGAGAAGGACTTGGATGCTTGTAAAAGATCCAGCTAACCAACATCAGGAAAAGACTTAGGCTGTATGCACAGTTCTCCCAACCAGGGGCCTTATCCACTTTTTCTCCTATTTTCTCCATACAGTGGTGACTCATCGTTGTCATCACTAAAATATAGAATGAGACCTGGGGCAATAAAACCCTAGTGCCACGTAACCATTTAAAAATATCCAGCAGAAAATTGCTGTGCTACTGTCAGCTTAGTGCCCCTTCCTCAAGTCACAGGGTTTTGATGCAGAAGATAGAAGGGGCCAAGTTTCCCTTCAAGGAGAATGCCTATTTCCAGCCATCCCTGTTAAATTAAGGCAGGCTTGGATGACAGAAAAAAATTGAACTCGATTTTGTTGTGATTGTATTATAATGTCATAACAATCCCTACTGAAATGCAAACAATTACACAGAAGACATCAAGCTGTTCGCTGGATCTTGTTCTTATGCAGACACATGAACTGCATATACATACATATGTGTGTGCAAGTGTATGTATTTTTATTTTGTATGCAGTCATATATATATATTTTATAAAATCTCATCACACACACAAATGCACAGATGCAGAGCTCTGAAGCTGTGAGTTATGATACTATTGCTTTGTAGTGAAAGGAAGGGAAGACAGCATCCACCTCCCCTTGTCTTACACTTCCTGACAGATTCACTTTTCTCCTCCATGGTTCCAAGAGCTACTTAAGCCAATAACAACTTAATAACTAGTATTGCGATTAGCTGAGCTTGAGCTGATGTTTTGGCAAGTTGTTTTCATACTCCAGCTGAGTCAGGAAGATTTTCCAGGTGGCTTTCACACAAAATAAAGCTATCCAGAGATGCTCAGCAGGGCATTCTCCAAACAGTTCCAGTATTTTCCTGTAACAGTAAAAGAGTTCACTTCAGGATTTCTCTCCTGTCTCCTCCACCAGCCCCCACGTGCGCCAGTTCAAAATGCCCCATGTCCTGACAAGTTTCCGTCCAACTGAGGAACTCAGGGTGCAAATCTCTCCAGGATTTGTCAGCCACAGAGGAAGTCAAGCCAAGCATCCTGCCTGTGCATTTTTTCCAGTTTGCTTTGCAGTGCTTGAAGCAAGGAACTGGGATCTGCAGACCAGCCACAGTAAGGTATATTTAGCCACCATCTACAGAATTCACATGTTGCTGCTTGGCACTGTTTCTTGACACAACCCAAGTGTGAAGTATAAGAAAAACCACATGCCAAGCTGTTATGCACCTCCAGCACAATAGTTTAATTGCACTGTGGTCTGTCTTAAAGACTTTAATGCTAAGTGCTAGAAATGCTTTCTTTAGTATGTGGTTTGGAGCAAGGCAGAGGATAGAATGGAAAACTACCCATTGTGAAAGACAATTAAAGAACAAGGCATGATAAGACATGTGTTATTATAGTAGTTACTACAACTTCTGTGTTATAGCTTACCAGCTCAAGACATGACACTCTCCTAAAGAGAAGTGTTCTGGTTCTGTTGGTTTCTTTGATTTGATTTGGGACAAGTAGTATAAAACTTGCAATGTCTTCACTTTGAATATTTCTCAAAATATTAACCTCTGCCTGCTGAGGTGAGATGTGGAAGACATTTACAATCTCTTCCCTCTCACAGACACCTTGCTAGTTGAGCTGGGAGGCTTTTGTTGCTGTCCACTCCTCTTCGCCTACAGTAACCTCAGCTTGTAGATGCTCTGTTTTATTCACTGCCTTTGAGTGGTGACTCTCACTTTTCTAGCAGGTCAAAACTACAGGTGATCTGCCTTTGGCCTGCTGGGTGAATTGGATTATGTCCCTTTTTTCTGCCTCAGCTTTTCCAAGTGTAAGATGGCAAGGATGGTACTTCAAGGTCCACAGGTCAATATTCTAAACGATGGAAGGTTTTGCTGGTATGTATTCAGAGCTGCTGAATCTAGCAGCCCAAAGGTGGTGAGGCTGCTGCAGCTCCATGTCCCCAGGCCCAGCGAGCAGCGAGGCGGAGTATATGTTCCCAATAGGCAGACATTCACACATATACACAATACATGTATACAAGTACACACAGCCAGCCTCACAGACAGAAGAAACAGCATTTACAAAAACACAGACAGCACTAACATCCTCATCTTGTTCCCTCTCTGGCTGATCAAGATGACAGCCTGTTAGTGAAAAATATATACATATATATGTAAATATTCAGTATGGATCCCTCCAGTAACTGGCCTTAGACATACATCTGTCCAGTAGCTCTGGACCTCATTGTCTCCCAGTTGCTTCATGCACATGCATAGACACAAAAACAGGTATCTCTGGTAGCTGGTCCAGACCCATGGAACTTACCAGTACCCAGCTCAGACCCCAGGTCTCTGCAGTAGCTGGCTTGGACCTACAGCTGCTCCAGTAGCCAACTCTCAGACCTTCTGGTCTCAATGGCACCCAGCCCAGAGTCAGGGCCACTCCAATATGTGGCTCCCAAACCCCTTACCCTATTACCACTAGTCTGACTTGATGTTTGCTAGCAATTGAACACATTGACATACACACCCAGACAACATGCAGACACTCCAGTCTCCCTGGTTGCTGGCACCCTGGTGCACACCGCAGTGACTAGTGGTCCCACATCCATGGCTGGCGCTGAGCCTCCACGCAAACATACACACAGACAGAGCCCCTTCACCCCAGAAACAGAAATGGAGATCAGTGAGAAGACAGGACAGACAGTGCTGATCAGCCCCTGCTCACATACCTCTGGCCCCTTGCAATAAGAAGAATACTGGACCACCTATAGGAAAAACAGCTGAGGCAGAGTCTTCACTATCTGGAGCAAGGTTCCTGCTTCTCCCAGGACTATACACCAAGATGTATTTGTCTCCCTGCCACAATAAGGGCTTCTAATGACCTTTTACATCATGAACTGAGGCTTTACAGCAAATTTGAAGAGTTCAAGTTCCCTGCTAGAAAGAGGAGAACTGAAAAATGCATCATGAGATTCTCTTATAATAGTGTGAAAATTCCAGCCATCAGCCCAAAGCATGGATTTGGGTAGCTCTAGTTTGGTTTTTGGCCCTCTGTTTACATTTATGACCTAGTGGAAGAACTGGTAATGGTGGGCAGTTATCATTTTAATGACCAAGGGGTAACCTCATAAACAACAAGCAGCAGAACAAAGCCCCAGGCAAGTTATGTCACGCTATCCCTAACACATGAAAATAAAAGTATATTCCATTTTTCATCAGAGTTCGTGAGATTGAGGCTGTTTGGATGGAAGAGAGCATAATAATGTTTGTAGGTGGGATTATGTAGTGACTTTAGTTAGCTGTTTTCAGCATAGGGCATTATATTTGTTTTACTGTGCAGACTATCAAATGATTGCATCTGGGAAACATGTTTCAGAGATGTAATTCTGCACTCTTGCACCAGTGCCTGTCTGCAGGAGACAGCACTGACATAAGGACAAATCCTATCATCTGCCTAGCACATTATCATCTTACTACACACATAGGTCCACTAATTTAGACTACTCCTAGGCTAAGACACTGATCAAAAGGAGAACGTGTCACAAAAAACAGAGTGGAATGAAGTAGCCAGATTTATGCCTTTTTACTGACCAAGATGACTGAGAAGTAGACCAATCAGAAGCTGAATGTTGATGGAAAAAAAAAAGATGTTCCCCTACACAAAAATGTTTTTAACATAGGTTTGTTGTTAGACTTTTTGTAACACCTTTTTTTATGAAAAGCCAAGCATAAATGAATAGCTCCTTTGTAGAAAAACACCTATTGTTTTTTCTTTTAATTTGTTTATATTTTAAATACCACTGGCTCAGGAAGTCCGACAAATCCTGTTTCTCAGGAGAAGATAGAAAAACATTGTTGACTGACAGTTTTTTGGGAGGATAAATGTTGGTGTAAATCATCGCACCCTTTTCACTAAACATTTTTTCCAGAGGCAGCTGGGCAGCTGAATGATTGCTTATCCAATTTAATCATTTTGATGCTGTTCTAAGTGAAGTTCCCATTCTGCCAACATAGTGCAATTCCTCTTGTTCATATCTAGGCTCTTGTCTACTGTAGGCCAGGATGGAGAGAGGCCGGTCCTACTGAAGTTGTTATCAGTAGCCATGAAGACCTTGTTTTCTCACTAAAGTTAAAAAACTAGAAGGCAAAGATGGCAAGAGCAATAACTGTTTCCCACAACTCCTTCCTATACCCTTACAAAACTGCTTTACAAAATTGGTCAAAACTATTGTTTGCTTCCTGTCAAAGTACTGTAAGTGGGTTATACTTGACCACTCTATGGAAGCAAAGCTAGCAAGTCTGAGCAGTGGAAGGGGGACTGAGAATGTTTTAGTATGCACTAAAAGAAAAAGAAAAAAAGAAAAAGCTTGCTATGGAAAAGAAAACATGCCTGCCTGCTAAAGGAAAGCATGAGTAATTCAATGGGGCTGCTGTTCAACAACAGTTTGTCCTGGAGAAAATATTACTTCTGTAATGCAGCCAAGGTGAATGTCAGCTTAGGTTATCTGCTGTGGAAGTGCCAAAGATGTGGGTGAGATCTTCCCAAGAAGACTTAACAGACATGCACTTAGCTGTGAGGTCCAACTTCAAGTTTTCTTTAGTCATTTATACTGGCACCTCTTTTTGCTTCATACCCTTCCTCCCATGTTGCTTGCACACTCCCTGTGGCTCATTTTACCTTCTCATTCACCCCGATTAAAGACATATTCCTGGGAGAACATTCAGGGTAATATCCAGAGTATTTTGGTGCACAGTTTTTTTCTCTACAATCCACAATACAAAACACGAGGCATATTAAACTGGAATAACTCTTCAATAAGCTCCAATATGTTTTTGGGAATGAATCAGCTCTTCCTCATCCCTCCACAGAATTAATCTCCTCCCTTCGACCTTGCTGCATAAAGAGCTGTGGAGTTACTTTCCATGGAAATTCAGGAAGAGAAGGAAGACAAAGTTTTTGTCTCACCAGAGGCCTGGGTTTCGTCATGCTGCTGCTTCTGCTAGCCTAAATCTGGAGCAGCTTTTTAGCAAGACTAATGCACCAGAGTAACAATAGCATAAAATCTCACCAAACCATTAGTCCCATAACATTTTCAGACAGATACAGTTACCCAACACCAACAGTGTTACAACACCTCTAATAGTGAACTGTGATCCCATAGTAATGGTCCAGCTCCTTCCTGATCTTTAATATACACTTAAACTTTGAGTGATGTGAACCCAAGTTCCACATTGTTCCCAGACATTTGGACATACTGTGTACAAAGGGTATATTTCCAGACGATGCTGCTAAGCTTTAGGGAAAACATTTTCTTATTTCCACATTTATTAGCTGAGCAGAAATCACTCTTTGCAGCACTGTCATCCACCTGGGAGTGCTGCCATACTAAGAAGGGAGGGGATCTTAGTAGACAAAGAATGGGAACACTAGTAGAAAAGTTAATAAAAGCTCATTATAGCTGCAGCCTGGTCAGCAGTCTTGGCATTCAATTATTCCCTAGGAGATACTGATGTGTAAAGATCATTTCCTGCTTTCTTATGCACTCTCTCCCTCTCCTAGTAAAGAAACTGAATATTTCTTTAATTTAGTGCAGGCTGAATAGAGTGTTCAACAACTGAAATAGCGTATTGCCTACATTTTGATAAAGAATTTACACTGCTACTCAAAAATACCTTTCAAAGGAAACTGGTAGATGCTGAGCTGACTCAAAAAGTCTTTCAAAGGAGTGAGGGAGTGTGACAAGGAAGAAAGGTATTTCAGAACCAACAGGATACTCAGCTGCTGTGATGGTTAACCTCTATTAGTGGAAGGGTTTTTGCAACATCTTCAATAGTATTGACATTCAAAAGGTATAAGAAGAGCCCATTAACTCCGGAATGTCATAATCATCACTTGCCTTGTCAGGTTATGTAGTTCACAGCATTGCCATTTACTGAGAGTTCCTGTTCTGTAAGATTAAAAAAATATTCATGACATTTTTTCTCAAAAGGTACCTTCTGAGACAATCTGTTGTTTCCTTGTTCAGCACCCAGTCTTCTAGGAGGACTTCCTTCTCCCACAACTGCTACCCAGTTCCTTTTTCCCAACACATCCCCAAAAACTTTTACTAATGGTATTTTTTCTTGCATCTTGAAACCTTGTACAAATGTTAATGATCTACAGCCACACTCCCAACAGGGAGACAGAGCAATTAAGTGCTCAGGGTGACAGAAGGAGTCAGTGATACGAGTTGTATTAGAAGATATATTCACCTGCCAATCAGACTCACATTTGCATAGAACCACATTTCTTCTTCACCACTTACTCTCCATGCTTGAGTCCCAGGCATATACACATGAAAAAAAGAGAAGAGTGCACAGACCAGTTCTCTGGCTTGACTCCTATTAAATTGGCACTGACCACTTTTGGGAATCATAATGAAGGCAAGATTTAAAGTACGACCCAAGCTGCACACAGACTGTTGGAACCATGTTCCAACTCAATATATCCCCTCAAGCAATCCCAGCAACATACAATTTTATTAAACCTTGTTTGCTTTATAGGGGATATACTTCTTATTTTTCTTTCCTGTTCCCCAACACTTTCCAAAAAGAGCCTGAACTGTTTTATGGAAATGCTCACGAACTGCTAGAAGTTTAAGTTTTCCCAGGGTTTTTCAAGAGATGGAATGGAAGAAGAGAATGGAAACATCAAAACAAGTACTCTTCAGATAGCCCAAGCAAATAACAAGGTCTGTTCAAAGTCAGTAATTAATCTAGGACCTAGAGAGAGGCCTTTGACTCTGTAGAAATGCATTGGGTCAAACATGGTACAGTAAGTATGTGTCATGCCGATGAACCAGTATCCATGAGACAAAATGTTTAAAACATGTTAAAAATGTTTAAAAGTCATTTTATATAATAGAAAAAATGTTGTTCTAATAGAACACTGTCAGACGATCAGCGCCTGCTGCTTGGAAAATAAATGCTTCTGCATTCATGAACCAGCAGGAGGCCATTAACCTATGACAATATTCTATTCCATGGGCATTAGCTCTTAATTATAAATCGTTTTAAAATGTTCTGTCAAATTAGTGATTATACAAAAACTATTTTGCTAGAAATAAAGGGTTTATTAAGGCATTTTATGATCAACACACCCCTACAGAGTGTCTGTAACATTCTGTTTTCATAGAATAAGGCCACAGTGGCAAAAAACATGAGATAGGAACACCAGGACATGGGAGAATTACACTCCTTGTCTCTCCAACAGCTACTTTTTGTGACTTCCCACAAGTTATCACCCTATTAAGTCTTACCACCTTATAACATATTACATGTGTAAATCTATTTACTACCTATATCTGTAAAAAGACCCTCTTTTCAAGGATAGTGTGCTGTTCCTAAGTGAGTTGGTCTGAGGCTTGCTTTGTAGGTTAGTGGTGATAAATTTGTGTTTACTTCACCCCCTCAGCATTTGTGTTTTTTCTTCACCCCCTCAGCAACAGAACAGAGAAAATCCTCCTATCTAAATCTTCATTAATAATAACCTCACTTTTACAGTAATAGGTTAGAAAAGAATAATAATTAGCAGATACCAGTAAATTAAATATTAACATTTTGTTGGCCAAGGTTCTTTCAAGGCTTGAAATATAAACGCAGAATATTAACAGTAGTTAAACTTCTATATATGATCCAATGCTCACAACCCTTTTCCATGTGATCTCTCAGTTAAAGAAAAGGCAAAGCCTAAGGATCACAGCCTCTGGATACCTCTCAACAAGGACTGTACACTAAGATGGTTTGCAGTTACAAATGAGAGTCTATAAAAAGGAACATTGAGCAAGAATCAATTTTAGTGGAAGCTTCCTTCAGTCATTAAGGCATGTGTTAAGAAGCCAAAAAATTTCAACACATGCAAAATAACCATCTTAGAAAAGTATATCTGACTCGAAGCTCCAAAGCTAGGAAATTGCCACATCTCCTTACTAGAGTCCACTGTGAGAAAGATGCACATATGGTCTTCTGCCAGGAGGCCCCGCAACAGTGGGTCAACTTACATACCCTTCATGCATACCTGGAAACTTTCATGCTTGGCTAACCCTGAGATTTTTTCAACAAATGTATCTTTTTAAAGAGAAAAAGATGACTGGAACATCATCAGCCACCTAAAGACAGTCTTGTAATTCTGTCCACGTAGAGGGTCTGTTGCCACCATGAACTACGAGATTAAAGCTTTGATGCATTCGTTAGAGCCATTCTGAGCTTCATAAAGCTAAAATCTCATCTAAAAACGGAATTAAAATTGGTATGATTCAACTCTAAAGTAGCCTCTGCTTATACAGTACATTACATGTTTGCTTTATCTCTAATTGAAGGTTTTTAAGAAAAGACAGTAATGATTGCCTCTTAGGCAGTTTTAAACTACCTAAGGGAAGTGACTAGGGAAGTGATCAGCACTGGTGAGGCTGCATCTTGAATACTGTGTTCAGTTTTGGGCCCCTCACTACAAGAAAGACATTGAGGTGCTGGAGCACATCCAAAGAAGGGCAGCAAAGCTGGTGAAGGGTCTAGAGAAGAAGTCATATGAGGAGCCGCTGAGGGAACTGGGGTTGTTTAGCCTGGAGAAAAGGAGGCTGAGGGGAGACCTTATCACTCTCTACAACTGCCTGAAAGGAGGCTGTAGCGAGGTGGGGGTCGGTCTCTTCTCCCATGCAGCAAGTGATAGGAGAGGAAATGGGCTCAAGTTGTGCCAGGGGAGGTTTAGACTGGATATTAGGAAAAATGTCTTCACTGAAAGGGTTGTCAAGCATTGGAAGATGCTGCCCAGGGAAGTGGTTGAGTCACCATCCCTGGAGGTATTTAAAAGATGTATAGACATGGCACTTAGGGACATGGTTTAGTGGTGGACTTGGCAGTGCTAGGTTAATGGTTGGACTTGATGATCTTAAAGTCTTTTCCAACCTAAATGATTCTGTGATTCTATGAATAATAACTGGATTATGTGCACATTTGTATTTAATGTAGCCTTTAGCAGGCTTTGCAGTTAACACAATAACAGGAGAAGATTTTTATGCTGCCTTGGGTTTTGGAGAAAACAGGTCCTGCTTGCCTCCCTCAAGCATAAACATATTAATACATATGTACAATTCACAAAAGTCACCTTCAAAGTTCAGAAATTTTTCACCAAATTTTTAGAGCCCTGGCCAAGTACGACACTGTCAATCCTTTTCAACTAATAAGAACACTGCTTTTCTACCTGTGAGTTCAGATGAAGTGGCCTTTTGATTTTAATCCCACTTTCTCAATAAACTGAAATGCCTTGAATTACTGTCCACATCTTCAAATTACAAGTTCTCCCTTAATGCCTTTTAAAAACGTGTTTTAGAATATAGTTCTAAGCAATACCATAAATGCCAACCAAACATTCAGGGAAGTGGGCCTACACCTTCTGCAAACACTTAACAACACTATGCCTTTGTTTTATTCCTGCTGGTGTGAATCACGACCTTATCTTTAAACGCTCTGGCTTTTGTCACTCTAGGCCTCAGTCACTGCTATTGTCACTGTAATTTTGTCAGAGAATTACCCAGGTGGTGCAGAATGGGCAGGAATACTCAGCACAGCAGTTTAATCTTCCACATCATCCTAATGCTGTCTGGCTTGGCTATATTAAAGTACATAGCTCTAAGACAGGCAGGAGTGGAAATGTAATTTGTGAAGAATTATTAGAAGGGAGAGAGCCCCTAACGAGATGAGTAATTCAGAAGTCATGATACCAATCCTATTTCTCCCAGCAGTATCTTTGGCAGCTAAGTGGTTTCTCTTTCTCTTTCCCCCCTACTTTTCTGTGTTCAAAGGGTTAACAGCAAACCAGACTGAAGTGGCATGTTTTACCATGTCTTCTGCATGACTGATACTGCAATCGATCTGCAGCGGTTCATTTTCTCTCTGGAATCTCTGCATACTGAGAACAAATACAAACACATGTGGAACCAATAGGAAGCAGACCAAGGGGTTTAAGGGCGCGTACCAACCTATGTCAGAAAGTTCTCACTTAACAGATGGGGCAATTAATAAAACAGTCAAGTGGTATGACTGCGTCAAGGTGCCTTTAAGTGCTAACAATCCTCTTTTGTCTTACTACTGTAGCGTACAGATGGATTCCAACTGAGAATAAGCACTGCATTGTGCCCATGTTTGCCGTCATACAGTGTCACAGTATTTATAGGGTGCCAGGTGTCCAATGCCTTTTATTTTAAAGACAAATAGGAAACTGGTTCCCTCCCTTCTAATTCCCCCCCTGCTCTAGCATTTCAAGTGATGAAGTGATCACTAATCTGGGTAGAATTAAACTCTACAAGTAAATCAGCCTTTTTATCAATTTGTAAAGAAGGGACTTGCCCTAAAATAATGCTAACACAATGCAGCCTCAGTTAACATGCATCTTTACTGTATTGATCCTACACAAGAAAGCACTTTATAGGGCAGTGCACACCCTGCAGTATGCCTCATTACATCATATGTTGATTCCCAGAATTAAATAATGATTTTCACCTCTCATCTTGAGTATGAAATGTAAAACTCTGGCTATTTCCCATTTAATTTTTACCAAGATTACTAGTCTGCCTGTCCTGACCAAATTCCACTGTCCTTCTCTATGCCTGTGTCACATCTTTGTTCCCCTTTCCATCTCTTCCTTTCCCCTCTCTTTCTTTCCCATTATCTTCCTTCTCAATGTTGCATACCACAGCTGGCACAGGACAACTTTAATCCTTGGAGATGGCTGTTCTCAGTTAAGCACAAACTGTTTTACAGTTTTGGTCACCTTTCAGATGATAACACTTTAAAAATGCTCGTAGGATCAAAAGAAAGTATAATAATTTTTGATTTGTTTTTTCTGTACCTCACCAAACTTTACTTTTCAGTCCAGGACAGAAAAAGAGCAGTGAAAGTGACGTTGTTTCCTCAGGATCACTGACTTACAGACCTACAATCACCACATGCTGCTCAGCTGCCAGTTCTTATGCAAGCAGGGCACTAGAAGGGCATTCAGCAAGACTCTTGATGCGCAGGTGTTCTGATGATCTTTTGAATTTTACTTTGTCCCTGCATTTAAGCACTAAATGGAGAAGTGGAGTCTAGCAAAAAGACACCATTGCAAGATATTGGAGTGTTCTAGTTCTGTTGTTGCAGTGTGTGTTTGATTATGTCACCTTCACATTATTGCTTTGTCATGCCATGCTGAATAACTAATAATCGGTTTACCCAGTGATTTGTGCGTTATTGTTATTGTTATTATTATTGTTACCGATATTATACTTTTAACCTCAGGCATACATCAGAAAAAACAGAAGACTAATTCGTGTCTCAGAGCAGATAGGAAAGAGCATCCCTTCATCAGCTCCAGAAATACTCTGCTCATGGTAAAGTTGAAAAAAAGGAGAAAAAAAATGTTTATTTTGATCTTTATTTCTTCTTTATTTTATACATAACAATGGCATGGCCTCAAACTGTTTTTCACTCTGGTGAGTAAGGTTTGCAGGATCAAGTCCTGGCTATTATAAAGGTAATGAGCCTGTCAACTCACCGAAAATTGATGGGGTTGCCCCCACCCATTTGTGAAATCATTAAATTAAATGCCACTCACGGAGAAATCTCTTCACTATGACCGACAACAACTACATACAGTTTCTCCCATTGTTATTTGTTCCAATTTAAAATACCATTTGCTGTTGGTTTTCTTTCACTTTTTTGTTTTCACTCAGCATATATGCCAGCTAATCAGTTCACCAGGAGGACAATCTCTTGACTATAGACAAGATTTTAAATTAAGGCTGGAGAAGACTTGTAGAAAACCTGCATTTGATCAAAATGAACCAAAATGGCTGTAAATTCAAAGACCAGTTATTTGCAATAAACTAATTACAAACATTCATAAGCTTGAATCTGGAGCAAAAACTAAGTCTAAGGATATGCAGCATGATGTAAAGAAGCTTCAGCCAACCTTAACCAAATTGAGTCCTACAGCTGCACTAGTGCCAGTTACTCCTCTAGATAGCAAGCTTGGCAGGCATCTCCCAAGCTACTGCGACCTTACCTGTGTGGACTCAGAGAGCAGCATGTTGCCATGCTCAACGGTGTGCCATACCTGCCCACACCTTTGCGGTGGGCTGCAGAGCATGCAGACAAATTGAGGTAGTCTTACTCGTGTGTCTACAATATGTCATCCTTGTCCAAACATCCACTAGCACTTGCAGTGAAAAGGAGTAACAATGCTAGTGGAAGGACTACCATGTCAACTTTTCAGAATAAAAATGACACCATCCTTTCCTCCTGTGGGATCTTTATCATCCTTGTCATGACTAAGGTCTTGCACTAATGCAGCTGTAGGGCTCAGTTTGGTTAGGGCTGGCTGGATTCTTTGCCTCATGCTGCATATCCATTATTAATAGATTAAGACATTACTTATAGAGGAGAAATAGCCACACTGAAGTTCAACTGGATTCTCCTCATCCCCTGTAAGCCACCTAGGACACCTACCACATCTGCCTACAGTTAAGGGAATAAATGTCTACAGTGATCCATGGACGTGTAGGCATCTCATCTGCACAGGAAAGAAAGGGACTGTAGACACAGCACACATCAGACAATTCTTTCCAAGTTGTACCATGCTACGGCAATATACTAATGTCCAAGGGGGTGATGTGTTCCAGCAATTTCCATAAAGCTCAAACTGTTGGCCCTCCTCAGCATTTTCTTCTATACCTTTCAACTTATCTATGTCATTTTTGCAGCATAATAGCTCTTGTATGGCTGGTCAGATCCTCAGTAGGTGAAAACCATGTAACTCCTGAGAAACCCCCAATCTACACCAGCACAAGTTGTGCTTTGCATTGGGTCTATCACTGTAAAGCAACACAAATGTTCTTATTTCTGACCCATGAACAGACACTCAACTTTCTCATTGTTACTTGAATTTGCTGCCAAAATTGATTATGCTCCTTGCTGCAACCACCGTTGATACTAAAAAATTGCTGCTGCAGATGTGCCAGATGGTATTGCAGACCAACACAAGGCTGACATTATAAACATCTTTTAGTTCAAGAGCCTTTCACAGTAGCAGAAACTCTTTCATAATTGCACAAATAACAAAAAATTTACTGGTATCTTATTTCTCATCCCAAAGTTATTGGAAGCTTCTTTCCATTTCTTAATCTATATGTTTATAGCAACCAGATCTAGAAGTCATAACATTCCTATTTCTTTTATTCCACTGACAGTCAATGAATTCAGGATGAAACAGAACAGAAAACCACATTCTGCAGATTTTCCCATGTCCTGTGCAGAGCTCCTTCAGAGACAAGATAGCTGATTCACACCTTCACCACTACACTCTTGGTCATCATTTGCATGTTTTGCATCCTCTTTTTTTAAGATCTAGTTGCAATTTATCTCAGTGGTTTCAGAAGATGCTTTTGGGTCTCACAGACAAGCAGGTATATTGCTAGATATGCCTACTGGGAAGAGATAAGAAAAAAAGCAAATTCCACTTCCGAGTTTTGACTGTCCTTCAAATACAATCTGATTCAGCAGTCCCCTCCTGACATGTCTTGCCTGCTTGGCTGCTGAATAGATAGCTAAATTAGTTATCTGGTTGCCTGTATAGATGTATCAAATTCATAAATTGATTCAGACTGCTTTTCAGGTGGAAGGCATCAAAGACAGCCAGAAGGCTTTCAGGTTGGAGGACTGCAGTCACATAAAGAGCTCCTTCTCTCTCCTCCATCTTAGGAGCTTCCAGGACTCAGCACAGCACTAAGAGTTTCAGAGAGTGACTGGGGAAGAGACATTGCCCAGGCAGCTGGGAAACACGCTTGTTCAGCGCACCCACACTGCAGCTTTGGCCAGCTGGACTTGCATACAACACCTCACAGAGGTTAAAGCACAATGCTAGGATGGCACTAGTGGGACAAAAACACCTGGTCTGACTTGTGGTTTGAGCTGTAACAGACCAAATAAGCAGAAGCATATCTGCATTGCCCAGTGATAGTGAAGACAGATCTAGTCAGATCAAGCTAACCTAGCAACTAATGCAAATACAGTGTTCTAGAAATGAACCCCAATGGGCTGGGCACATACAGATGGGTAGTTTCAGTTCCATGCATACTAAAGTGTGGCTGATGCACAGCCTACCAGAAAACAAATATGTGTATAATGCGTCAGTTATATTAAGCCCCAGTTATGTATTAAGCAATCACACCCTCTCCCCATCCCTCCTCCCACTTACCCGTGCAACGCACTAATCTAACAGCAAATATTTCAATAAAAGGCTCCTTTGGTTTTGTATCATGGTATTGTTTTGAGAAAACAAGTTTATAGTTTTTGTAATGTCCATCTTCCCTTTCCCAAACACATTGCTTCCTGCCAATCATGCAAGAACACAGAGTACCAAGCACTTTGACAGGATGTTTGTTTGCTGCAGCCACTAGCCAAGTTGCAAGTCTCAGCACTTATACTGAATATCCAAGCATAAGAAAATGTCTTGAACAATTATTTTAACATTAATAGGGTTGTTTGTAATCTGAAACAGCAACAGATTATTCCCAAGTGAGGAAAAGTTGCTGGTGAACCCATAACCTTCAACAGTTTTCATATTCTAACAGATCTGCAGAGCAGGTATCAGACAACTTACAATGTTCTCTTAAACACAACTAGATCTTTTCAGTATTGTCAGTAAAGTAACAGATAATACCAGCATTCCCCAGGCTGAGAGCCTGAAGACTATTTTGTCATTTTTTGCAAAAAGTCATCTAAAATAGTCACTAGTTAACATTCCGTAGGCACACTTCTACTCTGATTACAAAGCACCATTATTTCAGGACATCAAATATTGATGTAACACTGTGAGATATAGTGGGAAGGCAATCAGAATGGCCTGCCATGAATCTCAGGAGCTCATTATGCATTTTCTATGCGCCACTTCATACACTGCTGTTAACCTGCTCTTGTATCTTCCAGATAAAAACCAGCTGGGGCATATTTGGATCCCTGTGGCAGAAGAGGCTGGGTCACTTTACACAAAATGGTGGTAGTTGTGCCTGTTGGACAAAAGAAAGGAAGGACCCCAAGACAGATGAGATCCGGGCAACAGCTTAAGCAGTGGTTTGTGTAGTATTATTACTCTGTATTAACTATAAAGCCACCCAGGAAGGAGGATTAATTCAGAACATAACTAAAGGTTCACACTGATCACAGCATAGAGAATGAGTCTCTTCACTGGCTTATGCCTCCCTCTGTCAATCCATTCTTAAGTGTTGGGAAGTTTCTGGAAATATTCTATGCCTCCTTACATATCACAGGTATTGCAGTGAGTGTGCTCAGACTCAGCGTACTTTTTTTTTCTCAGATGGCATGAAAATGAAGTATGTGACAACAACTAAGTTAACATTTGGGACAGGACTTTAAAAAGCCACAGGTTTCTGAAGATATATTTCAGAATACCTCAAGATTCAGTTTAAGGTAAGGAAGTGTCACACAAAATATCCATTTTGGGAGACGTATGCAGTGTCACATAGATGCACAGCTCTGAGTGGTGGAGTGTCTCCATTCCCAAACTAACGATTGCTTACCTTCTAGGCACCTACATAGTTCTTAGGTTTCCAGCTTGCATCTTTTCTCAAAACAATCAGCTGCATTACCCCACAACAGCTTGCTATGCCTGAATTTGTGGGTAACACAAGAAAAAGCAGTGCTTTTGAGAAGCCTTCAGAGTGGGGCTTTCCTGAGTTGTTGACTTGCACATACATGGAACACACCAATAACTGAGCCTGTAGACATCTGTCAATAGTATATTGACCCAGGAACTGAAAGGATAGTCAACCTCAATAGGCAGTGTTGATTGGGTTTTTTCTGTTATTGACTGACTAGTCAAATAGACTTCCCAGAGATTTAATTCTAAATGAGCAAGAAAAATAACCTATGTAAACAGAAACATACCTGTGTCACAGTTTATTTAGCCAGCCCCCTCGGCAGTCTCTTCTCTGTCTTAATGATCTGAGACCGGTGCGCATTCATTCCTACAACCTTTGCTCTTTGCACCTCCAACATAAAAGCCTGATCTTTCATCCCGACAGCCTCAATGGACTGAAGCCAAAGTGACCTCTCAAGTCCACATTATGATTTGCAGCTTCTGCAAATAACTGTGCTAATCACATATGTGGAGATTATCTATGTCCTCAATGAATCTTCTAGAAATAAGGTCCTGTGTTTAAGGACCTTACAAGGACTCAGAAGACGTAAAGTAAGTTTGTTTTTCTGCTACCAGTTTCCTGTTATGCCATAGGATATATTACTTTGTCTTCCTGGCTGTAGCTGGACTGAGTGGAGGATGGGTGCCATTACACATGCCACAGTCCTGTGCTCCCAGCTTCCAGGGCTGGGGACATGGCCAAAGTACTCCCTGGCTCTACTGGACCCATACCTTCCAACAGAAATCCAGACACAGAATAGTGCTACGCTGGCTCTGGGTCTTCACTTGACTATGGAGTTGGAACAATGTCATAGCAGACCTGGGAAGCACTCTTAGATGCACCAGACTAGTTATGGCCTTTGCCATAATTGTTCATTTATAGAAAGACAGTAAAAATATGTTTCCTTCTGCACTTAGACTCTTTACATTTAAAGGGTTTTTTCAGATAGTGAGCAGCTGCAAGGTTTTGTAAACAGAGGTTATGAGTTTTCATAATATCTACTTGCTGCATCTTCTGTCTGGGCTCAGGCTTTCGACATACCATAGACACAAAATGCTGAAGATGACACATACTTACCGTGCAGCTGTGAAAGGCTTTACTTGAGATCAGAACATGCTCTAGGCTGATCATTTTCACTGCCCTATGTAAAGACAGCCTTTCATACCAGCCATTCTCGCACAGCAAAACCTGGAAAATAACAAATGCAGAGAGAGAACATGCAAAGAAAGACAGTATAATGATATGAAGAAACAAATCCAGCCTACTTTAGGTAATGAGCGTTTGCATTTGTTTCTGCTCCATGCTGTATTTTAGCACTTAGGTACTGTGGTGACTGAATGTCTATCTAAAACAGATATATCAGCTAGATTAAACAGGCAGCTTTTTTTTTTTTATCCCTGGCTGTAACTCTCCATGAATACTGTCACAAGACCTTGAGGAATTTTCTTGTTCAAGACCCTAGAGGTCACTGACCATATTGTTCTACCCAGGCATGTTAGAGTGTGGATCGCAAAAACCGCATGGGAGAGCTACTTCTTCACAGCTGCAGGGAAGAATTCTTTTCAGAACAGAAAGCATCAGAAATCATAACACAGGCTTTAGTTAGAGTTGAAAGGAAAGTACAAGCAAAATTTAAGTTGTGGGTCTGAAATCTCATTTTAAAAATATATTCAGACAGCTATTAGGTATTGAAAATATTTTAACTTTCAAAATCAAGCTGTTGCAATTCTATTTCACAGACCCTGCAAACAGCAAAACAAAAAGGGGTTTTTTTACAGTAAGAAGCAGACTTCACCAAAAAATAAAAAGAAAAGAAAAAAAAAGGAAAAACTAATGAAACAAGGGGTTAAGTGAATTTCGTTTTGTTCCTTACATAAGTTTTGGTGTTGTAAAATATGGCACGTTTTGTACTGTATGTTCCCTCAGAAAGCCAAACAGAAACTTGTCATCATGGTTTTGAGAGCACAAGGCCTCTCCTTTCTCATGTTTCAACTAAACAGTCTCCACTTGGGCTGAGGAACATATCATATATCATAAATCACTCTCTGATAGATATTTGGCAGCTAGTCAGCACCCTAGGCTATGCAACATACAGTATGGAACATTTTTAAGGTGGTATCTAGATTTTGTAACTTAAAGACTTAATAGCATCTCAAAACATTTTACTACTTCCTGATACAAAAAAAAAAGAAAAAGAAAAAGAGCCAGGAAAGCAGAATTCTCCATATGGTTTTAGGTTCTGAATAATACATGCATATATACATATACATATAAAATAAGGCATGGAACTGTAAACCTGCAATGTTTATTCAACAGAATTAAAACGAAAAATAAATTAAAGAGCATGATTACAGCTAACCCTTATAGCAATGAAATAGCAAAGAAGTATGGGAATCTATTTTTCATCTGTTAAAAATCTTAACTATTTCATTGCCTTGGAAGACAAGGGGTTTTAGATACCGGAGCACATACAGTGCAGACTCTGGTGGTTTTGATAAGAAGATTTAATCCAAAGTTTTTTATCTTGTCAGTTATTTATGAAATGAAGTGCATGCATAAGGGAGAGAGAGCGCTGATGAGAAAAATGGCATTAAGTAGAGTACAAAAATGATGGTAATTAACCCCTTCACTGCAGTGTGTCATTGGTCGACTCCAGAAGGTATCCTCTATCATAATTTCAGGGCAGTGGCAGCTGCTAGGAAGTATGTATTGATTGACAAGGTTATACAAGAACTGTTTCTCTGAGTTTATGCAGTGTGTCATGGGACACTTATGGGTTAACTTTATGTTTTTGGGACGTGTCATAGTGTTCTCAATGTACTTAGACTGAGCAGTTCTTAGAAGGATGAAATGGAAACAGGAGGAATTGCAGAGCATGTGGTATGGGGGTTGGATTGGAAGAAGCAGAAACGCATGAGGAAAAAAAGAAAGCTGCTGCAAAAAATCCAGAGCAAGTTACACTGAAATTTGGTGTTTACTGAGTTTTTGAAGAATGAAGTGTGAAGTTCTAAATATTTTCTTTTATTTAAACTCTAATCTTATTAACATTTGAGACTGCAAAGAAAATTACACTTACATTATTTTGCTTAAACTGGATGCCACTTTTGTTTAATTTATGCAGTGTTTTTGCAATGGTTTATTTTATTTAAAATGAGACTGTGAAATATTATAACTCGGTCACTGCTTTGCCTTAGTCAGACAGGTTGTTCATGCTGAAAAAATACAGCATTTATGCTTAAATCCAACCACTACTTGATTATCAAACTTAAAATCAAGGACAAACAATCAAGAGCCTTCTGATCTTAAAATGCTGAAAATGTAGGTAGACATTTTGCCTATTAACCTCTCTCTCTCTGAAGTTTTCTAAAGCTAAGCATATAACATTTGACAGGCAATACCACATTGCACATTTCCAAAATGGTCAGTACAATGACATGGAACAGAGATGTTCTTCCTTGTTGTTTGCATGTTTGATAGTTTCACTCATCATCTGAATATCAACAGAGGACTCTGCAAAGTAGCTGATACAATGCATTAGCGAAAATACATTTTCTCTGCTCTTTATAAAGACAGTTCTCTGAGTGGGCAGCAAGTTATTTAAAACATCAAGAAATGAGAAGTCTTTCCTAATTTTTGACCTTGCTGCTCCTTCAACTCACAGTCTAAATGATTAACATCCTGTTTATGTAAATGCATATGCCTACTCAGGCATGCTACAATAACATGCTACAAAGGTCATATAGTGGTTTCTATTTTAACCTTCTTTTCCTGTATCTCTGAATTTCAATTTTTCACTTTTCAGTCTTGAAAAACACTGCAGAACTTTGCAGTCTTGATCCATACCTGGAGGAGACTTACTTATTTATTACTTATCAGGTCAAGCAGGTCATGCTTAGCCCTTGTGGATCTCAGGATTTCCTACAAAGCATTTCTTATTGTATAAATACATATGTGCATGTTTATAAACTATATTGTATTCTCCGAGAACTAAGATAAGGTTAAAAAAAAGGTACAGCCCATAGATGTGTCTATGCTTTACAACCAAGCTCCCAACATTCCTGTTAACAATTTGTGAATCTATATTTAAATCTATATTTAAATTAATTTTTTTAATTTAACCTTATTATTATTATTATTAATGAATATCATAGCCGCAATACAATAAAAAGGTATAGCCAAATAGACAGAGGTATTGCATGCAGTATTTAAACCTGATAGTCTGGCCCAAAACACCATGAAAATCAACATATTTAATCCTGTAGTTTGCAAAACAATTTGAACACACACAAAAGAGCTTTTTTTTACCACCTTTTCAACAGTTAAGGAGACCATGTTCTTCCAAATGCTTCAGCTATATGTTTGCTTTCATGTCTGGATATTAATGAATTAGTGCATTACACAAACAATTTTGAGAAGGAGTCACACTCTGTCATTCATATATGCAAACTCTATGTATGAAACTGCAAGAACCGAACCCCACCAAGACTGGTAGAGCTTTTCTGGTGTTGGCCAGTGATGAAAGAAGGCAGTATCCTCAGTACTAGACTTGCTGCCTTGGTGTCCCTAATGGCCCCTTATTTCTGCAAGCACTCCCTCAAGTTGCTGTTAAGAATGGAGATCAAATGCAGAACTGACTGTGTATTGGCAGACATCAGCAGATCAACAAGAGGGCATAAAATGGTTCAAGAGATGAAGCAGAGCACCATCAGAGTCTACAGACTAAGGAAATGACAAGCCAGGCTGTGAGAGACAATTACATTTTGAACAGCAGTAAAGATTCCTTGTGTTATGCCAGCCTGTACCATGGTTAGGACCTCTTTCTAATCCTCATTACACAGAATGAAACTATTTATTTATTTATTTTTATGTGACACAATAATGCTTTTTAGTAGTTTTGCTAACAATAAGTACAGTTAGACCACCACTGTTGTGCAGACTGCATACCAAATGAAGGCCCAACTTCACAGTTGTCTTGATGGGCTTTGAAACAAATCACTGGTAAATCATGTATTGATGGAAAGGAAAAGATAAGTGTACAAAGTCAAGGATGAAAACTGTTATAGTAAGTGAATCATGTACTCCTGGGGGCTTTTATATTTTGTTCTAACAAGGCCTATCAGATGCAAAAATCGAGAAAGAAGCTCATAAAGCAAACATTTCAAAATATCTTGTTAGTATTAATGTAAATGAAGCTTTGTTAAAATTTCAAATGCTGCATATATTGTTTTCCCCACTGGGAAAAAAAAAAAAAAAGGCAAGCTAAATAAATCCCCACTACACCTAGTGAAACCAGCAAACCATTCTCCAGGAATGTGTTTAGCTACAAAATTAGATTTTCTCTCTCTTGGTAGACAACACCAACACACTTCAGTGAGTCAGGCTACAGCCTGCCTGTACTCTTCACAACTGGACTGTACAGGAATGTATCAAACTTTGTTTTCCCATGTCTTGAGTGAATGGGGTGGGCAGTCCAAAATGGGGTGTAACTGGTTCTAGTCCTGGTGGTGTCAAGACATTACATGTCTTCTGAAGGAGACCTTTGCTGGGCTGGGAGTTTCAGAAGATATATTACCTCATCTGTTATTGACCTCAGCATGATTTGTGCAAACAGTTTTTAAGAGCTGACCTGTAAATGAACAGCAAAAGGAAGGGACAATAGTAATGTATGATAGCATATTTCCATACCACACATTAGTACAGGATAGGAATAAAAACATGGTAGCAATGGGTTTATGTCTACTTAAATATGTGTCTAAATCTGTATTATGTCAATATGTCTGTCTTAGTATCAGCATTGAGGTTACATAAGTCAACCTAGAGCATGTTAGTGTTAGAACTTCACTTTGCATTTTAGAATTATTTTGGTTATATTAAATATTCACAGGAAAAATAGAATTATTGAACTGGAAAAACCTGGGCACCTCTAGAGTGAGGCAGCTCTAACTAGCAATATTAAAGATCTCATTTTGATCCTTGTTCTTTTCTCCTGTGTTTTAGATCGCAGGTGATTTCTTGCACCTGAGGAAATTTTATGTTCATGTTTAAATCTTCAAAAGACTTTTATAAGCCTACATATAAGGCTAAAAATAGGCATCCACTACCACTGAAATTCAGTAAATTGAATATCTGAATCTGTAAGGTATCTTTGAAAGTGTTGGGCTTGTTCTATTGAATAAATTATGAACTTGACCTTAACCTTTGAGTTGTATCCTCAGCTTCAGTCTGAAATAGAGCAGAGCAAAAACGTATCTTCCTAAGTTATCTTTGAACAGTGTCCACTCAAGCAAGCCTTTTGGGGCTCTTACTATTAATAGGAAAACAAAATAAAATTCAGGAGACTTACTACAACAGAATACATTGCAACTGTGAACACTGAATTTTGATTAAGTATTCACATTTAGTTTTAATTCCTCCCTGCTTCTTTCCTACATAATGTCTATTTAGAAATACCTGAAAATATATCAATGAGGGAGAAGAGAAAGGGATGCTTATTACTAGAGAAGAGTCAGTCAAAGTGTTAGTCTTCCTTGCCTTTAAAAGAGCAGCCTTGATGACTAAAGTAGACCTCATTTTGGGGGAGGTGGGAGGGAGAACATTATTCATTATTAATTATAAAATGGGCCATATAAAAGGGAAAAACTGACAGGCTAGTAAGATTTCTGAGCTGAGATGTTATCTTCTATAATTCAATTGTCATACTTATTAAACAAAACCAGAAACATCACTTCCACCAGTGACATTAAATAATGGGTCCCAGACACTTCTTTATGTTGTGGACAGAACAAAACCTTTGACTTTGTGTCTGAGTGCACAACAAAAACAGGGCATCTGGGAGGAACCAGGCTACCTTTTCAAGGAAACCAGCTTGCACATTTTCTCTTTTTGATGCCATAAACTGACCATGAGTGCATCCAAACCCTAAAATGTTTAAACAAGGTGTCAGCTACAGGAGTCAGGTTTTATTATTTCCTGAATAATCTTTACTCGTCTTCACAGAATGGATCCCAGCCAGCTGCTTTCCAAGCTATGGGAACACTTCCCATAAACTGCTATTTCCATGTGAAGATAAACAACAGTGGAATCCTTCACACTCACAAGACAGATATGAATATGAGACAAAGAAGGGGAAATAAAGAAGGAATAGCCTCTGCAGTGAGCTAAAACTTGCCTCAGTAGAGGTTTAATTCACTAAACTTTTTCTAATTGTAAAAGTTCCAGCAAGTCCCTTGGGAAGAAAGACATGTGGAAGGCAGCCTGGCTGCACATAGTCCTTCAGGTGCCAGCATTTCTGGTAAGGGGATCTGTGGACGTACGAAGCTGCAGTATGCAGTGCTTCAGGGAATGGCAATGGTTTTTGCACAGGATGAGGAGAACCTGAGCGCTCTCTGCACTAGGAAGCCCTCTAACCAGTCTGGAATTTCTGCAATATTGCTCACAGCGGCTAGGAATGGCTTCTTTCATATTCACCTAAAAGGCAGTTTAACAAACTGGTCTGACTCTCCACAACATTTTCTTAAAATGCAGCTGTAGAATGGTCATCTGATTTAAAAAAACAAAATCTCCGTTTGAAACTTAAACAAATTGCCTAATGTTAAACCACCGCTAAAAAATATGTACTGTAGGACCTTGTAGCCCTATGCTGGATGAGTAGATGAGTTTCCCCTACTTTCTTACTTAACCTACTGTTTTAGAGGGATGATCTCTCCCAATTACTCACCACACACCTTCAGAAACAGCACTGCAAATGTCACCACAGCACTGAACAGCACCGATCTGAGGATCTGATTTGAGGAATTTTTCTTCAAAGAGCAGCCAGCAAATACAAACTTCTGAACTTGACTTTCTGTAGAATATTGCTGTCTAGGGCCAGGCACTGCTTGGTACAGAGTAATTTTCACCACAAGGACCACCAGTAGCAGTGTAAGATACCTGCCATGGAAAGTGGGCATGGCAAGTATCCTATAATAAAGGCTAGAGGCTTCAGCCTAACTCCAAAGGAACTGTTTCTTTACATTATGAAAGTTATAAATGACTGCTTTACCTAAAAATGAAAACTCCACTTCCATTAAAGAAAAAAATAAAAAACCCAAAAAAACAAAACTCACCTTGCAGTTTTGGAATACTTATGCCCTGTCCTCTGCGAGGTGTTGGATGGAGCACCTCCAAGCACCCAGTCAGATTTAGAAACCTGATCTGGACCCTGTATTTCATTTGGTCTTGCTATTTAAACACGCAGAAGAAACTCTCTTCTATTCAGCTGACAATGCAAACAGTAATCCACTCTATTTTTATACAATGGAAACACAATCAGAATTTATTCATAAAGCACCCCCCCACCTTAAGCATGTTGTATGCTTAACATGTTGTTAAGCATTAGCATGTTGTATGCATGTTGTACACATCCAACCTTCTACGCAGTGAAAACACAAAGTCTTTATGGTTACTGATGAAATCAACAGTTCATCATGTTTTATTCACTGAAAAGGAAGAAGCGACTTGGCCATATTCCTGGAGGAAAGATAGCCTGTCATATTTGCCAAGATTTATTTGTGAAAAAGCACTCAGGATGATATTTTTTGTGCAACCCCCACTGTTTCTCCTTTGAGCACCATTATCAGAAACTGAGTTTCAGGGATTCATTTGAAGTCAAAATCACAAGCAGTCAAGGAGGGCTTTTCTCTACTACAGTCATTGGCTCCTTCACTTAGTTATTCAAAATTTCCTTATAATTATGATTGCATATTTTAACGTCATGCATCTGGTTCTGCCTCTCCCCTCATTTATTTCCCTGTTCCCAAGATAATTACATTTTGACAAAAATTTATTGAGACATCTGGTTTTTGCTTCAGATCTCCAGGTCATTCTGCAGCCGTAACAGCAGCACAGCACAGCTCAGCCTTTTTCACCAAGGAGAGGGCTGCAGTAACGAAACTGATGGCCAGATTGGGGGAATCTCAGTATAAATCTGCCAGCTAGTTTAAGGTGGAAAGTGGCAGGATACTGGGGAATGGAAGGGGAGATGAAGACGAGCATCTTTCTGATAATGCTATCCTTCCAGCACTTCTAGTTCACCTCTAATAAAGCTAACACAAAATCAGCAGTGCCAGCAAGCAATCACTCGGACTGTCAGGAAATGCTGAATTATTGCAGCAAGGGACAGGTAAGACTGGCAAAAGTAAAAGGCATTTTTCATAGCACAGTAGGCAGAATCTAGATTAGAGCATTTTGTGAAATGGCAGGCAGGAATAAAACGATCCATTGAAAGGAGGGGGCCATGTATTCAAATACCTGTGTTTAAAACCACTGCCATCTTGGCCGGCCCAAATTTGGGGCTGTGGCACAGTAACCCAGATTACATTTCAGCGTCCTGTCTTGCATGTAGCTACCTTAGAATTTAACACATACAGGAGGAAAATAGTGTGATTTAAAGGCTGCACGATCAGATGTTACTCAGGAGAAGAAGCAGGAGCTAGAGTGCTTTGTACCTGCTGCCACCACAACTTAGTCCTAAAATTAACTGCCAGTCTCCCTTAGTGGTGGTAATACTTCCCTTTTTTCTCCATTCACTTTGAGCACGCATTACAAATATTATGTGGATGGTCAGCTGCATTTCCTATCTCATGAACTACCAAAATAGCATCCAAAATACTCAGTGAATGCTGACATTAACCCAGCATTCATGTTCAGCTAGGGTAGGGAGAACAAGTTATTATTAGGAGTCTAAAGGGCACTTTAATAAACCCCTCCCAAATCCCAAATAAACCACAGTTTATCATTATTAAAGGTCATCTTAGCTAAATCCTACATAGTGAAAAGTTTCCTGGTACTCCATAGGACTCCTGTCACAAAACACAAAGTTAGCTTTCTAAAACTAACAGAAAAAGTTAACTTTTCCAGCCTTTCTTTAACCAGAGAAAGATCCATTTTGTATCATGACATCAGTGACTTACTGCCTCATCGCATTTTGGATGGCAGGAGCTGCTTTCTTGTAGAAACAGTTTGTCTTTCAGCTTTGGAAGTTAACCACTTCTCTTGAAGATGTGATGTTTCCTCTATACCCCAGGGCAAACCATGCAGCTTACACTCTAACCATCCCTTTAAGAAAGACAGAGTGTTCATGGGCCACAAAAGGAGTTACTTTATGCACTAACTATTTTTATGTGAACTGAAACTAGTTAGTAGCCATCCCCCAAAGGGAAAGATGCGCCACAAAGAGAATAGGTGATCCTTATTGCCTGTGAACTCCACAGATTAAAACAGCACAAGAGAAAGAGCAAAAAGATTTTTCTTTAATAATATATCACAGCAATTCCTTGGGTTAGGTCATTAGGTTCAGAAGGAAATAACTTACAAATGGTACTACACAATTGC
The DNA here is from genome assembly GCF_034638445.1 of Ciconia boyciana. NCBI lineage: Eukaryota > Metazoa > Chordata > Aves > Ciconiiformes > Ciconiidae > Ciconia > Ciconia boyciana. The sequence continues at coordinate 51,899,240 of NC_132937.1, forward strand.
AATTGCAAAGTTTAGTTGGCCTTTGCAGAGAACTTCTTCCCTTGCACTTCTTCCCTTCCCTCAGAGTGATCACCGGGCATTTCTGCTTGCTGGACAATTTTGTGATGGGTGCTTTTGGTAAGCAGATCTATTCCTCTTCCTAGTTTCTTTGTTGTCACCTCTGTTTTAATGGTTTCCATGTAAACTGCTGCATTTGAGCAAAACCAGCCTGCCTTTGAGAAGTTAAAGAGGTATGTTTTGGAGAAGGGAGCAGGGAAGGACCTACTACCTTAACTAGTTCCCATATCTCTGTGAAAACGAATCTTCCACACCCACCCACGACCCTGGGGAAGCTGCTGAATGCAGGGTGCATATACAGGTGAGCACATGGACCATTGCCAAATGCTGTTCCACTTGTTCACCCAAACATTTCCCTTGAGAAATTGCCCTTTACGGGATATATGAGGTGTAAATTCAATCTCCATCTTCACTCAGTTTCTGTCATTTACTGAGCTTACATTGCCAGCTGTGCCAAGCCATGTCGGTTGGACTAGTGATGAGGATGTCAGCTTTAGAGGTTACCCCAAGAGGCCCTGCAAACTCATCTCAGCTGTAGAACTCATTTCAGTCTCAGATGAGATCATTCAGATGAGACAGGCAGCGTATCAGCTGCATGATATCTCTTTTGCAGCATGAGGAAAGTGCACTGTTGAGAGAAGCTCATAAAAACCTACTTAAAAACAAAAAGGAACTCAAACATCGTTCGCTTGCCCTCATTACATTTTCTGTAGATACAAACATGATGACCCAAGCTATTTCTACTTAAACCCAAACTGAATGTGTAGGGAAGAAAACAAACAAATAAACAAACAAAACCCACAAAGCAAATTCCTTGATTTTTCCATGTATTAGTAGAATCGAGTGCAGTTTATTTAACTTCATGAAATCTCTGACAATAGGCATTGACAAAGAGGATGAAATGTATCTAGGGCAAAGGAAGACCCAAACTCCTGCAGCTGACGTGTTTGTTAAAGCCAGATGTTTTGCTGGCTGCTCAGATTTGATAAATGTTACAACGATAATGACCACTGTATAACAGTAATTTTATCTCACAGAGCCATTCATAATTTTTTTCCCATGTCATTGTTCACAAAGGCACAATGTATGTCGTTTATTAAAACAGAAATGTTTCTGTAAATGTGTAGTGTGTGCTCTTATTTGTTGGCTGCTATGTGTTCCTGTGGTTTAATGCATCTGTTTATGCCACATGTGCTATGGCAAGTTTTATCTGACACGAACAAAAAGCATTTTGATTCCTGAATTAATAATACACAAATCAGAACTGTGACTGAACAAGAGCCATTCAAACAGTTTGAGCAAACACAATGTTTTAGTTTAATCCAATTAATAAAACAGCAAGTCTTCTTCTTGAGTGTTCAAATCTTTTCTGTTTTCATAGGTAACGGTATTTTACAAGCCTTCAGGACACTTCTGGAATATTTTCAGTAAAAGGAGACAGAAAAATATACACGCTGCTATCTTACATGTTGCATTTGCACTGTTCATTGTAGGGACTTGCTAAATTGGCTTTTTGGAAAGACATTAATCCCATAATAATGCTGTCAGTGCTCTAAAGGTGTTCTTAAACCAAGACCAGCAAAAGTGTTGTTCTTACTTTACCTCTCTCTGATGTCAGGTTTCTTTAGCCTGCTCCCAGTCTGAATCTGAATTTACTTCTGCTGTGAGAGCTCTCAAAGTATTGTGTTTGAAACCCAACGTGTCACTGAATTGCAACATAGAATAGCTCAATCCTATAAGGCCCAGCAAGAAGCAGCAAAGGATTTTAGTTGTTCTAAAATGCAGTCCTGAGACTGTATCTCAGTCACAAGGGCAGAACTTCCTAAATCCCATCCAAGAAACATTTTGTGCATTCCTGATAGGAAAAAAGTGGTTTGGTATTCTTCAAAACAATATGCATCCACAAAATCATTCTTTTTTTTCCTTCTTCTTTTCAAGCATGCAGTACCACAAGACCTGAGTGTCTCATGACATGAGAATTAACACAATGAGCAGGCATGTTGGGGATGCTATCTGAGGAAAGTTCTAACAGAGTGATCTACAGCCTGATTTTGGAGTCCCAGATCCTGAAATAGCTGACAGTACTCCACCAGAAGTCAAACATTCAGCCATACCAAAAGAATGGCTGAGAATCAACGAGGTGTGTTTGGATCGTTTTTCCACCAGCTGTGCCTCCTGCAGGAACTCCTGGAATAGGACTGCAGCACACCTCTGTGCTTCCCTTCACTCCAAAATTATTGTTGTGGGACAGGAGAAATGCCTGGTCTTTGGACAGACAAAGTCACTGCATCATACTTCATCATATTCTTGTACTGCACAGTCTTACGAGTTTGTTTTGTATGTTCTCTCCACCTCCTTGTGACCATGTACAAACCCTCTCTTATGGCTAATAAGTGTAGCCTGAAACGGTCAAAATAATTTTGAACAAGCATTAATCTTAGCTAGTCTCTGCACAGCTTATGTTGAACAGAGGGTCCCACTTTTTTTTCCTAATCCCTGGGAACAGTGTGAATATGTAGTGACAGCCTCTGGCAGGTTGGGTCAGCCTTCAACTCACTGCACACAGAGAGAAGAAGTGCAGTTACTCATGTTCTCTGCCGTGGCAAAACATGTGCAGCCATTAGAATTTGTGCTGTCGGCCAGAGCTTAAAAGGGAAAAAAGTTCATTTATTTCTGTATCACTAGAAATAAAAAAGAGCCCGTCTGTTTCATGCAGACTAGAAAGTGTGGAGCAACTGATTGGTTAAGCTGGTGCATAGGCTTTACATGCCGCTGCATAGTCTTCATTTCCCTGTCATAAATCAGTCACAAGACTTACTACTGCCTCTTCCCTCAAAGTAGCTTACTTGCACAGCTACACTATTGTCTGCCTGTGTCTGCTGTTCCACTTCAAGGAACTGCTGGGCCATTTTCTCTCGCTGTTACTGAGCTAGAGCCTTTTCAAAGGAAATTGTCATGCATCTTGCTATGGAAGTTTACAGGAGAGGAGTTATTTCAAATTCCTTATGGAAAGAATCCCACAGCCGCAGGCTGGCTCTCAGCCCCCTGCTTCAGCCAGCTCCATCACGCTCTGTTTCAGACTCCTGATGAGAAGGGGCTCCTGATTACAAATGTGGACATTGTTCTTGTGTTAGCCAATACCCCAGGAGTTGAATCAAGGTCTGGGCTAAGTTAAATGAGGTAATCTAAACATATGAAGTATGTGGCAATGTTGCAGTTCAGTTAGAACTCACTTACCAGCATTTTTCCCCTTTCTGCACAGTCTTTCCAGGTTTCAGCTGGAAAAAAAACCTAGAATACTATAAAATAACCATCATTCTTGTAGTATTTGTACCTCAAAGGAAAGGACATTCTTGCGAATCTCCCAAGCAAGTGGGACCTTGTGAGAGTCCCAGGTAAAAATATTACACAAACCCAGTAAGTACAAATATTTTTCTGTACTGAAGTAATCCTCCCAAAATTTATGCCCCTTCCCAGCACTGCCATTGAGAAGCTCATCACTTCCTCCATGACTTCATTCAAAGAAATCACTTTTCAGCAAAAACAACAAGGTTGCCAATAGCAGAAGGAATTTGGCATAAGCTGTTCCACAAAGTAATAGCAACAGC